>NC_091980.1:138553758-139895297 GCF_044704955.1 Pristiophorus japonicus
CCATCAAGTAGCCATTTCCAGTCCACTTTGGCCAAATCCCATCTCAGCTCAGCAACATTGGCTTTACCCCAATTGAGAACTTTTATTCCTGGTTCCCCTTTGTCCTTTTCCATAACTACCCTAAATCTTACTGAATTATGATCACTAGCACCAAAATGCCCTCCCACTTATGCCCCTTCCACCTGCTCTTTTCATTTCTCAAAACCAAGTCTAGAACCGCCTCCTCCCTTGTTGGGCTTGTTGCATACGGGCTAAAGAAGTTCTCCTGAATACATTTTAGGAATTCCACATCCTCTGTACCATTCACATTACTTTTTCCCAGTTAATATTAGGTTAGTTGAAATCCCGCACTATTACAGCTCTATAGTTTTTGCACTTCACAGCAATTTGCCCACATATTTGTTCTTCTATCAACCTCTAACTGTTCGGGGGTCTATAGTACACCCCCAGTAGTGCGATTGCCCCTTTTTTGTTCTTCAATCCAATCCATATGGCCTCGTTTGATGACCCCTCCAACATATCATCCCTTCTCACAGCTGTAATTGTTTATTTAATGAATACTGCGACCCTCCCCCCCCCCGCCGCCCCCACCATCCCGTCTGAAAACGCTGCAACCAGGAATGTCAATGTTCAGTTTTATATCCCCCAAAAGCTTCCTTCCTTGATCCACAGCATTGGGCAGATACCACTGAGCCTGGACCCTTTAAAACAAATGATGATCCCCAGGAGATCACATGGTGGAAGAATGGGGGATGGGGGAGGGAAGGAGTGTTCAGTCATTGATGCTCCGGCCATCATGGTGTGGGCCAGGCTTGATGGACCAGCTGGTCTTTTCCTGCCCGTCAGTATGTAATAATGTGCGGCTTGTGTTCCGTACATCAGAATTCTGTTCCAGTTCACACCAAAACTAAAAGGACAAAGGCAGACAAATGTTGCCAAGACAGGGACTTCATTTCCCAGAGGCTGTTCTCTAAAGGATCATTTAATTCATTATGGAACTTGCTCATTATATTTCTGTGATGTGTTGTATCGCTAGTTTTTGTCTTCATATATTCTGCTTCACGATTTTATTCAAATATAAATCAATATATTTTAGTTGCTTTCGCGTCTTTTAAAAAAAAAAATTCCGCCTTTTAATATTCTGACATTTCTGAAGCACTGGGAGACTAGTCTGCAGCTTATTACACATTGGATCATCACTAACCTTGCAGATCATGCTGCTCTGTAAAGGCAGAGGACAGTAAAGTTACAGCTCCCAGATAGTGGAGACACAGCCTACTGATAGGAATTGGGTCAGGATCACGGAGTGAAATACAGCTCTTCAAAATAAGTGAAAGTGTAATAATTGTAACCTGCTTTTACAACAACAACTTGTATTTATATAGCGCCTTTAACGTCATAAAATGTCCCAAGGCACCTCACATGAGTATTATAAGACAAAAAATTGACACTGAGGCACTGAAGAGAAATTAGGGCAGATGGCAAACAGCTTAGTCAAAGAGGAAGATTTAAGGAGCATCTTGAAGGAGGAAAGAGAGGTAGAGGTGCAGATGTTTAGGATGGAATTCCAGACCTTAGGGACAAGGTAAAATAAGGCACGCCCACCAATGGTTGAGTGATTGTAATCAGGGATGCTCCAGAGGGCAGAATTAGTGGAGCGCAGATATCTCAAGGGGTTGTGGGGCTGGAGACGATTACAGAGATAGGGAGGGACGAGGCCATGGAGGAATCTGAAAACAAGGTTTAGAATTTTGAAATCAAGGAGGAGCCAATGTAAGTCAGCGAGCACAGGGGTGATTTTGGGGAATTTGGGGCATTTGGATTTGAGAATCCAGCAGCTGAACTAAAGTGCAGGAAACAAAAGAGGAACAAAAAGGAAAATAACACAAACTGAAGAGAAAGTTGAAGCAGAAGGAAAAAGAATTGCAGAGTCAGAATGGGCCTAAGCCGGCACTCCTCACTGACTGCACTTTGGCTTTGTACACACACAACTAAATGGACGGGTTGCACAAGAGATAATGATGCCAATGAACACCTCGCCCCTGTGAAACCATAAACCAAACCAATAAAAGCCGCTCGCTTCAGAACTTCGAACACAAGTCGACAGGTTTCCGGTCAAACACTGATGTTTATGTAAGTCAGTATTAACTGTACATGGATGAACTCCAGCAATTGTACATCCCTGTCTGGAGTAAAAATAAAACTGGGAAGGTGGCTCAACCATGCTTAACAAGGGAAATTAAGGATAGTGTTAAAACCAAGGAAGAGACATATAAATTGGCTAGAAAAAGCAACAAACCTGAGGACTGGGAGAAATTTAGAATTCAACAGAGGAGGACTAAGGGTTTAATTAAGAATGGGAAAATAGAGTACGAGAGTAAGCTTGCAGGGAACATAAAAACTGACTGCAAAAGCTTCTATAAATATGTGAAGAGAAAAAGATTAGTAAAGACAAACATAGGTCCCTTGCAGTCGGATTCAGGTGAATTTATAATGGGGAACAAAGAAATGGCAGACCAATTGAACCAATACTTCGGTTCTGTCTTCACAAAGGAAGATACAAATAACCTTCCGAATGTACTAGGGGACAGTGGGTCTAGTGAAAATAAGGAACTGAAAGCTATCCTTATTAGGCGGGAAATTGTGTTCGGGAAATTGATGGGATTAAAAGCTGATAAATCCCCGGGTCCTGATAGTCTGCATCCCAGAGTACTTAAGGAAGTGGCCCTAGAAATAGTGGATGCATTGGTGATCATTTTCCAACAATCTATCGATTCTGGATCAGTTCCTATGGACTGGAGGGTAGCTAATGTAATGCCACTTTTTAAAAAAGGAGGGAGAGAGAAGGCGGGTAATTATAGACCGGTTAGCCTGACATCAGTAGTGGGGAAAATGTTCGAATCAATCATTAAGGATGAAATAGCAGCCCATTTGGAAAGCAGTGACAGGATCAGACCGAGTCAGCATGGATTTATGAAAGGGAAATCATGCTTGACGAATCTTCTGGAATTTTTTGAGGATGTAACTAATAGAGTGGACAAGGGAGAACCAGTGGATGTGGTGTATTTGGACTTTCAAAAGGCTTTTGACAAGGTCCCGTACAAGAGATTGGTGTACAAAATCAAAGCGCATGGTATTGGGGGTAATGTACTGACATGGATGGAGAACTGGTTGGCAGACAGGAAGCAGAGAATCGGGATAAACGGGTCCTTTTCAGAATGGCAGGCAGTTACTAGTGGGGTGCTGCAGGGCTCAGTGCTTGGACCCCAGCTCTTTACAATATACATTAACGATTTGGATGAAGGAATAGAGTGTAATATCTCCAAGTTTGCAGATGACACTAAACTGGGTGGTGGTGTGAGCTGTGAGGAGGACGCTAAGAGGCTGCAGGGTGACTTGGACAGATTAGGTGAGTGGGCAAATACATGGCAGATGCAGTATAATGTGGATAAATGTGAGGTTTTCCATTTTAGGGGCAAAAACACGAAGGCAGAATATTATCTGAATGGCGGCAGACTAGAAAAAGGGGAGGTGCAACGAGACCTGGCTGTCATGGTTCATCAGTCACTGAAAGTGGGCACGCAGGTACAGCAGGCGGTAAAGAAGGTAAATGGTATGTTGGCCTTCATAGCTAGGGGATTTGAATATAGGAGCAGGGAGGTCATACTGCAGTTGTACAGGGCCTTAGTGAGGCCTCACCTGGAATATTGTGTTTAGTTTTGGTCTCCTAGTCTGAGGAAGGACCTTCTTGCTATTGAGGGAGTGCAGCGAAGGTTCACCAGACTGATTCCACGAATGGCTAGGCTGTCATATGAGGAGAGACTGGATCAACTGGGCCTTTATTCAGACGTTTAGAAGGATGAGACGGGATCTCATAGAAACATATAAGATTCTGACGGGACTGGACAGGTTAGATGCGGGAAGAATGTTCTTGATGTTGGGGAAGTCCAGAACCAGGGGACATAGTCTTAAGATAAGGGGTAGGCCATTTAGGACTGAGATGAGGAGAAACTTCTTCACTCAGAGAGTTGTAGACCTGTGGAATTCCCTGCCGCAGAGTGTTGTTGATGCCATTTCATTGAATATATTCAAGAGGGAGATAAATATGGCCCTTATGGTTAAGGGGATCAAGTGGTAAGGAGAGAAAGCAGGAAAGGGGTACTGAAGGAATGATCAGCCATGATCTTATTGATTTGCGATGAAGGCTCGAAGGGCCGAATGGCCTATTCCTGCACCTATTTTCTATGTTTCTACGTACTATTCATGTGAGTCTGCTAACTGTATCAAATACTGCGAGGTTTAAGGGTCTTTTACACAAGACTTCTTTTGTTCTCATATAAAATACATATGTTTTATGTAAATTGTGACCTTGCTTTGAACAAAGCAAGTTCTGCATCAATTGATCCAAGAGGAAGTTCCTAATGCTTTTGATAATAAGGGTCTGATTTAATTTTATAAATCATGGAGACACAATATCTGGGTGGATGTTTGGTCCTCCTGTCCAGGGGAAATGGTGCGGTAGTGCCCCAATAATAGTGGTCAGTGACCTGTGACCCCGATGCCTCCAACGCTGTGGCCACGGCAACGTTCCCCGGGCCTCCCACTTGTCATGTTTGTAACCTTCTTGTAACTGTAACCTTCTCGTAACAACACTGTACACTGTATACACCTAAGAAATGCACACCTTGACCACAGGGGGTGAACTTTTGGGAGACACTCCTCACCTGGTCATCCAGGTATATAAAGGAAGGTCCAACGCAGGGTCATCACTTCTTGGTCCTGTGAATAAAGGTACAGGTCACAGAGTTGACCTTGTCTCCAGTATGTGCCTCGTGTTGATTTGCTGTCGTGTGGAAGGACTTAACACCACTGGCAGCCTGAGCGGCCTCTGAGTCAGGTGGGAGGCCCGTCTAAAATGTAACTCAGGGTCCTGTGACGTGCAGAGGATTCCGATTGCCATTATTGGACAGAACAGGATGGAGTGCGATCCCAGTTCAGGCCAAAGATTGCAATCAGCTGGCAGCCTGGCTAAAGAGGATCCGGTGGGAAAGTTCCTTTTTATTTGTGTGGGGCTGGGAGACTCCTCCCGGCTCCACAAACCCAGCCTGAGCTGCTGCCGCTCCGCCCTAACAACGGACCTTCCTTCTCCTGGGCCCGAGGCCGGTCGGGCCGCCGCTATTTCAGCAGCTTGGAGCCGGCGGGTTACCCCGGGGAGCTCGATCTCCGGACACACACCATTGTCCCGATGCTAATGGAGCCCGGCTCGCAAAACCACACTTCCTGTCCTGTGCACAGGCCTGGTCTCCATATTATAACACGGTATCGAGGCACTGGGGAAGGTGCAACGTGGATTTACTGGGGTGATACCAGAACTGAGAGGATATACTGATCAGGGAAGGCTCAACAGGCTGGGGCTCTTATCTATAAAATAGAGAAGGCTGAGGGGCGACCTGATAGAGGGCTTTAAGATTATGAAAGGGTTTGAGAGGGTAGACGTAGTGAAGATGTTTCCACCTTTTGGGAGACCTGAACTAGGGGCCATAAATTTCAGAGAGTTACTGATAAATCCAATGAGGAATTTGAGGTGCATCTAACCAGAACGGGACACAGTACTCGAGGTGGGACTGACCAGAACTGGACACAGTATTCGAGGTGGGACTGACCAGAACTGGACACAGTATTCGAGGTGGGACTGACCAGAACAGGACACAGTATTCGAGGTGGGACTGACCAGAACAGGACACAGTACTCGAGATGGGACTGACCAGAACTGGACACAGTATTCGAGGTGGGACTGACCAGAACTGGACACAGTATTCGAGGTGGGACTGACCAGAACAGGACACAGTACTCGAGGTGGGACTGACCAGAACTGGACACAGTACTCGAGGTGGGACTGACCAGAACAGGACACAGTACTCGAGGTAAGACTGACCAGAACTGGACACAGTACTCGAGGTGAGACTGACCAGAACAGGACACAGTACTCGAGGTGGGACTGACCAGAACTGGACACAGTACTCGAGGTGGGACTGACCAGAACAGGACACAGTACTCGAGGTGAGACTGACCAGAACAGGACACAGTACTCGAGGTGAGACTGACCAGAACAGGACACAGTACTCGAGGTGGGACTGACCAGAACTGGACACAGTACTCGAGGTGGGACTGACCAGAACAGGACACAGTACTCGAGGTGGGACTGACCAGAACTGGACACAGGACTCGAGGTGGGACTGACCAGAACAGGACACAGTACTCGAGGTGAGACTGACCAGAACAGGACACAGTACTCGAGGTGGGACTGACCAGAACAGGACACAGTACTCGAGGTGAGACTGACCAGAACAGGACACAGTACTCGAGGTGGGACTGACCAGAACTGGACACAGTACTCGAGGTGGGACTGACCAGAGCTGGATACAGTACTCAAGGTGGGACTGACCAGAGCTGGACACAGTACTCGAGGTGGGACTGACCAGAACTGGACACAGTACTCCAGGTGGGACTGACCAGAGCTGGACACAGTACTCGAGGTGGGTCTGACCAGAACAGGACACAGTACTCGAGGTGGGACTGACCAGAACTGGACACAGTACTCGAGGTGGGACTGACCAGAACAGGACACAGTACTCGAGGTGAGACTGACCAGAACAGGACACAGTACTCGAGGTGGGACTGACCAGAACTGGACACAGTACTCGAGGTGGGACTGACCAGAACAGAACACAGTACTCGAGGTGGGACTGACCACAACTGGACACAGTACTCGAGGTGGGACTGACCAGAACTGGACACAGTACTCGAGGTGGGACTGACCAGAGCTGGATACAGTACTCAAGGTGGGACTGACCAGAACTGGACACAGTACTCGAGGTGGGACTGACCAGAACTGGACACAGTACTCCAGGTGCGACTGACCAGAACTGGACACAGTACTCCAGGTGGGACTGACCAGAACTGGACACAGTACTCAAGGTGGGACTGACCAGAACTGGACACAGTACTCGAGGTGGGACTGACCAGAACTGGACACAGTACTCCAGGTGCGACTGACCAGAACTGGACACAGTACTCCAGGTGGGACTGACCAGAGCTGGACACAGTACTCGAGGTGGGTCTGACCAAAGCTGGATTCAGTACTCGAAATGTCAGATTTCAATGGACTGGACTAACTATCAAAGAAAGGCTGCGCAAAGAGACAGGGGGCTCACCCAAAGGGTGGGTAGAGATGCTACCACTGGTCCTCATATGGAACAGGGTCAGCCAGTCAAAGAGCACGGAGTACTCCTGTACGAGCTCATGACCGGCAAAGCCATGCGAACCCCCACCCATGTGTTAGCCCCGGTACTCACAGAAGGTCAGCTTAGGGAAGCGAATCGGGATAGCTTTGTCAGAAATCTGTTTGAATACCTTAAACAGATTCACTGATAGGCTGCTAACAACATGGGAAAACAGCATCGGAGCAACCGGCTGCTGCTAGAACCACGCAAGCACCATGAGTGGGAGATAGGGGACCAGGTTATGGTAAGGAACTACGCTAGAGTAGGGGTCTTTGAGGCACTGTACATGGGACCGTCCCACATTGTGACAAGGCAAGCCCCATGGTGTATGCTATAAAATTGCCCCACCGTACAAAGTGATTCCACATAAATCAGTGCAAACTTTTCAACCCAGGGGCAGCAGCTAAACGTAAGGGACAGCCAAAACCTGTAAACTGTACTAAAGACAGGGACCCCCAGCCAGCAGCCCCCAACTTTGGAATTCCAACAGGGGATGTGGCAGACCCCCCAGACTGCACCTAGAGGGGTGGTGGGCTGTGTTACTGGAGGAGCTGTCCCCCCAATCATTTGGGACTCGGATGCACCTCCAGCAGCCAGAGCCTTAAGAAGGACTCCCCGCACACCACGGCCAAAGACACCGTGGTCACCAGCGCTCTAATTTGAATGGTTCAGCCCCGGGAAAGGGACCAGCCGCAAAAGGGTACCTAAGATCAGTGACCAGCCCGCGAGCAGGGACACCCAGCTGGTAGCCTCGGGCAACAAGAGGTCTTCAGAAGAGATAGCAGTGGACCAGCCACCAAGTGGGCGTCCCCAGCACATAGCCCTCGACCAAGCCGAACCCTCAGGGGACGAGACGAACCAGGCAACCAATCCCAAAGGAGCGGTGTGCTGCAGCACCGGAGGGGATGTTCCACCGATAATGTGGGACTCAGACCCACGTCCGATCAGAACACTCCGGGTCCTGCGGTACAGACCAACTTACTACCGGACCCGCTGGACACCCAGAGGCAAAAGAAGAAAGAAAGAAGGCAGGAATTAACCTGGCCACCCAGAGGTGGGTGTCAGATGTACATAGATAGTACAATAAGAATTTAAGAATGTTTAGTGAGTAATTTAGAGTAGTGTAAGCTTATCTGTGTAATGATAAGTATATATGTGTTAGTTACTGGGGTAAGGAAAATAATCTACCTGTGCAGCTATTAAAGAGGCACAGGCTGGGTATTATACCCGGGAGTAAGAAGAATCTACTGGTATAACTATTAAGGGAAGCACCGGTGAGATAACAAGCAAAACGGCTGTGAGATAAAAGTTAGAAGCAGACATCAGTCCACAAGGAACTGAATAAGACAGCCAGTCGATTAAAGACTATACTATGTCTGAAAGGAAGAGAGCCCAAATTGGAACTCGGTCACCTTTGTCAAGCCAGAGAGCTTTCTCAAGGCTAAACAATCTGTTTTATGTGCCCCTACAGGAAAGAGAACAACATGAGAAGGGTCCTGTTCCTGCTCGCCGATAAGGATGAGCAGTGGCGACCGAGGAGACGTGGAAGAATCCCTCATTTATGGGTGTTCAGGAGAAAGAGCACTGATCGTAACCGCCGGGGGTTGAAGAACTCGCCGTTTACATCCACGAGGTAAGATGGCCAGGGTGGCTGGGATCTAATTCTACCCACTGCTCCAGTCAGGAAGGTTTTACCTACGGGAGGCCTCAGTTCCATGCTCCCGGATACGGATCATCGCTGCCCGAGGCAGTGTTACAGAGGGAAAATGTGTATGTTTGACTTGCAAAGGAAAGATTCCCCTGGGAAGATGGTGGTGGCTCAGAAAACTCAGCATGGGACCAGGAATCGGACTGGGAAAGACTCGGTAATGATACATACCGCACCATCACAGGGACACAGGGAGGAGTAAAAGTCTGTTGAGACAAATGGTGGGAATCCGAACAAGGAATTTACGTTTGCATGTGGGGATCAGAGAAGATTTGTGTGCGGGCATATTGATCGCCTTCACCAGGCAATGGCAAGATGAAGAGGAAGGGATGGGGTGGGATTCTAGCCTACACGGGTGCGCGGTCCCACACTCCCCATTAACTCCCAATTAACGCCACCGAACTAAGAGCACACATTAAGAAACCCCTGCCCACAACCCCGCCAATACGCACAATGATAGAAAGGTGCCCTACCACCACCAAGGGACCAGGGAACGGATTAGTATTGGTATCGACCGAAAAGGTGTTATACCAGGGGGTACATTATGCAGTAAATGTAGACATAGTAGACCTATACACCCTAAATGCGAGGGACATCATAGGCTCGGGGAAACCTAGAAGGGGAATCATAAATGACATTTTCACTGCCTACAATACAGGATCCTCTGTAATAAATAGTCTAGATGACATAGCACTGCAAATACAGATAAACGGTTTAAAGAACCAATTGAGGAAAATCCTGAAACAGGAGAACACAGTAGTAGGTTCAGAACTACACGCGGACCAGGCTATGACTGTCCATTTAAAAGAAATAGTAGCTGAGCTGGAAAAACATGCACAGACAGTGAATGCACTCATACGGGAGGATAGAAATGCTTCGGACCTGGCTGCACAGAACGAGGAATGCGTATTGCATGGGGCATGATTGTTGGGCGAGGGCCACAACAACCTGGAGGATTTAAAACAAGGTTTAGTGCCCTCCTGGATCAGGAACAAGCACCTCGTAGACCTCCACCCGTACAGCAATTCACTAAGCCCATGCCAGCTCCGCCTAGCCTCTGAAGCCTACACTGTCCCAGTAGACTGTGGGAAATCTAACCACACCATTATGGGAATTGTACTAAGGATGCCGGTCATGGGTGGGACAGCCCGACCCGCACCGGTACACCGGGTAGAGAACATTGGAGTTATTCAGGGAGGTGCACACAGTTGTTTCGCAGCGGTCCCACTCTATGTCATAAAGTGGGAGCACGCTGTAACGGGTACTGACCTCTCCGGGTGCCGGAGCCGGGGCGCACACGTAATACTGTGTCCCAGTACTTGAGTGCTCATTCAAAGTCACAGTGTGGGTTTAAAGCTTCTGGTGCACAGCCTATTAACTGCACCATGGAGATAATGGCTCAAGACCAGGTCCCTCCACAGATAACATACATAGGGACTGGGACATACTGTTCACCACCAGTGCGCCCCACTACCAACATGGACACTTCTGGTGTCCGGTAAGTGACAGCAACTTTTGCTTCAAACCTGAGGCATCAGTTTAAGTGGCCCAGGAACGATCGTCTCCATTCCTGAAACCTCCACTGTCCACCTCACTGTGAAGGAAAACATCACAAACCTGCAGGATTATGTTGTACATTTTGGCTATGCAATTCCCCCTCTACCCGAACATCTTACTGCTCTGCTAAAAGCTGTAATTATCTCATAAAAACACTTCTACTCTCTGGAACAAAAAAACAATTGCGATAGGGAAAAAGATTCTCGAGATCACAATTCCGCCTTGGTGGGACCTTTTCAGAAATATAGAAGTCCCAGTCTGGATCCGAATCGCTTCCCACACTTTAGTTATCTGTCAACTCGTGATTATTCTTTACTTGTGGTGTCTTACTTGCCGAGTGAGAAGCAGAGGCCGTCAGGTCTGTACACTCCTTGGCCAAACTTGGGAATCATGCAGGGAGGGGTGACACCATACTACCATGTTTAATTTGTGTTTGATTTTACCTGCTGCAAACCACAAAATATCGAGTGTTGTAAGAGTGTTACTTAAAATGTGTTTGACTATGTAACTTTATTTTTACTGAACTTAAAGTTATGTTTGACTGTATACCAATATTTTACTGTGAAAACCGAGTAAAGGAGGGGCATTGTACCCCCTCTATGCTGTAACCAAATTGTAGTGATTGTATTCGCCTGTGAATTGCATTGCATTTTAAAAGGGGATGCACGTTAATGTTTAGCTAGTATAAATGCAGGGAAGGTTGAATCTCGGGATCAGAAATTTTGCTTACCTTGCTTGACACTCAAGAGTGTAGAGTGTCACAGGGAGGACTGAAGGGTCAAAATTCACAAGAATCCCCCCCACCCCCTCACCCCTCACCCCCAGTGTTTGGGCTCATTGGAAAGGAAATTTAATTTACGACTATCTACCGGAAAGGAAAGTTTGAAATCCTAAAGTGCTTATGGAAGAAACTACAAACTTTAATCAAATTTTGGGCTTTTACAAGACAAATTCAAGTCTGTGGGTGGGCCTAAGGAACTAAAGAAGCCCACTTGATTATTGGAACTGTCTGGGTATTGAGACTAAGGTAAATTGTCTGGAGAAATAGATACTCGAAAACCCTTCTGCACAACAGGCATTAACAGTACAACAATAACTCAGAGATGACCAGCCATCGAACTGAACTGAGAAAAGCCATCTTCAACATGAATAAGAACAAAGGGCCCACTACAGCCTGTATTCAAAAACCAAGCACAAAATGACATTGCGATTACCAAGCTTATATTTCCATCAGGAAACAGATTTAGAAGAGCAACCCACCCAAGACATATTAACTTTTAATGAGCCTGCCAAAATATTACAAAGAAATGTCAAGCCCGCCAAATTTAAACAAATAATTCTGGACTGATATGGCATGCAGATTAGGACAACTCAAACCATATAACTGGCCCCCTGTTTTAACAGAGTGTATGCCATTCTACGCCTAGTACCATACTACACTTATGTCATCAAGAATGGAGAGAAACCAACGCGACAGTTGTAACCTAACTTCTCCAGCCTCGAAGTCCTGAAGGAAGGAAGAACATCACCAGCGTGGCAGCAACCGACCACAGCCAATGAGGTACCAATGAAAAACCACCGTGATCGACCAAACTCGAAACAAATCTCCAACAGAAAGAAACCGAAGAATCGAAAGTTTCCACTCTACAATCTAATTCCTGACTACCAACAGGTGAAAACATTACCTAAAGAGACTTTTAACCTATTTCCAACGAAGGAAACCGGGTACTTATGCCATAGATCCAAAAAGCGCCTTACCGCATCAGCGGCCTCGACCCAACTGAAGATTGCGCAGTAAGAAGTCTTCTCCGACTTTCGGGGTACAGCAAACAGAACCTACAGAATTCAACGAACCCCGAAATCGCGAACTACCACGAACTGACCAGAAAGGATTGGTAAGCATGGTCCCTGTCTGCCCTGGAGTCTAACCTAGCTAGGATTAGGTATTGGGAGGTGGGAGGTGTAATTTTACTGTAACTCCTTTTGAATGTGTAATGTATTGTTCTTTATTAGATGATTATAAGTTTGACATTGCATTTTCTTGTCTGTAATAAAATCAAAGTTCTTTTGCATCAAACCAGTTGTCCTTTGCACTTTATCACCCACCCCAAATAAATCCAGAGTCTAGAACCCAAGGGAGTAGGAGCGATTCGAACCGCTCAAGTAGGTCAGAGGTGAACCTGACCTTCAGGACCATCCCTTACACATCGTACACATTGAAGCCCAACTTTTTCAATCAATGTCATTTCACAGCTGGCAGCAACCCATTTAAGAGACCAGCAAACAGAAAATCGAGGGTAAGTGTCAGTAAGTTATTCAACTGTGGCAGCATCACAGTTGACCATGATCTTGTCCTTACCCAATGTTCACATATTCACACTTTTCACTTGGAACCATTACATAGTAACTCGAAGCAGGATCCTTAGTTGATTTTTCCATCTTAACTCAAGAGGCTGAGACCATTTCTGTCCACCCTAATACCACTCCAGTCGCACTCGTCTAACTCAACAAAGATCAGGGATTGAACACAAGATCTTTTTGACCAATTCAGTTCAGTAACACATGAAGCAGTGAATGTACTCACTGAGCCTTCAGGCTGATCACAAACTACATATGATTAATTGCTAATTCACTACTGGCCATATTGCAGTATTCCTGACTTCACCGCCGATGCTAATTTATAAATAACATCGCTTTAAAATGTGAAGAAGAAATTTAGGACTCAACCTTCTTTTACAAATGAAGGAAAATGGGTTAGAGATTGACGACCAAACATTGTGTGTGTCAGCCGTGGCTCTATTGGTAGCACTCTACGTGACAACTGTGACTGCACTTCAAAAAAAAACGTCATTGGTTGTACAGTGCTTTGGGTTGTCCCGAGGTAGTGAAAGGCACTATATAAATGCAAGTCTTTCTTTTTTTCTCTCCCTCAAAGTCAGAAGGTTGTGGGTTCACAGTCTCCCTCCAGAGACTTGAGTACAAAAATCTAGCTGACATTCCAGTGCAGTGCTGAGGGAGTGCTGCACCATTGAAGGTGCCGTCTTTCAGATGAGACATTAAACTGAGGCCCTATCTGCCCTCTCGAGTTATCCCTGGTGTCCTGTCCAATATTTATCCCTCAATCAACATCATTAATAACAGATTATCTGGTCATTATCACATTGTTGTTTGTGTGAGCTTGTTGTGTACAATTTGGCTGCTGCATTTCCTATATTACACCCTGGGCCTGGTTATTCGCAGGTTGGGGCCATAAAAGGAGTGGAGGTACGGCGGTCCGGGAGAAGCGTGGAGACCCCGACCTGCGAGTAACCACCAGCTGCATCACCCATCACCCACACTGACCCTCTCAATGTCCCTGTCTCTGTCCCCATCACCCTCTCTGACCCTCTCACTGACCCCATCACCCTCTCTGGCCCTCTCACTGTCCCTGTCTCTGCCTCATTGCCATGTATTTAACCTTCTTGCAATGACATAATCATGTAACTGTAACTCATGTACACTGTACCTGTACCCTAGAAATGCACACTCTGACCACAGGGGGTGAACTTGTGGGAGACACTCCTCACCTGGGTTTCCAGGAATAAAAGGGAGGTCCCACCCAGGGTCAGCACTCCTTGGTCCTGGCAATAAAGGTGAAGGTCACAGAGTGACCGTGTCTGATATATCTATGCCTTGTGGGAGTTTGTAGTAAGGTGCAGGGACACTACATTTGGCGACGAGAAACGGGAATCACTGAACCACGAGGATGGCCACCGGTGGCACAGAGGAATGTTACTGTGTGGGTGAGGACTAGGACAACTTCATGGAAAGACTCCATCAGAGCTTTGTCAAAAAGGACTGGCTGGGAGAGACAGCGGCTGACAAGCGGAGGGCGCATCTACTGACCAGCTGTGGACCACAGACGTATGCGCTGATGAAGACCTGCTCGCACCCCAAAAGCCGGCGGACAAGTCCTTTGAAGAGCTCAGCCAGCTGATCAGTGAGCATCTCAAGCCGACGAGTAGCGTACACATGGCCCGGCACCGGTTCTACTCTCACCGGCGTCGGGAGGGTCAAAAAGTCTCGGACTTCGTGGCGGAACTGCGGCGCTTGGCCAGTCTCTGTAACTTCTCCGATGCCTGCAGGGGGGAGATGTTAAGGGACTTTTTCAATGAGGGCATTAATCATGCCAGCATTTTCAGGAAGCTCATGAAGACTAAGGACTTGACTTTAGAAGGGACGGCATTGATAGCTCAGACCTTTATGGCAGGGGAAGAGGAGACCAAGCTAATTTACGCACGTAGCCCCGGTCCAAACGTGGCAACGGACCAGGGAGTTAACATGGTGAACGCGGCTTGGGACCCCGCAGGCCGGCAAGGGCATTTCGAAACCGCCCAGGCAGCAACAGGCTCAAGGGTGGGCCCACAACAAGGAAAATGGAAAGGGGATCAGCAATTCACGCCATCTCGAGGAACAATGCGTCCCATGATGGGACCATTAACACCCACCATCAGAGTGCTTAGAAACAGCCAAATGGGCAATCAGAGAGGAATGCCTGGTAATAGTCCTTTTGTTAACAGCAATCTCAATCTCAGCTTATGCTGGAGGTGCGGGGGTAGACAAACTACGAAAAGCTGCAGGTTCCAGCAATATACCTGTAGGATTTGTAATGTCAGTGGACACTTGGCCAGGATGTGCAAAAAGGCAGTCGCGAGGCTAATCTGCGAGATAGAGGAACCAGACGAGGGGTCTGCAATGCAGGATGAGGCCTGGGGTAAAGCCATAGATGCTGAAGTTCAGCGGGTTCATGTGGCTGACGTCCACAGCTCATACACTAAAATGCCACCCATGATGATGAAAGTTTTACTGAATGGAATCCCGGTGCACATGGAGCTGGATACGGGAGCTAGCCAGTCACTCATGAGTGCCCAACAATTTGAGAGACTTTGGCCAAAAAGAGCTAGCAGGCCCAAACTGGAACACATTGAGACGCAGCTACGGACGTACACCAAAGAGATCATCCCAGTGCTGGGCAGTGCAAACTTGGTGGTAACACATAATGGATTACAGAACCGGCTGCCACTCTGGATCGTTCTGGGAAATGGCCCCGCGCTTTTGGGGAGGAGTTGGCTAGCTGAGATGAATTGGAAATGGGGGGATGTGCTCGCCATTTCATCCGTGGTGCGAAGTTCATGCTCACAGGTCCTGCAAAAATTCAGGTCACTGTTTCAACCTGGTGTCGGAACGTTCAAGGGCACTAAAGTAGTGATACGCATCACTCCGGATGCCAGACCAGTGCACCACAAAGCCAGAGCGGTGCCGTATGTGATGCGTGAAAAAATTGAATGTGAACTGAACAGGCTGCTCAGAGTGGGCATAATTTCGGCCGTTGAATTCAATGACTGGGCAAGTTCCATCGTTCCCGTCCTCAAAGCAGATGGCTCGGTTAGGATTTGTGGTGACTGCAAAGCCACCATCAACCGAGTATCGCTGCAAGACCAATATCCGCTTCCGAGAGCGGAGAACCTTTTTGCCACGCTGGCAGGTGGCAAGCTGTTCACGAAGTTGGACCTCACTTCGGCCTACATGACTCAGGATCTGGCTGAAGAATCCAAGCTTCTGACCACCATCACGATGCACAAGGGAATATTTGTCAACAACAGGTGTCCGTTTGGCATTCGTTCGACAGCTACCATCTTTGAAAGAAACATGGAAAGCTTGCTCAAATCCATTCCTTGAACGATTGTATTCCAAGACGACATTCTCATAATGGGTCGAGACACCGATGAACACCTCCACAACCTGGAGGAGGTGCTACGCCAGTTGGATCGGGTAGGCTTGCGGCTGAAAAAGGCCAAGTGTGTGTTTTTGGCCCCAGAGGTCGAGTTTTTTGGCAGGAGGGTTGCCGCAGATGGGATCCGGCCCACCGAATCAAAAACAGAGGCGATCCGCCAGGTGCCTAGACCCGGCAACACGTCGGAGTTGCGATCATTCCTGGGAATTTTGAACTATTTTGGGAACTTTCTGCCGAACTTAAGCACATTGTTGGAGCCGTTACACATGCTCCTGCGTAAAGGTTGTGAATGGTTTTGGGGGGACTGTCAAGAACGGGCTTTCAATAAGGCGAGGAACCTGCTGTGTTCCAACAAACTGTTGACTTTGTATGACCCCTGTAAAAAACTGGTCTTAACATGCGATGCGTCATCCTACGGGTTTGGGTGTGTTTTGCAGCAGGGTAACGATGACAGCCGACTCCAACCGGTGGCTTATGCCTCCAGGTCGCTCTCCCAGGCAGAGCGTGGATACGGTATGGTCGAGAAGGAAGCACTCACGTGTGTTTACGGTGTGAAAAAGATGCACCAGTACCTTTTTGGTAGACAGTTCGAGCTAGAGATGGACCACAAGCCGTTAACATCCTTGTTGTCCGACCAGCTCGCATACAGCGCTAGGCCCTCACGCTGGCTGCGTATGCCTACACCATACGGCACCGGCCAGGCACCGAAAATTGCGCTAACGCGCTCAGCAGGCTCCCACTGGCTCCACCGAGGGGGCATCAGAGCAGAGCGCCGAGATGGTCATAGCATTTGAGATTTTTGACACTGCGAGCTCCCCCATCACAGTTCGCTAGATCAAACTCTGGACCAACAGGGACCCCCTCCTATCCATGATAAAGAAATGTGTCCTGACTGGGGATTGGGTGCCCGCACACAGGACGTGCCCGAGGAAGTCAGACCGTTTCAGAGACGGATGGATGAGCTCTCTATCCAAGCCGACTGCCTGTTATGGGGCAGCCGGGTAGTCATGCCCCAGAAAGGAAGGGAAGCATTCATCGGGGAACTCCACAGCGAGCACTCTGGCATCGTGTTAATGAAGGCCATTGCCCGGTCACATGTATGGTGGCCGGCGATTGACTCAGACCTGGAACACTGGGTTTGCAGGTTCACGACGTGTGCCCAGCTGGGCAATGCCCCCAGGGAGGCTCCACTCAGCCCGTGGCCTTGGCCCACCAGACCATGATCACGTATTCACGTAGACTATGCCGGCCCGTTCATGGGGAAAATGTTCCTGATCGTTGTCGATGCATACTCGAAGTGGATCGATTGCATCATATTGAACTCGTGCACGACATCCAAGAACCGTGTAGAATCTGCGTAGGGTTTTCGCGACCTATGGCTTGCCGGACATCCTGGTCAGTGACAATGGCCCGTGTTTCTCCAGCCATGAATTCCAAGAGTTTATGTCGGGCAATGGTATCAAGCACATCTGGACAGCGCTGTTCAAGCCGGCTTCCAATGGCCAGGTGGAACAGGTGGTCCAAGTCATAAAACAGGGCATGCTACGCATCCAAGGACCCTCCCTTCAGTACCGCCTATTGCGCCTCCTGCTGCCTACAGGTCCCACCCGCACTTGCTCACGGGAGTCCCGCCAGTGGAACTCCTCATGAAATGCACGCTCAAGACGTGGCTGTCCCTCATTCACCCAGCCCTGGCAGACATTGTTGAGGGCAAGTGCAAGTCCCAAACCGAGCTCCATGATCGAGGCTCAAGGGGGAGGTGTATAGAAATAGATGACCCGGTATTTGTTCTTAACCATGCTTTGGGACCCAAGTGGCTTGAGGGTAATTGGCAAAGAAGGAAATAGAGTCATGGTGGTCCGACTAAACAATGGGCAGATATGCCGCAAACACTTGGACCAAGTAAAGATTCAGCATCGACACGGAGGAAACTGAAGAAAAGCATGAGATGGCACCCACACCACTGCCAGCGGATGAACAACAAAGACAGTCCTCAGCATGCACAGTTCCTGCGGCCAGCCCGGACAGGCCGGAATCACCTCAAGTGACAGAGACACGTGCCGAGGCTCAGCCACCAGAGCCACAACTGCGGCGCTCCACGAGAGAATGTCGACCACCTGACAGACTTAACCTCTGAAACAAAAAGACCTTAGGGGGGGAGGTGATGTCATGTATTTAACCATCTTGCAAAGACAGTCATGTAACTGTAACTCATGTACACTGTACCTGTACCCTAGAAATGCACACCCTGACCACAGGGGGTGAACTTGCGAGAGACACTCCTCACCTGGGTTTCCAGGTATAAAAGGGGAGGTCCCACCCAGTGTCAGCACTCCTTGGTCCTGGGAATAAAGGTGAAGGTCACAGGGTGACCGTGTCTGATATATCTATGCCTCGTGTGAGTTTGTAGTAAGGTGCAGGGAACTACACCCATCACCCTCTCTGTCCCTCTGACTGTCCCCATCACCCTTTCTGACACTCTCACTGTCCCCATGACCCTCTCTGATCCTCTCACTGTCCTTGTCTCTGTCCCCATCATCCTCTCTATCCCTCTCTCTCTCCCCATCACCTTCTCTAACCCTCTCACTGTCCTTGTCTCTGTCCCCATCACCCTCTCTGTCCCTCTCACTGTCCCCATCGCCCTCTCTGACCCTCTCACTGCCCCCATCACCCTCTCTGACCCTCTCACTGTCCTTGTCTCTGTCCCCATCACCTTCTCTGACCCTCTTACTGTCCCCATCACCCTCTCCGACCCTCTCACTGTCCCTGTCTCGGTCCCCATCACCCTATCTGGCCCTCTCACTCTCTGCCTCTCACTGTCCCTGTCTCTGTCCCCATCACCCTCTCTGACCCTCTCTCTGTCTCCATCACCCCTCTGACTCTCTCATTCTCTGCCTCTCTCTGTCCCCATCACCCTCTCTGACCCTCTCATTCTCTGTCTCTCTATGGCTCACTGCTCCTCTCGCTCTCTCTGTTCCTCTGTCTGTCTCTGTTCCCATCATCCTCTCTGTCTCCATCGTCCTCTCTGTCTCTCTCACGCTCCACCTCACTGTCCTTGTCTCTGTCTGTCTGGATCTTGCTTTCTCTGTCCCCCTCACTGTTTCTCTCATTCTTTCCTTCTCTTCACAACCGATTTCTCAGGCATTATTTGATTTCCCCATATGCTTCGATAGTTTGTCATCTTTCCAAATGATAAAATGAATTGGTTTGCTTGAGTAGTTAACAGCTTAGATCCTGATACCCAGAACAGCACCATCTGGTGTACAGGCTGAGAAATTACCTGCACTGAACATTATACAGCAGCAGGCATCGTGGAGCTGGGAAAAACGAAGGCAGTGAAATTCGGTTACTTACCGCTCTCTGGAAGGCCGTTTCTTGAACAAAAATGGCAGCCACCTCTCTTCCGCCCAACTCTGATACGGGACTCAGCGGCAGTCATGTTGGTGAGGGCCATAGCGTTGCCCTAGAAATGAAAAATAGCAGAGTGTGACATCAGTCATCGTACAATGCTGACTTGGCCCATCGCTCCACAAACTTGGATTTTTGCGCTGACTTTAACGCTGGGTCCTCAGCTCGCTCTGTAAAGCGAGTGCAGCAGACCTGGAGTCTACATGGAGTGAGCCAGGCTTCTGACAAGGTCCCACATGACAGACTGGTCACAAAAGGAAAAGCTCATGGGATCCAAGGGAAAGTGGCAAATTGCATCCAAAATTGACTCAGTGGCAGGAAGCTAAGGGTATTGGTTGACAGGCTTTTTGTGACGAGAAGGGTGATTGCAGTGGGGTTCCACAGGGCTCAGTACTCGGTCCCCTGCTTTTTGTGGTATATATCAATGATTTAGATTTAAATATAGGGTCATGATTAAGAAGTTTGCGCAAATAGGCCATGTGGTTGATAATGAAGACGAAAGCTGCAGACTACAGGAAGGTATCAATGAACTGGTCAGGTGGGCAGAACAATGGCAAATGGAATTCAATCTGGAGAAGTGTGAAATAATGCATTTGGGGAGGGCCAACAGGGCAAGGGAATACACATTAAATGGTAGAACAATGAGAAGTGTGGAGGAACAAAGCGACCTTGGAGTGCATGTCCACAGATCCCTGAAGGTAGGACAGGTAGACAAGGTGGTTCAGAAGGCATAAAGAATACTTGCCTTTATTAGCCAAGGCATAGAATACAAGAGTAGGGAGGTTATGCTTGAACTGTATTAAACATTAGTTAGGCCACATCTAGAGTATTGCGTGCAGTTTTGGTCACCTCATTACAGAAAAGATGTGATTGCATTCGAGAGGGTAGAGGAGATTTACGAGGATGTTGCCTGGAATGGAGAATTTTAACTATGAGGAAAGGCTGGAGTTGTTTTCTTTGGAACAGAGGAGCCTGAGAGAGAACTAATTAAGGTGTATAAAATTATGGTGGGCCTAGATAGAGTGGATAGGAAAGACCTATTTCTCTTAGCAGAGGGGTCAATAACCAGGGGGCATAGATTTAAAATAATTAGTAGAAGGAATAGAGGGGAGTTGAGGAGAACGTTTTTCACCCAGATGATAGTGGGGGTCTGGAACTCACTGCCTGAAAGGGTGGTAGAGGCAGAAACCCTCACCACATTTAAAAAGTACTTAGATATGCACTTGAAGTGCAATTACCGATAAGGCTATGGACCAAGACCTGTGAAGTGGGATTACACTGGATAGCAGCACAGACATGATGGGCTGAAAGGCCTCCTTCTATCCTTTAAATTTCTATGATTCCATGACCTATAGAGACACTGTTGGCATTACTTAAAGGGACACACACATCATTCAGGTAAGTTTGCATTTCAGCTTATGGACTGCATTATTTATATTTTATTTAAGTAATAGCTTGGTGCAATACATGTTTTTTTAAATTCATTCCTGGGATGTTAGTATCGCTGGCAAAGCCAGAATATATTGCCCATCCCTAATTGTCCTTGAGAAGGTGGTGGTGAGCCGCCTTCTTGAACCACTGCAGTCCATCCATATAGTGAAGTACTTCCTTAGAGCTGTTAGGGAGGGAGTTCCAGGATTTTGACCCATCGATGATGAAGGAACGGCGATATATTTCCAAGTCAGGATAGTGTGTAACTTGGAGGGAAACTTGCAGGTGATGGTGGTCCCAAGTGACTGCTGCCCTTGTCCTTCTAGGTGCTAGAGGTCACGGGATTAGGAGGTGCTGCAGAAGAGGCTTTAGCGAGTTGCTGCAGTGCATCTTGTAGATGGTACACACTGCAGCCACGGTACATCGGTAATGGAGGGAGTGAATGTTTAGGTGGTGGATGGGGTGCCAAGCAAGCGGGTTGCTTTGTCCAAGATGGTATCAAGCTTCTTGAGTGTTGTTGGAGCTGCACTTATCCAAGCAAGTGGAGAGGATTCCATCACACTCCTGCCTTGTAGATAGTAGAAAGGCTTTGGGGAGTCAGGAGGTTAGACGCTTGCTGCAGAATACCCAGCTTCTGACCTGCTCTTATGGCCACATTATTTATGTGGCTGCTCCAGTTAAGATTCTGGTCAATGATGACAACAAGGCTGTTGATGGCAGGGAATTTGGCGATGGTAATGGTGTTGAAAGTCAAGGGTTGGTGGCTAGACTCTCGCTTGTTAGAGATAGGCATTGCCTGGCACTTGTGTGGCACGAATGTTACTTGTTACTTATCAGCCCAAGCCTGAATAGCGTCCAGGTGTTGCTGCAGGTGGGCATGGACTGCTTCATTATCTGAGGAGTTGTGAATGAAACTGAACACGGTGCAATCATTAGCAAACATCACCACTTCTGATGAAGATTGCAGAGGCTGGATCCATTCATACCTGTGTTTTTTCTATTGACAAGAAAAACATCGAGGCCAGAATTTTCCAGGGTGTCAGCACGCAGGATCGGTGGCGGGTTGGGAACCCACTATCAACCGGCCGCATTAGAACATAGAAACATAGAAAATAAGCCCTTCGAGCCTGCACCGCCATTCATTGAGTTCATGGCTGAACATGCAACTTCAGCACCCCATTCTTGCTTTCTCGCCACACCCCTTGATCCCCCTAGTAGTAAGGACTTCATCGAACTCCTTTTTGAATATATTTAGTGAATTGGCCTCAACAACATTCTGTGGTAGAGAATTCCACATGTTCACCACTCTCTGAGTGAAGAAGTTTCTCCTCATCTCGGTCCTAAATGGCTTACCCCTTATCCTTGTGACCCCTGGTTCTGGACTTCCCCAACATTAATAAGAACATAAGAACATAAGAATTAGGAACAGGAGTAGGCCATCTGGCCCCTCGAGCATGCTCCGCCACCCAACAAGATCATGGCTGATCTGGCCGTGGACTCAGCTCCACTTACCCGCCTACTCCCCGTAACCCTTAATTCCCTTATTAGTTACAAATCTATCTATCTGTGACTTGAATACATTCAATGAGCTAGCCTCAACTGTTTCCTTGGGCAGAGAATTCCACAGATTCACAACCCTCTGGGAGAAGAAATTCCTTCTCAACTCGATTTTAAATTGGCTCCTCCGTATTTTGAGGCTGTGCCCCCTAGTTCTAGTCTCCCCGACCAGTGGAAACAACCTCTCTGCCTCAATCCTGTCTATCCTCTTCATTATTTTAAATGTTTCTATAAGATCACCCCTCATCCTTCTGAACTCCAACGAGTAAAGACCCAGTCTACTCAATCTATTATCATAAGGTAACCCCTTCATCTCCGGAATCAGCCTAGTGAATCATCTCTGTACCCCTTCCAAAGCTAGTATATTCTCCCTTAAGTAAGGTGACCAAAACTGCAAGCAGTGCTCCAGGTGCGGCCTCACCAATACCCTGTACAGTTGCAGAAGGACCTCCCTGCTTTTGTACACCATCCCTCTCGCAATGAAGGCCAACATTCCATTCGCCTTCCTGATTACCTGCTGCACCTGTAAACTAACTTTTTGGAATTCATGCACAAGGACCCCCAGGTCCCTCTGCACTGTAGCATGTTCTAATTTCTCCCCATTCAAATAATATTATCTTTACTGTTTTTTTTCCTAAGGTGGATGACCTCACATTTTCCGACATTGTATTCCATCTGCCAAACCTTAGCCTATTCGCTTAACCTATCTAAATCTCTTTGCAGCCTCTCTGTGTCCGCTACACAACCCGCTTTCCCACTAATCTTTGTGTCATCTGCAAATGTTGTTACACTACACACTGTCCCCTCTTCCAGGTCATCTATGTATATTGTAAACAGTTGTGGTCCCAGCACCGATCCCTGTGGCACACCACTAACCACCGATTTCCAACCCGAAAAGGACCCATTTTTCCCGACTCTCTGCTTTCTGTTAGCCAGCCAATTCTCTATCCATGCTAATACATTTCCTCTGAATCCGCGTACCTTTATCTTCTGCAGTAACCTTTTGTGTGGCATCTTATCGAATGCCTTTTGGAAATCTAAATACACCACATCCATCGGTACACCTCTATTCACCATGCACGTTATATCCTCAAAGAATTCCAGTAAATTAGTTACTCATGATTTCCCCTTCATGAATCCATGTTGTGTCTGCTTGATTGCACTATTCCTGTCTAGATGTCTCGCTATTTCTTCCTTCATGATAGCTTCAAGCATTTTCCCCACTACAGATGTTAAACTAACCGGCCTATAATTACCTGCCTTTTGTCTGCCCTCTTTTTTAAACAGAGGCGTTACATTAGCTGATTTCCAATCTGATGGCACCTCCCCAGAGTCCAGAGAATTTTGGTAGATTATAACGAATGCATCTGCTATAACTTCCGCCATCTCTTTTAATATCCTGGGATGCATTTCATCAGAACCAGGGGACTTGTCTACCTTGAGTCCCATTAGCCTGTCCAGCACTACCCCTCTAGTGATAGTGATTGTCTCAAGGTCCTCCCTTCCCACATTCCCGTGACCAGCAATTTTTGGCATGGTTTTTGTGTCTTCCACTGTGAAAACCGAAGCAAAATAATTGTTTAAGGTCTCAGCCATTTCCACATTTCCCATTATTAAATCCTCTTTCTCATCTTCGAAGGGACCAACATTTACTTTAGTCACTCTTTTCCATTTTATATATCGGTAAAAGCTATTACTATCTGTTTTTATGTTTTGCGCAAGTTTACATTCATAATCTTTCTTCCCCTTCTTTATTGCTTTCTTAGTCATTCTTTGTTGTCGTTTAAAATTTTCCCAATCTTCTAGTTTCCCACTAACCTTGGGCACCTTATACGCATTGTTTTTTAATTTGATACTCTCCGTTATTTCCTTGGTTATCCACGGCTGGTTATCCCTTCTGTTACCGCCCTTCTTTTTCACTGGAATATATTTTTGTTGAGCACTATGAAAGAGCTCCTTAAAAGTCCTCCACTGTTCCTCAATTGTGCCACCCTTTAGTCTGTGTTCCCAGTCTACTTTAGCCAACTCTGCCCTCATCCCACTGTAGTCCCCTTTGTTTAAGCATAGTATGCTCGTTTGAGACACTACTTCCTCACCCTCAATCTGTATTACAAATTCAACCATACTGTGGTCACTCATTCCGAGAGGATCTTTTACTAGGAGATTGTTTATTATTCCTATCTCATTATACAGGACCAGATCTAAGATAGCTTGCTCCCTTGTAGGTTCTATAACATACTATTCTAAGAAACAATCCCGTATTCATTCTATGAATTCCTCCTCAAGGCTACCCTGTGCGATTTGATTTGACCAATCGATATGTCCGTTAAAATCCCCCATTACTGCAATGCACCTTTCCCAATGTCGGGTCTGTCAACACTGACAGACACAACAGGCAGCGGAGGGGGACCAAATTAAACTCATTATAATGTATACCAGTGCCTTAACAGGCTTTTTAAAATCTTATTTTCTAAACTTTAACTTCATGGCCACGGGAACCACGCTGTTTGGTGACCATGTCTGTCAACCTGAGGCGGGAGTTCAGTGGCCATTGATCCAGCTGCTTAATTAACAGCTTCAAATGTACAGGAAAAGCTCCCATCTGACAGAGATCACTTTCCTCAGCCACAAGCTGCTCCTCACTGCATTTCCACAACAGATTCAGCTTGCTGCAAGTCTTTCCACATGTCTCCATCCAATCTCACCTCATTACCTCTCTCACCATTGACAGATCGCTTCTGTCATTTATACTTCACCTGCCATCTATTCCATCAGTATTGGTGCCATTTATACTATCGCACCTTGGTCCTCAGAATCGGACCACGATGAGTTCTAAAACCAGCACCACCAGGCACACCAGCAACACCAACCATCTTCGCAATCACCTGATGCTGCACAGGACAGAGGGCATCAGCACCCAACCACATTGCTGCCCAGGAGGCCAGGGATGGCCTCATCATGGCCATATTTACTTAACTTTACACTGTACACCCTGGCTGCCATGTGATGCGCCAGACCGACACCATCCCACACCAACACCATAAAGCATCCCTACAATGATCAAGCCATTCCTTTCACACTCATCACCATTGCAGGGGATACCGTTAATTCTCACCATTCACTGCAACACACTAAGCCTTCTCCCCAAGTCCCCCTCTGCCCTGAGCACCCCAGGCCCCCTTACCCCCGGACCCTCTCCCCTTCCCCCCAGACTCCCTTCCCCTCCCGGGGCTCCTTATCCGCAGGGGCCCCTTCCCCTCCCCCTGACTTAATCAGCGGTTCAAACAATGACCCCAGCTGGACCCTCCCTCACTCCCATCGATCAGGAGCATGGTAACAACTCTCCCTTCTCACTGGATCAGCCTCCACAGATGCCCAACCCTTCTGTGAGGTTCAGGATGCCAGGACCTCCCTTTCTCCTTCCCCGCTACATCACAGGCCCTGTAAGGGGCAGCAGGAGGCTCCGCCCTTTACATGACCTATCAGGACCTCCCAGTGCAGGCTCTAACCTGTTGTATCTGGTTTCCAGCCTAGTTTGCTTCCCTGCTGCCACATTCCCACTGAAGCCTTTGGCCTGGTTCTCTGGCGGTCTCAGGCCCTGGTGTGTGTAACTCATTTGGAGGTGTATGTGTAATCTATAGATGGGAGAAAAATTCATTGGCAGTATTTGAATTGGAAGTTTAGAAACAATTGGAGTTAAATCTCAAATGCTGTCTTCCCTGATGAGAAAGTTTTATTTAAAGCTAATAATTACAGCTTTACTAATGATTTCTGCTGATTTAACGGATTTTTAATTCCTAAGTAAGTATTGAAGGTACAAAGACTTGGGGGGAAAAGTTTCTATCGGGAAAGGTGTTTTGTATGTAAATCTGTAATTACCAGGTCTAACCACCAGAGGGCTTATCTGCTGGAGTCCCAAGGGATCCCACAATCCCTTGGGAGCACCTGTATATAAGGAGGCCTCATAGGCTGGAGAAGCACTCTGAGATCTGTAAGAAAGGACTATGGTCACACCTACTTTGAGCATTCAGCATCTAGTCTGACTCTCTATCCAAGACATAACAACTGGCGACGAGATACAGATAACGAACCCCAACAATGCAGAGAACTGTGGGCATCCTGGAGAAATTTTCGGAGGGAGATGATTGGGAAACCGTCATGGATCGACTAGACCAATACTTTGCGGCCAACGAGCTAGAAGGAGAAGCGAACGCTGCCAAACGAAGGGCGATCCTCCTCACCATTTTCGGGGCATCAACGTATGGCCTCATGAAACATAGAAACATAGAAAATAGGTACAGGAGTAGGCCATTCGGCCCCTCAAGCCTGCACCATCATTCAATAACATCATGGTTGAACGTTCACCTCAGTACCCCTTTCCTGCTTTCTCTCCATACCCCTTGATCCCTTTAGCCATAAGGGCCATATCTAACTTTCTCTTGAATATATCCAATGAGCTGGCATCAACAACTCTCTGCAGTAGGGAATTCCACAGGTTATCAACTCTCTGAGTGAAGACGTTTCTCCTCATCTCAGTCCTAAATGGCTTACCCCTTATCCTTACACTATGTCCCCTGGTTCTGGACTTCCCCAACATCGGGAACATTCTTCCTGCATCTAATCTGTCCAGTTCCGTCAGAATTTTATATGTTTCTATGAGATCCCCTCTCATCCTTCTCAACTCTGGTGAATACAGTCGATCCAGTCTCTCCTCATATGTCAGTCCTGCCATCCCGGGAATCAGTCTGCTGAATTTTCGCCGACATTCCCTCAATAAAAAAAACGTCCTTCCTCAGATTAGGAGACCAAAACTGAACACAATATTCAAGGTGAGGCCTCACCAAGGCCCTGTACAGTAAGACCTCCCTGCTCCTATACTCAAGTCCCCAACTATGAAGGCCAACATACCATTTGCCTTCTGCACCGCCTGCTGTACCTGCATGCCAACTTTCAATGACTGATATACCATGACACCCAGGTCTCCCTGCACCTCCCCTTTTCCTAATCTGCCGCTATTCAGATAATATTCTGCCTTCGTGTTTTTGCCACCAAAGTGGATAACCTCACATTCATCCACATTATACTGCATCTGCCATGTGTTTGCCCACTCACCGAACCTGTCCAAGTCACCCTGCAGCCTCTTAGCGTCCTCCTCACAGCACCACCCAGCTTAGTGTCATCTCGAACTTGGAGATATTATGCTCAGTTCCTTCATCTAAATTATTAATGTATATTGTAAATAGCTGGGGTCCCAGCACTGAGCCCTGCGGCACCCCACTAGTCACTGCCTGCCATTCTGAAAAGGACCCATTTATCCCGACTCTATGCTTCCTGTTTGCCAACCAGTTCTCTATCCACGTCAGTACATTACCCCCAATACCATGTGCTTTAATTTTGCACACCAATCTCTTGTGTGGGACCTTGTCAAAAGCCTTTTGAAAGTCCAAATACACCACATCCACTGGTTCTCCCTTGTCCACTCTACCAGTTACATCCTCAAAATATTCTAGAAGATTAGTCAAGAATGATTTCCCTTTCATAAATCCATGCTGACTTGAACCAATCCTGTCACTGCTTTCCAAATACGCTGCTATTTTATCTTTAATAATTGATTCCAACATTTTCCCCACTACTGATATCAGGCTAACCGGTCTATAATTCCCCATTTTCTCTCTCCCTCCTTTTTTAAAAAGTGGTCTGAAATTAGCTACCCTCTAGTCCATCAGAACTGATCCAGAGTCGATAGACTGTTGGAAAATGATCACCAATGCATCCACTATTTCTAGGGCCACTTCCTTAAGTATTCTGGGATGCAGTCTATCAGGCCCCGAGGATTTATCGGCCTTCAATCCCACCAATTTCCCAAACACAATTTCCCGCCTAATAAGGATTTCCTTCAGTTCCTCCTTCTCACTAGACCCTCGGTCCCCTAGTATTTCCGGAAGGTTATTTGTGTCTTCCTTTGTGAAGATAGAACCAAAGTATTTGTTCAACTGGTCTTCCATTTCTTTGTTCTCCATTATAAATTCACCTGAATCTGACTGCAAGGGACCTACGTTTGTCTTCACTAATCTTTTTCTCTTCACATAGCTATAGAAGCTTTTGCACTCAGTTTTTATGTTCCCAGCAAGCTTCCTCTCATATTCTATTTTCCCCCTCCTAATTAAACCCTTTGTCCTTCTCCGCTGAATTATAAAATTCTCCCAGTCCTCAGGTTTGCTGCTTTTTCTGGCCAATTTATATGCCTCTTCCTTGGATTTAAAACTATCCTTAATTTCCCTTGTTAGCCACGGTTGAGCCACCTTCCCCATTTTATTTTTACTCCAGACAGGGATGTACAATTGTTGAAGTTCATCCATGTGATCTTCAAATGTTTGCCATTACCTATCCACCGTCAACCCTTTAAGTATCATTCGCCACTCTATTCTAGCCAATTCACATCTCATGAAAAACCTGCTCGCTCCAGAAAAACCCACAGACAAGTCGTACGACGATTTGTGCACATTGGTCCAGGAGCATCTAAACCCGAAGGAAAGCATTCTGATGGCGAGGTATCGGTTCTACACATACAGGAGGTCTGAAGGCCAGGAAGTAGCGAGTTATGTCGTCGAGCTAAGTGCCTTGCAGGACATTGCGAATTTGAAGGACGCTTGGAGTCATGCTCAGGGACTTCTTTGTACTTGGCATTGGCCATGAAGTAATACTTCGCAAACTTTTAACTGTAGAGACCTCAACCTTGAGTAAAGCCATAACGATAGGCCAGGCGTTTATCTCCACCAGTGACAATACCAAACAAATTTCCCAGCACACTAGTGCTGCTGCAAGTTCTGTGAACAAAGTAACGTTTTCGAATCGAAATGTACATGGCAGGACTTACACGCCTGTAGCTGCACGTCCGCAGATGACTCAGAGTCCGTCATCAAGGGTGGTGAATACAAAGCAATTAACACCTTGTTGGTGCTGCGGGGGTGATCATCGATTCCATTCATGCTGCTTCAAAGGATACGTTTGCAAGACCTGTGGAACAATGGGACACCTCCAACACCTCCACCATGATGCAGAGGAGGACAGATCCACGGTAGGTCATGAAGAACCAGAGCCTCAGATCGAGGAGGCAGAGGTATATGGGGTGCACACATTTACCACAACGTGATCCCCGATAATGCTGAAGGTTGAATTAAATGGACTCCTGTTGTCCATGGAGCTGGACACGGGCGCGAGCCAGTCCATAATGAGTAAAAAGACTTTCGATAAGTTATGGTGCAACAAGGCTTCAAGGCCAGTCCTGACTCCCATTCGTACCAAACTTAGAACGTACACAAAGGAACTGATTCCCGTAATTGGCAGTGCTACCGTAAAGGCCCACCAAGGAGCAGTGTATGATTTACCACTCTGGGTGGTACCGGGCGATTGCCCCACGCTGTTTGGCAGGAGTTGGCTGAGAAAGATACGCTGGAACTGGGACGATGTCCAAGCGCTTCCGTCCGTTGACGACACCTCATGTGCCCAGGTCCTAAGCAAGTTCCCCTCACTGTTCGAACCAGGCATCGGGAAGTTCCAAGGAGCAAAAATGCAGATCCATTTGATTCTGGGGGCGCGACCCATCCATCACAAGGAAAGAGTGGTACCTTACATGATGAGAGAGTGGTTGGAGATCGAGCTGGACAGGCTGCAATGAGGGGGCATCATTACGCTGATCGAATTCAATGAGTGGGCCAGTCCAATTGTTCCAGTCCTCAAGGGAGACGGCACCGTCAGAATCTGTGGTGATTACAAAGCAAATATCAACATTTCTCGCTGCAGGATCAATACCCACTACCAAAAGCAGATGACCTATTTGCGACGCTGGCGGGAGGGAAAACGTACACGAAGCTGGACTTGACTTCGGTCTACATGACGCAGAAGCTGGAGGAATCTTCGAAAGGCCTCATCTGCATCAACACGCACAAAGGTCTTTTCGTTTACAACAGATGCCAGTTTAGGATTCGATCAGCCGTGGTGATATTCCAGAACAACATGGAAAGCTTGCTGAAGTTGGTCCCGCGCACGGTGGTCTTCCAGGACGACATCTTGGTTACTGGTCGGGACACCGTTGAGCACCTGCAGAACCTGGAGGAGGTTCTTCGTCGGCTTAATCGTGTGGGGTTCAGGCTAAAGTGCTCGAAGTGCATTTTCCTGGCGCATGAAGTGGTGTTCCTGGGGAGAAGAATCACAGTAGATGGCATCAGGACCCACTGATTCGAAAACGGAGGCAATCAAGAACGCACCAAGACCACAGAATGTGAAGGAGCTGCGGTCGCTTCGAGGACTCCGGAACTATTTTGGTAACTTCTTACCAGGTCTTTAGCACCACTACACTCTTTACTACATAAGGGAGATGAATGGGTATGGGGTAAAAGCCAAGAAAATGCCTTTGAGAAAGCTAGGAAGCTGTTATGTTCAAACAAATTACTTGTGTTGTACGATCCGTGTAAACGTTTGGTACTAGCAAGTGATGCGTCGTCATACAGAGTCGAGTGTGTATTGCAACAAGCTAATGAATTTGGGAAATTGCAACCAGTTGCTTATAAATCCAGAAGTCTGTCTAAAGCCCAGAGGGCCTACAGTATGATCGAAAAAGAAGCGTTAGCGTGTGTTTATGGGATAAATAAGATGCATCAATATCGTTCAGGCTCAAATTTGAATTGGAAACCAACCATAAGCCACTTATATCCCTCTTTTCTGAAAATAAGGGGATAAATACGAATGCATCAGCCCACATCCAGAGATGGGCGCTCACGTTGTCTGCATACAACTATGCCATCCGCCACAGGCCAGGCACAGAAAACTCTGCCAATGCTCTCAGTAGGCTACCATTGCCCACCACAGGGGTGAAGATGGCACAGCCTGCAGATTTAGTTATGGTAATGGAAGCATTTGAGAGTGAGCAATCACCCGTCACCGCCCGACAGATTAGAACCTGGACAAGCCAGGATCCCTTATGGTCCTTAGTAAAAAAACTGTGTGCTCCATGGGAGTTGGTCTAGTGTCCCGTTAGAGATGCAGGAAAAAATAAAGCCGTACCAGTGGCGTAAAGATGAAATGTCTATACAGACAGATTGCCTCCTATGGGGTAATTGGGTAGTTGTGCCAAGAAAGGGCAGGGACACTTTCATTAGTAATCTCCACAGTACCCACCGAGGCATTGTAATGATGAAAGCGATAGCCAGATACCAAGTGTGGTGGCCCGGTATCGATGCAGATCTAAGAGTCCTGTGCGCACAAATGGAATACATGTTCCCAGTTAAGCAATGTACCCAGGGAGGCGCCAGTAAGTTTATGGTCTTGGCCCTCCAAACCGTGGTTTTGGGTTCATGTCGACTATGCAGGCCCATTCTTGTGAAAAATGTTTTTCGTGGTCGTAGATGCGTACTCCAAATGGATTGAATGTGTGATAATGTCGGCAAGCATGTCCACTGCCACCATTGAAAGCCTACGGGCCATGTTTGCCACCCACGGCCTGCCTGATGTCCTTGTAAGTGACAATGGGCCGTGCTTTACCAGTGCCGATTTCAAGGAATTCATGACCCTCAATGGGGTCAAACATGTCACGTCTGCCCCGTTTAAGCCAGCATCCAATGGTCAGGCAGAACGAGCAGTTCAAACAATCAAGCAGAGCTTGAAAAGGGTAATTGAAGGCTCACTGCAGTCACTTATCCCGAGTCCTGCTTAGTTACCGCACAAGACCCCACTCGCTCACCGAGGTCCCTCCCGCTGAACTGCTCATGAAAAGGGCACTGAAGACAAGGCTCTCGTTAGTCCACCCTGATCTACATGAACAGGTAGAGAACAGGTGGCTTCAACAGAATACATAGCATCATCATGCAAATGTGTCACGCGAAATTAAAGTAAATGATCCTGTATTTGTGTTGAACTATGGACAAGGTCCCAAGTGGATTGCTGGCACTGTTTTGGCCAAAGAGGGAAGTAGGGTGTTTGTGGCCAAACTTGCAAGTGGACTCACCTGCAGAAAACACTTGGGCCAAACCAAACTCAGATTTACGGACTATTCAGAACAACCCACAATAGACTCTACCTTTTTGACCCCCCAAAACACACACAAGTGGCAACCGACCCAGCGGTTGACCATGAAGCAGAACCCATCACACTCAGCAGCCCAGCAAGACTCAGCACCCCCAGCAGTCTAGCAAGGCCAGCTGCACAGCAGCCCAGCGAGGGCCCAACAAATGACTTACCAACACCAGCATTTGCATCGAGACGATCAACCAGGGAAAGGAAGGCCCCAGATTGACTCACACTGTAAATAGTTACACTATTAACTTTGCGGGTGGGGGGGGGTGGTGTTGTTATGTATGTAAACCTGTAATTACCATGTCTAGCCATAAGAGGGCTTATCCCCTGGGGTCCCAGGGAATCCCACAAACCCTTGGGAGCACCTGTATATAAGGAGGCCTCATAGGCTGGAGAGGCACTCTGAGATCTATAATAAAGGACTACGGTCACACCTACTTTGAGCTTGCAGTATCTAGTCTGACTCTTTATCCAACTAGGAAAGGTGTTAATTGAAAAAAGATTCATCTAATCAAGGAACGGCTCCAATTCCTGCAGACATGCGTGAGGAAAGCCAATGAAGAACTGCCCTGAAATAAAGCCCCAATCCTGGGGCTTTACCAACTTATGGAGAGACAATGGACCTTAAAGGATATAAAAAGGCAACCCCAAAGCCTGCTCTATTTTGTTTTGATGACCATGAGGCAAAGCAGGAAACCTCCCTCTCTACATACCAGACCAAGAAGAAAGGGAGAAGGCTGAGTGCTTTGCTTGACTCAGTGATAAGTATATGTCTGTGTAAATCTGTAACTCATTACCTTACCTGTTGTAATTAAGCAGTCTGTAGGATACCAGTAGACTGATGTTTTGTTCGATAGGCTACATGCATGTGCGTGTGATTAATAAATTTATTCTAAATTGTTTTAAAATAATGGGTCTTGCTGTCAATTTAATGCCAGAGATTTAGAAATCTTACAAAGGGTTATAAAGAATTGAAAAAATTGTGTTAATAACTTGGACCAAGTGGGAACATTTGATCATGTTTTCTATCTTTAATGTTGTACTGGATGGTAAAGCTCCTTCAGCGATCATGAATGAGATATGAATGGCAATTAATGGGATGTGTAAAATGGTGAGAGGTAGTGAATGAGGGTATAAAATAGAAACAGGAGAATGTAATTTTCCTAACATCCAACTGAAAGGCAGGACAGTGTCATTACGAATAGTAAAATAATAGCTTTCTCTTGGAGACATTTATGTCCCTGCCGAAAATGAACTTTTGAAGAAAACTGAATTTGATGGCCTGGCCACTACCCAAGATATCGGGACCATGCAGTGGGAGATGAGCAAAAATCTCCAGATGACAACAATCTTTTGATAACATCACCTGAAAGCCCGAGAATGGCTTGTATCGGATAGCATGTGTGGCATGAGATACCGGTATAAGGCCTTGTACATGGCCCTTCTTTGACCTTTCAAAGGCCTCTGACACTGTTAACCATGAGCGACTATGGAGCGTCCTCCTCCATTTCGGCTGCCCCCAAAAGTGTGTCACCATCATCCACCTGCTTCATGACGACATGCAAGCCGTGATCCTGACCAACGGATCCACCACAGACCCAATCCACGTCCGGAACAGGGTCAATCAGGGCTGCATCATCACGCCAACGCTCTTCTCGATCTTTCTTGCTGCAATGCTCCACCTCACGCTCAACAAGCTCCCCGCTGGAGTGGAACTAAACCATAGAACCAGTGGGAACCTGTTCAACCTTCGTCGCCTCCAAGCTAGATCCAAAACCGTCCCATCCTCTGTCGTGAACTACAGTACACGGACGATGCATGCGTCTGCGCACATTCAGAGGCTGAAGTCCAAGCCATAGTTAACATCTTCACCGAGGCATATGAAAGCATGGGCCTTACACTAAACATCCATAAGACAAAGGTCCTCCACTAACCTGACCCCACCACACAGCACTGCCCCATAGTCATCAAAATCCACAGCATGGCCTTGGACAACATGGACCACTTTCCATACCTCGGGAGCCTATTTTCAGCAAAGACGAGATCCAACACCATCTCCAGTGCGCCAGCGCAGCCTTTGGTCACCTGAGGAAGAGAGTGTTCGAAGATCAGGCTCTCAAATCTGGCACCAAGGTTATAGTCTACAGGGCTGTAGTGATACCTGCCCTCCTGAATGGCTGAGATATGTGGACCTTATACAGTAGACACCTCAAATCGCTGGAGAAATACCACTGATGTCTCCGCAAGATCCTGCAAATCCCCTGGGAAGACAGATGCACCAACGTCAGTGTTCTCGATCAGGCCAACATCCCCAGCATTGAAACACTGACCACACTCGACCAGCTCCGTTGGGCGGGCCACATTGTCTGCATGCCCCACACAAGACTCTCAAAGCAAGCGCTCTACTCAGAAGTCCAACATGGCAGGCGATCCTCAGATGGGCATAGGAAACATTTCAAGGACCTCAAAGCATCCTTGATAAAGTCCAAATCCCCATCGACAACTGGGAGTCCCTGGCCAAAGACAGCCCTAAGTGGAGGAAGAGCATCTGCAGAAGAAGGCGCTGAACACCTCGAATCTCATCGTCGAGAGCATGCAGAAAGCAAGCGCAGGCAGCGAATGGAGCGTGTGGCAAACCAGACTCCCCACCCACCCTTTCCTTCAATGACTGTCTGTCCCACCTGTGACAGAGACTGTAATTCCCGCATTGGAGAACTCACTTTTAGAGTGGAAACAAGTCTTCCTCGATTTTGTGGGACTGCCTATGATGATAGTAAGTGTGCACATGAATTTGCATTGAAAAATGGGTCTCAGACATGCTCAGTTACTTGACAACAACCAGACATGAAATGGTTAATGTGGTAGGAGAGTGAAACAACTTTTAAAGCATTGACACATACTCCATCAAGAAACTATTGAATGAAACAATCAGGTACCTTTGAGAGGGATTGAAATTGAAGTTGAAGTGGAGAGTTACATGGAATTTGGATTGGGACAATTGAAGGCTAGGGAGAAATAAATTTAGCAAGAATTATCCACAAGATGGATATGAGTAAAAGTGAGATCAGGAGAATATTTTTTTAAGTCCATGACTTGTTGATTAGATGTTAAACTGTACTGTTGCTTGAAATGATTGAGAGATTGAATTTAACTGTGACTGTAATAATTGTGTTTTGTAGGTAACAGCGTAGGGGAAGCCAGTAAGGATCCAGTATGAGCTGCTTTTGGTGGTGCCTCCTGTGTCACTATTATCGTAACTACGGGTCTAATATATCCCATTGGGCTTAATATATCAGCACACCCTTAGGTTCGTCTTATTTCACTACCTCTTGGAGTTCTCCAAATTATAATGATTGTGTATTTAATATATGTACCCTGTGTAGCAAGACTTTGATGCATAAGCTAATGTCTATGACTAACCAGCACTAAAAAAATGTTCAATTAATTGAACATACCGAAAGAGAAGATCTGAAACAACGTGGAGACCACCCCAGGTGGGGTAAGCTGTGGCTCAGTGGGTAGCACAGTCGCCTGAGTCAGAAGGTCGAGGGTTCTAGTCCTATTCCAGGAACTTGAGCACATAAATCTAGGCTGACACTCCAGTGCAGTGCTGAGGGAGTGCCATCTTTCAGATGCGACATTAAACTGAGGCCCCATCTACCCTCTCAGGTGGACGCAAAAGATCCCATGGCACTATTTCAAAGCAGAGCATGGGATTAATCCCTGGTGTTCTGGCCAATTTTTATCCCTCAATCAACATAGCAAAAAAAACAGATTATCTGGTCATTATCACATTCCTGTTTTTGGGAGTTTGCTGAGTGTAAGTTGGCTGCCTGGTTTCCCACATTACAACAGTGACTACGCTCCAAAAGTACTTCATTGGCTGTAAAACACCTTGCGACATCCAGTGGTCGTGAAAGGCACTATATAAATGCAAGTCTTTCTTTCTTTAAGATCAGGAAAGATACAAGAAACAGAGGATACCCCAGGAGAGGCTGAATTCAAACACTGGAATAATGAATTGAACTTGAGTAAGAGGTCGGAAGTTGCACCTCCCCCTCAAAGGATTGAACTGTAAGAAAGGGGATATCTTCATTTCTGAGAGTCCTACCAAGTAACACTCAAGTGGAGAAAACAAAAAGCAAATAACTTGGCAATAGCTCGAGCAGTCGAAAGCTGGTTGTGAGAAGTCAATAAGGATATTTCCCTCTCAAAGTAGGGAATATAAAAAATCGTGAATGATTCACTCCATGGTACAATAGCTAAAATGACTTGTACAGCATGATCATAAATAACTGATAACAGGCGGCTCCAAACATCTGAAGGCCAAGAATGGGATGTCTGACTCCAACCTTGGGAGGATGTGAAGCGAGCTTTCACCCAAGCTTTAAGACAAAGAACCCAACATATCATAAGTTAAATGGTCCTGCCAATATCCTACACCAGGCCCACCCCTAAAAATAGAATTAAACACCTAGAAGGCATTTCAGGTCAGACGATGAAGAACTGCTTGTGCCAACAGTCATCTGTCCGTTCGGGACTAACCACAGCAGCTACTTGTCATGGGCGTATGTCGACTATGGACTCCACTTGCTCCCACCCCGCATCCTGCAAGGACTCCCTTCCATTCTCCCAGTTTCTCCGTCTCCGTCACATCTGCTCTGACGATGCCACATTTCACACTAGTGCCTCTGGCATATCTTCCTTTTTCCTCAACGGAGGACTCCTCTCCACCATGGTTAACATGGCCCTCGAACGTGTTCGTTCTATTTCCCGTACCTCTGCCCTCACCCCTTACCCTCCCTCTCAGAACCATGACAGGGTTCCCCTTGCCCTCACCTTTCACCCCACCAGCCTTCACGTTCAACGGATCATCCTCTTCCATTTACGCCATCTCCAGCGTGATCCCACCACCAATCACATCTTCCCTTCAACTCCCCTCTCAGCATTCCGAAGGGACTGCTCCCTCCGCGACACCCTGGTCCATTCCGCAGTCACCCCCAGCATCCCTCCCCTTCCCATGGCACCTTGCCGTGCAAACGCAGGAGATGGGACATCAGCCCTTTTATCTACTCCCTTCCCAGGGCCTCAAATACACCTTCCAGGTGAAACAGCAATTACCTTGTACTTCTTTCAATTTAGTACACTGTATTCGCTGCTCACGATGAAGTCTCCTCTACATTGGGGAAACCAAACACAGATTGGATGACTGTTTTGCGGAGCATCTCCATTCAGTCCGCAAGTGTGACCCTGAGCTTTTGGTCGCCTCTCACTGTCGTGTATTCAACTATCATTGTAACCCATGTATAAGCTGACCTAAGTTGTACACCTTGAGAACATTGACCACAAGGGGCTGAACTTGCGGGAGACACTCCGAACCTGGACTTTCAGGTATAAAAGGGGAAGCTCCACTCACCTTCATCACTTGAGGTCTTGGTAATAAAGGTAACTGGTCACAGAGTGACCTTCTATCAAGTATGGGCCTTGTGTGCATTTATACTGTAAAGTAAGGACATATCACTGGCGACGAGAAACTGGGATTTAAACCACGCGAGCATGGCCACTAGCGGCACAGAAGCGAGGTACTGTGTCGGTGATGATTGGGACGACTTTATTGAGAGACTACAGCAAAGTTTTGTCACTAATCAATGGTTGGGACAGGATTCGGCCGACAAACGCAGGGCTCATCTCCTGACGGTTTGTGGATCCAGAACGTACTCCCTGATGAAGGACCTTCTAGCGCCAGAGAAGCCGGCGGACAAGACGTTCAAGAGTTCAGTAAGTTGATTGGGGAACACCTTAAACCAGTGAGCAGCATGCACATGGCGAGACACCGGTTTTACACGCACCGGCGGAGAGAAGGGCAAAGTGTTCCAGATTTCATGGCAGATCTCCAGCGACTGGCGAACCTATGTAAGTTCCCAGATGCATGGAGAGCGGAGATGCTGTGAGACTTTTTTATTGAGGGCATCGGGCACACTGGGGTTTTCAGGAAACTGATTAAGACCAAAGACTTGACCTTGGAAGCGGTGGATCTGATAGCCCAGACATTTATCTCAGGGTAGGAAGAGACCAGAATGATGTATGACAAAAATCTTGGCTCAAATGCGGCAATCGACCAGGGAGTGAACATTGTTAACGCGGCACACAGTTCTCTAGGCAGACAAGCGCAATCGGACATGCCCCAGCATGTAGTCGAACCCAAAGTGGGGAATTCACCAGAGACAATGGCTAGCTGAACGGTGATCAGGCCATTGCAATGGACAATGCGGCCAATAATGGGGCCATCAACACCTATTAATGGTGCACTTAAGGGCAGTTACAGAGACAGTCAGAGACGATCGACTGGTAATGGACCTTTTGTTTCCAACAACGGGGCCTCCAGCTCATGCTGGAGGTGTGGAGCCAAACACCCCGCCACAGCTTGCAGGTATCAGCAATATACCTGCAGAAACTGCAACGTCAGCGGTTATTTGGTGCGTATGTGCAGGAAGCCTGCAGCCAGGTTGATGTATGAGGAGGACGGGCCAGATGTAAGCCCTACGATACCAGGACGCCACCGATAATGATGAAAGTGCTCCTCAATGGCATCCCAGTATCAATGGAGCTAGACACGGGGGCCAGCCAGTCCCTGATGGGTATCAAACAGTTCGAAAGGTTATGGGTGTCCAAGGCCAGGAGACCAAAATTATGGCCGATTGATGCACAGCTACGGACATATACAAAGGAGATCATTCCGATGCTAGGCAGCGCTACGGTAGTCGTGACCCACAAACATTCGGAGAACAGGTTGCCACTCTGGATTGTCCCGGGGGACGGTCCCGCACTACTGAGGAGGAGTTACTTGCTGTCATGAACTGGAAATGGGGCGATGTCAATGCAATTTCCTCTGTGGAGTGAGTATCATGCCCACAAGTCCTGGACAAATTTGACTCATTATTTCAACCCGGCATCAGCACTTTCATGGGAGCCAAGATAGTGATTCACAAAAACCCGAACGCCAGGCCAGTACACCACAAGGCCAGAGTGGTGCCGTACGTGATGCGGGAAAAGATAGAATACGAATTGGACCGCCTGCTGAGGGAAGGCATCATCTCGCCAGTCGAATTCAGTGACTGGGCGAGCCCGATCGTGCCGGTGCTCAAGGCGGATGGGTCGGTCAGGATATGTGGCGATTACAAGGCCACCATCAATCGGGTGTCACTCCAAGACCAGTACACGCTACCTAGAGCAGAGGACCTCTATCCAGTGGCAAACATTTTTCAAAATTGGACCTGACCTCAGCTTACATGACCCAGGAGCTGGCGAGTGAGTCGAAGAAGCTGACCACCATCACGACACACAAGGGGTTGTTTGAGTAGAACAGATATCCGTTCGGGATTCGTTCGGCCGCCGCGATCTTTCAGCAAAATATGGAAAGCCTCCTCAAGTCGATTACAAGGACAGTGGTTTTTCAAGACGACATCCTCATCATGGATCGCGGTACTGAAGAACACCTCCACAACCTGGAGAAGGTGCTACGCAGACTGGACCGGGTAGGGCTGCTACTGAAAAAGGCGAAGTGCGTCTTCTTAGCTCCAGAGGTAGAATTCCTGGGGAGGAGGGTAGCAGCAGACGGGATCAGACCTACTGCGTCCAAAACGGAAGCAATCCAGAGAGCGCCCAGACCCCGTAACACAGCAGAGCTGCGTTCGTTCCTGGTGCTCCCAAACTACTTTGGTAACTTTCTTCCCAAATTGAGCACGCTGTTAGAGTTGCTACACGTGCTCCGATGCAAAGGTTGTGATTGGGTCCGGGGGGACAACCTGGAAAGAGCTTTTGATAGAGCACGCAATTTGTTATTTTCCAACAAACTGTTGACGTTATATGACCCGTGTAAGAATCTTGTTTTAATGTGCGATGCATCGTCCTATGGGGTCGGGTGTGTGTTGCAGCATGTGAATGCCAATGGTCAGTTACAACCGGTAGCTTATGCCTCCAGAAGTCTGTCCCAGGCAGAAAGGGGCTATGGGATGGTAGAAAAGGAAGCGCTAGCATGTGTATATGCAGTAAAAAAAATGCACCAGTACCTGTTTGGCAGGAAATTTGAGCTGGAGATAGATCACAAACCCCGAACGTCCCTTTTGGCTGACAACAAGGCCATAAATGCGAATGCATCGGCCCGCATACAGAGATGGGCACTCACGTTAGCCGCCTATGACTACACAATTTGGCACAGACCGAGCACTGAAAACTGCGCCGATGCACTCAGCAGGCTCCCACTAGCCACCACTGAGGGGGCAACTGAGCATGATGCGGAGATGGTCATGGCTGTTGAAGCTTTTGAAAGTGAAGGCTCACCTGTGACAGCCCGTCAGATTAAAGTCTGGACAAATAAAGACCCACTACTGTCTTTAGTTAAGAAATGTGTCCTGAATGGGGACTGGGCAGCCACGTACGGGGCATGCCCTGAGGAATTTAAACTGTTTCATAGGCGCAAGAATGAACTCTCGATTCAGGACGATTGCCTACTGTGGGGAAACCGAGTAGTCATGCCCCAGATGGGCAGAGAGGTGTTTATCAGAGAACTTCACAATAAGCGCCCGAGCATTGTCATGATGAAGGCAATTGCCAGGTCACACGTTTGGTGGCCAGGAATAGATACAGACCTGGAACTTTGTGTTCGTAGGTGCAACACGTGTGCTCAGCTGGACAACTTACCCAGGGAAGCCCCCCTTAGCCCCTGGTCCTGGCCCACCAAGCCATGGTCACGCATCCATGTGAACTACGCAGGTCCTTTCATGGGAAAAATGTTTTTGGTTGTAGTAGACGCCTACTCCAAAAGGATTGAGTGTGCCATTTTAAATTAAAGCACATCCTATGCCACGGTAGAAAGTCTACGGGCAATATTCGCCGCCCATGGTCTACCGGATGTCTTGGTCAGCAACAATGGCCCGTGCTTCACAAGCACTGAATTCCAGGACATCATGGCAGGCAATGGAATCAACCATGTCAGAACAGCACCGTTCAAGCCGGCCTCAAACGGCCAGGTGGAACGAGCAGTGCAGATAATCAAACAGGGGATGCTCAGAATCCAAGGGGGTTCCCTACAAAGCCGCTTATCACGCCTCCTGTTGGCCTATAGATCCCGACCACACTCGCTCACAGGGATTCCACCCGCAGAGCTGCTAATGAAAAAGATGCTCAAAACCAGGTTATCCCTTATACACCCCACTATGAAAGAAATTGTTGAGAGCAGGCATCAGTCCAATGTGACTACCATGACAGGAATGCGAGGGTGCGATGTATTGATGTCAATGACCCTGTTTTTGTCCTTAATTACGCTGCAGGGCCCAAATGACTTGCAGGCACTGTGATTGCCAAAGAGGGGAATAGGGTTTTGGTAGTTAAACTTACCAATAGACAAATCTGTTGCAAACACGTGGATCAAACAAAAAGGAGGTTCAGCAACCCCATAGAAGAAGCAGAGGAAGAACACGATGTAGAGTTTACTCCACCACAGGTGACCGAACACCGGAACCAAGTGGAGGAGAGCCCAGTCACTGTGGGCAGTCCGGACAGGCCTGAGGCACCGCAAACAGAAGAAACTCAGGCCAGCGCCCAACAACCGGAGCCCCAACTCAGGCGCTCTACAAGGGAGCGTAAACCACCAGAGAGACTTAACCTGTGATCCCAATAAGACTTTGCGGGGGAGGTGATGTCATGTATTCAACTGTCATTGTAACCCATGTATAAGCTGACCTAAGTTGTCCACCTTGAGAACATTGACCACAAGGGGGTGAACTTGTGGGAGACACTCCTAACCTGGACTTTCAGGTATAAAGGGGAAGCTCCACCCACATCACTTGAGGTCTTGGTAATAAAGGTAACTGGTCAGAGTGACTTTCTCTCAAGTATGGGCCTCGTGTGCATTTATACTGTATAGTAAGGACATATCAGTCACTTTAATTCTTCACTCCATTCCCACTCTGACCTCTCTGTCCTCGGTCTCCTACACTGTTCCAATGAAGCTCACTGCAAACTCGAGGAACAGCGCCTCATCTTTCGTTTAGGCACTTTACAGCCTTCTGGATTTAACATCGAGTTCAACAATTTCAGAGCGTAAACGCTGCCAATCTTTGGCTCCCGCCCCCACCCCTCCCGGAGCCTGTTTCTTTTATTTCTCCTTGTCTCTAATGGCAGCTGGTCATTATCCCAGCATTCACACCCTATCTTGACTAATGTTTTTCTAACTCCTGGCATTACCATTTCAATTTGGCCCATATCCCTTTTGCCTCTTTAATCTCTCCTGCCTTCCAGCCCATCACAGACCTTCCCTTTTGTTCTTTCTTCCCCTCCCCCTTTCAGTGCTTGTTAAGAATGTGTTATTACTGAACACTCTCTCGTTCTGACGAAGGGTCATGTCAGGCAGCTTTCTCTCCACAGATGCTGCCTGACATGCTGCGATTTCCAGCATTTTCTCACAATGGCAAAAATAAAAGGAGATACAAAATATTAATTCCAATCCAAATTTGTAAATTAAATCATGCCACAGTGCATACAAAATTAAACTAATGACTCTTGTACATTCCCTTAGTGCCTCTTCCGTGTGCCTTTGCCTGTCCTAGTGCTCCTACGAAGTGCTTCCCCAGTGGCTGCAGCATGGCTGGTGGAAGGCTGCTTACTTTCAGTGGAGAAGACTGCAGACGGCCTTAGAGGGCGACCTCAAGCAGCTCTGGGCCTAGAAGGCCCGGCTTCAGACTGCACCATTTAGCCCTGGGCTGGCTGGCTGACAGGCAACAGCAAGTGCACTAATGGAGTGGCAGGGATGGGAGCACAAATTCTGTCATCCTGAGAGGACGGCAGGTTCGTAGAATGGAAGCTGAGACATCAGATGCTGCATCATGGTTGTCTCCACAGGTGTGTTGATGGAGGAGGCCACCTGTTCCATGTTGGAAAGGATGGGCTCCAAGCTCTGCACAAAACCGTGTGCCAGTTGGTGCTGCACTGCTCCATGTTCCTTGACATTGAGCGCAGACTTTCCTGCAGGCCTCCCAGTGCCCAATCATATGGGTGTGTTCACCCATCATCGTTCTTCTGTAGCCTGGACCATCGAAGTCCTCATCTGAGTCCTCTACAGCTGAACTAGTGTGAGACCTCTCCCTCCAGTGAGTTGGCACCTGCACTATCCTTTCCCCCCTGCTTTGGCTCCAGTGCACATGTGCTCAGTGTCTCACCACATGCAGATCCCGCCTCTATGCTAGCCTCTAAATTACATGCAGTGTCAGTATCCGAACTGGTGGCTGCGACTGTGAAACATACTGACGGTGTCCCTTCATCTTCACTGTCTTCTTGCTCTTCCTCAATTGCCTGGGCAGCTTTCAGTTCTTGAGTATCTGAAATGAAAAAGGGACAAGGGTCTGGTTGTGGTGAGGGGAGAGGAGAAAGTAAGAACTGCTGCTTACACTTTCAGCAGCTTGTAAGTCAGAAGGTAGTGTACTGGACTGAGCAGTGGATGAGGCCAGTGGTGCCGTTCGTAGGGCATGACATTTGAAGATGCACTCACTGATCTTGACAACTCGTGTGCAATCATTAAACCTCTTCCAGCATTGCATCCAGGTCCTTGGGGCTACACTCCTGGCATTGCCCACCGCCACTATCTGTTCCCACTGCCTTCTCATCGTGTGTCTGGAGGGCCTCCCAAGGATACAGGACATCTCTCTTTCTTTCCACATCTTCCAGGATTGGAAGGTAGCTAATGTAACCCCACTTTTTAAAAAAGGAGGGAGAGAGAAAACAGGGAATTATAGACCAGTTAGCCTGACATCGGTAGTGAGGAAAATGTTGGAATCAATTATTAAAGATGTAATAGCAGCGCATTTGGAAAGCAGTGACAGGATCAGTCCAAATCAGCATGGATTTATGAAAGGGAAATCATGCTTGACAAATCTTCTAGAATTTTGAGGATGTAACTAGTAGAGTGGACAAGGGAGAACCAGTGGATGTGGTGTATTTGGACTTTCAAGACTTTTGACAAGGTCCCACACAAGAGATTAGTGTGCAAAATGAAAGCACATGGTACTGGGGGTAATGTATTGACGTGGATAGAGAACTGGTTGGCAGACAAGAAGCAAAGAGTAGGAATAAACCGGGTCCTTTTCAGAATGGCAGGCAGTGGCTAGTGGTGTGCAGCAAGGTTCAGTGCTGGGACCCCAGCTATTTACAATATACATTAATGATTTAGACGAAGGAATTGAATGTAACATCTCCAAGTTTGCAGATGACACTAAGCTGGGTGGCAGTGTGAGCTGTGAGGAGGGTGCTAAGAGGCTGCAGGGTGACTTGGACAGGTTAGGTGAGTGGGCAAATGCATAGCAGATGTCGTATAATGTAGGTTAATGTGAGGTTATCCAATTTGGTGGTAAAAACAGGAAGGCAGATTATCTGAATGGTGACAGATTAGGAAAAGCATTGAAAGTTGGCATGCAGGTACAGCAGGCGGTGAAGAAGGCAAATATCATATTGGCCTTCATAACAAGAGGATTTGACTATAGGAACAGGGAGGTCTTACTGCAGTTGTACAGGGCCTTGGAGAGGCTACACCTTGAATATTATGTACAGCTTTGGTCACCTAATCTGAGGAAGGACATTCTTGCTATTGAGGGAGTGCAGCGAAGTTTCACCAGACTAATTCCCGGGATGGCATATGAAGAAAGACTGGATCGATTAGGCTTAAATTCACTGGAATTTAGAAGATAGAGAAGAGATCTCATAGAAACATATCAAATTCTGACAGGATTGGACAGGTTAGATGCAGGAAGAATGTTCCCGATGCTGAGGAATTCCAGAACCAGGGGTCACAGTCTAAGGATAAGGGGTATGGTTGGATTTATAATAGATTGAGGGTGAGGAAGTAGTGTCTTAAACAAAGGGGACTACAGTGGGATGAGGGCAGGGTTAGCTAAAATAGACTGGAAACACAGACTAAACGGTGGCACAACTGAGGAACAGTGGAGCTCAACAAAAATATATTCCAGTGAAAAGGAAGGGCGGTAAGAGAAGGGATAACCAGCCGTGGATAACCAAGGAAATAAAGGAGAGTATCAAATTAAAAACCAATGCGTATAAGGTGGCCAAGGTTAGTGGGAAACTAGAAGATTGGGAAAATTTTAAACGACAGCAAAGAATGACTAACAAAGCAATAAAGAAAGGAAAGATAGATTACGAAAGTAAACTTGCGCAAAACATAAAAACAGATAGTAAAAGCTTTTACCGATATATAAAACGGAAAAGAGTGACTAAAGTAAATGTTGGTCCCTTAGAAGATGAGAAGGGGGATTTAATAATGGGAAATGTGGAAATGGCTGAGACCTTAAACAATTATTTTGCTTCGGTCTTCACAGTGGAAGACACAAAAACCATGCCAAAAATTGCTGGTCACGGGAATGTGGGAAGGGAGGACCTTGAGACAATCACTATCACTAGGGGGGAAGTGCTGGACAGGCTAATGGATCTCAAAGTAGACAAGTCCCCTGGTCCTGATGAAATGCATCCCAGGATATTAAAAGAGATGGCGGAAGTTATAGCCGATGCATTCGTTATAATCTACCAAAATTCTCTGGACTCTGGGGAGGTACCAGCGGATTGGAAAGCAGCTAATGTAACGCCTCTGTTTAAAAAAGGGGCAGACAAAAGGCAGGTAACTATAGGCTGGTTGGTTTAACATCTGTAGTGGGGAAAATGCTTGAAGCTATCATTAAGGAAGAAATAGCGGGACATCTAGATAGGAATCGTGCAATCAAGCAGACGCAACATGGATTCATGAAGGGGAAATCATGTTTCACTAATTTACTGGAATTCTTTGAGGATATAACGAGCATGGTGGATAAAGGTGTACTAATGGATGTGGTGTATTTAGATTTCCAAAAGGCATTCGATAAGGTGCCACACAAAAGGTTACTGCAGAAGATAAAGGTACGCGGAGTCAGAGGAAATGTATTAGCATGGATCGAGAATTGTCTGGCTAACAGAAAGCAGAGAGTCAGGATAAATGGGTCCTTTTCGGGTTGGAAATCGGTGGTTAGTGGTGTGCCACAGGGATCGGTGCTGGGACCACAACTATTTACAATATACATAGATGATCTGGAAGAGGGGACAGAGTGTAGTGTAACAAAATTTGCAGATGACACAAAGATTAGTGGGAAAGCGGGTTGTGTAGAGGACACAGAGAGGCTGCAAAGAGATTTAGATAGGTTAAGTGAATGGGCTAAGGTTTGACAGATGGAATATAATGTCGGAAAATGTGAGGTCATCCAACTGGGGGGAAAAAAAAAGTAAAAGGGAATATTATTTGAATGGGGAGAAATTACAACAGGCTGCGGTGCAGATAGACCTGGGGGTCCTTGTGCATGAAAAATTTTTTTTTTTTAAATTCGTAGCCAATCTTTCCAATTCTTTGTTAAATCACAAACGCCAGAGGTCACCTTGCACACATCAAAGATCACTCTGCGCCAATGATCTTAGCCAAAAGGCCGAGAGCCACTGCACCGTTCCTGGAAGTACTGCAATACCAGGTTCGTGCCATGGAGGTGGATGGGTCAGGTCCCCCACACACCTCCGTGGAGGTGGATGGGTCAATCCACCCCACCCACCTCCTATTTCCATGAATCCCAAAAAGTTAGTTTGCAGCTGCAGCAGGTAATCAGGAAGGCGAATGGAATGTTGGCCTTCATTGCGAGAGGGATGGAGTACAAAAGCAGGGAGGTCCTGCTGCAATTATACAGAGTATTGGTGAGGCTGCATCTGGAGTACTGTGTGCAGTTTTGGTCACCTTACTTAAGGAAGGATATACTAGCCTTGGAGGAGGTACAGAGACGATTCACTAGGCTGATTCCGGAGATGAGGGGGTTACCTTATGATGATAGATTGAGTAGACTGGGTCTTTACTCGTTGGAGTTCAGAAGGATGAGTGGTGATCTTATAGAAACATTTAAAATAATGAAAGGGATAGACAAGATAGAGGCAGAGAGGTTGTTTCCACTGGTTGGGGAGACTAGAACTAGGGGGCACAGCCTCAAAATACGGGGGAGCCAATTTAAAACCCAGTTGAGAAGGAATTTCTTCTCCCAGAGGGTTGTGAATCTGTGGAATTCTCTGCCCAATGAAGCAGTTGAGGCTAGCTCATTGAATGTATTCAAATCACAGATAGATAGATTTTTAACCAATAAGGGAATTAAGGGTTATGGGGAGTGGGCCGGCAAGTGGAGCTGAGTCCACGGCCAGATCAGCCATGATCTTGTTGAATGGCGGAGCAGGCTCGAGGGGCTAGATGGCCTACTCCTGTTCCTAATTCTTATGTTCTTATGTTCTTATGTAAGCCATTTAAGACCGAGATGAGGAGAAACTTCTTCACTCAGAGAATTGTGAACCTGTGGAATTCTCTACCACAGAAAGTTGGAATTCCCATTATTATGATTGAGAAATCCCCCCAAACACCCAAAACACTAAGAAAAAATACACCACATAGTTTTATTAATTTAAATTAAAGTTATTTATGTATTGTAAAAAAGCAATATGTTTCCGATTTAAAAAAAAGTTTTTTTAAGTATGGTTTAAAATAAACTTACCGTAATAAAAGTGGTCAGAGGGTCTATTAAGGAGGAGGAACTGAGGGAAATCTTTATTAGTCGGGAAATTGTGTTGGGGAAATTGATGGGATTGAAGGCCGATAAATCCCCAGGGCCTGATGGACTGCATCCCAGAGTACTTAAGAAGGTGGCCTTGGAAATAGCGGATGCATTGACAGTCATTTTCCAACATTCCATTGACTCTGGATCAGTTCCTATCGAGTGGAGGGTAGCCAATGTAACCCCACTTTTTAAAAAAGGAGGGAGAGAGAAAGCAGGGAATTATAGACCGGTCAGCCTGACCTCAGTAGTGGGTAAAATGATGGAATCAATTATTAAGGATGTCATAGCACCGCATTTGGAAAATGGTGACAAGATAGGTCCAAGTCAGCATAGATTTGTGAAAGGGAGATCATGCTTGACAAATCTTCTGGAATTTTTTGAGGATGTTTCCAATAAAGTGGACAAAGGAGTACCAGTTGATGTGGTATATTTGGACTTTCAGAAGGCTTTCGACAAGGTCCCACACAGGAGATTAATGTGCAAAGTTAAAGCACATGGGATTGGGGGTAGTGTGCTGACGTGGATTGAGAACTGGTTGTCAGACAGGAAGCAAAGAGTAGGAGTAAATGGGTACTTTTCGGAATGGCAGGCAGTGACTAGTGGGGTACCGCAAGGTTCTGTGCTGGGGCCCCAGCTGTTTACATTGTACATTAATGATTTAGACGAGGGGATTAAATGTAGTATCTCCAAATTTGCGGATGACACTAAGTTGGGTGGCAGTGTGAGCTGCGAGGAGGATGCTATGAGGCTACAGAGTGACTTGGATAGGTTAGGTGAGTGGGCAAATGCGTGGCAGATGAAGTATAATGTGGATAAATGTGAGGTTATCCACTTTGGTGGTAAAAACAGAGAGACAGACTATTATCTGAATGGTGACAGATTAGGAAAAGGGAAGGTGCAACGAGACCTGGGTGTCATGGTACATCAGTCATTGAAGGTTGGCATGCAGGTACAGCAGGCGGTTAAGAAAGCAAATGGCATGTTGGCCTTCATAGCGAGGAGATTTGAGTACAGGGGCAGGGAGGTGTTGCTACAGTTGTACAGGGCCTTGGTGAGGCCACATCTGGAGTATTGTGTACAGTTTTGGTCTCCTAACTTGAGGAAGGACATTCTTGCTATTGAGGGAGTGCAGCGAAGATTCACCAGACTGATTCCCGGGATGGTGGGACTGACCTATCAAGAAAGACTGGATCAACTGGGCTTGTATTCACTGGAGTTCAGAAGAGTGAGAGGGGACCTCATAGAAACGTTTAAAATTCTGACGGGTTTGGACAGGTTGGATGCAGGAAGAATGTTCCCAATGTTGGGGAAGTCCAGAACCAGGGGTCACAGTCTAAGGATAAGGGGTAAGCCATTTAGGACCGAGATAAGGAGAAACTTCTTCACCCAGAGAGTGGTGAACCTGTGGAATTCTCTACCACAGAAAGTAGTTGAGGCCAATTCACTAAATATATTCAAAAGGGAGTTAGATGAAGTCCTTACTACTCGGGGGATCAAGGGGTATGGCGTGAAAGCAGGAAGTGGGTACTGAAGTTTTATGTTCAGCCATGAACTCATTGAATGGCGGTGCAGGCTAGAAGGGCTGAATGGCCTGCTCCTGCACCTATTTTCTATGTTTCTATGTTTCTATGTAGTAGGGAGAGGTTTTTAAACAATAAAATGTGTTTTTATAATTTAGAAAGTCTGGCTGCTCGTGAGTCGAGAGCCGGTCAGTTCTAACTTTGAGACGTGTGCTGGTTTTGATCTGGATGGACGTGTATTGTATTAACTCAGGATCTGCTCCATATTGGGGTGTATTGTGGGTATAGCATGAACTTGAACTGGGCCGACCCTTGGGATCAAGCTGCGGGATGCAGTCTCTGCCGCACAAAGTGCAGCTTAAATCGGGAAATAGCTGTCTGTGTATTTCAGTGAAACAGCCCCAAATTCTAGCAAAGGCAGCCAGGACCCATCACCCACTCATCAAACACGAGAACACATTTCCACTGGGGTTTGGGGTTGTGTCGAGACAGAGTGAGGAAGCTGACATTTTAAACCCTGGGTTAACGATCCAGCAAACTGGACGGATACAGTGGCGTGGGGCGGGGGGGGGGGGGGGGGTGGGGGTGAGGGGTTGGTGGAAGGGGGGGGTGGGTTTGGGGGTGGGGGCGTTGTTACAGAACCAGAGTAATTGAAGGGGAGCAGTAACAGGAATCTGATTGTTTTAACCATTCTGTCGACGGGTTGACATGGAATATTAAAGCACACAGAGCAGTGAGGCCACATTAGCAGCAATACCAACACCACCTTGTCATACATTATGAGACAAACACTGAAAAAAATCTTAAAAGATTTGGTAAGAAATCATGAGTTGGTATTTTTTTACTTTATAAACCTCGTGGCATTATTTAATCTTCAACAGGTCACAGTTCTGTCCAAAAACTATATTACTGCATCTGAAAATTCTTACCATTTATCACCACTCTTCGTGAGTTTGGGTAAATTTTCAGTACAAATCAGGTGGGCAGAACAGTGGCAAATGGAATTCAATCCAGAGATGTGTGAGGTAATGCATTTGGGGAGGGCCAACAAGGCAAGGGAATACACAATAAATGGTGGAACACTGAGTAGTGTAGAGGAACCTTGCAGTACAGGTCCACAGGTCCCTGAAGATAGCAGGACAGGTAGATAAGATGGTAAAGAAAGCATACTTGACTTTATTAACTGAGGCATTGAATATAAGAGTAGGGATGTTATGTTTGAACTGTATAAAACAATAGTTAGGCCACAGCTAGAGTACTGCGTGCAGTTCCTGTCACCACATTACAGGAAAGATGTGATTACACTTGAGAGGGTACAGAGGAGATTAACGAGGATGTTGCCTGAACTGGAGAATTTTAGCTATGAGCAAAGATTGAAAAGGCTGGGGTTGTTTTCTTTGGAGCAGAGGAGGCTGAGGGGAGACCTGATTGAGGTGTATAAAATTGAGGGATCTCGATAGGAAGGATCTATTTCCCTTAGTCAACAACCAACGGGCATCGATTTAAAGTAACTGGTAGGAGGTTTATGGGGAATTTATGGGGAAATTATTTCACCCAGAGGATGGTGAGGGTCTAGAACTCACTGCCTGAAAGGGTGGTAGAGGCAGAAATCCTCACCACATTTAAAAAGTTCTTGAAAAAGCACTTGAAGTGCCGTATCCTTCAAGGCTACGTACGAAGAGCTGGAAAGTGTTATTGGCCCAGAAACCCGGGTCAGCTGCTTCCCACGGGCGATCGGGTAAAACAACTTTAAAAAGATGCGTACTTACCTGAAGCTGCTATGCCCATGTGAGTTCCCAGTCCTGAGGCCCCAACTGAATGCGCGCCGCAGCGCGTGCACGTCAGGACCTGCGCAGGGCTGGAGGTACAATCACATGGCTCTGGGCAGCCAATCAAGGTAAAGTATGTCCTCATTCATAATAATGGGAACTCCGTAATTGGAGTTCTCTTTATTATGATTGAGAAACCCCCCCCCCAAACACCCAAAACACTAATAAAAAAAATACACCACATATTTTTATTAATTTAAATTGAAGTTATTTATGTATTGTAAAAAAGCAATATTTTTTCGATTTAAAAAAAAACTTTTTTTTAAGTACGGTTTCAAATAAACTTACCGTAGTAGGGAGGGTTTTTAAACAATAAAATGTGTTTTTATAATTTTATTTTAAAATGTTTTTATGTATTTTAAAATTCTTACTTTTATCAGGCGCAAGAGTTTTCAGGACATGTGCTGGGCAAGATATGGGTAAATATTGCAATCTTGCCCATTCAAAGTCCTGGCTGCCGAGATACGAAAGATCTGTCGAGCTCCAGCTCGGAAAAGCCGCTTTTAAGCGCATGTTCATTGTGCACTGAAAATCGGCTTTTGTGATGTCTTCCCGGGTCCGTACACACTCCGTACGGACTCAGGAGGCCGGAATTTCTGCCCAAATAGGCTGGATAGCTCCTTGTCGGCCGGCACGGACACAATGGGCCGAATGGCCTCCTTCTGTACTGTAAATTGCTATGAATCTAAATTGTGAGTCTTGCAATTAAGTCACGAGAGTCAACATTACTGAGTTTTGGTGCTTACCTTAGATTTTATACAACGAATTACTGTAATAAGAACATAAGATATAGTAGCAGGAGTAGGCCATATGGCCACTTGAGCCTGCTCCGCCATTTCATACGATCTTGGATGATCCGATCATGGACTCGGGTCCACTTCCCTGCCCGCTCCCCCAAATGCCATATTCCCTTATCGGTGAAGAAACTGTCTATCTCTGTGTTAAATTTATTCAATGTCCCAGCTTCCACAGCTCTCTGAGGCAGCGAATTCCACAGATTTACAACCTTCTGAGAAAAGAAATTTCTCCTCATCTCAGTTTTAAAAGGGCGGCCCCTTATTCTAAGATTATGCCCCCTAGTTCTAGTCTCCCCCATCAATGGAAATATTCTCTCTGTATCCACCTTGTCAAGCCCCCTCATAATCTTATATGTTTCGATAAGATCACCTCTCATTCTTCTGAATTCCAATGAGTAGAGGCCCAACCTACTCAACCTTTCCTCATAAGTCAACCTCCTCATCTCTGGAATCAACCTAGTGAATCTTCTATGAACTGCCTCCAAAGCAAGTATATCCTTTCTTAAATATGGAAACCAAAACTGCACGCAGTATTCCAAGTATGACCTCACAAATAGCCTGTATAACAGTAGCAAGACATCCCTGCTTTTATACTCCATTCCCTTTGCAATAAAGGCCAAGATTCCATTGGCCTTCCTGACCACTTGCTGCACCTGCATACTAACCTTTTGTCTTTCATGCACAAGTACCCCCAGGTCCCGCTGTACCGCAGCACTATGCAATCTTTCTCAATTTAAATAATAACTTGCTTTTTTTTTCTGCCAAAGTGCATGACCTCACACTTTCCAACAACATTATACTCCATCTGCCAAATGTTTGCCCGCTCACTTAGCCTGTCTATGTCCTTTTGCAGATTTTTTGTGTCCTCCTCACACATTGCTTTTCCTCCCATCTTTGTATCGTCAGCAAACTTAGCTACATTACATTCAGTCCCTTCTTCCAAGTCGTTAAGTGGTTGTAAATAGCTGGGGTCCCAGCACTGATCCCTGCGGCACCCCACTAGTTACTGGTTGCCAACCCGAGAATGAGCCATTTATCCCGACTCTCTGTTTTCTGTTAGTTAGCCAATCCTCTATCCATGCTAATATATTACCCCCAACCCCGTGAACTTTTATCTTGTGCAGTAACATTTTATGTAGCACCTTGTCAAATGCCTTCTGGACGTCCAAATACATAACATCCACTGATTCTCAACCCTGTTTGTTACATTGTCAAAAAATTCCAGCAAATTTGTCAAACATGACTTCCCCTTCATAAATCCATGCTGACTCTGCCTGACCAAATTTTGCTTTTCCAAATGTCCTGCTACTGCTTCTTTAATAATGGACTCCAACATTTTCCCAACCACAGATGTTGGGCTAACTGGTCTATAATTTTCTGCTTTTTGTCTGCTTCCTTTTTTAAATAATTGTAGCAGCTAGCCAATAATACACAATTACTACTAGGGGGATCAAGGGGTATGGTGAGAAAGCAGGAATGGGGTACTGAAGTTGCATGTTCAGCCATGAACTCATTGAATGGCGGTGCAGGCTAGAAGGGCCGAATGGCCTACTCCTGCACCTATTTTCTATGTTTCTATGTTTCTACAATATCTAGGTGTCAGCCCTGTCTCAGTGACTCTCTCTCAGCTCCGAGGCAATAGACTTCCCAAGACTTGAGCATAAAATCTAGGCCAACACTCCAGTGCACTGCTGAGGGAGTGCTGCCCTGTCAGAAGTACAATCTTTCAGATGAGACGTAAAATCAAGGCCCCATTGGCCTTCTCAGGTGGATGTAAATGATTGCCCAGCACTATTTTGAAGAGCAGAGACCTGATCAATATTTCTCCCTCAACCACCATCACTGTAACAGATGATCTGGTAATTATCACATTGTTATTGGTGGGAGCTTGCTGTGCACACATTGGTGGCTATTTCCCCACCTTGTAACAGTGACCACACTTCTAAAGTACTTCATTGGCTGTAAAGCGCTTTGGGACATACTGGAGACGTGAAAGGCGCTATAGAAATTCAAGGCTCCCTCTCAATGATGCGCAGGTGCGGGTCCGCCTGCTATTGACACCAATATAAGGTGCAGGGACAATGGGCGGCTGAAAGGGTTGCCTTGTATTGGGGCTGATGCAATGATTGCTAAGGGGAGCTGCCGAGGGAACCTGTCACTAGGAGACGGGGGCGGGCGGGATCACGTGGCCGCGTCACCTGCCAGCCGTAAGCGTGAGGGCGGATAGGAAAAAGCGTGCCACGTGGCGGCGCCAACCGCCGAGTCCGGAGCGTGCGCAGTCTGATTGTCCCAGAGAGGGACGCGGGGCTCCGGGGCCCAGCTGGCTACTGGGGAGGGACACGGGGACCGGGCTGCGCTGTAACGGAGCGGCAAAGATCCGGCGGGAGACGGCTCCGCACACAGGCATTGCCGCCGCACTGGGCGCTTCTGCCCCTCACCGCCCCCCGCCCGAACATTTGTTGTTGATTGGCTGGTTCCTTCCCGCCTTTGTGTCCTATTTGTCGGCGGTAACCAATGGTTTCCGGGCTCGCGCGGGGGCGATTGGATTCAAATCTGAAGGTGTTACCGGCGGCGTGCTGTCAAACCGCCCTTTCTCCAACAGCAAAAGCGGCACTTTTTACAGGTGACTCCCGGCACCGCCCGAGGGGCAATTTTATACATGGAACATGGCGGGAGTTGGCATCGCTGCATTGGGCCAAAGGCAGTGTGTGTGAAGGCGGGCGGGCGCTGGGCTGGAGCGGGATTGGATTGTTGGACGGACAGTGATTGGGGAATCGATGGCAGCAAAGGGCAGAATGAGGCCTTGTTGAGGAGCCTGTTGACTGAAATCTCCTGGTGGATGGGAGCTGGGATTCCGGGCCGGCCCTGAAGCCCCCACTTGTTCATACAATCCGGGAAAGCTCATTCGGATCCTGCATTGGATTGCAGCACTTGGCTCACATTTCAATAATGAAAGCTCCAAAGTGGAGAGAAGTCTGTAAGTTGGAGGTGTGACAATCAATGTACATTTTCACATTGCACACAGCACATTGTTCTGAGTGACTGCTGGCAACATGCTCAGCATCGATGTTGGAATCAGTCCCATTTCTGCTGATCTGTGGAGTCCTTTATTGGGTAAGAGGAAGGCAGTGATTTTCCTCATTAATCAGCACGACTGGGATTGTGTTGGGATGTGGTCTTCTGATAATGGGGGATTTCAACTATCCTAATATAGACTGGGACAGTAATGGTGTAAAGGGCAGAGAGGGCGAAGAATTTCTGAAGTGTGTTTCCAGCCCAACGAGGAAGGAGGCATTGTTGGGTCTGGGAATGAGTTGCGTCAAATGGAGCAAGTGTCCGTCGGGGAACATTTAGGGAACAGTGATCACAGTATCATAAGGTTTAGACTAGCTATGGAAAAATACGGAGCAATCTAGAGTAACAATACTTAATTGGAGGAAAGCTAATGTCAATGGATTGAGAATGGATCTGGCCTGGGTAAATTGGAATCAAAGATTGACGAGCAAAACTGAAATCGAACATCTCCTTTGAAGAGGAGATGGTTCAGGCACAGTCGATGTACATTCTCACGATGGAGAAAGGGAGGGCAACCAAATCCAGAGCTCCCTGGATGACAAAAGAGATGGAGAGTAAGATGAAGCAGAAACACAGATGTCAGGCTGAGAATACAAGTGGGAACCAGGCTGAATATAGAAAGTTCAAAGGGGAAGTGAAAAGGGAAATACAAGGAGCAAAGAGAGAATATGAGACTAGATTGGCAGCTAACATAAAATGGAATCCAATGGTCTTCTCTAGGCATATACATAGTAAACAGCTCGTAAGAGGTGGTGCCTATTAGGGACCAAAATGGAGACCTACGCTTGGAGGCAGCGGGCACTAAATGAATACTTTGCATCTATCTTTACTAAGTAAGAAGATGCTGCCAAAGTCATAGTGAGAGAGGAGGTAGTTGAGATACTGGATGGGACAAAAATTGATACGATACAGGTACCAGAAAGGCTGGATGTACTTAAAGTAGTTAAGTCACCAGGACTGGATGGGATGCATCTGAGGATGCTGAACATAAGAAATAGGAGCAGGAGTAGGCCACCTGGCCCCTCGAACCTGCTCTGCCATTTAATAAGATTATGGTTGATCTGATCATGAACTCAGCTCCACTTCCCTGCCCGCTCCCCATAACCCTTTATTCCCTTATCGCTCAAATATCTCTCTATCTCTGCCTTAAATATATCCAATAACCCAGCCTGTAGAATTCCATAGAATTATAACCCTCTAAGAGAAGAAATTCTTCCTCAGCTCAATTTTAAATGGGTGGGCCCTTATTCTGAGACAATGCCCCCTAGTTTTAGTTTCCCCTATGAGTGGAAATATCCTCTCTGCATCCACCTTGTCAAGCCCCCTCATTATCTCATTATCTTATATGTGTCAATAAGATCACCTCTCATTCGTCTGAACTCCAATGAATATAGGCCCAACCTATTCAACCTATCTTCATAAATCAACCCCCTTATTTCTGGAATCAACCTAGTCAACCTTCTCTGAACAGCCTCCAATGCAAGTATATCCTTCCTTAAATAGGGAGACCCCCAAACTGTACGCAGTACTCCAGGTGTGACCTTACCAGTTGCAGCAGGACTTCTCTGCTTTTATACTCTCCCCCATGCAATAAAGTCCAAAATTCCATTTGTCTTCCTGATTACTTGCTGTACCTACATACTAACTTTTTGTGTTTCATGCACAAGGACCCTCAGGTGCTTCTGTACTGCAGCACTTTACAATTTTTCTCCATTTAAATTATAATTTGCTTTTCTATTTTTTCTACCAAAGTGGATAACCTCACATCTTGCCACATTATGCTCCATCTGCCAAATTTTTGCCCAGTCACTTAGCCTGTCTATGTCCTTTTGCAGGTTTTTTGTGTCCTACTCACACATTGCTTTTCCTCCCATCTTTGTATCGTCAGCAAACTTGGCTACGTTACACTGAGTCCCTTCTTCCAAGTCGTCAATATAGATTGTAAGTAGTTGGGGTCCCAGCAGTGATGCTTGGTGCACCCCACTAGTTACTGATTGCCAACTGGAGAATGAACCATTTATCCCGACTCTCTGTTTTCTGTTAGTTAGCCAATCCTCTTATCTATGCCAATATATTACCCCCAACCCCGTGAACTTTTATTATCTTGTGCAGTAACCTTTTACGTAGCATCTTTTGAATGCCTTCTGGAAATCCAAATACACCACATCCACTGGTTCCTCCTTATCCACCCTTCTCGTTACATACTGAAGTATACATAAAAACCCCAAGGAAAAGTGCATAGCCTGGAAAAATTTAAAAGTGTATGGAAGCCAGGGTAAAGAAAACACTGTATCAGTCATCATGTATTAATTGTAATGAACGAAAGCTAAAAAGCGAGACAGCAAGATAACGGTAGAATAGTTACGAACCAGTCAAGTAGTTGAGAACTTGGGACTAGTACCACAAGAATCTGTTACTATCTGTATAACATAAGATATGATGAAATGTAATTCTAAAGGAATGTCGTCACACAAAGAATTAGTTAGAAAAGTGCTGAGCTGCAGGCTTTGCCTGTGAGATAAGCTTGTACTAATAAAGTATAAAAGACTGTAACATAAGGTTAACCGGCGGAGTTGTATCCAAGGGCGGTCTCGGAAGGTTCTCCCCAGACCTGTGATTAATGACCGTTTTGAACCACACACCAAAGTCTGTCATCTCTACCTGAGTCTCGACCCTGTATATCACTTAGTCCACTCCTCGGTCACCACATTTTGGCACTGCGAGCAGGGTCGTGAAGTCTTGCCATTCCCCAGGAACGTCAAGCGAAAGAGGGCGAGTACTTTTCATTTACCTCCCATAAATTAGAGTGCTCAAATCGGTCTGTGGGATTTGACAAGATCACGACCAAAGAACAAGTGGGGACAGACTAGAGTAAGTGGTGCGGTCCGGTGTAGCCAGAGAGGCGGCAAAATCCTAACCAGACGTGCAACTGTAACGAGAAATAGGGTGCTGGAGGTGGACGCCAGTTGATCGACACGAGTAAACGGTCTAATATCTCACATACCTAGCCTGAGCCTGAATTAAGAGAACTTGGTCCCATGTGACGGCCTGGATTAAGTAGGTGTAGGAAACATGCTTAGACCGTAGGATCGGCAGAGCGGCATCTCCTGGACCCAGCATAGAAATGGCAAAAAAAGATTCGAAAGTGATGGAGCTGGGACAATCTCTATGGGGGAAGCCCGACTCCATTACCCGCTACTTAGCAGACAAAAATCAAAAACTCATTGAGAATATGAAAAAGAAGGGATAGGATGCCGAAGATAATGCGGAAAAGCAATACTGAGGAAAATGCCTCGGTGTAAAAAGTTCCGCATAAGTAAAGGCGGAAAAACAGTACTGGGGAAAAAGCCCCGATGTAAGAAATGGCAAAGGAAATTGCCAAGGGCTTAGAGGGGTGAGGTATAAACTACCAGAAGAGTTTCTGAGAGATAAATTTGAAAAGGTTAAGAAGATGGTTAAGGCAGGATATGACGAAGAGAAAAAGATCATTTTAGCAGCCGTACAAACGAATAGAAAGATACCCGAAGGTGAGATGGACAGAGAAAGTGACAAAAGGCAAAAGGATGTCAATATAAAAATAGATCTAGATGACAAAAGGGAATGGACAGAGGAATTTGGCCTAAATTTGTATCCCCCAGTAACAGGGTTAGGATTAGGACCCGAGGAAACTAAAGTATTGATTGGTGGCCGGACGGTTCGCTTAGTAGATATTTTTCGGATGACCATAAAAAAAACCTGATAGTGACTATCTTAAGTGAAGTATGGATCCAAAAATAGAGCCGGCCAAACAATAAACTTTGTTGAATGAAGAGAGACTTTTGTGAATGTCTGTCTTTGAATGAAAGTGCTTGTGTGATTTTTGACTGTGAAATATTTGAGGTGGGAATTAATGAATTTTTCATGGTTGAGAAAGTGGTGGAGCTGTCTGTTTGTTTTGGCTCCACCCACTTTTTCAGACAGAGTGAGTTTTTTTTAACCCTTTGCAGTGTTGTCCTGTATGTGGGAAGTTTTAAGAAAGTATGAACCTAGAATTGAATTACATTTTAAGTTAGAAACGCAGGTGTGGGTTTATTCGGATGATAAGTTACGGAGCTAGGAAATGCACAAAGGATAGGTTTGTTGAGCAAAAGATAAAAATGCGTGGTCCTGTTGGCTTTAAAAAAAATTTTTTCGACACACTCACTTACTTGTCAACACATAATCATTGATTACATTGGGCTGAAAGACAATAAATGTAGTCTAGGAATGAGATAAAGAACGGAGAAGGGAAGTTGTAATGCCTTTAAAAAAAGCCTCCGTGGGTCTCTCGAGGCTGTAGGCTGGGGAAGTACGCCCCTATTTCCCTTTGTGTAAAACCTTGACGTGAAAGCCTCTAGCTCAGTAGAAAGAGTTTTTAATAAAAGATTGGCAGTACAATATTTGAATTGGGATTTTGAGGTATTTCAGGTGATTCTCCTTGATAAACATTTTGGTTATATTGGAAAATCTTGGGTTTGGAAGCCTTTTTAATAAAGTTACACAACTACTGCGTCAGAAGCTGAAGCTTAAAAAGATGTAATTTATGAGATACTGTATCATAAAATTGAAGTTAGAGAGCAAAAGATTAGAGTTTTTGATGTTCAGCTTCTAAAACAGAAGTTAGGCACACAATTATAAAACAAGTACTTTGCATTCTGTGATCTGTGAATCGCTATAAGCATAAATGAGAAGTCCAATATTTAAAAAAAAACACAGCATTACCATATTTGACATTTTGTAATCCAACAATAAATACAAATACTACAAAAAGGAGCAGAAATTAGGATGGGAACAGTGAAGAGTTAATTTTGTTGTGAAGGTTTGAAGTACCACTGGTTAAGAAAAGGCACAACAAAATGAGATACATTTAAAATAAAAAGTTAAATCTGATCTCTTTTTTTTAAAAAAAGGAAATAAAACTAAAAGATTTGGAAACAATATAGAAATACCTTCAGGGATCAGATCAAACTCCTGGGCAAGTGGGAAGCTATCTGCAAAAGTGTAAAAGGGACTTTGGAAAAATTAAAAAGTAATGGCCTTGAAACTGGAACATTTGAGATAACGGAAAGCAGCTTACGAAGCCTACATGCTAGACTCCATTCAAGTTATGGAAAAGACACTGGCGTAGACATTAGCCTGTCACATGGGCAGAGCCAACGGTTGAGCAGCTGTCAGTCACAGATATTTAGTGTTCGATCGGAGAGAGCCTTTGCGAAAGTTCTGTCTCCTGTATCTTATAATACTGAAATATAAACACTTCGCATTCAACCAGGTGATAATTGCATGCTTGCCATATAATGTGACACGAGACTTTGAATAATTCAGAGCATTGTACTCAATAAATAAGATTTACAGAATGATCATTCCGACAGGCTGAGCTCTCAGCTTGCCAAATGATAAAGTACAAGATCACATATTCGGACTGTGCATTTGTCCATTTTAATCGCTTGGCATAATATGAAAGTAACGTTATGAAACAGAATCACGACAGTAGTTACTTTTTTATACCAACTAATTGTCGGCAGATACACCTCTTGTTGGCTTGCAGTGGCAGAACTGGTCATGAGGTTCTGCAAATTGTGTGTGTTACAACAATCACACAACAGGGCAAGAATCAGCCCTCGCTTACAATCCAGAATACAAGCTACAAATTGTTTGAGATAAGAGTGGAGATTTGGCATTTTTCGAACTAGAGCCTGGGACAGACCCAGTGCTGTTTTTGTTCTTTCTTTGAAGTGCATTTCCATCATCGTTTTGCAGTGCTGACTGCACAAGAAAAGAGGCTTCATAAAAAGCAGGCACGTATGTCCCAAACAAGCAGTGTAATATTCTTCTGTAACCAGAGCACGCAGAGTTCTGTCCCCTGCATGCTTGCAATGAAGTTTCTCACATCATAGTCTACCCATGACTCCGGGTAGTTTCTTTATTAGGCCCCACTACGAGACAGAATCAGAAAGTATGTGATGGAATTGAGTGAGCAATTGAAAGGTATGCGCCGAGAAAGACAGAGGGAGGACGATGAAGATGATGGGACAAATACCTCGGCCATAATCCCCAAGGTGGGGGCGAAGGTAATGGTTAAGGAGGTGGCAGAGAAACCAGGGTTCGCACCGAGGTGGAGCGGGACCATATGAGGTATTAATTAGTGTAGATATGTGTGCTTGCATGAATATGAAAGGTAGGGGTCGATGGAAGCACTGGTTCCAGCTGAAAGAATATAAAGGTACTACAGATGGACTTTTTAGAAAATTAGAATGGATATTTGCAATATTAGGGGTACTGGCTACAATAAAATGGATCTGGAAAAGGGTACATGCCCGGAGAAATGGTGCAAACAATCCGGTTGAAATAGAAATGGTAAGACTTTAACTAAAAACCTGGAATATCCAGGATGTGTTTTATGAACAGCATATAAACGTGATCACCACCATGCTTACGAGTCTACAAGAACAAGCTACAAGGCTGCCCCGAGGGGACCCAGAAGCATTTACCCACACCAGAGGGTACAACAACTATGTAAAGCAGCCCCTAGGGGGCAGCATCTGAGTGTCAGGAGTGTTTATCTGGAAGCCACGACAAGTGGGTTACAAAATGTTACCTGAATATTGTAAACCAGGGGAATTAACCTTGGGAAAGCGTGTGGCAATTAGACCTGGAACATAAGTAATGTTATTTGACAATGTGCAGCATGACATGTTACCTGTGAGCATAAATTTATAAGCCCTATACCTGACAGAAAAGTTTAGCCCCAAGACCGATTGCTAGACACAATCCTGAGAATAGCTAGTGACACATCAGGAGCAAGGGAGTAACACAAGCAGCCGAGTCACAAAGGAGGAAGATCTATAGGGAATGACGTATTAACTGTGCAGGGATCTCTAGTAGACTCACTAGATATACAGGTGATCCAGGCAGGTGTAGATAGTTTGAGGGGAACAATGGAGGCACTAATGAGGAAACAGGCCAGGATAGTGATAGAATCTTTACACTTAGGATCTAAAACATCCAAAAAAACTGCTAGAGGGTATATCAGTATTGGTAGGCCATGCACAAACAATTAACAAGCTAAATAAGTAGGAACGAGAGGACGATGCTGAGGACAGGAAAAGAGACACGTGTCATGCCTATGGGAGATGGATGATCGGTCAGGTGTGACACAATATGGATCAGATACAAACCGGGCGAGTTTCAGATTGAATAAATAGCACCCACTTGAAAGAAATGACACAGCACACTGGGCCATTAGACGCCTGCACCCTGAAAGGAATGACTAGGGTGTATGCGATTACAGGAGGATGTGAGGGGAAACACATAAAATGAGGGCAGAGTACATCCGCGATGGACCAGTATGAGATCAAAAATAATGGAAATATAAGGGGAATATCTTTATCTGGGTGCCGGAGAGAAGGAAGCCTCACCCAGTGGGAGACTGGAGCAAGGATAGCTGCAGGTTTGATAATACTACAGAAGGATGTGTCATTGGAATAAGCCCTGCCCGAACCGAACCCACACATTATGCTATCAAAGTGCGAAGAGAATATTGTGTGGTAACTAGCCTGGGAACTTACGATTACAAAGGCTTGACTTGTAACATTACAATGCCTAACTTTTGCTTTACTCTCAGAGTGACGGTGGCAGTGGGAAGAGCACGCATGACGTATATACACGCCAGGTAGACAATATAAGCGATGAGATTAAGCAAGATATTGATGAATACATGGAAGAGCAAGCACCACCAATTCCCCTGTAACTTGAAGATTTAACTGCGCTCAAAGGACTATTAAGAAATAACATTAAAAGATATTATGAGCTAAAGGATAAAGCAAAAGAACTGGACAGTGAAATAAAGGATAACCTGAAAAACCCGCCTTGGTACTTGAGATTATACATCCGTGGATAAGGATCCTTTCACATATCCTAGTGGCAGTACAGATAGTAATAGCCTTGAGTTGGTTGGTGATGTTATGTAACAAGTGCAAAGACAGGTGAGGCATACCCGAGCAAGGTTACAAGATAGGGATTAGAATTATATCCCATGTGTTAGTCCTAGTGCAGCTGATAGTGGTGCTGATACTCCTGGGAGAATGTGCAGGCAGATACAAGATGGATGGTCGGGCAGCTAACTTGGGGAAGTGCCAGATTGGATTAATGCAACACAGTTGCTCTGGATGGCTCAACATCCGGGTCCCCTGAATAACTGCACCCTCAAGCAAATGACCCAGGCATACCCAGCAGCAGCAGGATGCGTAGGGGAGGGTTCAGGACTGGTGGGGCTAGTTCTCAGCATTCCAGTACTGACTGATGAGGCAGGAGGCCCGTACCCCCAGTTCGAAGTAGATAACATTCCAACGGGAAAATATTTACAACACTATCCTACCGACGGATATGCCATAAGACGCAACAAGGCAATAATCAAACTGAAAACTGTGTCTTGGTTGAAAGTCCGGCAGACACGGAGGCCACCCATTCCGCTTATCGAGGGAAGGGAGAATACTATGAGGCAACGACCCTCCTGAAATATATGTATGGTGGAACTGTATGTAACATCACTAACCCAAATTTCTGCTTCACCTCAAGGGCCTCAGTAAGCGTGGGGCGCACTCGAATGGTCTATATACATGTGCGGGAGGCAGTTACGCTGAATATTAAAGACAGTTGAGGGATGAGATGGACTTATACGCAAGTGATCGCTCACCGCCAATTCCACACCTGCTGGAATACTTGAACCGGCTTAAGGATTCACTTGTTACCAGTATCAAACAATATCATCTCATCAAAAGGAACCTCACAAGATTGACAGAGGACATTGGGAAAGTGTTGGGTATGGTCCCTTGGTATTGTAAACTGTGGGATTGGGGAATGAATGTAAGCATCCACCCTTGGATTATGATTGTGTGACGTGTTGGTTTTCATTCAGTTGTTCCTGATTCTGTGTTGGGTAGCAATGATATGTGTAATGCGGCAACAGCGCAAAGGACAGAAACAACATCAGGCAAATGCAGCATCACATGATGATTACGCAACCATGGCGGAATTACAACACAGGACAGGGACTCGCACACACATGTTGTTAGCAGAGAGTGTCTAGGAGTATTCTGGTGAACTGGAAAGCTCAATGCAGGATGACTGATCACCATTTGTACAGATTGGGTGGACCAAGTACCCCAGAATGGGTAAGGGGGCATGATAATAGGAGGGTGCAAAAGGGGGGGCCATGGAATGGGAAGCTGATGGTATATGTATTTACAATAAATGGCCGTATTGGGTGTAGTGACCAATGGGCCACAAGGGGGGGTTGAAGTATACATAAAAGTCCCAAGGAAAAGTGCATAGCCTGGGATCATTTAAAAGTGTATGGAAGCCAGGGTAAAGAAAACACTGAATCAATCATCATGTATTAATTGTAACTAACGAAAGCTAAAAAGCGAGACAGCAAGATAACAATAGAATAGTTATGAACCAGTCAAGTAAGTGAGACCTTGGGACTAGTACCACAAGAAACTGTTACTATCTGTATAACATAAGATATGATGAAATGTAATTCTAAAGGAATGTAATCACACAAAGAATTAGTTAGAAAAGTGCTGAGCTGCAGGCTTTGCCTGTGAGATAAGCTTGTACTAATAAAGTATAAAAGACTGTAACATAAGGTTAACCGGCGGAGTTGTATCCAAGGGCGGTCTCGGAAGGTTCTCCCACAGGCCTGCGATTAAGGACCGTTTTGAACCACACACCGAAGTTTGTCATCTCTACCTGAGTGTCGACCTTGAATATCACTTGGTCCACTCCTCGGTCACCACACATCCTCAAAGAATTCCAGCAAATTTGTGAAACGTGATTTCCCTTTCATAAAACCATGCTGACTCTGCTTGACTGAATTATACTTTTCCAAATGTCCCGCTACTGCTTCTTTAATAATGGACTCCAGCATTTTCCCAATGACAGATGTTAGGCTAACTGGTCTATAATTTCTTGCTTTTTGTCTGCCTCCTTTTTTAAATTCCCCAACCAGTGCTTGCTTACAGCTTAAAGCAAGAAAGGACTTTCATTTATATCGATAGCTGTGACAGGAGTGGGAGGATTGTTCAGATGGCAGTTCATCAGAAGATTGTCCATTCATTTTAAGCTCAGAAATGCCGACACGGCAACCGAGAAGACCAGGAAAATCTGACCAGCAACTTCAAAAAAGCTGTCAGAGCCTCAAAAGGCTGAGAACTTAGGAACACCCCTAATTACAGCCCCTGACATGTGAAAACAAGTAGTTATGTGGGCTGTGTAACTTAAGCTGTCGGTATAACAAGGAAAGAACTTGCATTTCTATAGTACCTTTAATGACCTAAGAATGTCACACAGCGCCTCACAGACAATGAAATACTTTTTGAATTGTAGTCACTGTTGTAATGGCGGAAACATGGCAGCCAATTAGCGCACAGCAAGCTCCCACCAACAGCAATAAGATATTGAACAGATAATATGGTTTAATGATGTCGGTTGAGGGATCATTTTCGTCCTTTGAATAGTGCCATGGGATCTGTTACATCCACCTGAGAGGGCAGATGGAACCTCGAATTAACGTAGATCATGAGATAGTGAGTGAGAAAGAGAGTTGGAAAGTGCGATAGTGGGCTGGAAAGAAAGAGAGAGAGAGAGTGGGAGCCTTCTGGAAAGAGGGAAAGGGAGAGAGAGAAACAGGCCAGGGCTTAGCTACGATGCACCCAACGGTCCAATATCTTGCCAGTCCTTGATGTCCAAGCTGGCATGTCAATGCTGGCCATGGGAGGGGGAGGTACTGGGGCAACCACGGCCTGTTGGGCTGTAACTAGGCTTTGGGTTATTGCCTTCTGAGGAGGAAGAGCGTGGAAATTAACCATTAAAGATTGATAAGGGAAAAGGAGAGAGAGGAAAGATTTTAATGAACATGCAGCTTAAAAATACCCTCAGTCCACAAAACCCATCCCCCGCCCAATGAAACTGCTGTGTCCCCGGTTTATTGTGGATCAGGTGTGACCTGAATCCATCCACAGGCAGGATAACCTTTCTGATCTCCCAAAAACCAGAGCAATATCTGCTCACAGTGAGACTGGAAACCCACTGGGGCTCCAGATTTCACAATCACTCACTCTCAGGATGTTCAGATTTCAGGATTTTATCCTCCTGCAAATTCCACTGTGTTTTTTTTAATTTATAAAGAAATTCAAATCAAAGTGAAAACCAAAAGGGAACAAAGTTCCTTCTCTGAGTGAAAGCTGCAATGTTCCAGTAATGGTGCAACTTCACTCACCGAGTAGAAAGATTTTAAATCAGCCTTTCTTTGCAAACCATGTTAAACATGGTCTAGTGAGCACAGACAATAGAAACATAGAAAATAGGTGCAGGAGTCGGCCATTCGGCCCTTCGAGCCTGCACTGCCGTTCAATGAGTTCATGGCTGAACATGCAACTTCAGTACCCCATTCCTGCTTTCTCGCCATACCCCTTGATCCCCCTAGTAGTAAGGACTACATCTAACTCCTTTTTGAATATATTTGGTGAATTGGCCTCAACAACTTTCTGTGGTAGAGAATTCCACAGGTTCACCACTCTCTGGGTGAAGAAGTTTCTCCTCATCTCGGTCCTAAATGGCTTACCCCTTATCCTTCGACTGTGACCCCTGGTTCTGGACTGCCCCAACATTTGGAACATTCTTCCTGCATCTAACCTGTCTAAACCCGTCAGAATTTTAAACGTTTCTATGAGATCCCCTCTCATTCTTCTGAACTCCAGTGAATACAAGCCCAGTTGATCCAGTCTTTCTTGATATGTCAGTCCTGCCATCCTGGGAATCAGTCTGGTGAACCTTCGCTGCACTCCCTCAATAGCAAGAATTTCCTTCCTCAAGTTATGAGACCAAAACTGTACACAATACTCCAGGTGTGGCCTCATCAAGGCCCTGTACAATTGTAGTAACACCCCCCTGACCCTGTACTCAAATTCCCTCGCTATGAAGGCCAACATGCCATTTACTTTCTTAACCGCCTGCTGTACCTGCATGCCAACCTTCAATGACTGATGTACCGTGATACCCAGGTCGCGTTGCACCTCCCCTTTTCCTAATCTGTCACCATTCAGATAATAGTCTGTCTCTCTGTTTTTACCACCAAAGTTTAGCCCAATTTCGCAACAAACCAGCAAAGTTGCAGTTTCAATTGCTGATCTGTGCTGAGCTGGCCGTTTACAGCCTAACCCTAACCCTAACCCTAACCCTAACCCTAACCCTAGCTTCAGCACTGTTGGGCTAAGGGGTTTAAATAAACCCAACCCGGGCAGGGGCTCCCCTCCCCTGATGATTATCCGGCCACTCCTGCTGGGAAGGTCACCTTCTGGATGGCCGGTGAGGAAAGGACCAAGCTCAGTTACTGCGCTGTCCACAATAGTCTAACCTCGCACATGAAGGTCCCAGAAGGTTCACCCAATGGGGAAATTGGTCAGTGAAATTGTGGGGCTTACTTTCTGATGCTGGAGAGGAGACAGAAGACGGTGTTCTCGCCAGGAGCCGTCTCCACACGAGGTCGAAAGAAGCAAAACTCACAAACCTCCCAGAAATCACAAGATACCAAACAAATTGGCAAATGGCAAATTTAGGGGAAACCAAAATCAGTATCAACTTGTTGATGTTTAAAATGCAAATGTTTATATCGGGAGAAGTAAAGGTGCTTACTATACAATTCACACTGGGGAATCCAATCTGTATGGATTCAAACCCAGATCCGAGATAAAAGAGTAACTTTCCAAATCACTGCACCAAATCCCAATCCCTGACCCCACCTCGACCCCCACCCCCAACAACCGCACCCCCCCCCGATAGCCACCCCACAAACCGCACCCCAACCGCACCCTTATCTCAGCCCCCAACCAACACCCCAACCATGACTCACTCCCCCTCCACCCCCTGCTCCCCACACACACCCAGTCCCCACCCTACTGCAACCCCCACCCACCACCAAACATCCCCACCCCATGCCCACCTGCTCCCTCCCACCCCCTTGAATTCTTGAGCATTCCTGGTTCCTTTCAGAGACCGAGCAATCAGCACAAATCACGTTGTGTGAAGGACTATCTGAACACAATATATCTGGATACCCACACAAGAAAGATCTTCACCTCGCAGTACAAGAGGATCAGGAGGCACTTCAATGTGTCTGTGAAGCCCATGGCAGTCGAATAGTCTATCAACACTCACTGGATAGACTGACATGAAGAACAGCCGCTGACACAAGTTATCAGAGGACAGCCAGTGATTCGATAGTGTTGACACAGAGGAAGGGACAGAATTAGAGCCAGGCCATTCAGGGGTGATGTCAAGAAGCACTTCTTCACACAAAGGGCAGTGGGAATCTGGAACTCTCTCCCCAAATAGCTGCTGAGGCTGGAGGTGAATTACACATTTCCAAACTGAGATTGATAGACTTTTGTTAGGCAGGTTATGAAGGATTATGGAAACAAGGCGGGTGGGTAGATGGAGTTAAGATACAGATCAGCCGTGACCTAATTGAATGATGGAACAGACTCGAGTGCTGAATGGTTGACTCCTGTTCCTGTTGTAAATTATACTTTTTATGTCATTTTTCTAATGTATAAAGCTTATGTTTAGATTAGGTGCTTATAAACATCTAATCCATATAACCATCTCACACTTATAGAAATTAGATTAAACATTAACACATAAACAGCTATGAAGACAGAAATGGTGAAGTTCAAGCTACCCATAAGGCAGAGGGATGGAGCTAAGAAAGGATGCTTTTAAACACATGTTTATACAGCAGTGTGTTTCAGGGATGAGGAGTCGGCACTGAGGGAGGGTGGACACTGATAAGGGAGGCTGCCTGGAACAAGTGAGATAAGGGACAGGCAACTGTGAACAACACATTGTGTGTCAGTGACGAGACTATAAGAATGGGACTTTAGACAGTTTCGGGGTGTAGAGGGATAAGACATGGAACGATCCGTGTGGTTACTTCGCTCTACCCCAGGGGAGAACGGGGTGATGTAATTCCTGTTCCAGCAGCTGTTGCTCAAACATTGTGTAAATTGCTCCTGTGTTAAAACCCTTGTTGTCACATAATAATCAGACAAGTTGTAACCAAAACGGTGTCAGATTCCAATTCTTTTACAGTAGGGGTGAAAAATTCAGTTGGCATGGCCTCCCGTTAGCGCCCCTGAGTGGCGGTAAAGTGTCGCTCATTGTTTAACGCCCGGCCGCGGGGATTTAGCGGCACCCGGAAACTTTGGTTGATTTTACCGGCGGCACTGACAATTATCACCTCGCTATCCAACGCCAGCCAGATAATGATGGCAGTACGCGTGCAACGCCCCGCTAGCGCCCGGGCATCAACTTCGGTTTGTGCGCCTCACTTACCAACAGCCGCTGAACACGCCAGAGGAAGCAGGCAGTCTCAGCTCCTTTGGGCGATGCCGGGAGGGTATTTAAAGTGATGAGCAATCGGGTTACTCAGAGGTCACAGTGCACACTGCGTGTATTTCTGGGATTGCTAAGGCAGATTGCCTTGAGAGTTACAGTTAAGCAGTGATTTTAGGTGTGTATTTAGGTGGTGCAGTTCTAACACACCGCCCTCGCCTCCTCCAAGCTATTGGTAGGCAATGTTTACAGAGAAGGGAGATTGGGAATATGGGGCCACGAATGAGGAGACCCCGTAGACATCGGGCAGGCAGCTTTACCCCCCACAGGTTTATCAGGACCACTCATCATACCTAGACATGTCTGAGGAGCAGTGTGTGAAAAGGCTGCGGTTCCATAAGGAGGTCATCACCGAGCTAAGCCATCTCCTGCAGCCAGACCTAGAGGCTGATATCGGGACCAGGACTTTGCTATCCGTCGCAGTGAAGGTAACTGTGTCGCTCAGTTTCTATGCCGCTGGCTCCTTCCAGGCTACAGCAGAGGACATCTGCAGTGTATCACAATTTTTTGCTCATTGCTGCAACCGCAAGGTCACAGACACTCTGTACTGCAGGAGAATGGATTACATAAACTTTCCTGTGACGCGGGAGAAACAGGAGGAACCTGTCATGTGGGTTCGCCAGGATAGCGGGCTTGGCCATGGTTCAGGGCGTCATTGATTTTACCCATGTGCCATTGCGTGCACCACACCAGAATGCTGAGGTGTTTCGCAGCCACAAGGGCTACCACTCTCTCCATGTACAGTCAGTGTGTGACCACATGCAGTGTATCCTCATGTGAATCCCGCTACCCTGGCAGTGCATCCTCACTGTGAATCCCGCTATCCTGGCAGCATATCCTCGCTGTGAATACCCACTATCCTGGCAGTGCACCCTCGCTGTGAATGCCCACTATCTTGGCAGTACCCTCGTTGTGAATGCCCGCTATCCTGGCAGTGCACCCTCGCTGTGATTGCCCACTATCCTGGCAGTGCACCCTCTCTGTGAATGCCCACTATCCTGGCAGCATATCCTCGCTGTGAATACCCACTATCCTGGCAGTGCACCCTCTCTGTGAATGCCCACTATCCTGGCAGTGCACCCTCGCTGTGATTGCCCACTATCCTGGCAGTGCACCCTCTCTGTGAATGCCCACTATCCTGGCAGTGCACCCTCGCTGTGAATGTCCCCATCCTGGCAGTGCATGCTCATTGTGAATGCCCACTATCCTGGCAGTGTACCCTCGCTGTGAATGCCCGCTATCCTGGCAGTGCACCCTCATTGTGAATGCCCACTATCCTGGCAGTGCACCCTTGCTGTGAATGCCCACTATCCTGGCAGTGTACCCTCGCTGTGAATGCCCACTATCCTGGCAGTGCACCCTCGCTGTGAATGCCCACTATCCTGGCAGTGCACCCTCGCTGTGAATGCCCGCTATCCTGGCAGTGCACCCTCGCTGTGAATGCCCGCTATTCTGGCAGTGCACCCTCGCTGTGAATGCCCGCTATCCTGGCAGTGTACCGTCGCTGTGAATACCCACTATCCTGGCAGTGCACCCTCGCTGTGAATGCCCGCTATCCTGGCAGTGCATGAATGCCCACTATCCTGGCAGTGCACCCTCGCTGTGAATGCCCACTATCCTGGCAGTGCACCCTCGCTGTGAATGCCCACTATCTTGGCAGTACCCTCGTTGTGAATGCCCGCTATCCTGGCAGTGCACCCTCGCTGTGATTGCCCACTATCCTGGCAGTGCACCCTCGCTGTGAATGCCCACTATCCTGGCAGTGCACCCTCGCTGTGAATGTCCCCATCCTGGCAGTGCATGCTCATTGTGAATGCCCACTATCCTGGCAGTGCACCCTCGCTGTGAATGCCCACTATCCTGGCAGTGCAGCCTCATTGTGAATGCCCACTATCCTGGCAGTGCACCCTCGCAGTGAATGCCCACTATCCTGGCAGTGCATCCTCTCTGTGAATGCCCACTATCCTGGCAGTGCACCCCCGCTGTGAATGCCCACTATCCTGGCAGTGCACCCTCGCTGTGAATGCCCACTATCCTGGCAGTGCATCCTCTCTGTGAATGCCCGCTATCCTGGCAGTGCATCCTCTCTGTGAATGCCCGCTATCCTGGCAGTGTACCCTCGCTGTGAATGCCCACTATCCTGGCAGTGCACCCTCGCTGTGAATGTCCACTATCCTGGCAGTGCATCCTCTCTATGAATGCCCACTATCCTGGCAGTGCACCCTCGCTGTGAATGCCCACTATCCTGGCAGTGCATCCTCTCTGTGAATGCCCATTATCCTGGCAGTGCACCCTCGCTGTGAATGCCCACTATCCTGGCAGTGCACCCTCGCTGTGAATGCCCACTATCCTGGCAGTATCCTCGCTGTGAATGCCCGCTATCCTGGCAGTGCACCCTCGCTGTGAATGCCCACTATCCTGGCAGTGCACCCTCGCTGTGAATGCCCACTATCCTGGCAGTGCACCCTCGCTGTGAATGCCCACTATCCTGGCAGTATCCTTGCTGTGAATGCCCACTATCCTGGCAGTGCACCCTCACTGTGAATGCCCACTATCCTGGCAGTGCACCCTCGCTGTGAATGCCCACTATCCTGGCAGTGCACCCTCGCTGTGAATGCCCACTATCCTGGCAGTGCACCCTCGCTGTGAATGCCCACTATCCTGGTAGTATCCTCGCTGTGAATGCCCACTATCCTGGCAGTATCCTCGCTGTGAATGCCCACTATCCTGGCAGTGCACCCTCACTGTGAATACCCACTATCCTGGCAGTGACCCTCGCTGTGAATGCCCACTATCCTGGCAGTGCACCCTTATTGTGAATGTCCACTATCCTGGTAGTGCACCCTTGCTGTGAATGCCCACTATCCTGGCAGTGCACCCTCACTGTGAATGCCCACTATCTTGGCAGTATCCTCGCTGTGAATGCCCGCTATCCTGGCAGTGCACCCTCACTGTGAATGCCCACTATCCTGGCAGTGCACCCTCACTGTGAATGCCCACTATCCTGGCAGTGCACCCTCGCTGTGAATGCCCACTATCCTGGCAGTGCACCCTCATTGTGAATGCCCACTATCCTGGCAGTGCACCCTCGCTGTGAATGCCCACTATCCTGGCAGTGCATCCTCTCTGTGAATGCCCACTATCCTGGCAGTGCACCCCTGCTGTGAATGCCCACTATCCTGGCAGTGCACCCTCGCTGTGAATGCCCACTATCCTGGCAGTGCATCCTCTCTGTGAATGCCCGCTATCCTGGCAGTGCATCCTCTCTGTGAATGCCCGCTATCCTGGCAGTGTACCCTCGCTGTGAATGCCCACTATCCTGGCAGTGCACCCTCGCTGTGAATGTCCACTATCCTGGCAGTGCATCCTCTCTATGAATGCCCACTATCCTGGCAGTGCACCGTCGCTGTGAATGCCCACTATCCTGGCAGTTCACCCTCGCTGTGAATGCCCACTATCCTGGCAGTATCCTTGCTGTGAATGCCCACTATCCTGGCAGTGCACCCTCACTGTGAATGCCCACTATCCTGGCAGTGCACCCTCGCTGTGAATGCCCACTATCCTGGCAGTATCCTCGCTGTGAATGCCCGCTATCCTGGCAGTGCACCCTCGCTGTGAATGCCCACTATCCTGGCAGTATCCTCGCTGTGAATGCCCAATATCCTGGCAGTGTACCCTCGCTGTGAATGCCCACTATCCTGGCAGTGCACCCTCGCTGTGAATGCCCACTATCCTAGCAGTGCACCCTCGCTGTGAATGCCCGCTATCCTGGCAGTGCACCCTCGCTGTGAATGCCCACTATCCTGGCAGTGCACCCTCGCTGTGAATGCCCACTATCCTGGCTGTATCCTCGCTGTGAATGCCCACTATCCTGGCAGTGCACCCTCACTGTGAATGCCCACTATCCTGGCAGTGCACCCTCGCTGTGAATGCCCACTATCCTGGCAGTGCACCCTCGCTGTGAATGCCCACTATCCTGGCAGTGCACCCTCGCTGTGAATGCCCACTATCCTGGTAGTATCCTCGCTGTGAATGCCCACTATCCTGGCAGTATCCTCGCTGTGAATGCCCACTATCCTGGCAGTGCACCCTCACTGTGAATGCCCACTATCCTGGCAGTGCACCCTCGCTGTGAATGCCCACTATCCTGGCAGTGCACCCTCGCTGTGAATGCCCGCTATCCTGGCAGTGCACCCATGCTGTGAATGCCCACTATCCTGGCAGTGCACCCTCGCTGTGAATGCCCCCATCCTGGCAGTGCATGCTGATTGTGAATGCCCACTATCCTGGCAGTGCACCCTCGCTGTGAATGCCCACTATCCTGGTAGTGCACCCTCGCTGTGAATGCCCACTATCCTGGCAGTGCACTCTCGCTGTGAATGCCCGCTATTCTGGAAGTGCACTGTGAATGCCCACTATCCTGGCAGTGCACCCTCGCTGTGAATGCCCACTATCCTGGCAGTGTACCCTCGCTGTGAATGCCCGCTATCCTGGCAGTGCACCCTCGCTGTGAATGCCCACTATCCTGGCAGTGCACCCATGCTGTGAATGCCCACTATCCTGGCAGTGCACCCTCGCTGTGAATGCCCACTATCCTGGCAGTGCATCCTCTCTGTGAATGCCCGCTACCCTGGCAGTATCCTCGCTGTGAATGCCCAATATCCTGGCAGTGTACCCTCGCTGTGAATTCCCACTATCCTGGCAGTGTACCCTCGCTGTGAATGCCCACTATCCTGGCAGTGCACCCTCGCTGTGAATGCCCACTATCCTGACAGTGTACCCTCGCTGTAAATGACCGCTATACTGGCAGTGCACCCTCGCTGTGAATGCCCACTATCCTGGCAGTGCACCCATGCTGTGAATGCCCACTATCCTGGCAGTGCACCCTCGCTGTGAATGCCCACTATCCTGGCAGTGCATCCTCTCTGTGAATGCCCGCTATCCTGGCAGTATCCTCGCTGTGAATGCCCAATATACTGGCAGTGTACCCTCGCTGTGAATGCCCACTATCCTGGCAGTGTACCCTCTCTGTGACTGCCCACTATCCTGGCAGTGCACCCTCGCTGTGAATGCCCACTATCCTGGCAGTGCACCCTTGCTATGAATGCCCACTATCCTGGCAGTATCCTCACTGTGAATGCCCACTATCCTGGCAGTATCCTCGCTGTGAATGCCCGCTATCCTGGCAGTGCACCCTCGCTGTGAATGCCCACTATCCTGGCTGTGCACCCTCGCTGTGAATGCCCGCTATCCTGGCAGTGCATGCTCATTGTGAATGCCCACTATCCTGGTAGTGCACACGATGCTTTCATCCTGCGGGAGAGCACTGTGCCACGATTCTTCCAGCCACCACATGAAGGTCACGGTTGGCTGCTCGGCAACAAAGGCTATGGTCTAGCCACCTGGCTCATGACATCCCTCTGCAACCCCAATACCCGTGCTGAGCATCGCTACAACGAGAGCCATGCAGCAACCCGGAACCTCATACAGCATAGTATCGGGGTGCTAAAGCAACGTTTCCGATGCCTGGACTGCTCTGGAGGTAGCCTTCAATATTCCCCTGATCAGGTCTCGCTCTTCATTGTGGTGTGCTGCATGCTGCACAACCTGTCCATGAGGAGAACCCAGGCATTGCCACTGGGAATTGCAGCTCACCTCAGGAGGAGGAAGAGGGGCATGATGATGCACAGTATGGCGAGGCAGACCAGGAGGAGAATTAGCAGCCACGGAGGAGGCACCGTGCCAATGCTGTCGCTGCAAGGGCCACATGTCAGGGCCTCATCCTGCATCGGTTCCAATACATCAACGACCAGATGACGAACGGGCCTCACAATTACATCACAATGTGCTAGGCTCATGGCACAGCTCCGTGAAATTCACAATAATATACATCACGACAAAGCAAACGGTCAAATCTACATTTTATTATCTCTAAAATGAGTGTGCCTCAAGCAGCTCACCAATAGCCCTTCACCAGCAACTAATAAAGAATATAACAAATGTCCCTTGAATCAGCATAACACACCAGCAATTTCATGATTATATATACAAACGCACCTCCCATCTTCTGTTTGTTTTTGCTTCCGAAACTTGCTCACAACAGGCACCAACAAATGCGGACCGGAGGAGGGGAGTCTGACCTCCACGCCCTCACGGAGGTGGAAGAGTTAGTGGTCACCCTCATGGGTGCACAAGTGGGTGCGGTAAGGGTCGGGGAAGCCCGCCCCCCTGGGGACAGTGACGGTATGTTCATCCCCATTCCCTCTTATATAAGACCATCTACCCCTGAAACCACATGCCTTTCCCACTTTACAAAGAAATGTCCTATGTAACCTCCCTCTGCCCTTCCTGCCTCTCCCTTGCTGCTACCCACAGTCCTGCTGCTTTGTGCTATAGATAAGGAGCCAGAAATGCAACAACCTGTCTGTGAGGTGTCTGTTATGTATGTAAACTTTATAATTGTGTAAGACTTGCCACCAGAGGGCACACCTATTGGAGACCCAAGGGTCACCGGCAAACGTTGTGCAAGCAAGTATAAAAGGTTGTCTGCCATGCTGCTTTGGCACTCTGGAGTTTTATTAAAGAGACTAAGGTCACATCAGTTTGAGCTTACAGTATACAGTTTTGTGGAGTTATTCTGAACATAACAATTGGCGACGAGTAACAGATCACGAACAATCACACGGTTATGGCTGCCATTGGTATTCTTGAGAGATTTATTGACGGTAATGATAGAGAAGCCTTCATTGAGCGTCTTGACCATTACTTCGTGGCCAACGAGCTGAATACGGAAGATACCGTGGCCAAGCGCAGGACGATTCTCCTCACCGTTTGCAGATCCATGATATATGGCTTCATCAAAAATCTGCTAGCACCGACGAAACCAATGGAGAAGACATATGCAGAGTTGTGCACGCTGGTTAGGGAAAACCTCAAGCCGAAGGAGAGCATCTTAATAGCCAGGTATCGCTTTTATACTCACCATCGCTCCGAGGGCTAGGATGTGGTGAACTATGTCGCCGACCTAAGATGCCTTGCGGGACCGTGCGAATTTGCTGGATTTTTGGGGGAAATGTTGTGGGACTTTTTCGTGCTTGGAATCGGCCACGAGGTCATTCTTCGCAAGCTGCTGGCTGCTAAACCCCCAGATCAGAGCAAGGCCATCACGATAGCCCAGGCTTTTATGACCACGAACGATAATACTAAACAGATATCATTGCAGCATCGGAACTCACCGGCAAGTACTGTGCATAAAATAACACCTTCAGCAGGCAGAACTGTACATGGCAGGGCCTAAACGCCTGCAGATGCCAGACCTAGGATGACTCAGAGTCCGGCATGGGGCGTGAATGCGAAGCCATCAGCACCATGTTGGTGCTGCGGGGGTAATCATCAAACCCATCAATGTCATTCAAGCAAAGGCTGCGGAACAATGGGCCACCTCCAGTGAATGTGCAAACTTGCTACGACTCATCACGTGGCAGAGTCAGCAGAAGATGACCAATCTGGCGCGAATCACGCTGAATGAGTAAGAGAGGCAACTCAACCCGAGGCTGAAGAGGAAATTAAATAGCATTTCAGTTTCCATGGAATTGGACATGGGAGCGAGTCAGTCAATTATGAGCTAGAAGGCTTTTGAGAAACTGTGGGGCAACAAGGCACAAAGGCCAAAACTAAGCCCGATTTATACAAAGCTGCGCACTTACACCAAAAAGCTCACACCAGTCATTCGCAGTGCGGCAGTGAAGGTATCGTACAATGGAGCTGTGCATGATTTATCACTGTGGATTGTACCAGGTGATGGCCCATCGCTGTTCGGCAGAAGCTGGCAAGGAAAGATCTGATGGAACTGGGATGACATCAAAGCACTGTTTTCAGTAGATGATGCCTCGTGCGATCAAGTGCTAAACAAATTTCCGTCGCTCTTTGAAACAGGCATTGGCAACTTCACAGGCGCCAAAGTACAGATCCATCTTCGTCCCTGATGCACGCCTGTTCATCACAAGGCCTAAGTGGTTCCATATATGAAGCGGGAGAAAGTCGAGATTGAACTGGACAGACTTCAACGAGAGGGAATCATATCGCCATTCGAGTTCAACGAGTGGGCCAGTCCAATTGTTCCGGTGTTGAAAAGCGATGGCACGGTTAGAATCTGCAGAGACTACAAGGTAACGATCAACTGAGTCTCGTTACAGGATCAGTACCCACTACCCAAAGTGGATGACCTGTTCGCAACGTTAGCAGGGGGAAAGTCGTTCACGAAGTTGGATCTAACCCCTGCTTACATGACACAGGAGCTGGCTGAATCTTCGAAAAGATTGACGTGCCTCAACACGCACCAAGGACTGTTCATAGACCACAGATGCCCTTTGGGAACTCGCTCGGCTGCTCCCATTTTCTAGAGGAACATGGAGAGTCTGCTGAAATCAGTTCCACGCACCGTTGTTTTTCAAGACGACATCCTGATCACCGGTCGTGACACCACCGAACACTAGAAGAGGTTCTAAAGTGTGGGACTCAGGCTGAAGTGCTCCAAGTGTGTTTTCCTAGCGCCAGAGTTCGAATTTTTGGGGAGAAAGATTACAGCAGACAGCATCAGACCCACAGACTCTAAGACGGAGGCCATCAAGAATGCATCCAGACCACAGCTGCGGAGCTGCGTTCGTTCCTGGGACTCCTCACATATTTTGGTAACTTTCTACCCGGGTTGAGCACTTTGCTGGAACTTTTGCATTTATTGCTACGTAAGGATGATGACTGGGTTTGGGGTAAATCTCAAGAGACTGCCTTTGAGAAGGGCAGAAACCTACTATGTTCTAACAAGTTACTTGTATTGTATGACCCGTGTAAACGTCTAGTGCTAGCTTGTGATGCATCTTTGTACGGGGTCGGTTGTGTGTTACAGCAAGTCAATGTGTCAGGCAAACTGCAACCGGTTGCATATGCGTCTAGCAGTTTATCTAAGGCTGAAAGAGCCTACAGCATGGGTGAGAAAGAAGCACTAGCATGGGTATTACGGGGTTAAGAAAATGCACCAATACCTAATCGGACTCTCGAGTTCGAAACTGACCACAAACCGCTCATTTTGTTGTTTTCAGAAAGCAAAGGTATAAGCACCAATGCTTCGTCCCGCATCCAAAGATGGGCAGTAACATTATCTGTGTATGACTATGTAATCCGCCACGGACCAGGTACTGAGAACTGCGCTGATGCCCTCAATCGGCTACCATTACCCACCACCGGGTTGAAAATGGCACAACCTGCAGACTTGCTTCGTGTAATGGGTGTTTTTGAGAGTGAGGGGTCACCCGTCAAGGCTTGCCAGATCAGCACCTGGACTAGCCAAGATCCTCTGCTATCACTAGAAAAAAACTGCATCCTTAATGGGAGCTGGTCGGCTGTTCCCGGGGAAATGCAAGACAAAATTAAGCCGTTTTACCGACGTAAGAATGAAATGTCCATCCAATTGGATTGTATCCTATGGGGAAATCGCATGGTTTTGCCAAAAAAAGCCAGGGAAACGTTTATACATGACCTACACAGTACCCACCCAGGCATAGTCATGATTAGAGCTATTGCCAGGTCGCACATTTGACTCGGAATTGGAGTCATGCGTACACCAATGTAACACTTGCTCACAGTTGAGCAATGCTCCGAAGGAGGCCCCACTGAGTCTGTGGTCATGGCCCTCCAAACTGGTCCAGGCTCCACATAGATTTTGTTGGCCCCTTTCTAGGAAAGATGTTCCTAGTAGCAGTGGACGCTTAATCTAAATGGATTGAATGTATAATAGTGTCATCATGTACATCCACTGCCACCATTGAAAGCCTCAGGGCCATGTTCGCCACCCATGGTTTGCCTGAAGTCCTTGTTAGTGACAATGGACCATGTTTCACCAGCTTGGAATTCAACGAGTTCATGACCCGCAATGGCATCAAACATGTCAGGTATGCCCCGTTTAAGCCCGCATCCAACGGTCAAGCGGAACGGGCCGTCCAAACTATCAAGCAGAGCCTGAAACGTGTGATGGACAGTTCCCTGCAGACCCGGTTATCTCGGGTGCTGCTCAGCTACCGCACGCGACCCTACTCGCTTACCGGGGTTCCCCTGGCAGAATTGTTAATGAAGAGAGCACTCAAAACCAGGCTCTCCTTAGTCCACCCGGATCTCAATGATCATGTAGAAACCTGGCATCACTGGCATAACGTGTACCACGATCGCACAGCGGTATCGCAGACATTGAGGCTAATGACCCCGTGTTTGTTCTTAATTACGGTCATGGTCCCAAGTGGATTGCTGGTACTGTCTTAGCCAAGGAGGGGAATAGAGTGTTTGTTGTCAAACTTTTGAATGGGTAAACGTGCAGAAAGCATTTGGATCAGACCAAACTGCGATTCACTGACAACCAAGAACAGTTTGAAGAGGACATTACCATCATTGATCCACCAACACACACCCAACCAGCAATCGACCTCACTGTTAGTCACGAGGATGAACCCACCATGCCTGACAGTCCGATCAGACCAGCCAACCGCAGTGCAGCAATGATCCGACCAACTCACCCACGCCAGAACTTCAACTCAGGTGATCAACCCGAGAGCGAAGGGCCCCGGATTGCATCAACTTGTAAATAACTTGTATCTCAGACTTTGGAGGGGAGTGATATTATGATGCAAACATTATAACTGTGTAAGACTTGCCACCAGAAGGCGCACCTGTTGGAGACCCAAGGGTCACTGGCAAACCTCGTGCAAGCAAGTTTAAAAGGTTGTCTGCCATGCTGCTTCAGCATTCTGGAGTTTGATTAAAGAGACTAAGGTCACATCAGTTTGAGCTTACAGTATATAGTCTTGTGGAGTTATTCTGAACATAACAGTGTCCACCTCAAAGACGGGGGAGATGATGAGGAAGGGGGGAGACAGTTTTGCGCCAGTCCAAACACGATCCATCTGCTGCAGACAGTGGTGGATGAGCCGATCTTCCTGGGGTTTGCTGAGCCTGAGGTTCCTGGACTCAGTGGCCTGCAGCAATGTCCAGTACGAAGGGAAGCTCAGGGGCCAGCTTGTTGGAGATGGTCATTGTGCGGCCCTTGTGCGGCTCGAATGTTTCTTGCCACCTATCAGCCCAAGCCTGGATGTTGTCTAGCTGCACGGTGGTAGTGCCACACAACACGATGGCGGGTGTCCTCAATGTGAAGATGGGACTTCGTCTCCACAAGGACTGTCATGGACAGATGTATCTGCGACAAGTAGAGGTCAAGTAGGTTTTTCCCTCGTGTTGGTTCTCTCACCACCTGCTGCAAGCCCTGTATGGCAGCTGTGTCCTTCAGGACTCGACCAGCTCGGTCAGTAGTGGTGCTACCGAGCCACTCTTGGTGATGAACATTGAGGTCCCCACCCAGAGTACATTCTGCGTCCTTGATTTCCAGTTGTGTTCAACATGGAGGACACAGATTGCTCAGCTGAGGGAGGGCGGTAGGAGGTTTTCTTGCCCATGTTTGACCTGATGCCATGAGACTTCATGGGGTCCAGAGCCAATGTTGAGGACTCCCAGGGCCACTCCCTCCCGACTGTGTACCACTGTGCCACCATCCCTGGTGGGTCTGTCCTGCCAGTGGGACAGGACATACCCAGTGATGGTGATGGAGGAGTCTGGGACGTTGGCTGTTGGTAAGATTCTGTCAGTATGACTATGTTTGGCTGATGCTTGACTAGTTTGTGGGACAGCTCTCCCAATTTTGGCACAAGGCCCCAGATGTTAGTGAGGGGGACCTTGCAGAGTCAACTGGGCTGGGTGTGCCTCCATCGTGTCTGAATCCTGCTCCACGCCAGGTGGTCCATTGGTTTTATTATTAGACCTTGTTTAGCAGTTTGTTACAACTGAGTGGCTTGCTGGTCCATTTCAGGGGGCAGTTAATAGTCAACAACATTGCTGTGGGACTGGAGTCACATATAGGCCTGACTGGGTAAGGACACCATGTTTCCTTCCCTAAAGGACATTCGTAAACCAGTTGGGTATTTATGGTCATAATTACTGATACCAGCTTTTTATTCGCGATTTATTTAAATTCAAATTCACACCCTGACATGGTGGGATTTGAAGTCACATCTCCAGATTCTCAGTCCAGGCCCCTGTATTACTGGCCCAGTAACACAATCACTGTCCCACCGTGCCCATTTACTGAGGGACTGAGATTAAGAATGCTGCGAATGTTTAACAAGCTGCAGCTTTTCTTTTGTTTGAAAGTTTCTCTCAAAATGTGTCTGTGTGATGTTTGTTTCTGGGGTCAGCTCCGCCCTCTTTCCCCTCACAGAGCTAAAAGCTGTTTAACCCTCTGTAGTCCTGTCTGTGATGTTGGGAGTAGTTGAAGCATTTTAATCAATGGCTTTTCTATAATTGTATGCTGTCTTCAGTTTGTTCAGTTAGTAATACCTGCTCTCCTGTATGGCTCAGAGACATGGACCATGTACAGTAGGCACCTTAAGTCACTGGAGAAATATCACCAACAATGTCTCTGCAAGATCCTGCAAATCCCCTGGGCGGATAGACGCAGCAACGCTAGCGTCCTCGACCAGGCCAACATCCCCAGCATCGAAGCACTGACCACACTCGATCAGCTCCGCTGGGCGGGCCACATTGTTCACATGCCAGACACGAGACTCCCAAAGCAAGTGCTCTACTCGGAACTCCTTCACGACAAATGAGCCAAAGGTGGGCAGAGGAAACAGTTCAAGGACAACCTCAAAGTCTCCCTGATAAAGTGCAACATCCCCACCGACACCTGGGAGCCCCTGACCAAAGACCGCCCTAAGTGCATCCGGGAGGGCGCCGAGCACCTCGAATCTCATTACCGAGAGCGTGCAGAAACCAAGCGCAGGTAGCGGAAGGAGTGTGCGGCAAACCAGTCCCACCCACCCCTTCCCTCAACGACTATCTGTCCCACCTGTGACAGGGACTGTGGTTCTTGTATTGGATTGTTCAGCCACCTAAGGACTCATTTTTTGAGTGGAAGCAAGTCTTCCTTGATTCCGATGATGATGATGATGTGTTCTCTCTGTATGTACACACGTGTATTAGTTTTGAGATATTGAGTCCCTCTGTTTCCGGTGTTGAACTGATTTGCAGTAATTGAACAGATTGAGTGTTTGATTAAATTATCAAATGCTGAAACTGGTTTTCTGTGTGTGGCCACTACAGACAGTGAGTTATTTACACTGTGTGAGTAATTCTTGGGCTCGCGACCTGGGATTATCACATTAAGCTTTCTGAGTTCACAACCCATTGCAGAGGTCAGTATTTTTAAGGTGCATGAAAGCGTGAATATGGTTGTTGGGTGAGTTCATTTCATTTTAAGGTTGTGCCCCAGAAATATGAGACTTGGGGCAATCTTTTGTGCTTTAAGTTAAAGACGCAAGTGCGGATTTATTTGGACTGAAATTTATTTCTGCCGCTGTTAAAAGCACAAAGAGTTTTTCTACAAAAACAGGTAAAATGCAGCGATGAAGAATCACCAGTTGCAGTTACAGGATGGTGGTTGTCGATCAATTTCAACTTCTTCACACTTTGTTTTAATTGGAATAAAGCTAAACACTGCTCTCGCTTTCTGCAGTTTAAATGTGATGAGCCAACTGAAATGCTGCCTTTCCTGACAAAAATGTGTTTAAAATTAATCCAGAATTTAATTGTATTAGGATCTGTGTGCACGTTGTTACGGCACTAAGAATTTTGCAGCTGAAAATTTGGGACAATTTGTAAAATTTGGAGCTGCAGTTCCTGTCAGGGGCGGGACCAAGGCCCAATGGGACGGGAATTTTCCAGCGCTACACGGAGGGGTGCATTGCGCTGGCGGGAAGACTGGGCCCTCCCCTTCCATTAAAGGGTAAGGCCAAGCTGATGACTCTGTATGAGGCAGAAGGGGAGATCGCTGGACCACCAGGGAGCAGGGTGCTGTGGCAGCAGCCCAGCACGCAAGCGGAGTGTCAGGCTACAAGACCATGGCACGAACCTCACAATCTGCAGTAAACAAGGCCGCAACTGGTAAGTCGGCCATTTTAACATTTTCCAGCGCCATACCTCCCCGTTAATTTTCACCCTGCTGTGACTATTGCAATTCCACACCTTCCACCCGACCAGAAGCCTCTCGAGATGTTCAAGGTGGAGTCCATAGGCGTCCTCGAAGGGGACATACATAAGGAATTGGTTAACTATCCAAAGGTATTGGCAGAGAGTGGTGAACCCAGGGTGGCACCAGATTTATCGCTGAACTCTGATCAAAGGCACGTGGATGTGTCGGTGTGATGTCACCCAGAACAGTGTACCGGCTTGTGGTTTCACCCTGGATGATCGCTCCCCTAATTGTATAGTTAGTGTTCAAACTTGAAATTCTCGAAATATCCCGTCATATCTGTGATGTCTGTAAGTGCTGTAAGCTTGTAATGCTTGTAGCGCCATACTGTGAATGTGGACATATTGTGTACTGCAGCTGTAGAGTTATAATAAACAGACAGGCAGTTTCCAGGAGCTTCTGGACCAAGCAGCCTCCATGTTAGGAGCTGTGTGTGTGTGCTCTGTGAAGATATCACAGTTGGCGACTGAGGATGGAGATTTTTCGGATGTTTAAAGCTTAAATTTTGTTGGTGAAGGATTCAACCAGCCGACAGAAGACTTTGGAAGTTTCTGTCTTTGAAAAAAAAGCTACAAAATCCGAGGTAAACTACAGCACACGGTGAGAACACGGCTAGAGTTTAAACATGGCAGGTGTAATCGGATATTTGGGTGAATATAGACACGACCAGTAACGTTTTAAAGCGTATGTGGATCGGCTAGAAATGTATTTCACTGCAAATAACATAATCGAAGTTCGAGACAATGCAGTCCAGAACCAGGCTGTGTTGGAATGGAAGAAGCGATCTTCTTATCCGTGGCAGGTCCGACATTGTACGAAACCCTTGTAAATCTGCTTGTGCCTGACGATCCAAAGGACACAACGCTTAAAGAGATTTTAACGAAGCTGGAGCAGCACGATAACCCCATACCGTTAGAAATTGCTGAAAGCTATCGTTCCGGGATACGGAATCAAAAAATTGATGAAAGTATCGCTGGTTACATCATAGCATTAAAAAAGCTATCGATGCACTGTAATTTTGGGAACTTTCAAAACCGAGCATTACGGGATCGTTTTGTTTGTGGGGTAAAAAATGATGCGATCAGAAGGAAGTTATTGACGACGGATGACTTGACTTTTGAGATTGCTTGTCAGACAGCGAGGTCGATGAGCATGGCCGAACAATATTCATAAGAACAAAAGAACATAAGAATTAGGAACAGGAGTAGGCTATCTAGCCCCTCGAGCCTGCTCCGCCACTCAACAAGATCATGGCTGATCTGGCCGTGGACTCAGCTCCACTTACCCGCCCGCTCCCCGTAACCCTTAATTCCCTTATTAGTTAAAAATCTATCTATCTGTGATTTGAATACATTCAATGAGCTAGCCTCAACTGCTTCCCTGGGCAGAGAATTCCACAGATTCACAACCCTCTGGGAGAAGAAATTCCTTCTCAGCTCGGTTTTAAATTGGCTCCCCCGTATTTTGAGGCTGTGCCCCCTAGTTCTAGTCTCCCCGACCAGTGGAAACAACCACTCTGCCTCTATCCCTTTCATTATTTTAAATGTTTCGATAAGATCACCCCTCATCCTTCTGAACTCCAACGAGTAAAGACCCAGTCTACTCAATCTATTATCATAAGGTAACCCCCTCATCTCTGGAATCAGCCTAGTGAATCGTCTCTGTACCCCCTCCAAAGCTAGTATATCCTTCCTTAAGTAAGGTGACCAAAACTGCACGCAGTACTCCAGGTGCGGCCTCACCAATACCCTATACAGTTGCAGCAGGACCTCCCTGCTTTTGTACTCCATCCCTCTCGCAATGAAGGCCAACATTCCATTTGCCTTCCTGATTACCTGCTGTACCTGCAAACTAACTTTTTGGGATTCATGCACAAAGACCCCCAGGTCCCTCTGCACCGCAGCATGTTGTAATTTCTCCCCATTCAAATAATATTCCCTTTTACTGTTTTTTTTTCCAAGGTGGATGACCTCACATTTTCCGACATTGTATTCCAGCTGCCAAACCTCAGCCCATTCGCTTAACCTATCCAAATCTCTTTGCAGCCTCTCTGTGTCCTCTGTACAACCCGCTTTCCCACTAATCTTTGTGTCATCTGCAAATTTTGTTGCACTGCACTCTGTTCCCTCTTCCAGGTCTTCTATGTATATTGTAAACAGTTGTGGTCCCAGCACCGATCCCTGTGGCACACCACTAACCACCGATTTCCAACCCGAAAAGGGCCCATTTATCCCGACTCTCTGCTTTCTGTTAGCCAGCCAATTCTCGATCCATGCTAATACATTTCCTCTGACTCCGCGTACCTTTATCTTCTGCAGTAACCTTTTGTGTGGCACCTTATCGAATGCCTTTTGGAAATCTAAATACACCACATCCATCGGTACACCTCTATCCACCATGCTCGTTATATCCTCAAAGAATTCCAGTAAATTAGTTAAACATGATTTCCCTTTCATGAATCCATGTTGTGTCTGCTTGATTGCACTTTTCCTGTCTAGGTGTCCCGCTGTTTCTTCCTTAATGATAGCTTCAAGCATTTTCCCCACTACAGATGTTAAACTAACTGGCCTATAGTTGCCTGCCTTTTGTCTGCCCCCTTTTTTAAACAGAGGCGTTACATTAACTGCTTTCCAATCCGCTGGTACCTCCCCAAAGTCCAGAAAATTTTGGTAGATTATAACGAATGCATCTGCTATAACTTCTGCCATCTCTTTTAATACCCTGGGATGCATTTCATCAGGACCAGGGGACTTGTCTACCTTGAGATCCATTAGCCTGTCCAGCACTACCCCCCTAGTAATAGTGATTGTCTCAAGGTCCTCCCTTCCCACATTCCCGTGACCAGCAATTTTTAGCATGGTTTTTGTGTCTTCCACTGTGAAGACCGAAGCAAAATAATTGTTCAAGGTCTCAGCCATTTCCACATTTCCCATTATTAAATCCCCCTTCTCATCTTCTAAGGGACCAACATTTACTTTCGTCACTCTTTCCCATTTTATATATCGGTAAAAGCTTTTATTATCTGTTTTTATGTTTTGCGTAAGTTTACTTTCGTAATCTATCTTTCCTTTCTTTTCTGCTTTCTTCGTCATTCTTTGCTGTCATTTAAAATTTTCCCAATCTTCTAGTTTCCCACTAACCTTGGCCACCTTATACGCATTGGTTTTTAATTTGATACTCTCCTTTATTTCCTTGGTTATCCAAGGCTGGTTTTCCCTTCTCTTACCGCCCTTCCGAGAATTAAATAATGATTACGGTCGTCAGTCAATCGAGGTAAATCACCTGCAGGTTGAAAGTAAAAGATGGCCAAGGCCGAAAGTCTCAGAAACTGGAAATTCTACCAGTGTCAAAGTCGTGCTACAGGTGCCTGGGACAACACATTGCTAAAAGTTGTCCATACGTGAATGCAGAGTGTTTCTTCTGCAGACTGACTGGGCATCTTGCTGAGGCGTGCTGACTGAAGGGTAAACCAATTTTTAAAGCTATGAGTCCAGCGTTCAAAGCTATGAGTAGTAATCCAAAGAGACTGCATGGCTTGGAAGAACAACAACAGGATAAAGAGATGTTAGAATTAAACATCATCAGGAGCACGAGGTTAACGGACAGCGATTCGGAAAGCATCAAAATCCACATAGATGTTGCGGGATTCAAGATACCAATGGAAATTGACATGGGTGCCTCCGTGAGTGTAATACCGGAGTCACTGTACCGTGACAAATTGCGTGATTTCGAACTGGAGAAATCCAAGGTAGAGCTGCGAGGCTACTCGGGAGAGAAAATTCCTGTATTAGCCGGATCACCGAACCGGTGATATAGAAAGATCAATTTCAGAACTTGCCTCTAATAATAGTGAAAGGAGACAAGACTGCTTTACTAGGAAGAAATTGGTTAAGCGCACTGAAGCTGGATTGGAGTAAGATCTTCTCTGTGGAAGCGAGATTTTCATCAACGGATGAGTTTATCAAACAATATCCGAAGGTGTTCTGCGAAACGGGCAGTCCGATCCAAGGCTTCATGACGAGTGTCAGGGTACAGAAGGATGCTAGATCGGTTTACTACAAGCCACGTTCCATACCATAGGCACTCAAGGAGAAAGTTGAGCAAGAATTCAAAAGACTAAAGACTGAGAACATTATTTGTAAGATAGATCGATGTAATTGGGCTACACCCATTGTTGTTGTACCTAAGTCTGATGGTAAAGTAAGATTGTGTGGTGATTATAAGGTAACCGTAAACCAGGTTCTAGAGGGTAATGTCCCAAATACATTGCCGAATATAGAAGACTTGTTCACAACACTGACAGGTGGTCAGATCTTCTCAAAACTGGATCTTACGAATGCCTACTTACAGCTTGAACTAGATGAGGAGTCCATATCATGTTTGACTATAAACACTCATCTAGGCCTATATCAAATTAATAGGCTACCATTTGGAGTGTCTTCCACCCCTGCCATATTCCAAGGGGTGATGAACCAGATTTTGCAAGGTATTGAAGGGGTCGTATGTTATTTGGATAACATACTAATTTCAGCACCAAATAGGCAAATTCATAATAAGATATTGAATGAAGTCCTCAAACAGTTAGAGAAGCACAGAGTACGAGTGTCTGCTTCTAAGTGTGAGTTATTTAAAAACTCAGTGGAGTACTTAGGGTACAGAGTAGACAAAGATGGTTTACAGCCGACCAAGGAAAAATTGGATGCAATCAGAAATGCACCCACTCCCAGGAATGTCACTGAACTTCGTTCATTCTTGGGTCTTTTAAACTATTATGGGAAGTTCCTACCAAATGTTGCTGCAGTATTACATCCACTGAATGAACTTTTGAAAAAAACAGGTCCAGTGGAAGTGGTCAAAAGAATGCGATACAGCATTCAAGGAGTGTAAATCAAATTGATAGAGAGCACCATGTTAGTTCACTATGACATATCTAAGGAGATTAAACTAGCATGTGATGCCTCTCCGTATGGAGTTGGGGCAGTAATCTCTCATGTATTAAGTAATGGGGAGGAGAGACCAATTGCTTTTGCTTCACGCACTCTCAGTGTCAGTGAGAAAAATGATGCGCAAATTGAAAGAGAAGCTTTGGCATTAATTTTTGGAGTCAAGAAGTTTCACAAATACTTGTATGGTCGTAAGTTTACCATCGTTACGGACCATAAGCCCCTAACAGCAATCCTCCATCCAAAGTCCCCAGTTCCAACTGCAGCCCGAATGCAGAGATGGGCTTTGATTTTGTCAGCATATATATATGATATTGAATACAGACGATCAGCTGATCACAGTAATGCTGATGCAATGTCTAGATTGCCTTCCCCATCACAAGTTACACCCGATAGGGAAGAAGTGTTTTATTTTTCATGCATTGATGAACTGCCAGTCACAGCTGGGGAGATTGGTAGAGCAACCAAACGTGACCCCGTGATGTCAAAAGTGTATGAGTATATTGCAACTGGATGGCCAAACCAGGTAACAGACAAAGATACACATCCATTCTTCATTCATAGGAATGAATTATCAGCAGATAAAGATTGTATCATGTGGGGTGCAAGAGTGGTTATACCAAAGAAATTCAGGTCCAAATTATTAGGAGACCTCCATGACCAGCAGTTAGGAATGTGCTTGACCAAAGGTTTTGCACGCAGTTATTTATGGTGGCCAGGTCTTGATAAAGATCTCGAATAAATTGTGAGTCAGTGTACGACATGTCAATCAGTAAGCAAGCAACCACCACCAGTACCATTACAGTCATAGAAATAGCCTCCCAGAGTGTGGCAAAGGCTACATATTGATTTTGCTGAGTTCGATGGACAACAATTGTTCATTGTAATTGATAGCCATTCAAAGTGGGTTGAGGTGTTTCCAATGTGGAAAATAACAACAAGTAAAACATTGGACATTTTACAAAAATTATTTTCTGCATTTGGCCTCCCTGAAGAAATTGTTTTGGATAATGGACCACAATTTCGTTCAGTAGAATTTGCACAATTCACAAGCAAAAATGGTATGAAACATACCAAGGTTCCACTATACCACCCTGCTTCCAATGGTGCAGCAGAGCGCACTGTACAAATTGTAAAACGTGCCCTCATAAAACAAATGTTAGATCCAAATTCAAGAAAATGACAGTTGTCATTGGATCACAAATTGACTAATTTTTTGATTACATATCGAAATACTCCTCATACAACTACTGGTAGAACGCCGCAGAGTTGTTTCTCAAACGTCAGCCACGAACCAGATTCTCATTGTTAAAGCCAAATTTGGCACTGTCTGTAGAAGAGACACAAATCAGACAAAAAGAGAATCATGATAGAGGGAGAGTAAAAGAGAGAAGAGTGAAATTAAACCAGAAGGTGAGAGTGAAGAACTATTAACATAAATGGTTAAGGTGGTTACCCGGAAGAGTGGTGAAGATATGTGGTCCTCGCACATATTTGGTAAAGATGTTTGATAATGGACAGGTTAGATTTGTCCATATTTATCATATTTTACCTACAGACATGGAAGGAGTTGAAGGTGGGAATGATTCAATTATTTCTGACTTATCAGATAGTTTTGATATACCAATAGCAAATCCTAAATCCAATGTACTGGAAACAAATCCAGGAGAGAATCAGAATGAAAGTCTGAGTCCAAGTCAGGGAAACAAAGAGTCTGAAGTTAGAGTGAGTGCAAATGAAAATCAAGGAAATTCCGTGGAGGAAAAAGTTCCTCAGGATGAGCCTCAAATGAGTGTGTAGTCAACACCATGTTTGGAAGGTTCTGTTCGAGAGTGAAGGTATCCTCTTCGAAACAGAAAACAAGTCGTAAAGTTAAATTTGTAAATATATATAAAAATGAAGTTAATGATGATGTTGTTATGATGGGTTTTTCATTAAGGAGGGAGAAGTGTGATGTCTGTCAGTGCTGTAAGCTTGTAATGCTTGTAGCTCCATACTGTGAATGTGGACGTATTGTGTACTGCAGCTGCAGAGTTATCATAAACAGACAGGCAGCTTCCCGGAGCTTCCGGACCTAGCAGCCTCCATATTAGGAGCTATGTGTGTGTGCTCTGTGAAAATATCACAATATCCCATCAGCTCTACACTGGGTTTAAACAACATTCATTTCTCAATTTCTGCTTTAAACGAACAGACTGAGCATAAATCCTGTCTGGGTGTGGAAAGTTTAATCAGGCTTTGCTGCCTTGTTTGGGCTGGTGTGTGACAGATAGGCAGATCTCAGCAAGAGGAACAACTGACCTCATGTTAACTCGGTCCTGCTTCCTGCTGCCCGATAACAGGACGGCATTGTCTGTGGTCAGAGAGACCCAGAATCCAGCTTCACAGGCTGGGTTAGAGCAGGGGGAATAGGCAGGGACTTGGATTAAATCATTTGCAAGAGGAAAAAGCTAGAGTTTTAATGCTTCACAGAGAATTATGATTTCATGCCATTTAATTGCGATATCCAGAGCTTCCCTGGGTGGCTCAGTGGGTAAATGAACCGCCTGGTGTGGTACTGAGTCACACAGAGCACAGGTCTTGGGGCTGATCCCAACTAAGGCAGTGGTATGGGACTGAAACTGGTCTCAGTTTCGACTGGGCTTGGGAGGGGGAAGTGCACATGTGGATGGGATTAGGATCAGACAAGATGCCTCCCGTTGTTGAATAACCTGCTGATACTTGCAGTCTCGGCTCCTGCATGAAGATCAGAAACTTGTCTCCTCTGGAATCTGAGCCCAGCTAAGGGGCATTCGGCTGGGGCGCAGAGAAAAGGGGAGAATAATGGGGGCGCAAGCTAGGGGAGAATAAAGTATCCTTCAGTTTTAAATTGCTTTTATGTTTTTGAAGAGCTGTGAATGTGTTGTTTGTGTATGTGGGTTAATGCTTCAGATTACCTGTCCGCAGTTGCATTTATTAAAGAGTAATCCTCGAACAGTCATCATCATAGGCTGTCCCTATGATGATTTGAATCCCCGCCAAAAATGAATGAGTTCAAAGGTGTTTCAATGATATTCCAGGTCCCGAACTACATCTTGAAGGGTGGAAGATGCCTGTGCGTGGATTTTTTTTAAACATGTAATGACCGTTGCACCCCAGCCACCACACGGGCTTGACAGAGCTGGGTCCTGGTCCAGTGGCAAGGATTAACCAAGACGACTGGAGACCAGCTCTGCTGCATGGACCGAGTGCACACACATATCACAGTATGGGCTGGCCCGTGCTACCCCTGGGCCCTCACCTCTTCTGGGCCCCGAACTCTCGCCTCTCCTGGGCCCCGATCACATCTCTATATGAACTCTTGCCGCTCCTTCGCCCCGACTGGGTGATGTGTATGAGAAGGGACTAATTAGCAATCTTGTTGTGCGAGGCCCCTTGGGGAAGAGTGACCATATCATGGTAGAATTCTTTATTAAGATGGAGAGTGACACAGTTAATTCAGAAACTAGGGTCCTGAACTAAAGAAAAGGTAACTTTGATGGCTTGAGGCGTGAATTGGGTAAAATAGACTGGCAAATGATACTTAAAGAGTTGACGGGGACAGGCAATGGCAAACATTTAAAGATCACATGGATGAACTTCAACAATCGTACATCCCTGTCTGGCGTAAAAATAAAATGGGGACGGTGGCTCAACCATGGCTAACAAGGGAAATTAAGGATAGTGTTAAATCCAAGGAAGAGGCATATAAATTGGCCAGAAAAAGCAACAAACCTGAGGACTGGGAGAAATTTAGAATTCAGCAGAGGAGGACAAAGGGTTTAATAAAGAGGGGGAAATTAGAGTACGAGACGAAACTTGATGGGAACATAAAAACTGACTGCAAAAGCTTCGATAGATATGTGAAGAGAAAAAGATTAGTGAAGACAAACGCAGGTCCCTTGCAGTCGGATTCAGGTGAATTTATAATGGGGAACAAAGAAATGGCAGACCAATTGAACAAATACTTTGGTTCTGTCTTCACGAAGGAAGATACAAATAACCTTCCGGAAGTACGAGGGGACCGAGAGTCTAGTGAGAAGGAGGAACTGAATTTTATCCTTATTAGGCGGGAAATTGTGTTAGAGAAATTGATGGGATTGAAGGCTGATAAATCCACGGGGCCTGATAGTCTGCATCCCAGAGTACTTAAGGAAGTAGCCCTAGAAATAGTGGATGCATTGGTGATCATTTTCCAATAGTCTATCGACTCTGGATCAGTTCCTATGGACTGGAGGGTAGCTAATGTAACACCACTTTTTAAAAAAGGGAGGGAGAGAGAAAGCGGGTAATTAATTAGCCTGACATCAGTCGTGGGGAAAATATTGGAATCAATTATTAAGGATGAAATAGCAGCGTATTTGGAAAGTAGTGACAGGATCGGTCCAAGTCAGCATGGATTTATGAAAGGGAAATCATTCTTGACAAATCTTCTGGAATTTTTTGAGGATGTAACTAGTAGAGTAGACAAGGGAGAACCAGTGGATGTGGTGTATTTGGACTTTCAAAAGGTTTTTGACAAGATCCCACACAAGAGATTGTTGTGCAAAATCAAAGCACATGGTATTGGGGGTAATATACTGACGTGGATAGAGAACTGGTTGGCAGACAGGAAGCAGAGAGGCTGGATAAACGGGTCCTTTTCAGAATGGCAGGCAGTGACTAGTGGAGTGCCGCAGGGCTCAGTGCTGGGACCCCAGCTCTTTACAATATACATCAATGATTTGGATGAAGGAATTGAGTGTAATATCTCCAAGTTTGCAGATGACACTAAACTGGGTGGCGGTGTGAGCTGTGAGGGGGACGCTAGGAGGCTGCAGGGTGACTTGGATAGGTTAGCTGAGTGGGCAAATGCATGGCAGATGCAGTATAATGTGGATAAATGTGAGGTTATCCACTTTGGGGGCAAAAACACGAAGGCAGAATATTATCTGAATAGCGGCAGATTAGGAAAAGGGGAGTTGCAACGAGACCTGGGTTTCATGGTTCATCAGTCATTGAAAGTTGGCATGCAGGTACAGCAGGCGGTGAAGAAGGCAAATGGTATGTTGGCCTTCATAGCTAGGGAATTTGAGTATAGGAACAGGGAGGTCTTTCTGCAGTTGTACAGGGCCTTGGTGAGGCCTTACCTGAAATATTGTGTTCAGTTTTGGTCTCCTAATCTGAGGAAAGGACATTCTTGCTATTGAGGAAGTGCAGCGAAGGTTCACTAGACTAATTCCCGGGATGGCAGGACTGTCATATGAGGAGCGACTGGGTCAACTGGGCCTTTATACACTGGAGTTTAGAAGGATGAGAGGGGATCTCATAGAAACATATAAGATTCTAACGGGACAGGACAGGTTAGATGCGGGTAGAATGTTCCCGATGTTGGGGAAGCCCAGAACCAGGGGACACAGTCTTAGGATAAGGTGTCGGCCATTTAGGATTGAAATGAGGAGAAACTTCTTCACTCAGAGAGTTGTTAACCTCTGGAATTCCCTGCCGCAGAGAGTTGTTGATGCAGTTCATTGGATATATTCAAGAGGGAGTTAGATATGGCCCTTACGGCTAAGGGGATCAAGGGGTATGGAGAGAAAGCAGGAAAGGGATACATCGGGGTGTGCACAGCCCGATGACCTCCGACAGTGGCACCCTCTGGTGTCTGGTGACCCCAAGCATCAATACATAACAACATCCCCCTTTCAAGATCTTAATATCAGTCTCTTTATAAATTAAGATGGTCTGGGACTTTCCGCTCACGAGTTGATCGTCTCAGTTCAACTTTAGTTCTGGCCGAGTGTTCTGAGTCAGTTGAGACTGAAGGCTGAGTGACCAATCTGATGGGAGTGGTAATGACCACATCAGAGACTGAAGGTCCAGGTTCAGTAATGACAGCAGTGTCCTCTGATGAATGAACATTGGTTGGTTGGTCTCTGACTGCATCTTCCTCAGATGGTTCCAGTTCATCCGTGGGCTCAGTTTTACCTCATCAACATGTTTCCTGCATGTTTGCCCATTCTTGAGCATGACAATAAACACTTTGTTACCCTCCTTGGCTGTAACAGTACCAGCGATCCACTTTGGACCTTGACCATAATTCAGTATATAAACCGGATCGTTGACAGAGATGTCACATGACACAGCAGCACAATCATGATACCATTGCTGACTTTGACGTCTGTTTTCAACATGATCATTCAAATCAGGATGAACAAGAGAAAGCTTGGTCTTGAGATTTCTCTTCATCAGTAGTTCAGCAGGGGAAATCCAAGTAAGCTTGTCCTGTAACTGAGCAATATATAGGACAAATGAATCTGCAGTGAACCCTGAGTTAATAGTCTCATACTTTGCTTGATCGTTTGAGCAGCACTCTCTGTTTGACCATTAGAAGCAGGTTTGAATGGAGCTGACCTCACATGTCTAATACCATTGAGTTTCTTAGTGTAAGTACGCAACTTGGCATTGACTGGACTCAGCTTAAGCTTCACAGACTAAGTGTCTTACAGCTTGTCGAATGTCCTTTGGCTCATTATCAACTGACTCGCACCAGTGTCCAGCTCCATTGATACAGGCACGCCATTCAGCTTCTCATTAACAATTATCGGCTGGCTCTTTGCCAAGAACGAACTTTTGAACAGCCATTACAGGAGTATTGTTTAAACCAACACTGATGAGACCGATGATTGCCCCACAATGCCAACAGGATGAAATCAGATTCGGACCAGTTGGCAGACTCTGAGCAGCTACAGATTTCACATAATCAGTCGAGTAGACCCTGCCATAAACAGTTCTGCCAGAAGATGACACAATCTTGTTTACAATACCTGCCGTGGAGCTCCGACTTTTCGATGATATCTGCCTCAAATTATCATCAGTCGTCATGTATGCCTGAGCAATCGCGATGGCCTTTCTCAAGTCCAGCTTCTCTTCGGCCAATAACTTCCGGAGAATCATATCATGGTTGATGCCTATCACAAAGAAATCTCACAACATGTATTCCAACACATTCTCGAACTTACACAGCTCAGCAAGACATCGTAAGTCGGCGATGAATCCCGACACATCCTGGCCCTCATCGCGATCATGCGTATAGAATGATAGCGTGAGATGATGCTCCCCTCTTTTGGCTTAAGGTGGTCATGCACCAAAACACACAAATCCTCATACTCTTCATCTGTTGGATGTAAAGGCGAGAGAAGGTTCTTCATGAGGCTGTAAATTTTCTGACCACAAATGGTGAGGAAAAGCACCCTGCGATGAAGTGCGTCAGCCTCCCCTTCCATTTTGTTGGCCATAAAATACTTATCTAGGCGGTCGATAAAATCTGCCCAATCCTCGCCCTCCGTGAATTTCTCCAGAATTCCAATAGTGCCCATTGTACATGAGAAGGTTCTTAATTTACCTCGTCGTGTAGGGGTGGTGGGTCTGTCAGCTTGCATTCCTGACCACAGCGGTTGCGAGTCACTCCCACTCCCTGGTTCTCGACCTTGGATTTATTAATCAGGGTGTGAAAAAGTGCAGCAGACAACTGTTTTGTACAAAGAAGGTTTGGGTTTTATTCAAGAAAGCAGATAACACAAATACACTCCAATAAAAACTGTAAAATCTTACAAAAAGGTTCGAAACAATGGAGAATACTTTATTACAGGTAATAAACACAACAGAAATACCTCCCACCTCCCACTTACTTTCTAACTAGGTTAAACTCTAGGGCTCCAGGGTTTCATGCTCACCAGATCCTCCCTTTGAAAGCTAGGGCTGTTTCGCAGTTTCGGGGTTCTTTGGTTATAGCCGGTTTGCCTTGCCGTACCCCGGATGTGGTAGAAGACCTCTGCTGTGTATTGAAGCCAGTTGGGATGAGTCTGCTGATGCGGTTAGACGTGTTTTGGATTTATCTCTGGTGATTTCCCAATTTCCTTTGTTAGCAATAGGGTTTTAAGTTCTTTAGATAATTTTTACCCACTGGATAGTCTCGGCACATATTGTCGGGTGGAAAACTTGTGTGGATCCCGGTTTTCTTGGTGGATGATTTTCCTGGTTAGTTTCGTCGGTCGCGGTGGTCCGGTTGATGGCTGTTACCAAGTCAGTTGGTATTGATGTTCCACTGATTGGTTTTTGAAGTTCTTTTCTCCGATGTCGCGATGTTTCTTCCTGCGTTTTCTCGCAGTGTGCTCTCGATCTTGATCTTGTTGTTCCGAAGTGATGGTCAGAAAAAGTTTTTCTCAGAAATAGTTCCCTGGTACGATAGGCCCGCAGTTATACTCTGAGAGTCTGTTTAATCTTCGCGCCAAATCTAACGTTTCTTTTGTTTAAGTTTTGCTGCCCATTGATTTTGAGTGGTTTTCTTTGTATAAGTTTTGGTGGGCTAGCTAACTGAAACTTGATTAAATGTTTTAATCTGGTGTTGATAGACCTTGGGATTGTGATACTCCTTATTTATGAGCTGATGAACTCTTGTCCATTGTGATAGCACTGCTTTGGCTTCGGGAAGTCTGGGCTGAGCCAGATATTTCTATGCATATTGAAAAAGGTGTTGGAATATGTATGTGATATTTGGGTCCTGTGGGTTGGGTGGATAATGTTTCTTCTGTGGTCGATTGTTTAGATGCTAATGTTTTCTGGGAGCCTGACTATGGTTAAACAGCTCCCCCAGACAAACTGATTAGCTACTGACAAACTGAATACCCAAATTCCAAGGGTAAATGTTGATCCCACCCCTCTGTTTCTGTAGTTTTTCCCCACAGGCCCAAACATGCCTTTTAAAATCCCAAACGTGGTTAAAACTCGTAGATTTCTTCCATATGCATTTTCGGATCCCAAACTTTCTATTTAATAGGCCCAAATCGAATTTCCTTTTCAGTGAGTCCAAACACTGGCGGGGGGGTGGTTTCCATGAATTTTGGTATCTTACAATCCCCATTTGACACTCTCCGTCACAGAGTATCATCCTAAGTGAACGAAATTCTTGGAACCCGAGAGCTAAAACCTTTCCCTGACATTTACCTAGCTAAACCCAAACGTATATTCCCCTTTGTAATATATTGCTATTTACAGGTAAATTCAGTCATTCCAATTACATTACAGCATAAAGAGGGTCCAACGCCCCTCCATGACTCCAGTTTCACAAAAATACACAGTAAAACACACATAGTACAAACTTTTTACAACACTTGACCTCTGCGCTTTTACAGCAGGTGGAATCTAAACCAGACCGCACCATGTGACTGTTATTTTACTGCAGTGTTCTACCATATTTTGTGTTTCTATCTGTGATACAATCCTGAAGTTCAGCTAGGGCTCGTCCAGCACCCTCTGGTGCCGGGATCGATGACCTCGGCCCCTCACCCTGCAGGTAGTACACCATAAATAAAGAATAATCACCAGATGGCAGATAACTAAAATATGGGAAGCTATTCTGATCCAGGGAGGGACCTCTATATTTATGACAATGATCCAGAACTTAAAGAAGGGTAACTTTGAAGGTATGAGGCGTGAATTGGCTCGGATATATTGGCGAATGATATTTAAGGGTTTGACAGTGGATGGGCGATGGCAGACATTTACAGACCGCATGGATGAACTACAACAATTGTACATCCCTGTCTGGCGTAAAAATAAAAAAGGGAAGGTGGCTCAACCGTGGCTATCAAGGGAAATCAGGGATCGTATTAAAGCCAAGGAAGTGGAATACAAATTGGCCAAAAATAGCAGCGAACCCGGGAACTGGGAGAAATTTAGATCTCAGCAGAGAAGGACAAAGAGTTTGATTAGGGCAGGGAAAATAGAGTACGAGAGGAAGCTTGCAGGGAACATTAAGACGGACTGCAAAAGCTTCTGTAGATATGTAAAGAGAAAAAGGTTAGTAAAGACAAATGTAGGTCCCCTGCAGTCAGAATCAGGGGAAGTCCTAACAGGGAACAAAGAAATGGCAGACCAATTGAACAAGTACTTTTGTTCGGTATTCACTAAGGAGGACACAAACAACCTTCCAGATATAAAAGGGGTCAGAGGGTCTAGTAAGAAGGAGGAACTGAGGGAAATCCATATTAGTTGGGAAATTGCGTTGGGGAAATTGATGGGATTGAAGGCCGATAAATCCCCAGGGCTTGATGGACTACATCCCAGAGTACTTAAGGAGGTGGCCTTGGAAATAGCGGATGTATTGACAGTCATTTTCCAATATTCCATAGACTCTGGATCAGTTCCTATGGAGTGGAGGGTAGCCAATGTAACCCCACTGTTTAAAAAAGGAGGGAGAGAGAAAACAGGGAATTATAGACCGGTCAGCCTGACATCGGTAGTGGGTAAAGTGATGGAATCAATTATTAAGGATGTCATAGCAGCGCATTTGGAAAGAGGTGACATGATGGGTCCAAGTCAGCATGGATTTGTGAAAGGGAAATCATGCTTGACAAATCTTCTGGAATTTTTTGAAGATGTTTCAAGTAGAGTGGACAAGGGAGAACCAGTTGATGTGGTGTATTTGGACTTTCAGAAGGCTTTCCACAAGGTCCCACACAAGAGATTAATGTGCAAAGTTAAAGCACATAGGATTGGGGGTAGTGTGCTGACGTGGATTGAGAACTGGTTGGCAGACAGGAAGCAAAGAGTAGGAGTTAATGGGTACTTTTCAGAATGGCAGGCAGTGACAGTGGGGTACTGCAAGGTTCTGTGCTGGTGAGAATGCATACTGAACATGGATATTAAATGTATACAGACATTAAAGTCGAGAAGTTGAGAACGTGGGAATTATATATGGACAGTATAAGCTAACAAAGAATTCATGGTGGAATAGCCATGACATCTCAGACTCGAGACTGCAAAATGTTACAACACTAACACAGTTTGAAACAAAACCCACAGCTTGCAAAAAAACCTCAAGGTCTTATTAGCTCATAATGGGCCTTTGTGTAAAATCAGACCATACTAAGGTCGGCTTATGAGTGGACAAAGGAAAAGAGGGATCAAAGGGGATAGGCTGAACTAGGATGTCACTCTAATTGTATCTTGTTATCTTTTACCGAAAATGTATAACCGTCGTCCCTTTACAATGTAACGTCACTTTGTCCGTAGGAAGTGAGTGCAATCTATCAGAGTGCATTCCTTCTGTTTGATAAAGTCCTCGATCGAGACTTGCTTTGAAATAAAAGCTTACTTTGTTTAAGGCAGAAACGGTATTCGACTCAGTAATTTCGCTGAACCAGATTGAGGGAAAAGAATCAACTTTTATCACTGGGGCCCCAGCTGTTTACATTGTACATTAATGATTTAGATGAGGGGATTAAATGTAGTATCTTCAAATTTGCGGATGACACTAAGTTGGGTGGCAGTGTGAGCTGCGAGGAGGATGCTATGAGGCTGCAGAGTGACTTGGATAGGTTAGGTGAGTGGGCAAATGCATGGCAGATGAAGTATAATGTGGATAAATGTGAGGTTATCCACTTTGGTGGTAAAAACAGAGAGACAGACTATTATCTGAATGGTGACAGATTAGGAAAAGGGGAGGTGCAACGAGATCTGGGTGTCATGGTACATCAGTCATTGAAGGTTGGCATGCAGGTACAGCAGGCGGTTAAGAAAGCAAATGGCATGTTGGCCTTCATAGCGAGGGGATTTGAGTACAGGGTCAGGGAGGTGTTGCTACAGTTGTACAGGGCCTTGGTGAGGCCACACCTGGAGTATTGTATACAGTTTTGGTCTCCTAACTTGAGGAACGACATTCTTGCTATTGAGGGAGTGCAGCAAAGATTCACCAGACTGATTCCCGGCATGGCGGGACTGATATATCAAGAAAGACTGGATCAATTGGGCTTGTATTCACTGGAGTTCAGAAGAATGAGAGGGGATCTCAGAGAAACGTTTAAAATTCTGACGGGTTTGGACAGGTTAGATGCAGGAAGAATGTTCCCAGTGTTGGGGAAGTCCAGAACCAGGGGTCACAGTCTAAGGATAAGGAGTAAGCCATTTAGGACCGAGTTGAGGAGAAACTTCTTCACCCAGAGAGTGGTGAACCTGTGGAATTCTCTACCACAGAAAGTTGTTGAGGCCAATTCACTAAATATATTCAAAAAGGAGTTAGATGTAGTCCTTACTACTCGGGGGATCAAAGGGTATGGCAAGAAAGCAGGAATGGGGTACTGAAGTTGCATGTTCAGCCATGAACTCATTGAATGGCGGTGCAGGCTCGAAGGGCTGTATGGCCTACTCCTGCACCTATTTTCTATGTTTCTATGTCTATGTTTCTATCCCACCAGGATGGAACGGTGATATCCGAAATCTTCACCCCTATCTCAACTGTTTTTTGTTCGAGAGTATAGAAATGTTTCTGTGATACTTTCAGTCGGGCGGGAAGATGTTTGGGTAGAGGGGGGATTTCATATCCGAAATGTGCGACATAATCTTGTAAATTTGTGAAATTGTTATTTACAGTGAGGTGAACAGTGGAGGGTTCAAGAATGGGGACAATCCGTTCCTCGGCCACTTGAACTTCCGACTCGGGTTTAAAACAAAAACTGCTTTCACTCACCGGACACCAAATGTGTTGTCAATGCTGGTAGTGGGGCGCACTTGTGGTGACACAATATGTCCCACCCGCTATATATGCTGCCTGTGGAGGAACATGATCTTGTGCCATTACCTCCATGGTACAGTTGATAGGCTGTGCGCCATGCTTTAAACCCGCACTGTGGTTTAGAATAGGTGTTCAAGTGCTGGGGACACAGTATTATGTGTGCACCCCGGCTCCAGCACCCGGAGAGGTCAGTACCCGTCATAGCGTGCTCCCACTTTATGACATAGGGTGGGACCGCTGTGAAACGAACATGTGCACTTCTTTGAATGATCCCAATATTCTCCACCCTGTACACCGGCGCGGGTCGGGCTGTCCCACCCATAACTGGCATCCTTACAACTATCTCCATGATGGTATGGTTGGACCACCCACAATCTACTGGGACAGGGTAGGCTTCAGAAGCTAGACGGAGCTGACATGGGCTTAACAAATTACTAAATGGGAGGAGGGCTGCGAGGTGCTTGTTGCTAGTCCAGGAGGGGACTAAACCTTGCTTTAAATCCTGCTTTCTGCAGCCCTCACCCAGCAACCATGCCCCGTACAGCACACACACCTCATTCCTCGCAGCCTGATCCAAGGCTTTCCTGTTCTGCCGTATAAGTAAATTTAGTGTTTTGTGTGTCTTTCCAGCTCAGCAATAATCTCCTTTAAATGGACGTCATAGCCTGGTCCTCGTGTAGCTCTGAGCCTACCACTATGTTCTCTTCCCTTAGGATCTTCCGTAGTTGGTTTTTTAGACCATTTATTTGCATTTGCAGTTCCATATCGTCCATGCTATTTATCACAGAGGTTCCTGTATTATATGCAGTGAAAATATCGTTCCAGGTTCCCCTCCTTTGTCTCCCTGTGCCCATAGTGTTCCCAGCGTATAGTGTGTATAAATCTGCTTTGTCTACATTGCCTAAATCTAATTCGTAAAATTTCCTAAACATTTCTCTGAGTAGGGCCTGCTATAGCTGTTCTGTCTCCTTCAGGCACCATGCAGGCAAGTGTACTTCTGTAAGGTTTAAGATGACTGAAGCTACTGCATAGTGTACCCCCTGGTATAATACCTTTTCGGTCAGTACTAACACTAACCCATTCCCTGGTCCCTTGGTGGTGGCAGACACCTCTCTATCACTGTCCGTACTGTCGGGATCGTGGACAGGGGCTTTCTGGTGCGTGCTATGAGTTCTGTGGCGTTGACTGGGATCGGTTGATGTGGGATCACACATGATTCCTAGCTCTGATCCCAGCCCATCCCCTCCCCCTCATCCTGCCATTTCCTGGCAAACACAATGGATATGCCTGCGGAATAGACCCTTTCTGACCCCCACATGCATACATAGATCCTCTCTTCAGACTCCCACCACTTGTCCCAACATACACTCACTCCTCCCTGTGTCCCCATGATAAGTACCATTACTGAGTCGTTCCCAGTCAGCTACCTGGTCCCCCGTGTCCCGGCTCAGCTTCCTGAGCCACCACCACCTATCCAGGGGAATCTGCCCCTTACATGTCAAACACACTCATTTCCCCTCAGTGACACTGACCCGTGCTGCAATGACCTGTACCCTGGCATGGGATGGAGGCCTCCATGTAGCTAAACACGGCCTGGCTGGAGTACCGGGTAGAATTGGACCCCAGCCACCCTGGCCAACTCCACTCGTGGAAGTAGGCGGCGATGTCCTCCAGCAGTAATGGCGGGTGCTCTTCCTCCTGAGCACCCAAAGGTACAAGATTCCTCGATGTCACCTCTGTGACCTGTACTCGCCCCCATTAGGGTGAGCAGGAGCAAGGCCCCTCTTATCATTCGGGTCCTTCCCTGTACGGACACAAAATTGCTAGCGACCTGCCAGTGAATCTGCTTGAAGTGTTCAAACAGATTCCTGACAAAGCTGTCCCGGGTCACCTCTCTGATCTGGCCTTCCATGAGCACCGGAGCTAGCACATGGTGGGGGTATGCATGACCCTGCCAGTCATAAGCTCGTATGGGGAGTACTTTTAGACTGGCTGGCCCGGACCCCCATTCGGACCGACGGAAAGACCTCCACCCATTTCTTGGTTGAATCTCCTGTATCCTTTCACAGCCTTTCCTTACTGGTTCTATTTAGTCGCTCCACCATACCCGATGACATGCCATTTCCCCTCCACACCGAGCACCTTAAGAGTTGCCTGCATGACCTGCCCGGTAAAATGACTCACCATGTCGGACTCTATGTGCAGTGGTAGTCCCCATCGTGAGAATACTTCCATTATCAGGATCCGAGCAGTACTCAATGTGGTGGCTGTTCGGCATGGGAAGGCCTCCACCTACTTGGAGAAAACATCCACCAATACCAGGCAGTATTTGTAGCCTCCCTGGGCGGTGGGTAGAGGCCCAATGTAGTCGACCTGAATCGACTGCCATGGTCCCTCTACACTCCTGATGTTTCCCATGGACACCTTCCTCTTCTGGGGGTCAGAGATGTTAGCAGCACACACCAGGCATTCCGCGCAGAACTCGCAGACGTCCTCCCTGAGCCCCGGCCACCACCCTGCCTGTTCCTGTGGTCTCAGGTCCGGGGTGTCCCTCGTGCCAGTTGGAGGAATTCCCTTTGGTACTACCCACTGCTCCCCTCGGAACAGCATGCTTTCTTTTATGGCTATATCTACTGCGCCATGTGGACCCTCTACTCTCTCCCCTTTAGCCAGCGTGCTCTGGACAGTTTTCAGGACGGGGTCCTGGGTCTGAACCATTTTCAGGTCCGAGGCAAATGCTACCCCTGCCCTCCCTGTTGTCCCAATCCTGCACCTAACCGCTGCAATTGGGCCTGAGTCATAGGGATCCCAAAACTCGCCCGTGCGGGCACCTTCTTTAGTCAGCATGTTGGCCTGCTGGTTTCCCTCTGCATGGGGTTCGGTTTTGGTGGGCCTTTACTTTGTGCATGTTCACCCTCCCTTCATCCCCTGTAGCCGCCATGATTTTCTCCAACAAGGGTTTTGTTGCCAAGGGTTTCCCGTCAGCGGCCCGTGGGCAGTATCCGCGATGGGACCAAATGGCCAGGTACTCCGTACACGAATTGCAAGTGAACATACTGTCCGAGCAAATCATGTAGGGGGTAGGGAACTTCTCTGGGTGTGTAACCACATACATCACCGCGGACAGTTCAGCGTGTTGGGTGCTCATGGTACTCGCGAGTTTAATTGCCAGGGCAATGCCTGCCTTTGGATCATAAACCCCGAAACCAGTGAGTCGCTCACCAGCAGACACTGTGTTTGAACTGTCCACATAGATTTCGCGGCCCATGGGCTGTATCCCGGCCCGAAAGCCTCTGTCAACTTCCCATACCCCTTCAACGGAATACCGGTGGGCTGTCCCTGGATAAATCATGTTAGCTGCGAGACTGGGCTTACAGACGCCTTTTACTCTTAGGTCCATTTGGGAGAGAATGGGGGTCCAGTGAGCAATGCGCACACTGATCACTGACCCATCCTTGATTCTCCCATCTAAGAGCATCTGGGTGGGTGTATGGTGGGTGAGGAGAGTTATAGCGGACCCCTGTGAAGATGAACGATCTCTTCACAGCCCAGTGAGTGGCAAGGAGGTGCCTCTCACAGTTGGAATATGCCTTCTCCACATCGGTGAGAATACTGGAGGAGTAAACCACTGGTCCCAGCTGGCCGTGCCGCTCCTGAAGCAGCACTGAGCTCAGGCTGTCCCCGCTGGCTGCCACCTCCAGGAAAAACTCCTTCCCCCCATCAATAGCCCCTTGGGCCAGCGCAGTCTGCAGATTTCCTTTTAGCTGGCTGAACACCACTTCGCAGCCCACATCCCACTCCCAATCCCCTCCTTTGTGTAGGAGTCGCAGTAGAGGGGCTGCTGTGGCTGCGTAATCTTCGATGAAGTCTCTGCAGTACCCGGTGAGCGCCAGGAACGACCTTACCCCTGTAACTGTACTGGGGGTCGCTAACTCTTGTACTGCCTCCCTCTTAGCCTTGTCAATTGCACTTTTGCCTGCGCCTACGGTCAGACCCAGGAATTTGACTTCCTTCAGGCCGATCTGCGCCTTCTTGGGGTTAACTTTAAACCCTTCCTCCTTCAACAGCTCCAGCAGTTCAGCCAGCAGTGGGCCATGCTCCTCCCCCTCATCGGTGAACAGGAGCAGGTCATCCACATACTGTACCAGCTGCTGGGGTCTGCTGAAGCCCTTTAAACAGTTGGCCATGCATTGGTGAAAGATGCTCGGTCTGTTATGGAAACCCTGAGGGAGACAGTTCCAAGTGTATTGCTGGCCTTTAAAGGTAAAAGCAAAACTTGTACTGGTGCCCCTGCCTTAAAGGGATGGAGCAGAACCTGTTGGAAATATCCAGCACTGTGAAGGTGGTCACGGAGGCTGGGATACTTCCAATGAGGTCGGCGACGGCAGCGACCGTGGGTGCATAGACGGGAATGTTACGGTTGAGTACTCGTTGTCCACCGTGGCTCTCCAAGAGTTGTCCGGTTTCTTAACTGGCCAAAGCAGGGAGTTTACGTGGGTGGCTATCGGTCTCAACACCCTCTGTTTAACTAGGGAACCCAGGGCTGTCTCCATATCTGCCTCCGCCTCCCTGGGGAAGTTGTATTGCTTTTGTGGACGGGACATGGGATCCCCTTCCACACTAACCTCGACCCCGTTTAACCTCCCACAATCGTGTTTGTGGGTGGAGAATGCTGCGAGATTAGCCTGCACATATGCCTGGTATTCCAAAGGAGTGTTACTGACCAATTGGTCGAGGTCATAACCCTCCTTTGGTTTTACGGTACACAAGTTCCCTTCCCCTGCTTGTCCGGGATAACTACCACCTCTTCCTCCTTTCCAGTGCACACCGCTCCCCAAAGACAGTGGTTCCGGAGATCCACTAGGATCTTGTGGCCTATAATGAAGTCAGCCCCCAAAGTTCCCTTCCCTTCCTGATCCCACTTCATCAGGACGCACGTCTGCTTGGTGTGGAGTGCTCCCAGATGAATGGTGAGCGGGATGGAGAATGAACCAGCCTGCTCGTTCCCTGTGAACCCTACGAGGATAGAAGTGAGGTGGCTGGGCTACCTGCATAAACAATGGTGCTCGAAGCTCCAGTATCCAGCAGATAGGTCCCTTTTACCTTTTCCACCTCCATCTTGATGCATGGCCTCCTCCATGCATCATACTCCTAGGGACACAGGTATACTGGCGGTGCCGGTTCTAGTCATTGCTCAGTGTTGTATGGGGCGGATGGGGTTTCCCACCCCATGGCCGTAGCTACCTTCCCTGGACCGCCCAATATGGACCGGAGCGCGGCCAAGAACTCCTCGAAGTAGGAGGGAGAGTTCTGCACTCCGGGTCCAGGTCCGGCTTTTTGTGCAGCTGCTGGGGGTTCCTTAGCTACGTTATCCTTCCAAGGGTTCCTACAATCCTTTCTCCAATGCCCACTTTTCCTGCACCCAAAGCAGTTATGTTTGGTGTCGGAAGAGATACCCCCTTCCTGGTGCCATTCCCCCTTTGCTTGGTGGGGCCTTAACTCATGTACCCTCCTCTTGGGTGGGTTCTCCTCCGTCCCTCGGCCGCTCCTAAAAGCCAGGGTTAGTTGCCTAATCACTGACTCCTCGGTGGCGTTGGGATCCCTAGGATCAAATCACAGCTTGGCTTTGGCCTTTACCCACCAGGCTCCGGAACCAGTGGGCCCTCTCATCCCGGGTCAAGTGATCCTGGTTGAGGGTCCCACTGCAGGCACTCTCGTAGACGGGCCACAGCCTGTCTGAGAAAGCTTGTGGGTTTCCCCTGCGTGTTGCATTGTCTTTTCCACTCAGGAGAAGGGACTACCATCGTTTAGGCCCATAACTTCCAAGACTTCTTCCTTGATAGTAGCATATGTACTCTGCCCTCTTTTACTTTCCGCAGAGAGAGAGACTGATATACTCCACTGTCTCGGGAGAATAGGAGCATTTTTGCCATTGCGGAGTCGTCGCACCCATTGATGCCTGCCGCTTGGTCTATTTCCATAAAGTGAACCGAAGGGTCCCCTTTATGGGTGAGCTTGTCCAGGTGGGCTACCATGGTTCGAAGCTGCTGGGTGTTGTGGGGGATCACGAAGTTACTTTCGAGGGGCCCTGCTGCCCCACCGAGAGTGGGCGCACCGTACTTCTGCTGCTGTACCGGGCACATCGGCCCTGGTCCCGGCCCTTGTTGTACTGGTGTCACTCCCACCTCTCCCTGCTGCCAAGCCGAGTCACAACCCGACGCCACAGGTGGTGGTGCACTGTCCCCATCTACCCCACAAACTGTTCACCCTCCTGCTGCCTGACCGGGCTAAGCCCCGGGGCCACAGGTACTGGGTGAATGTCCCTCTCCGTTCTCCCCTCCTGCTGCCTGACTGGGCTAAGCCCCGGGGCCACAGGTACTGGGTGAATGTCCCTCTCCGTTCTCCCCTCCTGCTGCCTGACCGGGCTAAGCCCCGGGGCCACAGGTACTGGGTGAATGTCCCTCTCCGTTCTCCCCTCCTGCTGCCTGACTGGGCTAAGCCCCGGGGCCACAGGTACTGGGTGAATATCCCTCTCCGTTCTCCCCTCCTGCTGCCTGACCGGGCTAAGCCCCGGGGCCACAGGTACTGGGTGAATGTCCCTCTCCGTTCTCCCCTCCTGCTGCCTGACCGGGCTAAGCCCCGGGGCCACAGGTACTGGGTGAATGTCCCTCTCCGTTCTCCCCTCCTGCTGCCTGACCGGGCTAAGCCCCGGGGCCACAGGTACTGGGTGAATGTCCCTCTCCGTTCTCCCCTCCTGCTGCCTGACCGGGCTAAGCCCCAGGGCCACAGGTACTGGGTGAATGTCCCTCTCCGTTCTCCCCTCCTGCTGCCTGACCGGGCTAAGCCCTGGGGCCACAGGTACTGGGTGAATGTCTCTCTCCGTTCTCCCCTCCTGCTGCCTGACTGGGCTAAGCCCCGGGGCCACAGGTACTGGGTGAATGTCCCTCTCCGTTCTCCCCTCCTGCTGCCTGACCGGGCTAAGCCCCAGGGCCACAGGTACTGGGTGAATGTCCCTCTCCGTTCTCCCCTCCTGCTGCCTGACTGGGCTAAGCCCCAGGGCCACAGGTACTGGGTGAATGTCCCTCTCCGTTCTCCCCTCCTGCTGCCTGACTGGGCTAAGCCCCAGGGCCACAGGTACTGGGTGAATGTCCCTCTCCGTTCTCCCCTCCTGCTGCCTGACCGGGCTAAGCCCCGGGGCCACAGGTACTGGGTGAATGTCCCTCTCCATTCTCCCCTCCTGCTGCCTGACCGGGCTAAGCCCCGGGGCCACAGGTACTGGGTGAATGTCCCTCTCCGTTCTCCCCTCCTGCTGCCTGACCAGGCTAAGCCCCGGGGCCACAGGTACTGGGTGAATGTCCCTCTCCGTTCTCCCCTCCTGCTGCCTGACCGGGCTAAGCCCCGGGGCCACAGGTACTGGGTGAATGTCCCTCTCCGTTCTCCCCTCCTGCTGCCTGACCGGGCTAAGCCCCGGGGCCACAGGTACTGGGTGAATGTCCCTCTCCGTTCTCCCCTCCTGCTGCCTGACTGGGCTAAGCCCCGGGGCCACAGGTACTGGGTGAATATCCCTCTCCGTTCTCCCCTCCTGCTGCCTGACCGGGCTAAGCCCCGGGGCCACAGGTACTGTTCAAACAGTTTCCCCCTGCTTTTCCAGGTCTGCCCGAGGCGTGCTCGGGTTTATTCGGCAGAACATGCCTTTGGCCTTCGAAAGAGCAAGGTTCAGTCTCTCAATTTGCTTTTGGCAGGGACCGTGGTCTCTAGTCTCGAACCCTCTGCTGCTTGCTACCTTACAAGCGGCCTGTACATCCCTTACCTTCTCCTCCTGCTCTTTATTTATCCTGGTGAGGCGGGTGTTTTCCTCCCGCAACACCAGTTCTTGACCCTTTGCTTCGGTGACCTGGCACTGAAGGTAATCCTGGCGGTTTCTATGTGTTTCCACTAACTGTAGTTTCCCTTGCTTTTGCTTGCCTAACTCCTCAAATAATCTCCATCCCATGATAGCCCTGGCACTCGAGTGTGCCTCGGACTCCCTGAGGTCTGCCTTCAACAGAACTACAACAATTGTACATTCCTGTCTGGCATAAAAATAAAAAAGGGAAGGTGGCTCAACCGTGGCTATCAAGGGAAATCAGGGATAGTATTAAAGCCAAGGAAGTGGCATACAAATTGGCCAGAAATAGCAGCGAACCTGGGGACTGGGAGAAATTTAGAACTCAGCAGAGGAGGACAAAGGGTTTGATTAGGGCAGGGAAAAATGGAGTATGAGAAGAAGCTTGCAGGGAACATTAAGACGGATTGCAAAAGTTTCTATAGATATGTAAAGAGAAAAAGGTTAGTAAAGACAAACATAGGTCCGCTGCAGTCAGAATCAGGGGAAGTCATAACGGGGAACAAAGAAATGGCGGACCAATTGAACAAGTACTTTGGTTCGGTATTCACGAAGGAGGACACGAACAACCTTCCGGTTATAAAAGGGGTCGGGGGGTCTAGTAAGGAGGAGGAACTGAGGGAAATCCTTATTAGCCGGGAAATTGTGTTGGGGAAATTGATGGGATTGAAGGCCGATAAATCCCCAGGGCCTGATGGACTGCATCCCAGAGTACTTAAGGAGGTGGCCTTGGAAATAGTGGATGCGTTGACAGTCATTTTCCAACATTCCATTAACTCTGGATCAGTTCCTATGGAGTGGAGGGTAGCCAATGTAACCCCACTTTTTAAAAAAGGCGGGAGAGAGAAAACAGGGAATTATAGACCGGTCAGCCTGACATCGGTAGTGGGTAAAATGATGGAATCAATTATTAAGGATGTCATAGCAGTGCATTTGGAAAGAGGTGACATGATAGGTCCAAGTCAGCATGGATTTGTGAAAGGGAAATCATGCTTGACAAATCTTCTGGAATTTTTTGAGGATGTTTCCAGTAGAGTGGATAAGGGAGAACCAGTTGATGTGGTATATTTGGACTTTCAGAAAGCGTTCGACAAGGTCCCACACAAGAGATTGATGTGCAAAGTTAGAGCACATGGGATTGGGGGTAGTGTACTGACATGGATTGAGAACTGGTTGTCAGACAGGAAGCAAAGAGTAGGAGTAAATGGGTACTTTTCAGAATGGCAGGCAGTGACTAGTGGGGTACTGCAAGGTTCTGTGCTGGGGCCCCAGCTGTTTACACTGTACATTAATGATTTAGATGAGGGGATTAAATGTAGTATCTCCAAATTTGCGGATGACACTAAGTTGGGTGGCAGTGTGAGCTGCGAGGAGGATGCTGTGAGGCTGCAGAGCGACTTGGATAGGTTAGGTGAGTGGGCAAATGCATGACAGATGAAGTATAATGTGGATAAATGTGAGGTTATCCACTTTGGTGGTAAAAACAGAGAGACAGACTATTATCTGAATGGTGACAGATTAGGAAAAGGGGAGGTGCAAAGAGACCTGGGTGTCATGGTACATCAGTCATTGAAGGTTGGCATGCAGGTGCAGCAGGCGGTTAAGAAAGCAAATGGCATGTTGGCCTTCATAGCAAGGACTTTTGAGTACAGGGGCAGGGAGGTGTTGCTACAGTTGTACAGGGCATTGGTGAGGCCACACCTGGAGTATTGTGTACAGTTTTGGTCTCCTAACCTGAGGAAGGACATTCTTGCTATTGAGGAAGTGCAGCGAAGGTTCACCAGACTGATTCCCGGGATGGTGGGACTGACCTATCAAGAAAGACTGGATCAACTGGGCTTGTATTCACTGGAGTTCAGAAGAATGAGAGGGGACCTCATAGAAACATTTAAAATTCTGACGGGGTTAGACAGATTAGATGCAGGAAGAATGTTCCCAATGTTGGGGAAGTCCAGAACCAGAGGTCACAGTCTAAGGATAAGGGGTAAGCCATTTAGGACTGAGATGCGGAGGAACTTCTTCACCCAGAGAGTGGTGAACCTGTGGAATTCTCTACCACAGAAAGTTGTTGAGGCCAATTCACTAAATATATTCAAAAAGGAGTAGATGAGGTCCTTACTACTAGGGGGATCAAGGGGTATGGCGAGAAAGCAGGAATGGGGTACTGAAGTTGAATGTTCAGCCATGAACTCATTGAATGGCGGTGCAGGCTAGAAGGGCCGAATGGCCTACTCCTGCACCTATTTTCTCTGTTTCTATGTTTCTATGTTTCAGCGACTTGACTTTCTTGTCCAATTGCTGGACCTGTTGCTGTCGGCAGACTAACCATATTGCTTTCTCCACAGAGCGTTTATGGTCCTTACTCTCAGTCCATTTGGCTGTAGCGTCCACAGGACGATCAGCGTGCAATAGGTTCAGTACCCATTTCTTTGTTATATTGACTTTCTTGAATATGTAAGAGGAAATCCTCTCTTGCATTTTGCTTCTTTCCTCAAAAACAGTGTCTATTGCATCACACCCTTTTGCCCAAGCTCCTACCTGGCTCGCCATTCTGTAGCGGTGGTGGGTCTGTCAGCTTGCCTTCCTGACCAGAGCGGTTGCGAGTCGCTCCCACTCCCTGGTTCTCAACCTTGGGTTTATTAATCAGAGTATGATAAAATGCAGCAGACAACTGTTTTGTACAAAGAAGGTTTGGGTTTTATTCAAGAAAGCAGATAACACAAATACACTCCAATAAAAACTGTAAAACCTTACAAAAAGGTTCTAAACAATGGGGAATACTTTATTACAGGTAATAAACACAACAGAAATACCTCCCACCTTCCACTTACTCTCTAACTAGGTTAAACTCCAGGGCTCCAGGGATTCATACTCACCAGATCCTCCCTTTGACAGCTCGGGCTGTTTCGTGGTTTCGGGGTTCTTTGGTTATAGCCGGTTTGCCTTGCCGTACCCCGGATGTGGTAGAAGACCTCTGCTGTGTGTTGAAGCCAGTTGGGATGAGTCCGCTGATGCGGTTAGACGTGTTTTGGATTTATCTCTGGTGATTTCCCAATTTCCTTTGTTAGCAATAGGGTTTTAAGTTCTTTAGATAATTTTTACCCACTGGATAGTCTCGGCACATATTGTCGGGTGGAAAACTTGTGTGGATCCCGGTTTTCTTGGTGGATGATTTTCCTGGTTAGTTTCGTCGGTCGCGGTGGTCCGGTTGATGGCTGTTACCAAGTCAGTTGGTATTGATGTTCCACTGATTGGTTTTTGAAGTTCTTTTCTCCGATGTCGCGATGTTTCTTCCTGCGTTTTCTCGCCGTATGCTCTCGATCTTGATCTTGTTGTTCCGAAGTGATGGTAAGAAAAAGTTTTTCTCAGAAATAGTTCCCTCGTACGATAGGCCCGCAGTTATACTCTGAGAGCCTGTTTAATCTTCGCGCCAAATCTAACGTTTCTTTTGTTTAAGTTTTGCTGCCCATTGATTTTAAGTGATCTTCTTTGTATAAGTTTTGGTGGGCTAGCTAACTGAAACTTGATTAAATGTTTTAATCTGGCGTTGATAGACCTTGGGATTGTGATACTCCTTATTTATGAGCTGGTGAACTCTTGTCCATTCTGATAGCACTGCTTTGGCTTCAGGAAGTCTGGGCTGAGCCAGATATTTCGATGCATGTTGAAAAAGGTGTTGGAATATGTATGTGATATTTGGGTCCTGTGGGTGGGGTGGATAATGTTTCTTCCATGGTTGATTGTTTAAATGCTAACGTTTTCTGGGAGCCTGACTATGGTTAAATAGCTCCCCCAGACAAACTGATGAGCTACAATACCCAAGTTCCAAGGTAAAGGTTGATCCCACCCCTCTGTTTCTGAAGTTTTTCCCCACAGGCCCAAACATGCCTTTTAAAATCCCAAACTTGGTTAAAACTCGTAGATTTCTTCCATATGCATTTTCGGACCCCGAACATTCTATTTAATAGGCCCAAATCGAATTTCCTTTTCAGTGAGTCCAAACACTGGGAGGTTTCCACAAATTTTGGAATCTTACAGTCGCAAAACGTAATGACTCAAGAGTCTTGTTACTGTAAACCGCCTCAGGTGTGAACCTAATCCATCTTTATCCACGCCCAAAGTACACACGTGACATAGTACCCCGCTTATATACCAGTGACCGCACACACGTGTGTACAACCCAATGACCTCCGACAGTGGCGCCCTCTGGCATCAATACATAACAGACTCATTAACCATTTCCTACACTACATTGTAGAAATGCTTTGCTGCTCCATACCCACCCTGGAGCCAGATGTCTGTTTGCTGTGATTTGTGTGTGTGCAGGAGGTGGGAGTGATCTGAGATGGTCCAGTATGTTGTCGCCATTTGTTTACAACAAGATGCTGATACAGTTCCCTTACTTGGGGGATATTTAAAACTGCTCCTGATTCAGGCGTGACCCTGTACACGTACTTTCGGCACATGTGTGTTATATATCTGGACTTGTATTTACTCTGTACAGCCACCAAAGGGCTCATCCCCTGGAGTCCCAAGGGATCACAGGTATTTAAGGAGGCTTCACAGTTTGGAGAGGCACTCTGGTGACCTGCAATAAAAGACTAATGTCACACTTTACTTTGAGCTCACAGTGTTCAGTCTGACTCTTTCTCCATATGCAACAACTGGCAACGAGATACAGATAGCGAACCCAAAGATGCAGAGAACAGTGGGCATCCTGGAGAAATTCTCAGAGGGAGATGATTGAGAAACTTTTGTGGAGCGACTCGACCAATACTTCGTGACCAACGAGCAAGATGGGCTGCCAAACAAAGGGCTTTCCTCCTCACCGTCTATGGGGCACCAAAGTATGGCCCCATGAAGAATCTGCTCACTCCAGCGAAACCCACGGAGAAATCATACGACGATTTGTGCACACTGTTCGAGAGTATTTGAACCTGAAGGAAAGCGTTCTGATGGCGAGGTATCGGTTCTACACCTACAAAAGGTCTGAAGACCAGGAAGTGGCGAGCTATGTCACTGAGGTAAGACGCCTTGCAGGACATTGCGAATTTGAAGGACATTTGGAGCACATGCTCAGAGACTTTTTCGTACTTGACATTGGCCATGAAACCATACTTCGCAAACTTTTGACTGCAGAAACCCCAACCTTGAGTAAGGCCATAGCGATAGACCAGGCGTTCATTGCTACCAGTGACAATACGAAGCAAATCTCTCAGCACACAAGTGCTGCTACAAGTACTGTGAATAAAGTGATGCTGTTTTCAAATCATAATGTACAGGGCAGGTCACACATACCTGCAGCTACACGTCCGCAGATAACTCAGAGTCCACCATTAAGGGTGATGAATGCAAGGCCATTAACACCTTGTTGGCGCTGCAGGGGGGTGATCATTATTTCCATTCATGCCGATTCAAAGGGTATGTTTGCAAGGGCTGTGGAACAATGGGACACCTCCAACGAGTGTACAGGCGAGCTGCTAAGCCTATTAAACCTGCAAACCACCATGTTGCAGAGGAGGACAGATCCACGGAGGATCATGACGAACCAGAGCCTCAGGTAGAGGAGGCAGAGGTACATGGGGTGCACACATTCACCACGAATTGTCCCCTGATAATGCTGAATGTTGAACTAAATGGACTCCCGGTGTCAATGGAGCTGGACACGGGCGTGAGCCAGTCCAACATGGGCAAAAAGACTTTCGAAAGGTTGTGGTGCAACAAGGCCTCAAGGCCAGTCTTAACTCCAGTTTGCACGAAACTAAGAACTTACACGAAAGTACTGATTCCTGTAATCAGCAATGCTACCATAAAGGTCTCCTACAATGGAGCAGTGCACAAGCTACCACTCTGGGTGGTTTCAGGCGATGGTCCCACGCTGCTCAGCAGGAGCTGGCTGGGAAAGATACGCTGGAACTGGGACGACGTCCGAGCGCTATCGCCTGCTGACGACACTTCGTGTGCCCAGGTCTTAAACAAATTTCCTTCGCTGTTCGAAACAGGCATCTGGAAATTCCAAGGAGCAAAAGTGCAGATCCATCTAATTCCAGGGGCACGACCCATCCATCACAAGGCTAGAGCAGTACCGTACATGATGAGAGAAAGAGTAGAGATTGAGCTAGACCGGCTGTAAAGAGAGGACATCATTTCATCGATTGAGTTCAGCGAGTGGGCCAGTCCTATTGTCCCAGTCCTCAAGGGAGACGGCACCGTCAGAATCTGTGGCGATTACAAAGTAACTATCAATCGTTTCTCCCTGCAGGATCAATACCCACTACCAAAGGCCGACGACCTCTTTGCAACACTGGCGGGAGGAAAGACGTTCACGAAGACGTTCACGAAGCTGGATCTGACTTCAGCCTACATGACGCAGGAACTTAAGGAATCATCGAAGGCCCTCACCTGCATCAACACGCACAATAGTCTTTTTGTTTATAACAGATGCCCGTTTGGAATCCGATTAGCGGCGGCGATATTCCAGAGAAACATGTAAAGTTTACTGAAGTCGGTCCCGCACACTATCTTGGTCACAGGTCAGAACACAGTCAAGCACCTGCAGAACCTGGAGGAGGTTCTTAGTCAACTCAACCACGTGGGGCTCAGGTTAAAACACTCAAAGTCCTTTTTCCTGGCGCCTCAAGTGGAGTTCTTGGGAAGGAGGATTCCGGCAGACAGCATCCTCCAACGTGAAGATGGAGGCAATCGAGAACGTGATGGAGCTACAGTCGTTTCTGGGACTCTTGAACTACTTTGGTAACTTCTTACCGGGTCTCAGCACACTGCTAGAACCATTACATGTCTTACTACGAAAGGGGGTGCCGAATGGGTTTGGGGCAAAAGAAAATGTCTTTGTAAAAGCGAGAAAATTGTTATGCTCAAACAAATTGCTTGTGTTGTATGATCCATGTAAGCGTTTGGTACTAGCATGTGATGCGTCGTCATATGACATCGTGTGTGTATTACAACAAGCCAGTGATTTCGGGAAACTGCAACTGGTTGCTTATGCATCCAGGAGTCTGTCTAAGGCTGAGAGAGCCTGCAGCATGATTGAAAAAGAAGTGTTAGCATGTGTCTATGGGCTAAAGAAAATGCATCAATACCTGTTTGGGCTAAACTTCGAATTGGAAACTGACCATAAGCCACTTATATCCCTGTTTTTCGAGAGTAAAGGGATAAATACCAATACATCGGCCCGCATTCAAAGACGGGCACTTACGTTGTCCACAGGCCAGGCACAGAAAACTGCGCCTATGCTCTCAGTAAGCTGCCATTGCCCACCACGGGGTGGAAATGGTGCAGCTCGCCGATCTAGCCATGGTGTTGGAGAGTCACTCTGGAGACCTGCAATAAAAGACTAAGGTCACACTTTACTTTGAGCTCACAGTGTTCAGTCTGACTCTTTCTCCACAGACAACAATATGTGTGTTGTAGAGGTCAAGACTCGAGCTCTTCAGTTTACAGCTGAACCAGTTTCACTCATTCCCAGACCAGGTGAGCTTTGTTGTGTTGTTTTGGGCAGGAGGCGAGAGGAACTGATTGACCCTGTTTTGTGCTCCCTGTTGGCCAATGCCCTGAAACCAATAGTGAAAGAAGCCTCGAGGAGTCTGGAACTATCAGGCACACAAACCCCAGCAAAGAATTCAGCCTGTGATCAGAGACACTATTCGTCAGATACCGGTTAGTGGCTTTTACAATAATGTGCCCAGTCCCAGAATAGTTGAGCAGGTGGGGAGGCAGAGGAAGTGAAATCTAGAAATCTAAACAAGGCTTGCATTCCCTTGACTATAGAAGATTAAGGGATGATCTAATTCAGGTGTTGAAGATGATTAAGGGATTTGATCGGGTAGTTATGGGATAAAAATTGCGTCGAGCCCCGTTTGGGGGCAGTAACAGCCGTGAGGAGGGAGTTCCTGTGCCAGGCCTGGAAATCCCGTCCCGCTCGCGATATTGGTGTTACCGCCCCGAGAGTAACTGGGGCGCAAGGTAACGAAAGATAACGCCGCACTGCTATTGTGTCAAAGCTCCCCGGTCCTTCTCCTGCTGCTCCTCCTCCTCCCCGCCCCACCCCCGTGCCCCATCGCCAGGCTCCAACTTTCTTCCCCCTCCTGCTCCTTCATCCTCATCCTGTGCTCTCCAGTCACCCTCTAATTTCAGCTCCCCCCCCACCCTCTAGTTCCAGCTCCCCTCCCCCCACCCTCTAATTCCAGCTCCCCTCCCCCCCACCCTCTAGTTCCAACTCCACCCTGCCCTCCACCCTCTAGTTCCAGCTCCCCTCCCCCCACCCTCTATTCCAGCCTCCCCCCCCACCCTCTAGTTCCAGCTCCCCTCCCCCCACCCTCTATTCCAGCCTCCCACCCTCTAGTTCCAGCTCCCCTCCCCCCACCCTCTAGTTCCAGCCCCCATCCCCCCACCCTCTAGTTCCAACTCCACCCCGGCCTCCACACTCTAGTTCCTGCTCCCCCCACCCTCTAGTTCCAGCACCCCCACCCTCTAGTTCCAGCTCCCCTCACCCCCACCCACCCTCTAGTTCCAGCTCCCCACCACCCTCTAGTTCCAGCTCCCCTCACCCCCACCCACCCTCTAGTTCCAGCTCCCCACCACCCTCTAGTTCCAGCTCCCCCCGACCCTCTAGTTCCAACTCCACACCCCCACCCCGCTCCACCCTCTAGTTCCAGCGCCCCCTCTCCCCCTGCCGGAGCTCAATCTCCGAGCCTGAGCAAGTCGCACAACTCTCGAGTCGCAGATTAGAATGTGCCACCGACTGAGCCATGCACAGGTCAGTCAGCCTCGGAGCATCAGGGGAACGGGAGGACAGTGGTTACATTATGGGATGAGTAAACCAGAGGCCTGGATAATAATCCGGAGACGTGAGTTCAAATCCCTCCATGTCAGCTGGGGAATTTAAATTCAGTTAATTAAATAAATCTGGAATAAAAATGCTAGTATCAGTAATGGTGACCATGAAACTACCGGATTGTTGTAAAAACCCATATGGTTCACTCATGTTCTTTAGGGAAGGAAATCGTCCGTCCTTACCCGGTCTGGCCTATATGTGACACCAGACCCACAGCAATGGTCCCTCTGAAGTGGCCTAGCAAACCACTCAGTTATACACAACCGCTACGAAAAACAAGAATAAAACCGGACGGACCACCCGGCATCGACCTCGGCACTGGCTTTGGAAATGACCGTGGCACACCCAGCCCAGTCGGCCCTGCAACGTCCTTCTCACCAACATCTGGGGACTTGTACCAACATTGGGAAAGCTGTCCCACAGACTAGTCAAGCGACAGCCTGACATAGTCATACTCACACAATCATACCTTTCATCCAATGTCCCAGACTCCTCCATCACCATCCCTGGGTATGTACTGTCCCACCGGCAGGACAGACCCACCAGCGGTTGCGATCAGTCGGGAGGGAGGCCTTGGGAGTCCTCAATGTTGATTTGGACACCATGAAGTCTCATGGCTTCAAGTCAAGCATGGGCAAGGAAACCTCCCACTGATTACTACCTACCACCCTCCCTCAGCTGATCAATCAGAACTCCTCCATGTTGAACACCACTGGGAAGAAGCACTGAGAGTAGCAAGGGCACAGAATGTACTCTGGGTGGATGGAGTTCAATGTGGCTCGGTAGCACCAGTACTGACAGAGCTGGCCGAGCCCTGAAGGACACAGCTGCCAGACTGGGCCTGCAGCAGGTGGTGAGAACCAACACGGGGGAAAAACCTACTTGACCTCGCCCTCACTAATCGACCTGTCGCAGATGCATTCTTCAAAAATAGGAAATGCATTGCAGTTGCAGCTACTAAGCTGCAAAACAGCATTGGTAGCAGGGACAGCACAGTCATTGTGGAGACAAAGTCCCATCTTCACACGGAGGACACCATCCATCGTGTTGTGTAGCACTACCACCGTGCTAAATGGGATAGATTCAGAACAAATCTAGCAGCTCAACACTGGGCATCCATGAGGCATTGTGGGCCATCAGCAGAATTGTATTCCACCACAATCTGTAACCTCATGGCACGGCATATCCCTCACTCTACCATTAGCATCAAGCCTAGGGACCAACCCTGGTTCAATGAAGAGTGGAGAAGAGCATGCCAGGAGCAGCACCAGGCATAACTAAAAATGAGGTGCCAACCTGGGGAAGCTGCAACACAGGACTACATGCAGGCTAAACAGCAGAAGCAGCATGCTATAGACAAGGCAAAATGATCCCACAACAAATGGATCAGATTAAACCTCTGCAGTCCTGCCACATCCAGCTGCGAATGGTGGTGGACCATTAAACAACTAACGGGAGGAGGAGATTCCATAAATATTCCCATTCTCAAAGATGGTTGAGCTCAGCAGTAAGTGCAAAAGACAAGGCTGAAGCATTTACAACCATCTTCAGCCAGAAGTGCCGAGTGGATGATCCATATCGGCCTCTTCCTGAGCTTCCCACCATCACAGAAGCCAGTCTTCAGCCAATCCGGTTAACTTCACGTGATACCAAGAAAAGCCTGAGTGCACTGGATACAGCAAAGGCTATGGGTCCTGACAACATCCCGGCTGTCGTTGTGAAGATTGTGCTCCAGCACTAGCTGCAACTCTAGCCAAGCTGTTCCTGTACAGCCACAACACTGGCATCTAACCGACAATGTGGAAAATTGCCCAAGTATGTCCTGTCCACAAAAAGCAGGACAAATCCAATCCAGCCAATTATCACCCTATAAGTCTACTCTCAATCATCAGCAGTGCTATCAAGTAGCACTTACTCAGCTGCAGGAAAAATGCAGGGTACAGAGCCAGCCCTTATACATGGCCTTCTTCGACTTTACAAAGGCCTTTCACACTGTCAACTGCAAGGGTCACCAATAACATGCTCACTGATACCCAGTTTAGGTTCTGCCAGGAGCACTCGGCCACAGACCTCATTATAGCCTTGGTCCAAATATGGACAAAAGAGCTGAATTCCAGAGGTGAGGTGAGAGTGACCGCCCTTGACATCAAGGCAGCATTTGACCGAGTGTGGCACCAAGGAGCCCGAGTAAAACTGAAGTCAATGGGAATCAGGGGGAAACTCTCCACTGGCTGGAGTCATACCTAGCACAAAGGAAGATGGTTGTGGTGGTTGGAGGTCAATCATCACAGCCCCGGGATATCGCTTCAGGAGTTCCTCAGGGCAGTGTCCAAGGCCCAACCATCTTCAGCTGCTTCATCAATGACCTTCCCTCCATCATAAGGTCAGAAATGGGGATCTTCGCTGATGATTGCATAGTGTTCAGTGCCATTCACAACACTTCAGATAATGAAGCAGTCCATGCCCGCATGCAGCAAAACCTGAACAACATTCAGGCTTGGGCTGATAAGTTGCAAGTAACATTCACGCTGCACAAGTGCCAGGCAATGACCATCTCCAACAAGCGAGAGTCTAACCGCCGCCCCTTGACATTCAACAGCATTATCATCGCCTAATCCCCCACCATCAACATCCTGGGAGTCACCATTGACCAGAAACTTCACTGGACCAGCCACATAAATACTGTGGCAACAAGAGCAGGTCAGAGGCTGGGTATTCTGTGGCAAGTGCCTCACCTCCTGACTCCCCAAAGCCTTTCCACCATCTACAAGGCACAAGTCAGGAGTGTGATGGAATACTCTCCACTTGCCTGGATGAGTGCTGCTCCAAATACACTCAAGAAGTTTGACACCATCCAGGACAAAGCAGCCCGCTTGATTGGCAGCCCATCCATCACCTTAAACATTCACTCCCTCCATCACCGACGCACTGTGGCTGCAGTGTGTACCATCTACAAGATGCAATGAAGCAACTCACCACTGCTTCTTCAGCAGCACCTCCCAAACCCGCGACCTATACCACCTAGAAGGACAAGGGTGACAGGCGCATGGGAACACCACCACCTCCAAGTTACACACCATCCTGACTTGGAAGTATAGTGCTGTTCCTTCAATCGTCGCTGGATCAAAATCCTGGAACTCCCTCCCTAACAGTACTGTGGGAGTACCTTCACCACAAGGACTACAGCGGTTCAAGAAGGTGGCTCACCACCACCCCTCAAGGGCAATTAGGGATGGGCAATAAATGCTGGCCTTGCCAGTGATGCCCACATCTCAGGAACATTTAAAAAAAAACTCAGAGTCATGCGCAACCACACATGTGCACACGCACACAGACACGCACACAGACGCAGACACGCACACACATGCACTTGGAATTTAAGATACAAAATTAGTGATCATTCCTGGTTGCTGATTATCAGTACAAATCACATTGTGTCAAGGACTATCTGAAAACATGTCGCTGCGGCCCACTCAAGAATGATCTCCACCTTGTAGTACAAGAGGATCGGGAGGCATTTCAGAGGACCAGGAGTCGGCCATTCAGCCCCTCGAGCCTGTTCCGCCATTCAACTAGATTGTGGCTGATCTGTTAATTCCTCTACTTGCTTCCATAACCATTAATACCCTTGCCAAACAAAAATATATTAATTTTACCTTTGAAGTTTACAATTCACCCCCAGCCTTAACAGGTTTTTGGGGGAGAGATTGCAGATGAGAAAGTAGACTTAATTTCATTAGTGCCTCCCATCAGACAAGCTTCCATGGTCTGCAGCCCAGGTGGGTCTGACCAGAACTGGACACAGTACTCGAGGTGGGTCTGACCAGAATTGGACACAGTACTTGAGGTGGGACTGACCAGAACTGGACATAGTACTCGAGGTGGGACTGACCAGAATTGGACACAGTACTCGAGGTGGGACAGACCAGAACTGGACACAGTACTCAAGGTGGGACTGACCAGAACTGAATACAGTACTCGAGGGGGGACTGACCAGAACTGGACACAGTACTCGAGGTGGGTCTGACCAGAATTCGACACAGTACTTGAGGTGGGACTGACCAGAACTGGACATAGTACTCGAGGTGGGACTGACCAGAATTGGACACAGTACTCTAGGTGGGACAGACCAGAACTGGACACAGTACTCGAGGTGGGACTGACCAGAACTGAATACAGTACTCGAGGGGGGACTGACCAGAACTGGACACAGTACTCGAGGTGGGACTGACCAGAATTGGACACAGTACTCGAGGTGGGACTGACCAGAATTGGACATAGTACTCGAGGTGGCTCTGACCAGAACTGGACACATGACTTGAGGTAGGACTGACCAGAACTGGACACAGTACTCGAGGTGGGACTGACCAGAACTGGACACAGTACTCGAGGTGGGACTGACCAGAACTGGATACAGTATTCGAGATGGGACTGACCAGAACTGGACACAGTACTCGAGGTGGGACTGACCAGAACTGGACACATTACTCGAGGTGGGGCTGACCAGAACTGGACACAGTACTCGAGGTGGGACTCACCAGAACTGGACACAGTACTCGCGATAGGACTGACCAGAACTGGACACAGTACTCGAGGTGGGACTGACCAGAACTGGACACAGTACTCGAAGTGGGACTGACCAGAACTGGACACAGTACTCGAGGTGGGACTGACCAGAGCCCTGTACAGTTTGATCCTGATGTCCTCTGACTGGATTCTCCTGTTTTGGATTTGTGGTCCAACATTATTCTGTCTTTGTTGCTGCAGCTCTGCATTGGTTGGACATGTTTGGTGTTGAGTTTACTGAGACTTGGAGCCTCTGCTGCTTTGCTTTTTCCATCTCTCTTTGCTCCTCTGATGGACCTTTAACTTTTTCTGTATATTTTTCTATTCGTCCCAGAGAGCTCCTTCCCCTTTCTCTCTGCAGGGTTTGTAAAGGTTATTTTGACTCTACATCAGTTTTAATTTGTTTGTTAAACTATTTTGGGTCTGGTCTGAGCTGATCAGTTTTGGGTCTGTGTTTACTGAGCCCAGCTTGCTGTATTCTGCCTCCAGATTGTAAAATTACAATCTTGTTTTTCTGATAGTAATTGTGAACTTCTGCTGCAGGCCTGAAAGGGTTAATCTTCAGCCAAAGTGAGTCATGAAATTAAACTAACAATGTCACTCCCAGCACCGAGTGTTTATAAGAATTTCACTTCCTGCTCTGGCTCCTCACTGTCGCCGGCGCTGTGTGAAACCTTTTCAAGATCAACAGGGATGTGACCCGAAGCTGATCCAGCCCGTGACAGCCGCTAATCGAGACTGTTTGATGTCAGAGAGAGACACTGTCCAGAACACAAGAAAGTTCTTTATTTCTACCTTAAAGATGATGCAGAGTGTGTGTGTGCGGTTCCTGTATAACAGAGAAATATAAATCCCACACAATGCTGAATCAAGACTCGGCACAAACTTCAATTCAGGTCAGTGACACAATACCTGATATTAAATACAGTGAGCGAGAGTTTTCCTGTTAATGACCAACATTAATTGGAACTGATTGCAGACAGTGCTGATTGAGCCCAGTGTTTTCTTGCTGTCCCAGGTCTGGGTGTTTGTTTTATGTCCGTCAGATTTGCTCCCTCCCCTTTCTCTTGCAGTCTGTCTGAGAGAACAGGGTGGGCACTGGGAGGGGTGTGAGAGTGGCCCAGGGTGACTGCCCCTCACCCACACTCAGCCCCTCCTGGGGAGGGCACTGCAGAGCTCAGTAATTCACTGTGTGGGCACCTGTGAGAACTGGCACTCCATGGCACAGGGCTGTAGAGCAGAGCATGTTGTAGCCCTGGGTAATGTTGGGGGATTTTGCCCCCTGAGCAGCAGGGAGAGGACCATTCCCGGTGGGGGGAGTGAGGGACACGCACGGGGGAGACTCAGGGGCTGGGTAGATAAACTGTTCCTCACAACAAGAGGGAATTGCTGTTTGAGAAATGCTGGTGTGTCTGAGTCTGTCTCCCTTTCCCCTGGGCTGATTCTGAAAATGGAGGAGCTGAGTCTGTGTGAGAATGCAGCACACGGTGTGTCATTGTGAAAAGTAGCCGGTGTGTGTGTGGTCACTCAGTTTATACAGGGCAGGGAGCGCCTCATTACTGAGAGCCACAGAAGGCAATATTTGTGCTCAGGGCCCAGACACTGAGGCCCTGAGATTCCCGGGGAGGTGGGGAGGGAGCGGGAGGGCCTGTCGGTGGCCCGGAAACACAGAAATTCTGGAATACAGATGTCCGAATTTAACGGCAGGACTTCATTCGAATTGTTTTATTCTGTTTCCCGTCCGACAGCCGGCCAGTTTGTGTGGCTGAGCACTGCCGGGTGGGAAATCCTGCAGGACAAGGCAGGAGCCGGAGAATGCTGGGGGCAGTCCCAATCAATCAAAATCAGGGCTCGGTGGGGCGGGACTCAGAGCACAGCGGGGAGATTGAGGGGGGTGGGGCGGTGGGAGTGCAGGGGGGGAGAGAGTGCAGGGGGGAGAGAGTGCAGGGGGGGAGTGCGGAGAGAGGTGGCGGGGGGGGAGTGAGAGAGAGGGCAGGGGAGACATATAGGGGGAGAGGGAGAGTGAGATGGTGTAGGGAGAGAGGGGGGGAGAGGGGGGTTGGGGAGGGGAGTTGGCGGGGAGAAACATTTGCGGGGAGCGAGTTGTTGGCGGGGTGTGGTGTCTGAAGATGGGCGGGGTGGGGGATAGCTTGCGGCAGGTTTGTTTGAGGGTCCAGGGGAAGCTCTCCTGCCCCTCCAGGCCCACACGCAGTGCTGGAAAAACACTTCCCTGCTGGATCTGGCAGCTCCTTCCTCCCTGCAGCTGTGGGGATTCCCGAGCCCCGGGATACACGGCCCGCAGCCGTTAAATCCAATCGCTGCCCAAATCTGAGGCACGGAGCCTTATTTAAATATTATAATTACCCACCCGCCTCCCCTGAGCAGGTTACTCGGCCCAGACCGAACCTGCCTTGGTTAAACCGGAAGGAGGCATGTTCATGGCTTCTTGTCTCCACTACCAACAGTCTCCTGAAACCCCTCTCCTCTGCCCCGTCCACCCTCACCCCCAGCAACACGTGCGAGGAGCTCATGGACCTCTTTGTCAGCAAGATTGAGAACATCCGATCAGCTGCCTCTGCCCCCTCCCTCCCTTCCCCTGGCCTTCCAAACAATCCCAAGGTTCCCCTGCTCTAGCCCTGAACTCACATCTCTCTGTAATTTCTCCCCTGTCTCCCCTCATGCCCTTTCTGTGCTCACCTTGTCCATAAGACCTGCCTTCTGTTTTCCTGAAGCTATTCCCACTAAACTACTAACCCCCCCCCACCTCCCTTCCTGCCCTCCATACTCGTTGATATTGTTTACGGTTCAACCTCCCTACCTGGCCCCATGCTTAACCTCGGTTGTCTGACGATTGGAAATGGCACGAAATTCTCGGGAGTATTGGTCGGCCATATCCATCGACATTGCTGTCTGACAAACTAAATCAAAAGTCAAGTTAAGGATTGTCAATAACTTTCTTCTGATTGCTTCATTTTTCATCCCACAATCAAAGCAATCATGCAATGCTCGGTCCTGAAAGTCTCCGAAATGATTTTGAATAGATAGCTTTTTTTAAGCTACAATATACTCACAGATACTCTCGTCATGTAATTGATCTTGTGTTCCAAAACGATAACTTTCAGCAATTTCCAGGGGCTCAGGACTGTAGTGCTGAAACTCCATCAGTGGCGTGTCCTTCGGCTTGATGGGAACAAGCACATTTTTCAGGGTTTCATACACCTCGGCCCTGCTTCAATCAGGAAAATAGCCCGTTTTCATTCTAAAATCACAGTCACAGTTTTCATTAGCCGGGACTTCGACGATACTATTTGAGCCACTCCACATACACTGCAAAAGTCTCTCAGTCACAATGGAACTCACCCAAGTGCTCTATTATTTCCATAGGCATGGCCATCTTAACTCTGACACTTCAACAAATTGTGTTTGAAATTTACCATGGAATTTTAACTGTGCTGCAAAACAAAGAACCTCTCAAAGTCGCTTTGTTGGTTAGCCAGATCATCCACCAACAAAAATTTCAGCCAGGGATTCCAGAAATCCCATACCAAATGTGATATATTCTTACGACATCACTAAAGCACACACATACAAGATGGCTGTACTCAGCAACTTGTCATGTGACTTGTTCACATGATGCTTTTATTGTATAAACATCAGCAGTTCTCCACAAGGTGGAGCTCTATATTACAGACCCCATACTCGCTGATATTGTAAATGGGCCTCTCTCCTCAGATACTGTTCACTCCCTTTCAAATCTGCCATCATCACCACCTCATCAAAAAAACTCACCTTGACCCCTCGGTCCTTGCAAACTACCATCCCATCATAGCCTCCCTTTCCTCTCCAAAGCACTTGTACATGTTGGAGCCTCTCCAATCAGGTTTCCACCTCTGCCACAGCACTTAAACAGCCCGACTAAAAATCCTCTGTGACGATGACCCTGGTGCACTATCCCTCCTCATCCTTCTTCACCTCTCTGCAGCCTTTGACACGGTGTCACACCATCCTCCTCCAATGCCTGTCCTCTGTTGTCCAGCTGAGTGGACTGCCTTCACCTGGTTCCACCCTTACCGATCCAGTCATAGCCAAAGGATCTGCTGCAGTGGCTTCTCTTCCCACTCCCGCACCGTTACCTCTGGAGTCCCCCATGGATCTATCCCTGTCCCCTACCTATTTCTCATCTACATGATGTCCCTCGGTGACATCATCCAAACATCACATCGCCACATTCCGCATATACGGTGAGACACCCAGCTCTCCCTCACCACCACCTTTATCCACCCCTCCACTGCCTTTGATTTATCACGCTGCTTGTCCCACATCCAGTCCTGGATGAGCAGAAATTCCTCCAACTAAATATTGGGAAGATCGAAGCGATTGTCTTCGGACCCGGCCACAAACTCTGCTCCTTAGCAACCGATTCCATTCCCCTCCCTGGCCACTGTCTCAGCCTGAACCAGACTTATCACAATCTTAGCGACCTATTTGACCCTGAGCTGAGCTTCCGACCCCTTATCCTCTGCATCACTGGGACCACCTGCTTCCACCTCTGTAATATCGCCCGTCTCCGCCCCGCCTCAGCCCATCAGCCACTGAAACCCTCATTCATGCTTTTGTTACCTCCAGACTTGACTACTCCAAAGCACTCCTGACCAGCCTCCTACTATGCCTCCTAAACATAAGCTTCACCGAAACTCTGCTGCCCGTATCCTAACTCGCACCAAGTCCCGTTCTCCCATCACACCTGTGCTCGCTGACCGACATTGGCTCCCGGTCCGGCAATATCCCGAATTTAAAATTCTCATGCTTGTGTTCAAATCCCTCCATGGCCTCACTCCTCCCTATCTCTATTAGCCCCTCCAGTCCGACAATTCTCCGTGAACTCTACATGCCTACAATTCTGACCACATGTGCATCCCTGACTTCCTTTGCCCCACCCTTGGCTGCCGTCCCTTCAGCAGTCTGGGTCTTAGGCTGTGGAATTCCCTCCACAAACCTGTTTGTCTCTCCACCTCTCCCTCTTCTCGTTTACAACACTCCGTAAAACCTACAACAACCAAGCATTTTGTCACCTGTCCTAAAGTCTCCTCCTTTGGCTCAGTGTCAATTATTGTCTGATTACGCTCCTGTGAAGCACCTTTGGATGTTTTACTACATTAAAAGCGCTATATAAATGCAGGTTGTGACTTTAAATCCTTTCCAATTGCCTTTACAGGAAGAATTGAAGAGAGAAACCGAGAAGCTTCGGGGAGTCCAGCAGAATTGTTCCAGCAAACAGCGAGATCAGAAGCTGAAATAAAGGTAGGGAAAAGTGGAGCTGGATTTAGAAAGGGTTTGTCTCCCCACTGAGTCAATGAACACATCAGAAACAGGCTTCCAAACCGGGCTGGTTGTGTTGGGGCCGAGTCACTGATTACACGGAGTTCCCGTGTGTTTGATGTGAGGGGAGCTGCTTAACTCTACCTGCCCCTCCCAGGGAATATTATTACATCACTTGGGCACTGGATTTCATCATCATCATCATCATTGGCAGTCCCTCAAAATGAGGATGACTTGCTTCCACGCTGAAAAGGGATGAGTTCACAGGTGTTTCAATGAAGGGCCTAATACTCTGGATCCCGAACTACATCTTGAAGGGTGGAAAATGCCTGTGCATGGATTTTGTTAAGGTGTGGTGACCGTTGCACACCAGCCACCACATGGGCTTGACAGAGCTAGGTCTTGGTCCAGTGGCAAGGATTAACCAAGATGACTGGAGACCAGCTCTGCTGCACGGACCCAGTGCGCACAACATATCGCAGTGCTGGCTGGCCCGTGTTACCCCTGGGCTCTCGCCTCTTCTGGGCCTGCAAAACCATCAGCAGGCCGGGGCCATTAGAGGGAGCAGCGTGTGGCGGGATACAACTGCAGGGAGCAGCGCGTGCTGCTGCAGGAGGGCGGGCAGGAATGGCGAGATCAGGGGGAAGGAGCGTCAAGCGTTTTTAGAGGGATGTGATTGAGGCCCAGGAGAAGCGAGAGCTCGGGGCCCAGAAAGAAGGATATACTTGCTTTGGAGGCTGTTCAGAGAAGGTTCACTAGGTTGATTCCAGAGATGAGGGGGTTGACCTATGAGGAAAGGTTGAGTAGGTTGGGCCTATACTCATTGGAGTTCAGACGAATGAGAGGTGATCTTATTGAAACCAAAGATAATGAGAGGGTGCAACAAGGTGGATGCAGAGAGGATATTTCCACACAGGAGAAACTAAAACTAGGGGACATCGTCTCAGAGTAAGGGGCTGCCCATTTAAAACTGAGATGAGGAGAAATTTCTTCTCTCACAGGGTGGTAAATCTATGGAATTCTCTGCCCCAGAGAGCTGTGGAGGCTGGGTCATTGAATGCATTTAAGGCGGAGTCAGACAGATTTTTGAGTGATAAGGAAGTAAAGGGTTATGGGGAGCAGGCAGGGAAGTGGAGCTGAGTCCATGATCAGATCAGCCATGATCTTATTGAATGGCAGAGCAGGCTTGAGGGGCAAAATAGCCTACGCCTGATCCTATTTCTTATGTTCTTACTGAAAGGATTTACTGAGACAGACACAGCCAGAGGCTGGCAGGTGAAGACTTGCCCTGAAGCTTGTATCATATGAACATAGAAAAGAAAAGGAAGAAAAGCCCATTAGCCCCAGCGAGACTGCCCCATGCAGACAGGGTTCAATCACACACACCACTGATCCACCCCGAACCATGTATATTATGTATGCAAACCTCACCAATGTGTCATACTTGCCACCAGGGGCCACACCTGTGGGAGACCTAGGAGTGATCTGTGCACCCTGGGCAAGCAGGTATAAAAGGTAATTCACCATGCTGCTTCCTCACTTTGGAGTTACATTAAAGAGACCAAGGTCACAATGGTTTGAGCTTACAACACAGTCTTGTGGAGTTATTCTTAACATAACAATTGGCGACGAGTTACAGATCACGAACTTTCACGCGGTAATGGCTGCCAATGGTATTCTTGAGAGATTTGTTGAGGGTGATGATTGGGAAGCCTTCGTTGAGTGCCTCGACCAATACTTTGTAGCCTACGAACTGGACAAGGCTGATACGGCGATCAAGCACAGGGCGATTCTCCTCACCGTATGTGGGGTCTTCGATATATGGCCTCCTCAAAAATCTGCTGGCACCGGTCAAACCAATGTACAAGACTTACACAGAGCTGTGCACAATGGTTCGGGAACACCTCAAGCCGAAGAAGAGCATCTTGATGGCCAGGTATCGCTTTTACACGCACCATCGCTCCGAGGGCCAGAACGTGGTGAGCTTTGTCGCTGACCTAAGATGCCTTGCGGGACAGTGCGAATTTGCAGGATCCTTGGGGGAAATGTTGCAGGACATTTTCGTACTTCGACTCGGCCACGAGGTCATTCTTCGCAAACTGCTGTCTGCTGAATCCCTAAATCTGAGCAAGGCCATCACGATAGCCCAGGCTTTCACATCCATGAGCGACAACACGAAACAAATATCTTCACAGCATTGAAACTCACCGGCAAGTACTGTGCATAAAATAATGCCTTCAGCAGGCAGAACTGTACATGGCAGGGCCTACACGACCGCAGAGGCCAGGCCTAGGGTGACTCTGAGGCCGCTATGGGGTGTGAATGCGTATCCATTAACACCATGTTGGCGCTGCGGCGGCAGTCATAGAGCCCATCAATGTCGATTCAAGCACTATGTGTGCAAGGGCTGTGGAACAATGAGGCACCTCCAGCAAATGTGCAACAACCTCTGACTCACCACGTGGCTGAGTCAGCAGAGGACGACCGATCCAGCGTGGATCACGCTGAATGAGCAGGAGAGGCTACTCAACGTGAGGATGAAGAGGAAGTGTATGGGGTACACACCTTCACCACCAAAAGCCCTCCAATAATGTTAAAAGTTAAACTTAACGGCATTCCAGTCTCCATGGAATTTGACACATGGGTGAATCAATCAATCAATTTGAGAAACTGTGGGGCAACAAGGCACAGAGGCCAAAACTGAGCCCGATTCACACAATACTGCACACTTACACCAAAGAACTCATACCTGTCATCGGCAGTGCGGCAGTGAAAGTATTGTACGACGGAATGGTGCATGATTTACCACTATGGATTGTACCAGGCAATGGCCCAACGCTGTTCGGCAGAAGCTGGCTAGGAAAGATCCGAAGGAACTGGGACGACATCAAAGCACTGACTTCGGTGGATGAGGCTTCGTGCGCCCAGGTGCTAAACAAATTCCCGGTGTTATTTGAGCCAGGCATCGGCAACTTCACAGACGCCAAGGTGCAGATCCATCTTGTTCCTGGGGCAAAGCCCGTTCATCACAAGGCCTGAGCAGTCCCATATATGATGCGAGAAGCAGTCGAGATCGAGCTGGACAGACTTCAACAAGAGGGAATCATATCGCCAGTTGAGTTCAATGAGTGGGCCAATCTAATTGTGCCAGTGCTAAAGAGCGATGGGATGGTCAGAATCTGCGGAGACTACAAGGTAATAATCAACTGAGTCTCGTTACAGGACCAGAACCCATTACCTAAAGCAGAGGACCTATTCGCAACGCTAGCAGGGGGAAGTCGTTCACCAAGCTAGATCTAACCTCTGCCGACATGACACAGGAGCACGCTGAACCGTCAAAGAAATTGATATGCATCAACACGCACAAAAGACTGTTCGTGTACCACAGATGCCCCTTTGGGATTCGCTCAGCTGCGGCCATCTTCCAGAGGAACATGGAGAGCCTGCTGAAATCGGTTCCATGCACTGTGATGTTCCAAGACAAGTGCAGCGAAGGTTCACCAGACTGATTCCCAGGATGGCAGGACTTACATATAAAGAAAGACTGGATCGACTAGGCTTATATTCATTGAAATTTTGAAGAATGAGAGGGGATCTCATGGAAACATATAAAATTCTGACGGGATTGGACAGGTTAGATGCAGGAAGAATGTTCTCGATGTTGGGGAAGTCCAGAACCCAGAGTCACAGTCTAAGGATAAGGGGTAGGCCATTTAGGACCGAGATGAGGAGAAACTTCTTCACTCAGAGAATTGTAAAACAGTGGAATGCTCTACCATAGAAAGTTGTTGAGGCCAGTTCATTAAATATATTCAAAAGGGAGTTAGATGTGGCCCTTACGGCGAAAGGGATCAAGGTATATGGAGAGAAAGCAGGAATGGGGTACTGAAGTTGCATGATCAGCCATGATCATATTGAATGGTGGTGCAGACTCGAAGGGCCTGCACCTATTTTCTATGTTTCTATGTTTGATCACTGGTCACACTTGCACAACCTGGAAGAGGTTCTAAAGCGACTGGACAGAGTGGGACTCAGGCTGAAACGCTCCAAGTGTGTTTTCCTGGTGCCAGAGGTTGAATTTCTGGGGAGAAAGATTGTGGCAGATGGAATCAGACCCACGGACTCCAAGATGGAGGCCATTAAGAATGCACCCAGGCCACAGAATGTGACGGAGCTGCGTTCATTCCTGGGACTCCTCAACTATTTTGATAACTTTCTACCGGGGTTGAGCACTTTGCTGGAACCCTTGCATTTATTGCTATGCAAGGGTGACAACTGGGTTTGGGGTAAATCTCAAGAGACAGCCTTTAATAAGGCCAGAAACCTGCTATGCTCTAACAAGTTACTTGTATTGTATGACCTATGTAAACGTTTAGTACTAGCTTGTGATGCATCGTCGTACAGGGTCGGTTATGTGTTACAGCAAGCAAATGTGTCAGGCAAACTGCAACCAGTTGCATATGCGTCCAGAAGCTTATCGAAGGCTGAAGGAACCTATTGTATGGTTGAGAAAGAAGCGTTAGCATGTGTGTACGGGGTTAAGAAAATGCACAAATACCTATTTGGTCTCCAGTTCGAGCTCGAAACCGACCACAAACCGCTTACTTCACTGCTCTCAGAAAGCAAAGGTATCAACACCAATGCTTCGTCCCGCGTCCAAAGATGGACACTAACATTGTCTGCGTATGACTATGTAATCTGCCACAGACCAGGCACAGAGAACTGCGCTGACGCCCTCAGTCGGCTATCACTGCCCACCCACCGGGGTGGAAATGGCGCAAGCCGCAGACTTGCTTCTTGTAATGGATGCTTTTGAGAGCGAGGGGTCACCCGTCACGGCTCACCAGATCATGACCTGGACGAGCCAAGACCCTGTGCTATCACTAGTAAAAAGCTGCATCCTTAATGGGAGCTGGTCGGCGGTTCCCGGTGAAATGCAAGATGAAATTAAGCCGTTCCACTGATGTAAGGATGAATTGTCCATCCAATCGGATTGTCTCCTATGGGGGAATCGCGTGGTTTTGCCAAAAAAAGGCAGGGAAACGTTTATGCATGAACTACACAGTACGCACCCAGGCATAGTTATGACGAAGGCTATCGCCAGGTCGCATGTTTGGTGGCCCGGCATTGACTCCGAATTGGAGTCGTGCGTACACCAATGCAACACTTGCTCACAGTTGAGCAACTCAAGCAGGGAGGCCCCACTGAGCCTGTGGTCATTGCGCTCCAAACCGTGGTCCAGGGTCCACGTAGATTTTGCTGGCCCTTTTCTAGGAAAGATGTTCCTCGTAGCAGTGGACGCTTACTCTAAATGGATTGAATGTATAATAATGTAATCATGTACGTCCACTGCCATCATTGAAAGCCTCAGGGCCATGTTCGCCACCCATGGTTTGCCCGACGTCCTTGTTAATGACAATGGACCATGTTTCACTAGCTCGGAATTCAACGAGTTCATGACCCGCAATGGCATTAAGCATGTTAGGTCTGCCCCATTTAAGCCCGCATTCAATGGTCAAGTGGAACGGGTAGTCCAAACTATCAAGCAGAGCTTGAAACGTGTAACGGACGGCTCCTTGCAGACCCGGTTATCTCTGGTCCTGCTCAGCTACCGGACGTGCCCCCACTCGCTTACCGGGGTTCCCCCTGCAGAATTGTTAATGAAGAGAGCACTCAAAACCAGGCTCTCCTTAGTCCACCCGGATCTCAATGATCATGGAGAAACCCAGCGATACCGGCATAACCCGCACCACGATCGCACGGCTGTAAAGCGTGACATTGAGGTTAGTGATCCTGTGTTTGTTGTCAACTATGATCATGGTCCCAAATGAATTGCTGGCACTGTTTTAGCCAAGGAAGAGGAACAGAGTGTTTGTTGTTAAACTGTTGAATGGGCAAACGTACAGCAAGCACTTGGATCAGACCAAACTGCAATTCACTGACAACCAAGAACAGTTTGAAGAAGACTTTACCATCTATGATCCATCAACACACACCCAACCAGCAATCGACCTCACTGTTAGTCACGAGGATGAACCCACCATGCCCGACAGTCCGATCAGACCAGTTGCGCTGCCGTGCAGCAATGATCCGACCAACTCACCCACGCCAGAACTTCAACTCAGGCGATCGACCCGGTAACGCAGAGCGCCTGATCACCTCAACCTGTAAATAACTTGTACATAAGACTTTGGGGGGGAGTGATGTTATGTATGCAAACTTCACCAATGTGTAAGACTTGCCACCAGGGGGCACACTTGTGGGAGACCTAAAGGTCACCTGTGTACCCTGGGCAAGCAGGTATAAAAGGTGATTCACCATGCTGCTTCCTCACTTTGGAGTTACATTAAAGAGACCAAGGTCACAATGGTTTGAGCTTACAACACATTCCTGTGGAGTTATTCTGAACATAACAATGTACTCACCTGGGAAAGGCAAACCGAGAGAGAATAAACACCTGCAGCCAATTCAGGACAAGCTCGGGGAAATTCCTCCCCAGCTCCCTTTTAAAGGGTGGTAGTGACTCCATACCCACCACATGTTCAGGGAATCTGTTCCAGAGATCGAGGGCTCTGGCCTCTAACCTAACTCTGTGCCTATGGATTTTATACACAGGCCCTCTAGTCCTACCATCCCGATCCATCTCCAGTACCTCACCCAACGAGTGAGTCCAATAATCCCTCCATCAGTTTAAACACCTCAATCATGTCCCTCTCGGCTTGCCTTTCTCTAAATCACCCGACCTCTTGGAGCCGATCCTCAGAACTAAACTCCATCAGACTACGTGTCATTCTGGCCCTGTCCTCTCCAGAGTCTCGATCTCCTTCACCAGGTGTGGGCACCAAAACTGGAGCCATCACTCCAGGTGTGGGTGGCCCAGGTGGCAGTGCCACACACAGTCTAAATACAGCGCTCCTTCTTTTAGGCTCAAGACTCAAGGTAACATGGTTAAACTCTGTTTCCTCTCCCAGTAGACACCCCCACTGCCAGTAGACACCCCCACTGCTTGTCTATCTTTAACGGGCGATCGAGTGGTGATCTAAACAAACTGTCCCGTCCCTGGAAAGTGCCGTGTGCTCAGGGTAACACTGTGTGGAAGGGCCGTTTGTAATGAGAATTGGTTTGGGTTTCAGACACGAATCAAGGAGCTGAAAGGAAAGCTATCGAAGAGCTTCTCTGAATGGAGGAGACAGCTGGAAGAAGATGAAGAATACGCACTGACACTGATCGATGAGGAGGGGCTCCGAGCTCTCGCACAGATTAGAAACTGTTCTGAAGCATTAAACAAGAGAATGGAACAGATTACATTAACAGATGCAGAAACCCAGAGTCTGCTACAGAGGAACCCTCTCTCCTTTATTCAGGTACATCTTCAATATAAATAGGGCCATGGCTGGGGAATGGGGCCTTTCTGTGAGGCTGGTGTGAGGGCTGAATTGTTTGAAGATTGTTGGTGGGGCCCAGCATTGGTGCTTCCCCCTCAGCCCTGTCCTCGGAGTGTTGGTGCCCCCTCAGCCCTACCCTCGGAGTGTCGATGCCCCCTCAGCCCTGCCCTCGGAGTGTCGGTGCCCCCTCAGCCCTGCCCTCGGAGTGTTGGTGCTGCCCCAGGATGGAGTGCAGTGAAATGTGGGATTATTTCCCATTCCTGTGACTGGCCCCACCTACTGTTACACACTGAACTCTTTGCTCTCAATCCCAAATTCACCGTTTGCTTCCATTGGGTGTTGGTTTGTTCGTTGACTGATTTGATCTCCTCCCTTTATTCACAGAACTCGAAGCAGCTCCTTTCCAGGTAAGTCCCTCTCCGTCACACAGTACCTGCTGCTGATAGGGAACCTTCACCTGTATCTGGGAGAAGAGTGAAAGTAGAATCACGGCTTGGAAACCTTCCCAGATAAGGAGCTTTCAAATGATGGGAATATTGAGTGATGTGTAACTGGGGTCTGAGGGGTTCTTGGCTCAGGCAGCATGTGGGCAATGGGAGATTCTACATGTACAATATCGACTCCCAGCTCTACCTCACCACCACCTTTCTCCACCCTCCACTGCATCTGACTTGTTACGCTGCTTGTCCGAGATCCAGTCTTCGATGAGCCAAAATTCCCAGCAATTAACCATTGGGAAGATTGAAGCCATTGTCTTTTAATCCCGACCACCAATTCCATCCCCCTTTGTGCTCACTGTCTGAGGTTGAACCACACTGTTTGCAACCTCAGCATCCTATATGACCCTGAGGTGCCTATTCCAATGTTCTCCTGGCCGGCCTCCCAGCTTCCAATGACCATAAACTTCACCTGTATCTAACCGAGGCTTCTAAAGGCTCCATGTGTGTCAATGACAGCTTTATTCCATTGGGTCAGTAAGTTCTGTGTGATTGGCTTGTTCTATCAGCCAGCCCATGGAGAATGAGGAGAGAGGCAGGTCCCAGTGTCAGGGTGACAGTAAGATGTGTTGTGATTGGCTCATTCTATCCACTAACAGAGAAATGAGTGGGTGCTGAGACGTCCCAGTAATGTCAGTGTCCCTGGACACTCTGACCCCGATGTTACCAGGGAGATGGGGAGGGTGCAGGGGGAGGCCGTTAACCAGGGAAGGATGGGGACGTGGCGGCCCTGTCGGTAATTGACAGCCTAGCCGGCGGACGGAGTGAAACAAGCAGCAGAAAGTCGCAGCCGGGGACCCAACCATGGGGGGCGTTCCCCGTCACTCAGTGCAGAGGAAAGCAGAGGCTCCGAGGGGGGGCCAAGCGGGGCTTGTGGCTGAGGGAGGCAGAAGGCTTCCTTGTGAGGCCTGGGGCTCTCCTGCTCCTCCGGGCCCACAAGCAGTGCTAAAAGGAGCAGATCTTTAGCACTTACTTTGGCCAGTCGGCTCCTCCCGCCTCGGATCTGCTGCCGGGGAGCCGACAGCACAGGCCTCCCCCTGACCCACACTCACATTTCACCCACCGCCCCCATTATATCCTCAGGCCCACACTTTCCATTGTTCATTAGGCCCCGCCTGCCCTTCACAGGAGCCTCGTCGATGGCCTGATTTGTGTTTGTTAAAATTGGAATAGCTGGGAACAGGGTCGGGCTGGGGTCGGGTTACTCGATCCCGAGGCTTTAACCCCCGACCCTCTCCCGCCCGTCGGGGGGCGTGGGGTTAGAATCGAGACGTCTGTGAGGGCATCCCACTGACCCCAGGTCCCTGGGAGGCTGTTCCTTCTCCTCTCCTCACTTCACATGATTGTAGTGAGTGTGTTCCTGCAGAGAGCGGGGAACAGACTGGAGACCCTCGGGATAATAATAATGATCAATAATGGAAAGATGAGGCTCCAGTACAGAGAAACTGGACTGAACACAGACGGCTTTGAAAATCACAAACTGAGCTGAAGTGGCAGCAAACCAGGATCCCACTGCACGTGTGGAGATCAGTGTGAATGTAGGGAGACGGCAAATCCCGGGATACTGCCATTTTCCGGATGGGTTGCTGCGGGGTGTCAGGACCAGCATTAGAAGGGGGGCAGCTTGTTGCACTGATCACTCGATCCCCTTTGGGTTTCTGATCTGAAATGTCCCCACTGATAAAAACATTCTCTCCTCTTTCATTCCAGAGTGACAGGGACTAAGAGAGTTACAGACCCAGATGTTCCAGCGCTCACCCTGAACCTGTCCAATATATCGCAACTTATCCAAGAGAGGCTGAATGGATGGGAAAAGTATCACTCAGATATATTGGGAATCATCAGTAAGATGGTGCAGCTTTTCTCCAATATAAGGCACTGAGAGCAGGTGGGGTAGTTGTGTTCAGACAGCTGGGAATATCCCGAACTTTAATATCAGCTCCCTGTGTCTATGGATCAGGAGCCTGAGATTAATCCTCAATCCCCAGTGACACCTGCTTTAAACATTCCTCACTGTAATGGGCCAGAGCTTCACCCACCATGGGTCAGGTAGGGGCGGAGTTACACACTGCCAATCATACCAAAAATAGTGGGGAACCGAGGGACTAATAAGAGTGAGGAACTTAAAGTAATTAATATCAGTCGAGAAAAGGTGCTTGAGAAACTAATGGAACTAAAAGCCGACAAATCCCCTGGACTGATGGCCCACATCCGAGGGTTCTAAAAGAGGTGGCTGCAGCAATAGTGGATGCATTGGTTGTGATCTTCCAAAATTCCCTAGATCCTAGAATGCTCCCAGCAGATTGGAAGGTAGCAAATTTAACCCCGCTATTCAAGAAGGGAGGGAGAGAGAAAACAAGGAATTACAGGCCAGTCAGTCTGACATCAGTAGTTGGGAAAATACTAGAATCCATTATTAAGGAAGTGGTATCAGGGCATTTAGAAACTCGTAGTATGATTCGACAGAGTCAACATGGTTTTATGAAAGGGAAATTGTGGTTAACCAATTTATTAGAGTTTTCTGAGGATGTAACGAGCAAGGTGGATAAAGGGGAACCAGACGATGTAGTATATTTGGATTTCCAAAAGGCATTCAATAAGATGCCACTTAAAAGTTGACTACACAAGGTAAGGGCTCATGGGGTTGGGCGCAATATATTATCATGGATAGAGATTGGTTAATAGATAGAAAATAGAGAGTAGGGATAAACGGGTCATTTTCCGGTTGGCAGGCTGTAACTGGTGGGATGCCGCAAGGATCAATGCTGGGGCCTCAGCTAGTTACAATCTATATTAATGATTTAGATGAAAGGACCTCGTGCAATGTATCCAAATTTGGTGACAATACAAAGTTAGGTGGGAAAGTAAGCTGTGAGGAGGACACACAGAGCATGCAAAGGGATAGAGACAGGTTAAGTGAGGGGGCAATAAGGTGCTAGATGGAGTATAATGTGGGAAAATATGAGGTTATTCACTTTGGCAGGAAGAATAGGAAAGCAGAATATTTTATGTGATGAGAAGCTTTTAAATGTTGGTTTTCAGAGAGATTTGGGTGTTCTCGCACAGGAAACACAAAGTTACAGTTGCAGCAAGCAATTAGGAAGGCAAATGGCATGTTGGCCTTTATTTCAAGGGGATTGGAGTACAAGGGTAAGGAATTCTTAGTACAATTGGACAGGGCTTTGGTGAGACCACCCTTGGGGTACTGTGCACAGTTTTGGTCTCCTCATCTGAGAAATGATATAAATGCCTTGGAGGCGGTGCAACGGATTTCACTCGATTAATCCCTGGGATGAGAGGCTTGTCATATGAGGAGTAGATTGGGCCTGTATTCTGCGAAGTTTAGAAGAATGAGAGGTGATTTCATTAAATATATAAGATTCCGAGGGAGATTGACAGGGTAGATGCTGAGAGGTTATTTCCCCTGGTTGGAGAGTCTAGAACCAGGGGGCATAGCCTCAAAATAAGGGGTCAGCCATTTATTTCTGAGATCAGGAAGAATTTCTTCACTCAGATGGTTGTGAATCTTTGGAATGCTCTACCCCAAAGGACAGTGGACACTGAGTCATTGAGTATATTCAAGGCTGAGACAGATAGATATTTGGAGGTAGAGGAATCAAGGGATATGGGGATCGGGCAGGAAAGTGGAGTTGAGGTCAAAGATCAGCCATGATCTTATTGAATGGCGGAGCAGACTCGAAGGGCCGTATGGCCTACTCTTACGTTTAATCAGAGTGTCTTTTAAAGCGACACCGTTCCTCACAGGGCTGTCAGTATTATTAAAGAATAAAGTAAAAAAAGGAAGGCTTGCATTTATATAGCACCTGTCACAACCTCAGGAATCCCAAAGTGCTTTACAGACAATGGAGTTCTATTTTTGAAGTGTAGTCACTGTTGTAATGTAGGAATATATAAGTATGGAATATATAACCCCCCCATCGAGTAATATGAAGGAGGTGGGACCTCGCTGTGTCACAATTCCCAATCACCGTGAGCTTTGTTTACAGGGCCAGCTTCCACCGAATACAGGGGCCCATCGACTATAACTCCTCTCCCACACAGCTCCTCTGGGCAGCCCCTGTCCCATGGATCGCCATTAAGCAGTCGACTGGGATCAGAGGGAGAGCGGGAATATCCCGAAATGTGTTTATAATCTGAAACGGGGTTCACACTGATTGTTTTAATTTGTGTTTAACTCTTTCTTTTTCTATGACGTTTCTTCAGTCAGGGTTCACTGCGAGGGATTCGCAGGGCGAGTTCCTGCACCTGTTCCCTCCTCACAGATCGGAATTATTCCGAGTCTCAGATCCAGGGCCCGAGGGGATGTTGGTCAATTCAGAGTGAACAGGGAGCAACAGTTTTATGTAGAGAAGGGCCTTAAGATTCCTCTCAATTCACAACTGAAACCTCACTGCTGTGTGTAAAATGATACACAGTGCTAGGGGCTTGTGTGATTAAATTGACTGCTTCTGTGTGTCTGACTGCAGTGTTTGTCCTGAGTGTACAGCACTGGGACCCACACCTCTCCACCTCGCCACCTCTCTACCACTCGCTCCTCCTTTAAGACGCTCCTTAAAACCTACCTCTTTGACCAAGCTTTTGGTCATCTGCAGTAATTTCTTCTTGTGTGGATCAGTGCCAAATTTATTTGTTTTGTCTTATAACACTTCCATGAAGCGCCTTGGTGCATTTTACTATGGATATATTCTTACGACATTATTAAGAAGCACATGCACACAAGATGGCTCTGAACAGAAGCTGTCATCATGGGACTTTGCCACATGACCCTATTATTATTTACATCAGTGATTACATTACATCTGTAGTCCATTAGATGGAGCAATAGTCCACGAGGGGACCTCTATTACACTTCTCCCTCCTTATTGAAGATGTAATCATAACAAAATAATCATCATACATAACTTGCATGGTATGCACAACAAAAGATATAAACGTATTTTTCCATATTTACAAATCAGACTTAACCACTGGTTTTCTGTTTCGAAGAGATTACCTTCACCCTTTGACAGAACTTTCCAAACTTGGTGTCGAACTTGGACTCATTTCAGGCTGAGCCTGAGGAGAGTTTTTCTCAAAGGGCAACCCTTGATCTACTTTTGGACTCTCTACAACTTCAGACTGTTTGTCTGCCTGACTCAGGCTCAGACTTCAATTCTGACTTTCTCTTAGATTTGTTTCTTGTAAATCTGATGTAGGATTTGCTACTGGTATTCTCCTTGTACCAACATTATCTGGGGCCAAAATTGCCCTCCGCCCGAAACGGGTCATACTTAAAACTCTTGACGTGTTCCCCAATGCATGGGGCGGACAATTATATCTGATGCATCACAATGTCCCTCCCCTTCAGTTAAATGGGCAGGGCCGTTGCAAACACTGGGCCACCAGGGAGGGGGGCCAGGCTGCCTGATGGCGGCCTGACTGAACCCGGGGGCATAATTGTCAGACCAACCTGGCAGTCGGCCGATAAAACAAAAAACGGAGTCACCAGCAGCGCCACCTTCCCTTTAAGAGCGGCCACACCGCCAAGCCACAGATAGGGTACCGACAGAAAAAGCTGTTGGGGGCACCGACTGGTGGTGGCACCACTCCTGCGGGGCAATTTACAAACAGGACAATTTCGGAGAGGGGTGACCATTGGTCGGTAAGAGGTCGGTGCATGCATGAAGCGGCGGGAAAACGGGCAGAGCGGTCCCGGACACCGCTCCAAAAGTAAAGGAGGGCTTTAGCAAAAATGGCGGCCCCTCCGCGGTGACTCGGCGGTCATTTCGCACCGACCCGTGACCGCCGTTTTCAGGCCTTATAGAAAGGGGCAATTTCAGTCCCTCTGACTCATCAGAAATAATCGAAGCATTCCAACTTTCAACTCCTTCTCCAGCTGTAGGTAAAACATGATCAATGTGAACAAACCCAACCTTTCCATGATCAAACATCTTGACGAAATATGTGCGAGGACCACATATCTTCACTACTCTTCTTGGTAACCACTTTAACCATTTATGCTGATGGTTTTTCACTCTAACCTTCTGATTAAATTCCACACTTCTCTCTCTTATTCTATCTCTATCATGACTCTCTTTCTGTCTTAATTGTTTCTCTTCTACTGACTGTGGCAAGTTTGGCTTTAACTACGATTACCTGGTTCGCAGCTGTCGTTTGAAAAACAACTCTGCTGGTGTTCCACCAGTAGTTGTATAAGGATTATTACGATAAGTAATTCAAAAATTTTCTAGTTTGTGTTCCAATGACAACTGCCATTTCCTTGGATTTGGATCCAACATTTGCTTGATGAGGGCACGTTTTACAAGTTGTACTGTGCGCTCTGCTGCACCATTTGAAGCAGGGTTGTATGGTGGAACCTTGGGATGTTTCACACCATTTCTTCTCATGAATTGTGCAAATTCTTCTGAACAAAATTGCAGTCCATTATCAGACACAATTTCTTCTAGGAGGCCATGTGAAGAAAACAATCTTTGCAAATTGTCTCGTGTTTTACTTGTTATTTTCTGCATCATTACACCTCTAGCTACTTCGAATGACTATCAATCGCAATGAACAATTTCCTTCTAGCTCAGCAAAGTTTACATGTAACCTTTGCCACACCCTGGGAGGCCATTCCCATGGCTGTAATGGTATTTGTGGTTCCTTGCTTACCAATTGACATGCAATACACTGACTAACAATCTACTTTACAGGGCTAGATTTTCGGGGTTTTGCAAAAATGGTAATTTAACACCAAAAATTACTGTTTTCAGGCCTAACTTTCGGTCTTTACTTTGCATCAGTAAAATCGGCATTGCACATGGATTCACGGCACAAACTACTTTAGGCTGAGTTTGGGTGCGCTACGAGGGAGGCCTTGGAAGGGGGGAAAAAAAAATGCAAAAATCAGAAAAAAAAACATTGACAAAACATTCAAAAAACTTACCCAATAAATTGCTGCAAAATAATGTAAAAATAAAAACACTGTCGGTATTGTGGGCGCGGCTTACGTGTCCCGACGGAGCCAAAAGTACGACGACAACGCAATCCGCAGCATTGCACATCGTTTCACATCGGCGCTCCTCTCCCTGGTGGTATGTGAAAGCGCCGCCGCGAAGAGGGCGCCGAGGATCCCGCCGACTAGGTTTTCGCAGTGGAGGATCAAATCGCAGCGAAAACCCGGTCGCAAAGTCGGCTAAAATCTAGCCGATTATCTTTATCTAAACCTGGCCACCATAAGTAACTGCGTGCAAAATTCTTGGTCAAGCACATTGCCAGGTGCTGGTCATGAAGATCTCCTAACAATTTGGAGCTGAACTTATTTGGGATAATCACTCTTGCACCCCACATGATACAATCTTTATCCTCTGATACCTGGTTTGGCCAGCCATTTGCTAGGTAATCTTTTGACATAACTGGACCATGTCTGGTTGCTCTACCAATCTCTCCAGCAGTGACTGGCAGTTCATCAGTATATGAGAAATAGAACACTTCTTCTACCTTCGAGATAATGTTCTCAGATTCTAGTCTTTTGAGTTCTTGCTCAACTTTCTCCTTGAGTGCATATGGTACAAGACATGGGTTGCAGTAAACTGACCTTGCGTCCTTCTATACTCTGATATTCACCGTGAAGCCTTGGATCAGACTGCCTGTTTCGCAGAACACCTTTGGATACTCCATGATGACGTCATCTTTCGATGCAAATTTTGTTTCCACACAAAACATCTCATTCCAATCCAGCTTCAGTGATCCCAACCAATTTCTACCTATCAAGGCAGACTTGTCTCCTGTCATTGCTAAGAGAAGCAAGCTCTGAAACTGATCCTTGTATTTCACTGGTATGATGGTACATTCTACAACAGGGATTTGCTCTTCTGAGTAGCCTTGCAGCTCTATATTAAATTTTCCAGTCGAAAATCACTCAACCTGTCGAGGTATAGCGAATTTGGTACTATGCTCATGGATACACCAGTGTCAATTTCCATGGATATCCTGGTTCCTGCAACGTCTATGTGGATGGCGATACATCGCGAATCGTTGTGAGATACACTTGTGCTCCTGATGACATGCATCTCCAGAACTTCCTCGTTCTGTTGTTTCTCTTCAATGCTATTTCGTGTCTGGCAATTTCTACTTCTAGCATTTAAGATCTGTTTACTCTTCAGTCAGCAAGCCTTTGCAAGACGCCCAGTTTTCTTGCAGAAGAAACACTCTGCCTTCACATATGGACAGTTTTGAGCAATGCGTTGTCCCAGGCACCGAAAGCACGACTTCAATTTATTGTTACCTTGGCCAGTTGCTGAGGCCTTGGGACCCAACTGCCTTTTACTTTTAACTTGCAGGCAATTCGCCCTCAGTTGTCTGACCACTGGAAATGGTGTGAAATTCTCGGGAATATTGGTCGGCCATATCCGTCGACATTGCTGTCTGACAATTAAATCAAAAGTCAAGTTTGGGATTGTCAACAACTTCCTTCTGATTGCTTCACATTTTATTTTTCATCCCACAAACAAAGCGGTCACGCAATGCTTAGGCCTGAAAGTTTCCAAAATGACACTGAATGGATAGTTTTTTTAAAGCTACAATGACCTCATTGATACCCTCATCAATTAATTGATCTCTTATTCCAACATGATAAATTTCACCAATTTGCAGGAGCTCAGGACTGTAGTGCTAATCTCTGTTAGTGGTGTGTCCTTTGGCTTGACGGGAACTAGCAAATTTTTCAGGGTTTCATACACATCAGGGCCTGCATCAGTCAGGAAATAGCCCGTTTCCTTTCTAAAACCTCCCATTTACGATTTTCATCATCGGGGACTTCGACAATACTATTCGGGATGGAACTAATTTCTATCCGCTCCACATATGCTCCGAAAGTCTCACAATGGAACTCACCAAAGCACCCTATTATTCCCATAGGCGCAGCCATCTGGTCTCTGGCAATGTCGACAGTTCAGCCAAATGTGCTTGTCATTTACCTTGGATTTTTAGCTGTTCTGCAAACAAAGAGCTCTCAAAGTCTCTCTGTTGGTTGGCAGGAACATTTACCAAAAAACTTCAGCTGGGGAATCCTGAAATCCCTTTTCTTACTTACATCAGTAGTTGCATTGCATCTGTAGTCCACTAGATGGAGCAGTAGACTGCTCATGGGAGCTATCTTACAACTATGTTAAAGGCGCAATATAAATAAAAGTTGCTGTTGTTGTTGTCGTGTATCTCACTGCAGTGTTTGCCCTGAGTGTACAGCACTACATAAGAACATAAGAAATAGGCTACTTGGCTCCTCGAGCCTGCTCCGCCATTTAATAAGTTGATGGCTGATCTGATCATGGACTCAGCTCCACTTTCCTGCCCTCTCCCCACAACCCTTTATTCATTTATCGCTCAAATATCTGTCTATCTCCGCCTTAAATATATTCAATGACCCAACCTCCACAGCTCTCTGGGGTAGAGAATTCCATAGACTTACAAACCTCTGAGAGAAGAAATTCCTCCTCATCTCAGTTTTAAATGGGCGGCCCTTATTCTGAGACTATGTCCCCTAGTTTTAGTTTCCACTATGAGTGGAAATATCCTCTCTGCATCCACCTTGTTTAGCCCCCTCATTATCTTATATGTTTCGTTAAGATCATCTCTCATTCTTCTGAACTCCAATGAGTATAGGCTCAACCTATCTTCATAAGTCAACCCCCTCATCTCCAGAATCAACCTTGTGAACCTTCTCTGAACAGTTTCCAATGCAAGTATATCCTTCTTTAAATAGCGAGACCAAAACTGTATGCAGTACTCCAGGTGTGGCCTCACCAATACCCTGTACAGTTGTAGCAGGACTTCTCTGCTTTTATACTCTATCCTCCTTGCAATAAAGGCCAACTTTCCATTTGCTTCCTGATTACTCACATTTATGCTTCATGCAAAAGAATCCCAGGTCCCTCTGTACTGCAACACTTTGTAATTTTTCTCCATTTAAATTATAATTTGCTTTTCTATTTTTTCTGCCAAAGTGGATAACTTCACATTTTCCCACATTATACTCCATCTGCCAAATGTTTGCCCACTCACTTAGCCTGTCTGTATCCTTTTGCAGATTTGTTGTGTCTTCCTCACAATTTACTTTCCCACCCATTTTTGTATCATCAGCAAACATGGCAACATTACACTCGGTCCCTTCATCTAAGTCATTAATATAGATCGTAAATAGTTGAGGCCCCAGCACTGATCCCTGCAGCATCCCACTCGTTACTGATTGCCAACCGGAAAATGACCCATTTATCTGGGACCCACACACTGCTATTGAACAGGGATACTGATCGAAGGCCATTGATTTAACATGGGAAGAATCCAGTCTAACAGGTAATATGGGGCTGACTGTCTGGGAAATACTGACACTCCTACCCTGCAGCTGTCAATCATTGATCTGAGTGGAATAACCCTGACTGACCAATCTCTTCGCTCCTCTCTAGGGCAAAGGTCACCGATGAGCCTGGATCCAAAGACAGCAAACTGGAACTTGGTTCTGTCTGATGATCTGAGGTCAGTAACATGGACTGAACAGGGAGAGCCCTACCCACCTCACCCAGAGAGGTTTAAAGACCATCCCCAAGACCTCTGCTCCCAGAGCTTCTCCTCAGGATCCCATTCCTGGGATGTGGAGACTACTGGGGATTACTGGCGAATAGGGATTGTGTGTGGGAGTGTAGAGAGGGAGGGGAAATTGTATTACCTTGGGAACAGCAATAAATCCTGGTGTTTATATTATCATGGTCGTCTCTGGTCCCGGGACAGTTGGCAGATTATTGAGCTCCTCTCACTGGTCCGGTCTGTGAGCAGGTTCCAAGTTCAGTTGGACTATGAGGCTGGGACTGTGTCATTTCACCAGATCACTGGCTCAAAGGGACATTTATACACATTTCGAACCACGTTCACTGAACTCGTGTTTCCAGCATTTTATTGTCGGGACAAATCCCTAAACTGTTAAATTAATCCTGGTTGGGGGCTGTGATGATGTCATTTCCAGCTCTCCCACGGTCATGCTATGGGTAGGGCTTGCTCCCAGGCCCCTCCCTCTGGTGATGCTGTGAGTGGGACAATCTCAGGCCCCTCCCCTGGTGATGCTGTGGGTGGGACAATCTCAGGCCCCTCCCATGGTGACACTGTGGGCGGGTCTTTCTCAGGCCCCTCCCATGGTGATACTGTCGGCGAGTCTTTCTCAGGCCCCTCCCTCTGGTGATTTTGTGCGTGGGACTCTCAGGCCTCTCCCACTGGTGATGCAGTGGGCCGGTTTCTCTCAGGCTCCTCCCACTGGTGATGCTGTAGGCGGGGCTCTCTGAGGCCACTCCCTCTGGTGATGCTATGGGCGGGGCTCTCAGGCCCCACTCCTGGTGATGCTGTGGGCTGGGCTCTCTCAGGCCCCTGCCCTTGGTGATGCTGTGGGTGGGGCTCTCTCAGGCCCCTTCCCGAGGTTTGAGGTGCCTGTGACTGACAGGCCGTGCTGGGCTCAGTCCTCAGACTGTATCTGTGGTGCTGAGGCTGGGACCCGGCTTCCTGCTCTCCAGGTTTCTGTTCCCTCTGTTCCCAGGCAGGCCCCTCACTCCCTCTCCACCCTCCTTATTCCAGCAGGGGTTGTGAGGTGCTGGATTGGAGCTCCCTCCCTCCCCGGATTCTCCAACTTTCAGCCTCTCTACTCCCAGTGCTTCAGGAGCTGTTGGCGGGGAGCCCCCCAAACGCAGCCATTCTCAGCTGGCCCATCCTGTGCCCGTCTCTGGCTGCTCCGGTGACCAATCAGAGGCTGGTCAATGGGGAAAGGAGAGCGTCTGCCCATGAGCTGATCCCCCAGGCTTCCCCAGGGCAGGCTGGAGGCTCCAACTATCCACTTTCTGTCAGACAACTTCCCGGCAGTCCCAGAGACCACAACCAATCACAGCACTGACTGGGGGAACAGTGCCTGAACCTACACCAGCCCTGATTCTCATGGCTGCACACACTGCTGCAACTTCCCAGCAATGTTTCCTGCCCTGTGGAATAGATCGCCATATCCCACAGGGAGGGTGAGAGGAAGGAGGTGAATCAGTCCTCGTGCTGGAGTTCAAACCTGATCCCACATCTTCAATCCACCTGACATGGTCAATGATCGATCCCTTGTCAGGGTCCAACATCACTACATCCTTCGCCAATTCTTTTAAACCTTTTATCGAGGTCAGGGAACAGCATCTGCAGCAGCTGCTGGAGGCTCCACATTCTCAGCATCTGCATCTGGGTCCTCAATATTGTATCCTGACCCGACCACAACACCCACATCATTGGTCCCTGACCTGATCCCTTTACTCTCCCTACTGGAACCGATTGTGGTGAGCACAATTCTGATTCAATGAATGATTTAAAGTTGTTCGATTTCTCGCACTCACTTGAGGGGCGGCTGAAGGATTTTGGACTTTTAAAAAATATTGTTAATTACCTGGTAAAGGAGCTGGGTTTGATTAAAAGTACTAATTCAACAAAGGAATTGTTAAACTGACTGTTCACTGGTATGCTGGGAAGGTTGGCCACATTGGAAAAGTCTTATAGACTGTCTCGAAGGTTAAAGATAAGACAGCTGTGAGGTCTTGATGATCTGTGAGAAACTGCTGTAAACATCAGATTCTGTCGTATCAACTTGTTTTATACCCTGGGAAAGAGAGAGAGTGGAAACATACCAACAGTGTGTTGTTGCCAGCAAGAAGGGTATAAAACCAGCCATTTCAGTAAGATCGAAAGAGACAGTCATGAGACAGACCAATAGATCCCCACACAGGATGGTGATGGAGAATTAACCTCTCAGTCTCCCAAAGCAGAATAATTGACCATTCTGAGTTGAGTTGTATGACTGACTTATAGCCTGTATTAATCTCTGTCTGTAAAACTAATTGTACTTCAGTGCTAATAAAACCAATTAGTTAGAAATGTTTAAAGCCTTGGTGATCTTATCTCCTATTACCCTAAAGAGTAAAGAGAGTAAATTTAAAAATCAGACAGTTGCTCTGTCCCTAACAACAGTTTTGTCATGTATTTCACCATCTTGCAATGATTATAAGTATGTAACTGTAACTCATGCACACTGTACCTGTACCCTTGTAATGCACACCCTGACTACAGGGAGTGAGCTCCTCACCTGGGCTTCCAGGTATAAAAGGGGAGTTCCCACCCAGGATCAGCACTCTTTAGTCCTGGAAATAAAGTGAAGGTCACAGAGTGACCGTGTCTGACATATCCATGCCTCGTGTGAGTTTGTAACAAGGTGCAGAGACACAACATCTGGCGACGAGAAGCGGGAATCACCAAACCACGAGGATGGCCACCGGCAGCACAGAGGAACGTTACTGTGTGGGTGAGGACTGGGACGACTGTGGAAAGACTCCAGCAGAGCTTTGTCACAAAGGACTGGCTGGAAGAGGCAGCGGCTGACAAGCGGAGGGCGCATCTACTGACCAGCTGTGGTCCACAGATGTATGCGCTAATGAAACACCTGCTCGCACCCCAAAAGCCAGCGGACAAGTCCTTCAAAGAGCTCAGCCAGCTGACCAGTGAGCATCTCAAGCTGGCCCGGCACCGGTTCTACTCTCACCGGCGTCGGGAGGGTCAAAACATCTCGGACTTCGTGGCGGAACTGCGGCGTTTGGCCAGTATCTGTAAGTTCTCCGATGCCTGCAGCGGGGAGATGTTAAGGGACTTTTTCATCGAGGGCATTAATCATGCCGGCATTTTCACGAAGCTCATAAAGACGAAGGATTTGACTTTAGAAGGGGCAGCGTTGATAGCTCAGACCTTTATGGAAGGGAGAGAGGAGACCAAGCTAATCCATGCACACAGCCCTGGTTTTAAAGTTGCGTTGAACCAGGGAATAAATGTTATAAAAATGACACAGAACCCCACAGACAGGGAAGGGCAATTCGACACTGTCCAGGCAGACAGGCAAGGGCAATTCAACACCACCCAGGTAGCAACAAGCTCCTGGCAACAGGGACAATGGAAAGGGGATTGGCAATTCACGCCATCACGAGGAACAATACATCCTGTGATGGGACAATTAACATCCCCATCAGAGTGCTTAGAAACAGCCAAAAGGGCCATCAGAAAGGGATGCCTGGGAATAGTCCTTTTGTTAACAGCAATCTCAGCTCATGTTGGAGAAGTGGGAGCAGACACACTGCAAAAATCTGCAGGTTCCAACTTTACACCTGTAGGATTTGTAATGTCAAGGGACACCTGGCCAGGATGTGCAAAAAGGCAGTAGCGAGGCTAATCTGCGAGACAGAGGAACCAGACGAGGGGTCTGAAATGCAGGATGAGGCCTGGGGAACAACCATGGATGCTGAAGTTCAGAGAGTTCACGTGGCTGACGTCCACAGTTCATACACCAAAACGCCACCCATGATGGTGAAAGTCTTACTGAATGGCATCCCGGTGCACATGGAGCTGGATACCGGAGCTAACCAGTCACTCATGAGCGCCCAACAATTTGAGAGACTATGGCCACACAGAGCTAGCAGGCCCAAACTGGAACACATTGAGACGCAGCTACGTACGTACACCAAAGAGATCATCCCAGTGCTGGGCAGTGCAAACTTGGTGGTAACACATAATGGATTACAGAACCGGCTGCCACTCTGGATCATTCCAGGAAATGGCCCCGTGCTCTTGGGGAGGAGTTGGCTAGCTGAGATGAATTGGAAATGGGGGGATGTGCACACCATTTCATCCGTGGAGCGAAGTTCATGCTCGCAGGTATTGCAAAAATTCGAGTCACTCTTTCAACCCGGTGTCGGAACGTTCAAGGGCACCAAAGTAGTGATACACATCACTCCGGACGCCAGACCAGTGCACCACAAAGCCAGAGCGGTGCTGTATGTGATGCGTGAAAAAATTGAAAGTGAACTGCTCAGAGAGGGCATAATTTCGCCCGTTGAATTCAGCGACTGAGCAAGTCCTATTGTTCCCGTCCTCAAAGCAGATGGCTTGGTTAGGATTTGTGGCGACTACAAAGCCATCATCAGCCGAGTGTCGCTGCAAGACCAATAACCGCTTCCGAGAGCGGAGGACCTCTTTGCCACACTGACAGCTGTTCATGAAGCTGGACCTCACTTCGGCCTACATGACTCAGGAACTGGCAGAAGATTCCAAGCTTCTGACCACCATCACGACGCACAAAGGACTATTTGTCTACAACAGGTGTCCGTTTGGCATTCGTTCGGCAGCGGCTATCTTTCAATGAAACATGGAAAGCTTGCTCAAGTCCATCCCTGGAACGATCGTATTCCAAGACGACATCCTTATAACGGGTCGAGACACCGAGGGACACCTCCGCAACCTGGAGGAGGTGCTACGCCGATTGGATCGGGTAGGCCTGCGGCTTAAAAAGGCCAAGTGCATGTTTTTGGCCCCAGAGGTCGAGTTCCTGGGCAGGAGGGTTGCCGCAGATGGGATCCAGCCCACTGAATCAAAAACTGAGGCGATTCGCCGGGCGCCCAGGCCTGGCAACACGTCGGAGTTGCGATCATTCCTGGGACTCTTGAACTATTTTGGGAACTTCCTGCCGAACTTAAACACATTGTTGGAGCCATTACACATGCTCCTCCGTAAAGGTTATGAATGGTCTTGGGGGGATTGTCAAGAACGGGCTTTCAATAAGGCGAGGAACCTGCTGTGTTCCAACAAACTGTTGACTTTGTATGACCCCTGTAAAAAACTGGTTTTAACATGCGATGCGTCATCCTACAGGGTTGGGTGTGTATGCAGCAGGGTAACGATGACGGCCGACTCCAACCGGTGGCTTATGCCTCCAGGTCGCTCTCCCAGGCAGAGCATGGATACAGCATGGTCGAGAAGGAGGCACTCGCGTGTGTGTACGGTGTGAAAAAGATGCACCAGCACCTTTTCGGTAGACGGTTCGAGCTAGAGACGGACCACAAGCCGTTAACATCCCTGTTGTCCGACAGCAAGGTTGTCAACGCTAATGCGTCAGCTCGCATACAGCAATGGGCCTTCACGATGGCTGCGTAGGACTACACCATACGGCACCGGCCAGCCACCGAAAATTGCGCTGACGCGCTCAGCAGGCTCCCACTGGCCACCACCGAGGGGGCATCAGAGCAGAGCGCTGAGATGGTCATGGCCATTGAGGCTTTTGACACTGCGGGCTCCCCTATCACAGCCCGACAGATCAAACTCTGGACCAACAGGGACCCCCTCCTATCCATGATAAAAAAATGTGTCCTGACTGAGGACTGGGCGCCCGCACACGGGGCGTGCCCCGAGGAAGTCAGGCCGTTTCAGAGACCGATGGATGAACTCTCCGTCCAAGCCGACTGCCTGTTATGGGGCAGCCGGATCGTCATGCCCCAAAAAGGGAGGGAAGTGTTCATCAGGAAACTCCACAGCGAGCACCCTGGCATCGTGTTAATAAAGGCCATTGCCCGGTCACATGTGTGGTGGCCGGGGATTGACTCAGACCTGGAACACTGGGTGCGCAGGTGCACGACGTGTGCCCAGCTGGACAATGCCCCCAGGGAGGCCCCACTTAGCCCATAGCCCTGGCCCACCAGGCCATGGTCACGTATTCATGTAGACTATGTGGGCCCGTTCATGGGAAAAATGTTCCTGAGGCGGGAGCTCGGAGCAGCGCGAGTCCGGGGTCGGCGAGAGGCCTATAAAGGCCAGCGGGAGCTCGGAGCAGTCAGTCGAGGAGGCGGGAGCTCGGAGCAGCGCGAGTCCGGGGTCGGCGAGAGGCCTATAAAGGCCAGCGGGAGTCGAGCAGTCAGTCGAGGAGGCGGGAGCTCGGAGCAGCGCGAGTCCGGGGTCGGCGAGAGGCCTATAAAGGCCAGCGGGAGCTCGGAGCAGTCAGTCGAGGAGGCGGGAGCTCGGAGCAGCGCGAGTCCGGGGTCGGCGAGAGGCGTACCGGTGCAGCTACAGGGAGAAGGCAAAAAAACAAAGGTGACGTCACAGCCGAGGGGGTAAGTGATTGGCTGGTGATTGGTGAGTAGTTTTTCTTTTTCTTCTTATATTGGTCAGTAACTTTTAACATTGTTATTACCAGTTTAAGTGTATCTAAGGGTTAAGTCATGGCAGGAGAGCTCGGTCGGGTGTTATGCTCCTCCTGTACCATGTGGGAACTCAGGGACGCTTCCGGTGTCCCTGACGACTATGTGTGCGGGAAGTGTATCCGCCTCCAGCTCCTGACGGTCCGCGTTACGGAATTGGAGCTGAGGGTGGATTCACTCTGGAGCATCCACGATGCTGAGAATGACGTGAGTATCACGTGTAGTGAGTTGGTCTTACCGCAGGGAAAGGGTCCACAGCCAGATAGGGAATGGAAGACCAGCAGGAAGAGTAGAGCAAGGAAGGTAGTGCAGGGGTCCCCTGCGGTCATCCCCCTGCAAAACAGATACACCGCTTTGGGTACTGTTGAGGGGAATGACTCATCAGGGGAGGGCAGCAGCAGCCAAGTTCATGGCACCGTGGCTGGCTCTGCTGCACAGGAGGGCAAGAAAAAGAGTGGGAGAGCGATAGTGATAGGGGATTCAATTGTGAGGGGAATAGATAGGCGTTTCTGCGGCCGCAACCGAGACTCCAGGATGGTATGTTGCCTCCCTGGTGCAAGGGTCAAGGATGTCTCGGAGCGGGTGCAGGACATTCTGAAATGGGAGGGAGAACAGCCAGTTGTCATGGTGCACATTGGTACCAACGACATAGGCAAAAAAAGGGATGAGGTCCTACGAAACGAATTTAAGGAGCTAGGAGCTAAATTAAAAAGTAGGACCTCAAAAGTAGTAATCTCGGGATTGCTACCAGTGCCACGTGATAGTCAGAGTAGGAATCGCAGGATAGCGCAGATGAATACGTGGCTTGAGCAGTGGTGCAGCAGGGAGGGATTCAAATTCCTGGGGCATTGGGACCGGTTCTGGGGGAGGTGGGACCAGTACAAACCGGACGGTCTGCACCTGGGCAGGACTGGAACCAATGTCCTCGGGGGAGTGTTTGCTAGTGCTGTTGGGGAGGATTTAAACTAATATGGCAGGGGGATGGGAACCAATGCAGGGAGACAGAGGGAAACAAAAAGGAGCCAAAAGCAAAAGACAGAAAGGAGAGGAGGAAAAGTGTAGGGCAGAGAAACCCAAGGCAAAGAACAAAAAGGGCCACTGTACAGCAAAATTCTAAAAGGACAAAGGGTGTTAATAAAACAAGCCTGAAGGCTTTGTGTCTTAATGCAAGGAGTATCCGCAATAAGGTGGATGAATTAATTGTGCAAATAGATGTTAACAAATATGATGTGATTGGGATTACGGAGACGTGGCTCCAGGATGATCAGGGCTGGGAACTCAACATTCAGGGGTATTCAACATTCAGGAAGGATAGAATAAAAGGAAAAGGAGGTGGGGTAGCATTGCTGGTTAAAGAGGAGATTAATGCAATAGTTAGGAAAGACATTAGCTTGGATGATGTGGAATCTATATGGGTAGAGCTGCAGAACACCAAAGGGCAAAAAACGTTAGTAGGAGTTGTGTACAGACCTCCAAACAGTAATAGGGATGTTGGGGAGGGCATCAAACAGGAAATTAGGGGTGCATGCAATAAAGGTGTAGCAGTTATAATGGGTGACTTTAATATGCACATAGATTGGGCTAGCCAAACTGGAAGCAATACGGTGGAGGAGGATTTCCTGGAGTGCATAAGGGATGGTTTTCTAGACCAATATGTTGAGGAACCAACTAGGGGGGAGGCCATCTTAGACTGGGTGTTGTGTAATGAGAGAGGATTAATTAGCAATCTCATTGTGCGAGGCCCCTTGGGGAAGAGTGACCATAATATGGTGGAATTCTGCATTAGGATGGAGAATGAAACAGTAAATTCAGAGACCATGGTCCAGAACTTAAAGAAGGGTAACTTTGAAGGTATGAGGCGAGAATTGGCTAGGATAGATTGGCGAATGATACTTAGGGGGTTGACTGTGGATGGGCAATGGCAGACATTTAGAGACCGCATGGATGAAGTACAACAATTGTACATTCCTGTCTGGCGTAAAAATAAAAAGGGGAAGGTGGCTCAACCGTGGCTATCTAGGGAAATCAGGGATAGTATTAAAGCCAAGGAAGTGGCATACAAATTGGCCAGAAATAGCAGCGAACCTGGGGACTGGGAGAAATTTAGAACTCAGCAGAGGAGGACAAAGGGTTTGATTAGGACAGGGAAAATGGAGTACGAGAAGAAGCTTGCAGGGAACATTAAGGCGGATTGCAAAAGTTTCTATAGGTATGTAAAGAGAAAAAGGTTGGTGAAGACAAACGTAGGTCCCCTGCAGTCAGAATCAGGGGAAGTCATAACGGGGAACAAAGAAATGGCGGATCAATTGAACAAGTACTTTGGTTCGGTATTCACTAAGGAGGATACAAACAACCTTCCGGATATAAAAGGGGTCAGAGGGTCTAGTAAGGAAGAGGAACTGAGGGAAATCTTTATTAGTCGGGAAATTGTGTTGGGGAAATTGATGGGATTGAAGGCAGATAAATCCCCAGGGCCTGACGGCCTGCATCCTAGAGTACTTAAGGAGGTGGCCTTGGAAATAGCGGATGCATTGACAGTCATTTTCCAACATTCCATTGACTCTGGATCAGTTCCTATGGAGTGGAGGGTAGCCAATGTAACCCCACTTTTTAAAAAAGGAGGGAGAGAGAAAACAGGGAATTATAGACCGGTCAGCCTGACCTCAGTAGTGGGTAAAATGATGGAATCAATTATTAAGGATGTCATAGCAGTGCATCTGGAAAATGGTGACATGATAGGTCCAAGTCAGCATGGATTTGTGAAAGGGAAATCATGCTTGACAAATCTTCTGGAATTTTTTGAGGATGTTTCCAGTAAAGTGGACAAAGGAGAACCAGTTGATGTGGTATATTTGGACTTTCAGAAGGCTTTCGACAAGGTCCCACACAAGAGATTAATGTGCAAAGTTAAAGCACATGGGATTGGGGGTAGTGTGCTGACGTGGATTGAGAACTGGTTGTCAGACAGGAAGCAAAGAGTAGGAGTAAACGGGTACTTTTCAGAATGGCAGGCAGTGACTAGTGGAGTGCCGCAAGGTTCTGTGCTGGGGCCCCAGCTGTTTACATTGTACATTAATGATTTAGACGAGGGGATTAAATGCAGTATCTCCAAATTTGCGGATGATACTAAGTTGGGTGGCAGTGTGAGCTGCGAGGAGGATGCTATTAGGCTGCAGAGTGACTTGGATAGGTTAGGTGAGTGGGCAAATGCATGGCAGATGAAGTATAATGTGGATAAATGTGAGGTTATCCACTTTGGTGGTAAAAACAGAGAGACAGACTATTATCTGAATGGTGACAGATTAGGAAAAGGGAAGGTGCAACGAGACCTGGGTGTCATGGTACATCAGTCATTGAAGGTTGGCATGCAGGTACAGCAGGCGGTTAAGAAAGCAAATGGCATGTTGGCCTTCATAGCGAGGGGATTTGAATACAGGGGCAGGGAGGTGTTGCTACAGTTGTACAGGGCCTTGGTGAGGCCACACCTGGAGTATTGTGTACAGTTTTGGTCTCCTAACTTGAGGAAGGACATTCTTGCTATTGAGGGAGTGCAGCGAAGGTTCACCAGACTGATTCCCGGGATGGCGGGACTGACCTATCAAGAAAGATTGGATCAATTGGGCTTGTATTCACTGGAGTTCAGAAGAATGAGAGGGGACCTCATAGAAACGTTTAAAATTCTGACGGGTTTAGACAGGTTAGATGCAGAAAGAATGTTCCCAATGTTGGGGAAGTCCAGAACCAGGGGTCACAGTCTGAGGATAAGGGGTAAGCCATTTAGGACCGAGATGAGGAGAAACTTCTTCACCCAGAGAGTGGTGAACCTGTGGAATTCTCTACCACAGAAAGTAGTTGAGGCCAATTCACTAAATATATTCAAAAGGGAGTTAGATGAAGTCCTTACTACTCGGGGGATCAAGGGTTATGGCGAGAAAGCAGGAAGGGGGTACTGAAGTTTCATGTTCAGCCATGAACTCATTGAATGGCGGTGCAGGCTAGAAGGGCTGAATGGCCTGCTCCTGCACCTATTTTCTATGTTTCTATGATCGTTGTCGATGCATACTCGAAGTGGATCGAGTGCATCATATTGAACTCGTGCACGACATCCATCACAGTGGAGAGTCTGCGTATGGTTTTCGCGACCCACGGCTTGCCGGACATCCTGGTCAGCGACAATGGCCTGTGTTTTACCAGCCATGAATTCCAGGAGTTTATGTCGGGCAGTGGGATCAAGCATGTCCGGACAGCGTCGTTCAAGCCGGCCTCCAATGGCCAGGCGGAATGGGCTGTCCAAGTCATAAAGCAGGGCATGCTACGCATCCAAGGACCCTCCCTTCAGTACCGCCTATCGCGCCTCCTGCTGGCCTACAGGTCCCGGCCGCACTCGCTCACGGGAGTCCCGCCAGCGGAACTCCTCATGAATAGCACGCTCATGACGCGGCTGTCCCTTATTCACCCAGCCCTGGTAGACATTGTTGAGGGCAAGTGCCAGTCCCAAACCGAGCTCCATGATAGAGGCTCAAGGGGGAGATGTATAGAAATAGATGACCCGGTATTTGTTCTAAACCATGCTTTGGGAGCCAAATGGCTTGAGGACACTGTAATTGGCAAGGAAGGAAACAGGATCATGGTGGTCAGACTAAACAATGGGCAGATATGCCGCAAACACTTGGACCAAGTAAAGACAAGGTTCAGTGCAGACACGGAGGAACCGGAAGAAGAGCATTATGAGATAGCACCCCCATCACTGCCAGCGTACGAGCAACAAAGACAGCCCTCAGCATGCACAGGCCATGCGGCCAGCCCGGACAGGCTGGAATCACCTCAAGTGACAGAGACGCGTGCTGAGGCTCAGCCACCAGAGCCACAACTGCGATGCTCCACGAGAGAGCACCGACCACCCGATAGACTTAACCTCTGAAACTAAAAGACTTAAGTGGGGAGGTGATGTCATGTATTTCACCATCTTGCAATGACTATAAGTATGTAACTGTAACTCATGCATACTGTACCTGCACCCTTGTAATGCACACCCTGACCACAGGGAGTGAGCTCCTCACCTGGCCTTTCCGGTATAAAAGGGGAGGTCCCACCCAGGATCAGGACTCTTCAGTCCTGGAAATAATGTGAAGGTCACAGAGTGACCGTGTCTGATACATCCATGCCTCGTGTGAGTTTGTAACAAGTGCAGAGACACAACAAGATTCTAGTAACTTCGCCACAACAGATGTTCGACCAATAGTTCTCCTGCAAGAAAGAGGGAAATGTGTTAGTGAGAGTGTTGTGAGGTGTTTGGAGAATTTGGCTGTAATGGTGGAAAAGCTGACCGTGTGTGTGTGTGAGATGTGAGTTGTGGGTAAGTAGCCGCCTGAGGAAAAGAGTGTTTGAAGACCATACCCTCAAAACTGTCACCAAGCTCATGGTCAACAGGGCTGTAGGAATACCTACTCTCCTGTATGGCTCAGAGACATGGACCATGTACAGTAGACACCTCAAGTCGCTGGAGAAATATCACAAACGATGTCTCCACAAGATCCTACAAATCCCCTGGGAGGACAGACGCACCAACATTAGCGTCCTCGTCCAGGCCAACATTCCCAGCATTGAATCACTGACCACACTTGATCAACTCTGCTGGGCAGGCCACATAGTTCGCATGCCAGACACGAGACTCCCAAAGCAAGCGCTCTACTCAGAACTGCTACATGGGCAGAGGAAATGTTACAAGGACACCCTCAAAGCCTCCCTGATAAAGTGCGACATCCCTACTGACCTGGGAGTCCCTGGCCAAAGACCGCCCGAAGTGGAGTAAGTGCATCTGGGAGGGCGTTGAGCTCCTCGAGTATCGTCACTGAGAGCATACAGAAATCAAGCGCAGACAGCGGAAGGAGCGTGCGGCAAACCAGGCTCCCCGCCTACCCTTTCCTTCAACCACTGTCTGTCCCACCTGTGACAGAGACTGTGGTTCTCGTATTGGACTGTTCAGCCACCTAAGAACTCATGCTAAGAGTGGAAGCAAGTCTTCCTTGATTCAGAGGGACTGCCTATGATGATTATGGGGGGTGTAAGTGAAGTTTGAAATAGTGTGAGTGTGTGAGGAAGAGGAGAAGGATGTTTAGTGAAGTGTGGTGCAGTGATTGTAGCACAGTGCAGGGTAGTGGGGGAGGGGAGTGTAGTGAGTGCTGAGAAAGTAAGGCCAATAAAGGCCAAGATACCAGTGGCCTTCTTGATCACTTGCTGTACCTGCACACTAACCTTTTGTGTTTCATGCACAAGTACCCCCAGGTCCCGCCGAACTTGGCAATTTTTCTCCATTTAAATAATAACTTGCTCTTTGATTTTTTTCTGCCAAACTGCATAACCTCACACTTTCCAACATTCTACTCCAAGCCTGTCTTTGTCCTTTTGCAGATTTTTTGTGTCCTCCTTACACATTGCTTTTCCTCCCATCCTTGTATCATCAGCAAACTTGGCTACGTTACACTCGGTCCTTTCTTCCAAGTCATTAAAATAGATTTTAAATAGCTGGGGTCCCAGCACTGATCCCTGCAGCATCCCACTAGTTACTGATTGCCAACCTGAGAATGAACCATTTATCTCGACTCTCTGTTTTCTGTTCGTTAGCCAATCCTCTATCCATGCTGATATACTACCCCCAACCCCGTGAAGTTTTATTTTGTGCAGTAACCTTTTATGTGGCACCTTGTCAAATGCCATCTGAAAGTCCAAATACACCACATCCACTGGTTCCCCTTTATCCACCCTGTCCGCTGGGAAATTCTGGACTGGCTTCAAACGCAGAAACCAAATCATTGGTAATAATCTCGAGAATTAATGAATAACCAGTGGGACTGGTCTTTTGGTCTTTGGAGACAGGCCCAGAGAGAGCAGAGTTCCTCAATGATAATCTTTGCACTGTCCACACAAACCCAATCACAGGGAACTGGACAGCAGCTCGGTAAAGGAAATGGACCACTCCATCCGTACACAAGAATCCCCCATTCCCCATGTATCGTGACGGCATTCTCACACCTCAAAACAGGGTGGGGTCTCCCTCACAGTTGCTGATGATATCACCGGTTGGGTACGCCCCACGAGGTGGGAAATAGCATCAGGAAAGCTCCAGACACGGCTGGATGATGTGGGGAATGGGCAGCGCAGAAAATGACAATGCCTGCTTTACCCCAAAAGCAGCGTGAGAGGAAGAGGGTGTGAGGCTGGGCCAGAGGAAGAGGATGTGAGACTGGGCCAGAGGAAGAGGGTGTGAGGCTGGGCCAGAGGAAGAGGATGTGAGGCTGGGCCAGAGGAAGAGGGTGTGAGGCTGGGCCAGAGGAAGAGGATGTGAGACTGGGCCAGAGGAAGAGGGTGTGAGGCTGGGCCAGAGGAAGAGGATGTGAGGCTGGGCCAGAGGAAGAGGATGTGAGACTGGGCCAGAGGAAGAGGATATGAGACTGGGCCAGAGGAAGAGGATGTGAGGCTGGGCCAGAGGAAGAGGATGTGAGACTGGGCCAGAGGAAGAGGATATGAGGCTGGGTGAGAGGAAGAGGATGTGAGGCTGGGCCAGAGGAAGAGGATGTAACGCTGGGCCAGAGGAAGAGGATGTGAGGCTGGGTGAGAGGAAGAGGATGTGAGGCTGGGCCAGAGGAAGAGGATGTGAGGCTGGGCCAGAGGAAGAGGATGTGAGGCTGGATGAGAGGAAGAGGATGTGAGGCTGGGCCAGAGGAAGAGGATGTGAGGCTGGGCCAGAGGAAGAGGATGTGAGGCTGGGCCAGAGGAAGAGGATGTGAGGCTGGGCCAGAGAAAGAGGATGTGAGGCTGGGCCAGAGGAAGAGGATGTGAGGCTGGGCCAGAGGAAGAGGATGTGAGGCTGGGCCAGAGGAAGAGGCTGTGAGGCTGGGCCAGAGGAAGAGGATGTGAGGCTGGGCCAGAGGAAGAGGCTGTGAGGAATGGCTGGTGTCAGACACCAATCCAGATCTGCCGACAGCAGACCTCGGCAACACTTTCCGGGCGGATGTGGCTGGGACACGCCACATGGACGGCATCACCACCAGGGCATCAGCTAATAGTGAGCCTTCTGTAGACAGGAGCCAGGAGTCAGCCACGGGACTTTGCTCACACTGTACAAAGCCTCCATCCACCCTCTCCTCCAATATGACCCTCTGGCCCGGTACACAGCGAGCGAGAGAGACACAAACTGATGAGCCAGCAATAAGGGCAGTGTGCTGCCTCTCACACTTTAGCTGCTTAAGCTGTCTGCACAACATCTGTGGCCACCAAACAATGGAAGGAAGGCTTCGGAGACTGCGGCAGAGATACCTGCACAAGGCAAGGACTAACCTGTCACTGTAACTGCAGATAGAGGAGGGAGGTCAGAACTCGCCCCCCACCCCTGTACAATTACAACACTGCACTGTCCATGGGCCTGCAGTAAGTGGCAGATCTTAGCAACCTTCAATCACAGAAAAGATTGTGTCTCAGGAGCCAACTGAATGTTATTGAAACCCAGTCACTGGTCAGAACTGACCGTCACAAACTCCAGCATTTCTGATCTCCAAAGGATGCTAAAAGGGTAATAAACCCATGCCCATCCTTAGCGAGCGCCGACTGTCATTAGTGGGAATCATTTCAATAGTTAGCAGCCCCAGTCTGCACCTGGTTTGTGCTCAGTGTCTCCGCAGAACAGCAAAGGCAATATCAGCACGTGCAGAGTGAGGGATTGAACCTGCATCCAGCTGTGGGTCCCACACCCAGTGTGAAGGGTGAACACATCCCAAACTGATCCAATGTAGAGTCCATACAGGGGAGAGATTAAAAGGAACTTTCACTGCATTAGCTGCAGCTTGATTCAACTCAATGTCGGAGAAACGAATGGGTTGTGTGTGATCCCATTCTGTAAACACCCCTCATCTCCCATCTATAGATTACACACATGCCTCCAAATGAGGAACGCACACCAGGTCCTGAGACTGCCAGAGAACCAGGCCAAAGCCTTCAGTGGGAGTGTGGCGGAAGGGAAGCAAAATAGGCTGGAAACCGGACACAGCAGGTTAGAGCCTGCACTGGGAGTTCCTGATAGGCCATGTAAAGGGTGGAGCCTCCCACTGCCCCTTACAGGGCCTGTGATGTAGAGGGGAAGGGGCAAGGGAGGTCCTGGCATCCTGAACCTCACAGAACGGTTGGGCATCTGTGGAAGCTGATCCAGCGAGAAGGGAGATGTTACCATGCTCCTGATCGATGGGAGTGAGGGAGGGTCCAACCGGGGTCATTGCTCGAACCCCTGAAGTGGAGGTTTGTGAAGTAACTTTGAGAAGGTCCAAGTCTGGAGGTTTCTAGGGGAGGCCCCAGTAACATCTCCCCAGCTCAGTTCCCCGTGTCAGTGTGGCACACAGGCACCTCCTGAGATCCACACCATGGGTGGGTTCGAGGGTTTGACTGGCAGCGGCTGACGGCCCGTGGTGAAGGAGAACCGGGGGAAGGGGGTCCGGGGGGAAGGGGTTCCGGGGGGAAGGGGTTCCGGAGGGAAGGGGGTCCGGGGGGAAACGGGGTCTTGGGGGGAAGAGGGCCTGGTGGGGGGAAGGGGGTCCGGGGGGGAAGGGGGTCCGGGGGGAAGGGGACCCAGGGGGGAACAGGGTCCGGGGGGAAGGGGACTCGGGGGAGGGAAGGGGTTCCGGAGGGAAGGGGGTCTGGGGGGGAAGGGGACCTGAGGGTGAATGGGGTCTAGGGGGAAGGGGGGCCTGGTGGGAAGGGGGTCCTGGGGGGAAGGGGACCCGAGGGGGGGTTGAGAAGGGAGCCTGGGAAGAAGGGGCCCAGGGGTGAAGGATGACTGGGGGGAAAGGGGCCCGGGGGGAGAGGGTGGAAAGGAGCCCGGGTTGGAGGGGGCCCGGAGGGGAGGGGGCCTGAGGGGGAGGGGGCCCGGGGTGGAAGTGGGCCCGGTGGAGAAGGGGGCTCGGGCAGGAAGGATGCCTGGGGGGGAAGGGGCAATGTGCCCGATACTCAGTCCGCCCACAGTTCCACCATTCCCCTGCCCGGGGGACGGCTGCTGGGAGAGAAGGGCTATCCATTCTCCATCCGGCTCATGACTCCCCTTCACAACCCCACCCCTCGTGCCCAGCATGCCTATAATGAGAGCCATACTACCACCAGGAACATCAGTGAGCAGACCATCGGCTTATTGAAGCAACAGTCTCGCTGCCTTGACCGTTTGGGAGGAGCCCTCCAGCACTTGCCAGACCAGGTGTCCCATTTCATGGTGGTTTGCTGCATTCTCCACAACTTGGCCAGCATGAGGGCGCAGCCCTTGCAACAGGGAGTGGGATCACCTCAGGAGGAGGATGAAGCAGAGGAGGGTGAGAATGAGGACGATGATGAGGAGGAAGTTGATGAGGAGGAGAAGGAACAGGAGGGAGGGAGGAGGCAGCGAGACAATCGGCCTTCTGGACAGGAGTCCGTGACCGGCACATCAGACACTGATTCACATGAATGAACCCCAGGTCCCCGTAGCTCACCAGTTCCCCAGCCTGTCTCCTGAGGTATCACAGCATCCTCCTCCGCACAAAGGTGAAATGAGAGAGACTACAAAATATTCCAAACAACATCAATCAATTTATCTATAACCTTATCACACAGATCACATGAATTCTAATAACTAATGACCCTTGTGCCTGCCATAGTCGAAGCTCTCATTGTGTGCAAGGTGTGAGATGTGGGTGTGAGTGTTGCTAGGCACAGATTGTTGGTGAGTGAGTGCTGGGGGTGTGGTGCATTGAGCAATGTGTGAAGCTTGTGGTACAGATGGTGGTATGTAACATTTGTTGAAGCCTTCACTCACCCTGACCAGTTGTTGTTGTAGTGCCGAGCCTGCTGCGGTTTCAGATTCCGGTTCCCCTGCTGGGAATTGTTCACTCCCTGCTGAGTTAGCTGTGATCTGCTGGTTTCTGCTGGTCCCCATCCTGCTTTGGATTCCGTCCCACTGCTGCCCAATGCCCTTTGTTCAGCGGCTTTCTGCCTTTCCTTCTCCGGGATTTATTCCCTTCCTTTCAGTTCTCTCGCCCCTTCGTGCTTTATCTTGGAGCTCCCTGCTGTGGGCATCAATGCTAAAGTATGACAGTGCTGCACTGCACAGTTTCTGGCAGTGTCGGCCTATCTAATGCAGGACTATCCAGTGGGGAATATAGTAACTCGTTGGCTGTAAAGCACTTTGGGACATCCGGAGGTGGGGAAAGGTGCTATATAAATGCAAGTTCTTTCTTTCACTGTACACAGTGATGCTGGCACACAGGCCAAATTGTGGTCATTCCCAGCCTTCAATCCCATTCACCCATCACCACTGAGACATTGGGACAGGCGACCAAACGCTTGGTCAAAGAGGGAGGTTTTAAGCACCATTTCAAATGTAACTCTGGCTGGTGGGGTTTCTCAGGCCTCAGGTAACCCACCAGCTAAAGTGAGGCTTGGACTGCTGGATCCAGGAGGTAAGTGTAAAGGCAATAGTCCCTGCCTCACCCACCCACTGCCATCGGAAACCTTCCCCGATTCCTCCGATTTCCCCCCCCACCACGAGGCCTCCGATTTCACCCCCCGAGGTCTCTGATTTCCCCCCTCCCTCGCTCTCCACATTTCCCTTATAATGTATGTTCACTTGTAAATAAAGGCCTTGTCAGCCATGACCGTATTGTGGATGATCAAATTGACATCATGTCATTGACGGAGACATGGTTGAGGGGTGATGAGACCTTTCCCCTCAGTGAAGTTTCCCCACCTGACTATACGTACCACCATATTCCACGGTCACACCGCCACGGTGGTGATGTAGCCCTTATATCTAAATCACACCTCGGTCTGTCTCCCTACTCCTCCGGCAACTTCTCCTCCTTTGAGCAACTCACCTTGTTCCACCTCTCACGTCTCTCTTTTAAAATCCTTATTCTGTACCGTCCACCCAAATACCACACCAATTTTCTCAATGTGATATCTTCTCTGCTCTCCTCCCTCTGCCTCTGCACCGAGCGACTTCTCATCCTCAGTGATTCCAACCTCCATCTCAACTCATCTTGCTCCCTCTCCTCTGAGTTCACTGTCCTCCTTTCCTCCCTTAATCTCTCCCTTCATGTCAACTCCCCCACCCATATACACGACCACCCCCTCGATCTTATCATCTCACGTGACCTCACTATCCCCTCCGTAACCATCACCGATGAGGGAAACTCCGACCATTTCCTCATCTCACTCTCGACCCATTTTCCCCTTCCCGCTCTTAAACCCACTTCTTTCTGTATCCACTCCTGGGAAAAACTCTCCCTCAAGTCTCTTACCGCTGCACTTTCTAATTCCCAACTACCTGGCCTTTGGCGTACTATTCTCCAAGACATCTCTGCAGATACTGACTTACTGAATCACACCCTCTCCACCACCGTTGATGCCCTTGTCCCATTACAATCATTACACTCTCTCACCCAAGTCATTCCCCCTGCTATACCCGTCATCTCCACTCCCTTAAATCCAAGGGACGCAGACTTGAACGTCTTTGGCAAACAACTGGTCTATTCATTTATCACCAGATTTGGCAGATCATATAAAGCACCATCGGGTCCTGCTCTCCATCACTAAAACCACCCACTATTCTAACATCATCCAGGCGGCAAAAATAACACCAGTCTTCTCTTCACCACTAACCATCTCCTCAAACCACCCTCCCCTGCCTCCTCCTCCCTCACCTCCAACAATAAATGTGAGGAGCTCAGGACTTCTTTGTTAAAAGGTCAACAACATCCATTCACCTGTTTCTGCTTTCAATTCCCTCCCTCCCCCGGCCCACCGGACCGCACTCCCTCTCCCGTCCCCCGGCGCATTGGACCTCACTTCCTGTTCCCTCCCCCGGCGCATTGGACCTCACTTCCTGTCCCCTCACTGGCCAACGGGACCTCATTTCCTCTCCCCTCCCCCGGCCAACCGGACCTCACTTCCTCTCCCCTCCTCCGGCCCACCGGACCTCACTTCCTCTCCCCTCTCCCAGCCCTAACCCTAAATTTGCATATTTCTGTCCTATCTCCCCTCTTGCCCTCTCACAGGACATCTTGTCAATGAGACCGACCTCCTGCTCTCTCAACCCTATTCCTACTAAATCGCTGACTACCCAACGTTCCTTCCTGGCTCCCATGTTAGCGGATATTGTTCACGGTTCTCTCTCCTCCGGTATTGTCCTCCTTTCCTTCAAATCTGCCGTCATCACCCCTTTTCTCAAAAAACAACCCTTGACCCCTCCATGCCTGTAAACTATCACCCCATCTCCAACCTCCCTTTCCTCTCCAAAGTTCCTGAACGTGTTGCCACCTCCCAAATCCGTGATCATCTTTCCCAGAACTCCTTGTTTGAATCCCTCCAATCAGGTTTCCGCCCCTGCCACAGTACTGAAACTGCTCTTACCTCGCTCACACATCACATCCTCATTGACTGCGACAAAAGTAATCTTTCCCTCGTCTGCAGCTTTGACACAAAATTCTGCTCCAACACCTCTCCACCATCGTCCAGCTGGATGGGACGGCACTCGCCTGGTTTCATTCCGATCTTTCCAGCCGTAACCATAGAAACAAGTGCAATGGCTTCTCTTCCCGATCCCACACTGTCACCTCTGGTGTCCCCCAAGGTTCTATCCTTGGCCCCTCCTATTTCTCATCTACATGCTGCCCCTCAGTGACATCATCCGGCAACACAAGCTGAGTTTTCACATGTACGCTGATGATACCCAGCTCTACCCCTCCTCCACCTCTCTCACCCCTCCACCGTCTCTATACTATCGGACTGCTTGTCCGACATCCAGCACTGGATGAGTAGAAATTTCCTCCAATTTAATATGGGGAAGACTGAAGCCACTGCCTTTGGTTCACGTCACAAACTCCATTCCACTGATGCGACCTCTCTCCCCGACAGCTGTCTCAGGCTGACCAAGTCTGATCGCAACCTCGGTCTCACGTTTGATGATGAATTGAGCTTCCTACCTCATATCCGTTCTAACACTGACTGCCCATTTCCACCTTCGTAATATCGCCCGCCTCCGCCCTTAACTCAACTTATCTGCTGCTGAAACCCTCATCCATTCCTTTATCACCTCTACACTTGACTATTCCAATGCACTCCTGGCCGGCCTCCCTCTTTCTATCCTCCATAAACTTGAGGTCTTCCAAAACTCTGCTGGCCGTGTGTGAACTCGCACCGAGGCCCACTCACCCATCTCCCCTGTGCTCGCTGACCGATATTGGCTCCCAGTTAAGTAGTGCCTCGATTTTAATATTCTCATCTTGTTTTCAAATCCCTCCTTGTCCTCGCCCCTCATTATCTCTGTAATCTCCTCCAGCCCTATAATCCCCCAGACCGCTGTGCTCCACCTATTCTGGCCTTTTGAACATCCCGATTTGAAATACTCCGCCATTGGTGGTGGTGTCACCAGCTGCCTGGGTCCTAAGCTCTGGAATTCCCTCCCTAAATATCTCCTCCTCTCCACTTCATTCCTCCTTTAAGGCTCTCCTTAAAACCCACCTCCTCAACAAAGCTTTTGGTCATCTGCCCTAACATCTCCTTATATGGCTCGCTGCTAAATTTTGTTTTCTTTGTTAACAATCCTGTGAAACGTCTTGGCAAGTTTTATTACATTAAAGGCGCTATATAAATATTTGTTGTTGTTGTTGTTGTTGATGCTCCGTCCCCGATCACTCCCCCCACACTTCCTATTTCCGGCCCCGTTCCTTTCCCCAATACTCCGCCCCGATCCTTTCACCCCCCGTCCTGCCCCGATATTCCGGCTCCAATCCTTCCACTCCCCCCGGAAACTCCGGCCCCAATACTTTCACCCCCCCCGCCCCAACACCCTTCCAGCCCCTGACCAGACCCCATTCCCCACCCGATCCCTCCCTCCATCCTCTCTGTGGCCTAGTGCCCCAGGCCTACCCGCCCACAGCCTCTCCATCTGTCTGGCTGCCGGTGGAAAGCAGAGTTTTGAAATACAAACCAGGCCCTGCAGTTAAATGAGGCAGGGCCTGTGAGAAATCCCTTCTCCCGGGTTTCCCCATCACTTTCTAGCCCCTCCTCCTCCATATTAAAATTCCGGCCGAAGAGAAAACCCAGGAATGTCACTGCGTTTCCTCTGACCTCTTGGAAATGTTGGACATTGCCTCAACAGTAATAAGATACTTGGGTTTGGACTTCTCGTCAATCACGGTATCATTGAGGACACCAATTTACCGCAGTGTTTGTCTGTCTGTTGAGAAGCTCCGATTGCAGCGTTTCCCAAACCCTCTACAGCGAGTCACTGGACAATCGGGGACTCATCAATCAGGCCTCGAAACCAACTTTCCACAAACGTATCGTCAGCAACAAGTCCCACACCACTGAATGATTTAAAAGCTCCCCAAAGTAGGCAGCTTTGTTCCTCGCTTCTCCTGGATATATTTATTTGTTTTATCTCCCAGAGTTGTTCCAGCCTGTCCTCCCACCTTCCCCGAACGATTAACTTCATCCACCATCCCTTATTATTGATTGAAATATTAAAATAAACTCGTGGGTGTGTGAGTGAGAATCTATGTCAGCCGTTAAACAACCCACCCGGGGATTGGGTAAACCCACAGCGGTACTGCCCCAGGACTATTACACAGGTCTTCCACCACCAAACAACACGTTAGCAGGTATAACAAACCCAACACATTCACGGCCCAGATACTGGGGACAAAGACACAGCTCCTCATAGAATCATAGAAAGTTACTGCACAGCAGGAGGTCATTTGGCCCATTGTGGTCTGTGCCATATCTGGGAGTTCAGGTCTCCAGGCAGGGTAAATGGAGCCGAATAGCACTTTCCAGCTCTTGGTCCGTAGCCTTTAGGTTACAGCACTTCAAGTGCACATCCCAGCACTTTTTAAATATGATGCGTGTTTCTGCCTCTACCTCAGGCAGTGAGGCCCAGACTCCCACCACCCTCTGGTTGAAAACCTTCTCCTCAATTCCCCTCTAATCCTTCTGCCAATGACTTTAAATCTATGCCCCCCTGGATATTGACCTCTCTGCTAAGGGAAATTGGTCCTTCCTTTTCACTCCTGGTCCTTCCTATTCACGATGGTGATGATTGGGACGCCTTTGTGGAGAGGCTCGAACATTTCTTCACAGCAAACGACCTGGCAGGAGACGTCCCGGCCATACTGGCTGATAAGCGCAGAGCTATCTTGCTAACCAATCGTGGGCCCACCGTCTATGGCCTCGTCAGGGACTTGCTGGCACCAGCGAAGACAACGACCAAGTCGTACAAGGAGCTCATAACCCTGATCCAGGAGCAACTCAAGCCCAAGGAGAGCATCCTCACAGCCAGACACGGTTCTATACCCACCGACTGCCTGAAGCCCAGGAAATCACCAAGTACGCCGCAGACCTCAGGAGGCTGGCGGCACCGCGCGAGTCCGGCAACCTCCTCACCGAAGCGCTACGGGACATTTTTGTCATTGGAATTGGCCACGAGGGCCTTCTTCACAAGCTACTGTCGGCAGATACCACAGTCACACTGCAGAAGGCCATCTCTGTGAGCCAGGCATATTCACCTCGACCTGCGGCTCTAGGCAGATGACTCACCTTCAGGACTCAAACCCAGCAGATACTGTGCACAGAGCACCATTTAGAGGCTGGACTGTAGAGCGCGAACCCTTTCAGGGAAGAGAGAACAGGCCTCCGAGTCCCTTAACTCAGAGTGCGCCGAGGGGGGCTAATCAAGTAGCACCATGTTGGCGTTGCGGAGGGAATCACAGGACTCACCAGTGCCGCTTTAAAGTCTATGTATGCAAAGGCGGCAGCACAAAGGGCCACCTTCAGCGAATTTGTCAGAGAAACATGATTCACTGTGTCAATGAAGAGTCTGTAGATGGCCAGGAATCCAGCGCGGATTATGAATCGATAGGCAGAGAGACAGCGCAGCCCCACGGAGAGGTACATCGCATGTTCACCTGTACCACCGAGTGTTCCCCGCTGAAGATGGAAGTCGAGATAAATGGTGTTCCTGTCTTCATGGAAGTGGACACGGGGGCGAGCCAGTTAGTGATGAAGCCTTTGAGAGGCTGAACGACCCAAGTTGGTCCCGGTTCAGGCAAAGTTGCGCACCTACACTGATGAAATCATCCCAGTCATTGGTAGTGTAGATGTAAAGGTACTCCATTATGGCGCGGTGCACAAGTTACCCCTGTGGATTGTTGCAGGTGATGGACCAATGCTGCTCGGCAGAAGGTGGATGGAGAAGATCCATTGGAAATGGGAAGACTTCATCCCTCCAGCGATCGACGTCCTATGCGCTCAGAAGCAAAGCAAGCCCTCACCTGAAGGTGGACCTGGCACCAGAGAGCAGACCAGCACGGCACCCGAGGCACAGACCGCTCAGCACGACTGCATGGAGATGATCCAGCTGAGGTGACCTGAACGCACCTTCCAGGCTCCATGGCAGGACTCCGGAGGAAGAGAATTGAATCCAGAGGTGACTTCCCAGCTTCGGAGACAGAACCCGGGGAGAAGAGGATCACTGCAGTCGACATCGTGGATGGAGGAAGATGGTGCCCAAACCACGAGGTGAAGCACTGAAGAAAAAGATGGCCGCGGTCAGACCACGAGGTGCAGCGCTGATGGAGCAACATGTGGCACCAAACGGAGAAGCGGATTGGGGTAAAGAAAGCAAGGCTCTCTGAAAGGAGGCCTGCAACCCACTGCAATTAAAGGGACAGTTCCACACACTCAAGCAATGTAATAGTAACTGTCAGTCAGAGACAAAATGTGTAACTGATCATGTAAAATGTGTAACTGATAATCTGAATTGTGCACATGCAACCAGCGAGGAAAAGTCGCGCGATTGCGATCGGAACCACAGAGTGTCCATCATAAGTAATGAAAAGTTGTGCAATGCAGGATTTCACCTGCACGCAGCCAATGCAGCGGGCAGACACCCATCGGGAGCACACAGGTCCAGCGAGCTACCCAATGCTGTAGCCTGTGTCCCGGGGACCAGAGTCATGCACTATGGAGTGTGGCCACAAACAGCCGACACACACGAGCTGCAGAGCAAGTGACCTCAGCAGGGCAATGGCACCGGTATCGATACCCTGCCCCTGATCGGCTCCATCTCTCCGGCACCCGATGGCACCAACTGCCACGAGCCGGAAGGAGCAGACTGTGCTGAGGCGCAGTCCCCAGACCCCATCGCCACCAAGGCCTACCCGTAAACGAAGGGTCACCCACCACAGTTCCCCCAAAGGGGACCGGGACCAGCCAGGATCCCAAACCAAACAACGCCCAGGCCAGCGAGTCAGCAGTCCTTTGTGTATTGCTTGGCAACAGCTCCTCAGGAAGCAGCAGCGACCCTGGGCGCAAGGAGAGGACAGGGAGGTCACAGGCATCAGTGAACCGGCCCGACGCTAGGGACCACGGCAACAGTCCCGAGAGCAGGCTAGGCGAGCCAACCGGGTTCCCACTCCCAGCACTGGGCACTGAGTCACCACCAGACTGCAGGGACTCAATCCAACAGCCCTGGAACTAGTTTGTCCTCACGCACCGGTCACTGCATCAATAAGGCATCTCACCAGTCTAACGTACTTGTCTCACAACCAAACCACAAATGGAATGCAAAACCCAGTTTCCTGAACTTGAATGTATATGAATGCTGTGAGCCTCCGACATAATCTATATGGGAGGGGAGGGGGGAGAATGGAGTGGTCAGGGACACACGCAAACAGCAACCACCAGCACTCTACTGCACCAACCACTCACCCAAGATTGAAACGACCTGCCAAGGGTCAACCAGATTGAGCCCACATCGAGCTAAGCCCAGAGCGCAATTAATGCAGAGGCAATTTGCACTAAAGGCTCAGGGGAGAGTGATGTCATGTGGGCTACATGGATACTGTTAGTACTATCACAAGGTGTGCCACCAGAGGGCACAACAGTGGGAGACTTGTAGGTTACCTGTACAGGTGTGCCTGGCCGAGTATAAAAGGCAGGCCACCAGGTGTGATCCTCATTCTGGAGTTAGCTAATAAAGGACTAAGGTCACTAGAGTTCAAGTACAACACACTGCCTCATGGAGTCATTACTAGAGCATCTAAGGACACAACATTCTCTACCCCGGTGTGGTTCAGGGCGAGGAACACTCGGGGACTGTGTTAAAGTGAATAAACCAGAGACTGAAACTCTGCTCAATGGGAGATGTTTATAGCTGCAGTTCCTGGGGCAGCCACTGGGTGGAGCACCATTCTGGGCCCGCTCACTGATGTGGAACACCAGCTTCAGTCCGTGGAAGCCTTTTTATGGCGGACCCCTCGACACCTTCTCACAGACCCCCAGGGGACCGCTCACCCCCGGTGGGGAACCATTGCTCTAACACACTAGATTTCACGTCTGCCTTATATACTTTCAATGTCAATAGATTTCAATGTCTCCCCGCACCAAGCAGCCTCCTAAACACTCTCCCACATTCCCAGATAGGCAGACACAGTCAGCCCAGGTTCCCAGGCCCTGACCCAGAACATAAGATAACCTCAGTAGACGGAATGTCTCCTGCCCTCGGTGTACACGGATAGTTACACACACTGCCGACAAGAACAACTTTCAATCTAAAGGCCTAGTCTACTGAAAAGCCTGTGGAAAGTATTTTTCTCTCACTATGTGACCCTGAGATGACCTTCTGACCCCGTATCCACTCCATCACCAAAACCGACTACTTCCCCCTCCGTAACATCGCCGTCTCCACCCTGCCTCAGCTCATCTGCTGCTGAAACCCTCATCCATCCCTTTGTTATCTCTAGACTTGAATATTCCAACACTTTCCTGCCCGGCCTCCCACCTTCGACCCTCCGTAAATTTGTGTTCATCCACAACTCTGCTACCCGTGTCCTAACTCGCACCAAGTCCCGTTCACCCATCATCATAGGCAGTCCCTCGGAATCGAGGAAGATTTGCTTTCACTCTAAAAATGAGTCCTCAAGTGGCTGAACAGTCCAATACGAGAACCACAGTCCCTGTCACAGGTGGGACAGATGGTCGTTGTAAGGGGGTGATCTCTATGAGGGGGTCACGTTCCTTTCTGACCAACTTGAGTGGTTTGAATCGCTCCCACTCCTCTGGGTTCTAGACTCTGGATTTATTTCGGGGGGTGTGACAAAAGTGCAAAGGACACTGGTTTGGTGCAAACTAACTTTGTTTTTATTACAGTCAAGGAAATACAGGCTTATTATTCGAGTAAGAGAATACAAGGCCAAACTTACAATCACTCTAATAAAGGACAATACAAGGAAAGGTACAAGCTCAAAATTATATACACTCTAATAAAGAACCATACACTACACATTCAAAGGGGGTTACAGTAAAATTACACTTCCCACCTCCCAATACCTAATTCTAGCTAGGTTGGACTCCAGGGCAGGCATGGACTATACTTACCAATCCTTTTGACAGTTAACGGTAGATCGCGATTTCGGGGTTCGCTGGATTCGGTAGGGTCTGCTTGCCATACCCCGAACGTCGGAGAAGACTTCTTGCTGCGCAATCCTCAGTTGGGTTGAGTCCGCTGATGCGGTAAGATGTGTTTTGGATCTATGGGGTATGTACCTGGTTTTCTTCGTTAGAAATAGGTTTCTACAGTCTTTTAGGTAATGTTTTACCCGTTGGTAGGTCAGGATTAGATTGTAGAGTGGAAACTTTCCGATTCTTCGCTTTTTCCCGTTAGAGTTTTGTTCGAGTTTGGTTGATCGCGGTGGTTTTTCGTTGATACCACGTTGACTGTGATCGGTTGCTGCCGCGATGGGGATGTTCTTCCTTCCTTCAGGACTTCAGGACTTCGAGGCTGGAGAAGTTAGTTTACAACTGTCGCATTAGTCTCTCTCCTTGTCTTGATGACAACAACTTGGTCTCGGTTGTATAGCGAAGTGTGTCATCTGAGGTAGTAGCAGCCTAGTAGCTACCTAGCAACCTAACCTCTGTTGAAAACAGGGGCCAGTTATACGAGTCCAGTGGTTCTAATCTAGGCGCCAAATCAGTTCAAAATCCTTTGTAATAATTTGGCGGGCTTGGTTCTTTGTAATATTTTGGCAGGCTCGTTAAAAGTTGATATGTTTTGGGTGAGTTGATGTTTAAAAACTGTTTCCTGATGGAAATATTAGTTTGGTAATTGCAATGTCCTTTTGTGCTTAGTCCTTTGCATACAGGCTTTATGATGTATATGCTGAAATGGTTTTCCAGACCCATGTGGATGGGTAGCTATCTCTGAGTGATTTTGTGATGTTAATGTCTCTTGTGGAGAAGGATTCTCGAATACTCATTCCTCCAGACAGGTTAACTTAGTCCTCACACCCAGGTAGCCTCACTTAATCAGACTGTCTCCTGCTAGTTCCTTAGGCCTGCCCACAGCCTTGAGTTTGTCTTTTAAAATCCAAAATTCTATTAAAGTTCGTAGTTTAAGAGTTCCAAACTTTTCAGTAGATAGTCTCAAATTAAATTTCCTTTCAAATGAGCCCAAACACTGGGGGGGTGGGTGGGGGGAGGCAGGGGGGTGGTTCTGGTGAATTTTGCACCTCCTTCATCGTTGAGGGAAAGGGTGGGTGGGACTGGTTTTCCGCATGCTCTTTCCACTGCCTGCACTTGGTTTCGACATACTCTCGGCAACAAGACTCGAGGTGCTCAGCGTCCTCCTGGATACACTTCCTCCACTTAGGGAGGTCTATGGCCAGGGACTCCCAGGTGTTAGTGGGGATGTTGCACTTTATCAGGGAGGCTTTGAGGGTGTCCTTGTAACATTTCCTCTGCCCACCTTTGGCTCGTTTGCCGTGAAGGAGTTCCGAGTAGAGCACTTGCTTTGGGAGTCTCGTTTCTGGCATGCGGACAGTGTGGCCTGCCCAGCGGAGTTGATCAAGTGTGGTCAGTGCTTCAATGCTGGGGATGTTGGCCTGGTCAAGAATGCTAACGTTGGTGCGTATGTCCACCCAGGGGATTTGTAGAGACATCGTTGGTAGTATTTATTTCTCCAGCGACTTGAGGTGTCTACTGTACCTGATCCATGTCTCTGAGCCATACAGGAGGGCGGGTATTACTAAGGTCCTGTAGACCATGAGCTTGATGGCAAATTTGAGGGACTGGTCTTCAAACACTCTTTTCCTCTGGTGGCTGAAGGCTGCACTGGTGCACTGGAGGTGGTGTTGAATCTCGTTGTCAATGCTTGCTCTGTTGAAAAGAGGCTCCCGAGGTATGGGATATGGTCCATGTTGTCCAGGGCTGCGCCATGGATCTTGATGACTGATGTTTAATGTAAGGCCCATGCTTTCCTAAAGCTCAGTAAATATGTTGACTATGACTTGGAGTTCAGCCTCTATATGTGCGCAGACGTCGTCCACGTACTGTAGCTCGATGACAGAGGTTGGGGTTGTCTTGGACCTGACCTGGAGACGACGAAGGTTGAACAGGTTTTGACTGGTTCTGTAGTTTAGTTCCACTCCAGCGGGGAGTTTGTTGACTGTGAGATGGAACATGGCAGCGAGGAAGATTGAGAAGAGGGTTGGGGCGATGACACAGCCCTGTTTGACCCCGGTCCGGACGTGGATTGGGTCTGTAATGACTCTGTTGGTAAGGATCACAGCCTGCATGTCGTCGTGGAGCAGGCGGAGGATGGTGATGAACTTTTGGGGGCATCCGAAACGGAGGAGGACGCTCCATAGACCTTTGCGGTTGACAGTGTGAAAGGCATTTGTAAGGTCGAAGAAGGCCATGTATAAGGGCTGGTGCTGTTCCTTGCATTTTTCCTGCAGCAGTCGTGCTGTAAAAATCATGTCCATGGTGCCCCGTAGGGGACGAAAACCGCACTGTGACTCTGGGAGGAGCTCCTCAGCCACAGAGAGAAGACGGTTGTAGGAGGACTCTAGCGACAACTTTCCCAGTGGCTGATAACAGGGAGATTCCTCTGTAGTTGCTGCAGTCGGACTTGTCCCCTTTTTTAAAGATGGTCACGATCACTGCATCTCTGAGATCTCCCAGCATGCTCTCCTCCCTCCAGGTGAGAGAGATGAAGTCATGTATTCGCGCCAACAGCGCCTCTCCACCATACTTCAGTGCCTCAGCCGGGATTTCATCCGCTCCCATAGCCTTGTTGTTCTTAAGTTGTCTTATGGCTTTTTCTACCTCGTGCAGTGCTGGGGTTTTACTGAGGTGGTGGCAGGTAGCATGCTGCGGGTTGGAGTCAAGAACACTCGAGTCAAAGGCAGAATCTCTTTTGAGGAGATCTTCGAAATGCTCCTTCCAGCAGGCCCTGACTGCCTCAGTGTTTCCCTTGATGAGTGTTTCCCCATCCTTGGGCAGCAATGGGGCGGGGCCTTGGGTGTTTAGACCATAGGTGACCTTGACTGCGATGAAGAATCCTCGCACATCATGAACCTCAGCCTTAAGCGGTCTGTAATGCTGCCTTGCTGCTCCCGAGTTGGATTGTTGTTTAAGGCTCAGAAATGCCGTGCACTTGCGATCTATTAGCTCTTGGATCTCCTGGTCATTCTCATCAAACCAGTCCTGGTGTTTCCTGGTTGAGTGACCGAGCGTCTCTTCACAGGCACTGGTTATGGAGGCCTGGAGGGCAGACCAAGCGCTGTGGGCATTCTGCGTCTCAGTGTCATCAAGGCACGCCAGGTTAGCTGTGAGGTGCTGACTGTATAGGGCTCTCTTAGCTGGGTCTTTAAGCACCCCAGCATTGACTTTTTTACGGCACTGATTCTGCTGCCCCCTCTGCATTGGGGCTATGTAAATGTCGATGATGGATCGGATTAGGCGATGGTCCGTCCAGCAGTCGTCAGCTCCTGTCATGGCGCGGGTGATGCGCACATCCTTGCGATCCCTGGTTTAGACGATGACATAGTCGAGCAGGTGCCAGTGTTTGGAGTGAGGGTGTTGCCACAATGCCTTGTATTTATTCCTCTGGTGGAACAAGCTGTTGGTGATGACAAGTTCAGGAGTAGTGTACCGCTGGAGTTGGCTTTCCCTCTGCCAATCACGCCTCCCCAGAGGGCTGTGTCCTTGCCAACCCTGGCGTTGAAGTTACCGAGGAGGATCAGTTTGTTGTCCGCAGGGACGCGGGGCAGGGTTTTTCTAGGTTGGAGTAAAAGCCCTCTTTGGTCTCATCTATCGCATTGAGTGTTGGGGCATACGCACTGATGACAGTGGCACATTGATTCTGGGATAGGGTGAGTCAGATGTCATGCGACGTTCGTTAACCCCGCAGGGGGAGTCTTTGCGGTGGTCGACAAGCTCATTTTTGATGGCAAGACCGATTCCATGGAGGCGGCGTTCTTCCTCTGGTTTCCCTTTTCAGAAGAAGGTATAACCTCCACCTTGTTCCTTGAGCTGGCCTTCCCCTGCCTGCCGGGTCTCGCTTAGGGCAGCGATGTCGATATAAAAGCGTCTAAGTTCCTGGGCTACTATAGTGGTGCGGCGTTCCGGCCTGTCGCTGTTGGAGTTGTCCATGAGGGTCCTGACGTTCCAGGTCCCAAACTTCATGTTAAAGGAGTGGAAGATGCCTGTGCGTGAGTTCTGTTAACGTGGGATGGCCATTGCACACCGGCTACCACACGGGCTTAGCTGGACCCCCTTGGTCCAGTGGCAAGGGGGTCCAAGACCAGGCACTGCTGGATGGGCCTCGTCGCCTTCGGCGAGATGTTGGCCTCAAGCTCGGCGCCGAGTAGCGCTCTTGAAAGTAGGTGGTCCGAGGTTTGGTTGGGGGAAGGCATTGGGAGGGTCAGTGGCCCACTGGAGTTCAGAGTGGAAGGTCAGGGTTAATATATTAATGTGCATTAACTCCTTTACTGCCAGGAACAAGTTCCAGTGCCTACTGAAGGAGGAGGGGAGGCCAACCGGCGTTGTAGGAGAGGAGGCCCCGTCGCCACTGAGGAGGAGGTCACCTGTGGGGAAGGAGAGATCCAGCCATCGTCGAGGAGGCCCAGATGCCGTCATCGAGGAGGAGAGGCCCATCTGCTGCCGCTGGGGGGGGTGGGGGGGGGCGATCGCCGCTGGAGGTGGAGTACCGATCGCCTGGCCGGAGGCCCACCAGGCTCGCTGGGCATCGTTGGGGATCGAGGATGGGGTGAGGTTGGTGAGTCGATGCCGAGGAAGAGGCCGCCGAAAGGGGGAAGAGATCCAGGACCAGGTCGCCATCACAGGATGGCCGCCGGGCTGGCAGCTTCCTAGGGAGCTCTCCGGCCAAACAACTCCCATCTTCTGCCATCCCCCTCCCGCTGTCTAAGCTTCCCCTAGCCCTAATAGATCCTAATAGGGGGCGCATTCACTGAAGTCCTTACTTTAAACCTAACCCCGTGAATCCCACAAGTTCGAGCCTACCTCAGGCTTCCCACCACACTACCCATTGGCGATGACGACCGGACTGCCAGAGATCACCAGGCTTCCTGTGGTTCCCCCATCACCCCTGTGCTCACTGACCTGCCCATATCCTAACTCGCACCAAGTCCCGTTCACCCATCACCCCTGAGCTCACTGACCTGCCCATATCCTAACTCGCACCAAGTCCCGTTCACCCATCACCCCTGAGCTCACTGACCTGCCCATATCCTAACTCGCACCAAGTCAAGTTCACCCATCACCCCTGAGCTCACTGACCTGCCCATATCCTAACTCGCACCAAGTCCTGTTCACCCATCACCCCTGAGCTCACTGACCTGCCCATATCCTAACTCGCACCAAGTCCTGTTCACCCATCACCCCTGAGCTCACTGACCTGCCCATATCCTAACTCGCACCAAGTCCTGTTCACCCATCACCCCTGTGCTCACTGACCTGCCCATATCCTAACTCGCACCAAGTCCTGTTCACCCATCACCCCTGAGCTCACTGACCTGCCCATATCCTAACTCGCACCAAGTCCTGTTCACCCATCACCCCTGAGCTCACTGACCTGCCCATATCCTAACTCGCACCAAGTCCTGTTCACCCATCACCCCTGAGCTCACTGACCTGCCCATATCCTAACTCGCACCAAGTCCTGTTCACCCATCACCCCTGAGCTCACTGACCTGCCCATATCCTAACTCGCACCAAGTCCTGTTCACCCATCACCCCTGAGCTCACTGACCTGCCCATATCCTAACTCGCACCAAGTCCCGTTCCCCCATCACCCCTGTGCTCACTGACCTGCCCGTATCCTAACTCACACCAAGTCCCGTTCCCCCATCACCCCTGTGCCCACTGACCTGCAGCTTGTATCCTAACTCGCACCAAGTCCTGTTCACCCATCACCCCTGTGCTCACTGATCTGCCCAATGTAGAATTTACCAATATCTCGCAAAGATTCCAGGTACCTTTCCCCTGCAGAGGAGAAGCATTCCTTTCTGGGCTTTTAAAATGAGTTTAAAGGGGCAGACGAAGCCTGCGGGGATAAAAGGGGGTACATTCATGGAGACCCCCCCCCCCCCAGTGTTTGGACTCATAGGAAAGGGAATTCAAAATGGACCTAAATTACAGAAGCTTGAGATCCCCTCAACATCTATGGGAAGGAGCATATCAATTTTAAGATTCGACAACATTTTGGCTGCGAAAAAGAGTTACCAAATACAGGAGGTGGGGTCAAATTCGTGCATTAAGGACCCCAGGCTATTCACCCTCTAAGAGATAATCGAATTACCCAATCAAGCACAATGGAAATCATGGTCAAGAAACTGGACAATCCTAAAACAATGCAAAACCAGTGATAGCACATTCTCACACCCTAATCGAGTTACTGGTGACAAAGGAGACATTTGAAAATCAATGGACAGACAGTTTAAACAGAGCCCAAGAGATTTGATGGGAGATAACGGAGCCTTTTTTTGGGATATATCTTTTCCCCAGTTTTACAAGGAAAGACTAACAAAACATAGAAACTAGCAGAACACAGGAGAGAAGCAGAACACAAATGAGCAGAACACAGAACGGAGCAGAACACAGAACGGAGCAGAACACAGAATGGAGCAGAACACAGAACGGAGCAGAACACAGACTCGAACAGAACACAAACAGACACAAGCAGCCGGAGTGAAGAAATGGAGTCGTGAAGGAACTTACAAGAAATCATCAAGGACCGACTGAGCACGAGGCCCACGAAATGGAAGGTTGTCAGCAACCAAATTGACAAACCCGGGCTACCACAATCAGCGAAACGTCCAATTAAAACCAACTCAGCAAAAACCGAAGAATCGACATTTATTTCCACTCTACAATCTACTTCTGAACGGCCAACGGGTGAGAAATTACCTAAAAGGACTAACTAAAACCAAAGAAAGTGGGTACTTACCCCATACATCCAAAACACAACTTACCGCATCAACGGACGCACCCCAACCGAAGACTACGCAGTCCGAAGTCCTCTCCTCCGTCCGGGGTATGGCTGGCCTAGAAGGCCAAGTGCAGCGAACCCCGAAACCGTGATTCACCGGCAACTGTCTAAAGGGATTGGTGAGCATGGCCCCTGAACCCTCAGAGTTATAACTTAGTTAGTGAGGGGAATTGGGAGGGGGGAGGCTGGGATAACTTGTGTAAATGTATCTGCATTCGCCTCTTTACCCCATTTAGAGTTTAAGCTGTATTCTTTTCCCCCCAGACTGTAATTGGACAATTTATTCAATGTGTTGTACCCCTCAGTGTGTATTGGTCTGTGTGTGTTATTAAAGGTGTGCCTTTTACTTCTTTTTAAACACAATAAAGCCATACCTGCTTCCTACCTTGAAACCGATTGTCTGTCCAAGTCTGTTACAGTCCCTTCATAATTCCAGTGTCTAGAACCAAGGGTGTGGGAGCGATTCGGAACCGCTCATATAAGGTCAGAAGGGAAAGCTGACCCCCTGCAAACCACCCCTTACATAATGGCGACCCAGATGGGACACTGGTACAAGGGACGTGATAAGAGAGAAACTGGTTTCAGGAAATGAAGCAAAATGGAAGAGGGGATTTCCTCGTATGTGTTTGAGAGGGTAAATGTGGCTAAGGAGTGGGCACTCGATCTATTGTCTGCTGAGTGTCCAGAAGATGCTGCAGCTCAATGGACCGAGAGCAAGGACCATAAAAGGTCGATAGAGAAGGCCATTTGGCTAATTTGCCTTCAGCAACAGATCCGGCTTCTAGATGAGGAGAATGAGAAATTAAAGGGAGTATTGAGACAGGCAGAAGAGAGGTCCAGCGCAAGGGCCACAGTCGGGGAAAGGCTGTGGACAGAGGTGGGACAGTTAAAGGAAAGTAGAGAGCTCACTAAAGAAAGGTACAAAACCCAACTGGACCTTTTACAGTGTCAGATTATTGAAGCCAAGAATAGCGAACGGGCATTGCGGGAAGAGAATTCCTGCCTCGCCAAGCAAGTTAAAGAGTACGGGGAGAGCGTGAGAAACATTCAGGAAGCCTATAAGGTAGCCAGTACCAGGGAATTTGAGGCAGGAGACCACGGCCCATGCCAGCAGCAGATCCAAAGCTTGAACCTTGCTCTATCCCGGGCTAAAGGCATGGTGTGCCTGATAAACCCGGGTTTAGCCCAGGAACACCTGGTTGGACAAGGAGAAACCCCTCAGTCACTGCCTGCAGCTCCCAGGAATGGCCCGGGGCAGCAGGGGTGTCAGCCAGAGTGCAGGGCAGGCAAGGATTGCAAACTACCAACACCGGCAGCCCCGAGTTTTAACTCGGCTTGCCAGTAGGGGGAAGAGGGTGAGCCAATAAAAGAAGGGCCGGAACCAGGGCCGGCAGCAGAAGTTTGGCCCGCCTGATGCCAATGGGGCAGTAGGACCCCTAGATAGCAACTTCGTAGTCCCCCATGACACCCAAAAATTGAGGGCTATGATAGGCCACCTAAGTAAGCTCACCCAACAGGGGGATCCCTCGGTACACTTCCTGGAAGTGGAACACACAGGGGATATTAACGGGTGCGATGATTCAGAGCAGGCTAAGCTGTTGCTCTTCTCGCTAGACACCAAGCTGTGCCATTCCCTCTCTGCAGACAGCAGAAAGGGGCGAAACACGTACGCTACGGTTAAGGAGGAGGTTCTAGAGGCCATGGGTATGAACGACGGGAGTCCTTTCTCCCGAGTGGAGAAAACAGTGCAGCTCTATGGGGAGATTCCACAGGCTTTCGTCGACAGGTTGTGGCCGGTCTACGAAAGGGCCTGCAGTGTGGTTCTTGACCGGGCCCACCTGATCCCTAATGAGCTGGCTCACTGGCTCCGCAGGCTGGTGACAAACAGCTTACCTGGAGTAAAGGCAAAAGCCGAGGTCTGGTTCGATCCAAGAGATCCCAGAACCACCGAGGAGACAGTGGTCAGACAGTTGACACTGGCTTACCGGAACGGTAGAGGGACAGAGGAGCCCTCCTCTAAAGTGAGGGTCCATGAGATTAAACCCAGCCAAGGTAAGAGAGAGTGGCATCAGGAAGGTGGGAACCCTCCCCACAAAGGGGGCGAGTGTTTTGGGTGTGGGAAAAATGGGCACTGGAGGAAGGACTGTAGGAACCCATGGAAAGAGACTAAGGGAAAGGCCACTCCAGCCCCAGCCCGTAAGGCTGGGGCAGGAACACCCGACTCATATGAGACATTCGTAGCCGCCCTTCAGACGCTCATAAACGGACAGGGAGCAGTAGCTATCGCAACCGGTCCAGTAGCCGGTACGGTAAAACCCTCTGCTCCAACTCACCCAGATGCATGGCTAGAGCCAGCACAGCCTGTGTACCTGTGTTCCCTAGAGTACGATGCCTGGAAGAGACCGTGCGTTACGATGGAGGTGGAAAAAGTGAAAGGGACCTACCTGCTAGATACTGGTGCTTCCAGCACCCTTGTATATGCAGATAACCCAGCTACCTCACCTCTATCGAACGGGGTCCCGTACAGTCTAGTGGGGTTCACAGGCAATGAGCAAACTGGTTCATTCTCCATCCCGCTCACCATTCAGTTGGGGACACTCAAAACCAAATGGAAGTGTGTCCTGATGAAATGGGAGCAGAAGGAAAAAGGGATCCTGGGGGCTGATTTTATCATTAGCCACCAGATCCTAGTGGATCTCAGGAACCACTGTCTATGGGGAGCCATAGTGACTGACAGGGAAGGTGAGGTGGCAGTGATCCCAGAAAAAGGGGCCAAGGGAACATTGTGTACCGTGAAGCCAAAGGAGGGTTATGACTTGGAATTACTGGTCAGTAACACCCCAGTGGAGTACCAGGCATATGTACGGGCACACCTTGCAGCATTCGCCACCCACAAACATGACTGTGGTAGGGTAACGGGGGTGGAAGTTAGTATAGAAGGGAACCCCATGACCCGACCACAAAAGCAATATAACTTCCCCAGGGAGACAGAGACAGACCTGACAACGGCGCTGGGATCAATGGTAGAGCAAGGGGTGTTAAGACCGATAACTACCCATGTGAACTCTCCACTGTGGCCGGTTAAGAAACCGGACAACTCATGGAGGGCCACCGTGGACTATCGAGTACTAAATAAGAATATCCCTGCCTGTGCACCCACTGTAGCAGCCGTAGCGGATCTCATAGGGAGTGTTCCAGCATCCGCGACCACTTTCACAGTGCTGGACATTTCAAATGGGTTCTGGTCCATTCCTTTAAAACGGGAGGACCAGTACAAGTTCGCCTTTACCTTTAAGGGCCAACAATACACGTGGAACTGTCTTCCCCAAGGCTTCCATAATAATCCCAGCATTTTTCACCAATGTTTGGCGAACTGTTTAAAGGGCTTTAGCAGACCCCAGCAGTTGGTGCAGTATGTGGATGACCTGCTCCTGTTCAGCGATCAGGGGGAGGAGCATGGCCCACTGCTGGCTGAGCTGCTGGAGCTGCTAAAAGAAGAAGGGTTTAAAGTAAACCCCAAGAAGGCACAGATCGGCCAGAAGGAAGTCAAATTCCTGGGACTGACTATGCACGCTGGGGAATGGGCCATAGACAAGGCTAGAAGGGAGGCAGTACAGGAGTTACCAGCCCCCAACACAGTGACAGGGGTAAGATCCTTTCTAGGGCTCACCGGGTACTGCAGAGACTTCATTGAGGATTATGCAGCCACCGCAGCCCCTCTGCTCAGGCTCCTACACAAGAGTGTAGAGTGGGACTGGGATGAGGGTTGCGAGGCAGCATTTAATCAGCTCAAGAAGGACTTGCAGACCGCGCCAGCCTTGGGAGCGATAGATGTAGGAAAGGAGTTTTTCCTGGAGGTGGCAGCCAGCGGGGACAGTTTGAGCTCAGTGCTGCTTCAAGAGCGGCACGGCCAGCTGAGACCGGTGGTTTACTCCTCCAGGATCCTCACAGATGTGGAGAAGGGGTACTCCAACTGTGAGAGACACCTCCTAGCCACACATTGGGCAGTGAAAAGATCCTTGATCTTCACGGGAGGGTCTCCTCTAACACTCCTAACCCACCACACACCTACTCAGATGCTCCTAGATGGGAGGATTAAGGACGGGACGGTGAGCAGTGCCCGCATTGCTCGCTGGACCCTGCTCCTCTCCCAGATGGACCTCAGAGTTGAAGGCCCCAGCGAGCCAAGGCTAATCTAATCTATCCAGGGAAAGCCCACAGGTGCTCCATAGAAGGGGTATGGGAGGTGAACAGTGGCCTTCGGGCTGGGTTACACCCTACAGGCCGGGTCAATCTACGTGAACGGGTCCAGCACGGTATCTGCTGGCGAACGACTCACTGGGTTCAGAGTCTATGACCCAAGGGCAGGTATTGCCCTGGCAATCAAGCTCCCCAGCACCATGAGTGCCCAGCATGCTGAACTGTCCACCGTAATGTACGTGGTGACCCACCCCGAGGAATTCCCTACCCCGTACACGATTTGCTCGGACAGTATGTTCACCTGCAATTCATGTACGGAGTACCTGGCTATCTGGTCCCGTCGCGGATACACGTCTGCTGACGGGAGACCCCTGGCAATCAAGCCCCTGCTGGAGGAAATCATGACAGCGGTGGGGGAAGAAGGAAAGGTCTACATACATAAGGTGAAGGCCCATTCAAAAACCGAACCCCGTGCAGAGGGAAACCACCAGGCTGACAAACTGGCTAAAGAAGGTGCCTGCACGGGAAAGTTCTGGGACCCCTATGACACCGGCCGCATAGCAGCGGTCAAGAATAAGAACAGGGCAGCAGAGAGTACAGGGATAGCTTTGGCCCCGGACTTAAAAACAGTTCAGCTACAGGACCCAGTCCTGAAAGCTGTCCTGAATGCGCTAGCTAGAGGAGAGAGAGTAGAAGGTCCGTACGGCACAGCAGCCATTACCGTTCAGGAAGGCATGCTGTTTAAAGTGGGACAATGGGTCGTGCCACAGCAGCACCAGAGGGAATTCCTAAAACTGGCCCATGAGGGTCCAGGAGCGGGACACCCCGGGCCTGATACCACCTGGCAACGGGTGGAACATGCAGGATGGTGGCCGGGACTCAGGGAGGACGTCCGCGAGTTCTGTGCGAACTGCCTGGTGTGTGCTGCGAACAACCCTGACCCCCAGAAAAGGAAGGTGTCCCTAGGACACGTCAGGAGGATAGAGGGACCATGGCAGTCAGTCCAGATTGACGACATCGGGCCCCTACCCACTGCCCAGGGAGGCTACAAATACTGCCTAGTCCTGGTGGACGTGTTCTCAAAATGGGTTGAAGTCTTCCCCTGCCGAACAGCCACCGCACTAGGGACAGCTAAAGATTCTAGTGAGGGAAGTGTTCTCCCGGTGGGGACTCCCACAGTATGGACCAGGGAGCCATTTCACCGGGCAGGTAATGCAGGCAACCCTTAAGGTGCTCGGCATTGAGGGGAAATGGCACGTTGCCCACAATCCACAGTCATCGGGTATTGTGGAGCGTTTAAACCGCACCATTAAAGAAAGGCAGCGGAAGGAAACGGGAGACTCACCCCAAAAGTTGGTTGGGGTCTTACCGTTGGTCCTCATGGGGATCCGAGCCAGCCAGTCAATGTAGAATTTACCAATATCTCGCAAAGATTCCAGGTACCTTTCCCCTACAGAGGAGAAGAATCCCTTTCTGGGCTTTTAAAATGAGTTTAAAGGGGCAGATGAAGCCTGCGGGGGATAAAAGGGGATGCATTCATGGAGACCGCCCCCCCCCCCACCAGTGTTTGGACTCATAGGAAAGGGAATTCAAAATGGACCTAAATTACAGAAGCCTGAGATCCCCTAAACATCTATGGGAAGGAGCATATCAATTTTAAGATTCTACAACATTTTGGCTGCGAAAAAGAGTTACCAAATACAGGAGGTGGGGCCAAATTCGTGTATTAAGGATCCCAGACTGTCTGGGGGAACTATTCACCCCCTAAGAGATAATAGAATTACCCAATCAAGCACAATGGAAATCATGGTCAGAAAAACTGGACAATCCTAAAACAATGCAAACCCAGTGATAGCACATTCTCACACCCTAATCGAGTTATTGCTGACAAAGGAGGCATTTGAAAATCAATGGACAGACAGTTTAAACAGAGCCCAAGAGATTTGATGGGAGATAACGGAGCTTTGTTTGGGGATATATCTATCCCCCAGTTTTACAAGGAAACATGAGCAGAACACAGGAAAACTAGCAGAACTCAAAGCTAGCAGAACAGAGAGACTGGAACTCGCACAGACTCAAAAGGAACACAGACAGATACAAGCAGCCTGCTTGCTCTACAGTGAAGAAATGGAATAGTGAAGGAAACTACCAGAACTCATCAGGAACCGACCAAGCATGAGGCCCACGAAACGGAAGGTTTTCAGCAACCAAATTGACAACCCGGGCCACCACAACCAGCGAAACGACCAACCAAAACCAACTCAGCAAAAACCGAAGAATCGACCTTTATTTCCACTCTACAATCTACCTCTGAATGACCCAACGGGTGAGAAATTACCAAAAGGGACTAGCTAAAACTATTCCGAACCAAAGAAAATGGGTACTTACCCCAAACATCCAAAACGCAACTTACCGCATCAACGGACGCATCCCAACCGAAGACTACGCAGTCCGAAGTCCTCTCCTCCGTCCGGGGTACGGCTTGCCTAGAAGGCCAAGTGCAGCGAACCCCGAAACCGTGATTCACCGGCAACTGTCTAAAGGGATTGGTGAGCATAGCCCCTGAACCCTCAGAGCTATAACTTAGTTAGTTCGGGGAATTGGGAGCGGGGAGGCTGGGATAACTTGTGTAAGTGTATCTGCATTCTCCTCTTTACCCCATTTAGAGTTTAAGCTGTATTCTTTTCCTCACAGGCTGTAATTTGACATTTTATTCAATGTGTTGTACCCCTCAGTGTGTATTGGTCTGTGTGTGTTATTAAAGGTGTGCCTTTTACTTCTTTTTAAACACAATAAAGCCATACCTGCTTCCTACCTTGAAACCGATTGTCTGTCCAAGTCTGTCACAGTCCCTTCATAATCCCAGTGTCTAGAACCAAGGGTGTGGGAGCGATTCCTAACCGTTCATATAAGGTCAGAAGCGAAAGCTGATCCCCTGCAAACCACCCCTTACATCAAAGAGCACCGGGTATTCCCCATACGAGCTCATGACTGGCCGGATCATGCGGACCCCCACCCATGTCCTAGCCCCGGTGCTCACAGAAGGTCAGCTCAGAGAGGTGAACCAGGACCGGTTTGTCAGGAACCTGTTTGAACACCTCAAACAGATTCACGGCAGGCTGCTGGTAACATGGGCAGACAGCATCAGGGGAACCGATTGCTGCTAGAACCCAGCAAACACCACGAATGGGAGATAGGGAACCAGGTCATGGTGAGGAACTATGCTCGGGTCGGGGTTTTTGAAGCATTATATATGGGGCCATACAGCATTGTGGACAAGGCAAGCCCGATGGTCTATGCCATAAAGCTGCCCCGCCGTACTAAGTGGTTCCACATCAACCAGTGCAAGCTGTACAACCCAGGGTCAGCCAAGCACAGAGGGCAGCCGGGAGGGGTGAACCGTCCTCAGGACAGGGACCCTCCGTTGGTCGCCCCCGACGGTGGAGGGCCCACAGGGAATGTGGCAGGCTCAGAAACCGTGCCTATAGGGGTGGTAAATTACAGTACTGGAGGGGCTATCCCACCCATCGTTTGGGATTCGGACACACCCCCAGTAACCCAAGCCCTGAGAAGGACCCTCCGTACACCATGGCCAAAGATACCGTGGTCACCGGCATCTGAGCCTCAACGATTCTACCCTAGGACAGCCCGACAGGAAAGGCCGAAGGTCAGAAGTACAGAGGCCGCTCAGAGTAGGGACCACCAGCCAGCCGCCTCCAGCGGTGAGGGTCTCACAGGAGCAGTAGCAACGAGCTGTCCCAGAGACAAGGGTCTCCAGCTCACCGGCTGCGGGGAAACCCTAGCATCCAGGCGACTATCAGGCCGCACAAGGCATGGGCCTGACAGGGACTAACCAGGCCACCCGGAGACGGATGGCGGTTGTACATAGCTCTAATTTTAGTTTAAGGCAGCTGACTGCACCATTTTACATTTTAAGGTTTAGTTTAGAATTGAGGGTAATGTTGCAGTAATGTTTAGGTGATTATTTTGAGTTTGTCTTGTGTGTCAGCCAGCCTGAGAGCAGTTCTCAAGGGCAGGATCCAGACATTATTGGGTGATGGACAAACCTCAGGAGACCAATTGATGTTGTTTAATTTTAATCTAGGTTTTTTTCCTTCTGTAATGTGGTTGTACGTTGCCTATATGCTGGTGAAGAAAATGTAACTGAAATGAAATGTAACTGTGCTGAAATGCAATTGTAGTGATTGAACCCCCTCCAAGCTGGGAGGGTATAAATGTAAAAAGTTTGTACCTGTAAAGGGAAAAGTGCGCATCTATGGTGATGTTGCATAAGTGTAATGCATTTTGAGTATTAGTTTAGCTAATTTACGGGGAAGGTTATCTCTTGGGAGTCAGGAACTTTGCTCACCTCGAAGAATGATACCATAAGTGATCTGGTATCACAGGGGGGAATGTAGAATTTACCAATATCTCGCAAAGATTCCAGGTACCTTTCCGCTGCAGAGGAGAAGAATCCCTTTCTGGGCTTTTAAAATGAGTTTAAAGGGGCAGACGAAGCCTGCGGGGGATAAAAGGGGATGCAGTCATGGAGACCGCCCCCCCCCCCAGTGTTTGGACTCATAGGAAAGGGAATTCAAAATGGACCTAAATTACAGAAGCCTGAGATCCCCTAAACATCAATGGGAAGGAGCATATCAATTTTAAGATTCTACAACATTTTGGCTGTGAAAAAGAATTACCAAATACAGGAGGTGGGGCCAAATTTGTGCATTAAGGACCCCAGGCTATTCACCCTCTAAGAGATAATCGAATTACCCAATCAAGCACAATGGAAATCATGGTCAAGAAACTGGACAATCCTAAAACAATGCAAAACCAGTGATAACACATTCTCACACCCTAATCAAGTTACTGCTGACAAAGGAGACATTTGAAAATCAATGGACAGAATAGTTTAAACAGAGCCCAAGAGATTTGATGGGAGATAACAGAGCCTTTTTTTGAGATATATATATCCCCCAGTTTTACAAGGAAAGACTAGCAGAACACAGAAACTAGCAGAACACAGGAGAGAAGCAGAACACAAACGAGCAGAATACAGAACGGAGCAGAACACAGACTCAAACAGAACAGAGACTTGAAAGGAACACAGACAGACACAAGCAGCCGGAGTGAAGAAATGGAGTCGTGAAGGAACTTACAAGAAATTATCAAGGACCGACTGAGCACGAGGGCCATGAAATGGAAGGTTGTCAGCAACCAAATTGACAAACCCGGGCTACCACAACCAGCAAAACGACCAACCAAAACCAACTCAGCAAAAAACGAAGAATCGACATTTATTTCCACTCTACAATCTACTTCTGAACGGCCAACGGGTGAGAAATTACCTGAAGGGACTAACTAAAACCAAAGAAAGTGGGTAATTATCCCATACATCCGAAACACAACTTACCGCATCAACGGACGCACCCCAACTGAAGACTACGCAGTCCGAAGTCCTCTCCTCCGTCCAGGGTACGGCTTGCCTAGAAGGCCAAGTGCAGCGAACCCCGAAACCGTGATTCACCGGCAACTGTCTAAAGGGATTGTTGAGCATAGCCCCTGAACCCTCAGAGCTATAACTTAGTTAGTTAGGGGAATTGGGAGGGGGGAGGCTGGGATAACTTGTGTAAATGTATCTGCATTCTCCTCTTTACCCCATTTAGAGTTTAAGCTGTATTCTTTTCCTCACAGGCTGTAATTTGACATTTTATTCAATGTGTTGTACCCCTCAGTGTGTATTGGTCTGTGTGTGTTATTAAAGGTGTGCCTTTTACTTCTTTTTAAACACAATAAAGCCATACCTGCTTCCTACCTTGAAACCGATTGTCTGTCCAAGTCTGTCACAGTCCCTTCATAATCCCAGTGTCTAGAATCAAGGGTGTGGGAGCGATTCCTAACCGTTCATATAAGGTCAGAAGCGAAAGCTGATCCCCTGCAAACCACCCCTTACATCAAAGAGCACCGGGTATTCCCCATACGAGCTCATGACTGGCCGGATCATGCGGACCCCCACCCATGTCCTAGCCCCGGTGCTCACAGAAGGTCAGCTCAGAGAGGTGAACCAGGACCGGTTTGTCAGGAACCTGTTTGAACACCTCAAACAGATTCACGGCAGGCTGCTGGTAACATGGGCAGACAGCATCAGGGGAACCGATTGCTGCTAGAACCCAGCAAACACCACGAATGGGAGATAGGGAACCAGGTCATGGTGAGGAACTATGCTCGGGTCGGGGTTTTTGAAGCATTATATATGGGGCCATACAGCATTGTGGACAAGGCAAGCCCGATGGTCTATGCCATAAAGCTGCCCCGCCGTACTAAGTGGTTCCACATCAACCAGTGCAAGCTGTACAACCCAGGGTCAGCCAAGCACAGAGGGCAGCCGGGAGGGGTGAACCGTCCTCAGGACAGGGACCCTCCGTTGGTCGCCCCCGACGGTGGAGGGCCCACAGGGAATGTGGCAGGCTCAGAAACCGTGCCTATAGGGGTGGTAAATTACAGTACTGGAGGGGCTATCCCACCCATCGTTTGGGATTCGGACACACCCCCAGTAACCCAAGCCCTGAGAAGGACCCTCCGTACACCATGGCCAAAGATACCGTGGTCACCGGCATCTGAGCCTCAGCGATTCTACCCTAGGACAGCCCGACAGGAAAGGCCGAAGGTCAGAAGTACAGAGGCCGCTCAGAGTAGGGACCACCAGCCAGCCGCCTCCAGCGGTGAGGGTCTCACAGGAGCAGTAGCAACGAGCTGTCCCAGAGACAAGGGTCTCCAGCTCACCGGCTGCGGGGAAACCCTAGCATCCAGGCGACTATCAGGCCGCACAAGGCATGGGCCTGACAGGGACTAACCAGGCCACCCGGAGACGGATGGCGGTTGTACATAGCTCTAATTTTAGTTTAAGGCAGCTGACTGCACCATTTTACATTTTAAGGTTTAGTTTAGAATTGAGGGTAATGTTGCAGTAATGTTTAGGTGATTATTTTGAGTTTGTCTTGTGTGTCAGCCAGCCTGAGAGCAGTTCTCAAGGGCAGGATCCAGACATTATTGGGTGATGGACAAACCTCAGGAGACCAATTGATGTTGTTTAATTTTAATCTAGGTTTTTTTCCTTCTGTAATGTGGTTGTACGTTGCCTATATGCTGGTGAAGAAAATGTAACTGAAATGAAATGTAACTGTGCTGAAATGCAATTGTAGTGATTGAACCCCCTCCAAGCTGGGAGGGTATAAATGTAAAAAGTTTGTACCTGTAAAGGGAAAAGTGCGCATCTATGGTGATGTTGCATAAGTGTAATGCATTTTGAGTATTAGTTTAGCTAATTTACGGGGAAGGTTATCTCTTGGGAGTCAGGAACTTTGCTCACCTCGAAGAATGATACCATAAGTGATCTGGTATCACAGGGGGGAATGTAGAATTTACCAATATCTCGCAAAGATTCCAGGTACCTTTCCGCTGCAGAGGAGAAGAATCCCTTTCTGGGCTTTTAAAATGAGTTTAAAGGGGCAGACGAAGCCTGCGGGGGATAAAAGGGGATGCAGTCATGGAGACCGCCCCCCCCCCAGTGTTTGGACTCATAGGAAAGGGAATTCAAAATGGACCTAAATTACAGAAGCCTGAGATCCCCTAAACATCTATGGGAAGGAGCATATCAATTTTAAGATTCTACAACATTTTGGCTGTGAAAAAGAATTACCAAATACAGGAGGTGGGGCCAAATTTGTGCATTAAGGACCCCAGGCTATTCACCCTCTAAGAGATAATCGAATTACCCAATCAAGCACAATGGAAATCATGGTCAAGAAACTGGACAATCCTAAAACAATGCAAAACCAGTGATAACACATTCTCACACCCTAATCAAGTTACTGCTGACAAAGGAGACATTTGAAAATCAATGGACAGAATAGTTTAAACAGAGCCCAAGAGATTTGATGGGAGATAACAGAGCCTTTTTTTGAGATATATATATCCCCCAGTTTTACAAGGAAAGACTAGCAGAACACAGAAACTAGCAGAACACAGGAGAGAAGCAGAACACAAACGAGCAGAATACAGAACGGAGCAGAACACAGACTCAAACAGAACAGAGACTTGAAAGGAACACAGACAGACACAAGCAGCCGGAGTGAAGAAATGGAGTCGTGAAGGAACTTACAAGAAATTATCAAGGACCGACTGAGCACGAGGGCCATGAAATGGAAGGTTGTCAGCAACCAAATTGACAAACCCGGGCTACCACAACCAGCAAAACGACCAACCAAAACCAACTCAGCAAAAAACGAAGAATCGACATTTATTTCCACTCTACAATCTACTTCTGAACGGCCAACGGGTGAGAAATTACCTGAAGGGACTAACTAAAACCAAAGAAAGTGGGTAATTATCCCATACATCCGAAACACAACTTACCGCATCAACGGACGCACCCCAACTGAAGACTACGCAGTCCGAAGTCCTCTCCTCCGTCCAGGGTACGGCTTGCCTAGAAGGCCAAGTGCAGCGAACCCCGAAACCGTGATTCACCGGCAACTGTCTAAAGGGATTGTTGAGCATAGCCCCTGAACCCTCAGAGCTATAACTTAGTTAGTTAGGGGAATTGGGAGGGGGGAGGCTGGGATAACTTGTGTAAATGTATCTGCATTCTCCTCTTTACCCCATTTAGAGTTTAAGCTGTATTCTTTTCCCCACAGGCTGTAATTTGACATTTTATTCAATGTGTTGTACCCCTCAGTGTGTATTGGTCTGTGTGTGTTGTTAAAGGTGTGCATTTTACTTCTTTCTAAACACAATAAAGCCATACCTGCTTCCTACCTTGAAACTGATTGTCTGTCCAAGTCTGTCACAGTCCCTTCATAATTCCAGTGTCTAGAACCAAGGGTGTGAGAGCGATTCGGAACCGCTCATATAAGGTCAGAAGGAAAAGCTGACCCCCTGCAAACCACCCCTTGCACCGTATCCTAAATCGCACCAAGTCCCGTTCCCCCATCACCCCTGTGCTCACTGATCTGCCCGTATCCGAACTCACACCAAGTCCCGTTCTCCCATCACCCCTGTGCTCACTCACCTACATTGTCTCCAATGTTCCCCTTAAGTTGTGCTCACTGAGCAGCTCCCTGAAGATCCCACGAATCACGGCCCGCCGGCGTTTAATGGACACACCGTATAATGGCGGTATTCTGAATGGACCGTTAAAGGGGCAGTGCAGACCCCCCAAAAATTACCGGGAACACTGATTGGCTCCCAGTCCCGCAACACCTCAATTTTCAAATTCTCATCCTTGTGTTGAAGTCCCTCCATGATCTCGCCCCTCCCGATCTCTGTAACCTCCTCCAGACTGAAAACCCTTCGAGATCTCTGCGTCCCTCTAACTCTGGCCTCCTGTACATCCCCGATTAACATCGCACTACCATTGGTGGCTGTGCCTTCAGCAGCCTAGGCCCTAAGCTCCAAAATTCCCTAAAGCTCTCCGCTTCTCTACCACTCGCTCCTCCTTTTAATACGCTCCTTAAAACCCACCTCTTTGACCAAGCTTTTGTTCACCTGTTCGAATGTCTCGTTCTGTGGCTCGATGTTAAATGTTGTCTGATAACGCTCCCTGTGAAGCTCCTTGGGATGTTTTACTGTGTTAAAGGCGCTATATAAATGCAGTTGTTGTAGATCCCAGTCTGTCTGGTTATTTTGCCTCAGTCCCGATAGAGGTTTACCCACCGGGGGACGGGTTATAAACAAACAGCCTGAGATCGGGCCATGAACAGAGCAGAAACAGTCCATTGACACAGCTCCACAGCTCAGGGTTTCTGTAGAAGATGTAAAATGTCTACAGTTGGGGGGCTGAAGTAATTTGCTGTTTTGTGGTTTGTGCACAGTATTTGGGTTTAAAATTAATCTCACTGTCGCAATGCCTGAACACAGATTCCAGCCTTTATTTTACCAAGAAGACACAAAACCCGGACCCGAGATATCTGTGCCCAGGGTTTGGAATGGAGTGCAGAACACAACAAATCAGTCGTTCCTCGAAACACGAGGCTCTTTGTCCGTTTGCATTCTCTCGTGTTCTCCTTTTTTATTGGGTGTTCAGGAAAGGAAAGAGAAACCGAGAGGTGACCTGATCGAGCTCTTTAAATGATGATGGGGTTCGATAGGGTTGAGGGTTGTTAACTACAGAAATAATCTATAAATAGAATAAAGTATAGAATATAAGTTTTTATTTTCTGTACAATGGTGTCACTTACTATCTCTCAATCTGAATCTCTAACACGACATCGGCAAAACACTTGATGCAGTAATTGTCCCATTGAAGGTATTTTCACACTGATACTCTAACAGCTCATTCCATATTCAGGTGCTGAATCCACACACTCAATGGGAGTCCATGGATATTTCACGGAGCCACTGTGCATCCTGACTGCACGGTGCCTGTGGGAGGAATGTATCACTAAACCCGGCTTCCTACACTGGGAGCAGAGCAGGTTGATGGACCGAGGCAGCTTCTCTGGTTCCAGTTTGTGCTGAGAGACTCTTCGAGAACAGGCCCCAAGGTAATCTGTTACTGCCCCAGTTCCCCAGGCCAAGGGGAACATCACTCGTTCTGATGGGCAGATGTCCCCATGTTGGTTGTGGGAGGGTTAACCAGAGCGGGATGGGGGATCCATCTTCCTGCAACTAGTAGCAAGAGTTGTCCTAATTTGCTCAGTGTGGGGGAGGGGGCCCTTTCTCTCCGGTGGGCAGGTCTGGCATGTGGTTTACCATTTCCTTTCCTGTCTCCTTAGCTTGGAACATAAGAAAATAAGAACATAAAAAATAAGAGCAGGAGTAGGCCATCTGGCTCCTCGAGCCTGCTCCGCCATTCAATAAGATCATGGCTGCTCTGATCTTGGTCTCAACTCCACTTCACTGCCCACTCCCCATAATCTTTGACTCCCTTATTGTTCAAAAATCTGTATATATTCAATGACCCAGCCTCCACAGCTCTCTGGGATAGAGAATTCCAAAGATTTACGAGCATCTGAGAGAAGAAATTCCATCTCATCTCCGTTATAAATGGGCGGCCCCTTATTCTGAAACAATGCCCCCTAATTCTAGATTCTCCCACGAGGGGAAACATTCTCTCTGCATCTGCCTTGTCGAGCCCCCTCAGTATCTTATATTTCAATAAGAACACCTCCCATTCCTCTAAACTCCAATGAGTACAGGTCTGATCTGTTCAACCTATCTTCATAAGACAACCCCTTTATCTCAGGAATCAACCTCGTGAAGCTTCTCTGAATTTCCTCCAATGCAAGTACATCCCTCCTTAAATAAGGAGACCAAAACTGTACGCAGTACTCCAGGTGTGGTCTCACCAATGCCATGTACAGTTGTAGCAGGACTTCCGTACTTTAATAACCCATCCACCTTGCAATAAAGGTCAACATTCCATTTTCTGTACCTGCATGCTAACATTGTCTTTCATGTACAAAGACCCTCAGATTCCTTTGTCATCTCTCTCCATTTAAATAATAATTTGCTTTTTTATTTTTCCTGCCAAAGTGGATAACCTCACATTTTCCCACATTATACTCCATCTGCCAAACTTTTGCCCACTCACTGAGCCTATCTCCATCCCTTTGCAGACTCTTTGTGTCCTCTTCACAACTTGCGTTCCCACCTATCTTTGTATCATCATCAAATTTGGCTACATTAGACTCATTCAGTACATTACATTCATCCAAGTCATTATTATAGATTGTAAACAGCGGAGGCCCAACATTGGAAATATTGACCACTTTTGTTCTACTCAGAGTTTACTCATTAAGGCATCAGACGGTTTAAGTCCAGAGACTTGAGCACATCATCTATGTTGACACTCCAGTGCATTACTGAGGGAGCGCTGCCCTGTTGGAGTTGTCATCTTTTCAATGAGACGTTAAACCGAGGCTCCGTTTGTCCTCTCAGGTGGATGCAAACAATGCCACGGCACTATTTGAAGAAGAGCAGGAGAATTGTCCCCAGTGTCCCAGCCAATATTTATCCCTCAACCAACATCATTAAAGCAGATTATCTGGTCATGATCACATTTCTGTTTGTGGGATCTTGCTGTGTAAAGATTGCCTTATGCATTCCCTACGTTACAGCAGATTACACTTCAAAAGCACATCATTGAGTGTGAAGCACTTTGGGACGGCCTGAGGCTGTGAAAGGTTCTGTATAAATACAAGTTCTTTCTGACTCCCAGGAACAGGTAGTGGCGGAGCCTGGACACCAGGTGGTGCTGTTCCAGGACCCTGATTCAGCGCAGGAATTCACCTCATCACATCCTTCTTGCTTTCTATTTCAGTGTGTTTCAGTTCATCATTTCCCTTCCACAGTTCAGCACGATTACATCAAAGAGATAATTTCAGAAGCTTCACTGACAAACCCAAATAGAGCACAACATGAGTGTGGGTCAGAGATAGCGTAACATTGTGGCCCTGATTCCCCAACCAGTGCTTGCTTGCAGCCTCCAGCAAGAAAGGACTTGCATTTATATCGGCGGCTGTGACAGGAGGGGAGGGTTGTTCAGATGGCAGTTCATCAGAAGATTGTCCATCCATTTTAAGCTCAGAAGTGCCGACACAACTGTTATGTATTGATGTGTGTATTGTCCTGGTACCTTAAATGTATAATAAGCACAATGGTACACCACAGAGGGCGCTGTGGTGGGAGACCTGAAAGTACCTGCAAAAGGCAGTATAAAAGGCTGACCACCACACCTGAGAGTCACTCTGGAGCTGTTCAATAAAGGACGACGGTCACAGCAGTTGGATTAACACCAGACCGTGTGGAGTCAGTGATTTGTGTGCTACATACACCACATTGGCGACAAGGAAGTGGATGAATTCCACGCAACCATGGCTACTCTGGGCTCACTAAAGGATTTTACCGTGGGCAATGATTGGGAGGCCTTTACGGAAAGGCTCGAGTACTACTTCACAGCAAACGATCTGACGGAGGACACAAACGCACTGAGAGAGAAGCGTAAGGCGATATTGCTTTCCAGTTGTGGCGATGAGGTTTACTGTCTCGTCAGGGATTTGCTGGCACCCGGGAGCGCCAGGGACAAGTCATACGAGGAGCTGACTGAACTCATTCGTGACCAGTTGAAACCGAAGGAGAGCATCCTCACGGCCAGATACAAATTTTACCATCACTGCAGACCTGAGGGCCAGGATATCACCAAATATGCTGCGGACCTGAGGAGACTCGTGGCGCCGTGTGATTTTGCCGCACACCTTGATGAGGCATTATAGGACGTTTTCGTTATGGGGATTGGCCATGAGGGCCTCCTTCACAAGCTGCTGGCCATGGAACCCACAATCACCCTGACAAAGGCCATCACCATCAGCCGGGCACATATGACCTCATATGACTTGCAGCACCAAGCAAATAATCCACACAGTCTCGAACCCAGCAGGCACTGTCCACAGGATAGCGCCCACCACGGACAAAACTGCAGAACGTGGTTCTGCCCGGGGCAGAGAGCATGGACCTCGGGATCCTGGAACTTAGAGTCCGCCGAGGGGGGCCAATCAAGCAGCACCATGCTGGCGCTGCGGAGGAAGCCATGGGGCTCACCGGTGCAGGTTTGCGGAGTATACGTGCAATACCTGCCACGTTAAAGGCCACCTTCAGCGTATGTGTAAAAGAAATCTGACTCATCATGTGGCTGAGGAGATGGGGGATGATCCACTGTTCAGTGAGGAGCAGGCAGAAGAAGATGAGGTTTTGGGACTGTACACGTGCACCGATGATTCGCCCTCAGTGGTAATGGAAGTAAAAATCAATGGAGTCCCAGTGAGTATGGAAGTGGACACGGGCTCGGGTCCGTCGGTGATGAGTCGGAGAACTTTTGATAAACTGTGGATTAACCCAGCTGCACGACCCAAGCTGGTCCCGGTCACAGTGAAGCTGCGTACCTACACCAGGGAACTAATACCTGTTCTCGGCAGAGCGATGGTGCAGGTATCCCACGGGGACGAGACGCACGGTTTACCTTTGTGGTCGTTGCAGGTGATGGGGACAGTCCGTGGGAGCTGGGAAGACTTCACCACACCACAGGCTGCTGCACCCCGGGGTGCTGCCATGCCCCGGGTCCCCAGAGAGCAGCGAGCTGGAGCTGCAGCCTCAATCCACCCACAGGCAAGCCCCAGGCCCGGACCTCACACAGAGATCCTGCAGCCTTAGCCCCCACAGGCAAGCAGTCCTGCAGAGGCGGGCCTAATGGGGTTGGGGGGAGGGGTGGGGTGAGCCGGCGGGGCGCTGCGGGCGGGGTGCGAGGGATCCAGGATGGCCGGCGGATCGGAGGGGCCCATGCAGAGGGAGAGTCGGGCGGCGGCCGCAGAGGAGGCCGCTACGGAGGCCGTGGGGGAGGCGGCAAGTGCGGCGGCTGGAGAGGCCACGACGGCCACAGGGGAGGCGGCTACGGTGGCCGCTGGAGAAGCGACGACGATGGCCACAGGGGAGGCGGCAAGTCAGGTGGCAGCGGAGGGGAGCGGAGGCTGTGGCGGCGGAGGGCATCCGGAGCAGCAGAGCGCAAGATGGCGGCGTCCTCGAGTCCAGAGCAGCAGAGCATCAAAGATGGCAGCGCCCAAGGAGAAGCCTCGTGGAATTCAGCTGCATCAAAGATAGCGCCTTAAAAAGGAAATGCACCCGGGAGTCTTAAAAGGGCCGTACCATGTGGTGGTCCCCACAAAGTGACTTCTGTAAGGCAAGAGCGAGTCTAAAATGATCTATGTTAACGTGAGATGATGAATTTACAATAAGAATTAATATTTTAATGCTGAATGGTCACTGTGTTTGTGTAAAATAATGGATATGAAGTACAATTAATGATAAGAGCTAATAAGGAAATCAGGGATCCGTTACCAGTTAATAACTATTTAATGTAACTGCTCAGTGTACCTGCAACCCGTTGACGCAACATCTGTACCAGAAAACATGTACCATACAAACGCACTGTCTATGCGTACCTGCCTTCCTTCCGTTGGACAAACAAGGTCGAGATCCTCGGCAACGGCTTCAGGACTGGGGGGGAAGTGAGATGTTATGTGTTGATGTGTGTATCGTCCTGCCTCCTGGGGGGGAAGTGAGATGTTATGTGTCGATGTGTGTATCGTCCTGCCTCCTGGGGGGGAAGTGAGATGTTATGTGTCGATGTGTGTATCGTCCTGCCTCCTGGGGGGGAAGTGAGATGTTATGTGTCGATGTGTGTATCGTCCTGCCTCCTGGGGGGGAAGTGAGATGTTATGTGTCGATGTGTGTATCGTCCTGCCTCCTGGGGGGGAAGTGAGATGTTATGTGTCGATGTGTGCATCGTCCTGGTACCTTAAATGTATAATAAGCGCAATGGTACACCACAGAGGGCGCTGTGGTGGGAGACCTGAGACAGTATAAAAGGCTGACCACCACACCCGAGAGTCACTCTGGGGCTGTTCAATAAAGGACCAAGGTCACAGCAGTTAGATTAACACCAGACCGTGTGGAGTCAGTGATTTGTGTGCTACATACACCACAACAACAACCTAGAAGACCAGGAAAAGCTGACCAGCAACTTCAAAAAAGCTGGCAGAGGCTCAAAAGGCTGAGAACTCGGGAACGCCCCTAATTACAGCCCCTGACATGTGAAAACAAGTAGTTATGTGAATATCCACTGCTCTTCGACTAGTGCCGTGGGATCTTTTACATCCACCTGGGAGGGCAGACGGGGCCTCGGTTTAATGTCGCATCCGAAAGATGGGAGAGAGTGAGCGAGAGCAGGCTGGAGCTCAGCTGTGGTGCACCCCACGGTCCAATATCCTGCCAGTCCTCGATGTCCAAGCTGACATGTCAATGCTGGCCATGGGAGGGGGAGGTACTGGGGCAACCACGGCCTGTTGGGCTGTAACTGGGCTTTGGGTTATTGCCTTCTGAGGGGGAAGAGGGTGGAAATGAACCATTAAAGATTGAGAGAGGGAAGGGAAAAGGAGAGAGAGAGGAAAGATTATAATAAACATGCAGCTTAAAAATACCCTCAGTCCACAAAGCCCACCCCCTGCCCAATGAAACTGTTGTGTCCCCGGTTTATTGTGGATCAGGTGTGACCTGAATCCATCCACAGGCAGGAGAGCCTTTCTGATCTCCCAAAAACCAGAGCAATATCTGCTCACAGTGAGACTGGAAACCCACTGGGGCTCCAGATTTCACAATCACTCACTCTCAGGATGTTCAGATTTCAGGATTTTATCCTCCTGTAACTTCCACCATGTTTTTTGAAGGTTATAAAGAAATTAAAATCGAAGTGAAAACCAAAAGGAAACAAAGTTCCTTCTCTGAGTGAAAGCTGCAATGTTCCGGTAACGGTGCAACTTCACTCACTGAGTAGAAAGATTTTAAAACAGCCTTCCTTTGCAAACCATGTTAAACACGGCCTAGTGAGCACAGACATTGCCCAGTTTAGCAACAGACCAGCAAAGTTACAGCTTCAATTGCTGATCTGTGCTGAGCTGGCCGTTTACAGCCTGTACAGAGAGAGGTTGGGGAACAATTAGCTTCAGCACTGCTGGGCTAAGGGGTTTAAATAAACCCAACCCGGACAGGGGCTCCCCTCTCCTGATGGTTATCCGGCCACTCCTGCTGGGAAGGTCACCTGTCTGGAGAGTGTAAAACAAACATGCCCGACAATTGGACGGCCAGTCATTGCCTCACAGGGTGTTAGCCCTGTACTTGAGGCAACATTCCCAGGGATAGACATTCAATTCAGGGGCACCTCTAAACCTTCCCCACTCTTCACCCAACGTTTCCAGCATTGTTTGGACGGTGCGATTCCCTCTCCCTACCTGACCTAGTGCCTGTGGGTGATACGGAATGGGACACTTTGGGTCTTTCTCCAGTATTGTGCACATTTCTTTCATCACCTGCCCCACAAATGCTGCACCGTTGTCGCTGTCTATCAGCTGTGGCATACCCCGCCTCGACAGAACTTGTCCAACAAATCCCTCCGCAGTCACTAACGCAGTGCAGCGATGGGTAGCAACAGCTTCGAGACATTTAGTGACAGAATCAACAATAACCGGCAGGTATTTATTTGCTCTTACAGTCTGAGGCAGTGCGATTGTGCAGCCAACCTGCAACCGTTCCCAAGGTCCCGTAGGCCAGGGCTTCTCAACCTTTTTATCTCTCCCGTGTTATAAACATTCCACCGACCCCCTGTAACACAACACACGCATTGTTCTGTATAAACATGAGTGATACATTGAAACAAAGAGTCGGCACAGACCCGATGGGCCGAATGGCCTCCTTCTGTGCTCGATGATTCTGTGAAAGGTGATCCATCACTTTGGTACATTAGAACATAAGAACATAAGAATTAGGAACAGGAGTAGGCCATCTAGCCCCTCGAGCCTGCTCCGCCACTCAACAAGATCATGGCTGATCTGGCCGTGGACTCAGCTCCACTTACCCGCCCTCTCCCCGTAACCCTTAGTTCCCTTATTGGTTAAAAATCTATCTATCTGTGACTTGAATACATTCAATGAGCTAGCCTCAACTGCTTCCTTGGGCAGAGAATTCCACAGATTCACAACCCTCTGGGAGAAGAAATTCCTTCTCAACTCGGTTTTAAATTGGCTCCTCCGTATTTTGAGACTGTGCCCCCGAGTTCTAATCTCCCCGACCAGTGGAAACAACCTCTCTGCCTCTATCTTGTCTATCCCTTTCATTATTTTAAATGTTTCTATAAGATCACCCCTCATCCTTCTGAACTCCAACGAGTAAAGACCCAGTCTACTCAATCTATCATCATAAGGTAATCCCCTCATCTCCGGAATCAGCCTAGTGAATCGTCTCTGTACCCCCTCCAAAGCTAGTATATCCTTCCTTAAGTAAGGTGACCAAAACTGCACGCAGTACTCCAGGTGCGGCCTCACCAATATCCTGTACAGTTGCAGAAGGACCTCCCTGCTTTTGTACTCCATTCCTCTCGCAATGAAGGCTAACATTCCATTCGCCTTCCTGATTACCTGCTGCACCTGCAAACTAACTTTTAGGATTCATGCACAAGGACCCCCAGGTCTCTCTGCACTGCAGCATGTTGTAATTTCTCCCCATTCAAATAATATTCCCTTTTACTGTTTTTTTCCCCAAGGTGGATGACCTCACACTTTCCAACATTGTATTCCATCTGCCAAACCTTAGCCCATTCGCTTAACCTATCTAATCTCTTTGCAGCCTTTCTGTGTCCTCTACACAACCCGCTTTCCCACTAATCTTTGTGTCATCTGCAAATTTTGTTACACTACACTCTGTCCCCTCTTCCAGGTCATCTATGTATATTGTAAACAGTTGTGGTCCCAGCACCGATCCCTGTGGCACACCACTAACCATCGATTTCCAACCCGAAAAGGACCCATTTATCCCGACTCTCTGCTTTCTGTTAGCCAGCCAATTCTCTATCCATGCTAATACATTTCCTCTGACTCCACATACCTTTATCTTCTGCAGTAACCTTTTGTGTGGCACCTTATCGAATACCTTTTGAAAATCTAAATACACCACATCCATCGGTACACCTCTACCAACCATGCTCGTTATATCCTTAAAGAATTCCAGTAAACATAGAAACATAGAAAATAGGTGCAGGAGTAGGCCATTCGGCCCTTCTAGCCTGCACCGCCATTCAATGAGTTCATGGCTGAACATGCAACCTCAGTACCCCATTCTCGCTTTCTCGCCATACCCCTTGATCCCCCTAGTAGTAAGGACTACATCGAACTCCTTTTTGAATATATTTAGTGAATTGGCCTCAACAACTTTCTGTGGTAGAGAATTCCACAGGTTCACCACTCTCTGGGTGAAGAAGTTTCTCCTCATCTCGGTCCTAAATGGCTTACCCCTTATCCTTAGACTGTGACCCCTGGTTCTGGACTTCCCCAACATTAGGAACATTCTTCCTGCATCTAACCTGTCTAAACCCATCAGAATTTTAAACCTTTCTATGAGGTCCCCTCTCATTCTTCTGAACTCCAGTGAATACAAGCCCAGTTGATCCAGTCTTTCTTGATAGGTCAGTCCCGCCATCCCGGGAATCAGTCTGGTGAACCTTCGCTGCACTCCCTCAATAGCAAGAATGTCCTTCCTCAGGTTAGGAGACCAAAACTGTACACAATACTCCAGGTGTGGCCTCACCAAGGCCCTGTACAACTGTAGCAACACCTCCCTGCCCCTGTACTCAAATTCCCTCGCTATGAAGGCCAACATGCCTTCATAGCGAGGGGATTTGAGTACAGGGGCAAATTAGTTAAACATGATTTCCCCTTCATGAATCCATGCTGTGTCTGCTTGATTGCACTATTCCTATCTAGATGTCCCACTATTTCTTCCTTAATGATAGTTTCAAGCATTTTCCCCACTACAGATGTTAAACTAATCGGCCTATCGTTACCTGCCTTTCTGAGTACAAATGGTATCATCCTTCAAACAGTTCCCCTGGAAGAAAGACTCCCTCTATATTCCATGGAACAATATCATCAATCCATTTAGAAAGAGCAGGTATATGATTCTGGTACAAATGCACAGAAACCCCACCCCAGCCCCAGATATATCAATAACTTGAAACACCACCAGAATATTGGCATTAATAGATCTAAAAAACTGACTTCATTTTCAGATAGAGTTTATTTCCAAATAATATATAATTTATGCAAAGATTCAGTGAGTTGAGGCATGTTCTCTCTGTTAGGTGGTCCCTCGTATTGAGCATGACTTGCTTCCACACCAAAAAGGGATGAGTTCACAGGTGTTTCAATGAAGGACCTAATATACCAGGCCCTGAACGACATGTTGAAGGGTGGAAGATCCTGTGCTTGGATTTTTTTAACGTGTGGTGGCCGTTGCACACCAGCCACCACACGGGCTTGACAGAGCTAGGTCTTGATCCAGTGGCAAGAATTAACCAAGGCGACTGGAGATCAGCTCTGCTGCACGGATGTAGTGTGCGCACATATCGCAGTGTGGGCTGGCCCGTGCAGCCCCTGGGCCCTTGCCTCTTCTAGGCCCTGAACTCACGCCTCTCCTGGGCCCCGATCAGATCGCTCTGCAATCTCTCGCCACTCCTTCGCCCCGACCCTGCTGTACCTGCCCCTGCTCCAATACCGACCTGGTTTATGGTGATGTCCAATCCAGTCACCCTCCTCACTGCCGTCGCCCTCCTGCACCAGCTCGCACTGCTCCCTGAAGTGGTACGCCACCACGCTGGTTCCAGGGCCACTCGTCTTTTGTGGCCCCGACCTGCCGCTGGTGTTCTCACACAGGTCGGGGCTGCCACGCTGTGAGGCATTTTAAGCTCAGGATGTAGACATTGGGGAGGATTAATTGATCTGCAGCACAGTCATTTAACCTCATTTATCATCTGCATGGTTTCAAATTCTTAAAATTCACAAGTTTTACTGACAAATCTGTTCGAAGCCAAAGGTCGTGTTAACATGTTTGGCAGGATTCAGTTTATTTACTGAAAATATGGCAAGCAAGCAACTAATGTCTTTAATAAACTCACTCGTCTTTGTAAACTTAACTGCAGCAGAGTTATTGAGATAAACCGGGCCCATTATGTGTATCAGTAATCTGCAGTTTTAAAATGGAGGATAACTACTGTACGACTATCAGATCTTCTTTCCCAATTCGATCAGTATTTAAATCTCCAGGCTTTGCAGCCGTCTCACAATGATCAATTGGGATTCCGCTTCTCGTGTCTGAAAACTTGCTGAACCACCAAACGGGAAGCTGCAGAAAAAGGATTAACCATTCAAGGAGTCAGTTTGTGGCTTTAAAGCAAAAAATTATAGTTTAATGTTTTCAGCCTGTCGCTTATGTAACCAGGAATCAATGGTCATAATATCAGGAAATGTGATGCCATTATTTCAGATGGAACGTATTGTTACATCGGCTGCATCTCCAGACAGATCAAACAGATCGCACTCCAATGTCTGTCAAACTGTCCCCATGAAATCAATCCCCGACACTGCAATCCTATTTAAAGCCAGGCAGCCTGCTACCACATTACACGGGCTGACTGGCAAATCATCCCAAGGGCACTGGGCGCGTGTGTGGAATTAAAATTAAATGAGTTGCAAAAAGACCCACAGAAACCATTGTTGCAACACGTGTCAGAGTTATCAGCTCGGTGATTCCCTTTGCACCGCTCGGACACATTCCGGAATGAATCATTTTATTCAATAAGCCGGTTACAAGAGCGACATTCCCTGCTCCCCGAAATCTGTCTCCCAGAGTCACAGGATGCTGAAAGGAAAGGCACGGCTGGAGCAGCAACCTGGAGTCCTTCACCCACCCGGGCCGCAGGCTGCCTCTGCACAAACCCACCTCTTCATCTCTTCCTTATACACACACTGAAATCTGTCTGAGACCTCCGTCCTTCACAGGGGGCGGGGTCAATCCTTCAAACTCTGCATCTGTCCACAGAAAGATCATCGGTTCCAGGGACCCGGGCCATTGGCAGTAATACACCTGGTGATCATCCAATAGAAAGCAGCAGAAAGTTAACGTCAATCATTTTAGAATCATTCTGAAGATTTGGTGGACCCCTTGAAAACTTCTCGCAGACCCCCGGGTGAGAAAGCTGAACCACACATCCCAGAGATCAGACATCTTGGCTTCTGCTCGAGACAGAACCTTACCCCTACACAGGGTGCTGTCCCTGCCTGATGATAGGGTCCCCTAGCCTTACCTCTACACAGGGTGCTGTCCCTGCCTGATGATAGGGTCCCCTAGCCTTACCCCTACACAGGGTGCTGTCCCTGCTTGATGATAGGGTCCTCTAGCCTTACCCCTACACAGGGTACTGTCACTGCCTGATGATAGGGTCCCCTAGCCTTACCTCTACACAGGGTGCTGTCCCTGCCTGATGATAGGGTCCCCTAGCCTTACCTCTACACAGGGTGCTGTCACTGCCTGATGATAGGGTCCTCTAGCCTTACCCCTACACAGGGTGCTGTCCCTGCCTGATGATAGGGTCCTCTAGCCTTACCCCTACACAGGGTCCCTGATGATAGGGTCCTCTAGCCTTACCCCTACACAGGGTGCTGTCCCTGCCTGATGATAGGGTCCTCTAGCCTTACCCCTACACAGGGTCCCTGATGATAGGGTCCTCTAGCCTTACCCCTACACAGGGTGCTGTCCCTGCCTGATGATAGGGTCCCTTAGCCTTACCTCTACACAGGGTGCTGTCCCTGCCTGATGATAGGGTCCCATAGCCTTACCTCCACACAGGGTGCTGCCCCTGCCTGATGATAGGGTCCCCTAGCCTTACCCCTACACAGGGTGCTGTCCCTGCCTGATGATAGGGTCCCCTAGCCTTACCCCTACACAGGGTGCTGTCCCTGCCTGATGATAGGGTCCCATAGCCTTACCTCCACACAGGGTGCTGTCACTGCCTGATGATAGGGTCCCATAGCCTTACCTCCACACAGGGTGCTATCACTGCCTGATGATAGGGTCCCCTAGCCTTACCCCTACACAGGGTCCCTGATGATAGGGTCCTCTAGCCTTACCCCTACACAGGGTCCCTGATGATAGGGTCCTCTAGCCTTACCCCTACACAGGGTACTGTCACTGCCTGATGATAGGGTCCCCTAGACTTACCCCTACACAGGGTCCCTGATGATAGGGTCCTCTAGCCTTACCCCTACACAGGGTGCTGTCCCTGCCTGATGATAGTGTCCCCTAGCCTTACCTCTATACAGGGTGCTGTCCCTGCCTGATGATAGGGTCCCATAGCCTTACCTCCACACAGGGTGCTGTCACTGCCTGATGATAGGGTCCCATAGCCTTACCTCCACACAGGGTGCTGTCCCTGCCTGATGATAGGGTCCCCTAGCCTTACCTCTACACAGGGTCCCTGATGATAGGGTCCTCTAGCCTTACCCCTACACAGGGTCCCTGATGATAGGGTCCCCTAGCCTTACCCCTACACAGGGTCCCTGATGATAGGGTCCCCTAGCCTTACCTCTACACAGGGTGCTGTCCCTGCCTGATGATAGGGTCCCCTAGCCTTACCCCTACACAGGATCCCTGATGATAGGGTCCTCTAGCCTTACCCCTACACAGGGTACTGTCACTGCCTGATGATAGGGTCCCCTAGCCTTACCCCTACACAGGGTCCCTGATGATAGGGTCCTCTAGCCTTACCCCTACACAGGGTCCCTGATGATAGGGTCCCCTAGCCTTACCTCTACACAGGGTGCTGTCCCTGCCTGATGATAGGGTCCCCTAGCCTTACCCCTACACAGGATCCCTGATGATAGGGTCCTCTAGCCTTACCCCTACACAGGGTACTGTCACTGCCTGATGATAGGGTCCCCTAGCCTTACCCCTACACAGGGTCCCTGATGATAGGGTCCTCTAGCCTTACCCCTACACAGAGTACTGTCACTGCCTGATGATAGGGTCCCCTAGCCTTACCCCTACACAGGGTCCCTGATGATAGGGTCCCCTAGCCTTACCCCTACACAGGGTCCCTGATGATAGGGTCCTCTAGCCTTACCCCTACACAGGGTCCCTGATGATAGGGTCCTCTAGCCTTACCCCTACACAGGGTCCCTGATGATAGGGTCCTCTAGCCTTACCCCTACACAGGGTCCCTGATGATAGGGTACCCTAGCCTTACCCCTACACAGGGTCCCTGATGATAGGGTCCTCTAGCCTTACCCCTACACAGGGTCCCTGATGATAGGGTCCTCTAGCCTTACCCCTACACAGGGTCCCTGATGATAGGGTCCTCTAGCCTTACCCCTACACAGGGTCCCTGATGATAGGATCCCCTAGTCTTACCCCTACACAGGGTACTGTCACTGCCTGATGATAGGGTCCCCTAGCCTTACCCCTACACAGGGTGCTGTCACTGCCTGATGATAGGGTCCCATAGCCTTTCCTCTAATCATTATTGCATCACTATTGACATTCCTAGTTCTGTGAAACAATTCTGTTGGGAGAAACAATATTTACTTTGTTCATCTCATGTTAGAAAGAGTCAGGTTTTCTTGGACTTGTACCCACAATTCAGATTAAACCCCATTTAGTAAATCATTGATCATTTATTGAAGAGAGGTCCAAAACCCCTCATTTTATTAACTCTGAGTGAGTTTGTGGAGCCCAGCTACAAGATGGCTCCAGATTGTTGCCATAGAGACGGCGGGAGATCCTGGGATTCCTGTTGATTCACTTTTACCCTGACCACAGGCACTCACAGGATCAAAGGATGCTGTCAATTTGCTAACGGCCGTCACATCCCAGCACAACCAAGATGCCTTGGACTGAAATAGTCTTCTTCGCTCCAAAACTTAGCACAGCTCCAGTCACATTAATTACTCAACATTATAGCAGCGAACCCGGGGACTGGGAGAAATTTAGAACTCAGCAGAGGAGGACAAAGGGTTTGATTAGGGCAGGGAAAATGGAGTACGAGAAGAAGCTTGCAGGGAACATTAAAACGGATTGCAAAAGTTTCTACAGATATGTAAAGAGAAAAAGGTTAGTAAAGACAAACATAGGTCCCCTGCAGTCAGAATCAGGGGAAGTCATAACGGGGAACAAAGAAATGGCGGACCAATTGAACAATGACTTTGGTTCGGTATTCACTGAGGAGGACACAAACAACCTTCCGGATATAAAAGGGGTCGGAGGGTCTAGTAAGGAGGAGGAACTGAGGGAAATCCTTATTATTCGGGAAATTGTGTTGGGGAAATTGATGGGATTGAAGGCCGATAAATCCCCAGGGCCTGATGGACTGCATCCCAGAGTATTTAAGGAGGTGGCCTTGGAAATAGTGGATGCATTGACAGTCATTTTCCAACATTCCACTGACTCTGGATCAGTTCCTATGGAGTGGAGGGTAGCCAATGTAACCCCACTTTTTAAAAAAGGAGGGAGAGAGATAACAGGGAATTATAGACCGGTCAGCCTGACATCGGTAGTGGGTAAAATGATGGAATCAATTATTAAGGATGTCATAGCAGTGCATTTGGAAAGAGGTGATATGATAGGTCCAAGTCAGCATGGATTTGTGAAAGGGAAATCATGCTTGACAAATCTTTTGGAATTTTTTGAGGATGTTTCCAGTAGAGTGGACAAGGGGGAACCAGTTGATGTGGTATATTTGGACTTTCTGAAGGCTTTCGACAAGGTCCCACACAAGAGATTAATGTACAAAATTAAAGCACATGGGATTGGGGGTAGTGTGCTGACATGGATTGAGAACTGGTTGTCAGACAGGAAGCAAAGAGTAGGAATAAATGGGGACTTTTCAGAATGGCAGGCAGTGACTAGTGGGGTACCGCAAGGTTTTGTGCTGGGGCCCCAGCTGTTTACACTGTACATTAATGATTTATACGAGGGGATTAAATGTAGTATCTCCAAATTTGCAGATGACACTAAGTTGGGTGGCAGTGTGAGCTGCGAGGAGGATGCTATGAGGCTGCAGAGTGACTTGGACAGGTTAGGTGAGTGGGCAAATGCATGTCAGATGAAGTATAATGTGGATAAATGTGAGGTTATCCACTTTGGTCGTAAAAACAGAGAAACAGACTATTATCTGAATGGTGACAGATTAGGAAAAGGGGAGGTGCAAAGTGACCTGGGTGTCATGGTACATCAGTCATTGCAGGTACAGCAGGCGGTTAAGAAAGCAAATGGCATGTTGGCCTTCATAGCGAGGGGATTTGAGTACAGGGGCAGGGAGGTATTGCTACACTTGTATAGGGCCTTGGTGAGGCCACACCTGGAGTATTGTGTACAGTTTTGGTCTCCTAACCTGAGGAAGGACATTCTTGCTATTGAGGGAGTGCAGCGAAGGTTCACCAGACTGATTCCCGGGATGGCGGGACTGACCTATCAAGAAAGACTGGATCAACTGGGCTTGTATTCACTGGAGTTCAGAAGAATGAGAGGGGAACCTCAAAGAAACATTTAAAATTCTGATGGGTTTAGACAGGTTAGATGCAGGAAGAATGTTCCCAATGTTGGGGAAGTCCAGAACCAGGGGACACAGTCTAAGGATAAGGGGGAAGCCATTTAGGACCGAGATGAGGAGGAATTTCTTCACCCAGAGAGTGGTGAACCTGTGGAATTCTCTACCACAGAAAGTTGTTGAGGCCAGTTCACTGAATATATTCAAAAAAGAGTTAGATGAAGTCCTTACTACTAGGGGAATCAAGGGGTATGGTGAGAAAGCAGGAATGGGGTACTGAAGTTGCATGTTCAGCCATGAACTCATTGAATGGCGGTGCAGGCTATTTTCTATGTTTCTATGTTTCTAGTAACCCCTTATCCACCTTAAATCACTGTCCTGGGCAAGCTGAGAAATTCAAAAAGGGCAACGTTTTTTAATGTGATCTCATGTCTGGAACAGGAGATTTTTCACATAATTTACAAGAACCAGAATTTCACCATGGCCACAATAAAATTCTGGTTTTCACAATTTGATAGGTTAGTTAACTGCAATATCTCTAATTTAATTCAGCAATATCTTAAAGTCAACACAACACAACACAGCAAATCCCTAGTAAATTACATCATCTTTCTTTGTGTTCTTTCTTCAGGCCCCTCTCCAAATGACTGCAAGAAATACTGAACATAACTGAAGAAAAAGTAACTGTCCACAGAAGGGGTTAACGGGGCGGAGCTTCCCACTGAAACTGTTCATCACACACACAGGCTTTTTATATAAACACTCCACGGAAAGCGACAGGAACCGGCAGCCTTTTGCTTGAACCATTGTCTCCTCACAACAATTTTACTTTCTGACGCTCTGTGAGGTTTTAACCTCCGTCTTCATTCTAACTTTGGACAAAGGGAGGGGTGAACTGACGCAGAATACAGGGGGATAGTGTCATCGGGGCACCAGTCGACAGTCCCAGATTACTGCATCTGTCCCCGCTGGTTCCAAACCCAAAACCATCCCACATTCCAACCTCTGCCTACACCTACAATCATAGAATGGTTACAGCACAGAAGGCCATTCGGCCCATCCAGCCCGTGCGGCTCTCTGCGAAGCACTTCAGCTAGTCCCACTCCCCCGCCCTTTCCCCGTATCCCTGCAAACTGTTCCCTTCAGGTACTTATCCAATTCCCTTCTGAAAGCCACGATTGAGTCTGCCTCCAGCACCTTTTCAGGCAGTGCATTCCAGATCCTAACCATTCACTGCGTCAAAACAGGATTTACCACAGTGTTGAGCATGGGAAGGTTATAAATAACCCATGGACCATTAGACCCCTTTTATATCCGACCCCTCATCAAAGGGACTCAAAGCCATTTAAATGCGTCTCTGTATACGACCGCGTCCAACACAAATTGTGATGCTTGAAGAGCGAGGATACGTTTCTCTGAAGTCTCATCTAGTTCAGAGTGTGATAATGGCCATGGCAGAATAATATACTGTAACGCGGCAGTGTTAAATGTCAGAGAAATACAGGTCGCCATCCTAAAATCTCTGTCCCAAATATGCCCCTTGATCTGAGATGCCAACTGTCATGGAATGGATGTTCTTATATATAAATTAATCAGATATTCCACGTGGTAATAGGGTTCAAAGGCATTTATTGACTTTCGTAGGAATTAAGCATAAAATGATAATTATAACCAATAATCACCCATATACAATAACTATTATTACCAATAATCACCCATATACAAAAACTATTATTACCAATAATCAAACATATACAGTGATAACTATTATTACCAATAATCACCCATATACAATAACTATTATTACCAATAATCACCTATATGCTTGAGACGCTTGCGATACAAGACCGGAGAATTCACAGGGTCACAGGTTTCGAGCTCGAGGGGATCAACTGGCCAAGCCTTGTCGAATTCTGAAGTATCTATTCCAACAGTCCTCTTTTTATCCCTTTCTTTCACTCTCGCTATTTGAGGATCCACATGTATCACCTCATCCAATTAACTGGTGTAACTCCAGTTTTATCAAGAGTAGCTCCCCATAACTTGACTCACTCCCGAATTTTCCAGATCTATGGCAGGTGCCTTTTCAAGGCTGGAGCTAACAGAGTTTTGTGGCCTCTCCTTATCAGTGAAAACTCTGTTGGACTGGAATCCCTTTTACTGACTGAACATTTCTGACAGAAACTCCCTTAAACCTCAAGTTAATATGAAGAATTTAACTGTGATTAATGCAATTGTGCCTGTCACTAGTATAAATCATCATTGATATTAATGCAGTCGTGCCTATTACTATTACAATTCACTACTGATATTAATGCAGTCGTGCATATCACTATTACAATTCACTACTGAGATTAATGCAGTCGTGCCTATCACTATTACAATTCACTACTGAGATTAATGCAGTTGTGCCTATCACTATTACAATTCACTACTGATATTAATACAGTCGTGCCTGTCACTATTACGATTCACTACTGAGATTAATGCAGTCGTGCCTATCACCACTACAATTCACTACTGAGATTAATGCACTCATGCCTATCACTATTACAATTCACCACTGATATTAATGCAGCCGTGCCTATCACTATTACAATTCACTACTGATATTAATGCAGTCGTGCCTATCACTATTAAAATTCAGTACTGAGATTAATGCAGTCATGCCTATCACTATTACAATTCACGACTGAGATTAATGCAGTCGTGCCTATCACTATTACAATTCACAACTGAGATTAATGCAGTCATGCCTATCACTATTACAATTCACTACTGTGATTAATGCAGTCGTGCCTATCACTACTACAATTACAATTCACGACTGAGATTAATGCAGTCGTGCCTATCACTACTACAATTACAATTCACTACTGAGATTAATGCAGTCGTGCCTATCACTATTACAATTCACTACTGATATTAATGCAGTCATGCCTATCACTATTACAATTCACTACTGATATTAATGCAGTCATGCCTATCACTATTACAATTCACTACTGTGATTAATGCAGTCGTGCCTATCACTACTACAATTACAATTCACGACTGAGATTAATGCAGTCGTGCCTATCACTACTACAATTACAATTCACTACTGAGATTAATGCAGTCGTGCCTATCACTATTACAATTCACTATTGAGATTAATGCAGTCATGCCTATCACTATTACAATTCACTGCTGATATTAATGCAGTCATGCCTATCACTATTACAATTCACTACTGAGATTAATGCAGTCGTGCCTATCACTACTACAATTCACTACTGATATTAATACAGTCGTGCCTATCACTATTACAATTCACTATTGAGATTAATGCAGTCATGCCTATCACTATTACAATTCACTGCTGATATTAATGCAGTCATGCCTATCACTATTACAATTCACTACTGAGATTAATGCAGTTGTGCCTATCACTACTACAATTACAATTCACTACTGAGATTAATGCAGTCATGCCTATCACTACTACAATTACAATTCACTACTGAGATTAATGCAGTCGTGCTTGTCACTAATACGATTCACTACTGAGATTAATACAGTGAGCGGAAGGAGCAGCATGGCGGCCTGGCCCAGCAGTCTGTGCGGCCCCCAGCCTGCGAGCACCATTGGAACAGGCCGGGGAGCAGAAGGAGCAGGTGGCGGCGTACCACTCCAGGGAGCAGCATGTGCTGGAGCAGGAGAGCAACGGCAGTGAAAAGGGACGTCATCAAGGTCCAGGTCGGTGATTGGAGCGTGGGCAGGTACAGCAGGAGCGGCGAGGTCAGGGCGAAGAAGCAGCGAGAGATTGTAGAGGGACGTGATCGGGGCCCAGGAGAGGCGTGAGTTCGGGGCCCAGGAGAGGCGAGAGACCAGGAGCAGCACGGGCCAACTCACACTGCAATATGTGTGCACACTAGGTCCATGCAGCAGAGCTGGTCTCCAGCTGTCTTGGTTAATCCTTGCTACTGGACCAAGACCTAGTTTTGTCAAGCCCGTGTGATGCCTGGTGTGCACCGGTCACCACACGTTAAAAAAATCCAAGCACAGGCATCTTCCACCCTTCAAGATGTAATTCGGGACCTGGAATTTAGGTCCATCATTGAAACACCTGTGAACTTTTTGACGTGGAAGCAAGTCATCCTCGATTCGAGGGACTGCCTGTGATGATGACGATGATGTGCCTGTCACTACTACAATTCACTACTGAGATTAAAACCACTACAATTATACAATTAAAGTAGTAAAATTCTACAATGGAAGTGGACAATCAATTGTAATTCGAAGAATTCTTGCAAACTGACCAAAAGCAGCTGTTTTTAGTGTTCGACAGACCCTTACAGAGAAAAGCACAAAGACCCCACGGGTCCTTAAAAACAGCTGGGCACCGAGCTCCTGACATCATTAGACTGAGGAGACCCGACATGACATCATCAGAGGTGGAGATTCAGACATGACAGGGTCAGAGTGGGAGACCCAGACATGACATCATCACAGGGGCATACCGGGAAATGTCATCATTGAGGGGCAGGCCTGTATGTGACATCAACAGAGGACAGACCCAGAAATGACATCATCAGAGCCCCAGACCAGGAAGTGACATCATCAGGGGGACCAGGAAATGATATAATCAGAGGGACATACCTGGACATTACATCATCAGAGGGAACCAAGAAATGTCACCATTCGAGACTCCAACCCGACAATGATCCATTTAAGAGGTCCATCCAAAACCAGAAATGACATCATCCAATTCGCGAACCGGGTGACATCACCGAGTCTCCGATATCAGGATTAATTTAATAGTTTTAGGGATTTGTTTCCACAATAAAATGCTGGAAACACGGGTTCAGTAAATGTGGTTTGAAATGTGTGTAAATGTGTCAGTGAGTCAGTAACCTCGTGAAATGACACAGTCCCAGCCTCGTAGTCCAACTGAACTCGGATCCTGCTCGTAGAATGGATCCGTTGGAGGCGAGTGTCCTGGGAATTGTGCTGGGCCCAGAGATAAATAACATCAAAAATACCACCATAATATAAACCCCAGGATTTACTGCTGCCCCAAAGGAAAGACCCTCCCCCCTCCCTCTCTACACTCCCACACACAATCCCTAATCCCCAGTCATTCCCATCAGTCTCCACATCCCAGGAATGGGATCCTGAGGAGAAGCTCTGGGAGCAGAGGACTTGGGGATGGTCTTTAAACCTCTCTGGGTGAGGTGGGTAGGGCTGTTCCTGTCCAGTCCAAGTTACTGATCTCAGATCATCAGACAGAACCAAGTCCCAGTTTGCTGTCTTTGGATCCAGGCCCATCGGTGACCTTTGCCCTAGAGAGGAGAGAAGAGATTGGTCAGACAGGGTTATTCCACTCAGATCAATGATTGACAGCTGCAGGGTTCGAGTGTCAGTATTTCCCACACAATGTCAGCACCATATTACCTGTGAGACTGGTTTCTTCCCATGTTAAATCAATGACCTTCGATCAGTATCCCTGTTCACTAGCAGTGTGTGGGTCCCAGTGCTGTACTCTCAGGGCTAACACTGCAGTCAGACACACAGTCGCAGTTAGTTCAATCACACAAGCCCTGGCACTGTACACACGTTCTCCCAGACACAATGTAGGGATTCACCAGCACACAACACATCCCACATCCTCACAGTTACAACCCCACAATATCAGTACTGGCTGTAATGTGTGGGGGAGGACTTACAGTCGATGGCCCCTGTATTTGGTGGAAGCTGGCCCTGTAAACAACGCACCCGGTGCTTGGGAATTGTGACACAGCGAGGTCCCGCCTCCTTCATATTACTCGATGGGGAGGGGGTTATATATTCCATACTTATATATTCCTGCATTACAACAGTGACTATCCTTTAAAAATAGGACTTCATTGTCTGTAAAGCACTTTGGGACGTCCTGAGGTTGTGAAAGGCGCTATATAAATGCAAGTCGTCCTTTTTTTTTACTTACCTCTTTAATACTACTGACAGCCCTGTGAGGAACGGTGTCCCTTTAAGAGATACTCTGATTAACATAGAAACATAGAAAATAGGTGCAGGAGTAGGCCATTTGGCCCTTCGAGCCTGCACCGCCATTCAATGAGTTCATGGCTGAACGTGCAACTTCAGTACCCCATTTCTGCTTTCTCGCCATACCCCTTGATCCCCCTAGTACTAAGGACTACATCTAACTCCTTTTTGAATATATTTAGTGAATTGGCCTCAACAACTTTCTGTGGTGGAGAATTCCACAGGTTCACCACTCTCTGGGTGAAGAAGTTTCTCCTCATCTCGGTCCTAAATGGCTTACCCCTTATCCTAAGACTGTGACCCCTGGTTCTGGACTTCCCCATATTAAACATAAGAACATAAGAATTAGGAGCAGGAGTAGGCCATATGGGCCTTCGCGTCTTCAATAAGATCATGGCTAATCGTCGATCTCAACTTCACTTTCCCGCCCAGTCCCCATTAATATGTCCTTACTATACAGTATAAATGCACACGAAGCCCATACTTGAGAGAAGATCACTCTGTGACCAGTTACCTTTATTACCAAGACCTCAAGAGACAGACGGTGGGTGGAGTTTCCCCTTTTATACCGGAAAGTCCAGGTTAGGAGTGTCTCCCACAAGTTCGTCCCCTGTGGTCAATGTTCTCAAGGTGAACAACTTAGGTCAGCTTATACATGGGTTACAATGACAGTTGAATACATGACATCCATATCCCTTGATTCCACTTGAATCTATCTCAGCCTTGAATATACTCAATGATTCAGCATCCACAGCCCTTTAGGGTAGAGAATTCCAAAGATTCACAACCCTCGGAGTGAAGAAATTCCTCATCATCTCAGATTTAAATGGCTGACCCCTTATTCTGAGACTTTGCCCCCTAGTTCTAGACTCTCCAGCCAGGGGAAACAACCTCTCAGCATCTACCAATCAATTCCCCCGCTGAATCCTATAGGCCCGAAATTCAACAACTTACATCCCACTAATGCCCACTACCGCCCAATTACCAGCCAGAAATAGAAGTTTCGTCTAAAAAAACACATTTACCACCCAGATACCGCCCGGTGTTAAATTCCAGTCATTACCGCGTCGCGGTATTTGATACAATCCGCCCATATATTACCGCCCAAAATGGAAGTTTCATCATGAAGATCCGTTTACCACCGAACCTTAATCCCGTCCTGAAAAAGCAAGTCTAGTGGGCGTATGGACACAGATCTGACAGGTTTGTTTGATATTACACAGATCTGTATAGTTCTCCACAGTTTGATATATTTTTTAATGGAATGTAGTATTTTCTAATGTTAGGCAATAATACAAATGGTTTAATAAAGCCTTATTTACTCCTTTAGTCTCTCTCACTCACTAGTCTCACGCATTTTAGTCTCTCTCACCGCCCCCAGTCTCTCTCTCCCCCCCACCTGCTACAGTCTCTCCTCCCCACAGTCTCCCCACCTCTCCAAGCTCTCCTCCCCCGCAGTCTCACTCACCACCCAGTCTCTCTCAGCCCCCAGTGTCTCTACCTCCTCACAGCGATCTCTTCACCCCCGACAGCGATCTCTTTCCCGCCCCCGCCGCCACAGTGATCTCTCTCCCCCCCCCCACAGCGATCTCCCCCCACCCAGCGATCTCTCCCCGCCACAGCGATCTCTCCCCGCCAACAGCGATCTCCCTCCGCACAGTGATCTGCCCCCACCACAGCGCTCTCTCCCCTCCCCCCACAGTCATCTCTCCCCCCTCACCCACAGCGCTCTCTCGTCTCCCCCCACAGTGATCTCTCCCCCCTCCCCCACAGTGATCTCTCCCCCCTCCCCCACAGTGATCTCTCCCCCCTCCGCCACAGTGATCTCTCCTCCCCCACAGCGATCTCTCCCCCCCCCACAGTGATCTCCCCCCCGCCCCCCCAGTGATCTCTCCCCCCCACAGTGATCTCTACCCCCCCACAGCGATCTCCCCCCACCCAGCGATCTCTCCCCCCCGACAGCGATCTCTCCCCCCCACAGCGATCTCCCCCCACCCAGCGATCTCTCCCCCCCGACAGTGATCTCTCCCCCCCACAGCGATCTCCCCCCACCCAGCGATCTCTCCCCCCCGACAGTGATCTCTCTCCCCCCACAGCGCTCTCTCCCCTCCCCCCACAGTGATCTCTCCCCTCCCCCCACAGTCATCTCTCTCCCCCCCACAGTGCTCTCTCCCCTCCCCCCACAGTGATCTCTCCCCTCCCCCCACAGTGATCTCTCTCCCCCCCACAGCGCTCTCTCCCCTCCCCCCACAGTGATCTCTCCCCTCCCCCCACAGTGATCTCTCTCCCCCCACAGCGCTCTCTCCCCCCCACAGCGATCTCTCCCCCCTCCCCCACAGCGCTCCCTCCCCTCCCCCCACAGTGATCTTCTCTCCCCACACAGTGATCTCTCTCCCCCACACAGCGCTCTCTCCCCTCCCACCACAGCGATCTCTCCCCCCTCCCCCACAGTGCTCTCTCCTCTCCCCCCACAGTGATCTCTCCCCCCACACAGTGATCTCTCTCCCACACACAGCGCTCTCTCCCCTCCCACCACAGCGATCTCTCCCCTCCCCCGCAGCGATCTCTCCCCCTCCCCCACAGTGCTCTCTCCTCTCCCCCCACAGCGATCTCTCCCCCTCCCCCACAGTGATCTCTCCCCCAACAGTGATCTCTCCCCCCTCCCCCACAGTGATCTCTCCCCCCTCCCCCACAGTGATTTCCCCCCCCACAGCGATCTCTCCCCTCCCCCCCAAGTGATCTCCCCCCCGCCCCCCAGTGATCTCTCCCCCCCACAGTGATCTCTCCCCCCACCACAGTGATCTCCCCCCCCCGCCCTCCAGTGATCTCCCCCCCCACAGTGATCTCTCCCCCCCTCACAGTGATCTCCCCACCCCCCCAGTGATCTCCCCTTCCACCACAGTGATCTCTCCCCCCCCACAGCGATCTCTCTCCCCCCACAGCGATCTCTCTCCCCACCTCACAGTGATCTCTCCCCCACCACACAGCGGTCTCTCTCTGCCCCACAGCGATCTCTCTCTCCCCCACAGCGATCTCTCCCCCGTCCCCCACAGCTATCTCTCCCCCCTCCCCCACAGTGATCTCTCCCCCCTCCCCCACAGTGCTCTCTCCCCTCCCCCCCCACAGTGATCTCTCCCCCCCACAGTGATCCCCCCCCACAGTGATCTCCCCCAACCCCCCAGTGATCTCTCCCCCCCACAGTGATCTCTCCCCCTCACAGTGATCTCCCCCCGCCCCCCAGTGATCTCCCCTTCCCCCACAGTGATCTCTCCCCCCCACAGTGATCTCTCCCCCGCACAGTGATCTCACCCCCCACAGTGATCTCTCCCCCCCCACACAGTGATCTCCCCCCCGCCACAGCGATCTCTCCCCCCCCACTGTGATCTCCCTCCCGCCCCCCAGTGATCTCTCCCCCCCACAGTGATCTCTCCCCCCCGCCCCATAGCGATCTCTCCCCCGCCCCCCAGTGATCTCCCTGATACGTCCTTACTACACAGTATAAATGCACACGAGGCCCATGCTTGAGAGAAGGTCAGTCTGTGACCTGTCCTTTATTCCTTAGCACTCAAGTGATGAAGGTGGGTGGAGCTTCCCCTTTTATACCTGTAGGTCCAGGTTAGGAGTGTCTCCCACCAACTAGTGGTCAGTGTTCTCATGGTGTACAACTTAGGTCAGTTTATACATGGGTTACAATGCTGGTTGAATACATGACATCACCTTCCCCCCAAAGTCTAATTGGGATCACAGGTTGAGTCTCTCTGGTAGTTTACGCTCCCTTGTAGAGCGCCTGAGTTGGGGCTCCAGTTGTTGGGCGCTGGCCTGAGTGTCTGCTGTTTGCAGTGCCTCAGGCCTGTCCGGACTGCCCACAGTGACTGGGCTCTCCTCCCTTTGGTTCCGGTGTTCGGTCTCCTGTGGTGGAGTGTACTCTATATCATGTTCTTCCTCTGCTTCTTCTATGGGGTTGCTGAACCTCCTTTTTGTTTGATCCACATGTTTGCGGCAGATTTGTCCATTGGTAAGTTTAACTACCAGAATCCTATTTCCCTCTTTGGCAACCACAGTGCCTGCGAGCCATTTGGGCCCTGCAGCGTAGTTGAGGACAAAAACAGGATCATTTACATCAATACATCGCGCCCTCGCATTCCTGTCATGGTAGTCATATTGTGACTGGCGCATGCTATCGACAATTTCTTTCATGGTGGGGTGTATAAGGGATAATCGGGTTTTGAGCGTCCTTTTCATTAGTAGCTCTGCGGCTGGAACCCCTGTGAGCGAGTGTGGTCGGGATCTGTAGGCCAACAGGAGGCGTGATAAGCGGGTTTGTAGCAAACCCCCTTGGAATCTGAGCATCCCCTGTTTGATTATCTGCACTGCTCGTTCTGCCTGGCCGTTTGAGGCTGGCTTGAACGGTGCCGTTCTAACATGGTTAATTCCATTGCCTGCCATGAAGTCCTGGAATTCACTGCTTGTGAAGCACGGGCCATTGTCGCTGACCAAGATGTCCGGTAGACCGTGGGCGGCAAACATTGCCCGTAGACTTTCTACCGTGGCAGAGGATGTGCTTAAATTTAAAATGTCACACTCGATCCATTTGGAGTAGGCGTCTACTACAACCAAAAACATTTTCCCCATGAAAGGACCTGCGTAGTCCACATGGATGCGTGACCAAGGCTTGGCGGGGCCATGGCCAGGGGCTAAGGGGGGCTTCCCTGGGCGCATGGCCCAGCTGGGCACACGTGTTGCACCTGCGAACACGAAGTTCCAGATCTGTGTCTATCCCTAGCCACCAAACGTGTGACCTGGCAATTGCCTTCATCGTGACAATGCCCGGGTGCCCATTGTGGAGTTCTCTGATGAACACCTCTCTGCCCATCTGGGGTATGACTACGCGGTTTCCCCACAGTAGGCAATCGGCCTGAATCGAGAGTCCGTCCCTGCGCCTGTGAAATGGTTTAAATTCCTCAGGGCATGCCCTGTACGTGGCTGCCCAGTCCCCATTCAGGACACATTTCTTGACTAGAGACAATAGCAGGTCTCTATTTGTCCAGACTTTAATCTGACAGGCTGTCACGGGTGAGCCTTCGCTTCCGAAAGCTTCAACAACCATGACCATCTCAGTACCATGCTCGGTCGCCCGCTCAGTGGTGGCTAGCGGGAGCCTGCTGAGTTTTCGGTGCCCAGTCTGTGCCGAATTGTGCAGTCATAGGCAGCTAACGTGAATGCCCACCTCTGTATGCGGGCCGATGCGTTTGCATTTATGGCCTTGTTGTCGGCCAAAAGGGACGTTAGGGGTTTGTGATCTGTCTCCAGCTCAAATTTCCTGCCAAACAGGTACTGGTGCATTTTCTTTACCGCATACACACATGGGAACGCCTCCTTTTCTACCATCCCGTAGCCCCTTTCTGCCTGGGACAGACTCCTGGAGGCATAAGCTACCGGCTGTAACTGACCCTTGGCATTGACATGCTGCAGCATACACCCGACACCATAGGACGACGCATCGCACGTTAACACAAGTTTCTTACATGGGTCATATAGCGTTAACAGATTGTTGGAACATAACAAATTGCGTGCTCTATTAAAAGCCCTTTCCTGGCTGTCCCCCCAAACCCATTCACGACCTTTGCGTAGGAGCACGTGTAGCGGCTCTAGCAGCGTGCTCAATTTGGGAAGAAAGTTACCAAAATAGTTCAGGAGCCACAGGAACGAACGCAGCTCCGTCGTGTTACGGGGTCTGGGTGCTCTCTGGATCGCTTCCTTCTTGGATGCAGTCAGGCTGATCCCATCTGCTGCTACCCTCATCCCCAGGAATTCTACCTCTGGAGCTTGGAAGACGCACTTCGCCTTTTTCAGTCGCAGACCTACCCGGTTCAGTCTGCGTAGCACCTCCTCCAGGTTGTGGAGGTGTTCTTCAGTATCGTAACCCGTAATGAGGATGTCATCCTGAAAAACCACCGTCCCTGGAATCGACTTGAGGAGGCTTTCCATATTTCGTTGGAAGAACGCGGTGGCCGAGCGAATCCCGAACGGACATCTGTTGTACTCAAACAACCCCTTGTGTGTCGTGATGGTGGTCAGCTTCTTCGACTCACTCGCCAGCTCCTGGGTCATGTGAGCTGAGGTCAGGTCCAATTTTGAAAAAAGTTTGCCACCGGATAGCGTCGCAAAGAGGTCCTCCGCTCTCGGTAGCGGGTACTGGTCTTGGAGTGACACCCGATTGATGGTGGCCTTGTAATCGCCACATATCCTGACCGACCCATCCGCCTTGAACACCGGAACAATCGGGCTCGCCCAGTCACTGAATTCGACTGGCAAGATGATGCCTTCCCTCAACAGGCGGTCCAATTCGCCTTCTATCTTTTCCCGCATTACGTACGGCACCGCTCTGGCCTTGTGGTATACTGGTCTGGCGTCCTGGTTTTTGTTAATCACTACCTTGGCCCCCATGAAAGTGCCAATGCCGGGTTGAAATAATGAGTCAAATTTGTCCAGGATCTGTGAGCATGATACTCGCTCCACAGAGGAAATTGCATTGACATCGCCCCATTTCCAGTTCATGACAGCAAGCCAACTCCTCCCCAGTAGTGCGGGACCGTCCCCTGGGACAATCCAGAGTGGCAACCTGTTCTCTGAATCTTTGTGGGTCACGACTACCGTGGCGCTGCCTAGCACCGGAATGATCTGCTTTGTGTAAGTTCGTAGCTGTGCGTCAATCGGCGATAATTTTGGCCTCCTGGCCTTGGATGCCCACAACTTTTCGAACTGTTTGATACCCATCAGGGACTGGCTGGCACCCGTGTCTAACTCGATTGATACTGGGATGCCATTGAGGAGCACTTTCATCATTATCGGTGGCGTCCTGGTGTATGAACTGTATACGTGCTCCACATGAACTCGCTGAACTTCAGCTTCCAGCGATTTCCCCCCGTATCCATTTCTGCAATTTCTGCAGGTATTTTGCTCATCTCTGCAAACTCCGGCTGAATGTATGCCTCCACGCCTCCAGCATGAGTTGCGGTTTGAAACAAAAGGTCCCTTGCCAGTCGATCGTTCCTGACTGCCCCTGTTATTGTCCTTGAGTGCACCATTAACAGGTGTTGATGGCCCCATTACTGGCCGCATTGTCCCTTGCAATGGCGTGAATCACTGTTCAGCTTGCCATTGTCTCTGTCGAACTCCCCCTCTGGGTTCGACTACATGTTGGGGCATGCCTGACTGCCCTTGTCTGCCTGGAGAACTGTGTGCTGCTTTAACAATGTTGAATCTCTGTCCCAACCATTCCTTAACACAGTACCTCTTGTCTGTTCTGCTAGTGGCCATGCTCGCGTGGTTTAAATCCCAGTTTCTTGTCGCCATTTGATACGTCCTTACTACACAGTATAAATGCACACGAGGCCCATGCTTGAGAGAAGGTCAGTCTGTGACCTGTCCTTTATTCCTTAGCACTCAAGTGATGAAGGTGGATGGAGCTTCCCCTTTTATACCTGAAGGTCCAGGTTAGGAGTGTCTCCCACCTAGTGGTCAGTGTTCTCACGGTGTACAACTTAGGTCAGTTTATACATGGGTTACAATGCTGGTTGAATACATGACACTCCCCTTCCCCCACAGTGATCTCTCCCCCCCACAGTGATCTCTCCCCCCTGCACAGTGATCTCTCCCCGCCACAGTGATCTCTCCTCCCTGCACAGTGATCTCTCCCCCCCACAGTGATCTCTCCCCTCTGACAGTGATCTCTCCCCCCCTCACAGTGATCTCTCCCCCCATCCCCCCACAGTGATCTCTCCCCCTGCACAGTGATCTCTCCCCGCCACAGTGATCTCTCCTCCCTGCACAGTGATCTCTCCCCCCCACAGTGATCTCTCCCCCCTGCACAGTGATCTCTCCCCGCCACAGTGATCTCTCCTCCCTGCACAGTGATCTCTCCCCCCCACAGTGATCTCTCCCCTCTGACAGTGATCTCTCCCCCCCTCACAGTGATCTCTCCCCCCATCCCCCCACAGTGATCTCTCTCCCCCCCACAGTGATCCCTCCCCCCCCACAGTAATCTCTCTCCCCCTACAGTGATCTCTCCCCCCATCCCCCCACAGTGATCTCTCTCCCCCCCACAGTGATCCCTCCCCCCCACAGTGATCCCTCCCCCCCCCCACAGTGATCTCTCTCCCCCTCACAGTGATCTCTCTCCCCCTCACAGTGATCTCTCCCCCCATCCCCCCACAGTGATCTCTCTCCCCCCCACAGTGATCCCTCCCCCCCCCACAGTGATCTCTCTCCCCCCCACAGCGATCTCTCCTCCCTGCACAGTGATCTCTCCCCCCCACAGTGATCTCTCCCCTCTGACAGTGATCTCTCTCCCCCCCACAGTGATCTCTCCTCCCTGCACAGTGATCTCTCCCCCCCACAGTGATCTCTCCCCTCTGACAGTGATCTCTCCCCCCCCCCACAGTGATCTCTCTCCCCCCCACAGTGATCTCTCCACCCCACAGCGATCTCTTCCCCCCCACAGCGATCTCTCCCCCTCCTCCCCCACAGCGATCTCTCCCCCCCTCTGTCTCCCCACAGCGATCTCTCCCCCCCCCCACAGTGATCTCTCCCCCCCCCTCCCCACAGTGATCTCTCTCCCCCGCCCCACAGCGATCTTGCTCCCCGCCACAGCGATCTCCCCCCATCCCCCTCTCCCCACAGCAATCTCTCCCCCCTCCCCCACAGCAGTCTCTGGATCTCATCGGTGCCTCTCAAGGGGGCGGAGCTTGACAGTCGCCTGCACATGCGCACTACTTGGGAGCTGAAGATTCCCGAGTCGATAGCCTCCTCCGCCAGCTGCACTCCGTTCCCGCTATCGCCAAGAAAAGCAGGATGAAACTCCCACCCACCCGGCCTCAACGGATGGTAAAAAAGTAAGCACCGCCCGGGGATTGCCGAAAAACGGGAGGAACTTGGGTTTCACCAAATTTGGACCCTATATGTTTTAATGAGATCACCTCTCATTGTTCTAAATACCAGAGAGTATCGGCCCAATCTACTCAATCTCTCCTCATAGGACAACCCTCTCATCCCAGGGATCAATCTGGTGAACCTCCGTTACACCGCCTCTCAGGCATAGAAACATAGAAACAGAGAAAATAGGTGCAGGAGTAGGCCATTCGGCCCTTCGAGCCTGCACCACCATTCAATAAGATCATGGTTGATCATTCACCTTAGTACCCCTTTCCTGCTTTCTCTCCATACCCCTCGATCCCTTTAGCCGTAAGGCCCATATCTAACTCCCTCTTGAATATATCCAATGAACTGGCATCAACAACTCTCTGCAGCAGGGAATTCCACAGGTTAACATCTCTCTGAGTGAAGAAGTTTCTCCTCATCTCAGTCCTCAATGGCCTACCACTAATCCTAAGACTGTGACCCCTGGTTCTGGACTTCCCCAACATCGGGAACATTCTTCCCGCATCTAACCTGTCCCATAGAATCTTATACGTTTCTATGAGATCCCCTCGCATCCTTCTAAACTCCAGTGTATAAGGGCCCAGTTGATCCAGTCTCTCCTCATACGTCAGTCCAGCCATCCCTGGAATCAGCCTGGTGAACCTTCGCTGCACTCCCTCAATAGCAAGAACATCCTTCCTCAGATTAGGAGACCAATACTGAACACAATATTTCAGGTGAGGCCTCACCAGGGCCCTGTACAATTGCAGTAAGACCTCCCTGCTCCTATACTCAAATCCCCTAGCTATGAAGGTCAACATGCCATTTGCCTTCTTCACCGCCTGTTGTACCTGCAGGTCAACTTTCAATGACTGATGAACCATGACACCCAGGTCTCGTTGCACCTCCCCTTTTCCTAATCTTCCGCCATTCAGATAATATTCTGCCTTCGTGTTATTGCCTCCAAAGTGGATAACATCACATTTATCCACATTATACTGCATCTGCCATGCATTTGCCCACTCACCTAACCTGTCCAAATCACCCTGCAGCCTTTTAGCATCCTCCTCACAGCTCACACCGCCACCCAGTTTAGTGTCATCTGCAAACTTGGAGATATTACATTCAATTCCTTCATCCAAATCATTAATGTATATTGTAAAGAGCTGGGGTCCCAGCACTGAGCCCTGCGGCACTCCACTAGTCACTGCCTCCCATTCCGAAAAGGACCCGGTTATCCCGACTCTCTGCTTCCTGTCTGCAAACCAATTCTCTATCCACGCCAGTACATTACCCCCAATACAATGTGCTTTGATTTTGCACACCAATCTCTTATGTGGGACCTTGTCAAAGGCCTTTTGAAAGTCCAAATACACCACTTCCACTGGTTCTCCCTTGTCCACTCTACTCGTTACATCCTCAAAAAATTCCAGAAGATTTGTCAAGCATGATTTCCCTTTCATAAATCCATGCTGACTTGGACCAATCCTGTCACTGCTTTACAAATGCGCTGCTATTTCGTCTTTAATAATTAATTCGAACATTTTCCCCACTGCTGATGTCAGGCTAACCGGTCTATAATTACCTGTTTTCTATTTCCCTCCTTTTTTAAAAAGTGGTGTTGCATTAGCTACCCTCCAGTCCATAGGAACTGATCCCGAGTTGCTAGACTGTTGGAAAATGATCACCAATGCATCCAGTATTTCTAGGGCCACTTGCTTAAGTACTCTGGGATGCAGACAATCAATCCCATCAATTTCCCCATCACAATTTCCTGCCTAATAAGGATATCCTTCAGTTCCTCCTTCTCTCTAGACTCTCGGTCCCCTCGTACATCTGGAAGGTTATTTGTGTCTTCCTTCGTGAAGACAGAACCAAAGTATTTGTTCAATTGGTCTGCCATTTCTTTGTTTCCCATTATAAATTCACCTGCAAGGGACCTATGTTTGTCTTCACTAATCTTTTTCTCTTTACATAAGTATAGAAGCTTTTGCAGTCAGTTTTTATGTTCCCGGCAAACTTCCTATCGTACTCTATTTTCCCCCTCCTAATTAAACCCTTTGTCCTTCTTTGCTGAATTCTAAATTTCTCCCAGTCCTCAGGTTTGCTGCTTTTTTTGGCCAATTTATATGCCTCTTCCTTGGATCTAACACTATCCTTAATTTCCCTTGTTAGCCACGGTTGAGCCACCTTCCCTGTTTTATTTTTACTCCAGACAGGGATGTACAATTGTTGAAGTTCATCCATGTGATCTATAAATGTTTGCCATTGTCTATCCACCGTCAACCCTTTAAGTATCATTTGCTAGTCTATTCTAGCCAATTCACGCCTCATGCTGTCGCAGTTACCTTTCCTTAAGTTCAGGACCCTAGTTTCTGAATTAACTGTCACTCTCCATCTTAATAAAGAATTCTATCATATTATGGTCACTCTTCCCCAAGGGGCCTCGCACAACAAGATTGCTAATTAGTTCCTTCTCATTACACATCATCCAGTCCAGGATGGCCAGCTCTCTAGTTGGTTCCTCGACATATTGGTCAAGAAAACCATCGCTAATACATTCCAGGAAATCTTCCTCCACCGCATTGCTACCAGTTTGGTTAGCCCAATCTATATGTAAATTAAAGTTGCCCATGATAACTGCTGTACCTTTATTGCACACATCCCTTATTTCTTGTTTGATGCTGTCCCCAACCTCACTACTACTGTTTGGTGGTCTGTACACAACTCCCACCAGTGTTTTCTGCCCTTTGATATTCTGTAGCTCCACCCATACCGATTCCACATCATCCAAGCTAATGTCCTTCCTTACTATTGCATTAATTTCCTCTTTAACCAGTATTGCCACCCTGCCTCCTTTTCCTTTCTGTCTATCCTTCCTAAATGTTGAATACCCCTGGATGTTGAGTTCCCAGCCTTGGTCATCCTGGAGCCAATTACATCACATCCATTAACTGCTACCTGTGCAGTTAATTCGTCCACCTTATTCTGAATACTCCTCGCATTGAGGCACAGAGCCTTCAGGATGTCTTTTTAACACACTTTGCCCTTTTAAAATTTTGCTGTAATGTGGACCTTTTTATTTTTTGCCTTGGGTTTCTCTGTCTCCACTTTTACTATTCTCCTTTCTATCTTTTGCCTCTGTCTCCCATTTATTTCCCTCTGCCTCCCTGCATCGGTTCCCATTCGCCTGCCATATTAGTTTAACTCCTCCCCAACAGCACTAGCAAACACTCCCCCTAGGACATTGGTTCTGGTCCTGCCCAGGTGCAGACCGTCCGGTTGTATGTCCTTTCTCAGACAAGGAGACCACAACTATGCACAGTACTCCAGGTGTGGTCTCACCAAATCCCTGTACAATTGTAATAAGACTTCCTTATTCTTGTACTCCAACCCACTTGCAATAAAGGCCAACGTGCCATTTGCCTTCCCAATTGCTTGCTGTACCTGTATGCTAACTTTCTGTGTTTCCTGAACAAAGACACCTAAATCTCTCTGAACACCGACATTTAATAGTTTCTCAGCATTAAAAAAGTATTCTGTTTTTCTATAACTCCTACCAAAGTGAATAATCTCACATTTCCTCACATTGTACTCCATCTGCCACGATATTGCCCACTCACTTAACCTGTCTGTATCCCTTTACAGGCTCTTTGTTTCCTCCTCACAGCTTATTTTCCCACCTACCTTTGTATTGTCACTAAATTCAGATACATTGCACTTAGTCCTTTCATCTAAGTCATTAATATAGATTGTAAATAGCTGAGGCCCAAGCACTGATCCTTGCGGCACCCCACTAGTTACAGACTGTCAACTTGAAAATGACCCGTTTATCCCATTCTCTTTTTTGTGCATTAACCAATCCTCTATCCATGCAAATATATTGCCCCCAATCCCATGAGTCCTTATCTTGCATTGTAAACTTTTATGTGGCACTTTATTGAATGCGTTTTGGAAATCCAAATATATTACATCCTCTGGTTCCCCTTTATCCACCCTGCTAGTTACATCCTCAGAAAACTCTAATAAATTTATTTACGGCAATTTCCCTTTCATAAAACCACCTAATCATACTATAATTTTCTAAGTGCCCCATTACCACTTCATTAATAATGGATTCCAGCATTTTCCCGACGACTGATGTCAGACTGACTGGCTTGTAATTCCTTGTTTTCTCTCTCCCTCCTTTCTTGAATAGAGGAGTTATATTTGTACCTTCCAATCTGCTGGGACCGTTCTAGATCACAACCAATGCATCCACTATCTTTGCAGCCACCTCTTTTAGAACCCTTGGATATGGGCCATCAGTCCAGGGGATTTGTCTCTTTTAGTTCGATTAGTTTCTCAAGTACTTTTTCTCTACTGACATTAATTACTTTAAGTTCCTCACTCTTATTAGTCCCTTGGTTCCCCACTATTTGTGGTATGATTGGCATTGTGTAACTCCGCCCCTACCTGGCCCATGGTGGGTGAAACTCTGGCCCATTACAGTGAGGAATGTTTAAAGCAGGTGTCACTGGGGACTGAGGATTAATCTCAGGCTCCTGATCCACAGACACAGGGAGCTGATATTAAAGTTCGGGATATTCCCAGTGGTCTGAACACAACTAACCCCACCTGCTCTCAGTCCCTTATATTGGAGAAAAGCTACACCATCATACTGATGATTCCCAATATGTCTAAGTGGTACTTTTCCCATCCATTCAGCCTCTCCTGGATAAGTTGCGATATATTGGGCAGGTTCAGGGTGAGCGCTGGAACATCTGGGTCTGTGACTCTCTGAGTCTCCGTCACTCTGGAATGAAAGAGGAGAGAATGTTTTTATTAGTGGGGACATTTCAGATCAGAAACCCAAAGGGGATCGAGTGATCAATGCAACAAGCTGCCCCCCTTCTAATGCTCGTACTGACACCCCGCAGCAACCCATCCTGAAAATGGCAGAATCCCGGGATTTGCCGTCTCCCTACATTCACACTGATCTCCACACGTGCAGTGGGATCCTGGTTTGCTGACACTTCAGCTCAGTTTGTGATTTTCAAAGCCGTCTGTGTTCAGTCCAGTTTCTCTGTACTGGAGCCTCATCTTTCCATTATTGATCATTATTATTATCCCGAGGGTCTCCAGTCTGTGCCCCGCTCTCTGCAGGAACACACTCACTACAATCATGTGAAGTGAGGAGAGGAGAAGGAACAGCCTCCCAGGGACCTGGGGTTGGTGGTATTCCCTCACAGATGTCTCGATTTTAACCCCGCGCTCCCCGACGGGTGGGACAGGGTAGGGGGTTAAAACATCGGGATCGAGTAACCCATCCCAATAATTGATAATCAAGGGGCTATTTGGAGAGGGGAGCTAAAAGCAATCACTATCACTAGAGAAAAAGTACTCGGCAAAATAATGGGACTAAAGGTGGACAGGCCCCCTAGACCTGATGGCCTGCATCCTCGGGTCTTGACAGAAGTGGCTGCAGAGATAGTGGCTGCATTGAATGTAATCTACCAAAATTCCCTGGATTCTGGAGAGGTACAATGGACGAGAAAAATGTAAATGTAACGCCCTTATTTAAAAAAGGAGGGAGACAGAAAACAGGCAACTACAGACCAGTTAGCCTAACATCTGTCATTGGGAAAATGCTGGAGTCCATTATCAAGGAAGTAGTAGCAGGACATTTAGAAAGTTAGAATACAGTCAAGCAGAGTCAGCATGGTTTTCTGAAAGGGAAATCATGTTTGAGAAATTTGCTGGAATTTGTTGAGGACGTGACGAGCAGGGTGGGTAAAGGGAAAGCAGTAGATGTGGTGTATTTGAATTTCTGGAAGACATTTGATCAGGTACCACGTGAAAGGTTACTTCACAAGAGCCCATGGAGTTGGGGTAATCTATTAGCATGGATAGATATTGGCTAACTAACAGAAAAACAGGAGTCGCGATAAATGGGTCATTTTAAGGCTGGCAAATTGTAACTGGTGGGGTGCCACAGGGATCAGTGCTGGGGCCTCAACTATTTACAATCTATATTAATGACTTGGATGAAAGGACAGAGTGTAATGTAGTCAAATTTGCTGATGATACAAAGATAGGTGGGAAAGCATATGGTATGGGGGACATAAAGAATCTGCATAGAGATATACATAGGCGAAGTGAGTGGGCAAAATTTGGCAGATGGAGTATGATGTGGGAAAATGTGAGGTTATCCACTTTGGTAGAAGTAAAAAAGCAAATTATTATTTAAATGGGAAGAGATTACAAAATGCTGAGAGACCGAGGGGTCCTTGTACATGAAACACAAAATGTTAGCATGTAGATACAGCAAGTAAATAGGAAGGCAAATGGAACATTGACCTTTATTGCAAGGGAGATGAAGTATAAAAGTAAGGAAGTCCTGCGACAACTGTACAGGGTGTTGGTGAGACCACACCTGGAGTACAGCGTACAGTTTTGGTCTCCTTATTTAAGGAGGGATATTCTTGCTTTGGAGGTCGTTCAGAGAAGGTTCACGAGTTAGATTCCTGAGATGAGAGGGTAGTCTTATGAAGAAAGGTTGAGCAGGTTGGGTCTATACTTATTGGAGTTTAGAAGAATGAGAGGGGATCTTACTGAAACATCTAAGATTCTGAGGGGGCTTGACAGGGTATATACGGAGAGGATGTTTCCCCTCATGAGGGAATCTAGAACTAGGGGGCATAGTTTCAGAATAAGGGGTCTCAAATTTAAACCGGAAATTAGGAGGAATTTCGTCTCCCAGAGGGTTGTGAATCTTTAGAAATCTCTACCTCAGAGAGCTGTGGAGGCTGGGTCACTGAGTATATTTAAGGTGGAGATAAACAGGTTTTTGAAAGAGAAAGGAGGCAAGGGTTATGGGGAATGGGTAGAGAAGTAGAGTTGAGTCCAAGGTCAGATCAGCAATTAACTTATTGAATGGCGGAGCAGGCTCGAGGGGCCCAATGGCTTACTCCTGCTCCTAGTTCTTATGTTTTCATGACCCCAGCCCGACCCCGTTCCCAGCTATTCCAATTTTAACAAACACAAATCAGGCCATCGACGAGGCTCCTGCGAAGGGCAGGCGGGGCCTAATGAACAATGGAAAGTGTGAGCCTGAGGATATAATGGGGGCGGTGGGTGAAATGTGAGTGTGGGTCAGGGGGAGGCCTGTGCTGTCGGCTCCCCGGCAGCAGATCCGAGACGGGAGGAGCCGACTGGCCAAGATAAGTGCTAAAGATCTGCTCCTTTTAGCTTGTGGGCCCAGAGGAGCAGGAGAGCCCCAGGCCTCACAAGGAAGCCTTTGGCCTCCCTCAGCTGCACCCGCCCTGGGGCCTCTCCCACCACCCCGGAGCCTCTGCTTCCCTCTGTACTGAGTGACGGGGAACGCCCCCACGGGTGTATCCCCAGCTGCGGCCTCTTGCCGCTTGTTTCGCTCCGTCCACCTGCCAGGTCGTCAATTACCGACAGGGTCTCCACGTCCCTGACCTTCCCAGGTTAATGGTATCCCCCGCACCCTCCCCGGTAATATCGGGGTCAGAGTGTCCAGGGACACTGACATAACTGGGACATCTCAGCACCCACTCATTTCTCTGTTCGTGGATAGAATGAGCCAATCACAACACATTTTACTGTCACCCTGACACTGGGACCTGACCCTCTCCTCATTCTCCATGGACTGGTTGATAGAACAAGCCAATCACACAGCACTTACTGACCCAATGGAATAAAGCTGTCACTGACACACATGGAGCCTTTAGGAAGCCTCGGTTAGATACAGGTTACTGCAGTTTTCTCTCTCTCTCACTTCCTGTCTAACAGCTTCCTGAGAAGCTCGACACACCGATGGAACAGCCCATGTCACTGCCATTTCCCACAGGCTGCCTGAGCCAAGAACCCCTCAGGCCCCAGTTACACATCACTCAATATTCCCACCATTTTAAAGCTCCTTATCTGGGAAGGTTTCCAAGCCGTGATTCTACTTTCACTCTTCTCCCAGATACAGGTGAAGGTTCCCTATCAGCAGCAGGTACTGTGTGACGGAGAGGGACTTACCTGGAAAGGAGCTGCTTCGAGTTCTGTGAATAAAGAGAGGAGATCAAATCAGTCAACGAACAAACCAACATCCAACGGAAACAAACGGTGAATTTGGGATTGAGAGTAAAGAGTTCAGTGTGTAACAGTAGGTGGGGCCAGTCACAGATTTCATGTATCTCACGTTACTGTATATAACTATATCTTACCATGCTATACATGACTGTAACTGGATATGACCTGTAACAATAAGCATACCTTACCACCAGGGGTGCACTTGCAGGAAACACTCCATACCTGTCCGACTGAGGTATATAAAGGGAGGTCTCAGGCAAGTGCGGCACTGGAGAGCTGGAATTAAAGGTGCAGGTCCTGAGTGACCTTGACTTCAGCATGTGTCTCGTGTAAGTCAGTACGTTAGCGTCAGGACTTAACAGTGGCGACGAGTTACGGGATCCCAGAATCCACAGAATGGCTACCAACAGCTCAGATGAGAAATACAATGCTGGAGACAATTGGGATGACTTTATAGAAAGGCTCCAGCAAAGCTTTGTGACCAAAGACTGGCTGGGCGACGATAAGGCAGACAAGAGAAGAGCCCATCTCTTGACCAGCTGTGGCTCGAAAACATACACTTTAATGAAAGACCTGCTGGCACCCAAGAAACCAGCAAGCAAGTCGTTTGAGGAGTTGAGCACGCTGGTGAGAGACCACCTGAAGCCAGCGAGCAGCCTACACATGGCCAAACACAGGTTCTACAACTACAGACGCTGTGTGGGCCAAAGCTTACCCGACTTCATGGCGGAACTTCGGAGGCTGGCTAGTTCATGTGAGTTCCCCGATGAACTAAGGAGAGAAGTACTGAGAGAATTTTTTATTGAAGGAATAGGCCACGCAGGCCTATTCCGAAAGCTTATAGAGACTAAGAACTTGACTTTAGTGGCAGCAGCACTGGTCGTACAGACGTTCTTGGCAGACGAAGAAGAAACGAGGCTGATCTATACTTTGGGTACGACAACCAACGAGGCATCGAAACAAGGGGTTCACATTGTGAAACAAACAGCTACCCCCACACACAGACAAAGGCAGGAGAGCAGGCCTCCAACAGCAGACAGTGGCGCCAGAAGCCATCAAAATCAAATGCCACATGAACGGCCGATCACACCTCATCAACCCACAATGTGAGCAATCAACAACAGATTGAGAGAAGCTCAAGGGAGATCAGCCAGACACAGCTCATCCTTCGGAAACAATGGAAACGGTCTGTGTTGGAGATGTGGGGAAAGGCACTCAACCAGGGTGTGTCGATTTCAGCATGCCATTTGCGGAAACTGCAACTATACAGGGCATCTGGCTCGCATGTGCAGAAAAACAGCAGCTCGGCTGGTATACAAATTGGAAGGGTCAGAAAGCGGACCAGAACAGTGCACGTGACACTGAGGTACAGAGGGTTAACACGATCAATGTCCACTGTTCTTACACCAAGACGCCTCCAATTATGATGAGGGTTCTACTCAACGGGATACCCGTCAACATGGAACTGGATACGGGGGCCAGTCAATCCCTCATGAGCGTTCAACAATTTGAACAGCTGTGGCCGCACAAAAAGCAACAGACCAAAACTCACAAAGACCAATACCAAACTAAGGACCTATACTAAAGAAATCGTCCCAGTCCTTGGCAGCGCCATGCTCTCAGTCACACACAAAGGGATGGTGCCCCGACTTTCCCTGTGGATTGTCTCCGGGGATCTCCCAGCCCTGTTGGGGAGAAGCTGGCTAGTAGAACTTAATTGGAAATGGGATGATGTTCACGCCATGTCGTCAGAGGAACGGACCTCCTGCTCAACAGTTCTAAGCCGTTTTGAACATCTCTTTCAGCCAGGTGTGGGCACCTTCAAAGGGGCTAAAGTTAGAATCTACATCACACAGAATGCCAGACCGGTCCATCACAAGGCTAGAGCTGTGCCTTATGTGATGAGGGAAAAGATTGAAAATGAACTGGACCGGCTTCTGCGGGAAGGCATAATTTCTCCCGTGGAATTCAGCGACTGGGCAAGCCCCATCGTCCCCGTCATGAAGCCTGATGGATCCGTGCGAATCTGTGGGGATTACAAGTCTACCATAAACAGAGTCTCCCTACAGGACCAATACCCGCTGCCCAGAGCGGAGGACCTATTTGCCACGTTGGCTGGAGGAAAACTTTTCTCAAAACTTGACCTCACATCTGCGTATATGACGCAAGAACTGACCGAAGAGTCTAAGCTACTCACCACCATCAACACACATCGAGGCCTTTTTGTGTACAATCGATGCCCATTCGCATCAGGTCGGCAGCTGCTATATTCCAGCGCAACATGGAGAGTCTGCTCAAGTCCATCCCGGGGACGGTTGTGTTTCAAGATGACATACTCATCATGGGCAGGAACACCGACTCTCACCTCCGCAATCTTGAGGAAGTACGAAGTCGATTGGATCGGGTAGGCCGAAGTGTTAAGAAATCCAAGTGTCTGTTTCTCATGCCTGAGGTTGAATTTTTGGGCAGAAGGATTGCCGCTGATGGAATCCGCCCAACCGAATCCAAAACCGAAGCGATTTGCCTGGCACCCAGGCCCCGGAATGTTTCGGAACTGCGCGCCTTTCTCGGGCTACTCAATTACTTTGGGAACTTTATGCAGAACTTGAGCACGCTGCTGGAGCCTCTCCACATGCTACTCAGAAAGGGGTGTGATTGGTTTTGGGGGGACGCCCAAGAACGCGCCTTCAATAAGGCACGCAACATTCTATATTCCAAGAGTGTTTTAGCCTTTTTTGACCCAGGTAAAAAGTTAGTCCTTACGTGTAATGCGGGGTCGGGTGCATTTTACAGCACGTCAATGATGCGGGTAAATTGTAGCCTGTTGCTGATGCCTCCAGGTCACTTTCGCGGGCGGAGCGTGGGTACGTTATGGTTGAGAAGGAGGCGCTCGCATGCATATACGGTGTCAAAAAAATGCATCAATACCTTTTCGGGGCCAAGTTTGTGTTAGAAACTGACCACAAACCCCTCATGTCCCTACTATCCGAGTGCAAGGAAATCAACGCCAACGCCTCGGCACGCATTCAGTGATGGGCACGTATGCTGGCGGCTTATGACTACACGATAAGGCATAGACCAGGCACAGACAACTGTGCCGACGCGCTTAGCAGGCTACCCCTGGCAACCACAGAAGGGTCTGACGAACAGGACTGTGAGATGGTCATGACAATCAATGCCTTTGAATCCACAGGTTCGCCCATGACGGCTCGCCAAATCAGCGCCTGGATGACCAGCGACCCCACGTTATCTCTAGTTAAAAGATGCGTTTTAATCGGTGACTGGGCAGAGGCTCGCGATGCCTGCCCCGAGGAAGTCAAACCCTTCCATAGGCGCATGCATGAATTTTCACTACAGGCAGACTGCCTGATATGGGGCAGCCGAGTAGTTATGCCCTTACGAAGCAGGGAGGCGTTTGTCTGGGAGCTCCATCGCGAGCACCCGGGGATCGTCCTTATGAAGGCCATAGCCAGATCCCACGGCCGGTGGCCTGGCATTGACGTGGACTTGGAGATCTGCATCTGTCGGAGCACCATTTGTGCCCAACTCAGTAATGCCCCCAGTGAGGCCCCCCTAAGCCCCTGGCCCTGGCCCACCAAACCGTGGTCGCGGGTGCATGTAGACTATGCGGGCCCATTCATGGGCAAAATGTTCCTCGTAGTCGTTGATGCATTTTCAAAATGGATCGAGTGCATCATTTTGAACTCGAGCACCACCTCCACCACTATGGAGAGCCTTAGAACCATGTTTGCAACGCACCGCATTTCTGACATGTTGGTCAGTGATAATGGTCCGTGCTTCAACAGCACAGAATTTCACGATTTTATAGTTGACCACGGTATAAATCATGTTAAGACGGCACCTTTCAAGCCGGCCTCCAATGGCCAGGTGGAGCGAGCAGTGCAGATCATTAAACAAGGCATGCTCAGAATCCAAGGTCCCACGCTGCAGAGCCACCTGTCGCGACTGCTGCTGGCATACAGATCTCGTCCGCATTCGTTGACTGGGGTTCCCGCTGCACAACTATTGACGAAACGAACCTTAAAGACCAGGCTCTCGTTAATCCTCCCAGACATGCATGAAATTGTTGAGGCTAAGCGTCAAAAGCTAACTGAATACCATGACCGAAATTCGAGGGGGAGGTGGAATGAGATAGGGGATAAAGTGTTTGTGCTGAACTATGGCCGGGGTCCCAAATGGCTTGCAGGGACAGTAACAGACAAAGAGGGAAACAGGCTACTGGTTGGACAAATGGATAATGGCCAAACCTGCTGGAGGCATGTAGACTAAGTAAAAAGTAGATTCACTGATAACACTGAAGAGCCAGAGGCAGACTACAATGTGGAACTCACATCACACCTGGTGGACAGACAGGTGGAACAACCTGAGGAAAGGGCAGTCGCAACAGACAGCCCAGGTGAGATACCAGCAATCACACCGAACGAAACAGACAGCCCAGGCGAGATACCAGCAATCACACCGAACGAAAAACAGGCACCAAGGCAAACAACTGAACCACAACTAAGACGCTCCATGCGAGAGCGCAGACCACCTGAGAGACTGAATCTATAAAGGCAATTAGACCTTTGGGGAGGGTGATGTCATGTACCTCACATTACTGTATATAACTGTATCTTACCATGCTATACATGACTTAACTGGATATGACCTGTAACGATAAGCATACCTTACCACTAGGGGTGCACTTGCAGGAGACACTCCATACCTGTCCCACTGAGGTATATAAAGGGAGGTCTCAGGCAAGTGCGGCACTGGATAGCTGGAATTAAAGGTGCAGGTCCTGAGTGACCTTGACTTCAGCATGTGTCTCGTGTAAGTCTGTACATTAGAGTCAGGACTTTACAACAGGAATGGGGAATAATCTCACATTTCACTGCACTCCATCCTGGGACAGCACCAACACTCCGAGGGCAGGGCTGAGAGGGCACCGACACTCCGAGGGCAGGGCTGAGAGGACACCAACACTCCGAGGGCAGGGCTGAGGGGGCACCGACACTCCGAGGGCAGGGCTGAGGGGGCACCGACACTCTGAGGGCCGGGCTGAGGGGGCACCAACACTCCGAAGGCAGGGCTGAGGGGGCACCAACACTCCGAGGGCAGGGCTGAGGGGGCACCAACACTCCGAGGGCAGGGCTGAGGGGGCATCGACACCCCGAGGGTAGGGCTGAGGGGGCACCAACACTCCGAAGGCAGGGCTGAGGGGGCAGCGACACTCCGAAGGCAGGGCTGAGGGGGCACCGATACTCCAAGGGCCGGGCTGAAGGGGCACCAACACTCAGAGGGCAGGGCTGAGGGGGCACCAACACTCAGAGGGCAGGGCTGAGGGGACACCAATACTCAGAGGGCAGGGCTGAGGGGGCACCGATACTCCAAGGGCCGGGCTGAAGGGACACCAATACTCAGAGGGCAGGGCTGAGGGGGCACCAACACTCCGAGGGCAGGGCTGAGGGGGCATCGACACTTCGAGGGTAGAGCTGAGGGGGCACCGACCGAGGGCAGGGCTGAGGGGACACCAACACTCAGAAGGATGGGCTGAGGGAGCACCAACACTCAGAGGGCAGGGCTGAGTGGACACCAACACTCCGAGGGCAGAGCTGAGGGGACACCAACACTCCGAGGGCAGGGCTGAGGGGGCAGCACCAATGCTGGGCCCCACCAACAATCTTCAAACAATTCAGCCCTCACACCAGCCTCACAGAAAGGCCCCATTCCCCAGCCATGGCCCTGTTTATATTGAAGATGTACCTGAATAAAGGAGAGAGGGTCCCTCTGTAGCAGACTCTGGGTTTCTCCATCTATTAATGTAATCTGTTCTATCCTCTTGTTTAATGCTTCAGAACAGCCTCTAATCTGTGCGAGAGCTCGGAGCCCCTCCTCATCGATCAGTTTCAGTGCGTATTCTTCATCTTCTTCCAGCTGTCTCCTCCATTCAGAGAAGCTCTTCGATAGCTTTCCTTTCAGCTCCTTGATTCGTGTCTGAAACCCAAACCAACTCTCATTACAAACGGCCCTTCCACACAGTGTTACCCTGAGCACACGGCACTTTCCAGGGACGGGACAGTTTGTTTAGATCACCACTCGATCGCCCGTTAAAGATAGACAAGCAGTGGGGGTGTCTACTGGCAGTGGGGGTGTCTACTGGGAGAGGAAACAGAGTTTAACCAGTGTTACCTTGAGGTTAAATGTAAGAGCATTTTTTGTTTTTTACTCCTTCATAGCATGTGGGTGTCGCTGGCAAGGTCAGCATTTATTGCCCATCCCTAATTGCCCTTGAGAAGATGCTGGTGACCGCTTCTTGAACCGCTGCAGTCTGTGTGGTGAAGGTACAGCCACAGTGTTATTAGGGAGGGAGTTCCAACGATGATGAAGGAACGGCGACATATTTCCAAATCAGGATGATGTGTGACTTGGAGGGGAACTTGCAGGTGATGGTGCTCCCATGCGCTTGCTGCCCTTGTCCTACTAGGTGGTCACGGTCAGGGTTTGGGAGGTGCTGCTGAAGAAGCCTTGGTGAGTTCTTGCAGTGCATCTTGTAGATGGTACACACTGCAGCCATGGTGCATCAATGATGGAGGGAGTTAATGTTTGAGATGGTGGATGGGGTTCAGATTAAGCAGGCTGCTTTGTCCTCGATGGTGTCGAGCTTCTTGAGTGTTGTTGGAGCAGCACTCATCCAAGCAAGTGGAGAGTATTCCATCACACTCCTGACTTATGCCTTGTAGATGGTGGAAAGGCTTTGGGGAGTCTGGAGGTGAGACACTTCCCACAGAATACCCAGCCTCTGACCCGCTCTTGCTGCCACAGTATTTATGTGGCTGGTCCAGTTAAGGTTCTGGTCAATGGTAATCCCCAGGATGTTGATGGTGGGAGACTCAGTGATGGTAATCTTGTTGAATATCAAGGAGCAGTGGTTAGACTCTCGCTTGTTGGAGATAGTCATTGCCTGACACTTGTGTGGTGCGAATGTTACTTGCCACTTATCAGCCCAAGCCTGAATGTTGTTCCGGTTTTGCTGCATGCGGGCATGAACTGCTCGAATATCTGAGGAATTGCGAATGGCCCTGAACACTGTGCAATCATCAGCGAACATAATTGAGGTATTTAAAATGATGGACGGATTATTGGACTCACTCATTGGGTGAGGTACTGGAGATGGATCGGGATGGTAGGACGAGCGGGCCTGTGTATAAAATCCATAGGCACAGGTACCTAAGTGATGCAATAATATTCCCTGGGAGGGGCAGGTAGAGTTAAGCAGTTCCCCTCACATCAAACACACGGGAACTCCGTGTAATCAGTGACTCAGCCCCAACACAACCAGCCCGGTTTGGAAGCCTGTTTCTGATGTGTTCATTGACTCAGCGGGGAGACAAACCCTTTCTAAATCCAGCTCCACTTTTCCCGACCTTTATTTCAGCTTCTGATCTCCCCAAGTCTCGCTGTTTGCTGGAACAATTCTGCTGGACTCCCCGAAGCTTCTCGGTTTCTCTCTCCAATTCTTCCTGTAAAGGCAATTGGAAAGTGTTTAAAGTCAGAACCTGCTTTTATATTGAGATTTTAATGTCGTAAAACATCCTAAAGTGCTTCACAGGAGCGTAATCAGACAAAAATTGACACCAAGCCAAAGGAGACTTTCGGACAGGTGACAAAATGTTGTTGAGGTAGGTTTTGATGATTGTCTTAACGGAGAGGTGGAGAGGTGAAATCCCACAGCTTCAGGCATAGAATGGGGTGTTGTCAAACTCTTTGCTTCTGAGGCCCCTCCCATATTATAAAAATTCCCCACCACCACCCATAACACAACACAAGTGTTTTCTCTGTGTAAAGATGCGTTGGTGGAAACTGAGTCCAATCTGGGAATTGTCCAAGTGCTGTATGTTTCTTATATCTTTAAATCGCAATAATATCAGTTTCAAATTATTCATAATAATCAAAGTGGCTCAGCAACTTTCATTGTGGCATCTTCGAGGTAATAACAAATTACTGTCATAATATTAACCCCGAATATTCCTAATTAATCTGCTCACAGAATAAAATTAGTGTGGAGACTGACCCAGAATCGGCGTCCTAAGCCCAGTAACAGCTAAAAACCCATGTAGTTGCAGAGACCGATTGGCCGGCCAGATCCCAGTGATCCTGTAACTAGTGATCAAAACCTAGGTGTCAATCCAGGCTCTGTGCAATAACCTGGCAGAAACTGAAGAGTTTACCTTTCAGAATGGATTGGACGGATTAATCAGCATCCTGCTGCAGATTTAGAATCACAATACAAGTGTTGCAGCTCAGTGAGAAGTCCTTGCATTACCACATATTCTGGGGCCGGTAATGACATGCGATTTCAGTCTGAGACTGAAAGTGGAGCAGACAGGCACACACAGAATGATCAACACAAGTGGACCAAAGGTACAAACACAATCGCAAATGCTAAGCTGGCCACAGGGAGAAATTGATATGGAAGAAGATTGATCTGACATTAAAAGCCTCAGGGGTGAGTCAAAAATAAACCATCGTGAAGAGAGCGATTGGATGAACAGCATTTAGCTGTCTGTCTATCAATTTAACAAACACACACACATGTATATTATTGTGTCTATAAGCACTCTAGTAATGACTCCACGAGGCAAGGTATTGTACTTGAACTGTGGTGACCTTAGTCCATTTATTACAGCTCCTGAGTGAGGATACAGCATGGTGAGCTCCCTTTTATACCTGGTTACCTGTTGTGTACAGGGGACCCCGAGGTCTCCACCAGTTGCACCCTCTGGTGGTACAAGCACAGTGTATACAGTGTGAAGGTACATCCAGTAGTCTTATGTAACTGTACATTGAATGTACAGGGAATATACTTACGTTATACATGCTCAACATCACTCTCCCCTAAGCCTTGTGCCACTGGCCTTTGCAGTATGTGCTCGGGCCTTAGACTTGAGTGCCCAAAACCCTTGCACCTTGTCTAAGCTTTGGCATGGCTCTCTCCCTGTTGACCCCCAAGTCCTTATTGCCACAACATTGGGAAATGGTCAGCAGTGGGCGGTTTGAGGTTGCAGTGGGGGTTGAGCGGGTTCTGGGTATGATCCATGTGTGTCCTTGGCTACATATATCCATTCCCCCCCCCCCGCCCATACATAGACCACGTGTGTGGCTCAACACCTGCATGTACATACACGCACAGAAAAAAAGGAAAAAAAAAAAGGCATGGGATTAATTACATCACTGTTTGGGTTCTGCAGTAGTGGAACAAGTATATTTTACAGGTAAGGTACATACGTGGTATCACAGTCTTGCCCCTGGGTTGTGTGGGTGCAGGTGGGTGAGGATGCTAGTTTCACAGTGACCGGACTGTGCCCAGGTTGTCGGATGGTGGTGCTGCGCGCCCTGCCAGCTGGGTGGGCTCCGATCGCTCACCTGGCTGAGTCTCGGGGCCTTTGCCGTTGCCTAGTGGTGGGCAGAGCCACAGGTGTGTGGCCTCCCTGTCCTCCGTTGAGGGCTGCTGTGTCTTTTTGCTGCCCTTCAGCGATAGTGGGAGCCTGGTCATCGTAGGTCCCGTTGGGAAAGCTGGAGGGTGCTAGCCTCTTGCTCCCGGTACTGGCCCCTGGTGGCCAGAGAGGTAGGGCCGATCAGGGGCAGGGTGCCAGTAATGGTGCCTTTGCCATCTGCTGATCGCTGGCCCTGCAGCTGGTATGCTCCCTCTGTGTGTGGCCACGCTCCCTGGGACATCACATTGGTCCCGGAGGTGCAGGCTACATGGTCGGATTGCCCGCTGGACCTGGGTGCTTCCGACGCGAGGTTGCCCTTGGTTTTGTCGGCACGCTTGTAAATCCCGGCATCGCACATCATCACTTCATTTACTCTCGCAATACATTGGTTCCGACCACAATCGCCCGACTTATCATGGTTAGTTACATTTACAAACTTGAATTTGTCAATTACATCTCTTACATATGTGTCACCGGCATCGCTGTATGAAGAGTGGAACTGTCCCTTTAATTGTGATGGGTTGCCGGTCTCCTTTAAGAGGGCCTTGCAATCTTTACCTCAATCCGGTTTGCTGCTCGGCATCACGTGTTGCTCCATCAACGCTGCCCCTCGTGGTCTAGCCGCCGCCATCTTTACTTCAGGTGATCCTTTTCTCCCCAGGTTCTGCCATGGAAGCAGGAAAATTGCTTTCTGCGCCGATTTTCTACCTCCGGAGTCCTGCCACTGGAGCCTGGAAGGTGAGGTTGGGTCGTTGTGGCTGGATCATCTCGCTGTTAGGTTGAGCGGTCTGGGTCGTCTCCATGCAGTCGGGTTGAGTGGCTGGTTTTTCAGGTGCTGTGCTGATCCAACTTCGGGGCCGCGGAGGACGTCGATCGTTGGAGGTTGGAGGTTTTCCCAGCTCCAACGGATCTTTTTCATCCATATTCTTCCTAACAGCGTTGGACCATCACGAGCAATGATCCACAAAGGTAACTTGTGTATTGTGCCGTCATGGGACACCTGGACATCCACGCTGCCAACGACTGGGATGGTGTCGTTTGTATAGGTGATCTTCACTTGGATCGGGATCATTTTAGGTCGTTCGACTGGATTGTCCCAGAGTTTCTCAAAGGCCGCCTGATTCATCAGTGACTAGCTCGCCCCTGTGTCCACCTCCATTGTGACTGGAACACCGTTGATTTCGACTTCCATTTTCAACAGGGAACTCTCGGTGGTGCAGGTAAACACTCCATACACCTCATCTTGGGGCTGAGCTGCCTCATGGACTCTCTCTTCATCGTCGCTGGAGTCCAGATGATCAGCCAACTTTTCATCGACTCAGTGAGTACGATTTCTCTTGCACATTCGCTAGAGGTGGCCCTTCGTGTTACAGCCTTTGCATGTATAGTCTTTATAGCAGCACTGGTGGGCCCTGTGGTTTCCTCCACAGTGCCAGCATGGGGTTAGCCGATTGGCCCCATGTGGCGGACTCAGGGTTGCGGGACTCGGGGTTCTGTTCTCTCTTCCTTGAGAGAAACTGTTTGCAGCAACCCTGCCTCTAAAAGGCGCCAGTTGGTTAACAGTACTTGCCGGGTTAGAGTCCTGGGGGTGAGACATCCGCTTGGAATCGCAGGCCGAGATCATGAACGCCTGGCTCATGTTAATTGCCTTCTGCAGGGTGACCGTGGTGTCCGCAGAGAGCAGCTTGTGGAGAAAGCCCTCGTGGCCCATTCCAAGAACGAAGATGTCCCACAGTGCTTCGGTGAGGTGCTCGCCAAAATCACACGGTGCAGTCAATCGTCTGAGGTCTGCAGCATAGTTTGCGATTTCTTGGCCTTCAGGCTGCCGGTGGGTGTAGAACCGGTGTCTGGCTGTGAGGATGTTCTTTTTAATTTTGAGTTGTTCCTGTATCATCGTTACTGATACATTCACAATAAAGGATGAAACTGAGTACTGTGTACAATAAGCAAGCGTGACCTTAGCTGCTTGAATAAGACTCCACAGTGCAGGTAGCTTGTGGGTAGCCTGCTTATATACTGTACTCCCAAGGGATGTTGGGACTCCTTGGGACTCCAACAGGTAGGCCCTCTGGTGGTATGTAATACAGGTTACAAGGGGTTAAATACATAACATCACTCCCCGTGAAGTCAATAGTACACTTATTTACAAGGTGAGCCGATCTGGGGCATTACGCTCCCTTGTCGATCGTCTCGGTACAAATGCGGGTGTGGGTGAGTTGGTTAGTTCTTCACTGGGCTGCTGGGGATGGTGAGTTCGGCTTCGTGGTCAACTATGATGTCAGTTCCACTTGTGTGTGTGTTGGAGGGTCAAAGTTGGTGGTGTTTTCATCGGGTTGTTTGTAGCTGTTGGTGAACCACAATTTGATTTGGTCCAAATGTTTTCTGTACGCTAGTCCATTGGCCAATTTGACCTGAAACACCCTACTCCCCTCTTTGGTTATGACCGTGCCAGCGAGCCATTTGGGACCATGTCCATAATTGAGTACAAACACAAGATCATTGACCTTAAAATCGCGTGACAAAATTTGGCGGTCATGGTACACACTTTGTTGATGCCGCTTGCCCTCGACGTGATCATGGAGATCAGGGTGGACAAGAGAGAGCCTTGTTTTTAGCGGCCTTTTCATGAGCAGCTCGCCTGGGGGAACCCCGGTGAGTGAGTGGGGTCTGGTGCGGTAGCTGAGCAGCACTCGGGACAGCCGGGTCTGCAGGGAGCTTTCCGACACACGTTTCAGGCTTTGCTTGATGGTCTGAACTGCAGGTTCAGCCTGGCTGTTGGATGCGGGCTTGAACGGGGCAGATGTGACATGCTTGATCCCATTGCGGGTCATGAATTCCTTGAATTCAGCACTGGTGAAACACGGCCCATTGTTGCTGACTAGGACAACAGGCAGGCCGTGCATGGCAAATATGGCTCATAGGCTTTCAATAGTGGCCATGGACGTGCTTACAGACATTATTGCACATTCAATCCATTTTGAGTAAGCGTCCAGGACAACCAAAAACATTTTGGCTAGAAATGGGCCCGCATCGTCCACGTGGATCCTTGACCACAGTTTGGATGGCCACGACCACAAACTTAGCAGTGCCTCTCTGGGTGCATTCGTCAGCTGAGAGCAAGTGTTGCATTGGCGCACACATGACTCTAAATCTGAGTCGATGCCAGGCCACCATACATGGGATCTGGCTATGGCTTTCATCATTACAATGCCTGGGTGGGTGCTGTGCAGTTCACATATGAACGTATCTCTGCCTTTCTTGGGCAAGACCTCGCAATTGCCCCACAACAGACAATCCGCCTGCAGGGACATTTCATCTTTGAGCCTGTGGAATGGCTTAATCACCTTCTGCATCTCCGCCGGGACACAGTTTTTTTACCAAGGACAGTAAAGGATCCTGGCTGGTCCAGATCCTGATCTGGCAGGCCGTAATGGGGGACTTTTTGTTTTCGAATGCATCCACTACCATGAGCAAGTCCACTGGCTGTGCCATTTCCACCCCGGTGGTGGGCAATGGCAGCCGACTGAGAGAATCTGCGCAGTTCTCTGTGCCCGGTCTGTGGCGGATTACATAGTTGTATGCCGACAGTGTGAGCGCCCATCTTTGGATGCGGGCAGAGGCATTGGTGTTAATCCCTTTGCTCTCAGAGAACAGCGATGTGAGCGGCTTATGTTCAGTTTCAAGCTCAAACTTGAGGCCAAATAAGTACTGGTGCATTTTCTTTATCCCGTAAACGCATGCCAGAGCCTCTTTTTCAATCATGCTGTAGGCCTTTCGACTTTGGACAAACTCCTGGACGCATAAGCGACTGGTTGTAAAATCCCCGCTTCATTAGCCTGTTGTCACACACACCCGACCCCGTATGACGACGCATCGCAAGCTAGCACTAATCTTTTACAAGGGTTATACAGGACAAGCAGTTTGTTTGAACACAACAGATTTCTGGCTTTCTTGAAGGCAGCCTCTTGTGAAGTCCCCCATACCCAGTCGTCTCGCATGCACAGCATGTAGGGGTTCTAGCAGGGTGCTTAACCCAGGTAGGAAATTACTGAAATAGTTAAGGAGTCCCAGGAATGACCGTAGCTCCGTCACGTTCTGTGGTCTCGGCGCGTTCTTGATGGCCTCCGTCTTGGCATCGGTGGGTCTGATGCTGTCTGCTGCGATGCTTCTTCCCAAGAACTTGACCTCCTGCACCAGGAAAGCACACTTCGAGCGTTTCAACCTGAGCCCCACGTGATCCAACCGACTAAGGACCTCTTCCAGATTCTTCAAATGGTGTCCCGACCTGTAACCAGTATGTCATCCTGGAAAACCACGGTGCGAGGAACTGACTTTAGCAGGCTCTCCATGTTTCGTTGGAAGATTGCCGCGGCCGACCGAATCCCGAACGGGCATCTGTTATAGATGAACAGACCTTTGTGCATGTTGATGCAGGTGAAGCCTTTCGAAGACTCCTCCAGCTCTTACGTCATGTAGGCCGAGGTCAGGTCCAGTTTGGTGAACGTCTTCCCTCCAGCCAGGGTCGCAAATAGGTCGTCTGCCTTGGGTAGCGGGTACTGGTCCTGTAGTGAAAAATGGTTAATTGTTACTTTATAGACCCCACAAATTCTGACCGTGCCGTCCTCTTTAAGTACCGGGACAAACGGACTAGCCCACTTGTTGAATTCCACCGGCGCGATGATGCCTTCTCGCTGCAGCCTGTCCAGCTCAATTTCCACTTTCTCACGCATCATATACGGTACCGCCTGTGCCTTGTGGTGGATGGGTCGTGTACCGGGAACCAAATGGATCTGAACTTTCGCCTCCGAGAAGCTTCCAATGCCAGGCTCAAACAACGCTGGAAATCTGCTCAGAACCTGGGAACATGAGGCGTCGTCGACAGACGAAAGCGCTTGGATGTCGTCCCAGTTCCAGCGGATTTTACCCAGCCAGCTTCTGCCAAATATTGTGGGGTCATTGCCTGGCACAATCCACAGCGGGAGTTCGTGTACTGCTCCATAATAGAGGACTTTGACATCTCCTTGGTGTAAGTCCTTAGTTTGGTGTGAATGGGCCTGAGCTTGGGCCTGTGTGCCTTTTTGCCCCACAGCCTGTCGAAGGCCTTTTTACTCATTATGGACTGACTCGCACCCATGTCCAGTTCCATCAATACTGGAATTCCTTTCAGTTCAACTTTCAACATTATTGGTGGACATTTTGTGGTGAATGTGTGCACCCCGTACACTTCTGCTTCCTCAGTACGAGACTCCAATTTCCCTGTATGGGTTTCCAATTCAGCCTGATCCACAGTGGATCAATCTTCCTCTGCAACGTGGTGGTTTGCAGGGCTTGCAGGGTTTGCAGCTTCCCTGCACATTCGCTGGAGGTGTCCCATTGTTCTGCAACCGTTGCACGCATAGTGCTTGAAGCGGTATTGATGGGGCCGATGATCACCTGCACAGTGCCAACAAGGTGTTAACTGCCTCGCATTAACGATTGATGGCGAACTCTGGGTCATCTGAGGTCGGGCAGCAGCAGCCGGCGTGTACCTTCTGCCATGTATATTCCTGCTTGAAAACGACGTTACTTTTTGCACAGTACTCTGCGAAATCTGTTTGTTGTCGCTGGTGGACATAAATGCCTGGACTATCGTTATGGCTTTACTTAGATTCGGAGTTTCAACAGTCAACAGTTTGCGAAGGATTGCCTCATGGCCAATGCCCAGTACAAAAAGACTCTAAGCATTTGTTCTATGAATCCCTCAAATTCGCAATGTCCTGCAAGGTGCCTTAGTTCGGCGACATGGCTCTCCAACCGTTGACGTGTCGAACCGATATCTCGCCATCAAAACACTTTCCTTAGGATTTAGGTGCTCCCAGACCAGCGTACCCAATTCTTCATAGGATTTAGCTATTGGTTTTGCCGGAGCTAGGAGATTCTTCATGAGGCCATAGGTTGTTGCCCCACAGACAGTTAGGAGAATCGCCCTTCCTTTGGCAGCGTTCTCGTCTCATTCCAGCTTGTTGGCACAAAGTATTGGTCGAGTCTCTCTATGAAGGCCTCCCAATCATCCCCTTCTGAGAAGTTCTCCAGGATACCAACTGTTCTTTGCATTTTTACGTGGTTGTTCGTTTCCTTGTCGCCAATTGATACGTTCACAATAAAGGATGAAACTGAGTACTGTCTACAATGAGCAAGTGTGACCTTAGCTCCTTTAATAAGACTCCAGAGTGCAGGTACCTCATCGGTGGCCTGCTTATATACTGTGCTCCCAAGGGGGAAATTGTTGCTCCTATATTTAATATCAGCATGTTGATGCTTTCTGACAAATTCATGCCTCTTTTTATTTCATTTTGCATTTACCGATTCTGATCCCACTGCCAGGTCCTTTCAGGGCTGGATGTTGAGCAAGCAGCGTGATCAATCAGAGGCAGTGGAGGGGTTGAGAGAGGCTTTGGTGAGGTAGAGCTGGGTGTCTCACCGTATATGTGGAACCTGACGTTGTGATTTTTGGATGATGTCGCCGAGGGACATCATGTAGATGAGAAATAGGAAGGGGACAAGTGAAGATCCATGGGGGACTCCAGAGGTAATGGTGCGGGAGTGGGAAGAGAAGCCATTGTAGCAGATCCTTTGGCTATGACTGGATCGGTAAGGTTGGAATCAGGTGAGGGCAGTCCCACTCAGCTGGACAACAGAGGATAGGCATTGGAGGAGGATGGTGTGACACCGTGTCAAAGGCTGCAGAGAGGTGGAGAAGGATGAGGAGGGATAGTGCACCAGGGTCATCATCACAGAGGATGTCATTTGGAACTTTTTAGTCGGGCTGTTTAAGAGCTGTGACAGAGGCGGAAACCAGATGGGAGAGGGTCAAACATGGAGTTACTGGAATGATGGGCACGGATTTGGGAGGCGACAACACGTACAACAACTTTGGCGAGGAAAGGGATGCTATGATGGGACGGTAGTTTGCAAGGACCGAGGGGGTCAAGGTGAGATTTTTTTGAGGAGGGAGTGATGACAGCAGATTTGAAAGGGAGTGAACAGTCCCTGAGGAGAGAGAACCATTTACAATATCAGTGAGCGGGAGGGGGGGGTGGTGGGGCGGGGGCAGCAAGGGAGGGTGGGTATCCTGCCTGCCATCTCTCTCGCACGTCAATCTCTCCCTCACCATAGCTCCCCCCACGGCAATCTCTCTCCTCCTCAATCTCTCCCTCATCATCTTTCTCCCTCCTCAATCTCTCCTTCACCATCTCTCTCCCCAACAATCTCTCTCCTCCCTCAATTTCTCCCACCACCAATCTCTCTCCCAGCAATCTCTCACCCCCAACAATCTATGTCCCCCTCAGTCCCTCTCCCAGCAATCTGTCCCCATCAATCTCTCCCCCAGTAATCTCGCCCTCCCCCCACAATCTCTCCACCGTGCTCTGATCACCGTTTTCCACCCCCTCTCCCTCCAACCCACAGAGCCCTGATTTTTGATTGACCAGGACCGCCCCCAGCATTCCCCAGCTCCTGCCTTGTCCCGCAGGATTTCCTGCCTGCCAGAGCTCATCTTCACAATATGGTTGACTGCCGGATGGTAAACAGAGTGAAATAATTCCAATAAGGTCCTGCCATTAAATTTGGCTAGACATCAGCATTCCAGGTAACTTCTAGGTTTCTGTATTTAATATCAGGAATTGTGTCACTCACCTTAATTGCAGCTTGTGCCTGATCCAGACTCAGCAGTGTATGCGATTTATGTTTCCCTGTTATTATACAGGAACCACACACACACTCTGCATCATCTTTACAGAAGAACTCAAGGACTTTCTTATGGTCAGGACACTGTCTGTCTGTAAGGTCAGTCACAGGCTCGATTAGGGTGTGTCCATTTAAAGCCTTGTTCAGCAGATGTCGTTTTATGTGAATGGAACAAAAGGAAGAAAAACAAATAAGACACGTCTTCACAGCTGGGGATTGATTGTCAATGCAGTAATCGCACATGACATGGGCTGAATCAGCAGAAAGCTGTGACTTGTCGTATTTTTCCACGATATTACACAGCGTGAAGTTTCTCTCCAGACTGGGCTTGGGGTTAAATTTCCGACGACATTGAGGACACTCAAACCCTCCTGGGCCTGCTGTCTGGGTCCAAACTCCCTCAATACATTTCATACAGAAACTGTGCAGACAGGGTAATGCCACAGGATCCTGGTACACGTGGAGACACACAGCACAGGTTAATTCAGCCTCTAAAGCTCCGAGCTCCATTGCTACAGCTCCTGAAGCAAATTCACACAGTGCCGGAGAGAGTGAGGAACCAGAGCAGGAAGTGAAGTTCTTATAAATACTCAGTGCAGTAAATGACAATGTTAGTTTCACTTTGATGACTCACTTTGGCTGAAGACCAACACTTCAGGCCTGCAGTCACAGTTCACAACAATAATCAGAAAAATAAGATTGTAGTTCTACAATCTGGAGGCAGAATACAGCAAGCTGGGCTCAGTAAACACAGACCCAAAACTGATCAACTCAGACCAGACCCAAAATAGACTAACAAGCAAATTAAAACTAGTATAAAAAGGAAAAATAAACGTTACAAACCCTGCAGAGAGGAAGGGGGAGGAGTTCTCCGGGTGGAATAGAAAAATATACAAAAAGGTTAAAGGTTCATCAGAGGGGCAAAAAGAGATGGAAAAAGCAAAACAGCAGAGGCTCCAAGTCTCAATAAACTCAACACCAAACATGTCCAACCAACGCAGAGATGTAGCAACAAAGACAGAATAATGTTTGACCATTAATCCAAAACAGGAGAATCAGGTCAGAGGAAATCAGAATCAAACTACAGGGCTCTGGTCAGTCCTACCTCGAGTACTGTGTCCAGTTCTGCTCAGACCCACCCTGAGTACTGTGTCCACTTCTGGTCAGTCCCACCTCGAGTACTGTGTCCAGTTCTGGTCAGTCCACCTCGAGTACTGTGTAGGATTGCAAAATTCATGGAAACCTCTCAGTGTTTGGACTCATTGAAAAGGAAATTCAATTTGGGACTATCAAACAGAAAGTTTGGGATCCTAAAATGCTTATGGAAGAAATCTACGTATTTTAACCAAGTTTGTGATTTTTAAAAGGTGAATGTTGGGTCTGCAAGAGAAGGGGTGGGGTCAATCTCCAAAAGACCAGTTTGGACATTGGAGCTAATCAAATTGTCTGGGAACTGTTTACCACCGAAATCTGCCCCGAGAAGACATTTACATTTGAACAATCGACCACGGAAGAAACATTATCCACCCCACCCAGAGGACCCAAATGTCACATACATATTCCAAAACCTTTTCAACAGGCATAGAAATATCTGGCTCAGGCCAGACTTCTGGAAGCAACAAAAAGCAGTGCTATCACAATGGACAAGAGCTCATCAACTCAGAAAAGTCTATCAATGCCAGATTAAAACTTAATCAAGTTTCAGTTAGCTGGGCAGCAAAACTAAAACAAAAGAAACGTTAGATTTGGTGCGAAGATTAAACAGGCTCTCCGAGTATAATTAAGGGCCTATCGTACCAAGAGAGCGATCTCCATCCTGACCATCACAGAAATAACTTTTCTGACCAAGCACTTCGGAACAACAAGATCGAGAGCACACGGCAAGAAAACGCAGGAAGAAACATCGCGACATCGGAGAAAAGAACTCGCCCCAACTGGCTTCAATACGCAGCAGAGGTCTTCTGCCATGTCTGGGGTATGGCAAGGCAAACCGGCTATAACCAAAGAACCCCGAAACCGTGAAACAGCCCTAACGGTCAAAGGAAGGATCTGGTGAGCATTATCCCTGCTGCCCAAGAATCTAACTTAGCTAGAGAGTAAGTGGGAGGTGGGAGGTATTTCTGTTGTGTTTATTACCTGTAACAAAGTATTCCCCTTTGTTTAGAACCTTTTGCAACATTTTACAGTTTTACTGGAGTATATTTGTATTATTTGATTTCTTGAATAAAATCCATACCTTCTTTGTATAAAACAGTTGTCTGCTGCACTTTATCACACCCTGATTAATAAAACCAGGGAGTGGGAGCGACTCGCAACCGCTCTGGTCAGGGAAGGCAAACTGACCCCGCACACCACCCCCTATAACTGTGTCCAGTTCTGGTCAGACCACCTCGAGCAGTGTGTCCAGTTCAGGTCAGTCCCACCTCGAGTAATGTGTCCAGTTCTGGTTAGTCCCAACTTGAGTACTGTGTCCAGTTCTGGTCAGTCCCACCTCGAGTACTGTAGTACTGTGTCCAGTTCTGGTCAGACCCACCTCGAGTACTGTGTCCAGTTCTGGTCAGTCCCACCTCAAGTACTGTGTCCAGTTCTGGTCAGTCCCACCTCGAGTAATGTGTCCAGTTCTGGTCAGTCCCAACTTGAGTACTGTGTCCAGTTCTGGTCAGTCCCACCTTGAGTACTGTGTCCAGTTCTGGTCAGACCCACCTCGAGTACTGTGTCCAGTTCTGGTCAGTCCCACCTCAAGTACTGTGTCCAGTTCTGGTCAGTCCCACCTCAAGTACTGTGTCCAGTTCTGGTCAGTCCCACCTCGAGTACTGTGTCCAATTCTCAACAGAATCCAATCTCCCTTTCCAAACTGGGCTTTACTCATGAACTCATTGAATGACGCTGCAGGCCCGAAGGGCCGAATGGCCACCTCCTGCACCTATTTTCGATATTTTCTATGTTATTGATCTTAGCCAAAAATCCCTTGTATTGTCCTTAGATGCTCCAGTAATGACTCCACGAGGCAATGTGTTATACTTGAACTGTAGTGACCTTAGTCCTTTATTAGTTAACTCCAGAGCGAGGATCACACCTGGTGGCCTGCCTTTTATACTAGGCCAGGCACACCTGTACAGGTAACCTACAAGTCTCCCACTGCTGTGCCCTCTGGTGGCACACCTCGTGATAGTCCAACAGTAGCCATGTAGGATACAAGACATCACTCCCCCCTGAGCCTTCAGTGCAAATCGCCTCTGCATTGACTGTGCTCTGGGCTTAGCTCTACGTGGGCTCTGTCTGGTTGACCATTGGTGGGTCACTTCAATCTTGGGTGAGTAGTTGGTGCAGTAGCATGCTGGTGGTTGCTGTTTGTGTGTGTGTGTCCCTGACCACTCCATTCTACCTCCCCTCCCCGATCCCCACCCCCACCCCACCCCCCCACATCGATTATGATGGGGTCTCCTAGCCTTCATGTACATTCAAGTTCAGGAAAGTGAGTTTTGCATTTTTCTTTTGTGGTTCTGTGGTTCGACAAGTACGTTAGGTGCCTTGTTGATGCAGTGACCAGTGCGTGAGGACAAGCTAGTTCCAGAGCGGCTGGGTTGTGTCCCTGCAGTCTGGTTGTGACTCAGTGCCCAGTGCTGGGAGTGGGAACCTGGTTGGCTCGCCTAGCCTGCTCTCGGGGCTGTTGCCGTGGTCCCTAGCGTCGGGCCGGTTCACAGATGCCTGTGACCTCCCTGTCCTTTCTCTGCGCCCCGGGTCGCTGCTGCTCCCTGAGAAACTGTCATCGAGCAGTGCACAGGGAACTGCTGACTTGCTGGCCTGAGTGTCGTTTTGTTTGGGATCCTGGCTGGTGCCTGTTTCCGTTGGGGAAACAGTGGCGGGGGCCCCACATCTATGGGTATGGCCTTGGTGGCGATGGGGTCTGGGGACTGCGCATTGGTACAGTCTGCTCCTTCAGGCTCGTGGAAGTTGATGCCATCGGGTGCCTGAGAGGTGGAGCTGACCAGGGGCATGGTATCCTGTGGACGCTGCAGCCAAATGGACTTAGAGTAAGGACCTTAAGCGCACTGTGGAGAAAGCAATATGGTTAGTCTGCCTACACCGACAGGTCCAGCAATTGGACAAGAAAGTCGAGTCGCTGGAGGCAGGCCTCAGGGAGTCCGAGGGACACTCGAGTGCCAGAGCTATCATGGGGGAGAGATTATTTGAGGAGTTAGGCAAGCAAAACAAGGGAAACTGCGGTTAGTGGAAACACATAGAAACTGCCAGGATTACCTTCAGTGCCAGGTCACCGAAGCAAAGGGTCAAGAGCTGGTGTTGCGGGAGGAAAACACCCCCCTCACCAGGATAATTAAAGAGCAAGAGGAGAAGGTAAGGGATGTACAGGCCACTTATAAGGTAGCAAGCAGCAGAGGGTTCGAGACTGGTAACCACGGTCCCTGCCAAAAGCAAATTGAGAGACTGAACCTTGCTCTTTCAAAGGCCAAAGGCATGTTCTGCCTAATAAACCCGAGTACGCCTCGGGCAGACCTGGAAAAGCAGGGGGGAACCGTTCAACCAGTACCTGTGGCTCCGGGGCTTAGCCCAGTCAGGCAGCAGGAGGGGAGAACGGAGAGGGACATTCACCCAGTACCTGTGGCCCCGGGGCTTAGCCCAGTCAGGCAGCAGGAGGGGAGAACGGAGAGGGACATTCACCCAGTACCTGTGGCCCCGGGGCTTAGCCCAGTCAGGCAGCAGGAGGGGAGAACGGAGAGGGACATTCAACCAGTACCTGTGGCCCCGGGGCTTAGCCCGGTCAGGCAGCAGGAGGGGAGAACGGAGAGGGACATTCACCCAGTACCTGTGGCCCTGGGGCTTAGCCCGGTCAGGCAGCAGGAGGGGAGAACGGAGAGGGACATTCACCCAGTACCTGTGGCCCCGGGGCTTAGCCCAGTCAGGCAGCAGGAGGGGAGAACAGAGAGGGACATTCACCCAGTACCTGTGGCCCTGGGGCTTAGCCCAGTCAGGCAGCAGGAGGGGAGAACGGAGAGGGACATTCACCCAGTACCTGTGGCCCCGGGGCTTAGCCCGGTCAGGCAGCAGGAGGGGAGAACGGAGAGGGACATTCACCCAGTACCTGTGGCCCCGGGGCTTAGCCCGGTCAGGCAGCAGGAGGGGAGAATGGAGAGGGACATTCACCCAGTACCTGTGGCCCCGGGGCTTAGCCCAGTCAGGCAGCAGGAGGGGAGAACGGAGAGGGACATTCACCCAGTACCTGTGGCCCTGGGGCTTAGCCCGGTCAGGCAGCAGGAGGGGAGAACGGAGAGGGACATTCACCCAGTACCTGTGGCCCCGGGGCTTAGCCCGGTCAGGCAGCAGGAGGGGAGAACGGAGAGGGACATTCACCCAGTACCTGTGGCCCCGGGGCTTAGCCCAGTCAGGCAGCAGGAGGGGAGAACGGAGAGGGACATTCACCCAGTTCCTGTGGCCCCGGGGCTTAGCCCAGTCAGGCAGCAGGAGGGGAGAACGGAGAGGGACATTCACCCAGTACCTGTGGCCCCGGGGCTTAGCCCAGTCAGGCAGCAGGAGGGGAGAACGGAGAGGGACATTCACCCAGTACCTGTGGCCCCGGGGCTTAGCCCAGTCAGGCAGCAGGAGGGGAGAACGGAGAGGGACATTCACCCAGTACCTGTGGCCCCGGGGCTTAGCCCAGTCAGGCAGCAGGAGGGGAGAACGGAGAGAGACATTCACCCAGTACTTGTGGCCCCGGGGCTTAGCCCAGTCAGGCAGCAGGAGGGGAGAACGGAGAGGGACATTCACCCAGTACCTGTGGCCCTGGGGCTTAGCCCAGTCAGGCAGCAGGAGGGGAGAACGGAGAGGGACATTCACCCAGTACCTGTGGCCCCGGGGCTTAGCCCAGTCAGGCAGCAGGAGGGGAGAACGGAGAGAGACATTCACCCAGTACCTGTGGCCCTGGGGCTTAGCCCAGTCAGGCAGCAGGAGGGTGAACAGTTTGTGGGGTAGATGGGGACAGTGCACCACCACCTGTGGCGTCGGGTTGTGACTCGGCTTGGCAGCAGGGAGAGGTGGGAGTGACACCAGTACAACAAGGGCCGGGACCAGGGCCGATGTGCCCGGTACGGCAGCAGAAGTACGGTGCGCCCACTCTCGGTGGGGCAGCAGGGCCCCTCGAAAGTAACTTCGTGGTCCCCACAGCACCCAGCAGCTTCAAACCATGGTAGCCCACCTGGACAAGCTCACCCATAAAGGGGACCCTTCGGTTCACTTTCTGGAAATAGACCAAGCGGCAGGCATCAATGAGTGCGACGACTCCAAAACGGCAAAAATGCTCCTATTCTCCCTCGACAGTAGATTGTACCAGTCTCTCTCCACAAACACCAATAGGGGGCAAAGTACATCTGCAGCCATGCAGGAAGAAATCCTGGAGGCTATGGGCCTCAACGATGGTAGTCCCTTCTCCCGAGTGGAGTTGACAATGCAACAGACAGGGGAAACCCCACACCCTTTCCCGGGATGAGAGGGCCCACTGGTTTCGGAGCCTGGTGCCAAACAGCTTGCCACGGGTGAAGGCCAAAGCCAAGCTGTGATTTGATCCTAGGGATCCCAACACCACCGAGGAGTCAGTGATTAGGCAACTAACCCTGGCTTTTAGGAGCGGCCGAGGGACGGAGGAGAACCCACCCAAGGGGAGGGTACATGAGTTAAGGCCCCACCAAGCAAAGGGGGAATGGCACCAGGAAGGGGGTATCTCTTCCGACACCAAACATAACTGCTTTGGGTGTGGGAAAAGTGGGCATTGGAGAAAGGATTGTAGGAACCCTTGGAAGGATAACGTAGCTAAGGAACCCCCAGCAGCTGCACAAAAAGCCGGACCCGGACCCGGAGTGCAGAACTCTCCCTCCTACTTCGAGGAGTTCTTGGCCGCGCTCCGGTCCATATTGGGCGGTCCAGGGAAAGTAGCTACAGCCATGGGGAGGGAAACCCCATCTGCCCTGTCAAATCCCAACCCATGACTAGAAACGGCACTGCCTGTGTACCTGTGACCCCTTGAATACAATGCATAGAAGGGACCGTGCGTTAAGATGGAGGGGGAGAAGGTGACAGAGACCTATCTGCTCGATACTGGAGCCTCAAGCACCATTGTATACGCAGATAACCCAGTCGCCTCCGCTCTATCTAACGGGGTCCCGTACAGTCTGGTGGGTTTCACAGGGAACGAACAGGCTGGGTCGTTCTCCATCACACTACCATTGGGAACAGTGAACCGTTCTACAGACAGGGACCCCCAGCCAGCAGCCTTCGGTGGTGAGGGACTCACGGGAGAGGTAGTGGTGGACCAGCCACCAACTGAGAGTCCCCAGCCTGCAGCCTCAGGCTGCGCGGAACCCACAGGGAACGACATGGACCCAGCAGCTACACAGAATGGGGTCATGTGCTGTAGTACTGGAGGGGCCGTTCCCCCGATCATCTGGGACTTCGGGAAACCCCCAGTTCTCCGGGTCCTGCGGTACAGACCACCTTACATCCAGCCATACAAGCTGCCCAGAGGCTGCAAAAGGAAGGAACAGAACAGGATTTAGCCTGGCCACCCGGAGACGGGTGGCGAATGTACATAGTGTTACTGTACGATTTTAAGGGTGTTTTAAATATTTTTGGGAGTTATGTTTAGATTTTAGAAATTTTAAAATTTTAAAGTTTAATTTGGATTGTAGAACTGGATCATGTTTGCCAAGCCAGAGAACTGTTTTTCTCAAGGGCAAGGCTATCTATTTTGTGTCCCGATTGGGAAGGAACCGGATGATGAGAGGGGCCTTGCTCCTGCTCGCCCAAATGGGGGCGACTACGGGTCAGAGGTGACATCATGGAATACCAGGGGGTACACTATGCAGCAGCTTCAGTCATCTTAAACCTTACAGAAGTACCCTTACCTGCATGGTGCTCGAAGGAAACGGAGCAGCTATACCAGGCCCTACTCTGAGAAATGGTCAAGAAATGTTCCGAGTTAGATTTTGGCAACGTAGACAAAGCAGATTTATACACCCTACACGCTGGGAACACGACGGGCACAGGGAGACAATCCCAAGAGTGTTATAACTGTGGGAATTTGGGACACTGGAGCCGGAATTGTAGGCTCCCGAAAGGAGGGAAGACAGGTTACGAGGGTGCTGAGGCAAAACAGAGCCACAGGAAGGCAGCCGATGACCCAGTACAAATTTTAGTGGCTGCATTACAGCATGGGCACAGGTGGGGAAATGCTGGACCAAAAATCTCTGATGTTTCAGTGTGAATGGTAAAATTAAAAGCATGTGGATGGTTTGTAACTTGTCTTTAAGTGTGTGTGTGTCTGTAAAGTTTTTTCAACCGGCATTGGTTAGTTTTAAATTGGTTTGAATTAATGTGGAATTGAGGTTAATTAACCTGGAAAACCAAACTTTCATTATGGCCATGGTGGAATTTTGGTTGGTTTAAATTGTGTGAAAAACCTCTAGTTCCGGACATATATTTGGTATTTTTAAAATAAAAATGTTCTGACCAATTCAAGAATGTGACCAGTGGAGAAAAGGCTGTGTGCATGAAGGAGAGAACCAGTGTAATGTGTAAGCTATTAGTATGCGTGGTACCACGCAGTAATATGCGTGTTTGTCGAACTTTAAAAAAAGGTAACACTCTGTACAAGCAGAAAGCAACACTTTGTCAAGAGTGAAATAATTATTCCGAGCATTTCTAAAATGTTGATGTTATATTTTAAGTTACATTTTGAGTGGATGTTTTCCCTCAGTGACAGTAAGAGAAAATAGCTGGATAAATTAACCCATTGGCCAGACAGAAAAGCCACAATGGATGTTCTTTTCTTTTTCTTTCAAGCAGGCAATTACCGGAGAGGTGTAATTGATTGATAGGGAAATGACCTCAAGGTGTAGCTGAACTTGATGGGGCAGTGAATTCCAGTCATTTAGATCACAAAGGCTGTGTCATGTATTCAATTATCATTGTAACCCATGTATAAGCTGACCTAAGTTGTACACCTTGAGAACATCGACCACAAGGGGGTGAACTTGTGGGAGACACTCCTAACCTGGACTTTCAGGTATAAAAGGGGAAGCTCCACCCACCTTCATCACTTGAGGTCTTGGTAATAAAGGTAACTGATCTCAGAGTGACCTACTCTCAAGTATGGGCCTCGTGTGCATTTATACTGTATAGTAAGGACATATCATTGGTGACGAGAAACTGGGATTTAAACCACGCGAGCATGGCCACTAGCAGCACAGAAGAGAGGTACTGTGTTGGTGATGATTGGGACGACTTTATTGAGAGACGACAGCAAAGTTTTGTCACTAAGCAATGGTTGGGACAGGATTCGGCCGACAAATGTAGGGCTCATCTCCTGATGGTTTGTGGATCCAGAAGGTACTCCCTGATGAAGGACCTACTAGTGTCAGAGAAACCGGCGGACAAGACGTTCGAAGAGCTCAGTAAGTTGATCGGGGAACACCTTAAACCGGCGAGCAGCATGCACATGGCGAGACACCGGTTTTACACGCACCGGCGGCGTGAATGACAAAGCGTTCCAGACTTCGTGGCAGATCTCCGGCGAATGGCGAGCCTATGTAAGTTCCCAGATGCATGCAGAGCAGAGATGTTGCGAGACTTTTTTATTGAGGGCATCGGGCACGCTGGGGTTTTCAGGAAACTGATTGAGACCAAAGACTTGACCTTGGAAGCGGCGGCTCTGATAGCCCAGACATTTATCTCAGGGGAGGAAGAGACCAGAATGATGTATGCCGAAAATCTTGGCTCAAATGCAGCAAACGACCAGGGAGTCAACATTGTTAACACGGCACACAGTTCTCTAGGCAGACAAGGGCAATCGGACATGCCCCAGCATGTAGTCGAACCCAAAGAGGGAATTCAACAGAGACAATGGCTAGCTGAACGGTGATTCATGCCATCGCAATAGACAATGTGGCCAGTAATGGGGCCATCAACACCTGTTAATGGTGCGCTTAAGGACAGTTACAGAGACAGTCAGAGACGATCGATGGGTAATGGACCTTTTGTTTCCAACCACAGGGCCTCCAGCTCATGCTGGAGATGTGGAGGCAAGCACCCAGCCAGAACCTGCAGGTATCAGCAATATACTTGCAGAAACTGCAACATCAGCAGTTACGTGGTGTGTATGTGCAGGAAGCCTGCAGCCAGGTTGATGTACGAGGAGGACGGGCCCGATGTAAGCCCTTCGAGGCCAAATGAATACTGTGCGAAATCGCTGGAAGCTGAAGTTCAGCGAGTTCATGTGGAGCACACATACAGTTCATATATCAGGACGCCACCGATAATGATGAAAGTGACCTCAATGGCATCCCAGTATCAATGGAGCTAGACATGGGGGCCAGCCAGTCCCTGATGAGTATCAAACAGTTCGAAAGGTTGTGGGTGTCCAAGGCCAGGAGGCCAAAATTATCGCCGATTGACACACAGCTACGGACATATACAAAGGAGATCAATCCGGTGCTAGGCAGCGCCACGGTAGTCGTGACACACAAAGATTCGGAGAACAGATTGCCATTCTGGATAGCCCCGGGGGACGGTCCCGCACTACTGGGAGGAGTTGGCTTGTTGTCATGAACTGGAAATGGGGTGATGTCAATGCAATTTCTTCTGTGGAGCGAGTATCATGCTCACAGGTCCTGGACAAATTTGACTCATTATTTCAACCCGGCATCGGCACTTTCATGGGGGCCAAGGTAGTGATACACATAAACCCGGACGCCAGGCCAGTACGTTACAAGGCCAGAGCGGTGCCGTACATGATGCGGGAAAAGATAGAATGCGAATTGGACCGCCTGCTGAGGGAAGGCATCATCTCATCAGTCAAATTCAGTGACTGGGCGAGCCCGATCTGCCGGTGCTCAAGGTGGATGGGTCGGTCAGGATATGTGGTGATTACAAGGCCACCATCAATCGGGTATCACTCCAAGACCAGTACCCGCTACCAAGAGCGGAGGACATCTTTGCGATGCTATCCGGTGGCAAACGTTTTTCAAAATTGGACCTGACCTCAGCTTACATGTCCCAGGAGCTGGCGAGTGAGTCGAAGAAGCTGACCACCATCACGACACACAAGGGGTTGTTTGAGTTTCACAGATGTCCGTTCGGGATTCGTTCTGCCGCTGCGATCTTTCAGCGAAATATGGAAAGCCTCCTCAAGTCAATTCCAACTACGGTGGTTTTTCAACACGACATCCTCATCACGGGTCGAAGATACTGAAGAACACCTCCACAACCTGGAGGAGGTGCTACGCAGACTGGACCGGGTAGGGCTGCGACTGAAAAAGGCGAAGTGCGTCTTCTTAGCTCCAGAGGTAGAATTCCTGGGGAGGAGGGTAGCAGCAAATGGGATCAGACCCACTACGTCCAAAACGAAGCGATCCAGAGAGCACCCAGACCCCGTAACATGACGGAGCTGTGTTCGTTCCTGCGGCTCCTGAACTATTTTGGCAACTTTCTTTCCAAATTGAGCACGCTGTTAGAGCCGCTACACGTGCTCCTACGCAAAGGTCGTGATTGTTTTCTGGGGGGACAGCCAGGAAAGGGCTTTTGATAGAGCACGTAATTTGTGATGCTCCAACAAACTTATAACGTTATATGATCCGTGTAAGAAACTTGTTTTAACGTGCGATGCGTCATCCTATGGGGTCGGGTGTGTGTTGCAGCATGTCAATGCCAATGGTCAGTTACAGCCGGTAGCTTATGCCTCCAGAAGTCTGTCCCAGGCAGAAAGGGGCTATGGGATGGCAGAAAAGGACGCACTAGCATGTGTATATGCAGTAAAAAAAAATGCACCAGTACCTGTTTGGCAGGAAATTTGGAGATCTGGAGACAGATCACAAACCCCTAACATCCCTCTTGGCCGACAACAAGGCCATAAATGCGAATTCATCAGCCCGCATACAGAGGTGGGCACTCACGTTAGCCGCCTATGACTACACAATTCGGCACAGACCGGGCACTGAAAACTGCGCCGTTGCACTCAGCAGGCTCCCACCAGCCACCACTGAGGGGGCAACCGAGCATGCTGCTGAGATGGTCATGGCTGTTGAAGCTTTCGAAAGCGAAGGCTCACCTGTGACAGCCCGTCAGGTTAAAGTCTGGACAAATAAAGACCCGCTACTGTCTTTAGTTAAGAAATGTGTCCTGACTGGGGACTGGGCAGCCACGTATGGGGCATACCCTGAGAAATTTAAACCATTTTACAGGCGCAAGGATGAACTCTCGATTCAGGCCGATTGCCTACTGTGGGGAAACCGAGTAGTCATGCCCCAGAAGGGCAGAGAGGTGTTTATCAGAGAACTTCACAATGAGCACCCGGGCACTGTCATGATGAAGGCAATTGCCAGGTCACACGTTTGGTGGCCAGGGATAGATGCAGACCTGGAACTTTGTGTTCGCAGGTGCAACACGTGTGCTCAGCTGGGCAACGCGCCCAGAGAAGCCCCCCCTTAGCCCCTGGTCCTGGCCTGCCAAGCCATGGTCACACATCCATGTGGACTACGTAGGTCCTTTCATGGGAAAAATGTTTTTGGTTGTAGTAGACGCCTACTCCAAATGGATTGAGTGTACCATTTTAGATTCAAGCACATCCTCTGCCATGGTAGAAAATCTACGGACAATGTTCGCCGCCCACGGTCTACCGGATGTCTTGGTCAGCGACAATGGCCCGTGCTTCACTAGCACTGAATTTCAGGACTTCATGGCAGGCAATGGAATCAACCATGTCAGAACGGCACCGTTCACGCCTGCCTCAAACGGCCAGGCAGAACGAGCAGTGTAGATAATCAAACAGGGGATGCTCAGAATCTAAGGGGGTTCCCTACAAAGCCGCTTATCATGCCTCCTTTTGGCCAATAGATCCCGACCACACTCACTCACAGGGGTTCCACCCGCAGAGCTGCTAATGAAAAGGATGCTCAAAACCAGGTTATCCCTTATACACCCCACTATGAAAGAAATTGTTGAGAGTAGGCATCAATCACAATGTGACTACCATGACAGGAATGCGAGGGCGTAATGTATTGATGTCAATCACCCTGTTTTTGTCCTTAATTACGCTGCAGGGCCCAAATGGTTTGCAGGCACTGTGATTGCCAAAGAGGGGAATAGGGTTTTGGTCGTTAAACTTACCAATGGAGAAATCTGCCACAAACACGTGAATCAAACAAAAATGAGGTTCAGAAACCCCATAGAAGAAGCAGAGGAAGAACACGACGTAGAGATTACTCCACCACAGGTGACCGAACACCAGAACCAAGTGGAGGAGAGCCCAGTCACTGTGACACCGTAAACAGCAGACACTCAAGCCAGCGCCCAACAACCGGAGCCCCAATTCAGGCGCTCTACAAGGGAGCGTAAACCACCAGAGAGACTTAACCTGTGATCCCAATAAGACTTTGCGGGGGAAGTGATGTCATGTATTCAACTATCAGTGTAGCCCATGTATAAGCTGACCTAAGTTGTACACCTTGAGAACATTGACCACAAGGGGGTGAACTTGTGGGAGACACTCCTAACCTGGATTTTCAGGCATAAAAGGGGAAGCTCCACCCACCTTCATCACTTGAGGCCTGGGTAAGAAAGGTAACTGGTCACAGAGTGACCTTCTCTCAAGTATGGGCCTCATGTGCAATTATACTGTGTAGTAAGGACGTATCAGGCTGGACATTTAACTTAGCTAAATTGATTTAAAGATGAAAAAATGTGAATAACTGGAGAAGGACCTGTGATACAAGATTGTGTTGAGAAAGGTAGTGGAAGGAGAAACAAGGGATCCATGTCATGTTTTGTCTGTCTTGTCTGTGTGGGTTTGAGGCCTAATGTCTGTGTGATCCCAAATCCCCCGAACACCATCAACGCCACAGAGCTCATCTCATACACCAGGAAGCCCCTGCCCAGAGCCCCGATGGTACAGACAGCTGTAGATAGATGTCCCATCACCACCAAGGGTCTGGAGAATGGGTTGGTGTTAATCTCCACTGACAAAGTTTTGTTTCAGAACGTGCACTACTCCGTGGCATCCGTGATCCTGAACCTGACTGAAGTCCACCTGCCTGTGTGGTGCCCGAAGAAGACGGAGAAGCTTTATGAAGCTCTGTTAAAAATGATGTTTCAGGAATCATAAGGACTGGACTATGGAAATGCAGATAAAGAACAGCTTTGTGATCTGAATATTGGGAATAGTGTGGGGTCCAGGAGGCAGAGAATAGGGATCTGGAACGATACAGCCACAGTGTTCAGTACGGAACGGGTATTGTTAATAGCATGGATGATGTACAACTCCAGATGAAGGATGCCGGTAATGGGCGGGTCACCCCAGCCAGGGTTGAGAATATCGGGGTCATTCGCGGAGGAGTGCATGTTTGTTTTAAAGCAGTCCCGCCGTATGTCATAAAGTGGGAGCATGCTATGACAGGCATTGACCTCTCCGGATGCCAGAGCCAGGGTGCACATGTAATACTGTGTCCCAGCACTTGAATGGTTTTGCTCGATCAGAATTTGGGTTTGCTTCTGCAGGCGTGGGTCCTATCAATTGCACCATGGAAGTGATGGCACAAGACCATGTTCCTCCACAGGTAGCATGTACAGGAGGTGGGACATATTGTGTCACCACAAGTGCGCCCCACTACTAGCATGGACAGCACATCTGGTGTCCGGTGAGTGACAGTAGTTTCTGTTTTAAACCTGAGGTAGAAGTTGAAGTGGCCCAGGAACGGATTGTCCCCATTCCTGACCCCTCTACTGTTCACCTCACTGTAAGTGACAACATAACAAACCTGCAAGACCATATTGCATATTTCGGATATAAAATCCCCCCTCTACCCAAACATCTTACCGCCCTACTGAAAGCTGTAGAAGTATCACAGAAACATTTCTATACTTTAGAACAAAAAACAATTGAGAAAGGGTGCGAGATTTCGGAAATCACAGTTCCACCCTGGTGGGATATTTTCAGAAATACAGAGGTCCCTGCCGGGATCAGAATAGCTTCCCATGTTTTAGCTGTTTGCCAACTCGCGACGATTCTTTATCTATGGTGTACTACCTGCAGGGTGAGAGGCAGAGGTTGTCGGTCCCGGCACTAGAGGGCGCTGGACGAGCCTGAGCTGAACTTAAGGGTTGTATCAGGGAAGAAAACACAAAATATGATAGGACACTGCAGAAAATTCGCAGTCACCCGGTGAGGTGCGGTTTAGATTCCACCTGCTATAAAAAAAAACGCAGAGGTCAAGTATTAAAAGGTTTTTACTGTGTGTGTTTTACTGTGTATTTTTGTGAAACTGGAGTAATGGAGGGGCGTTGGACCCCCTCTATACTGTAATGTAACTTATGACTGAATTTACCTGTAAACAGTAATACATTTCAAAGGGGAATGTACGTTTGGGTTTAGCTAAGTAAATTACAGGGGAAGGTTGACCCTCGGGAATCAGGAATTTTGCTCACCTAGCTAACACTCTAGCATGTAGAGTATCACAGAGGGGACTGTAGGATTGCAAAATTCATGGACACCCCTCAGTGTTTAGACTCATTGAAAAGGAATTTCAATTTGGGACTATCAAACAGAAAGTTTGGGATCATAAAATGCTTATGGAAGAAATCTACGCGTTTTAACAAAGTTTGGGATTTTTAAAAGGTGAATGTTGGGTCTGCAAGAAAAGGGGTGGGGTCAATCTCTAAAAGGCCAGTTTGGAGCTAATCAAATTGTCTCGGTACTGTTTACCCCCGAAACCTGCCCCGAGAAGACATTTACATTTTAACAATCGACCACAGAAGAAACATTATCCACCCCACCCAGAGGACCCAAATGTCACATAAATATTCCAACACCTTTTCAACAGGCATAGAAATATCTGGCTCAGGCCAGACTTCTGGAAGCAACAAAAAGCAGTGCTATCACAATGGACAAGAGCTCATCAACTCAGAAAAGTCTATCAATGCCAGATTAAAACTTAATCAAGTTTCAGTTAGCTGGGCAGCAAAACTGAAACAAAAGAAACATTAGATTTGGTGCGAAGATTAAACATGCTCTCCGAGTATAATTAAGAGCCTATTGTACCAAGAGAGCTATCTCCATTCTGACCATCACAGAAATAACTTTTCTGACCAAGCACTTCGGAACAACAAGATCGAGAGCACACGGCAAGAAAACGCAGGAAGAAACATCGCGACATCGGAGAAAAGAACTCGCCCCAACTGGCTTCAATACGCAGCAGAGGTCTTCTGCCACGTCCGGGGTACGGCAAGGCAAACAGGTTATAACCAAAGAACCCCGAAAACGTGAAACAGCCCTAATGGTCAAAGGAAGGATCTGGTGAGCATTATCCCTGCTGCCCGAGAATCTAACTTAGCTAGAGAGTAAGTGGGAGGTGGGAAATATTTCTGTTGTGTTTATTACCTGTAACAAAGTATTCCCCTTTGTTTAGAACCTTTTGTAAGATTTACTGGAGTGTATTTGTGTTATTTGCTTTCTTGAATAAAATCCATACCTTCTTTGTATAAAACAGTTGTCTGCTGCACTTTATCACACCCTGATTAATAAAACCAGGGAGTGGGAGCGACTCGCAACCGCTCTGGTCAGGGAAGGCAAACTGACCCCGCACACGACCCCCTATAACTGTGTCCAGTTCTGGTCAGACCACCTCGAGTACTGTGTCCAGTTCAGGTCAGTCCCACCTCGAGTGCTGTGTCCAATTCTGGACAGTCCCACCTCCAGTACTGTGTCCAGTTCTGGTCAGTCCCACCTCGAGTGCTGTGTCCAGTTCTGGTCAGTCCCACCTCGAGTACTGTGTCCAGTTCAGGTCAGTCCCACCTCGAGTGCTGTGTCCAATTCTGGACAGTCCCACCTCCAGTACTGTGTCCAGTTCTGGTCAGTCCCACCTCGAGTACTGTGTCCAGTTCAGGTCAGTCCCACCTCGAGTACTGTGTCCAGTTCAGGTCAGTCCCACCTCGAGTACTGTGTCCAGTTCTGGTCAGTCCCACCTCGAGTACTGTGTCCAGTTCTGGTCAGTCCCACCTCGAGTACTGTGTCCAGTTCTGGTCAGTCCCACCTCGAGTACTGTGTCCAGTTCTGGTCAGACCACCTCGAGTACTGTGTCCAGTTCTGGTCAGACCACCTCGAGTACTGTGTCCAGTTCAGGTCAGTCCCACCTCGAGTCCTGTGTCTAGTTCCGGTCAGTCCCACCTCGAGCACTGTGTGAAGTTCTCAACAGAATCCAATCTCCCTTTCCAAACAGGGCTTCATTGATCTTAGCCAAAAATCCCATGTAGTGTCCTTAGATGCTCTAGTAATGACTCCACGAGGCAATGTGTTATACTTGAACTGTAGTGACCTTAGTCCTTTATTAGTTAACTCCAAGAGTGAGGATCAAACCTGGTGGCCTGCCTTTTATACTAGGCCAGGCACACCTGTACAGGTAACCTATGAGTCTCCCACTGCTGTGCCCTCTGGTGGCACACCTCGTGATAGTCCAACAGTAGCCATGTAGGATACAAGACATCACTCCCCTCTGAGCTTTCAGTGCAAATCGCCTCTGCATTGACTGTGCTCTGGGCTGAGCTCTATGTGGGCTCTGTCTGGTTGACCCTTGGTGGGTCACTTGGTGAGTAGTTGGTGCAGTAGCATGCTGGTGGTTGCTGTTTGTGTGTGTGTGTTCCTGACCACTCCATTCTCCTCCCCCCTCCCCGCTCCCCACCCCCACCCCACCCCCCCACATCGATTATGATGGGGTCTCCTAGCCTTCATGTACATTCAAGTTCAGGAAAGTGAGTTTTGCATTTTTCTTTTGTGGTTCTGTGGTTCGACAAGTACGTTAGGTGCCTTGTTGATGCAGTGACCAGTGCATGAGGACAAGCTAGTTCCAGAGCGGCTGGGTTGTGTCCCTGCAGTCTGGTGGTGACTCAGTGCCCAGTGCTGGGAGTGGGAACCCGGTTGGCTCGCCTAGCCTGCTCTCGGGGCTGTTGCCGTGGTCCCTAGCGTCGGGCCGGTTCACAGATGCCTGTGACCTCCCTGTCCTTTCTCTGCGCCCCGGGTCGCTGCTGCTCCCTGAGAAACTGTCATCTAGCAGTACACAGGGAACTGCTGACTTGCTGGCCTGAGCGTCGTTTTGTTTGGGATCCTGGCTGGTGCCTGTTTACGTTGGGGAAACAGTGGCGGGGGCCCCACATCTATGGGTATGGCCTTGGTGGCGATGGGGTCTGGGGACTGTGCATTGGTACAGTCTGCTCCTTCAGGCTCGTAGAAGTTGGTGCCATCGGGTGCCTGAGAGGTGGAGCTGACCAGGGGCATGGTATCCTGTGGACGCTGCAGCCAAATGGACTGAGAGTAAGGACCATAAGCGCTCTGTGGAGAAAGCAATATGGTTAGTCTGCCTACACCGACAGGTCCTGAAATTGAACAAGAAAGTCGAGTCGCTGTCATAGGGGAGAGATTATTTGAGGAGTTAGGCAAGCAAAAACAAGGGAAACTACGGTTAGTGGAAACACATAAAAGCCGCCAGGATTACCTTCAGTGCCAGGTCACCGAAGCGAAGGGTCAAGAACTGGTGTTGCGGGAGGAAAACACCTGTCTCACCAGGATAATTAAAGAGCAGGAGGAGAAGGTATGGGATGTACAGGCCACTTATAAAGTAGCAAGCAGCAGAGGGTTCGAGACTAGAGACCACAGTCCCTGCCAAAAGCAAATTGAGAGACTGAACCTTGCTCTTTCAAAGGCCAAAGGCATGTTCTGCCTAATAAACCTGAGTACGCCTCGGGCAGACCTGGAAAAGCAGGGGGGAACCGTTCGACCAGTACCTGTGGCCCCGGGGCTTAGCCCAGTCAGGCAGCAGGAGGGGAGAACGGAGAGGGACATTCACCCAGTACCTGTGGCCTCGGGGCTCAGCCCGGTCAGGCAGCAGGAGAGGAGAACGGAGAGGGACATTCACCCAGTACCTGTGGCCCCGGGGCTTAGCCCGGTCAGGCAGCAGGAGGGGAGAACGGAGAGGGACATTCACCCAGTACCTGTGGCCCCGGGGCTTAGCCCGGTCAGGCAGCAGGAGGGGAGAACGGAGAGGGACATTCACCCAGTACCTGTGGCCCCGGGGCTTAGCCCGGTCAGGCAGCAGGAGAGGAGAATGGAGAGGGACATTCACCCAGTACCTGTGGCCCTGGGGCTTAGCCCGGTCAGGCAGCAGGAGGGGAGAACGGAGAGGGACATTCACCCAGTACCTGTGGCCCCGGGGCTTAGCCCGGTCAGGCAGCAGGAGGGGAGAACGGAGAGGGACATTCACCCAGTACCTGTGGCCCCGGGGCTCAGCCCGGTCAGGCAGCAGGAGAGGAGACAGAGGGAAACAAAAAGGAGCCAAAAGCAAAAGACAGAAAGGAGATGAGGAAAAGTGTAGGGCAGAGAAACCCAAGGCAAAGAACAAAAAGGGCCACTGTACAGCAAAATTCTAAAAGGACAAAGGGTGTTAATAAAACAAGCCTGAAGGCTTTGTGTCTTAATGCAAGGAGTATCCGCAATAAGGTGGATGAATTAATTGTGCAAATAGATGTTAACAAATATGATGTGATTGGGATTACGGAGACGTGGCTCCAGGATGATCAGGGCTGGGAACTCAACATTCAGGGGTATTCAACATTCAGGAAGGATAGAATAAAAGGAAAAGGAGGTGGGGTAGCATTGCTGGTTAAAGAGGAGATTAATGCAATAGTTAGGAAAGACATTAGCTTGGATGATGTGGAATCTATATGGGTAGAGCTGCAGAACACCAAAGGGCAAAAAACGTTAGTAGGAGTTGTGTACAGACCTCCAAACAGTAATAGGGATGTTGGGGAGGGCATCAAACAGGAAATTAGGGGTGCATGCAATAAAGGTGTAGCAGTTATAATGGGTGACTTTAATATGCACATAGATTGGGCTAGCCAAACTGGAAGCAATACGGTGGAGGAGGATTTCCTGGAGTGCATAAGGGATGGTTTTCTAGACCAATATGTTGAGGAACCAACTAGGGGGGAGGCCATCTTAGACTGGGTGTTGTGTAATGAGAGAGGATTAATTAGCAATCTCATTGTGCGAGGCCCCTTGGGGAAGAGTGACCATAATATGGTGGAATTCTGCATTAGGATGGAGAATGAAACAGTAATTTCAGAGACCATGGTCCAGAACTTAAAGAAGGGTAACTTTGAAGGTATGAGGCGTGAATTGGCTAGGATAGATTGGCGAATGATACTTAGGGGGTTGACTGTGGATGGGCAATGGCAGACATTTAGAGACCGCATGGATGAAGTACAACAATTGTACATTCCTGTCTGGCGTAAAAATAAAAAGGGGAAGGTGGCTCAACCGTGGCTATCTAGGGAAATCAGGGATAGTATTAAAGCCAAGGAAGTGGCATACAAATTGGCCAGAAATAGCAGCGAACCTGGGGACTGGGAGAAATTTAGAACTCAGCAGAGGAGGACAAAGGGTTTGATTAGGACAGGGAAAATGGAGTACGAGAAGAAGCTTGCAGGGAACATTAAGGCGGATTGCAAAAGTTTCTATAGGTATGTAAAGAGAAAAAGGTTGGTGAAGACAAACGTAGGTCCCCTGCAGTCAGAATCAGGGGAAGTCATAACGGGGAACAAAGAAATGGCGGATCAATTGAACAAGTACTTTGGTTTGGTATTCACTAAGGAGGATACAAACAACCTTCCGGATATAAAAGGGGTCAGAGGGTCTAGTAAGGAAGAGGAACTGAGGGAAATCTTTATTAGTCGGGAAATTGTGTTGGGGAAATTGATGGGATTGAAGGCAGATAAATCCCCAGGGCCTGATGGCCTGCATCCTAGAGTACTTAAGGAGGTGGCCTTGGAAATAGCGGATGCATTGACAGTCATTTTCCAACATTCCATTGACTCTGGATCAGTTCCTATGGAGTGGAGGGTAGCCAATGTAACCCCACTTTTTAAAAAAGGAGGGAGAGAGAAAACAGGGAATTATAGACCGGTCAGCCTGACCTCAGTAGTGGGTAAAATGATGGAATCAATTATTAAGGATGTCATAGCAGTGCATCTGGAAAATGGTGACATGATAGGTCCAAGTCAGCATGGATTTGTGAAAGGGAAATCATGCTTGACAAATCTTCTGGAATTTTTTGAGGATGTTTCCAGTAAAGTGGACAAAGGAGAACCAGTTGATGTGGTATATTTGGACTTTCAGAAGGCTTTCGACAAGGTCCCACACAAGAGATTAATGTGCAAAGTTAAAGCACATGGGATTGGGGGTAGTGTGCTGACGTGGATTGAGAACTGGTTGTCAGACAGGAAGCAAAGAGTAGGAGTAAACGGGTACTTTTCAGAATGGCAGGCAGTGACTAGTGGAGTGCCGCAAGGTTCTGTGCTGGGGCCCCAGCTGTTTACATTGTACATTAATGATTTAGACGAGGGGATTAAATGCAGTATCTCCAAATTTGCGGATGATACTAAGTTGGGTGGCAGTGTGAGCTGCGAGGAGGATGCTATTAGGCTGCAGAGTGACTTGGATAGGTTAGGTGAGTGGGCAAATGCATGGCAGATGAAGTATAATGTGGATAAATGTGAGGTTATCCACTTTGGTGGTAAAAACAGAGAGACAGACTATTATCTGAATGGTGACAGATTAGGAAAAGGGAAGGTGCAACAAGACCTGGGTGTCATGGTACATCAGTCATTGAAGGTTGGCATGCAGGTACAGCAGGCGGTTAAGAAAGCAAATGGCATGTTGGCCTTCATAGCGAGGGGATTTGAATACAGGGGCAGGGAGGTGTTGCTACAGTTGTACAGGGCCTTGGTGAGGCCACACCTGGAGTATTGTGTACAGTTTTGGTCTCCTAACTTGAGGAAGGACATTCTTGCTATTGAGGGAGTGCAGCGAAGGTTCACCAGACTGATTCCCGGGATGGCGGGACTGACCTATCAAGAAAGATTGGATCAATTGGGCTTGTATTCACTGGAGTTCAGAAGAATGAGAGGGGACCTCATAGAAACGTTTAAAATTCTGACGGGTTTAGACAGGTTAGATGCAGAAAGAATGTTCCCAATGTTGGGGAAGTCCAGAACCAGGGGTCACAGTCTGAGGATAAGGGGTAAGCCATTTAGGACCGAGATGAGGAGAAACTTCTTCACCCAGAGAGTGGTGAACCTGTGGAATTCTCTACCACAGAAAGTAGTTGAGGCCAATTCACTAAATATATTCAAAAGGGAGTTAGATGAAGTCCTCACTACTCGGGGGATCAAGGGTTATGGCGAGAAAGCAGGAAGGGGGTACTGAAGTTTCATGTTCAGCCATGAACTCATTGAATGGCGGTGCAGGCTAGAAGGGCTGAATGGCCTGCTCCTGCACCTATTTTCTATGTTTCTATGTTTAGAACGGAGAGGGACATTCACCCAGTACCTGTGGCCCTGGGGCTCAGCCCAGTCAGGCAGCAGGAGGGGAGAACGGAGAGGGACATTCACCCAGTACCTGTGGCCCCGGGGCTTAGCCCGGTCAGGCAGCAGGAGAGGAGAACGGAGAGGGACATTCACCCAGTACCTGTGGCCCCGGGGCTTAGCCCGGTCAGGCAGCAGGAGAGGAGAACGGAGAGGGACATTCACCCAGTACCTGTGGCCCCGGGGCTTAGCCCAGTCAGGCAGCAGGAGGAGAGAACGGAGAGGGACATTCACCCAGTACCTGTGGCCCCGGGGCTTAGCCCGCTCATGCAGCAGGAGGGGAGAACGGAGAGGGACATTCACCCAGTACCTGTGGCCCCGGGGCATAGCCCGGTCAGGCAGCAGGAGAGGAGAACGGAGAGGGACTATCACCCAGTACCTGTGGCCCCGGGGCTTAGCCCAGTCAGGCAGCAGGAGGGGAGAACGGAGAGGGACATTCACCCAGTACCTGTGGCCCCGGAGCTTAGCCCGGTCAGGCAGCAGGAGGGGAGAACGGAGAGGGACATTCACCCAGTACCTGTGGCCCCGGAGCTTAGCCCGGTCAGGCAGCAGGAGGGGAGAACGGAGAGGGACATTCACCCAGTACCTGTGGCCCCGGGGCTTAGCCCGGTCAGGCAGCAGGAGGGGAGAACGGAGAGGGACATTCACCCAGTACCTGTGGCCCCGGGGCGTAGCCCGGTCAGGCAGCAGGAGGGGAGAACGGAGAGGGACATTCACCCAGTACCTGTGGCCCCGGGGCTTAGCCCGGTCAGGCAGCAGGAGGGGAGAACGGAGAGGGACATTCACCCAGTACCTGTGGCCCCGGAGCTTAGCCCGGTCAGGCAGCAGGAGGGGAGAACGGAGAGGGACATTCACCCAGTACCTGTGGCCCCGGGGCTTAGCCCGGTCAGGCAGCAGGAGGGGAGAACGGAGAGGGACATTCACCCAGTACCTGTGGCCCCGGGGCGTAGCCCGGTCAGGCAGCAGGAGGGGAGAACGGAGAGGGACATTCACCCAGTACCTGTGGCCCCGGGGCTTAGCCCGGTCAGGCAGCAGGAGAGGAGAACGGAGAGGGACATTCACCCAGTACCTGTGGCCCCGGGGCTTAGCCCAGTCAGGCAGCAGGAGGGGAGAACGGAGAGGGACATTCACCCAGTACCTGTGGCCCCGGGGCTTAGCCCGGTCAGGCAGCAGGAGAGGAGAACGGAGAGGGACATTCACCCAGTACCTGTGGCCCCGGGGCTTAGCCCGGTCAGGCAGCAGGAGAGGAGAATGGAGAGGGACATTCACCCAGTACCTGTGGCCCTGGGGCTTAGCCCGGTCAGGCAGCAGGAGGGGAGAACGGAGAGGGACATTCACCCAGTACCTGTGGCCCCGGGGCTTAGCCCAGTCAGGCAGCAGGAGAGGAGAACGGAGAGGGACATTCACCCAGTACCTGTGGCCCCGGGGCTTAGCCCAGTCAGGCAGCAGGAGGGGAGAACGGAGAGGGACATTCACCCAGTACCTGTGGCCCCGGGGCTTAGCCCGGTCAGGCAGCAGGAGGGGAGAATGGAGAGGGACATTCACCCAGTACCTGTGGCCCTGGGGCTTAGCCCAGTTAGGCAGCAGGAGGGGAGAACGGAGAGGGACATTCACCCAGTACCTGTGGCCCTGGGGCTTAGCCCGTTCAGGCAGCAGGAGGGGAGAACGGAGAGGGACATTCACCCAGTACCTGTGGCCCCGGGGCTTAGCCCGGTCAGGCAGCAGGAGGGGAGAACGGAGAGGGACATTCACCCAGTACCTGTGGCCCCGGGGCTTAGCCCGGTCAGGCAGCAGGAGAGGAGAACGGAGAGGGATATTCAGCCAGTACCTGTGGCCCCGGGGCTTAGCCCGGTCAGGCAGCAGGAGAGGAGAATGGAGAGGGACGTTCACCCAGTACCTGTGGCCCTGGGGCTTAGCCCGGTCAGGCAGCAGGAGGGGAGAATGGAGAGGGACATTCACCCAGTACCTGTGGCCCCGGGGCTTAGCCCAGTCAGGCAGCAGGAGAGGAGAACGGAGAGGGACATTCACCCAGTACCTGTGGCCCCGGGGCTTAGCCCAGTCAGGCAGCAGGAGGGGAGAACGGAGAGGGACATTCACCCAGTACCTGTGGCCCCGGGGCTTAGCCCGGTCAGGCAGCAGGAGAGGAGAACGGAGAGGGACATTCACCCAGTACCTGTGGCCCTGGGGCTTAGCCCAGTCAGGCAGCAGGAGGGGAGAACGGAGAGGGACATTCACCCAGTACCTGTGGCCCTGGGGCTTAGCCCGGTCAGGCAGCAGGAGGGGAGAACGGAGAGGGACATTCTCCCAGTACCTGTGGCCCCGGGTCTTAGCCCGGTCAGGCAGCAGGAGGGGAGAACGGAGAGGGACATTCACCCAGTACCTGTGGCCCCGGGGCTTAGCCCAGTCAGGCAGCAGGAGGGGAGAACGGAGAGGGACATTCACCCAGTACCTGTGGCCCTGGGGCTTAGCCCGGTCAGGCAGCAGGAGGGGAGAACGGAGAGGGACATTCACCCAGTACCTGTGGCCCCGGGGCTTAGCCCAGTCAGGCAGCAGGAGGGGAGAACGGAGAGGGACATTCACCCAGTACCTGTGGCCCCGGGGCTTAGCCCGGTCAGGCAGCAGGAGGGGAGAACGGAGAGGGACATTCACCCAGTACATGTGGCCCCGGGGCGTAGCCCGGTCAGGCAGCAGGAGAGGAGAACGGAGAGGGACATTCACCCAGTACCTGTGGCCCCGGGGCTTAGCCCGGTCAGGCAGCAGGAGAGGAGAACAGAGAGGGACATTCACCCAGTACCTGTGGCCCCGGGGCTTAGCCCGGTCAGGCAGCAGGAGAGGAGAACGGAGAGGGACATTCACCCAGTACTTGTGGCCCTGGGGCTTAGCCCGGTCAGGCAGCAGGAGAGGAGAATGGAGAGGGACATTCACCCAGTACCTGTGGCCCTGGGGCTTAGCCCGGTCAGGCAGCAGGATGGGAGAACGGAGAGGGACATTCACCCAGTACCTGTGGCCCCGGGGCTTAGCCCAGTCAGGCAGCAGGAGAGGAGAACGGAGAGGGACATTCACCCAGTACCTGTGGCCCCGGGGCTTAGCCCAGTCAGACAGCAGGAGGGGAGAACGGAGAGGGACATTCACCCAGTACCTGTGGCCCCGGGGCTTAGCCCGGTCAGGCAGCAGGAGGGGAGAACGGAGAGGGACATTCACCCAGTACCTGTGGCCCCGGGGCTTAGCCCAGTAAGGCAGCAGGAGAGGAGAACGGAGAGGGACATTCACCCAGGACCTGTGGCCCCGGGGCTTAGCCCAGTCAGGCAGCAGGAGGGGAGAACGGAGAGGGACATTCACCCAGTACCTGTGGCCCTGGGGCTTAGCCCAGTCAGGCAGCAGGAGGGGAGAACGGAGAGGGACATTCACCCAGTACCTGTGGCCCCGGGGCTTAGCCCAGTCAGGCAGCAGGAGGGGAGAATGGAGAGGGACATTCACCCAGTACCTGTGGCCCCGGGGCTTAGCCCAGTCCGGCAGCAGGAGGGGAGAACGGAGAGGGACATTCACCCAGTACCTGTGGCCCCGGGGCTTAGCCCGGTCAGGCAGCAGGAGGGGAGAACGGAGAGGGACATTCACCCAGTACCTGTGGCCCTGGGGCTTAGCCCGGTCAGACAGCAGGAGGGGAGAACGGAGAGAGACATTCACCCAGTACCTGTGGCCCTGGGGCTTAGCCCAGTCAGGCAGCAGGAGGGTGAACAGTTTGTGGGGTAGATGGGGACAGCGCACCACCACCTGTGGCGTCGGGTTGTGACTCGGCTTGGCAGCAGGGAGAGGTGGGAGTGACACCAGTACAACAAGGGCCGGGACCAGGGCCGATGTGCCCGGTACAGCAGCAGAAGTACGGTGCGCCCACTCTCGGTGGGGCAGCAGGGCCCCTCGAAAGTAACTTCGTGGTCCCCACAGCACCCAGCAGCTTCGAACCATGGTAGCCCACCTGGACAAGCTCACCCATAAAGGGGACCCTTCGGTTCACTTTATGGAAATAGACCAAGCGGCAGGCATCAAAGAGTGCGACGACTCCAAAACGGCAAAAATGCTCCTATTCTCCCTCGACAGTAGATTGTACCAGTCTCTCTCCACAAACACCAATAGGGGGCAAAGTACATCTGCGGCCATCCAGGAAGAAATCGTGGAGGCTATGGGCCTCAACGATGGTCGTCCCTTCTCCCGAATGGAGAAGACAATGCAACAGGCAGGGGAAACCCCACAAGCTTTCTCAGACAGGCTGTGGCCTGTCTACAAGAGTGCCTGCAGTGGGACACTCAACCATGATCACTTGACCTGGGATGAGAGGGCACACTGGTTCCGGAGCCTGGTGGCAAACAGCTTGCCATGAGTAAGGGCCAAAGCCGAGCTGTGATTCGATCCTAGGGATCCCAACACCACCGAGGAGTCAGTGATTAGGCAACTAACCCTGGCTTTTAGGAGCGGCCGAGGGACAGAGGAGAACCCACCCAAGGGGACGGTACTTGAGTTAAGGCCCCACCAAGCAAAGGGGGAATGGCACCAGGAAGGGAGTATCTCTTCCAACACCAAACATATCTGCTTTGGGTGAGGGAAAAATGGGCAGTGGAGAAAGAATTGTAGGTACCCTTGGAAGGATAACGTTGGGGGAACAGTGGCGGGTGACCCTCCATCTATGAGTGTGGCCTTGGTGGCGATGTGTTCTGGGGACTGCGCCTTGCTACAGTCTGCTCCTTCCGGCTCGTGGCAGTTGGTGCCATCGGGTGCCGGAGAGATGGAGCCGATCAGGGGCAGGGTATCGATACCGGTGCCATTGCCCTGCTGAGGTCACTTGCTCTGCAGCTCGTGTGTGTCGGCTGTTTGTGGCCACACTCCATGGTGCATGACTCTGGTCCCCGGGACACAGGCTACAGCATCGGGTAGCTCGCTGGACCTGTGTGCTCCCGATGGGTGTCTACCCGCTGCATTGGCTGCGTACAGTTGAAACTCTGTATCGCACAACTTTTCGGTACTTCTGCTGGGCACTTTATGGGTCCGAATGCGATCGCGCGACTTTTTCTCGCTGGTTGTATGTGCACAGTTCAGTTCAATTACACATTTTACATAATCAATTACATTTTTTCCTCTGACTTACAATTACTGTTACATCGCTTCAGTATGTGGAACTGTCCCTTTAGTTGCAGTGGGTTGCAGGCCTCCTTTAAGAGAGCCTTGCTTTTTTTTTACCCCAATCCGCTTCTCCGTTTGGTGCCACATGTTGCTCCATCAGCGCTGCACCCCGTGGTCTGACCGCGGCCATCTTTGTCTTTAGCGCCTCACCTCGTGGTTTGGGCACCATCTTTGCTCCATCCACAATGTCGACTGCAGTGATCCTCTTCTCCCCAGGTTCTGCCTCTGAAACTGGGAAGTCGCCTTTGGATCCGATTTTCTTCCTCCGGAGTCCTGACACTGGAGCCTGGAAGGTGCGTTCGGGTCGTCTCAGCTGGATCATCTCCCCGCAGTCGTGCTGAGTGGTCCGTGCCTTGGGTGCCGTGCTGGTCTGCTCTCCGGTGCCGGGTCCACCCTGAGGTGAGGGCTTGCTTTGTTTCTGAGCGCATAGGACGTCGATCGGTAGAGGGGTGAAGTCTTCGCATTTCCAATGGATCTTCTCCATCCATCTTTTGCTGAGCAGAGTTGGTCCATCACCTGCAACAATCCACAGGGGTAACTTGTGCACCGTGCCATCATGGAGTACATTTACATTTGCACTACCAACGACTGGAATAATTTCATCGGTGTAGGTGCGCAGCTTTGCCTGAACCGGGACCAGCTCGGGTCGTTCAGCCTGATTGTCCCATAGCCTCTCAAAGGCTCCTTGGTTCATCACTGACTGGCTCACCCCCATGTCCACTTCCATGAAGACTGGAACTCCCTCTATCTCGACTTCCATCTTCAGCGGGGAACACTCGGTGGTGCAGGTAAACATGCTATGTACCTCCCCGTGGGACAGGGTTGCCTCTCTGACTATCGATTCATAATCCATGCTGGATTCATGGCCATCTGCAGACTCTTCATCAACACAGTGAGTCATATTTCTTTTACACATTCGCTGGAGGTGGCCCTTTGTGCTACAGCCTTTGCATACATAGTCTATAAAATGACACTGGTGAGCCCTGTGATTCCCTCCGCAACACCAGCATGGTGCTACTCGATTAGCCCCCTCGGCGGACTCGGGAGCCTGTTCTCTCTTCCCTGAGAGGGTTTGCGCTCTACAGTCCAGCCTCTAAACGGCGCCATTCTGTGCACAGTACCTACTGGGTTTGAGTCCTGAGGGTAAGACATCTGCCTGGAGCCGCAGGTCGAGGTTGTGAATGACTGGCTCACAGAGATGGCCTTCTGCAGTGTGACTGTGGTATCTGCCAACAGTAGCTTATGAAGAAGGCCCTCGTGGCCAATTCCAATTCCTCCTGACCCGCTGCTGAAGTTGTATCACAGAATCATACAGTACACAAAGCCATTCGGCCCATCCTGCCTGTGCCAGCAGCTGTTGACACAATAGAACTTTACAGCTCAGATTGTACCCCTCACGTTTCTGTTCACTACACAATGAGGGATATTATGACCAAGAATCCCCCTCCCTACACCTCGAGTGTCCTTTTACCGTGCAGTCCCACTTCACCGAGTGCCCGATTGTTCTGTCCCGAGCTCCCCAACTTTCCACATGTTAAAGTCTGAGTGTCCGAGCTCTGGCTCTAATTGGGCCGCGAGGCTGCACACCATGGAACCTTGGGGGCGGGAGGCACAAATGTAGTGAAGTCTCTGCTCTCAGTAAATGTCGCTGGTGCTCTCGGATCCAGAGGTTGTGGGTTAAGATTTATCCACCAACAAGGCAGCAGTGCTGAGAACAGCCCTTTCCAGCCCCGGCCCACATCATTCACACATTACAACACAGTCAATGAGAAACACTAGCCCACACAGTGGCTGGGCTTCATGGGCCGGATCGCCAGGGCTGACCATCCACATTCCTGCCATGAAGTAGTAGACTGGGCCCCCTGTGTTAAAGAATGTTTCTGCCAGTTCAATATTACTGACAGCTGCTTGTTTCTTTAGGAACGGCACCAGTCTGATTTCACTCATCATTCCTCCCAAAGACCAGATCTCACCAGCAGCAAAGATGTTGACAGATGAGTTTATCACTGCCTCAAACATCCAATCTCGAGTGAACCGTCTGTCTGTGCTGGGGGCCATTACGTTTGTGCAGCAGCATCTTAAACTACACAGTAATGGTCAGTTTACAGCGTTATGTAAAATTCTCCTCGGGGTTGGTGTGGTTTATGGTGGGTGATTGGAGCTCCGGGTTCCAGTGACCCTGTCAGCACCAGCAAGTGCTCACAGTATGTGTTCACATTAAAGTCAGCTCTTGTGTTGGAAGTTACTTAAGTCCCTCCCCATGGCTCAGTGGGTAAAGTGTAACTGGCCTGATGTGTTGTCGGTGAGTTCCACATGGCCTCGTGTCATTAAACTAGGGCAGGAACAAAGACTCAGTCAGTGTTAAATTTCCATTTATAAATGACTTGGATGAAGGAACAGAGAGCGGTATATCCAGCTTTGCTGACCACACTAAGTTAGGAGACACAGTAAACAGTGGAGATGGGAGCAGAAAGCGGAAGGTTTGTTGAATGGAAGCTCAATGATTAAAGGTGAGCAGAAGGTGCGTGGTCACTGGTGTGGGGAGGACATCAGGGGAGGGCTGAGTCCGGCTCGGCTTCTTGGTATCCTGCAGGGGGAAGTCAGCCTCACGGCAGCCGTGTCTCTTTATCAAAGCCCCGGACCTGAGGATTGGATTGAGCATTTGGTGAAGAGTAAAGCTGGGAATGTGGCATTGGACTTGATGTCTCCAACATCCCAAGCTGGCTGGCACATTGCAAGCTCGTGTGTGGGGCCATTCCACCTGCTTCATGCAATGAATGAAACTCGGGGGCTGCTGCTTGAAGAATGGTCCTCTGAGAATGGCCAGTTTCAGAGGCAAGCAGTTAAATGCTGACGCTCCGTCACTCCCAACTGGTGGGTGTGATGTGGGCCCACACGACTGTAACGTGCATTCACACCGATCATAGTGAGTTCTGCTGTTAACTGACGCTCGCACCGAGCTCCTGTTATCGGCTGTTTGCCCAGCGAGGGCTGAAGCCCACGCTTCTCAGTGTCCAATCACCAGCTAGTGACTATCTTAACAATATAAGAACATAAGGAGCAGGAGAAGGTCATACAGCCCATCGAGCCTGCTCCACTGTTCAATAAGATCACGGCTGGTTTACATCCTCAACTCTACTTTCCTGCCCGATCCCTAGATCCCTTGATTCGCCTAGAGTCCAAAAATCTGTCTATCTCAGCCTTGAATATACTCAACGACTCAGCATCCACAGCCCTGTGGGGCAGAGAATTCCAAAGATTTACAACCTTCTTAGAGAAGAAATTCCCTCTCAGTTTTAAAAGTGTGGCCCCTTATTCTGAGACTATGTTCTTTCGTTTTAGTTTCCCCTATGAATGAAAATATCTTCTCTGCATCCACCTTATCGAGCTCCCTCATTATCTTATATGTTTCGATAAGATCACTTCTCATTCTTCTGAACTCCAATGAGTATAGGCCCAATCTACTCAACCTCTCTCCATAAGCCAACTCTGGAATTAACCTAGTGAACCTTCTCTGAACAGTCTCCAATGCAAGTATATTCCACCTTAAATACGGAGACCAAAACTGTACTTAGTACTCCAGGTTTCACCTCACCAATACCCTGTACAGTTGTAGCAGGACTTCTCTGCTTTTATAATCTATCCCCCTTGCAATAAAGGCCAACATTCCATTTGCTTCCTGATTACTTGCTGTACTTGCATACTCACTTTTTGTGTTTCATGCACAAGGACCCCCAGATCCCTCTCTACTGCAGCACTTTGCAATTTTTCTCCATTTAAATTATAATTTGTTTTTCTATTTTTTCTGCCAAATTATCCACATTATACTCCATCTGCCAAATTTTTGCCCACCCAATTAGTTTGCCCCCCCCCCCCCCCCCCAGGGCACAGAGCCCCCCCACCCCAGGACACAGCCCACTCCCCCCAGGGCACAGAGATTTTTTGTGTCCTCCTCACAATCTGCTTTCCCACCCATCTTTGAATCATCAGCAAACTTGGCTACATTACACTCAGTCCCTTCATCCAAGTCATTAATATAAATTGTAAATAGTTGAGACCCCAGCACTGATCCCTGCGGCACCCCACTAGTTACTGTTTGCCAACCGGAAAATGACCCATTTATCCCAACTCTCTGTTTTCTGTTAGTTAGCCAATCCTCTATCCATGCTAATATATTACCCCCAACCTCATGAACTTTTATCTTGTGCAGTAACCTTATAGGCAGTGAGTTCTAGACTACCACCATCCTCTGGGTAAAGAAATTTCCCCTCATATCTCCTCTCAACCTCCACCCAATTACTTTAAATCTATGCGCCCTGGTTGTTGACCCCTCTGCCAAGGGAAACAGGTCCTTCCTATCCACTCTATCCAGACCCCTCATAATTTTATACACCTCAATCAGGTCTCCCATTTGCCTCATCTGTTGCTAAGAATACAGACTCAGCATTTCCAAGCTTTCTTCATAGCCAAAATTTATCAGTCCAGGCAACATATCCTCCTCACAGCTTACTGTCCCACCTAGCTTTGTATCTTAAGCAAACTGGGATACATTGCACTGGGCCCAAGTCATTAATATAGACTGTAAATAGCTGAGGCCCAAGCACTGATCCTTGCAGCATCCCACTAGTTACAGCCTGCCAACTAGAAAATGACCAGTTTATCCATACTCTCTTTTCTGTCGATTAACCAAACTTATATCCATGCTAATATATTACCCCCAACCCCATGAGCCCTAATATTGCGTAGCAACCTTTTATCAAATGCCTTTTCGAAATCCAAACAAACTACATCCACTAGTTCTCCTTTATCTACCCTGCGAATTACAGCCTCAAAAAACACTAAGAATTTTGAAAAGAAGATTTCCCTTTCAAAAACCTTTGTTGATTCTGCCTGATCATACCATGATTTTCTAACTGCCCTGTTGTCACTTCCTTATAATGGATTCCACCATTTTCCCTATGACTGATGTCAGGCTAACTGTGCTACAGTTCCCTGCATTCACTCTCTCTCCTTTCTTGAATAGCGGTGTTATGTTTGCTCCCTTCCAATCTGCTGGGACTGTTCTAGAATCCAGGGAATTTTGGAAGATCACAACCAATGCATCACTATCTCTGCAGCCTCCTCTTCTAGAACCCTAGGATGTAGGCCGTCAGGTCCAGGGGATTTGTTGGTGTTTAGTCTCAATAGTTTCTCATGTACTTTTTCTCTACTGATAGTAATTACTTTAAGTTCCTCACTCTTATTAGCCCCTTGGTTCCCATTATTTTGGGTCTGCTTTTTGTGTCTTTGACTGTGAAGAAAGATACAAATTATTTGTTTGAAGTCTCTGCCATTTTTTTATTCACCAATATAATTTCACTGTCCCAGCCTCTACGGGACCAACGCTTACTTTTGTTACTCGCTTTCTTTTTACATACTTGTAGAATCTTTTACGAGTAAGTTCCATTTGGGCTCGAGTTGGCTTTAACTTGACTTGCCTGACATTGGAAGATTGCAACCGGCAGCAATTGTTGGTAAAATCGACAATTTGCTATCTGGGCGCGGCAGTTGTAGTGAGTGTCACGCATTGGTTGGGAACTCGAGAACCTCTGACTGAAGTTCCTCCCTCCTGACCGCTGTCTCTGATGAACCAGATCCTCTCACTATCCAGGGAGAGGGAATTCCCGTCTTGGACTCAAGTACAGTTCACCACACCAATAAATAGATTGGTTTAAGGATGCGACTGCTGCCAACGAACTCGAAGTTGTGTAGAAACATTCTGTGTATGTGCGCTTCCGGCTCATTGAGGGAGCGGGCTGATTAAAAAACGTTTTAAATGCCGGGGGTGGGGCTCTGTGCCAAGGTGAAGCTCTGTGCCCGGGGGGGGGGCTCTGGGTAAATGCCGGTGGAGGGGGGGTTCTGTGCCCGGGGGGGGGGGGGGGCGCACAGTGCCCGGAGGGAGGATCTGTACCTGAGGGGGGGGCTCTGTGCCCTGGGGGGGGGGCTCTGTGCCTGGGGGGGGGGGCTCTGTGCCCTGGTGGGGGGCTCTGTGCCCAGGGGGGGCTCTGTGCCCGGGGGGTGCGCACAGTGCCCGGGGGGGGCTCTGTGCCCTGGGGGGGCTTTGTGCCCTGGGGGGGGGGGGGGGCTCTGGGGGCTCTGTGCCTGGGGGGGGGGGGGTTCTGTGCCCAGGGGGGGCTCTGTGCCCAGGGGGGGCTCTGTGCCCTGGGGGGGGGCGGGGTGGGGGGTGGTGCTCTGTGTCGGGGGGGGCGGGTGGCTCTGGGGAAATGCCGGGGTGGGGGGCGGGGGGGGGGCCTTGTGCCCGGTGGGGGGGGGGGGGGGTGGCTCTGCGGAATAAAAACCCGATGTTTCCGGTCTCAGATTGATGCGCAATCGCTTCGGTGCAGCTTCTGGTCGTTGGCAGCAGTCACTCTGTTTGTGGGAAGAATTGATTATTTATTTAGCCTCAAGTTTCCTCATGTAACCGAATCTCACGTCAGGTGCCCGAGTTCACGATCGACAGCCATACGACAAAACAGCCCACTGCACAGCATTAATAGCCACATTTTCCAGTTTACCCGCACCCACACGATCGACTCGGGTCAGCTGACCCAGTCAGGAGGCTTCATCGGCACAGACTGCCTCAGGACTGGTTTATGTCCCATTTTCCTTCGCACCAATGTCCCATCATATCCCACAATGCCATTTCCTGATTAAATTCACTCAATTCCTCAATCGTAAACCTTAGCCTGGGGCTTTGTCCATTACACATTGACTTCTGTGGTGTTCAAAATCCACCAGTTCCAGTCTGGCCTGCATTCTCATTCTGCACTTATTCAGAAATCACCCTCAATGTGGTTAGTCTGGTCTCAGTTCTTACACCCTGACTGGGCCTCCGTCACGGAACATGTTTGTTGGATATCTGTTTGTTCCTGTCAGTTTCCACAGCACTCGGGAGATTACAGTCAGAGGTTTGTCCTGCTGCAACAGGAAGTGGCCTTTGGTAAATCTGTCACTGCAGCTTTGGTTGGTATCAGGAGGAAATGAGTAGAGGCCACGTTTTACATACATCCTGTGTAGGTTAATGGGCCGATTCAGCATCTCTCAGAACCACTCACATTCTCAGAGGAACAAACAAAATACAGCACCGAAAGTTTAGCTTGGAGATCACTGGAAGGCTCATTTGGTAAAGTCAGTATTTAACTCAAATGTACAGGAAGATCCCAGAATCTATTGCATGACAAGCGAACTGATAATGGTCCATGGTTCAGCCTGCCTGGCTGTAAATGGGACTTTGAGTGGTAAACCTGTCACTCAATGCTGGCATTCGCCCACTTGGTTCCAGATAGTCCTCTCAATCGTTGCCCTAATGGTTAGGCTGGTCTTAGCTGGACAAGCAGCAGTATTGGTGCCAGTGCTCTGCTGGGGAGTTGCACCATTAACTGGTTGACTTCCAGCATTATCCCTGCACACACTTGGGGATCTTTAAGCCTCGGCCCTGCCAGCCTTCGCCCAGCTCTGTGGACTGGAGTGAATGGGGTGTGTCCTAACAGGTAGAGTGTGTGCTCTCCATATCAGGCCCACAGAAACTGCCTGGGTGGATTCCTCAGTTTGGTTTGGAGACGCTTAACCATGGTGATTGGTTTCAATGTACATCAAATACTCACCTGCCCAAGTACATCAATGGAAATGTCACTCCATGATTTAATGTGACTGAGCATTTGGACAGGTGTGAGCTGATCAGAGAGAGCCAGCACGGACATGTTAAGGGTGCGTCATTTCTAGTGAACCTAGTTGCGTTTTTTTGAAGTGGTTCCAAATGTGGTAGATGAGGGAGTGTCTGTGAATGTTATTGATATGGAATTCCAGAAGACATTCAACAAGTTCCCACATAAGAGACTTAACAAAACTGAGCCGCAGGGAACTGGAGGCACCCTACTAGTTTGGACAGGGAGTTGGTTCGAGGGTAGGAGACAGAGCGTAAGATAATGGGCATGCTCTCAAATTGGCAGGGTATGATTAGTGAGGGCCCCAGGGATCTTCCAAGCTTCTCACTATATGTAAACATGACTTGGATAAAGGAATAGAGAGCCACTTATCCAAGTTTGCTGATGACTCTGAGTTAGGTGGTACTGTAAGTAGGGCAGATGGGAGCAGAAAGTTGCAAAGGGACATTGAGAGATTACGCGAGTGGGCAAAACTGGGGCAGATGGAGTTCAACGTGGAAAGTGTGAGGTCATCCACTTTGGAGCTAAGAAAGATGGACCAGAGTATTTTCTAAATGGCGAGAAGCTAGAGACTGTGGAGGAGCAAAGAGATTTAGGGGTTCAAGCCCAGACATCACTAAAAGCTCGTGCATGGGTACAACAATAATTAAAAAGCTAATGGAATGTTGGCCTTGAGCTTGAGGCTGCAATACAAAGGCTGGAAGTTATTTCCAGCTGTGCAGAGCTCTGGTTAGGCCACATCTGGAAAACGCTGTTCTGTACTGGGCACTGCATCTCAGGAAGGATACATTGGGCTTGGAGGGAGTGCAGCGCAGATTCACCAGAATGATACCGGGGCTAAAGGGTTCAATTATAAGGACAGGTTGCACAGACTAACTTTATATTCCCTCAAGCATAGAAGATTGATTGAATCAAGATGATTAAAGGATTTGAGAGAGTAAAAAGCAAAGAAACACTTGTAGTTAGATAACGTCTTTCATGACCACCACACACCGGACATTGGCTTTACAGCCAATGAAGTACTTTGTGAAGTGTAGTCACTGTTGTAATGTAGAATACACAGCAGCCAATCTGTGAACAGCAAGCTCCCACAAACAGCAATGCGATAATGACCAGATAATCTCTTTTTTTTGTTATGTTGATTGAAGGATAAATATTGACCAGGACACTGGGGATAACTCCCCTGCTCTTCTTTGAAATAGTGCCATAGGATCTTTTATGTCCGCCTCAGTTTAACATCTCATCCAAAAGACAATACCTCTGACAGTGCAGCACTCCCTCAATACTGTACTGGAGTGTCAGCCCAGGGATATGCCTTCTGCTGGGGGAGTCCAGAACAAGGGGGCACAACAGTAAAATTACAGCTAGGTCATTTAGGGGTGATGTCAGGGAGCATTTCTTCACACAAAGGGGTGTGGAAATCTGGAACTCTCTCCCCCAAAAAGCTGTTGAGGCTGTGGGTCAACTAAAAATTTCAAAACTATAATTGATAGAATTTGTTAGTCAAGGGTATTAAGGGTTGTGGAACCAAGGCATGTCGATGGAATTAAGATACAGATCAGCCATGATCTAAATGAATGGCAGAACAGGCTCGAAGGGCTAAATGGCCGACTCCTGATCCTCATCATCATTATAGGCAGTCCCTTGAAGTGAGGATGACTTGCTTCCACACCAAAAAGGAATGAGTTCACAGGTGTTTCAATGAAGGACCTAATATTCCAGATCCCGAACTACATCTTCGAGGGTGGAAGATGCCTGTGCTTGGATTTTTTTAATGTGTGGTGGCCGTTGCACACCAGCCACCACCTGGGCTTGACAGAGCTAGGTCTTGGTCCAGTGGCAAGGATTACCCAGGACTAACTGGAGACCAGCTCTGCTGCACGGACCGAGCGCGCACACATATCGCAGTGTGGGCTGGCCTGTGCTGCCCCTGGGCCCTCACACCTTCTGGGCCCCAGACTCATGCCTCTCCTGGGCCCCGGTCACTTCCTTCATAAAACTCTTGCGCACCTTCGCCCCTCCTGATCCTATGGTCTTATGAACTGCCTCCTTATCCCCTTGTACTACAAGATGGACATAAAGAATCCCACAGCACTATTCGAAGAAGAGCAGTGAGTTCTCCCCCATGTCCTGACCAATGTTTATTAACCAACATAACTAAAACAGATAATCTCATTGCTGTTTCTGGGACCTTGCTGTGCCCAAATTGGCTGCCACGTTCCCTACCACTACTTCAGAAAGTATCTCATTGGCTGTAAAGTGCTTTGAACATCCTGAAGCTGTGAAAGGCATTGTGTAAATGCAAGTCCTTTGTTTTTTGTTCGAAACAGATATCCTGCCATACCTCATGGACTTTCAAGGTGTGGAATACCAGGGAGAGGAGGACCACTTTCCTGCCTGGATGAGTACGCTGTGGCCTAGACTTGGTCTGGCTACAGGTGCTGATCCCTCCAGCATCAACCCAAGGAGTGAAGATCCACAGCGCAATAATCAATCCCTGCCTTAGCACAGACAGTTACACACCTTGTGATACTCGAAATACAGTGGAGAGGGTGAATTTAAATATAAAATAACTGTTTGATTTGTCGGTGTCAATACAGCAGCAACACCAAACCACATTGTTCCTAATGCCAGTTTGGACTCATCTTTGGAGACATTTTATTTCAAATAAAATTTACTTGAATGGAACTTGTCATTTATTCGAGCTTTTAGTGATGAAGAATTGAGATTTCTTCACCTCCATATGTAGAAGCAAATAATAAAAACGGATTGCTATCGAGCTTCCTTTTTGCAGGCAGAATGGATCTGCGGCTCTGAGCTCACTGTTTCTCTATTAAAACAAGTCAGTGTGAGTGAATTGTGCCGTGTATGAGCCCATTGACATGGGGGCTATTGAGCTCTGACTGTATGTGAGGGGGACAGGGGAGAATAGGCCTTTGGCATGTAAGTCATTTCAGTTAATCTCTGAAATAAAGCAGGGGAACAAATTTTCTGATTTGTGACCAATAATTTTATGGCCTGCACCTTTGTGGAGGGAGAAAGGAAGGCTCCTTCACAAGGTATATATATCAAACAAGGGGGAGTTTTAAACAACATTCTTATCACGTATCCAACATGGTTACTGCTTGTACTATTACAAGGTGTGCCACCAGAGGGCACCGCAGTGGGAGACTTGCAGGTTACCTGTACAGGTGTGCCTGCCATGGTATAAAAGGCAGGCCACCAGGTGTGATCCTCACACTGGAGTTATCAATAAGGTCACTACAGTTCAAGTACAACACATTGCCTCATGGAGACATTGTCAAAGCATCTAAAGATATAATAATTAGCGACGAGATTCCGGACCTTCACGCAAAAATGGCTACCCTTGGCTTGTTGCAGCAGTTTGCCGATGGTGATGATTGGGACGCCTTTGTGGAAAGGCTCAACCATTTCTTCACCGCAAACGACCTGGCAGGCGATAATCCAGCCACACTGACCAATAAGCGCAGAGCTATCCTGCTAATCAGTTGTGGGCCCACTGTCTATGGCCTCGTCAGGGACTTGCTGGCACCAGCGAAGACAATGACCAAGATGTATGAAGAGCTTGTAACGCTGATCCAAGAACAACTCAAGCCCAAGGATAGCATCCTCACAGCCAGACACCGGTTTTACACCCACAGGCCGCCCGAAGGCCAGGAAATCGCGAAATACGCTGCAGAACTCAGGAGGCTGGCGGCACCATGTGATTTCAGCGACCACCTCACCGAAGCGCTGCGGGATATCTTTGTTATTGGAATCAGCCATGAGGGCCTTCTTCATAAGCTACTGTCTGCGGATACCACAGTCACACTGCAGAAGGCCATCTCCGTGAGCCAGGCATTCATGACCTCGACCTGCGGCTCTAGGCAGATGACTCATCCTCAGGACTTAAACCTGGCAAGTACTGTGCACAGAGTGGCACCTTTTAGAGGCTGGACTGTAGAACGTGAGCCTTCTCAGGGAAGTGAGAACAGGCCCCCGAGTCCCTTAACTCAGAATCCGCTGAAAGGGGCTAACCGAGTAGCTCCATGCTGGCATTGCGGAGGGAATCAGCGGGCTCACCAGTGACACTTTAAAGACTATGTATGTAAAGGCTGTAGCACAAAGGGCCATCTCCAGAGAATGTGTAAAAGAAATATGACTCACTGTGTTGATGAAGAGTCTGCAGATGGCCATGAATCCAGCACGATTATGAAGCAATAGTCAGAGAGGCAGCTCAGCCCCATGATAAGATATATAGCATGTTTACCTGCACCACCGAGTGTTCCGCATTGAGTATGGAAGTCGAGATAAATGGCGTTCCAGTCTTCATGGAAGTGGACACGGGGGCGAGCCAGTCAGTAATGAATCAACCTGCAACCCACCACACTTAAAGGGACAGTTCCACATTTTCAATCAATGTAAGAGCAACTGTGAGTTAGATGTAAAATGTGCAATTGATGATCAGAGTTGTGTACATGGAATAAGCAAAGAAAAATCGCGCGATCGCGATCAGAGCTTCAGGTTATTTACAATGAGTAATGAAACATTGTGCGATATTGGATTTCCACTGCATTCAGTCAATGTAGCGGGCAGACACCCATCGGGAGCACACAGGTTTAGCGAGCTACCCAATGTAGTAGCCTGCATCCCTGGGACCAGAGTTATGCACCATGGAGTTTAGCCACAAGCAGCCACAAGCTGAAGAGCAAGCGATCTCAGGAGGGCAATGGCACCGATATCGATACCCTGCCCCTGATCGGCTCCACCTCTCAGGCACCCGATGGCACCAACCGCCACGAGCCTGAAACCACGCTAAGGCGCAACCCCAGTTCTGATCGCCACCAAGGGCATACCCGGGAACGAAGGGTCACCTGCAACAGTTCTCCCAAATGGGACCGGGCCCAGCCAGGATCCCAAACCAAATACTGGCCAGGCAAGCGAGCCAGCAGTTCCCCTTGCACTGCTAGCCAACTGCTCCTCAGGGGACAGCAGCGACCCAGGGCGTAAGGAAAGGACAGGGAGGTCACAGGCCAAAGGGTATAATTAGGAGGAGGAAAATAGAATATGAGAGTAAGCTTGCAGGGAACATAAAAACTGACTGCAAAAACTTCTACAGATACCTGAAGAGAAAAAGATTAGTGAAGACAAATGTAGGTCCCTTACAGTCAGAATCAGGTGAATTTATAATGAGGAACAAAGAACTGGCAGACCAATTGAACAAATACTTTGGTTCTATCTTCTAAGGAAGACACAAATAACCTTCCGGAAATACTAGGGGACTGAGGGTCCAGCAAGAAGGAGGAACTGAAGGAAATCCTTATTAGTCAGGAAATTGTGTTAGGGAAATTGATGGAATTGAAGGCCGATAAATCGCCAGGGCCTGATAGTCTGCATCCCAGAGTACTTAAGGAAGTGGCCCTCCTAGAAATAGTGGATGCATTGGTGGTCATTTGCCAACATTCTGTCGATCTGGATCAATTTCTATGGATTGGAGGGTAGCTAATGTCACCCCACTTTTTAAAAAAGGAGGGAGAGAGAAAACAGGGAATTATAGACCGGTTAGCCTGACATCGGTAGTGGGGAAAATGTTGGAATCAATTATTAAAGATGTAATAGCATTTGGAAAGCAGTGACATGAACCGTTCAAGTCAGCATGGATTTATGAAAGGGCAATTAAGCTTGACAAATCTTCTCGAATTTTTTGAGGATGTAACTAGTAGAGTGGACAAGGTGTAGCCAGTGGATGTGGTGTATTTAGATTTTCAAAAGGCTTTTGACAAGGTCCCACACAAGAGATTAGTGTGCAAAATTAAAGCACATGTGATTGGGGGCAATGTATTGATGTGGATAGAGAACTGGTTGATAGACAGGAAGCAAAGAGTGGGAATAAACGAGTCCTTTTCAGAATGGCAGGCAGTGACTAGTGGGGTACCGCAAGGTTCAGTGCTGGGACCCCAGCTATTTACAATATACATTAATGATTTAGACGAAGGAATTGAATGTAATATCTCCAAGTTTGCAGATGACACTAAGCTGGGTGGCAGTGTGAGCCGTGAGGAGGATGCTAAGAGGCTGCTGGGTGACTTGGACACGTTAGGTGCGTGGGCAAATACATGGCAGATGTGGTATAATTTAGATAACTGTGAGGTTATCCATTTTGGTGGTAAAAACAGGAAGGCAGATTATTATCTGAATGGTGACAGATTAGTAAAAGGGGAGGTGCAACGAGACCTTGGTGTCATGGTACATCAGTTATTGAAAGTTGGCATGCAGCTACAGCAGGCGGTGAAGAAGGCAAATGGCATGTTGGCCTTCATAGTGAGAGGATTTGAGTATAGGAGCAAGGAGGTCTTACTGCAGTTGTACAGGGCCTTGATGAGGCCAAACCTTGAAGATTGTGTACAGTTTTGGTCGCCTAATCTGAGGAAGGATATTCTTGCTATTTTGGAAGTGCAGCAAAGGTTCACCAGACTGATTCCCGGGATAACAGGACTGACATATGAAGAAAGACTGGATCGACTAGGCTTATATTCAATGGAATTTAGAAGAATGAGAGGGGATCTCATAGAAACATATAAAATTCTGACGGGATTGGACAGGTTAGATGCAGGAAGAATGTTCCCGATGTTGGGGAAGTCCAGAACCAGGGGTCACAGTCTAAGGATAAGGGATAAGCCATTTAGGACCGAGATGAGGAGAAACTTCTTCACTCAGAAAGTTGTGAGCATGTGGAATTCTCTACCACAGAAAGTTGTTGAGGCCAGTTCCTTAGATATATTCAAAGGGGAATTAGATGTGGCTCTTACGGCTAAAGGGATCAAGGGATATGGAGCGAAAGCAGGAATGGGGTACTGAAGTGAATGATCAGCCATGATCATATTGAATGGTGGTGCAGGCTCGAAGGGCCAAATGGCCTACTCCTGCACCTAATTTCTATGTTTCTTTGTTTAACAGAAATCTCACGTGACACAGTTGCACAATCGTGGTACCCTTGTTGACTTTGTCTTTGTATTCAACATGATTATTAAAATCCGGGTGTACCAGAGATAGCTTGGTCTTAATATCTCTTTTCATCATGAGTTCAGCAGGCGAGACTCCTGTGAGCGTGGGGGTCTTCTCCTCTAGCTCGGCAGTATGCAGTCCAAGCGGGCTTGCAGTGACCCTTGGGTTACTCGCCTCAGGAAAAGAGTGTTTGAAGACCAGGCCCTCTAAACTGCCATCAACCTCATGGTCTACAGGGCTGTAGTAATACCAGCCCTCCTGTATGGCTCAGAGACAGGGACCATGTACAGTAGACACCTCAAGTTGCTGGAGAAATATCACAAACGATGTCTCCGCAAGATCCTACAAATCCCCTGGGAGGACAGATGCACCAACGTCAGCGTCCTCACTCAGGCTAACACTCCCAGCATTGAAGCACTGACCATACTTGATCAGCTCCGCTGGGCAGGCCACATAGTCCACATGCCAGACACGAGACTCCCAAAGCAAGTGCTCTACTCAGAGCTCCTTCATGGCAAATGAGCCAAAGGTGGGCAGCAAAACACTACAAGGGCACCCTCAAAGTCTCCCTGATAAAGTGCAACATCCCAACCGACATCTGGGAGTCCCTGGCCCAAGACCGCCCTAAGTGGAGGAAGTGAATCCGAGAGGGCGCTGAGCACCTCGAGTCTCAACGCCGAGAGCATTCAGAAATCAAGCGCAGACAGCGGAAAGAGCGTGCGACAAACCAGTCCCACCCACCCCTTCCCTCAACGACTATCTGTCCCACCTGTGACAGAGTCTGTGGCTCTCGTATTGAACTGTTCAACCACCAAACAACTGACTTCAGGAGTGGAAGCAAGTCTTCCTTGATTCCGAGGGACTGCCTATGATGACTCTCCTCATGCTTTGCTTGATAATTTGTACTGCAGGCTTGAACGGTGCTGACCTTACATGTTTTATGCCATTAAGTTTCACAAATTCCTGAAACTCCTGACTGGTGAAGCACGACTGATTGTCACTCACTACTATGTCAGGCAGACCATGTGTCGCGAGCATGACATTGAGATTCTCTACGTTTGCCATGGGCATGCTGGATAACATGATTATGCATTCTATCCATTTCGAATAAGCATCCACCACCACTAAAAACATCTTGCCCAGGAAGGGACCTGCAAAATCTACATGGATCCTGGACCAAGGTTTGGATGGCCATGACCACAGACTCAGCGGCGATTCCGCTGGTGCTTTGCTGAGCTGCATGCAAGTGTTGCACTGATGCACGCATGCTTCCAGCTCAGAATCAATTCCTGGCCACCATCCGTGGGACCTGGCGATGGCCTTCATCATCACTATACCCGGATGTGTGCTGTGTAACTCATGCACGAACTTCTCTCTCCCTTTCTTGGGCATTACAACGCGATTGCCCCACAATATGCAATCTGCTTGAATAGACAGTTCGTCCTTGCGACAAATGTACTGCAGGGTGACTTGGACAGGTTAGGTAAGTGGGCAAATGCATGGCAGATGCAGGTTAATGTAGATAAATGTGAGGTTACCCACTTTGGTGGCAAAAACAGGAAGGCAGACTATTATGTGAATGGTGACAGATTAGGAAAAGCAACGAGACCTGGATGTCATGGTACATCAATCATTGAAAGTTGGCATGCAGGTACAGCAGGCGGTGAAGAAGGCAAATGGCATGTTGGCCTTCATAGTGAGAGGATTTGAGTATAGGAGCAGGGAGGTCTTACTGCAGTTGTACAGGGCCTTGGTGAAGCCACACCTTGAATATTGTGTATAATTTAGGTCATTCTTGCTATTGAGGGAGTGCAGCGAAGGTTCACAGACTGATTCCCGGGATGGCAGGACTGACATATGAAGAAAGACTAGATCAACTAGGCTTATAGTCAATGGAATTTAGAAGAATGAGAGGGGATCTCATAGAAACATATAAAATTCTGATGGGATTGGACAGGTTTAATGCAGGAAGAATGTTCCCAATGTTGGGGAAGTCCAGAACCAGGGGTCACAGTCAAAGGATAAGGGTTAAGTCATTTAGGACCGAGATGAGGAGAAACTTCTTCATTCAGAGAATTGTGAACCTGTGGAATTCTCTACCACAGAAAGTTGTTGAGGCCAGTTCATTAAATATATTCAAAAGGGAGTTAGATGTGGCCCTTACGGCTAAAGGGATCAAGGGGTATTGAAAGAAAGCAGAAATGGGGTACTGAAGTTGCATGATCAGCCATGATCATATTGAATGGTGGTGCAGGCTCGAAGGGCTGAATGGCCTACTCCTGCACCTATTTTCGATGTTTCTATGTTTCTATGTACGGTTTGGCCTCCTCGCACATTTGCTTAGGTATGGCAGACCAATCCATCTTTGAGGATGCAACCCTTTACCACCGACAAAATCGGGTGCTGGCTGATCCAGGTCTTAACTTGTTGAGCTGTGACAGGGGTTCCTTCACTCTCAAAAGCATCCATGATTAACATTTGATCCGCCGGTTGTGACTTTTCCACCTCCGGTGTGGGCAACTGGCTCAAAGCATTGGCTCAATTCTCTGTGCCAGGTCTGTGGTGAATGACATAATCATAGGCAGATAATGTCAGCACCCACCTTTGGATGTGAGATGAAGTATTGGTATTGATACCTTTGCTCTCGGAAAACAATGAAATGAGTGGCTTGTGATCAGTCTCTAATTTGAACCTCAGACCGAACAGGTATTGATGCATCTTTTTGACACCATACACACATGCTAAAGCTTCTTTTTCTACCATGCTGTAGGCACTTTCCGCTTTAGACAAACTTTTGGATGCATACGCGACAGGTTGAAGTTTCCCCAATTCATTGGCTTGTTGGAGTACGCAACTAATTCCATATGACGATGTGTCACAGGCCAAAACTAAACGTTTACATGGGTCATAATGTATCAGCAGCTTGTTCGAGCAAAGCAGATTGGTGGCTTTCTCGAAAGCTTTGTCTTGCGATGCGCCCCAGACCCAGTTGTCGCCTTTTCTCAATAGCATGTGCAGTAGTTTTAGTAAGGTGCTCAATTTAGGTAGGAAATTACCAAAGTAGTTGAGTAGACCCAGGAAGGAACGAAACTGCATCACATTCTGCGGCTTGGCCTTGGTTTTCACGTCAGTAGGTCTGATGCCATCAGCGGCGATTTTCCTCCCGAGGAATTCGACCTGCGGTGCCATGAAGACGCACTTCGAGCGTTTCAGTCTGAGTGCCACTCTTACCAAACACAGTAGTACCTCTTCCAGGTTGTTCAGATGTTCCTTGGAGTCATGACCGGTGATCAGGATGTTATCTTGGAACATGACGGTTCTGGGAACGGACTTCAGTAAACTTTCCATATTCCTCTGGAATATTGCTGCAGCCGAGCGAATTCCGAAAGGGCACCTGTGGTAAATAAACAGTCCTCTGTGCGTGTTAATGCACGTAAGTCTCTTCGACATCTCGACCAACTCTTGTGTCATATAGGCCGACGTCATGTCCAGTTTTGTGAACGACTTCCCTCCGGCTAACGTCGCAAACAAGTCATCAGCCTTCGGTAACGGGTACTGATCTTGTTTTGAAATCCTGTTGATCGTAGCCTTGTAGTCTCCACAGATTCACTTTTCAGCACAGGAACAATGGGGCTGGCCCATTCATTAAATTTGAATTCGACCGGTGATATGATCCCTTCACACTGATGTCTGTCCAATTCAATTTTGACCTTCTCCCTCATCATATACGGCACTGCCCGAGCTTTATGATAGACGGGTCTTGCACCTGAGTCTACATGGGGCACCTAGGCACCCGTGAAGTTGCCGATACCCGGTTCGAACAGCGAGGGGAACTTGCTCAATACTTGGGCACATGTATTTTCCTCCAATGATAACGCCTTTATGTCGTTCCAGTCGCATCTGATTTTCTCCAACCAGCTCCTGCCGAGCAGCACTGGGCCATTGCCTGGAACAATCCACAGCGGTAACTCGTGAACCGCACCGTTATATGACACATTAATTTGTGCACTGCCAATCACCTTAATCAGTTCTTTGGTGTACGTGAGCAGCTTGGCGTTAACAGGGCTCAGCTTGGGCCTCACAGTCTTAGTATCCCACAGCTTATAAAATGCCCTCTCGTTCATGATCGATTGACTCACCCCGTGTCCAGTTCCATGGATACCGGTATCCCGTTAAACTTCACATTAATCAAAATTGGTTTACTCTTGGTTATGAAGAAGTACAGTCCGTACACTTCCTCCTCTGGCATCTTGGATTGCGTATCTGGATCTAGGCTAGTCTGACTCTCATCCTCCACGTGGTGTGTCGCAGCTCGCTTGCTCATCTGCGGACACTTACGCTGGAGATGTCCCACTCTCAGTCTTTGCAACTATATTGCTTAAATCGGCACTGCTGGTGCCGATGATTTCCCCCACGGAGAAGTCGGATTCATTCCCGTTGGCAGACTTTGGGCAGCCACAGGTTTCGCGAACACAGCCGGATAGGCCCTGCCAAGTGCCGCTCTGCCGAACGCCGAATCAATCACATTTACAGTACTTGCCGAGGTTCAGTTCTTTACCACTATTTGCTTTAGACACCTGTCCGTCGTCATGCATGATTGAGCGATCTGGATGGCCCTTTTTAAATCCAACTCCTCCACTGCCAGAAGTTTGCGCAGGATCACCTCGTAGTTGATACCGATAACAAAGATGTCCTGCAGCATGTCTGCCAACACTATCCCGAACTTGCACGGTCCTGCTAGATGTCTCAGGTCGGCAACGAATTCTGCCGTGCTCTGGCCCTCCGATCAAACGTGTGTATAAAACCTGTATCTTGAGATGATGATGCCGCCGTCTGGCTTGAGGTGCTTCCGAAACAATGTACACAACTCCTCGTGTGTTTTCTCTGTTGGATCACTAGGCATGAGTAGATTCTTTATCAGACTGTAGATCTTTGAACCCGCACACAGTGAGGAACACGGCCCGGCACCGATCTGCATCGTCAACCCCCTTCATTTTATTGGCCACGAAGTACTGGTTCAAATGACTCACAAAGTCTGCCCAATCTTCTCCCTCCACGAATCGCTCTAAAAATCCAATCGTGCTCATTTTGCAAACAAAGGTTCTTGTATTCTCGTCGCCAAATGTTATGTATGCAATAAAGGTTTAAACTGTGTACTATTTAAATAAGCAAGGTTAAACCTTGGCTCTGCTTTATTTAGGCCCAAAGTGCCTGACTCTCAAAATGGCTGGCCTTTTATACCTGAGCAGCACCATATACGTGCTGCTCAGTGGCCTCCAACAATGGCACCGTCTGGTGGCTACAAACAGAATGTACATACATGATAGGTTTGTGTCGAGACAGTGCGAGGAAGCTGACATTTTAAACGCTGGGTTAATGATCCAGCAAACTGGACAGATCCAGTGTGGGGGTGGTGTGTGGGGTTTTTGCAGGCAGGGGGCGATTTTGGGGAGTGAGGAGGTTGAGGGGTTGTTTGTGGGTGGGCAGGGTGTTGGGGGAGCGGGGATGTGGGTGGAGTGGGGGAGCCGGGGCAGGGGGAGGTGTTTCTGAACCACAGCAATTGAAGAGAAGCAGCAACAAGAATGCGGTTGTTTTAAACAAATGGGCTGGATTTTCAGCTTTTGGGATTTGGGGGGCAGTAATGGCGGTGGGGCGATCCTGATGCCACCTGGGAAAAGTTTGCAAAATGAGGTTCCATGATCGGGAGCGTTAATCAGACGTTACACAACAGACTTTGTGCGCCCCAGCCGAAAAAAAGTTTTGTTGATTTAAGGAACTTCAGTGCCGCAACATAACGCTGTGTATTGTAGGGTTTTATTCTGTGGAGGGAGATCTTGTTACTTTGTTGCAGCAACATTTCTGATTCGTCCTTTGCCGTTGGTGCCTTGTGTATCATCCAATGCTCACCGGAGTGTGCCTTTATGGGGCAGATAGCGTGTTCAGTATTAGCTCCATCCCTCAGTTTCCTCCATTTAGGAGAACTGGTCCATTATGGGCGGTCGATGTGTGACTCTTGGTCCGGCAGTATCTCCACGCTGCCTCCCCTGGGATCGGGTGGTTATCCAATGGGGGCCTCGCCAGGCTCCTCTTCCTTGTCCTCCTCCTCCTCCTCCTCCTGAAGTGGGCCTGCAATCCCCACTGGCAATGCCTGGCCCCTCATGATGGCCAAGTTGTGCAACATGCAGCACACCACAATAAATTCAGATACCTGATGATGGGAGTATTAAAGGCTGCCTCCAGAGCAGTGTGGGCATTGGTCTGCCTGTGGGAGATGGCATATCTCCGTCAACACTTCCTTTCGGAAGTGCAGCGTTCTCACACACTGCTCCTCAGAGAGCTGGAGGTCTGAAGGTTGGTGCCTGTAAACCCGTGGGGGGGTAAGCCTTCCTCCCCAGACATCTTCGGCCTCCACTCATCCATGGGCCGACATGGCCAAGAGCCCTTCTTCTAGCTTGACACCACCTGGCAATAGCATGGAGCATGATACGCTGGCGAACTAGTAATGCCCCCATTAAATGTTCTCACTTACCTTGTAAGGACACTATAATGGCAGATAAAAGTGCCGTTTGCAAGTCGGAGCTTCACGCAGCGTGCTGTGCACAACCATTGCAATCAACGTGAGCTGCGATGTAGGATCCCCCTCCCTCCATTTAAAAATGCTGCCAATACCGCCTGCTGCATCCTGGGAATGCCTGGTTTTTCAGACATTTCCTGGGGCAGGCGTTAAATGAGGCATTGGGCCTAATTTTGCATTCAGGGCGCTAGCGGAGCATTGCACGACGATTGATGTCATGATCTGAGTAAAACTAGAGGGTGGGGAGGGAAGGTTTTCCACCACCGCAAACCATGATCCGAATTTACCGGCTGGGCACTAAAAGCTGGACGCCCAATGTTAGGCCTGGAAACCCCATTTATCACCCGTCCGGGGCACAAACAGAGACACAAACTAACCGAAAATCCAGCCCAGACTACAGATCGGTTGAAATAGAATATTAAAATCACACAGGAAACAGAATAATTTCGCCTTGCAATGTTAGGCCAAGAAACAGCACAGAGTGGGCAGGATATCAGTCCTGGGACTGGTGATATAAGGGTCACAGCCCAGAGTGGGCAGGATATCAGCCCGGGGACTGGTGATATAAGAGAGTCACAGCCCAGAGTGTGCAGGATATCAGCCCTGGGACTGGTGATATAAGAGAGTCACAGCCCAGAGTGGGCAGGATATCAGTCCTGGGACTGGTGATATAAGGGTCACCGCCCAGAGTGAGCAGGATATCAGCCCTGGGACTGGTGATATAAGGGTCACAGCCCAGAGTGTGCAGGATATCAGCCCTGGGACTGGTGATATAAGGGTCACAGCCCAGAGTGGGCAGGATATCAGTCCTGGGACTGGTGATATAAGGGTCACAGCCCAGAGTGTGCAGGATATCAGCCCTGGGACTGGTGATATAAGGGTCACAGCCCAGAGTGGGCAGGATATCAGCCCTGGGACTGGTGATATAAGGGTCACAGCCCAGAGTGTGCAGGATATCAGCCCTGGGACTGGTGATATAAGAGAGTCACAGCCCAGAGTGTGCAGGATATCAGCCCTGGGACTGGTGATATAAGGGTCACAGCCCAGAGTGGGTAGGATATCAGTCCTGGGACTGGTGATATAAGAGAGTCACAGCCCAGAGTGTGCAGGATATCAGCCCTGGGACTGGTGATATAAGGGTCACAGCCCAGAGTGGATAGGATATCAGCCCTGGGACTGGTAATATAAGGGTCACAGACCAGAGTGAGCAGGATATCAGCCCTGGGACTGCTGATATAAGAGAGTCACAGCCCAGAGTGGGCAGGATATCAGCCCTGGGACTGGTGATATAAGGGTCACAGCCCAGAGTGTGCAGGATATCAGCCCTGGGACTGGTGATATAAGGGTCACAGCCCAGAGTGTGCAGGATATCAGCCCTGGGACTGGTGATATAAGGGTCACAGCCCAGAGTGTGCAGGATATCAGCCCTGGGACTGGTGATATAAGGGTCACCGCCCAGAGTGGGCAGGATATCAGCCCTGGGACTGGTGATATAAGGGTCACAGCCCAGAGTGTGCAGGATATCAGCCCTGGGACTGGTGATATAAGGGTCACCGCCCAGAGTGGGCAGGATATCAGCCCTGGGACTGGTGATATGAGGGTCACAGCCCAGAGTGAGCAGGATATCAGCCCTGGGACTGGTGATATGAGGGTCACAGCCCAGAGTGTGCAGGATATCAGCCCTGGGACTGGTGATATAAGAGAGTCACAGCCCAGAGTGTGCAGGATATCAGCCCTGGGACTGGTGATATAAGGGTCACCGCCCAGAGTGGGCAGGATATCAGCCCTGGGACTGGTGATATAAGAGAGTCACAGCCCAGAGTGAGCAGGATATCAGCCCTGGGACTGGTGATATAAGGGTCACAGCCCAGAGTGTGCAGGATATCAGCCCTGGGACTGGTGATATAAGAGTCACAGCCCAGAGTGAGCAGGATATCAGCCCTGGGACTGGTGATATAAGGGTCACAGCCCAGAGTGAGCAGGATATCAGCCCTGGGACTGGTGATATAAGGGTCACAGCCCAGAGTGTGCAGGATATCAGCCCTGGGACTGGTAATATAAGGGTCACAGACCAGAGTGAGCAGGATATCAGCCCTGGGACTGCTGATATAAGAGAGTCACAGCCCAGAGTGGGCAGGATATCAGCCCTGGGACTGGTGATATAAGGGTCACAGCCCAGAGTGTGCAGGATATCAGCCCTGGGACTGGTGATATAAGGGTCACAGCCCAGAGTGTGCAGGATATCAGCCCTGGGACTGGTGATATAAGGGTCACAGCCCAGAGTGTGCAGGATATCAGCCCTGGGACTGGTGATATAAGGGTCACCGCCCAGAGTGGGCAGGATATCAGCCCTGGGACTGGTGATATAAGGGTCACAGCCCAGAGTGTGCAGGATATCAGCCCTGGGACTGGTGATATAAGGGTCACCGCCCAGAGTGGGCAGGATATCAGCCCTGGGACTGGTGATATGAGGGTCACAGCCCAGAGTGGGCAGGATATCAGCCCTGGGACTGGTGATATAAGAGAGTCACAGCCCAGAGTGAGCAGGATATCAGCCCTGGGACTGGTGATATAAGGGTCACAGGTGGCTGAGACAGGAGGGGGAGGATTGTTCAGATGACAGTTTATCAGAAAGATTGTCTGTCCATTTTAAGCTCAGAAATGCTGACATGGTAACCTGGAAGACCAGGAAAAGCTGACCAGCAACTTCAAAAATGCTGACAGAGCCTCAAAAGGCTGAGAACTCCGGAATGGCCCTAATTACAGCCCCTGACATGTGAAAACAAGTAGTTATGTGGGCTGTGGAACTTAAGCTGTTGGTATAACCAAAAAATACAATGTAGGAAATGAAACAGCTAACTCACCAGATAATCTGTTTCAAAAATTCTCATCCTTGTTTTCACATCTCTCCGTGGCCTCACCCCTCCCTATCTCTGTAATCTCCTCCAGACTCACATACCTCCAAGATATCTGCGCTCCTCTAATTCTGGCCTAAGATACCCTGATTCCAATTGTTCCACCATTGGTGGCCGTGCCTTCAGCTGCCTGGGCCCTAAGCTCTGGAATTCCCTTCCTAAATCTCTCCACCTCTCTTTCCTCTTTTAAGACGCTTCTTAAAATCCACCTCCTCTGCCCTAATAGCTCCTCCTGTAGTGTCAGATTTTGTTTTGTAACCCTCCTGTGAAGAACTTTGGGATGTTTTACTACATCAAAGACGCTATATAAATACAAGTTGTTGTTGTAGTGATGTTGGCTGAAGGCTAACTATTGGCCAGGATACCGGGGAGATCTCCCCTGCTCTTCTTCCAATAGTGCTGTGGGAACTTTTCGTCCATCTGAGAGGGCAGGTGGGACCTCGGTTTAATGTCTCATCAGAAAGATGGCACCTCCGACAGGGCAGAACTCCCTCAGTGCTGCACTGGAGTGTCAACCTGGATTATGTGCTCAAGTCTCTGGAGTGGGACTTGAACCCACAACCTTCTGACCCAGCGACGAGAATGCCAACCACTGAGCCATGGCAAATGCCTTAACGTGTAAACATAGAGTAGATCAAAAATAGTCAACCTTTCCAAGCTGAGGAGACAAGAGAAGAAATGGTAAACCACATGCCAGGCCTGCCCACCGGAGAGAAAGGGCCCCTCCCCCATACTGAACAAATTAGGACAACTCTTGTTACTAGTTGCAGGGAGATGTATCCCCCATCCCGCTCTGGTTAACCCTCCCACAACCAACATGGGGACATCTGCCCATCAGAACGAGTGATGTTCTCCTTGGCCTGGGGAACTGGGGCAGTAACAGGTTACCTTGGGGCCTGTTCTCGAAGAGTCTCTCAGCACAAACTGGAACCAGAGAAGCTGCCTCGGTCCATCAACCTGCTCTGCTCCCAGTGTAGGAAGCCGGGTTTAGTGATACATTCCTCCCACAGGCACCGTGCAGTCAGGATGCACAGTGGCTCCGTGAAATATCCATGGACTCCCATTGAGTGTGTGGATTCAGCACCTGAATATGGAATGAGCTGTTAGAGTATCAGTGTGAAAATACCTTTCATTGTCTTTGGTCCCCTCCACAAACTCCGTTCGCTAGCCACTGACTCTATTCCTCTCCCTACCTTATGTCTGAGGCTGAACCAGACTGCTCACAACCTTGCTGTCATATTTGACTCTGAACTGAGTATCCAACAAATATCCACTGTATAACTAAAACCACCTATTTCCCCCTCTGTAACATCGCCCGTCTCTGCCCCTGCCTCGGCTCATCTGCTGCTGAAACCTTCATCCATGCCTTTGTTACTACTCAACTTGACTAGTCCAACGCCTCCCACATTCTAACCTACGGAAACTTGAGGGCATCCAAAACTCAGCAGCCCGTGTCCTAACTCTACCAAGTCCCGTTCACCCATCACCTCTGTGCTCGCTGAACTATATTGGCTCCCGGTTAAGCAATACTTCGTTTTCAAAATTCTCAACCTTGTTTAAAAATTTCTCTGTCAAGAATGTAGACGATGTATACTAACTGTATAGTGACACAAGGTGTGCCACCAGGGGGCACTGCGGTGGGAGACCTGAGGGTCACCTGCATAGGTGTGCAGGGCCCAGTATAAAAGGCTGCCCACCATGCTTGTGCCTCACTCTGGAGTTACAATAAATGGGACTAAGGTCACAACGACTCAAGTACAATACTAGACCTCGTGGAGTCATTCATAAGAGTATTAAAGACATAACACCCTCCATGGCCTCACCCCTCCCTATCTCAGTAATTTCCTTCAGTCTCACAACCTCCCAAGATATCTGCACTCCTCAAATTCTGCCCTCTTGAACATGACTGATTATAATTGTTCCACCATTGGTGGCCGTGCCTTCAGCTACCTGGGCCCCAAGCTCCGGAACTCCCTGCCTAAACCTCTCGAGCTCTCTACCTCTCTTTCCTCCTTCAGATGCTCCTTAAAATCTACCTCTTTGACCAAGCTTTTGGTCACCTGCCACAATTTCTCCTTATGTGTCTCGGTGTCAAATTTGTGTATTACAACACTGCTGTGAAGCACCTTGGGACGTTTTACTACATTAAAGGCACTATATTAATACAAGTTGTTGTTGTTAATTGTAAAATAATTTGATAAAACACTTTGCCGATGTACTGTTAGAGATTCAGATTGAGAGATAGTAAATGAAACCATTGTACACAAAATAATTACTTGTAATCTACACTGTATTCCATTTATAGATTATTTCTGTAGTTTAAAAAACGAATATTGAAAGACTGTAAAAGGCTGACAGTGGATCTGTACAAGGGGTGACATAAATTACATAGAATTTACCACAGAAACAGGCCATTGGGCCCAACAGGTCTGTGCCGGGGTTTATGCTCCACACGAGCCTCCTCCCACCTCACTCCATCTCACCCTGTCAACATATCCTTCTATTCCTTTCTCCCTCACGGACTTATCCAGCTTCCCCTTAAATGTATCCGTGCTATTCACCTCAACCACTCCATGTGGCCGTGAGTTCCACCTTCTCACCACTCTCTGGGTAAAGACGTTTCTCCTGAGTTCCTGATTGGATTATCAGGGACTATCTTATATTCATGGCCCCTAGTTCTGGACTCCACTCCAAGTGGAAACATCTTCTCTGCACCAACCCTATCGAACAGTCATTTTCCAACAGTCTATCGACTCTGGATCAGTTCCTATGGACTGGAGGGTAGCTAATGTAACACCACTTTTTAAGAAGGGAGGGAGAGAGAAAACGGGTAATTATAGACCAGTTCGACATCAGTAGTGGGGAGAATGTTGGAATCAATTATTAAAGATGAAATAGCAGCACATTTGGAAAGTGACAGGATCAGTCCAAGTCAGCATGGATTTATGAAAGGGAACTCCTGCTTGACAAATCTTCCAGAATTTTTTGAAGATGTAACTAGTCGATTGGACAAGTGAGAACCAGTGGATGTGGTGCATTTGGACTTTCAAAAGGCTTTTGACAAGGTCCCACAGAAGAGATTGGTGTGCAAAATTAAAGCATATAGTATTGGAGGTAATGTACTGACGTGGATTGAGAGCTGGTTGGCAGACAGGAAGCAGAGAGTCGAGATAAACGGGCCCTTTTCAGAATGGCAGGCAGAGACTAGTGGGGTACCGCAGGGCTCAGTGCTGGGACCCCAGCTATTTACAATATAAAGTAATGATTTGGATGAGGGAATTGAGTGTAATATCTCCAGGTTTGCAGATGACACTAAGCTAGGTGGAAGTGTGAGCTGTGAGGAGGACGCTAAAAGGCTGCAGGGTGACTTGGACAGGTTAGGTGAGTGGGCAAACGCAGGGCAGATGCAATATAATGTGGATAAATGTTAGATTATCCACTTTGGTGGCAAAAACACGAAGGCAGAATATTATCTGAATGGCGGCAGATTAGGAAAAGGGGAGGTGCAGCGGGACCTGGATGTCATGGTCCATCAGTCATTGAAAGTTGGCATGCAGGTACAGCAGGCGGTGAAGAAGGCAAATGGTATGTTGGCCTTGATAGCTAGGGGACTTGAGTATAGGAGCAGGGAGGTCTTACTGCAGTTGTACAGGGCCTTAGTGAGGCCTCACCTTGAATATTGTGTTCAGTTTTGGTCTCCTAATCTGAAGAAGGATGTTCTTGCTATTGAAGGAATGCAGCAAAGGTTCACCAGACTGATTCCCGGGATGGCAGGACTGACATATGAGGAGAGAATTGATCGACTGGGACTGTATTCACTGGAGTTTAGAAGGATGAGAGGGGATCTCATAGAAACATATAAAATTCTGACGCGACTGGACAGGTGAGATGCAGGAAGAATGTTCCCGATGTTGGGGAAGTCCAGAACCAGGGGTCAAAGTCTAAGGTTAAGGGCTAAGCCATTTAGGACTGAGATGAGGAGAAACTTCTTCACTCAGAGAATTGTTAACCTGTGGAATTCCCAACTGCAGAGAGTTGTTGATGCCAGTTCATTGGATATATTCAAGGGGGAGTTAGATATGGCCCTTACAGTTAAAGGGATCAAAGGATATGGAGAGAAAGCAGGAAAGAGGTACTGAGGTGAATGATCAGCCATGATCTTATTGAATGGTAGTGCAGGCTCGAAGGGCCGAATGGCCTACTCCTGCACCTATTTTCTATGTTTCTATGTTTCTATGAACCTCGTCATCATTTAAAGAGCTCGATCAGGTCACCTCTCGGTTTCTCTTTCCTTTCCTGAACACCCAATAAAAAAGGAGAACACGAAAGAATGCAAATGGACAAAGAGCCTCGTGTTTCGAGGAACGAAGGACTGATTTGTTGTGTTCTGCACTCCATTCCAAACCCTGGGCACAGATATCTCCGGTCCGGGTTTTGTGTCTTCTTGGTAAAATAAAGGCTGGAATCTGTGTTCAGGCATTGCGACAGTGAGATTAATTTTAAACCCAAATACTGTGCACAAACCACAAAACAGCAAATTACTTCAGTCCCCCAACTGTAGACATTTTACATCTTCTACAGAAACCCTGAGCTGTGGAGCTGTGTCAATGGACTGTTTCTGCTCTGTTCATGGCCCGATCTCAGGCTGTTTGTTTATAACCCGTCCCCCGGTGGGTAAACCTCTATCGGGACTGAGGCAAAATAACCAGACAGGCCGGGAGCTACAACAACTGCATTTATATAGCGCCTTTAACACAGTAAAACATCCCAAGGAGCTTCACAGGGAGCGTTATCAGACAACATTTAACATCGAATCACAGAATGAGACATTCGAACAGGTGAACAAAAGCTTGGTCAAAGAGGTGGGTTTTAAGGAGCGTATTAAAAGGAGGAGCGAGTGGTAGAGAAGCGGAGAGCTTTCGGGAATTCTGGAGCTTAGGGCCTAGGCTGCTGAAGGCACGGCCACCAATGGTAGTGCGATGTTAATCGGGGATGTACTGGAGGCCAAAATTAGAGGGACGCAGAGATCTCGAAGGGTTTTCGGTCTGTAAGAGGTTACAGAGATAGTGAGGGTAATTTAGGTGAGTGAGCACAGGGGTGATGGGGAAATGGAACTTGGTGTGAGTTAGGATACGGGCAGGTCAGTGAGCTCAGGGGTGATGGGTGAACAGGACTTGGTGTGAGTTCGGATACGGGCAGGTCAGTGAGCACAGGGGTGATGGGGGAACGGGACTTGGTGTGAGTTAGGATACGGGCAGGTCAGTGAGCTCAGGGGTGATGGGGGAACGGGACTTGGTGTGAGTTAGGATACGGGCAGGTCAGTGAGCACAGGGGTGATGGGGGAACGGGACTTGGTGTGAGTTAGGATACGGGTAGCAGAGTTGTGGATGAACACAAATTTACGGAGGGTCGAAGGTGGGAGGCCGGGCAAGAGAGTGTTGGAATATTGAAGTCGAGAGATAACAAAGAGATGGATGAGGGTTTCAGCAGCAGATGAGCTGAGGCAGGGTGGAGACGGCGATGTTACGGAGGGGGAAGTAGTCGGTCTTGTTGATGGAGCGGATACAGGGTCAGTAGGTCATCTCAGGGTCACATAGTGAGAGAAAAGTACTTTCCGCAGGCTTTTCAGTAAGTTGTTCTTGTCGGCAGTGTGTGTAACTGTCCGTGTACACCGAGGGCAGGAGACATTCCGTCTACTGAGGTTATCTTATGTTCTGGGTCAGGGCCTGGGAACCTGGGCTGACTGTGTCTGCCGATCTGGGAATGTGGGAGAGTGTTTAGGAGGCTGCTTGGTGCGGGGAGACATTGAAATCTATTGACATTGAAAGTATATAAGGCCGACGTGAAATCTAGTGTGTTAGAGCACACTAAGCAGGGGTTCCCCACCGGGGGTGAGCGGCCCCCTGGGGGTCCGTGAGAAGGTGTCGAGGGGTCCGCCATAAAAAGGCTTCCACGGACTGAAGCTGGTGTTCCACATCAGTGAGTGGGCCCAGAATGGTGCTCCACCCAGTGGCTGCCCCGGGAACTGCAGCTATAAACATGTCCCATTGAGCAGAGTTTCAGTCTCTGGTTTATTCACTTTAACACAGTCCCCGAGTGTTCCTCGCCCTGAACCACACCGGGGTAGGGAACCCACCCACCCACAATTCCCCTTCAGTGGGCCGCCTATATGATCGGGTCTGGTGAACAAGGAGAAACAGATTAAACTGTCGCTCAGGTTCCTCCATTTATATTGTGTTTCTCGAGGTCACACCTGATACTTTCTGCCTCGACTGCAAAATGTCCCCAACAGAACATCGGGATTTACAGGCACGGGGTGATGAAAGTCTCTGTCACACAACTGTTCAATCTCCCGAATATAAAGAAAAGCAGAACAAGAGTCTCCGAGCCCAGTGGCCCCTTAGAATCAATATTAAAGTCATGTGATACTGAGGGCAGCTCCATACAAAGAAAGGCAACATGTGGAGGGAGAGTAAAGCAGGAATTGGGACTCCTCAGATCCCTCGAGGAACTGTGACAGTTAAAGACACCAACACACTCATTTCGAGCCGGACACTGCAGTGCCGGAGCAGAATGGGGGAGGGGTAACTGAGAGATCAATGGTTCCAGTAAACCAGTGTCAACAAACAAATACAGGCCCCAGATACGGATTCCAAACTCTCTCCCTGACAGACAGACTCACTGACCTGACTGCAGAGAGTTTAGTGGCATGTTGATAGAACCAGGTATTACGGACCCCCAAATGTGTCCAAGTGTCCCCCTGGAGTTTCCCCAGCGTCCCGGGATCGTTTCCCAGTACTGAGCACTGGGATGGTTCTCACTGGTTCAGTCTCCAGGCAATGCCTCCAGCGGCTGTCCTCCCCAGTCTCAGAGTTTCCCCTTTAGCCAAAAGATGGGGCAGTTGCCTTCAGCGCGGTGGGTGGGGTTACACAGGGCCGATGGCATGGTGTCAGCCACCTTGGTGTTCTGGGTGTTTAAATCCAGGGCCATTTACCAGGCTCACTCACCACCAACTACCACATGGGGAATACACGGCCTCATGTCAGGGGGTTTAGCAGAGGGGTCCTCACCTTGGGATTGATTCTTCCTCCTGGTTACTCTGTTATGTATGTATGTAAACCTCACCAATATGTAAGACTTGCCACTAGGGGGCACACCTGTGGGAGACCTAAGGGTCACCTGTGCACCCAGGGGCAAGCAGGTATAAAAGGTGATTCACCATGCTGCTTCTCCACTCTGCAGTCTGAATAAAGAGACCAAGGTCACAACAGTTTGAGCTTGTGGTGCAGTCCTGTGGATTTATTCTGAATATAACAAATTGGTAACGAGCAACGGATCACGAACATTCACGCAGTAATGGCTGCCATTGGTATTCTTGAGAGATTTGTTGAGGGTGATGATTGGGAAGCCTTCGTTGAGTGCCTCGACCAATACTTTGTGTCCAACGAGCTGGACACGGCTGAGATGGCGATCAAGCACAGGACGATTCTCCTCACCGTATGTGGGTCTTCGATATATGGCCTCCTCAAAAATCTGCTGGCACCGGTCAAACCAATGTTCAAGACTTACACAGAGCTGTGCACAATGGTTCGGGAACACCTCAAGCCGAAGGAGAGCTCCTTGGTGCATGTATCACTTTTACACACACCATCGCTCCGAGAGCCAGAACGTGGCGAGTTTTGTCGCCGATCTAAGGCGCCTTGCGGGACAGTGCGAATTTGCAGGATCCTTGCGGGAAATGTTGCGGGACTTTTTCGTGCTTGTAATCGGCAACGAGGTCATTCTTAGCAAACTGCTATCTGCCAAATCCCTGGATCTGAGCAAGGCCATCATGATAGCCTAAGCCTTCATATCCACAAGCGATAACACAGAACAGATATCTTCACAGAATCGAAGCTCACCGGCAAGTACTCGGCATAAAATAATGTTTTCAACAGGCAGAACTGTAGAGGACAGGTACCACACGACCGCAGAGGCCAGACCTCGGCCTAGAGTGACTCAGAGTCCGCCGTGGGACGTGAATGCATATCCATTAATACCATGTTGGCACTGCGGGGGCAGTCATAGAGCTCTTCAATGTTGATTCAAGCCCTATGTGTGCAAGGGCTGTGGAACAATGGGGCATCTCCAGCGAATGTGCAAACGACCTGCGACTCACCACGTGGCAGAGTCAGGGGAGGACAACCGATCCAGCGAGGATCACGCTGAACGAGCAGGAGAGGCAACTCAACGTGAGGATGAAGAGGAAGTATATGGGATACACACCTTCACCAAAAGCCCTCCAATAATGTTAAAAGTTAAATTCAACGGCACTCCAGTCTCCATGGAACTGGACACAGGGGCGTGTCAATCAGTAATGAGCCAGAAGGCATTCGAGAGGCTGTGGGGCGACAGAGCACAACGACCCAAGCTGATCCCGATTCAGGCAAAGCTGCACACCTACACCAAGGAACTGATACCAGTTATTGGTAGTGTGGACATAAGAGTATCCCATGAGGGAGCGATGCATGATTTACCACTGTGGATTGTTTCAGGTGATGGGCCAATGCTGCTTGGTAGAAGTGCATGGGGAAGATTCGATGGAACTGGGAAGACCTCTGTGTACCTTCTCTGGCGAGCGACATCTCCCCTTGCTCAAATGCTGAGCAAAGCCCCAGCTTCAGCTGAACCAGGCATCGAAGTGCAGATCCATTTGCAGATCCCCGAGGCACAGGCCGCTCATCACGACCACGAGGAGGTGAAGATCATCCGAGCAGCGGTACAGGCACGGTACTCACCACCCAAAGCCGACGACCTCTTCGCGATGATGGAAGAGGCTCCAGGTCAACCAAGCATAGTGGGACTCTGGCCGAAATGATCCGAATGCATCTTCCCAACGCCAGAGGCAAAATCTCTGGGAAGGCAAAATCGGCATCACGGACACGGATGAGAATGCGTCCAGACCACGGGCGAGAGTGCGTCCAGACCACGGGACGAAAGTGCGTCCAAACTATAGGACAAGAGAACGTCCAGACCACGGGACGAAAGTGCGTCCAAACTACAGGACGAGAGAGCGTCCAGACCACGGGATGTCGCCGCAATGAAATAGAGGTATGTGTTGCCCAGCAAGGAAGACGACTGGGTTTGGAGCAAAGGTAAAGCGGTGGCCGCTGAGAAGGCCAGGAACCCATTACATTCCAATAAGTTGTTTGCACTACGTAACCCATGTGAGCATTCTTTCATGGGCAATGATGCACTATCATATGGGGTCGGGGGTACCTTACAACAAGCCAAAGTAGCCGGCGAACCCCAACCAGTTGTGTTTGTATCTAACAAAGTATTTGTAGCAAGTGATGTGTTATCACACGGGGTTGGGTGCATTGTACAGCAAGCCAAAGTAGCGGGTGAACCCCAACCAGTTGTGTTTGTATCTAACAAAGTATTTGTAGCAAGTGATGTGTTATCACACGAGGTCGGGCATGTTGTACAGCAAGCCAAAGTAGCGGGCAAGCCCCAACCGGTTGTACATGTATCCAATAAGTTAACCAAGGCAGTAGCTCGGGTTCACAGGACAAAAGAGACATACCAAAGAAGGTCCCAATATTTGCTCGAGTCAGACAAGCCGCCCATCCCACAGTTTTGGGAGAGCAGAGGCACCACTATTGATGCGTTGTTTCGAGAATGTTTAACACTGTCTGTGCACTGTAACATGATCCGCCACGGGCCAGGCACTGAGAACAGCGCTAATGTCCTCAGTTGGCTGGTGTTGCCCACCACTGGGGTGGAAATGGCGCAGCCTGCAGACCTACTCGTTGTCGTGGAAGTGCTAGAAAGTGAGGGGTCAACCGTAACGGCCCCCCAGTTTAGGAACTGGACCAGCCAGGATCCCACGTTACCGCCGACCAATAGTGAACCACCAGACGGGATGTTGCAGCTTATCCGTCGCAAAGACAAAAGGCTCATCCCATCAGTTTGTCCCCAATGGGGCAACCCTGCAATGTTGGAAAGAAAGGCAGGTGGTCCGGGGGCCTCCATACCATGGTCCAGGATCCACTGGGACCACGAGGCCTCCGCCACTACTGAAAGTCTCAAGGCCATATCGACCATCCTGGGCTTGCCAGACCTTAGGATCAGCGACAATAGACCAGAGCAGGCAGCCCAAATCACAAAGCCAAGCACCACGTGTCACGGTAGACTCCCTACAGACCCGGCTATCTCGGGTGCTACATAGTCACCAGACAGAATCACTCAGAACCGAGCCCTCCGTATGCTATCAGCAGAGAATATACCATGATCGCACGGCTCCTCCACGCAACATCAGCATAAATGATGTAGTCCATGTTCAGGGCCCAGATAGGCCGCTAGCACTGTATTAGCCAAAGCGGCGAATGGAGTGTGTGTGATGAAAATGGAGCATTTGATTGTGAAACCATGTACTGGGCAAATGCAGAAAGCATTTGGACCAGACCAAACTTCGAACTACAGATATCAGGAACCAGTGTGAAAGGACCTGGGCCCCAGCGACCCACTACCACAATCGACCTCACCGTCAACCACGAGGATGAACCCACCATGTCAGGACTTCAACCCAGGCGATCAACCCAGGGGCGTGGGGCACCACATCACCTCAACTTGTAAATAACTTGTACATAAGACTTTGGGGGGGAGTGATGTTATGTATGTATGTCAACCTCACCTATATGTAAGACTTGCCACTAGGGGGCACACCTGTGGGAGACCTAAGGGTCACCTGTGCACGCTGGGGCAAGCAGGTATAAAAGGTGATTCACCATGCTGCTTCCCACTCTGGAGTCTGTATAAAGAGACCAAGGTCACAACAGTTTGAGCTTGCAATACAGTCCTGTGGATTTATTCTGAACATAACATACTCGATCACAGTTTGCTTTTCCCCAGAGTCTTTCCTCCATGAAACCAGTTCCCTTGTTTGCCTGAAATCTCCCTCCTAACTTGTCCGTGGGCTGGGTAAATGGAGCAGAGGGAGTCCTTCTCCTGTATATCTGGGAGTTCAGGTCTCCAGGCCCCGACAGAATTGTTGCTCAGCACCAGCAACAAGTTTCATATTCAGTTAGTGAAATAAAGAAAATAATAAATATATGTGTTTAATTGTGGAACTCATTACTATACAGAAACAATCCCTGTGTTGTCTTACAGGGGTCGGTGGGATGTTTATAACATCGGAGGGGCCTCAGCAGCAAAAAGGTCATGACCCCGTGTTAGAGGACTCTGGGAGTGGAATTGGATTCCCTCGAAGCAAGGCCGCTGCCAGATTGATCACCTCGTAACCTTGTGGCATTAGTCAGGTTGTAGACCCACAGCTCATTCACTGTCTCATTGTTAGAACCATTGCATTTTAACTCCATTCCTTCTTGTATTGTAGTTTGTGTAATACGTGTAATAAACATCTACACTTTGGAACAAGGCTCCCTCTGGGATCCGAGTATCACAGGCCGATCAATAGCCAACATTTGGGGCCCACGTGGAGCGAGAGGAGCTGTCCCAGTATCTGGGCCGTGAATGTGTTGGGTTTGTTATACCTGCTAACGTGTTGTTTGGTGGTGGAAGACCTGTGTAATAGTCCTGGGGCAGTACCGCTGTGGGTTTACCCAATCCCCGGGTGGGTTGTTTAACGGCTGACATAGATTCTCACTCACACACCCACGAGTTTATTTTAATATTTCAATCAATAATAAGGGATGGTGGATGAAGTTAATCGTTCGGGGAAGGTGGGAGGACAGGCTGGAACAACTCTGGCAGATAAAACAAATAAATATGTCCAGGAGAAGCGAGGAACAAAGCTGCCTACTTTGGGGAGCTTTTAAATCATTCAGTGGTGTGGGACTTGTTGCTGACGATACGTTTGTGGAAAGTTGGTTTCGAGGCCTGATTGATGAGTCCCCGATTGTCCAGTGACTCGCTGTAGAGGGTTTGGGAAACGCTGCAATCGGAGCTTCTCAACAGACAGACAAACACTGCGGTAAATTGGTGTCCTCAATGATACCGTGATTGACGAGAAGTCCAAACCCAAGTATCTTATTACCGTTGAGGCAATGTCCAACATTTCCAAGAGGTCAGAGGAAACGCAGTGACATTCCTGGGTTTTCTCTTCGGCCGGAATTTTAATATGGAGGAGGAGGAGCTAGAAAGTGATGGGGAAACCCGGGAGAAGGGGTTTCTCACAGGTCCTGCCTCATTTAACTGCAGGGCCTGCTTTCTATTTCAAAACTCTGCTTTCCACCGGCAGCCAGACAGATGGAGAGGTTGTGGGCGGGTAGGCCTGGGGCACTAGGCCGCAGAGAGGATGGAGGGAGGGAGTGGTTTTGGCGACGGAAGATGGGATTTTTTGGATGATTTAAAGCTTAAATTTTGTTGGTGAAGGATTCAGCCAGCCGACAGAGAGACTTTGGAAGTTTCTGACTTTGGAAAAAAGCTACAAAATCCGAGGTAAAATACAGCACACGGTGTGAACAGCTAGAGATTAAAATGACAGGTGTATTGGGACATTTGGGAGAATATAGACATGACCGGGAACGTTTTAAAGCGTATGTGGATTGGCTAGAAATGCATTTCACTGCAAATAACATAATCTAAGTTTCAGACAATGCAGTCAGGAACCGGGCATCATTGGAACATAATAAAGCGATCTTCTTATCGGAGGCAGGTCCAGCATATTCTTGTAAATCTGCTTGTGCCTGACGAGCCAAAGGACACAACGCTTAAAGAGATTTTAGCGAAGCTGGAGCAGCACTATAACCCCAAACCGTTAGAAATTGCTGAAAGCTATCGTTTCTGGATTCGGAATCAAAAGGCTGATGGAAGTATCAGCGATTACATCGTTGCATTAAAGAAGCTATCGATGCACTGTAATTTTGTTTGTGGGGTGAAAAATGATGCGATCAGAAAGAAGTTATTGACGACGGATGACTTGACTTTTGAGATTGCTTGTCAGACAGCGAGGTCGATGAGCATGGCCGAATAATGTTCCCGAGAATTAAATAATAATTACGGTCGTCAGTCAACCGAGGTAAATCACCTGCAGGTTCAAAGTAAAAGACGGACATGGCCGAAAGTCTCAGAAACTGGAAATTCTACCAGAACGTCGAAGTCGTGCTATAGGTGCCTGGGACAACACATTGCTCAAAGTTGTCCATACGTGAAGGCAGAATGTTTCTTCTGCGGGAAGACTGGGCATCTTGCGAAGGCATGCCGACTGAAGGGTGTACCAGATTTTAAAGCCAAGAGTCCAGCGTTCAAGTGGAAATCCAAAGAGACTACATAGCATGGAAGAACAACAACAGGACGAGGAGATGTTAGAGTTACACGTCATCAGGAGCACGTCATTAATGGACAGCGATTCGGAAAGCATCAAAATCCACATAGATGTTGCGGGATTCAAGATACCAATGGAAATTGACACGGGTGCATCCGTGAGTGTGATATGCCGTGACAAACTGCAGAAATCCAAGATAGAGCTGCGAGGCTACTCGGGAGAGAAAATTCCTGTAGCAGGCCGTATCACCGTACCGGTGAAATATAAAGATTCAGTTTTGAGAAGATCTGACCACCTGTCAGTGTTGTGAACAAATCTTCTATATTCGGCAATGTATTGGGGACATTACCCTCTAGAACCTGGTTTACGGTTGCTTTATAATCACCACACAATCTTACCTTATCATCGGACTTAGGTACAACAACAATGGATGTAGCCCAATTACATCGATCTATCTTACTTAAGGAAGGATATACTAGCATTGATGAACTGCCAGTCACAGCTGAAGAGATTGGTAGAGCAACCAAAGGTGACCCAGTGATGTCAAAGGTGTATGAGTATATTGCAAATGGATGGCCAAACCAGATAACAGACAAAGATACACATCCATTCTTCATTCGTAGGAATGAATTATCAGTCGATAAAGATTGTATCATGTGGAGTGCAAGAGTGGTTATACCAAATAAATTCAGGTCCAAATTATTAGGAGACCTCCATGACCAGCACCTGGGAATGTGTTTGACCAAGAGTTTTGCACGCAGTTATTTATGGTGGCCAGGTCTTGATAAAGATATAGATTACATCGTGAGTCAGTGTATGACATGTCAATCGGTAAGCAAGCAACCACCACCAGTACCATTACAGCCATGGAAATGGCCTCCCAGAGTGTGGCAAAGGCTACATATTGATTTTGCTGAGTTAGAAGGACAACAATTGTTCATTGTGATTGATAGCCATTCGAAATGGGTTGAGGTGTTTCCAATGTGGAAAATAACAAGTAAAACATTGGACATTTTACGAAAATGATTTTCTTCATTTGGCCTCCCTGAAGAAATTGTTTCGGATAAAGGACCACAATTTCATTCAGAAGAATTTGCACAATTCACGAGCAAAAATGGTGTGAAACATACCAAGGTTCCACCATACCATCCTGCTTCAAATGGTGCAGCAGAGCGCAATGTACAAATTGTAAAACGTGCCCTCATAAAACAAATGTTAGATCCAAATCCAAGGAAACGACAATTGTCATTGGATCACAAATTGGCTAATTTTTTGATTACATATCGAAATACTCCTCATACTACTACTGGTCGAACACCAGCAGAGTTGTTTCTCAAATGACAGCCATGAACCAGATTCTCGTTGTTAAAGCCAAATTTGGCGCAGTCCGTAGAAGAGACACAATTAAGACAGAAAGAGAATCATGATAGAGGTAGACTAAAAGAGAGAAGTGTGAAATTAAACCAGAAGGTGAGAGTGAAAAACCATCACCATAAATGGTTAAAGTGGTTACCAGGAAGAGTGCTGAAGATATGTGGTCCTCGCACATATTTGCTAAAGACGTTTGATAATGGACAGGTTAGGTTTGTTCATATTGATCATATTTTACCTACAGACATGGAAGGAGTTGAAGGTGGGAATGATTCAATTATTTCTGACTCATCAGATAGTTTTGATATTTCAGTAGCAAATCTTAAATCCAATGTACTGGAAACAAATCCAGGAGAGAATCAGAATGAAAGTCTGAGTCCAAGTCAGGGAAACAAAGAGCTTGAAGTTAGAGTGAGTGCAAATGAAAATCAGGGAAATTCCGTGGTGGAAAACGTTCCTCAGGATGAGCCTCAAATGAGTGTGAAATCGACACCATGCTTGGAAGGTTCTGTTCGAGAGCGAAGGTATCCTCTTCGAAACATAAAACAAGTGGTGAAGTTAAATTTGTAAATATGGAAAAAAAAAGTTTAGATCCTGTGTTATGTATAAACATGAAAGTTATGTATGATGTTTGTCATGATGGCTTCTTCATTAAGGAGGGAGAAATGTAATGTCTGTAAGCTTGTAATGTTTGTAGCTCCACACTGTGGATGTGGACGTATTGTGTACTGCAAGTGCAGGGTTAATAATAAACAGAACTGGGCAGATTTCCGGAGAATTCCGAGAAGAATAGCCTGCCATGTTAGAAGCTGTGTGTGCTGTGCTCTGTGAAGATATCACAGGGGACTAGAAGGGTGTCGGGGTGGAGGGGTGGGGTGAAAGTATTGGGGCCGGAGTTTTCGGGGCAGGGCGGGGGGTGAAAGGATCAGGGGCGGAGTATTGGGGAAAGGAATGGGGCTGAAAATAGGAGGTGTGGGGGGAGTGATTGGGGATGGAGCACCAACAACAACAACAACAAATATATATATAGCGCCTTTAATGTAATAAAATGTCCCAAGGCGTTTCACAGGATTGTTATCAAAGAAAACAAAAATTTGGCAGCGAACCAGACAAGGAGATGACCAAAAGCTTTGTTGAGGAGGTGGGTTTTAAGGAGGGTCTTAAAGGAGGAATGAAGTGGAGAGGAGGAGATATTTAGGGAGGGAATTCCAGAGCTTAGGACCCAGGCAGCTGGAGGCACCACCACCAATGGCGGAGCATTTCAAATCGGGATGTTCAAAAGGCCAGAATAGGTGGAGCACAGCGGTCTGGGGGATTATAGGGCTGGAGGAGATTTCAGAGATAATGAGGGGCGAGGCCAAGGAGGGATTTGAAAACAAGGATGAGAATATTAAAATCGAGGCGCTACTTATCTGGGAGCCAATATAGGGGAGCACAGGGGAGATGGGTGAGTGGGCCTCGGTGCGAGTTCACACACGGCCAGCAGAGTTTTGGTAGACCTCAAGTTTATGGAGGATAGAACGAGGGAGGCCAGCCAGGAGTGCATTGGAATAGTCAAGTGTAGAGGTGATAAAGGCATGGATGAGGGTTTCAGCAGCAGATAAGTTGAGTTAAGGGCGGAGGCGGGCGATATTACGACGGTGGAAATGGGCAGTCAGTGATAGAACGGATATGAGGTAGGAAGCTCAATTCATCATCAAACGTGAGACCGAGGTTGCGATCAGACTTGGTCAGCCTGAGACAGCTGTCGGGGAGAGAGGTCGCATCAGTGGAATGGAGTTTGTGACGTGAACCAAAGGCAGTGGCTTCAGTCTTCCCCATATTAAATTGGAGGAAATTTCTACTCATCCAGTGCTGGATGTCGGACAAGCAGTCCGATAGTATAGAGACGGTGGAGGGGTGAGAGAGGTGGAGGAGGGGTAGAGCTGGGTATCATCAGCGTACATGTGAAAACTCAGCTTGTGTTGCCGGATGATGTCACTGAGGGGCAGCATGTAGATGAGAAATAGGAGGGGCCAAGGATAGAACCTTGGGGGACACCAGAGGCGACAGTGTGGGATCGGGAAGAGAAGCCATTGCACTTGATTCTATGGTTATGGCTGGAAAGATCGGAATGAAACCAGGCGAGTGCCGTCCCATCCAGCTGGACGATGGTGGAGAGGTGTTGGAGCAGAATTTTGTGTCAAAGCTGCAGACGAGGGAAAGATTACTTTTGTCGCAGTCAATGAGGATGTGATGTGTGAGCGAGGTAAGAGCAGTTTCAGTACTGTGGCAGGGGCGGAAACCTGATTGGAGGGATTGAAACAAGGAGTTCTGGGAAAGATGATCATGGATTTTATGAGGTGACAACACGTTCAGGAACTTTGGAGAGGAAAGGGAGGTTGGAGATGGGGTGATAGTTTGCTGCGACGGAGGGGTCAAGGGTTGTTTTTTGAGGAAAGGGTGATGACGGCAGATTTGAAGGAAAGGAGGACAATACCGGAGGAGAGAGAACCGTGAACAATATCCGCTAACATGGGAGCCAGGAAGGAACGTTGGGTAGTCAGTGATTTAGTAGGAATAGGGTCGAGAGAGCAGGAGGTCGGTCTCATGGACAAGATGACCTGTGAGAGGGCAAGAGGGGAGATAGGAGAGAAATATGCAAATTTAGGATTAGGGCCGGGGGAGGGGAGAGGAAGTGAGGTTCGGTGGAACAGAAGAGGGGAGAGGAAATGAGGTCCGGCGGGCCGGGAGAGGGGAGAGGAAGTGAGGTCCGGTGGGCCGGGGGAGGGGAGAGGAAGTGAGGTCCGGTGGAACAGAAGAGGGGAGAGGAAGTGAGGTCCGGTGGGCCGGGGGAGGGGAGAGGAAGTGAGGTCCGGTGGGCCGGGGGAGGGGAGAGGAAGTGAGGTCCGGTGGGCCGGGGGAGGGGAGAGGAAGTGAGGTCCGGTGGGCCGGAGGGGGGAGGGAATCGAAAGCAGAAACAGGTGAATGGATGTTGTCGAGCTTTTAACAAAGAAGTCCTGAGCTCCTCACATTTATTGTTGGAGGTGAGGGAGGAGGAGGCAGGGGAGGGTGGTTTGAGGAGATGGTTAGTGGAGAAGAGAAGCCTGGTGTTATTTTTGCCGCCTGGGTGATGTTAGAATAGTGGGCAGTTTTAGTGATGGAGAGCAGGACCCGGTGGTGCTTTACATGATCTGCCAAATCTGGTGATGGATGATTAGACCAGTTGTTTGCCAAAGACGTTCAAGTCTGCGTCCCTTGGAGTTAAGGGAGTGGAGATGACAGGTATAACAGGGGGAATGACTCGGGTGAGAGAGTGTAATGATTGTAGTGGGACAAGGGCATGAACGGTGGTGGAGAGGCTGTGATTCAGTAAGTCAGTATCTGCAGAGATGTCTTGGAGAATAGTACGCCAAAGGCCAGGTAGTTGGGAATTAGAAAGTGCAGCGGTAAGGGACTTGAGGGAGAGTTTTTCCCAGGAGTGGATACAGAAAGAAGTGGGTTTCGGAGCAGGGAGGAGAAAATGGGTCGAGAGTGAGATAAGGAAATGATCGGAGATTCCCTCATCGGTGATGGTTACGGAGGGGATAGCGAGGTCACGTGAGATGATAAGATCGAGGGGGTGGCCGTGTATATGGGTGGGGGAGATTAAGGGAGGAAAGGAGGACAGTGAACTCAGAGGAGTGGGAGCAAGATGAGTTGAGATGGAGGTTGGAATCACTGAGGATGAGAAGTCGCTCGGTGCAGAGGCAGAGGGAGGAGAGCAGAGAAGATATCACATTGAGAAAATTGGTGTGGTATTTGGGTGGACGGTACAGAATAAGGATTTTAAAAGAGAGACGTGAGGGGTGGAACAAGGTGAGTTGCTCAAAGGAGGAGAAGTTGCCGGAGGAGTAGGGAGACAGACCGAGGTGTGATTTAGATATAAGGGCTACATCACCACCGCGGCGGTGTGACCGTGGAATATGGTGGTACGTATAGTCAGGTGGGGAAACTTCACTGAGGGGAAAGGTCTCATCACCCCTCAACCATGTCTCCGTCAATGACATGATGTCAATTTGATCATCCACAATACGGTCATGGCTGACAAGGCCTTTATTTACAAGTGAACATACATTATAAGGGAAATGTGGAGGGTGAGGGAGGGGGGAAATCAGAGACCTCGGGGGTGAAATCGGAGGCCTCGTGGTGGGGGGGGGAAATCGGAGGAATCGGGGAAGGTTTCCGATGGCAGTGGGTGGGTGAGGCAGGGACTATTGCCTTTACACTTACCTCCTGGATCCAGCAGTCCAAGCCTCACTTTAGCTGGTGGGTTACCTGAGGCCTGAGAAACCCCACCAGCCAGAGTTACATTTGAAATGGTGCTTAAAACCTCACTCTTTGACCAAGTGTTTGGTCGCCTGTCCCAATGTCTCAGTGGTGATGGGTGAATGGGATTGAAGGCTGGGAATGACCACAATTTGGCCTGTGTGCCAGCATCACTGTGTACAGTGAAAGAAAGAACTTGCATTTATATAGCACCTTTCCCCACCTCCGGATGTCCCAAAGTGCTTTACAGCCAACGAGTTACTATATTCCCCACTGGATAGTCCTGCATTAGACAGGCCGACACTGCCAGAAACTGTGAGTGCAGCACTGTCAGACTTTAGCATTGATGCCCACAGCAGGGGGCTCCAAAATAAAGCATGAAGGGGCGAGAGAACTGAAAGGAAGGGAATAAATCCCGGAGAAGGAAAATCAGAAAGCCGCTGAGCAAAGGGCATTGGGCAGCAGTGGGACGGAATCCAGAGCAGGATGGGGACCAGCAGAAACCAGCAGATCGCAGCTAACTCAGCAGGGAGTGAACAATTCCCAGTAGGGGAACCGGAATCTGAAACCGCAGCAGGCTCGGCACTACAACAACAACTGGTCCTTGAGGAGACAACGTCCCGTCTTCAAACTGAGGACCCCCTCCATCGTGTGTGTGGCACTATATCCGTCTAGTTAGACAGCATCCAGGCTTGGGCTGATAGGTGGCAAGGAACATTCGCACCACACAAGGGCCAGGCAATGACCATCTCCAACAGAGAGTGTCCAATCGCCTCCCCTTGACATTCAATGGCATTACCATCATCGAATATCCCATCAACATCCTTGACCAGAAAATTAACGACCAACCACAGAAATATGGTGGCTACAAGAGTAGGCCCGAGGTTTGGTATTCTGTGACAAGTGACTCAGCTCCTGACTCCTCAAAGCCATTGGCTGTTGGATCTCTTGGCTCGGCCTATAGCTTGCTACATACGCTGTTTAGCATGCACGTAGTCCTGTGCTGTCTCGATCTCCGGGCCTCACCGCTCCCCCTGCACCTGGGTCCCGACCCCGCCGCTGGTCTTGGGGAGCAGAGGTCGGGACCGGCGGGGAGTGGAGATCGGGACTGGCAGGAAGCAGCGGAGGAACGACGAGGTCGGAGCCCAGGATCGAGGTCGGGGCCCAGGATCGAGGTCGGGGCCCAGGAGTGGTGAGGTCGGGGCCCAGGAGCGGTGAGGTTGGGGGCTCAGGATCGAGGTTGGGCCCAGGAGCGGTGGGGTCGAGGGCCCAGGAGCGGTGAGGTTGGGGGCTCAGGATCGAGGTTGGGCCCAGGAGCGGTGGGGTCGGGGGCCCAGGAGTGGTGAGGTCGGGACCCAGGAGCGGTGAGTTTGGGGCCTCTGGACCCAGACCTTACTCTGTCAAGCCCATGTGGTGGCTGGTGTACAACAGCCACTCCACATTAAAATAATTCACACAGGCATCTTCCAACCTTCAAAATGAAGTTCGGGGCCTGGAATGTCAGGTCCCTCCTGGAAACACCTGAGAACTCTTTTGTTTTTGGTGTGGAAGCAAGTCACCCTGGATCCCGAGGGCCTGCCTAATACTATACTATACTAGTCCTGTGCTGTATTTTCACCAGATTGGCACCTCATTTTCAGGTATACCTGGTGCTGCTCTGGGCATGCTCTTCTGCATTCCTCACAATTTCACTGACCAACACCCGCTTTGAGTGAACCTTCTGGGACCTTCATGTGTGAGGCTGGGCCCCCGTGGACAGCGTGGTAACTGAGCTCAGTCCTTTCCTCACCGGCCATCCAGACAGGTGACCTTCCCAGCAGGAGTGGCCGGATAACCATCAGGAGAGGGGAGCCCCTGCCCAGGTTGGGTTTATTTAATTGTTCCCCAACCTCTCTCTGTACAGGCTGTAAACGGCCAGCTCAGCACAGATCAGCAATTGAAGCTGTAACTTTGCTGGTCTGTTGCTAAACTGGGCAATGTCTGTGCTCACTCGGCCGTGTTTAACATGGTTTACAAAGAAAGGCTGTTTTAAAATCTTTCTACTCAGTGAGTGAAGTTGCACCGTTACCGGAACATTGCAGCTTTCACTCAGAGAAGGAACTTTGTTTCCTTTTGGTTTTCACTTCGATCTGAATTTCTTTATAACCTTCAAAAAACACGGTGTAATTTGTAGGAGGATAAAATCCTGAAATCTGAACATCCTGAGAGTGAGTGATTGTGAAATCTGGAGCCCCAGTGGGTTTCCAGTCTCACTGTGAGCAGATATTGCTCTGGTTTTTGGGAGATCAGAAAGGCTCTCCTGCCTGTGGATGGATTCAGGTCACACCTGATCCACAATAAACCGGGGACACAACAGTTTCATTGGGCAGGGGATGGGCTTTGTGGACTGAGGGTATTTTTAAGCTACATGTTTATTATAATCTTTCCTCTCTCTCCTTTTCCCTTCCCTCTCTCAATCTTTAATGGTTCATTTCCACCCTCTTCCCCCTCAGAAGGCAATAACCCAAAGTCCAGTTACAGCCCAACAAGTCGTGGTTGCCCCAGTACCTCCCCCTCCCATGGCCAGCATTGACATATCAGCTTGGACATCGAGGACTGGCAGGATATTGGACCGTGGGGAGCACCACAGCTGAACCCCAGCCTGTTTTTCTCTCTCTTTCCCTCTTTCCAGATGAATGCCACACTCTCTATTTCTTTCCAGGCCAGCATCGCACTCTCTCTCTCTCTCTCTCACTATCTCACAATCTTTCTCCCGCTCTCTCTCGTCTCTCGGCTGAGACGTTAATTCGAGGTCCCAGCTGCCCTCTCAGGTGGATGTAACAGATCTCACAGCACTATTCGAAGGACAAAAATAATCCCTCAATCGACATCACTAAACCATATTATCTGTTCAATATTTTATTGCTGTTGGTGGGAGCTTGCTGTGCGCTAATTGGGTGCATTGTTTCCGACATTACAACAGTGACTACACTTCAAACAGTGTTTCATTGGCTGTGAAGCACTTGGGACGTATAAGTGGAGTGGGACTTGAACCCACAACCTTCTGACCCAGAGGCGAGAGCACTGCCACTGAGCCGAGGCAAATGCCTTAATGAGTAAACTCTGAGCAGAACAAAAGTGGTCAACCTTTCTCACTGGGTAGACAGGAAAGGAAATGGTAAACCACATGCCTGGACTGCCCACCGGAGAGAAAGGGCCCCCTCCCCCACACTGAACAAATTAGGACAACTCTTGCTACTAGTTGCAGGGAGATGGATCCCCCATCCCGCTCTGGTTAACCTTCCCACAACCAACATGGGGACATCTGCCCATCAGAACGAGTGATGTTCCCCTTGGCCTGGGGAACTGGGGCAGTAACAGGTTACCTTGGGGCCTGTTCTCGAAGAGTCTCTCAGCACAAACTGGAACCAGAGAAGCTGCCTCGGTCCATCAACCTGCTCTGCTCCCAGTGTAGGAAGCCGGGTTTAGTGATACATTCCTCCCACAGGCACCGTGCAGTCAGGATGCACAGTGGCTCCGTGAAATATCCATGGACTCCCATTGAGTGTGTGGATTCAGCACCTGAATATGGAATGAGCTGTTAGAGTATCTGTGTGAAAATACCTTTAATGGGACAATTACTGCACCAAGTGTTTTGCCGATGTAGTGTTAGAGATTCAGATTGAGAGATAATGGGCTGAATATTCCGGCCTCGCTGGGTCTGTACGAGGTGCACATGGACCCGGCGAGGCCTCGCAAAAGCCGACTGTCGGGGCGCGAGGCGCATGCACCGAGAACCGGCTTTTCCCATCGGTCAAGATTTTGCTGGACAGATCCTCCTTATCCCCGGGAGAAGGACATCCACACGGACTATTTGTCCAACTCATGCCCAGCAAATGTCCTTCAAACTTTTACACCTGGTAAAAGCAGGCGCATAGCTTACTTTTAGCAGTGTAAGAGTTTTCAAACATATAAAAGTAACATTTAAGCACTTATTTTTATATCAAAAACCCTGTCCATTAAGGAAAGTTTATTTTGAACCCTGTAAAAACACTAATAAAAATTCCCAAAAATATTTTTTCTTAAACATTTAATTAAATTTAATTTCTATTAATTTTAAATCTATGAGGTGTTTTATTTATTGTGCTGTGTTTTGGTGTTTTAGCATTTTTTCTCATTGATAGTAATGGGAGTCCGTACAAACAGAGCTCCCATTTTTATCAATGAGAATACTGCATCGTGATTGGTGGTCCAGGCCCTGACTCCGGCGTGTACGCTGTAAGGGTTACTAAATGCCTAGTCCCCCGTTACACGGTTCTTCATGTCAGGATTTATAAAGAACAAAATTACACACGGCAGTGTTTTGGCTCAACCAAAATTAGTTTGTTTTATTGAACCTACACACAACTCCCTCCCCAATATAAATCACTACGGTCTGTGGTGGGACTAACACACCCACACTACAAACCCCTACGAGAAGGTCACTTACATCGGCACAACTTGACAGGGTTAAACCCCTACGCGATTTGACTGTTACATATAAAGTGACCCAGACCCAATCACAAAGCCCTTCTCTGGCTGGAACAAACATACAATCACCAGTTCCTCGGTCGTCTTCTGAGCTTGCAGCTGGTGTCCCGAAGACTGGTTAATGGCTGCTTCTGTACTGCTGTGTTCTGCTGCTGCGTGCCTTCGAAAGTGGCTCTTCTTTATACCAAAAACCAACTAACCATCTTGGAACAGATTTAACACGATGGCCGCATCAAATGTGATCTCTTGATGGCTAATTGTTGCCCATCGAGAGTCATTGTTCATGATTGTTATGAGGTCCTTTGCAAGGCTGGTTTTCTATTAGTATTCATATCCGCGTGGCTCAGGGTCCGCTCCATTGTCTCGGCCGACCCCGATACAATCACCATCATCATCGGCAGTCCCTCGAAATCGAGGAAGACTTGCTTCCACTCTAAAAATGAGTTCTCAGGTGACTCAACAGTCCAACACGGGAATTACAGTCTCTGTCACAGGTGAGACAGACAGTTGTTGAGGGATAGGGTGGGTGGGGAGTCTGGTTTGCCGCACGCTCCTTCCGCTGCCTGCGCTTGGTTTCTGCATGCTCTCGGCAACGAGACTCGAGGTGCTCAGCACCCTCTCGGGTGCTCTTCCTCCAATTAGGGCGGTCTTTGTCCAGGGACTCCCAGGTGTCGGTGGGGATGTTGCATTTTATCAAGGAGGCTTTGAGGGTGTCCTTGAAATGTTTCCTCTGCCCACCTGGGGCTTGCTTGCCGTGTAGGATCTGTTCAACCTTCGTCGCCTCCAGGCCAGATCCAAGGCCGTCCCATCCTCTGTCGTCGAGCTACAACACTTGTGTCTGCGCACACAGAGGCTGAACTCCAAGTCACCATCAACATCTTCACTGAGGCATACAAATCATGGGCCTTACGCTAAACATCCGTAAGACAAAGGTCCTCCACCAACCTGACCCCGCCACACAGCACTGCCCCCCAGACATCAAGATCCACGGCGCGGCTCTGGACAATGTGGACCACTTTCCACACCTCGGGAGCTTATTATCAGACAAGGGCAGACATCGACAACGAGGTTCAACACCGCCTCCCATGCACCAGCGCAGCCTTCGGCCGCCCGAGGAAGAGAGTGTTCGAAGATCAGGCCCTCAAATCTGGCACCAAGCTTTTGGTCTACCCTGATACCAGCCTTTCTGGAGCCACAGTCCAGGGTACATTCTTTAAACAATGTAACCCCTAAAGGTAAATGAGTATCTAAATGTTCCTGTATCTTTTCAGGCAGGAAACCATTGAAGGTGCGAATGTCTCTCTTCAGCTGCCATTGTCTGGTTCTCTACGTTGCTCCGGGACCACCAGGAACTTTCCTGGATTTTTTTCGGGTTGGAGGCGTTTGTGCGAAGGAAGCCTCCGGCCGCAATTTCCCCCATTATCTGATCATGATCACATTGCTGTTTGTGGGACCTTTCTGTGCACCATGTTTCCTACGTTAAAAAACAAAGCCTTGCATTTATCTAGCCCTTTGAATCTATTGATATTGAAAGTATATAAGGCAAACATGAAATCTAGTGTGTTAGAGCAGGTGTTCCCCACCTGGGGGTCCGTGAGAAGGTCTCGAGGGGTCCACCATAAAAAGGCTTCCACGGACTGAAGCTGGTGTTCCACATCAGTGAGTGGGCCCAGAATGGTGCTCCACCCAGTGGCTGCCCCGGGAACTGCAGCTATAAACATCTCCCATTGAGCAGAGTTTCAGTCTCTGGTTTATTCACTTTTACCCAGTCCCCGAGTGTTCCTCGCCCTGAACCACACCGGGGTAGGGAACCCACCCACCCACAATTCATCACAATCGGTCGAAGAGCTGACAGGGGAGATAAATTCGCCGTTGCACACCAGAGCTGGGGGGCCATAATGAAAATGCCGGCGCTAAATGTAACCGAGTCAGTCGCCGAACTCCGATTCAGATCCTGGGAAAAGCCGAGTCTTAAAGGTGCACCTAGTAATGTACCTATTAAAGTTTTCAAAATCACTTTTTCTCAAGCTGAACTCTTATGTCTGTCTGCCGCTGCAAACTGGGAGGCTCACCACCGTGCTGTGTGTAAACGTTGCACTGACTGTGACCTCCGAGGGAAGTGCTTCCTCATCCCTTTAAGTAGCCACCAGTTACTGACTCTGCAAGCCTGGACCTACTGTTTTTACAGACGTTGTTCCTGGCGGCCGTTAAATGAGGCGCCGCACCTAATTTACCGACCGGGGCACAAGTGTGGGTGTTGCACCAGGAATATGCCATGATCGGAGTGATCGGCAGCAGCTGGGCGTTACTGGTTTGTGCCCCCGGTGAGCCTCGAATGGATTTTTGGTCGGGGCGCTAAACGCTGTGTAAGAGAAAAATTTGGCATTAGGGGTACCAGTGGGACAAGCGTTAAAGTGCTGGTTCCTGCACCGGTACCCATAAGGAGGTAAAAGGCCTCGCTTTGGCCTTGTACATTCCAGTACCAAGGCTCCAGAAGTTATCACTTCAATAATATTCCGACAGGATACGATGTGAGAACCTAAACAGACATTGATAAGACCTTGCGAAGAGTCTCGAGGCAGACTCACGGCATCAAGGAGAATCAACAAATTCTGACCTAATGAAGTCATTCTAGACACGGCCTAAGGTGGTCACAAGGGTCTTGGCCTGTCAATCCAAAGTAGCACTAATATGGTAGTCCAATTAGAGAAGTAGCACTGATAAGGTAGTCCAATTAGAGATCCAGGGAGATCTTATCAGGGAACGGAGGGGTTTTTGAAATGTATAAAAGTTGTATAATTGTGCTGTTCGGGGAGCATTTCCACACAGGCGGCTGTGATGAGAGGTGTTCCCGAACGTTCGTAATAAAAGATTGTTATACCTTGCCATCCGTCTCTGTCTGCTAACTCCGGGGGCTGGTACACGGGTTGGGGCGAGCGTCGACCCTCTATATCATGGTGCAGGGACAAGACATATTGACCCAAAGCGTGGCAGTACGAGTGTACGGAGCCAAGGGAAGACATATAGATATAAATAATGTCCTGCATACCTAACATGAATTAAAGGGAATGCCCAAGATCCTCATAGCCCTGAAGAAAATGGGTAACACGGCTATTCGTAACTACGTAATGCCATAAAAAAAGCTGATAGTGACTATCTTAAGTGACATATGGATCCAAAAAAAATAGAGTCGGCCAAACAATTAATAAGCTTTGTTGAATAAAAAGAGACTTTTGTGAATGTCTGTCGTTGAGTGAGAGTCCTTGTGTGATTTTTTTGACTGTGGAATGAATTTTTCCTGTGTCTGAAAGCTTGTTTGGTGTTGTCCTATATGTAGGAAGTTTTACGTTAGAAAAGCAGGTGTGGAATTATTCGGATGGAGTGTGGAGGAAAGATGACAATGTAGTGGACCCGAAATAAAAGATTGGCATTACAAAATTTGAATTGGGATTTTGAGATATTAAGAGAAGGCACAGCAAAATACTGAGATGGATTCAAACTAAAAAAAAATATTAAATTAAATCTGATCTCTTAAAAAAGCTGGAGGAATAAAACTAAAAGGTTTGGAAACAATCTCGAAGTACCTTCAGGGATCAGGTCAAAATCTTGGGTGAGTAGCGAGCTATCTGCAAAGGTGTAAAAGGGACTTTTGAAAAAAAAAGTTAAAACGGCAAGCTTTAGCAGTTTAGAAAAACAGTTTACATTGTAACGGCCTTGAAACTGGAACATTTGAGATAACGAAAAGCAGCCCCCAAAGCCTACGTGCTAGACTCCGTTCTAGTTATGGAAAAAAAAAGATTAACTCACAACTTTGAAAGAAAACAAATTGAACAAATTTGAAAGAAAAAGTGTCTTCGATTGTCTGATGATTTTAAATTAACAAATTTATGGAGACACGAGCCCTCCGTGTAAAATGCAAAACCTAATTTGAAGAAAGGAGATCTGAAAAAAAAAGACGTAACGTACTAAATAGGTGCTGAAAAAAAGGGGGTGTTTGCGATGGAAAAAGACACAACTTACTAAATACTAGTTGATAATGGCTGCGAGAAAGATATTGGTTTAATTGAAAAAAAAGAATTTGAAGAGGTAAAAGACACTCTCCATTGATAATGATTTTAAATTACGAGAAAGTTTCACTGCAGTTTGAAAGAGTTCCAAAATGGACGTTGTTAGCAAGAAAAGTCCCGAACAGTCTAAACAAGCAAGAGGGTTTTGAAAATAATGAGGAGAAAAGATCTAAACTATGTGAACTCAGCACAGAAAAAAAAACTGGGAATTAGAGAATCTTACTGAATTTTAAAATTCTTACAGAAAATGGAACTGGCACGGAAGTTTAGATTTTGTGCTGAGAGAGAAATAAAACACAAGATTTGCCCAGTGAACGGGACCATAAAAAAAAGTAAAATGTTGGAATGTATAAAGCTTGTGTGAGAATTGGATTTCAGTAAACAAAATAGCTATTAAAAATGTGTGGTCTCATTTAAAATCAAAAAAAAAATCTTTAGCAAGTACTTGAATTAGAAGTTAAGAAAAAATTGGAGTTTAATCTAAAACGCTGTCCTTCCTGATGAGAAGACTTTTATTATGACGGCTTTACTAATGATTTCTGCTGTTTTAACGGATTCCTAATTTCTAAGCAAGTTTTGAAGGCACAAAGACTTTAAAAAAATGATTATGCAAAGTCACGTAATGACATCAGGCCTTATTACAAACCTGTAAAGGAGTTAACCCTTTGCATTGACAGCTGTTTTATACTGGACATTATTAATTTGGATTTCTTAATAGAATAAAAAAGACTCACCTGACAGACACAGGAAATGGTGGGATAGTCAGTATAAAAATAAAACAGAACTAGCCTATGTAATAATACTCGCCTGATACAAATAAAAGATACTCAAACAAAACAAATTCAAGAGTTAAAGGCTAAGATAAATAAGCTGGAAGAGATTTTTTTTAAATGGGACCAGATGGATCGTGCAATGTGCAGCCATAGCACCATCACCTATGGCAATAGAGCCAATGTACCCCACGGTGGGTAAGTGTAATCCACAAACCCAACCTAACCCTTACCTCCGATTTCACAGAGTGACCTCGACATGCATGGATAAAAGATGAGTAGACCAGAACCTAACACCTGGTGATGACCAGGCTATCTGTTTAAAACTTACAGATAAAACACTCACCGAGATGGGACCGCAGCGGCTACTTCGAACCTTACGACCCATGCAAGCATTAGATAATGCAGACGGACTAGGAGAGATATAGCACACGCAGGAAAGACACAGCTACATGAGATGGGGCTTTGTTTAATTTAATTGACAAAATATGCATCCCAGCAGCCAAGGACTGGAGCAAGGACAGAACTTATTTTAACGCATGGCTATGCTATGGGTGCCAGTAGATTCCGAGGACAGGAGCAAGTTCACAGGACCAAAAGGGGAAGGGCGCAGAAATCCAACTGGATGGAATGTCAGCTCTGGAAGCTCATGCCTGGGTGGATGAAGCTGCAAATCAAGCAGCCAAATCCACCCTGCAAGATACAGAAGGGTGGGAACAGAACGGAGCAAAAAGGGGGGTGGGACCCCAGGATGTTTAGGAAAACTGGCCAGTGGGATAAAATAAAGGTCCGGCTGGGACACCAAACACGCCCAAAGGAAGCCCTACCGCTGCCCCGACAACCACCCTGGGGACAACAACTCTTCCCAGCACAACCACGCAAGTCCCCCATAAGCCCGTCCATAAAGACTGGAGCCAAAGCGGGGCTAGTAATAAAAGAATCTAAAGAAAGGATATAATTTGGGATGGGTCAGCGACGACTTAACCTAAACCTAACGGATATCATTCTTCCTAGCTTCTGTGGTAATGAAACTATAAGTCTATACCAGAACCTGACACAACGGATCCTCGAAGGCCCGGAATCCACTACCCTGAGATTTAATGTCAGAAAGGGAACAGGACAAGGTTGAACACAAAGGGGAATACTGGAAACACTAGGCACGGGTTATGCGGCAGGGGTTACGACGATGAATTCCAGAGACCTGTATGCAATAGACGACCGGGTTAACAACTTAACGTAAATCTTGAGGGGTTTACTGGGGAGGGAGTTGGATAACCAAGCCCTACAAGCGCGGTTGAAGATGGCGCGGAAGGGGAACTGTTACAGGTGGCCCATACATTACAGAAACATGCCAAGACAATAAATTTGATCCACGCAATGGGGAACGACATAAGTAAACGATTACAAGCTGAGATAGTTTGCTCCGGGTATGGGGCCTGGATTAAGTGAAGTACAACATAACTTGGAGCAACTCCAGAATGGGGACATACCAGATTGGATCCCAAACAGCATACTTAACAACTGGACTCTCGATAAAAAAATGAATAACACGTGCGAGGTACAAAGGAATAGTCACGCATGGATGTCAAATTTCAGATGTATTACTGGGCGTGTGAATATGATCGGATTTATGTTGTCCATACCACAGTATGATGTAACAAAGGGAGACCCCTTATACCAGATCAATAATATCGGTGAAGTAAGAAACCAAACTCGGTTGCGTTATCATCAGCCTGCCAGACAGGTGATTAAAATTAACAATAGTACCAAGGGCATTGACATAACTGACTGCTATAAAATTAACCAAGTGGTTTTATGTTGAGGTACGCCACGAATGACGAATGATGATTGCAGATTCCACCAAACAAATGGATGCTTGCTAAGTATCACTCCTCGCGAACACAATTCTGAAACAATCACTGCTCCACAAGGGAATGGAGATTTGGTGCATGAGCACAGGAGCAGCCAACCCGACGATTAAGACCAAGGGAGGAGTCACCCGCTGTGTCATCACCAACCCTGACTTCTGTTTCAGGCCCATGGGAAAATAGACATAAATGGATACCACATACATCCTGAGACAACGGAAATCATCCATGGAATGGTCACGGATACCCTCCGAGAAGGGTACAAGGAGGCAGTATGGGAATCGCAAGAAAAACAGATACCCGAATTAAGTGAGGAACGATTGGTGCACTATCCAGCTGATGGAAGAAATAGACAAACCTACAAAGAGACACGAGCGCGATGCTGGCCAACCAGCCTTGGTACTCAAAACTGTGGAACATTGGACTTAATATTCAGATCCACCCATGGATAAGAATTATATCACATGCACTTGTAGTAATACAAGGCCTGGTCCTGATGGTACTGGTAGGGCTAACCTGTGCACGAATTAAACAGGCCAAACGATATGTCAGGGCACACACTATGATTAAGGCCATAAGGGATGAAAATTTAAGCAGTCCTACAGGAAGGACTTACCTTATATAACTCTGCGGGAAAGGTCTCAGGAGGTTCCGAAGCTTGGGAGATGGCCACCCAGGTGAACGGACCTATCTGGAACTTGCCTACAAGGAGATAGTTATCAGGAAATATGGCCAGCTTGGCGTATAGCCAAGGGCCAAAAGGGGGGAAATGTAAGAGAAATTTGGCATTAGGGGTACCAGCGGGACAAGGGTTAAAGTGCTGGTTCCTGCACCGACCCATAAGGAGGTAAAAGGCCTCTCTTTGACCTTGTACATTCCAGTACCAAGGCTCCAGAAGTTATTAATTCAATAATATTCCAACAGGATACGATGTGAGAACCTAAACAGACATTGATAAGACCTTGCGAAGAGGCTTGAGGCAGACCCACAGGCATCAAGGAGAATCAATAAATTCTGACCTAATGAAGTCATTCTAGTCACGGCCTAAGGTGGTCACGAGGGTCTTGGCCTTTCAATCCAAAGTAGCACTGATAAGGTAGTCCAATTAGAGATCTAGGGAGGTCTTACCAGGGAACGGAGGGGTTTTTGAAATGTATAAAAGTTGTATGATTGTGCTGTTCGGGGAGCATCTCCACTCACAGGTGGCTGTGATGAGAGGTGTTCCGGACGTTCGTAATAAAAGATCGTTATACCTTGCCATTCGCCTCTGTCTGCTAACTTCGGGGGCTGTTACGTGGGTTGGGGCGAGCGTCGACCCTATATATCAGAGGGCCCGCTCGTGGGAGGAGAAGCCTTCCTATTTTCCCCCTAAACGCTGCACTCCCGGTCGGTAACCTCTTACGTTCCCATTAATGCCCCCTCTGGCCACTAACTGAGGCATTAGACAACCGAAAATCCAGCTCTTTGTGCCTTTAACACAGATCCTGTGGATTTATTCTGCCATCAAATAAAACTTGCACAAAGATCCGAATACAATTAAATTCTGGCAGATAAATCTCCGCTCCTCTTTGACTTTCAATTCTACAAACATGAGCCGTGAAGGCACAAAAATGACCAATTATTTTGCATCCTAAGGAATTGAAAACCTGTTAAAACAAGCAGGAATCCTCAGTAACATCACTATTAACATTCCTATTTCTGTCAGACAATTCTGTTGGGAGAAACAATGTTTAGTTTGTTCATCTCATGTTACAAAGAGTCGGGTTTTCTTGGCCTTGTACCCACAATTCAGATTTAACCCCATTTAATAAATCATTGATCATTTATTTACGAGGGGACAAAACCCTTCATTTTATTAACTCTGAGCGAGTTAGTGCTGCCCAACCATAAGATGACTCCAGATTGTTGCCATAGAGACGGCGGGAGATCCTGGGATTCCTGTTGATTCACTTTTACCCTGACCACAGTCACTCACAGGATCAAAGGACGCTGTCAGTTTGCTAACGGCCGACACATTCCAGCACAACCAAGATGCCTTGGACTGAAATAGTCTTCTTAGATCCGAAACTTAGCACAGCTCCAGTCACATTAATTACTCAACATTAACCCCTTATCCACCTTCAATCACTGTCCCCGGCAAGCTGAGAAATTCAAAAAGGGCAAGGTTTTTTAATGTGATGGGGCCGAAATTCAGTGCAGCCAGAAAGCTGGTGGTGTTAAGGGTTTTTCCCCGATTAGTGCCACAAAGTTTGCAGCAGCCATTGGATCCAAATTCAGCTTTTTGACCACAAAAAGTGTTCCAGTCTTATTAGCCCTTCAAACCTGAAAGTTTTCAGTCTTAACTGGGCCTCTGAGCCATATAGGAGGGTGGGTATCACTACTGCCCTGTCGACCATAAGTTTGGTGTCAGATTTGAGGTCCTGGTCTTCAAAAACTCTCTTCCTGAGGTGACCGAAGGCTGCACTGGCACACTGGAGGCAGTGTTGGACCTCGTCGTCGATCACTGCCCTCGCTGATAGTAGGCTCCCAAGGAATGGAAAATGGTCCACATTGTCCAAGGCCTCACTGTGGATTTTGATAACCGGGGGACAGTGCTTGTCACGGGGTCAGGTTGGTGGAGGACCTTTGTCTTATGGATGTTTAGTGTAAGGCCCATGCTTTCGTACACCTGGGTGAAGGTGTTGACGATGGCTTGGAGTTTGGCCTCCGAGTGTGCGCAGACACAAGCGCCGTCTGCGTCCTGTAGTTCGATGACAGAGGACAGGACGGCCTTGGATCTAGCCTGGAGGTGGCGGAGGTGGAAGAGATTCCCATTTATTACCGCTCGGAATGAGCCCTGGATTGAGATTTCAGTTTTCTCTCTGTGAATCTCGGGATCTCTATTTCTCTCTCTCTCTAGTTTTTCCCCCTTTTCTCTATTCTTATTTCTCTCCCAATCCAATTTCCTCATTCTGTTTCTCATTGCCTTTCCTCACTTCTATCTCTTTCTCCTTTCTCTTTTGCTCTCTCTTTCTCTCCCTTCGCTCTTACACCCTCTCTTTCCCTATCCCCCTCTCCTTCGTTCTTTCCCTTGCTCTCTCCCTCTCTCTCACCCTCCCTCCCTCCCTCTCTCACCCTCTCTCTTTCCCTTTCCTTCTCTCTCCTTCCCTCCCTCTCTCCCCCTCTCTCTCCCTCCCCTTGAGTGCGGATTCTGGGCTGAACTCCTCCGGCCCATTGAAGAGGCTCCTGGACTTGTTGCTGTGCAATGCGGAGCTGGCTCCAGGATCTCCCCCAGATGATCCCTTACCGGACTTCTCTGTCAGACCGACTCAGCTGCTATTACTTCGAGGACTCCGGGAGCTTCCAACCCATCCTCAGGTTTGGACCTTACCTTCTTGTCTCTCTCCGCTCCCACGGCTCTGAGATCTCTGCCATTCTGCACCGGCCCTAAAAGCTGGCGGGAGCACCGTCAGCTGAAGGGCCGGCTTTTTCATGCTGAAAATGGGTCTGGGGGGCAGAGCGACAGCGGTGCACACTTTTAGCGCGTCGCTACTGCCGCAAGCCCCACACCACCACGAGAGTCGGAGGTGGCCCACAACAATGCAAGACCTCCCGGGCCCAATCTAAGTCGGGGTGGCCAGTTGAGCCCAAAGCAGTGGCCGCCACAAACGGACAGTTATGGTCCTTCCCGGGATCATAAATTTTGGTGCCATGATCTCATGTCCGTAACTGGAGAGTTTGCATATAATTTACAAGAACCAGAATTTCACCATGGCCACAATAAAAGTCTGGTTTTCACAATTTGATAGGTTAGTTAACCGCAATATCTCTAATTTAATTCAGCAATATCTTAAAAGTCAACACAAGACAGCACAGCAAATCCCCAGTAAATTACATCATCTTTCTTTGTGTTCTTTCTTCAGGCCCCTCTCCAAATGACTGCAAGAAATACTGAACATAACTGAAGAAAAAGTAACTGTCCACAGTGAAACAAAGTCCGTGTAACATTCGTACACAGAAGGGGTTAACAGGGGGCGGAGCTTCCCACTGAAACAGTTCATCACAGACACAGGCTTTTTACAGAAACACTCCACGGAAAGTGACAGAAACCGGCAGCCTTTTGCTTGAACCATTGTCTTCTCACAACAACTTTACTTTCTTTCGCTCTGTGAGGTTTTAATCTCTGTAAGGGGAGCTTGGGGTGTGGGTTCGAATCCACACTCCCCTTGCGTTCTGTACGTGTGATTTATGAGGGTGGGTGAGTAATGAGGCACCAGACACAGTGGGTAAGAGTACAAAATGGCTAATGTTGTTTATTTAGAATAGCAAACACAAAGATAGAGGACATAGGAAGAGGTCATAAAATAGCAGTAATGGCAACATCTCATTCAACAACCCGAAAAATCTCGCAACAGGGAAGGGGAAAACAAGAGGTTAAAACATCCCACTCACACACAACCACACCTCCCACTCCCACCCTTCCTACCAATTCCTCTCCTAAATAGAGTCTGTGAGGGGGTTTGGCCTATACTCACAATCCTATCAACTCCGGGGTTCTGTGGCACTTATTTCAGCTCGGGGTCCCTCTGGGGTGGGTTTTATGTTATTGTTCAGTTTTCCTCTTCGATATTGCGTCGGTTTCTTCTATCTGCCTCTGGGTTATGGTCAGACTACAGCTGTGAATCCAGGTTATTGAACCAGGAGTCCAGGTCTGCACAGCTCTGCGTGCCCCAGCCTGATGCTTCGGCTATTCTCACCCTGTCCAGTGTGTTCAGGGCTAACAGCAGCACCTGCTGCCACTTACCGACCAGGAGGTTGGCTCCTGGGTTTTTAGTCTCGACCAAAATCAAAGTTTGCAAAACTCTCTCAGCTCCTTCCCCCCAACAGCCAGCAGCCCTTTCAAGAACTGACCCCAAACTGTTTTTCTCCACAACTCCTGCAAGTCTTTTCCTCTCCACACCTTTCCTCCCCAACTCTGCCCAGCTCCTTTTTGGTCCACAACTCCCTTTTTCCACAACTCCTTTTCGGGTGGTTCTGTGTCCTATATTTGTATTCAATTCAGTTCTGGTCTTTTCGCGCTCAAACCCAGTGGGCGGTCCATTGTGTAAGTTTGGGCGGGGAGATAGCTTTGAATATTTAATCAGAAGATGTCACAGGTACACGCAGGTGTGAGGACCAGGGTAATGTTTCAGCGCACATAGGTGCCGGGAAGTCTGTGGGTCCTTTGTTATAGTCCTGGGAGTCAGTGGGCCATTCTTGCAGTGATCCATAGTTTGGATTCAGAGCTATTGTCCATATTAATTAGGGAGATAATGGCCCACATTCGTAGTTTGATTGGGGGTGGGGGAGGGGGAGTCATTTTCAAACTGGGCCGGGGAGTCCTTATTGGTTGAAGATTTCCCCACTTCAGGCCTGACTCGACCCCTGATTGGCCTGCCAGAATGCACTTTTCCCCCATTGGCCAGTGCCTCTGTCTCGCTTGTGAGCCAGACTCCACAATGTCTGTATCCACCCACACGTTTTCCCAGCCTGCTTTTACTTGGCCAAAAATATTCATTTAGTATATGGAATGATCCCATGTTAGTTTTCTTGTCCTTACAGTGTTTCAAATGCGGCCGAGAATTTTCAAACCTAACACTCCCCCATTAAAACACTCTGTCTCAGGGTGTTTTCAAAATGTGGAGCTAAACCTTTTCCCTCTCACAGAGCCAATCTTCCCCAAATCTTACCTAAACCCACAATAAACATTAAAATGCACCAATGGTATTCATACATTTGGAATCAATACAATACTGAAAATGTAAAATCTCAACCAATGCCCTTCACCAAAATCATAATAGCACATAATATCACACATCATAGTATGACACTGGTTTTTTTGTTGTTGTAGGGTGAAGTAATATTTCTGGGATTTTGTACTGCTTTGAACAGATCTGTCAGGTGCACTGGTAAAACAAATGGATTGTGGTATCCGAAATGTGCTACATAATTGTCCGTGTTATTAATCATTGATGCCCCGGTGTTGAAACCAGTAAAAACATCATTCCAGATCCCTCTTCTGTGTCTTTTCGGTTTAATGTTGTCTCTGGGTTGTAGACGGTACAGCAAAGTCTTATTCAAATAGCCAAAATCGAGCTCGTAGAATGTCCTGAACATTTCTCGAAGGAGAGCCTGGTAGAGGCGTTCTGTCTCTTTTGGGCACCACTCAGGTAGGTGCACCTCAGTAAGGTTTAGGATGACGGAGGCCATGGCGTAGTGGACCCCCCGGTATAGCAGCTTGTCCGTGGGAACCAAAACCAAACCGTTCTCTGGTCCCTGGGTGGTGGTAGGGCATCTGCCCTTGTCAGTTGGTTCGGTCGGGGCTGTGGGCAGGGGTTGTCTGGGGTGTGCGCTTAACTCGGTGGCGTGGATGGAGCTGGGGTGGCTAACTATGCATGCGACCATGCTCCGGTCCCATCCCATCCCCTCCCCTTCATCCCGCTACTGTCGGGAGAACGCTAAGGAGATGCCTGCTGGGCATATCTTCTCTGATCCCCACCTGCACACATACACTCCTAACTCCGCCTCCCACCATTTATCCCAACACACATTCACTCCCCGCTGGGTGCCCGTGATGGTCCGGTAGGTGCTGTTGTCTAGTCTCTCCCAATCCGCTGTCAGGTTTCCCATGTCCTTGCTCAGCTCCATGAGCCACCACCACCTTCCCACCGGGATGTGCCCCTTACAGGTCAGGCGAACCCTCTTCCCAACCACTACCCTAACCTGGGATGCAGTCACCTCAATGCTGGGGCAGGAGACTGATGCTTCCCCATACGTGACCCCGGGATGGCTGGAGTATCGAGAGGAATTAGACCCCACCCACCCTGGCCACCTTCCCCTGTGGGTATGGTCGGTGCCTGCCCCCCTGAGCATCCAAAAACAATGCCTTCTTCAGTCTCTCCCCGGTAGCCAATGCACATTCTGATGTAGGTGCACAAGCGCCAGATTTTCCTCATCTACTGTTCCTCTTCTGAAAGACAACATCTCATTTGGTTTCTGCACCTCACAGTACCCCTGCACGGGTTTAAACTGTGTGTGCTTATCAAGTCAAGTCATTTCAACTAATTGGTTGAACCGCAAACAGCAACAAACCCTTGAAAAAACAAACAACCTTACACAAAAGAGGAAGTGAGAAAAAAGTCAAGGGGTTTCACCGACTAAACCCTTGAAAAAACAAACAACCTTACACCAAAAGAGGAAGTGAGAAAGAGTCAAGAGGTTCCACGCTCCCCCATCCTATTGGCTCAAAAACCTCACTGTAACACTCCTTATATTGCAGAGGCCACCTGGGCCCCACTACACTCGAGAAAACTTTATATATATCTGTACACACCTACTGCTCTCCTTTTTAATCTGCTTGCCACCCTTCCCGGGTGGCTGTGCTAATCCCTGGGATGCACCTTGGTTTTCCTTTTATGCGGGGGAATGTAGAGGGAAGACCACCTCTCCTTTGGCCTCTTAGGCCGGACCGACCTCCGCGGCCCCTCTGTCTCTCCTGCCAAGGTGTCCCCGAGCTTCGGGTGGTGCTTACTGGGCTGGTACAGCCCCTCACCCACTCCAGAGATGGCTCACTGCCCTCGGGAGCAACAAAAATCCCCCCAGCAGGCTCCTCACTGCCGGGGACTCCCGTATCCTCTGGGGTTGTACAAGGGTTCCACCCAAAACCACTCGCAGCTGATACTCTCACAGCGTTTCCTCTGTTCTTCCAGGGACCACTCGCTGCTGGGACCCGCCGCCACTATCTCGCTTGCAGGCTCCGGGCTGTCCGCACCGAAGGCTAGGCTAGCTCCAACAGGCTCCTCACTGTCGGCGGCCCCTTCCTCTCGTACAACCCCTTCCCTGTCAGGAGACCTTGGCTGCGGGGTCACATCCAGTGACTGGCTGCCTGCCCTGCACGGCCCTTTTCCCCTCGTATCTCTCGGGAAAGTAAAACAGGCTGCGAGGGACGGTGTCACCCTTGGCTGTGGAGTCCGAGCAGATCTCCTAACGGATGGAGGTGAGTCCTCGTCCCATATGTAAGGTGGGAATCCCCCTTCCTGTGGGTCCCAAATCTGTGGGTAGTTTGTACCTGTGAAGCAACTCACTGCTCCTTGTGGTGGGATCGGTGGGGCTGCAGTGGTGGGCTGGGGGCCTGGGCTTCCCGTCGGGATTATCCCTCTGGGCTGTCCTTTCCCACGAGGTTTTTCCTTGTTGAGGTTAAACAGTTCACATTGGTTAATGTGAAACCATTTAACCCGGCGGGGCATCTTGACCGCGTATACCATGGGGCTTGCCTTGTCGACAATGCTGTAAGGCCCCATGTATAGTGGCTCAAAGACTCCCATCCTGGAAAAGTTGCGGACCATGACCTGGTTCCCCACCTGCCACTCGTGGTGTTTGCTCGGTTCCAGCAGCAATCGGTTGGTCTGATGCTGCTTCCCCATGTTAGTGGCCGCCTGCCAGTGAATCTGCTTGAGGTGCTCCAACAGACTCCTGGTAAAGCGGTTCCTATTCACCTCGATTACCTGAGCTTCCATCAGGACCGGGGCAAGTACATGGGTGGGGGTTCGCATGGCTCTTCCAGTCATGAGCTCGTATGGGGAATACCCCGTGCTTTTCGACTGGCTGGCCCGGATCCCCATCAAAACCTCTCCACCCACCTCTGCGGGGAATCCCCAATCTCCTTCCTGAGTTTTTCTTTCAAGGTCCTATTCATACGCTCCACTAGCCCCGAGGACTGGGGGTTGTAGGCGACGTGCCACTTTCCCTCAATCCCCAGCACCTTAAGGGTTGCCTGCATGACCTGTCCCGTGAAGTGGCTCCCCTGGTCGGACTCCACGTACTGTGGAAGTCCCCACCTGGAGAACACCTCCCTAACCAATATCCTGGTGGTCCCTGCTGCTGTGGCTGTTCGGCAAGGGAAGGCTTCAACTCACTTTGTGAAAGTGTCCACCAAAACCAGGCAGTACCGGTACCCTCCTTTAGCCACAGGTCGGGGCCCTATGTAATCGATTTGTATCGATTGCCATGGTCCCTCTACCCTCCTTGCATGTCCTAGAGACACCTTTCTTTTCTGGTGATCTGGATTATTGGTTGCACAGACAAGACAGTTCGCGCAAAATTCACGAGTGTCTTCCCGCAGCTGGGGCCACCACCCGACCTGTTCCACCCATTGCCAGGTGACCTCCAGTCCGGGGTGTCCAGCTCCAGGGCCTGCGTGGGCTAGCTGAAGGAACTCCCTCTGGTGCTGCTGGGGCATTATCCACTGCTCTCCTTTAAACAACATCTTCTCCCTAACATGGATGCCTGTGCCTCCGTACGGTCCTTCGACCTTTTCTCCCGCAGTCAGCTTGTCCATGATGGACTTGAGGACGGGATCTCGTGCCTGCACCTGCTGGAGGTCTGGGGCCAAAGCCACCCCTGTGCTCCCTTGTGTCCCTGTCCGCCCCGGATAGCTGCTATGGGGCCTGCCTCGAGTGGGTTCCACTTGGTTCCTGTTCGGGCTCCCTCTTTGGCCAGCTGATCTGCCTTTTGGTTCCCCGCAGCCCTAGGCTCATGTTTGTTATGGGCCTTTACTTTGTAAATGCAAATGTCTGCCCCGGTCCCTGCTGCCTGCATGATGTGACTAAAGTAAATGTTGGTCCCTGAGAAGATGAGAGGGGGGATTTAATAATGGGAAATGTGGAAATGGCTGAGACCTTAAACAATTATTTTGCTTCGGTCTTCATAGTGGAAGACACAACCATGGCAAAAATTGCTGGTCACGGGAATGTGGGAAGGGAGGACCTTGAGACAATCACTATCACTAGGGGGGTAGTGCTGGACAGGCTAATAGGACTCAAGGTAGACAAGTCCCCTGGTCCTGATGAAATGCATCCCAGGGTATTAAAAGAGATGGCGGAAGTTATAGCAGATGCATTCGTTATAATCTACCAAAATTCTCTGGACTCTGGGGAGGTACCATCGGATTGGAAAGCTGCTAATGTAACGCCTCTGTTGAAAAAAGGGGGCAGACAAAAGACAGGTAACTATAGGCCGGTTAGTTTAACATCTTTAGTGGGGAAAATGCTTGAAGCTATCAATAAGGAAGAAATAGCGGGACATCTAGATAGGAATAGTGCAATCAAGCAGATACAACATGGATTCATGAAGGGGAAATCATTTTTAACTAATTTACTGGAATTCTTTGAGGATATAACGAGCATGGTGGATAGAGGTGTACCGATGGATGTGGTGTATTTAGATTTCCAAAAGGCATTCGATAAGGTGCCACACAAAAGGTTACTGCAGAAGATAAAGGTACGCGGAGTCAGAGGAAATGTATTAGCATGGATAGAGAATTGGCTGGCTAACAGAAAGCAGAGAGTCGGGATAAATGGGTCCTTTTCAGGTTGGAAATCGGTGGTTAGTGGTGTGCCACAGGGATCGGTGCTGGGACCACAACTGTTTACAATATACATAGGTGACCTTGAAGAGGGGACAGAGTGTAGTGTAACAACATTTGCAGATGACACAAAGATTAGTGGGAAAGCGGGTTGTGTCGAGGACACAGAGAGGCTGCAAAGAGATTTGGATAGGTTAAGCGAATGGGCTAAGGCTTGGCAGATGGAATACAATGTCGGGAAATGTGAGGTCATCCACCTTGGCAAAAAAAACAGTAAAAGGGAATATTATTTGAATGGGGAGAAATTACAACGTGCTGAGGTGCAGAGGGACCTGGGGGTCCTTGTGCATGAATCCCCAAAAGTTAGTTTGCAGGTACAGCAGGTAATCAGGAAGGCGAATGGAATGTTGGCCTTCATTGCGAGAGGGATGGAGTACAAAAGCAGGGAGGTCCTGCTGCAACTGTATAGGGTATTGGTGAGGCCGCACCTGGAGTACTGCGTGCAGTTTTGGTCACCTTACTTAAGGAAGGATATACTAGCTTTGGAGGGGGTACAGAGACGATTCACGAGGCTGATTCGAGAAATGAGGGGGTTACCTTATGATGATAGATTGAGTAGACTGGGTCTTTATTCGTTGGAGTTCAGAAGGATGAGGGGTGATCTTATAGAAACATTTAAAATAATGAAAGGGATAGACAAGATAGAGGCAGAGAGGCTGTTTCCGCTGGTCGGGGAGACTAGAACTAGGGGGCACAGCCTCAAAATACGGGGGAGCCAATTTAAAACCGAGTTGAGAAGGAATTTCTTCTCCCAGAGGGTTGTGAATCTGTGGAATTCTCTGCCCAAGGAAGCAGTTGAGGCGAGCTCATTGAATGTATTCAAATCACAGATAGATAGATTTTTAACCAATAAGGGAATTAAGGGTTATGGGGAGCGGGCGGGTAGGTGGAGCTGAGTCCATGGCCAGATCAGCCATGATCTTGTTGAGTGGCGGAGCAGGCTCGAGGGGCTAGATGGCCTACTCCTGTTCCTAATTCTTATGTTCTTATGTTCTTATGTTCTTATGTTCTTATGTGCTGCAGTTGGGGTTTTATGGCCAGGGGCTTACCGTCTGCAGATGTATACCCGCGACGGGACCAGATGGCTCGGTACTCCGTGCAGGCATTGCAGGTGAACATACTATCTGAAAAGATAGTACAGGGCCGTGGGAATTCATCGGGGTGGGTGACTACATACATGACTGCTGACAGTTCAGCATGCTGGGCGCTCATGGTGGTTGGGAGCTTTATGGCCCTGGCAATGCCTGCCTGGGGATCATAAATTCCACACCCTGTGAGCCTTTCCTCCGCCACCACCGTGCTGGACCCATCAACGTAGATCTCCCAGCCGTGGGGATGGATCCCCGCCCGGAGCCCTATGTCCACGTCCCAGACCCCCTCAACGGAGCAACGGTGGGCTTTCCCGGGGCATGTTGGCTGCCAGTCAGGGCTCACACGTCCCTTTTACTCACAAATCCATCTGTGAGAGCAGGAGGGTCCAGCGAGCAATGCGTATGCTGCTCACTGTCCCATCCTTAATTCTCCCATCCAGCAGTATCTGAGTGGGGGTGTGATGAGTGAGGAGGGTGATTGGGGACACTCCTGTAAACACCTGCAACCACTTCACAGCCCAGTGGGTGGCCAGCAGATGCATTTCACTGTTTGAGTTACCCCTCTCAACCTCAGTGAGGACCCTGGAGGAGTAGACCACCGGCCTCAGCTGGCCGTGCTGCTGTTGCATCAGCACAGCTCTTAAGCTATTCCCGCTGGCTGCTACCTCCAGGAAAAATTCCTCGCCCTCATCTACCGCTCCCAGGGCCGGAACTTTCTGCAGGTCTCCCTTGAGGCGGGTAAACGCTGCATCACAGTCCTCATCCCACTCCCACTCCACGCCTTTGCGCAGGAGCCGGAGTAGGGGGGCTGCAATGGCTGCGTAATCCTCAATGAAGTCCCTGCAGTAACCGGTCAGACCTAGGAATGACCTCACCCCTGTAACTGTAGTCGGAGCCAGTAACTCCTGAACTGCCCTCCTCTTAGCCTCATCAATGACTCTCTCCCCTGCCCAGCCCCAGGAATTTTACTTCTGTCTGGCCGATCTGTGCCTTCTTAGGGTTTACTTTAAAACCCTCCTCGTGCAGCAGTCCCAACAGCTCTGTCAGCAGGGGACCGTGCTCTTCCTCCGAATCGGAGAATAGCAGCAGGTCGTCCACATACTGGACTAGCTGTCTGGGTCTGCTGAACTCTTTCAGGCAGTTGGCCATACACTGATGAAAAATGCTCGGGCTGTTGCGGAAGCCCTGGGGAAGACAGTTCCAGGTATACTGCTGTCCTTTGAATGTAAAGGTGAATTTGTACTGGTCCTCCCACTGCAGCGGGATGGACCAGAACCCATTCGAGATGTCCAGCACCGTAAAGACGGCTGCGGACGCGGGGATGGCTGTGACTAGGTCGCCTACGGCTGCCACTGTGGGCGCACAGGCAGGGATATTTTTATTGAGGACTCGGTAGTCCACCGTGGCCCTCCAAGAATTGTCCGGTTTCCTAACCGGCCAAAGTGGAGAGTTCACATGTGTGGCTATTGGTCTCAACACTCCCTGTCTGACTAGAGATCCCAATGCAACCTCTAGGTCTGCCTCAGCCTCCCTGGGAAAATTATACTGCTTCTGGGGCTTAGACATGGGGTCCCCATCTACTCTGACCTCGACCCCATTTACCCGTCCACAGTCGTGCTTATGCCTGGCAAATGCCGCCAGGTTGGCCCGACAAAAGCCTGATAGATCATCGGGGTGCCGTCTACCAGACCGCCGAGGTCATATCCCTCGTTCGGCTTTACAATGCAGATGGAACCCTTCCCCTGCTTCCCCTGGATGACTGCTGTACCTTCCCCCTCCCCGGTGTCAACTGTGCCCCACAGACAGTGGTTCCTCAGGTCGACCAGAATTTTCTGGCCGCTGAGGAAATCTGCCCCTAGGATGCCTTTACCCACTCCCTCCCATGGCAGAAGGACACACTTCCACATGGTGTGGAGGGTGCCTATGTGTATCTGCAGTGGTTTGGAGAAGAAGCCCTCGCGTTCTTCTCCAGTGAAGCTGGTTAGGCAGTAGGGGATCCCACTGGATAGGGGTGAGGTGGTCGGGTCGTCTACATGAACCAGGGTGCACGAGGCCCCTGTGTCCAGCAGATACTCCCCCCGGAGCCCCTCAACCCCCATCATGGTCTGCTCCACGCATCATAGGTGACCGGGCAGAGGTACACGGGTTCCTCGGGATCTAGTCATTGGGGGGTGTTGGTCTGGGCCTGAGGGACTTCTTCCCCGGTCATGGCTGCGACCTTCCCAGTTTGGGTAAGGAGTGCCTGCAGAGCTGCGAGGAGACCCTCGAGTGGGGCGGCAGGGCTGGGCACAGCTGGTTTGGGAGGGCTTGCAGCCGCGGGGACTGGGGCTGAGGTTGGGACCTGTGGACCTCTCTTTTCCTGCCTCGGATCCCGCCATTCCCTCCTCATGTGTCCTGTTTTCCCGCACCCGTAGCAAACCACCTCTCTGCCTGCCTGCCAATTCCCTTCTTACCTCCACTCTCTCTTATCAGAGCCGGGGCGGATCTCACACACCTTCCCCTTGGTGGGTTTCTCCCCCCCGATTGTGTCATTACGAAAAGAGAGGGTCAGCTGCCTCAACACCGTCTCCTCTGTGGCTTGGGGGTCTCTGAAATCGAACCACAGGTTGGCCTGGGCACGCAACTCAGGTAGGCTGTTTGCCACCAGTGCACGCAGCCAGCGACCATGTTGATGTACATCCAGCTGGGTTCGGTCCAAATTTCCCCATTGGCTTCCGCATACACTGGCCACAGTCGATCAGCGAACGCCTGGGGGGTCTCCCCTGGTCTCTGAACAGTGGCCTGTACCTGGTTGAATGGACAGCCATCGTTCAACCCCATGGCCTCCAGGATATCCTCCTGGAGAGCGGCCACTGTTCGCTGACCCCTCTTACACTCAGCAGAGAGAGCCTGACACAGGGCTGGGTCCAGTGAGAACAGGAGCAGTTTGCAGTCATTTATGTCTCCTACCTGCTCTACTTCCATAAAGTGGACAGAGGGGTCTCCTTTTTGGGTCAGTTTATTCACATGGGCCACCATCTGCCGCAGCTGGGTCGCACTGTGGGGAACCACGTATTGATTGGTTCTGTAGGGGACCCTCAGCCTGACCCACTGTGGGTGGTCTGAATCTACTCTGCCTGATGGGGCACATTGGGGCTGGTCCCGGAGGTTTAGATTCCAGCATTTCACCCTGCCTCTCCACCAGGATCCCCAATGTGGCTGTGGGAGAGGGCCTGTAGGATTCTTCCTCCCTATCCTCCTCCCCACAGCCTGTTTCACGATGCTCCCCCTTCCGCACCTCGGCTGGGCTGATAAAGCACACCACTCCTTTACTGGGTGCCTTGCTTTCAGCCCAGCCAAGGGCTTTTGCCTCAGCTGGGGCCAGAACTTTGGTGTCGGGCTGGGTGGGGATTCGAGTCTCGGGCACTTCCAGAACTTTTGCTCCGGCTAGAACAAGGGCTGCTTTGGCTTCAGCCAGAGCCAGGGTGAGCCGATCAATTTGTTCCTGAAAGGAACAATGATCCACCTCTGCCCTGCTGTGGCACGCCTGAAGCGCAGCCTGTAGCTGGAGACTCTTCCCCTCTCCCAACCTTCCCTGGTTCTGAGCCTGGGCAAGTTCCTCCTGAAGTCCCGACGTAACCTTTTCCCTCAGTTACCTGGGACTGAAGGTACTCCCTGTGGTTGCGATAGCTTTCTCCATCCCTCTCTCGTTCCTGCCTCTCCCACTTGAAATCCTGATCCAGCTTTTCCCTTTCTTTGCTGGTCTTTACTAGCTTCTCTCTCTGCTCAGCTAACTCTGTCTGCAGTACTTCTACCTGCCTGTCCAAGACCTGTATTTGCTTCCGAAAGCAAATCAGCCACACTGCCTTTTCCACTGATCTTTTATGATCTTTACTCTGGGTCCACCTGGCTGCTGCGTCCTCAGGCCGTTCAGCCCTCAGCAGCGCCTGCACCCACTTCCTTGAGTAGTTTATCCTTGCTGTTACATACCTATCAATCCTACCCTCCATTCTATACTCCTCTCCACCAAGACTGACTGTTCCTTACCCTCACTCAACGCACGTCCCCTCCTACCTGGCTCACCATTGTAAGGGGAGCTTGGGGTGTGGGTTCGAATCCACACTCCCCTGAGGTTCTGTACGTGCGATTTATGAGGGTGGGTGAGTAATGAGGCACCAGACACAGTGGGTAAGAGTGCAAAATGGCTAATGTTGTTTATTTAGAATAGTAAACACAAAGATAGAGGGCATAGGAAGAGGTCATAAAATAGCAGTAATGGCAAAATCTCATTCAACAACCCGAAAAATCTCGCAACAGGGAAGGGGAAAACAAGAGGTTAAAACATCCCACTCACACACAACCACACCTCCCACTCCCACCCTTCCTACCAATTCCTCTCCTAAATAGAGTCTGTGAGGGGGTTTGGCCTATACTCACAATCCTATCAACTCCGGGGTTCTGTAGCACTTATTTCAGCTCGGGGTCCTTCTGGGGTGGGTTTTATGTTATTGTTCGGTTTTCCTCTTCGATATTGCGTCGGTTTCTTCTATCTGCCTCTGGGTTATGGTCAGACTACAGCTGTGAATCCAGGTTATTGAACCAGGAGTCCAGGTCTGCACAGCTCTGCGTGCCCCAGCCTGATGCTTCGGCTATTCTCTCCCTGTCCAGTGTGTTCAGGGCTAACAGCAGCACCTGCTGCCACTTACCGACCAGGAGATTGGCTCCTGGGTTTTTAGTCTCGACCAAAATCAAAGTTTGCAAAACTCTCTCAGCTCCTTCCCCCCAACAGCCAGCAGCCCTTTCAAGAACTGACCCCAAACTGTTTTTCTCCACAACTCCTGCAAGTCTTTTCCTCTCCACACCTTTCCTCCCCAACTCTGCCCAGCTCCTTTTTGGTCCACAACTCCCTTTTTCCACAACTCCTTTTCGGGTGGTTCTGTGTCCTATATTTGTATTCAATTCAGTTCTGGTCTTTTCGCGCTCAAACCCAGTGGGCGGTCCATTGTGTAAGTTTGGGCGGGGAGATAGCTTTGAATATTTAATCAGAAGATGTCACAGGTACACGCAGGTGTGAGGACCAGGGTAATGTTTCAGCGCACATAGGTGCCGGGAAGTCTGTGGGTCCTTTGTTATAGTCCTGGGAGTCAGTGGGCCATTCCTGCAGTGATCCATAGTTTGGATTCAGAGCTATTGTCCATATTAATTAGGGAGATAATGGCCCACATTCGTAATTTGATTGGGGGTGGGGGAGGGGGAGTCATTTTCAAACTGGGCCGGGAAGTCCTTATTGGTTGAAGATTTCCCCACTTCAGGCCCGACTCGACCCGATTGGCTGCCAGAATGCACTTTTCCCCCATTGGCCAGTGCCTCTGTCTCGCTTGTGAGCCAGACTCCACAATGTTTGTATCCACCCACACGTTTTTCCAGCCTGCTTTTACTTGGCCAAAAATATTCATTTAGTGTATGGAATGATCCCATGTTAGTTTTCTTGTCCTTACAGTGTTTCAAATGCGGCCGTGGATTTTCGAACCGAACACCTCTGTCTTCATTCTAACTTTGGACAAAGGGAAGGGTGAACTGAGGCAGAATACAGGGGGATAGTGTCATCGGGGCACCAGTCGACAGTCCCAGATTACTGCATCTGTCCCCGCTGGTTCCAAGCCCAAAACCATCCCACATTCCAACCTCTGCCTACACTTACAATCATAGAATGGTTACAGCACAGGAGGCCATTCAGCCCATGCGGCACTCTGCAAGAGCACTTCAGCTAGTCCCAATCTCCCGGCCTTTCCCCGCATTCCTGCAAACTGTTCCCTTCAGGTACTTATCCAATTCTCTTCTGGAAGTCACGATTGAGTCTGCCTCCAGCACCTTTTCAGGCAGTGCATTCCAGATCCTAACCATTCACTGCGTCAAAACAGGATTTATCACAAGTTTATAAATAACCCATGGACCGTTTGGCCCCTTTTGTATCATCATCTTCATAGGTGGTCCCTCGTATCAAGGATTACTTGGTTCCACCCCAAAAAGGGATGAGTTCACAGGTGTTTCAATGAAGGACCTAATATTCCAGGTCCCGAATTACATGTGGAAGGGTGGAAGATGCCTGTGTGTGGATATTTTTAATGTGTGGTGGCCATTGCACACCAGCCAACACACGGGCTTGACAGAGCTAGGTCTTGGTCCAGTGGCAAGGATTAACCAAGACGACTGGAGACCAGCTTTGCTGCACAGACTCAGTGCGCACAACATATTGCAGTGTGGGCTGGCCCTTGCTGGCCCCGAACTCACGCCTCTCCTGGGCCCTGATCACATCGCTCCACAATCGCTAGCCGCTCCTTCGCCCTGACCTCGCCGCTCCTGCTGTACCTGCCCACGCTCCAATCACTGACCTGGGATATGGTGACATCCAATCCAGTCGCCCGCTTCACAACCGTCACCCTCCTGCACGAGTACACGCTATACCTTGCAGTGGTGTGCACCACACTGCTCCTCCTTTAAGGCCCCGACCTGCTGATGGTCTCTGCACCCTTTTGTATCAGACCCCTCATCAAAGGGACTCGAAGCCATTTAAATATATCTCTGTGTATGACCGTGTCCAATGCAAATTCTGATGCTTGAAGAGCGAGGATACATTTCTCTGAAGTCTCATCTCGTTCAGAGTGTGATAATGGCCAGGGCAGAATAATATACTGTAACGCGGCAGTGTTAAATGTCAGAGAAATACAGGTCGCCATCCTAAAATCTCTGTCCCAAATATGCCCCTTGATCTGAGATGCCAACTGTTAGGGAATGGATCTTCTTATATCTAAATTAATCAGATATTCCACGTAGTAATAGGGTTCAAAAGCATTTATTGACTTTCATACGAATTAAGCATAAAATGATTATTACCAATAATTACCCATATACAATGATAACTATTATTACCAATAATCACCTATATGCTTGAGACGCTTGTGGTACAAGACCGGAGAATTCACGGGGTCACAGGTTTCGAGCTCGAGGGGATCAGCTGGCCAAACCTTGTCGAATTCTGAAGTATCTATTGTAACAACCCTCTTTTTATCCCTTTCTTTCACTCTCACTACGTGAGGGTCCACGTGTTTCAAAGTATTACCTCATCCAATTAGTCGCAGTAACTCCAGTTTTAACAAGAATAACTTCCCATAACTTGACTCACTCCCGGATTTTCCAAATCTGTGGCAGGTGCCTTTTCAAGGCTGGAACTAACAGAGAGTTTTGTGGCCTCTCCTTATCAGTGAAAACTCTGTCGGACTGGAATCCCTTTCACTGACTGAACATTGCTCACAGAAACTCCCTGAAACCACAAGTTAATATGGAGAATATAACTGTGATTGATGCAGTCCTGCCTGTCACTAGTATAATTCACGACTGATATTAACGCAGATGTGCTCATCACTATTGTGATTCATCACAGAGATTAAAACCACTACAATTATAGAACTAAAGTACTAAAATTCTACAACTGAAGGGGACAATCAATTGTAACTCTAGGAATTGCAGCAAAATGACCAAAAGCAGCTGTGTTTAGCGTCAGTGACAGACCCTTACAGAGAAAAGCACAAAGACCCCACGGATCCTTAAAAGCAGCAAGGCACCGAGCTCCTGACATCATCAGAGGGGGACCCGGGTATAACATCATCGGAGGGAGGGACCCGAACGTGACATCATCAGATAGCACCGGAAATGGCGTCATTGGGGGTGGGACCCGACTTGAAACTCTTTTAGAGTCTACCTGCAAAACATAAAACATGTATCCGTGCCACCCGACCTGGATGACACACCAGACATTTACAAGGCCCTTTTTTTTTCTTTTTTTTTTTGGGCACTAAAATCAAATTTTTCCCTTTTTCCAGTGCCCCCTATAAAAGGAGAGGGGGACACTAAAAGCACCGGCAATTAAAACAAAATAAACTTTAAAACGTAAAATCAAATTAAAATTTGGTTGCCGGGCGTGATGATGCACTCCAGTCCCTCCGGTGCCCACCTCTCGCGGAAGGCCGCGAGCGTACCGGTGGACACCGCGTACTCCATCTCCAAGGACACCCTGGCGCGGATGTACGCGCGGAAGAGAGGCAGGCAGTCAGGTTGAACGACCCCCTCGACCGCCCGCTGCCTGGACCGGCTGATAGCACCCTTGGCCGTGCCCAGGAACAATCCTACGAGGAGGCCCTCGGACCTACCCGCTCCCCTCCGCACAGGGTGCCCAAAGATCAGGAGAGTGGGACTGAAGTGCAGCCAGAATTTCAGGAGCAGCCCCTTCAAATAATGGAACAGGGGCTGCAACCTTGTGCACTCAATAAAAACATGGAACACGGACTCCTCCAGACCGCAGAAATTGCAGGTGGCCTGGGAGTCCGTGAACCGGCTTAAAAATTTGATGCACGGCACTGCTCCGTGCACCACCCTCCAGGCCAAGTCCCCGATGAATAGTGGGAGGACCCCTGCGTAGAGTGCCCTCCATCGGGGACCCCCGCCTCCTCCGGACGGCAAGATGGTACGCCATGGCGTGTCCGGACGGCCGGCGAGGATGGCAAAGTTGAGGGTGTGCAGGAGCAGCCCGTACAGGAAACCCCTCCGCGCGGAACTGAAAGGCACGGAGGGGATTTCCCCGAGGCGGCTCAAGTTGTGAGGCGCCGGCCCCCGAGGGAGGTTCCGGGGTTTGGCGCCGATGAGGAATTCCGTCCGGACGGGGGTCAGTTCGGACGGGATCTCCCCACGTGCTTGAGCCTCCTCGATGCACCTAACGGAGTCAGGGCCCAGAGCTGTTTTTAGCGACTCGATGGCATCGGCCGCGTGGCGGACGTTGGCAGAGTTTAGGCGCCGCGCCAGCGTGTCTGGCGCCATCCAGCCCGCTCCTCCGCCATCGAGCAGGTCCCTGACCCTGGTCACCTCACCAGCCACAGCCCTCTCTTCCGACCGCCACATGAAACCTCGGCCGTGGAGGTACGGATTCCCGAGCAGCGGCTCCTGCAGGACGGCCGCCACTCCAGCCGGCGGAGAGCTGCGCTTGGTGGAGACTTTGTTCCAGACCCTGATGAGGTCCCTGTAAAAGACAGGCAGCTCCCGGAGGGCGGTCCTGGCACCCCCCAAGTTCACAAACAGGAGCTGCGTGTCATAATTGAGGTCGAGCTGCTGGCGGAAGAAATACGTCGCCAGAGCGCACCACCTAGGAGGGGGCTCGACGTAAAGGTATCTCTGCAGGGTCTGAAGACGGAAAGTCGCGAGCTGGGACCCGACTTGAAAGCATCGGAGTTGCAGACCCGGAAATGACATCATAGAGGGGCAAGGCTGGAAGTGACATCGTCAGAGGGACAGACCCGGAAGTGACATGCCAAAGGGGAACAGGAAATGACAGCATTCCAACCCACCTCTACCGACCTAGAAGTGACATCATCAGAGCCATAGTTCTGGAAATGACATAATCTGTGACCCCAACCCGGAAATGACCCGTTGAGGAGGGCCACCCGAAACCGGAAGTGATATCGCAGTATCCCCGAAACCGGAAGTGACATCGCGGTATTCCCGAGACTGGAAGTGACTCACCGAGTCTCCGATACCAGGATTAATTTAACAGTTTTAGGGATTTGTTTCCACAATAAAATGCTGGAAACACGGGTTCAGTGAATGTGGTGTGAAATGTGTGTAAATGTGTCAGTGAGTCAGTGACCTGGTGAAATGACACAGTCCCAGCCTCGTAGTCCAACTGAACCCGGATCCTGCTCCCAGACCCGAACCCTCGGAGTCGAGTGTCCCAGGAATTGTGCCGGGCCCTGAGAGAAACACCACCATAATATAAACCCCAGGATTTACTGCTGCCCCCAAGGTAAAACCCTCCCCCCTCCCTCTCTACACTCCCACACACAATCCCTATTCCCCAGCGATTCCCATCAGTCTCCACATCCCAGGAATGGGATCCTGAGGAGAAGCTCTGGGAGCAGAGGACTTGGGGTTGGTCTTTAAACCTCTCTGGGTGAGGTGGGTAGGGCTGTTTCTGTCCAGTCCGTGTTACTGATCTCAGATCATCAGACAGAACCAAGTCCCAGTTTGCTGTCTTTGGATCCAGGCCCATCGGTGAGCTTTGCCCTGGAGAGGAGAGAAGAGATTGGTCAGACAGGGTTATTCCACTCAGATCAATGATTGACAGCTGCAGGGTCGGAGTGTCAGTATTTCCCAGACAGTGCCAGCCCCATATTACCAGTCAGTGTGATCCCCGTTTCAGATTATAAACACACCTTGGGATATTCCCGTTCTCCCTCTGATCCCAGTCGACTGCTTGATGGCGATCAATGGGACAGGGGCTGCCCCAGAGGAGCTGTGTGGGGGAGGAGTTACAGTCGATGGGCCCCTGTATTCGGTGGAAGCTGGCCCTGTAAACAAAGCACATGGTGATTGGGAATTGTGACACAGCGAGGTCCCACCTCCTTCATATTACTCGATGGGGGGGTTATATATTCCATACTTATATATTCCTACATTACAACAGTGACTACACTTCAAAATAGAACTCCATTGTCTGTAAAGCACTTTGGGATTCCTGAGGTTCTGACAGGTGCTATATAAATGCAAGTCTTTCTATCTCTTACTAAATTCTTTAATAATACTGACAGCCATTGAGGGTCGGTGTCCCTTTAAGGGCCACTCTGATTGGCAGTGTGTAACCCCGCCCCTACCTGGCCCACGGTGGGTGAAGCTCTGGCCCATTACAGTGAGGAATGTTTAAAGCAGGTGTCACTGGGGACTGAGGATTAATCTCAGGCTCCTGATCCACAGACACAGGGAGCTGATATTAAAGTTCGGGATATTCCCAGCTGTCTGAACACAACTAACCCCACCTGCTCTCAGTGCCTTATATTGGAGAAAAGCTGCACCATCTTACTGATGATTCCCAGTATGTCTGAGTGGTACTTTTCCCATCCATTCAGCCTCTCCTGGATAAGTTGCGATATATTGGACAGGTTCAGGGCGAGCGCTGGAACATCTGGGTCTATGACTCTCTGAGTCTCCATCACTCTGGAATGAAAGAGGAGAGAAAATGTTTTTATCAGTGGGACATCTCAGATCAGAAACCCAAAGGGGATCGAGTGATCAGTGCAACAAGCTGCCCCCCTTCTAATGCTCGGACTGACACCCCGCAGCAACCCATCCGGAAAATGGCAGAATCCCGGGATTTGCCGTCTCCCTACATTCACACTGATCTCCACACGTGCAGTGGGATCCTGGTTTGCTGCCACTTCAGCTCAGTTTGTGATTTTCAAAGCTGTCTGTGTTCAGTCCAGTTTCTCTGTACTGGAGCCTCATCTTTCCATTATTGATCATTATTATTATCCCGAGGGTCTCCAGTCTGTGCCCCCCCTCTCTGCAGGAACACACTCACTACAATCATGTGAAGTGAGGAGAGGAGAAGGAACGGCCTCCCAGGGACCTGGGGTCAGTGGAATTCCCTCACAGTCGTTTCGATTTTAACCTCGCGCCCCCCGACAGGCGGGAGAGGGTCGCGGCTTAAAAGATCAGAGTGACTATTTCCACCGTGTTGTTTCTGCGCCTGTGTCCTCTGGACTCTGCCCCCGACGCCTTTCGCACAGGCGCAGACTCCTCGGCCCTGGAACCGGAAGTGGGCCCCACAACGAGCACGTTGTGCTGCTGTGCTGCTGATCTTCTGACGGGTCAGTATAGAGGCTGCTGCTCAAACATTTCCTGCCGCTGAAGCCTGGGGCTGGATTTGTTTCCAGCTGTTGCATTATTGGGAACATTTTCGTGGCCTTCTGTAGGAGGAGAAACATCGGCAGTAGTGTGAGAGAGAGATAGCGGGGAGAGAGAGACAGACACGGGGAGTGACAGAGAATGGATGCGGGGGGGGGGAAGAGACATGGGGGGGTTGAGATAGACACACAACATGGGGGTGGGAGAGAGAGACACGGTGGGGGACAGAAACACACGGGGGGGAGTGACAGACACAGGGAGGAAGAGAGAGACACGGGGGAGAGAGAGACAGAAAGAACGGGGGTGAGGGAGAGAGACACGTGAAGGAGGGGAAGATAGACCCTGGGGGGGAGGGGGGAGAGAAAGAGAGGCACTGGGGAGTCGTGCAGCAGGGGAGTGAGACATAGGGTGGGGTGGGGAGGAGATAGAGACACGCGGGGGTAGAGAGAGTCATGGGGGGGAAGATAGAAAAAGGACAGGAGGACAGAGAGAGACAGGGGGGGGGAGAGGAGGGGAGACATGGGGGGGAGGGGGAGACACGAAAGGGAGAAAGACACGGGAGGGAGGGGGAAACGGGGGTGGGAGAGAGAGAGACAAGAGGGAGGGGAGAGAGAGAGACAAGAGGGTGGGAGAGAGAGTGATGGGGTTGGGGGGGAGAGAGAGAAAGGTCGGAGGTACAGAGAGAGACGGGGGGGGGGGGGAGTGTTGAGAGAGAGATGAGGGCGAAGAGGGAGAGAGAAACACGGGCGGGGGGGGGGCGAGAGACACAGTGGGGAGAGAGACAGATAGGACGGGGTACAGAGAGAGACGGGGAGGGGGAGATAGACACGGGGGGGATGGGGGAAGAGAGAGAGGTGGGGGTGGGGGGGGGAGACAGGTGGGGGGGGTGATGGATGAAGAGACATAGGGAGGGAGAGAGCCACAGGGCTGGGAGAGTCATGGGGTGTGGAGAGAGCGACATGGGGGTGGGGGGTTGATAGAGAACGACTTGGTGGCGGGGAAAGAGAGAGAAAGGACGCAGGGGAAGAGAGAGAGAGACACGTGAGGGCAGTCGGGGAGGGAGAGAGACACACACTCAGGGTTGGGGGGAGAGAGCGACACATACACAAGGGAGGACAGGGCGGGAATGGGGGAAGATACACAGAGAGGGGGAACAGGTAGAGAGACACGGGGGCAGAGATAGTCATGAGGGGGGGAGAGAGAGGAAAGACGGTGGGGGGGACGCGACAGGAGAGAGAGACATGTGGGTGGTGGGGGGGGAGACTGACACGGGGACAGGGGTTGAGAGAGACGCGGGGGGGTTGGAGAGAGATCGACATAGGGGCAGAGGGGGAGAGAGACATGGGGGTGGGCGACGGAGAGACCTGGGGAAGAGAGAGAGACATGGGGGGGTGCGAGGGATGATTTGGGGGGAGAAAGAGACACGGGTGGGGTGGAGAGAGACATGGGGGCAGGGGTTGAGAGAGATTCGGGGCGGGGGATTGGAGAGAGACACGCACATGGAGGGGGTGGCGTGGGGGGCGAGAGACACGGAGGGGGAAGGAGAGAAAGGATGGGGGGGACAGAGAGGAAAACGGGGGTGGGAGAGAGAATCATGGAGGGGGAGAGAGAGACGGGGGTTGAGAGAGAGAGAGATGGGAGGAAGAGGGAGAGAGTATGTGGAGAGAGAGAAACACGGGGCGGAGGGGGGGGCATGAAAAAGTGCGGGAGGGCAAGAGACACGGGGGAGAGAGAGACACGGGGGGGAGAAAGACACGGGGGGAGAGAGAGAGACACGGTGGGGAGAGAGACACGGGGGGAGAGAGACACAGGGGGAGAGAGACACGGGGGGGGGAGGGAGAGAGACACGGGGGGGGGGGAGAGAGAGAGAGAGGGTAGGGTGGGGTGGGGGGGGGGAGAGAAAGAGAGAGACGGTGGGATGGGAGGAGAGAGAGAGAGAGAGAGAGAGAGAGCAACATGGGGGCAGGGGTTGAGAGAGACACGGATGGGGGAGAGAGACAGAAAGAACGGGGAGGGGGAGAGAGAGACACCTGGAGGAGGGGAAGATAGACCCGGGGGGGGAGGGGGGAGAGAGAGAGAGACACTGGGGGGTCGGGCGACGGGGGAGTGAGACACAGAGCGGGGTGGGGAGGAGATAGAGACACGGAGGGGGGGGGGGGTGGAGAGAGACATGGCCGGGGGGGGGGAGGGAGTCATGGGGGAAGATAGAAAAAGGACGGGGGGACAGAGAGAGACGGGGGGAGGGGAGACAGGTTGTGGTGAGAGAGAGACACGGGGGTGGGTGAGAAAGCCATGGGAGGGAGGGGGAAATGGGGGTGGGAGAGAGAGTCATGGGGTGGGGGGGAGAGAGAGAAAGATCGGAGGGACAGAGAGACAGGGGGAGATGAGAGAGAGAGACACGGGGCGGAGAGAGAGAGACGGTGGGATAGGGGGAGAGAGTGACATAGTGGTAGGGGTTGAGAGAGACAAGAGGGAGGGAGAGAAAGACATGAGGAGGAAGAGAGAGACATGGGGGTGGGAGAGAGAGTGATGGGGTGGGGGGAGAGAGAGAAAGGTCGGGGGGGCAGAGAGAGACAGAGTGGGTTGAGAGAGAGATAGACACGGGGGAGGGGAGAGAGATGGGGGCGAAGAGGGACAGAGGGAGAGAGAGACACGGGGGAGAGAGAGAGACACGGGGGAGAGAGAGAGACACGGTGGGGAGAGAGAGAGACACTGTGGGGGAGAGAGAGACACGGGGGAGAGAGAGAGACACGGGGGTGGGCGAGAGACACGGTGGGGAGAGAGAGAGACACGGGGGAGAGAGAGAGAGACGGTGGGGTGGGGAGAGAGGGAGAGTGACATGGGGGCAGTGGTTGACAGAGACACTGGAGGGGAGAGAGAGAGAGAGAGGGAGACACTGGGGGGTCGGGCGGTGGGGTAGCGAGACACGGGGTGTGGGGGGGAGGAGATAGAGACACGGCGGGGGAGGGAGGGTTGAGAGAGACACGGTGGGGGAGAGAGACAGAAAGGATGGGAAGGGACAGAGAGAGACGGGGGAGGGGGAGAGACACAGAGGGAGAGAGACACAGTGGGAGGGGGGAAGAGAGAGAGAGAGAGACGGGGGTGGGGGTGGGGGAGAGAGAGAGAGACACTGGGGGGTCAGGCGGCAGGGGGAACGAGACACAGGGCGGGGGGGAGGAGATAGAGACACGGAGGGGGGGGGGGGGGGTGGAGAGAGACATGGCCGGGGGGGGAGGGAGAGAGTGTAATGGGTGGGGGGGGAAGATAGAAAAGGGGACGGGGGGACAGAGAGAGAAAGACGGGAGAGAGAGAGGCACGGGGTGGGAGAGCGACATGGGAGGGAAAGAGAATCATGGGGGCGGGCAGAGAGAGACACACGTGGGAGGGGGGAGAGAGAGAGAGACAAGCGGGGGGAGACTCGGGGAGGACAGAGACGGGGAGAGAGAAAGAGACACGGACGGGCAGAGGGGAGAGAGACATGGGGGAGGGGGAGAGAGACACGGGGGGAGGTGAGAGACACTGGAGGAGAGATAGCGATACGGGGGGGAGAGACAGGTGGAGGGGAGGGGTGGGGGCGGAGGAAGAGACATGGGGGGGAGAGAGCCACGGGGATGTGTGTGTCATGGGGTGGGGAGTGACATGAGGGCTGGGGGTGATAGAGAACGATTTGGTGGCGGGGAAAGAAAGAGAAAGGACGGGGGAAGAGAGAGAGAGAGAGACACGTGAGGGTGGTCGGGGGAGGGGAGAGACAGACTCAGGGAGGGGGTGAGACACACTTGGGGAGGGGAAGAGGGAGCGACGGCGGGGGAGAGAGACACGGGGGAGAGAGAGAGATGGGGGGGGGAGAGAAAGAGAGCGAGACACACACAGGTGAGGGGCGTGGCGGGTGGGGAAAGATACACAGAGAGGGGGAAGAGGTAGGGAGACATGGGGGGGGGGAGAGAGAGAAAAGATGGGGGTGAGGTGGGGCAAGAGACACTCGAGGGGAGAGAGAGACAAGGCGGGGGGAGAGACTGGACACGGGGGCAGGGGTTGAGAGAGATACGGGGGGGATGGAGAGAGATCAACTTGGGGGCAGAGAGACACGGGAGGAAGAGAGGGACGCGGGGGGGGGGGGCGCAGAGAGAGAGATGCAGGAGAGGGGGGAGAGAGAGATGCAGGGGGGTAGATATTCACGGGAGTGGGGGAAGAGAGAGACACGGGGTGGGCAGAGAGACACGGGGTGGGCAGAGAGACACAGGAGCGGGGAGGGAGATATGGGAGTGGGGAGAGAGACACATGGGAGCGGGGGGAGAGAGATACATGGGGGGTGTTAGAGAGATACGGCGGGGAGAGTCATGGGGGGAAGAGAGAGACATGGGCGGTTAGGGGTGACAGCTAGAGGCAAACGGGGGGAAAGAAAGACACGGGGGCAGAGGGTGAGGCAGACACGGGGGCAGGGGGAGAGAGAGAGACATGGGGGCAGAGGGGGAGAGAGAGATATGTTGGCGGGGATAGAGAGAGACACACACTCAGGGTGGGGTGGGGGGATGTACGAGGCTTGGGGAGGAAGAGGGAGACATGTGGGGGTGAAATAGAATGACATGGGGGAGGGGAGAGAGAGACACACACTCGGGGCAGAGGAGATGGGAGGGATGTCGGTGGGGGGGGGAGACTGAGAGAGACACGAGGCGGGAGAGAGAGATGGGGGGAACAGAGAGACACTGGGAAGGGGAAAGAGAGACACGGGGGGCATGGAGAGAGGCACGGGGGGGAGCGCAAGACATGGGGGGGAGCGCGAGACACGGGGGGCATGGAGAGAGACACGGGGGGAGCGCGAGACACGGAGGCATGGAGAGAGACATGGCGGCGGGGAGCGCGAAACACGGGAGGGGGTGGGGAGAAAGACACGGGCATGGAGAGAGACGGGGGTGGGGGGAAGAGACATGGGGAGAGAGATACAAGTGCGGGGAAAGAGACACGTGGAGGGGGAAGAGGAAGAGAGGCACGGGGCAGAGATCGTCATGGGGTGGGGAGAGAGACGGTTGGGGCGGAGGGGGGAGGGACTGACATCGGGGCAGGGGTTGAGAGAGACGCGGGCGGTTGTAGAGAGACCGACATGGAGGCAGAGGGTGAGAGATGCGGGGGTAGGAGAGGGAGAGACCTGGGGAAGAGTGAGAAGTGCGGGGGGGGGCGGGGAGAGAAACATGGGGGGGAGGAGAGAGATGGGTGGGGGGGAGGAGAGAGAGAGAGAGAGACAGACAGTGGCGGGGGGCGAGAGGTGGGTGGGGGGGAGAGAGACACAGTGGGGGGGGGGAGAGAGACAGCATGGATGGGGAGCGAAAGACATGGGGGAGAGGGGAGACAGACACGGGGGAGGGGGAGAGAGACATACACATGGAGGGGGTGGTGAGGGGGGGCGAGAGACATGGAGGGGGGAAGAGAAAAAAGGACGGGGGGACAGAGAGAGAGAGAGACGAGGGAGGGAGAGGGGGAAACGGGGGTGGGAGAGAGAATCAGGGAGGTGGGGGGGGAGAGAGAGTGATGGGGAGGAGGAAGAGAGATGGGGGGGCGGGAGAGAGACATAAGGGCAGGGGTTGAGAGAGACATGGGGGGGAGAGAGAGAGAGAGACAAGAGGGAGGGGGAGAGAGACATGGGGGGGGATGGGGAGATGGACCCGGGGGTGGAGGGGGGGAAGGGGAGATAGACACGGGGCGGGGGAGGTGAGAGACACGGGAGGAGAGATAGAGATACGGGGGAGGAGAGACAGGTGGGGGGGGAAGGGCGGAGGAAAAGACATGGAGGGGGGAGAGAGCCATGGGACTGGGAGAGTCTTGGGCTGGGGAGAGAGCGACATGGGGGCGGGGGGGGGTGATAGAGAACGACTTGGTGGCGGGGAAAGAGAGAGAAAGGACGGGGGAAGAGAGAGAGAGACACACATGAGGGTGGTCGGGGGGAGAGAGAGACACACTCAGAGTGGGGGGGGGGGAGACACGCACTCGGGGAGGGGGGGAGAGAGAGAGACACGGGTGGGGAGAGAGAGAGACACACACAGGGGAGGGGGAGAGGGAGATACACACTCGGGTAGGGGGTGAGGGGGAAAGACACACTCGGGGAGGGGGTGGGGGGAAGCGGGAGAGGCGGTGGGAGATGGAGACATGGGGGAGAGAGAGAGCGGAAGAGAGAGACATACACGGGGAGGGGCGTGACGGGGGGAAAGATACACAGAGAGGGGGAAGAGGTAGAGAGACACGGGGGCAGAGATAGTCATGGGGGTGGAGAGAGAAAAAGGACAGAGGGGGGAGGTGGGACAAGAGACACGCGAGGGGAGAGACATGGCAGTGGGAGAGACTGACACAGGGGGGGGATGGAGAGAGATCGACATGGGGGCAGAGGGGGAGAGAGAGACACGGGGGGGCGGCGGGAGAGAGACAAGGCGGGTAGAGAGAGACACAGGGTTGAGAGAGAGACACGGTGGCGGTGAGAGACACGGGGAGAGGCACGGTGGGGGGCGGGGGGGAGAGAGACATTGGTGGGGGAGAAAGACACGGTGGGGGGCGGGGGAGAGAGGCATGGAGTGGAAGAGAGAGTCATGGAGGGGGGAGAGAGATTGACATGGGGGCAGAGGTTGAGGGAGACACGGGGGCAGGGGGAGAGAGACACGAGGGAGGGAGAGAGAGAGACGGGGGAGGGTGAGAGATCGACATGGGGCAGAGGGCGAGAGAGAGTGACATGTTGGCGGGGATAAAGAGAGACACACACTCGGTGTGGTGGGGGGCGGGGGGAGAGAGACATGGAGTGGGAGAGAGAGTCATGGGGGGGGAGAGAGTCATGGGGGGGGGAAGAGAGACACAGGGCGGGTGGGGGGGACAGCTAGAGGCAAGGGGAGGAGAGAAGGACACGGGGGCAGGGGGCGAGAGACACGAGGGAGGGGGAGAGAGAGAGACATGGGGGAGGGAGAGAGATTGACATGGGGGGCAGAGGGGGAGAGAGAGTGACATGTTGGCGGGGATAGAGAGAGACACACACTTGGTGTGGAGGTGGGGGGGCGCATAGGAGGCTTGGGAGAGACACGGTGGGGTGAAATAGAATGACATAGGGGAGGGGCGTAAGAGAGACACACAGGGGAGGGGGAGAGAGAGATACACACTCGGGGTAAGGGAGAGGGAGGGGCAGTGGTGGGGGGGGAGACAGAGAGAGACACGAGGAGGGAGAGAGAGAGACCGGGGGGCGGGGGGGGGGAACAGAGAGACACAGGGGTTGGGGAGAGATAGACACGGGGGCGGGGGAGCGCGAGACACGAGGGGCGTGGAGATAGACACGGGGGGGAGCGCGAAACTCGGGGGGGCGTGGAGATAGACACGGGGGGAGTGTGAAACATGGCGGTGGTGGGGAGATAGACACAGCGGGGAGAGAGAGAGACAAGTGGGGGAGAAACATGGAGAGAGAGACACGGGGGGTGGGGATTGGAGAGAGACACGGTGGAGAGAGAGACACACACACATGGAGGGGGGGAGGGGGGCGAGAGACACGGAGTAGGGAGGAGAGAAAGGACAGAGAGAGAGACGAGGGAGGAGAGGGAACTGGGGGTGGGAGAGAGAATCATGGAGGCGGGGGGAGACAAGGAGGGTTGAGAGAGACACACGAGGGAGGAGAGAGAGAGATGGGAGGAATTGGGACCGAGGGAAAGAGCCACGTGGTGAGAGAGAAACACGGGGCAGGGGAGGGGGCAAGAGACACGGTGGGGGAGAGAGGCTCATGGGAGGGAGTGACAGACACGGGGGAGGGGGGAGAGAGAGAAACACTGGGGGGTCGGGCGATGGGGGAGCGAGACACAGGGCGGGGTGGGGAGGAGATGAGACACGCGGGGGTGGGGAGAGACAAGGGGGGTAGAGAGAGTCATGGGGGAAGATAGAAAAAGGACGGAGGGACAGAGAGAGACGGGGGGAGGGGAAACGGTTTGTGGGGGGTGGGGGGTGGAGAGAGAGACACGGGGGTGGGGGAGGGGGAAAGGGGGTGGGAGAGAGAGTCATGGGGTGGGGGGGAGAGAGAGAGAAAGGTCTGGGGGACAGAGAGACGGGGGTGTTGAGAGAGAGAGACATGGGGAGGAGAAAGAGAGAGAGAGAGAGCGAGAGATGGGGGCGAAGAGGGACAGAGGGAGAGAGAAACACGGGGCGGGAGGGGCGAGAGACATGGGGGAGGGAGAGAGCCACGGGGCTGGGAGAGTCATTGGGTGGGGAGAGAGCGACATGGGGGCAGGGGGGTTATAGAGAACGACTTGGTGGCGGGGAAAGAGAGAGAAATGACGGAGGGGAAGAGAGAGAGAGAGAGACACGTGAGGGTGGTCGGGTGTGGGAGAGAGACACACACTCAGGGAGGGGGAGAGGGAGACACACACTCGGGGAGAGGGGTGGAGAGTGAGAGACACACACTCGGGAAGGGGGGAGGGGGAGGCACACACTCAGGGAGGGGGGAGAGGGAGACACACACTCGGGGAGGGGGGAGAGGGAGACACACACTCGGGGAGGGGGAGAGGGAGAGGGAGAGACGGCGGGGGAGAGAGACACGGGGGGAAAGATAGAGAGACACACAGGGAGGGGAGTAGCGGGGGGGAAAGATAGACCGAGAGGGGGAAGAGGTAGAGAGACACGGGCAGAGATAGTCATTGGGGAGGAGGAAGAGAAAAGGTGGCGGGGGGTGAGGTGGGGCGAGGGACTCGCGAGTGGAGAGACTGACACAGGGGCAGGGGTTGGAGAGAGATCGACATGGGGGCAGAGAGAGAGAGAGACGCGGGGAGGGTGGAGAGAGAGACACGGTGGGTGGGGAAAGAGAGACACGGTGGGTGGGGAGAGACATGCGGAGGGGAGAGAGAGACACGGGGAGGGTGGAGAGAGAGACATGGGGAGGAGAGAGAGAGACACGGTGGGTGGGGAGAGAGAGACATGGGGAGGAGAGAGAGAGACACGGGGGAGTGGGAGGAGAGAGACACATGGGAATGTTAGAGAGATATGGCGGGGAGAGTCATCGGGGGGAAATAGAGAGACACGGGGGGTTGAGGGGGGGGTAACAGCTAGAGGCAAAGGGGGCGCGGGAGAAAGACACGGGGGCAGGGGGAGTGAGACACCGGGAGGGGGAGAGAGAGTGACATGTTGGCGGGGATAGAGAGAGACACACACTCGGGGTGGTGGGGGGAGGTGATGGGAGGCTTGAGGAGAAAGAGAGAGACATGGGGGGGTGAAATAGAACGACATGGGGGAGGGGGAGAGAGAGACACACAGGGGAGGGGGAGAGAGAGACACACACTCGGGGCAGGGGAGAGGGAGGGATGGCGAGGGGACGGTGGGGGGGAACAGAGAGAGACACGAGGGGGGAGAGAGAGAGAGAGAGAGACACACACACACGGGGAGGGGCATGGCGATGGGGGAGAGATACACAGAGAGGGGGAAGAGGAAGAGAGACACGGAGCAGAGATAGTCATGGGGCGGGAGAGAGAGAAAGAACGGGGGGACAGAGGGAGACGGGGAGTGGGGGGGGAGAGAGAGAGAGACACGGAGTGGGGGGGGGAAGAGAGAGAGACATGGTGGGGAGGGAGAGACTGACACGGGGGCAGGGGTTGAGAGAGACGCGGTGGGGTTGTAGAGCGATCAACATGGGGCAGAGGGGGAGAGAGACACGGGGGTATGAGAGAGAGAGACCTGGGGAAGAGAGAGAGATGCTGGGGAGGGGGGAGAGAGAGACACGGGGGGGGGGTGCGGAGGGGGCTGCTGAGATGGGTGGCGGGGAGAGAGAGACACGGGGAGGGGAGAGAGAGACGGAGGGGGAGAGAGACACGGAGGGGGGGGAGAGAGACGGAGGGGGAGAGAGAGAGACACGGGGTGGTGGTGGGGAGAGAGAGAGACACGGGGTGGTGGTGGGGAGAGAGAGAGACACGGGGTGGTGGAGGGTGAGAAGGACACACACATGGCGGGTGAGAGAGAAGAGGGAGAGAGGCATGGTGAGAAAGGGAGAAAAAGGGCGGGGGAGAGTGACACAGGGAAAGAGAGAGAGAGACACAGTTGGGGGGGAAAGAGAGCGACATGGGGAGGAAGAGAGAGATACGGGGGGACAGAGAGACACGGGGGGGGGCGGAGAAAGACATGGGGGGTAGAGAGAGACACGGGGAGGGGATGATTGAGAGACGGGGGAGAGAGACACGGGGGTGGGAGAGAGAGAGACACGGTGGGGGTGGGGGGGGGCAGCTAGAGACAGGGGGTGGAGAAAGATGGGGGGCAGAGGTTGAGAGCGACATGGGGGAGGAGGGTAGGAACACATGGGGGGGAGGGAGAGACGTTGGTGGAGTAGAGAGACACGGGGGGCAGGGGGAGAGGGAGCGACATGGCAGGGTGAGACAGAGACACACGGTGAGGAAAGAGAGCCACATGGCGGCAGGGGGGAGAGAGAGACGGGGGAGAGAGAGAGACGGGGGGGGCGGGGGAGAGAGAGATGGGGGGGGGAGAGAGACGGGGTGGGGGGGAGAGAGACACGGGGGGCGGGGGAGAGAGAGACGGGGGGGTAGTGGGGAGAGAGAGACACAGTGAATGTTTTATCAGTGGGGACATTTCACATCAGAAACCCAAAGGGGATCGAGTGATCAGTGCAACAAGCTGCCCCTCTTCTAATGCTCGTACTGACACCCCGCAGCAACCCATCTGGAAAATGGCAGAATCCCGGGATTTGCCGTCTCCCTGCATTCACATTGATCTCCACACGTGCAGTGGGATCCTGGTTTGCTGACACTTCAGCTCAGTTTGTGATTTTCAAAGCCGTCTGTGTTCAGTCCAGTTTCTCTGTACTGGAGCCTTATCTTTCCATTATTGATCATTATTATTATCCCGAGGGTCTCCAGTCTGTGCCCCCCTCTCTGCAGGAACACACTCACTACAATCATGTGAAGTGAGGAGAGGAGAAGGAACAGCCTCCCAGGGACCTGGGGTGGGTGGGATTCCCTCACTGAGTGTCCAGGGACACTGACATTACTGGGACATCTCAGCACCCACTCATTTCTCGGTTCGTGGATAGAATGAGCCAATCACAACACATTTTACTGTCACCCTGACACTGGGACCTGCCCCTCTCCTCATTCTCCATGGACTGGTTGATAGAACAAGCCAATCACACAGCACTTACTGACCCAATGGAATAAAGCTGTCACTGACACACATGGAGCCTTTAGGAAGCCTCGGTTAGATACAGGTCACTGCAGTTTTCTCTCTCTCTCACTTCCTGTCTAACAGCTTCCTGAGAAGCTCGACACACCGATGGAACAGCCCATGTCACTGCCATTTCCCACAGGCTGCCTGAGCCAAGAACCCCTCAGACCCCAGTTACACATCACTCAATATTCCCACCATTTGAAAGCTCCTTATCTGGGAAGGTTTCCAAGCCGTGATTCTACTTTCACTCTTCTCCCAGATACAGGTGAAGGTTCCCTATCAGCAGCAGGTACTGTGTGACGGAGAGGGACTTACCTGGAAAGGAGCTGCTTCGAGTTCTGTGAATAAAGAGAGGAGATCAAATCAGTCAACGAACAAACCAACACCCAATGGAAGCAAACGGTGAATTTGGGATTGAGAGCAAAGAGTTCAGTGTGTAACAGTAGGTGGGGCCAGTCCCCAACAATCTTCAAACAATTCAGCCCTCACACCAGCCTCACAGAAAGGCCCCATTCCCAAGCCATGGCCCTGTTTATATTGAAGATGTACCTGAAGAAAGGAGAGAGGGTCCCTCTGTAGCAGACTCTGGGTTTCTCCATCTATTAATGTAATCTGTTCTATCCTCTTGTTTAATGCTTCAGAACAGCTTCTAATCTGTGCGAGAGCTCGGAGCCCCTCCTCATCGATCAGTTTCAGTGCATATTCTTCATCTTCTTCCAGCTGTCTCCTCCATTCAGAGAAGCTCTTCGATAGCTTTCCTTTCAGCTCCTTGATTCGTGTCTGAAACCCAAACCAACTCTCATTACAAACGGCCCTTCCACACAGTGTTACCCTGAGCACACGGCACTTTCCAGGGACGGGACAGTTTGTTTAGATCACCACTCGATCACCCGTTAAAGATAGACAAGCAGTGGGGGTGTCTACTGGCAGTGGGGGTGTCTACTGGGAGAGGAAACAGAGTTTAACCAGTGTTACCTTGAGCCTTGAGCCTAAAAGAAGGAGCGCTGTGTTTAGACTGTGTGTGGCACTGCCACCTGGTCCACCCACACCTGGAGTGATGGCTCCAGTTTTGGTGCCCACACCGGGTGAAGGAGATCGAGACTCTGGAGAGGACGGGGCCAGAATGAACGTAGTCTGATGGAGTTTAGTTCTGAGGATCGGCTCCAAGAGGTCGGGTGATTTAGAGAAAGGCAGGCCGAGAGGGACTTGATTGAGGTGTTTAAAATGATGGAGGGATTATTGGACTCACTCGTTGAGTGAGGCACTGGAGATGGATCGGGATGGTAGGACTGGAGGGCCTGTGTATAAAATCCATAGGCACAGAGTTAGGTTAGAGGCCAGAGCCCTCGATCTCTGGACAGACTCCCTGAACATGTGGTGGGTATGGAGTCACTACCACTCTTTAAAAGGGAGCTGGGGAGGAATTTCCCCGAGCTTGTCCTGAATTGGCTGCAGGTGTTTATTCTCTCTCGGTTTGCCTTTCCCAGGTGAGTACATGGTTCGGGGTGGATCAGTGGTGTGTGTGATTGAACCCTGTCTGCATGGGGCAGGCTCGCTGGGGCTAATGGGCTTTTCTTCCTTTTCCTTTCTATGTTCCTATGATAGAGGCTTCAGGGCAAGTCTTCACCTGCCAGCCTCTGGCTGTGTGTGTCTCAGTAAATCCAGTGCCCAAGTGATGTAATAATATTCCCTGGGAGGGGCAGGTAGAGTTAAGCAGCTCCCCTCACATCAAACACACGGGAACTCCGTGTAATCAGTGACTCGGCCCCAAAACAAAAAAAAACAGTTAAATCAAGTGCCCCCGATCTTGGGGACACTCCAAACACTTATCACGGCCCTTTTTATATTTTTTTTGTATTTTGTTGTGGGTTTCTTTGGGCCCTAAAACTGTAAATTTACAAGTGCCCCCTATCAAAGGGGAGAGGGAACCAAAACCCGGCAATTAAAGCAAATTAAACTTGAAAACATATAAAATCAAATTAAAATTTGGTTGCCGGGGGTAATAATGCACTTCAGTCCCTCCGGCGCCCACCTCTCGCGGAAGGCCGCGAGCGTACCGGTGGACACTGCGTGCTCCATCTCCAAGGACACCCTGGCCCGGATGTACGCACGTAAGAGAGGCAGGCAGTCGGGTTGAATGATCCCTTCGACCGCCCGCTGCCTAGACCGGCTGATGGCACCCTTGGCCGTGTCCAGGAGCAGTCCTACGAGGAAGCCCTCGGACCTACCCGCTCCCCTCGGCACAGGGTGCCCAAAGATCAGGAGTGTGGGACTGAAGTGCAGCCAGAAATTGAGGAGCAGCCCCTTTAAATAATGAGACAGGGGCTGCAACCTCGTACATTCAATAAAAATGTGGAACACGGACTCTTCCAGGCCGCAGAAATTGCAGGCGACCTGGGAGCCCGTGAACCCGCTTAAAAATTTATTGCACGGGATTGCTCCGTGCACCACCCTCCAGGCCAAGTCCCCGATAAATAGTGGGAGGACTCCCGCGTAGAGTGCACTCCATCGGGGACCCCCGCCTCCTCCGGACGGCAAGATGTAGCGCCATGGCGTGTCCGGACGGCAGACGAGGATGGCAAAGTTGAGGGTGTGCAGGAGCAGCCCGTACAGGAAACCCCTCCGCGCAGAACTGAAAGGCACGGAGGGGATTTCCCCGAGGCGGCTCAAGTTGTGAGGCGCCGGCTCCCGAGGGAGGTTTCGGGGCTTGACGCATCGGCCCCAACACAACCAGCCTGGTTTGGAAGCCTGTTTCTGTTGTGTTCATTGACTCAGCGGGGAGACAAACCCTTTCTAAATCCAGCTCCACTTTTCCCGACCTTTATTTCAACTTCTGATCTCCCCAAGTCTCGCTGTTTGCTGGAACAATTCTGCTGGACTCCCCGAAGCTTCTCGGTTTCTCTCTCCAATTCTTCCTGTAAAGGTAATTGGAAAACCGTTAAAACGGATTGAAACTGGAATTTAACCGGGAAATGATTGTGTTCCGTGAGTGAGCCCACTGGGGTGGAGTGAAAGTGGTTTGGGGGGGTCTCAGTATCTGGGCCCTGAGCACAAATATTGCCTTCTGTGGCTCTCAGTAATGAGGCGCTCCCTGCCCTGTATAAACTGAGTGACCACACACACACCGGCTTCTTTTCACAATGACACACCGTGTGGTGCATTCTCACACGGACTCAGCTCCTCCATTTCCAGAATCAGCCCAGGGGAAAGGGAGACAGACTCAGACACACCAGCAGTTCTCAAACAGCAATTCCCTCTTGTTGTGAGGAACAGTTTATCTACCCACCCCCTGAGTCTCCCCCCATGGGTGTCCGTCACTCCCCCCACCGGTGATGGTCCTCTCCCTGCTGCTCAGGGGGCAGAATCCCCCAGCATTACCCAGGGCTACAACATGCTCTGCTCTACAGCCCTGTGTCATGGAGTGCCAGTTCTCACAGGTGCCCACACAGTGAATTACTGAGCTCTGCAGTGCCCTCCCCAGGAGGGGTTGAGTGTGGGTGAGGGGCAGTCACCCTGGGCCACTCTCACAGCCCTCCCATGCCCACCCTGTTCTCTCAGACAGACTGTAAGAGAAAGGGGAGGGAGCAAATCTGACGGACATAAAACAAACACCCAGACCCGGGGACAGCAAGAAAACACTGGGCTCAATCAGCACTGTCTGCAATCAGTTCCAATTAATGTTGGTCATTAACAGGAAAACTCTCCCTCGCTGTATTTAATATCAGGTATTGTGTCACTCACCTTAATTGCAGTGTGTGCCTGATCCAAACTCAGCAGTGTGTGGGATTTATGTTTCCCGATTATTGTACAGGAAACACACACACACTCTGCATCATCTTTACAGTAGAACTCTAGGATCTTCTTATGGTCCGGACACTGCCTCTCCGTAAGGTCAAACACAGGCTCGATGAGGGTGTGATCTTTGTAGGCCTTTTTCTGTAAATGTGGCTTTAAATGAAGGGAGCAAAACGATATTTCACATTTCAGACACGTCTTCACAGCTTGAGATGGATTATCATCACAGTATTCACACATGACATGGGCTGGATCAGCAGGAGGCTGTGATCGGTTGTAATTTTCCACGATATTACACAACGTGAAGTTTTTCTCCAGACTGGGCCTGGGGTTGAATTTCCTACGACATTGAGGACACTCAAACCCTGCTGGGCGTGCTGTCTGGGCCCAAACTCCCTCAATACATTTCACACAGAAACTGTGCAGACAAGGTAATCCCACAGGATCCTGGTACACATTGAGACACACAGCACAGGTTAATTCAGCCTCTAAAGCTTCAAGCTCCATTGTTACAGCTCCTGAAGTCGTTTCACGCAGTGTCGGAGAGAGTGAAGAACCAGAGCAGGAAGTAAAATACTGATAAACAAGCAGGGAGTGACAATGTTAGTTTCACTTTCATGACTCACTTTGGCTGAAGATCAACCTTTCAGGCCTGCAGTAGCAGTTCCCAACCACAATCAGAAAAACAAGATTATAATTTTACAATCTGGAGCAGAATACAGCAAGCTGGGCTCAGTAAACACAGACCTAAAACTGATCAGCTCAGACCAGACCCAAAATAGTTTAACACAACATAAGAAATAGAAGCAGGAGCAGGCCATACGGCCCCTCGAGCCTGCTCCTTCATGCAATAAGATCATGGATGATTCGATCATGGACTCAGGTCCACTTCCCCGCCCGCTCCCCATAACCCTTTATTTCCTTATCGGTTAAGAAACTGTCTATCTCTGTCTTAAATTTATTCAATGACCCAGCTTCCACAGCTCTCTGAGGCAGTGAATTCCACAGATTTACAACCCGCTGAGAGAAGAAATTCCTCTTCATCTCAGTTTTAAATGGGCAGCCCCTTATTCTAAAATTAGGCCCCCTAGTTCTAGTCTCCCCTATCAGTGGAAACATCCTCTCTGCATCCACCTTATCAAGGCCCTCAATCTTATACGTTTTGATAAGATCACCTCTCATTCTTATGAATTCCAATGAGTAGAGGCCCAACCTACCTTTCCTCATAAGTCAACCCCCTCATCTCCGGAATCAACCTAGTAAACCTTCTCTGAACTGCTTCCAAAGCAAGTATATCTTTCATAAATATGGAAAGCAAAACTGCACGCAATATTCCAGGTGTGGCCTCACCAATACTCTGTATAACTGTTGCAAGACTTCCTTGCTTTTATACTCCATCCCCTTTGCAATAAAGGCCAATATACCATTGGCCTTCCTGATCACTTGCTATACCTGCATACTAATCTTATGTGTTTCATGCACCAGGACCCCCAGGTCCCGCTGTACTGCAGAGCTATGCAATTTTTCTCCATTTAAATAATAACTTGCTCTTTGATTTTTTTCTGCCAAAGTGCATAACCTCACACTTTCCAACATTATGCTCCATTTACCAAATTTTTGCCCACTCACTTAGCCTATCTATGTCCTTTTGCAGATTTTTTGTGTCTCCCTCACACAATGCTTTTCATCCCATCTTTGTATCGTCAGTAAATTTGGCTACGTTACACTCAGTCCCTTCTTCCAAGTCGTTAATATAGATTGTAAATAGTTGGGGTCCCAGCACTGATCCCTGCTGCCCCCCACTAGTTACTGATTGCCAACTGGAGAATGAACCATTTATCCCGACTCTCTGTTTTCTGTTCGTTAGCCAATCGTCTATCCATGCTAATATATTATCCCCAACCCCGTGAACATAAGAACAAAAGAAATAGGAGCAGGAGTAGGCCACCTGGCCCTTCGAGCCTGCTCCGCCATTTAATAAGATCATGGCTGATCTGATCATGGACTCAGCTCCATTTCCCTGCCCGCTCCCCATAACCCTTTATTCCCTTATCATTCGAAAATCTGTCTATCTCCGCCTTAAATATATTCAACGACCCAGCCTCCACAGCTCTCTGGGGCAGAGAATTCCATAGATTTACAACCCTCTGGGAGAAGAAATTCCTCAGCTCAGTTTAAATGGGCAGCCCCTTATTCTGAGACTATGTCCCCTAGTTTTAGTTTCCCCTATTGTAAAACCCTGTCCCCTCAGTACAGATTCACACGAGGCATGTAGTGAAGTCAAGGTCACTCTGGACCTGCACCTTTATTTCACAGCTCTGGAATGCTGCACTTGCCTGAGACCTGTCCTTATATACCTCTCTCTTGCAAGTGCACCCCTGGTGGTAAGGTATGCTGGTGGTTACAGGTCATATCTTATTACAGTCATGTATAGCATGTTAGGATACAGTTATATATAATAATGTAAGATACATGACATCACCCTCCCCCAAGGTCTTATTGTCTTTATAGGTTCAGTCTCTCAGGTGGTCTACGCTCTCGCGTGGAGCGTCTGAGTTGTGGTTCAGTTGTTTGCCTTGGTGTCTGTTTTTCTTTGGGTGTGGTTGATGGTATCTCGCCTGGGCTGTCTGTTTCGATTGGTGTGATTGTTGTTGACTTGCCTGGGCTGCCTGTTGGGATTGCCCTTTCCTCAGGTTGTTCCCTCTGTCTGTCCACCAGGTGTGGTGCGAGTTCCACATTGTAGTCTGCCTCTGGTTCCGCAGTGTTGTTGGTAAATCTGCTTTTGACTTGGTCTACATGCCTCCGTCAGGTTTTGCCATTGTCCATTTGTACTACCAGTAGCCTGTTTCCTTCCTTGCCCGTTACTGTCCCTGCAAGCCATTTGGGACCCCTGCCATAGTTTAGTACAAATACTTTGACCCTATCTCATTCCATCTCCCCCTCGAAAATCCTGACATGGTACTCAGTCAGCTTACGGCGCTTTGCCTCAACGATTTCGTGCATGTCTGGGAGGATTAATGACAGCCTTGTTTTTAAAGTCCTTTTCATCAACAGTTGCGCCGGGGGGGGGGTCCCAGTCAGTGAGTGCAGACGAGATCTGTATGCCAGCAGCAGTCGCGACAGGCGACACTGCAGCATGGGACCTTGGATTTTAAGCATGCCTTGTTTAATGATTTGCACTGCTCTCTCCGCCTGGCCGTTGGATGCCGGCTTGAACGGTGCCGTCTTGACGTGATTTATGCCGTGGTCAATTATAAAGTCTTGGAATGGTGAAGCACGGACCATTGTCACTGACCAATATGTCAGGGATTCCGTGCGTTGCAAACATGGTTGCGAGGCTCTCCACAGTGGTGGAGGTTGTGCTCGAGTTTAAAATGGTGCATTCGATCCTCTTTGAAAATGCATCTACAACTACGAGGAACATTTTGCCCATGAATGGGCCCACATAGTCTACGTGCACCCGTAGTCTCCCTGGGGGCATTGCTGAGTTGGGCACAAATGGTGCACCTTCGGACACAGAGCTCCAAGTCCGCGTCAATACCAAGCCACCAGACGTGATATCTGGCTATGGCCTTCATGAGAACGATCCCCGGGTGCTCGCGGTGGAGCTCCCGGACAAATGCCTCTCTGCCTCGCAGAGGCATAACTACTCAGTTGCCCCACATCAGGCAGTCTGCTTGTAGTGATAGCTCATGCATGCGTCTATGAAAGGGTTTGATCTCCTCGGGGCAGGCATCGCGAGCCTCTGCCCAGTCACTGGTTAAGACACATCTTTTTACTAAGGACAACGTGGGGTCGCTGGCCGTCCAGGCTCTGATTTGGCGAGTCGTCATGGGCAAACCTGTGGACTCAAAGGCATTGATTGGGGCCTGGGTGCCAGGCGAATTGCTTCTGTTTTGGACTCTGTTGGGCGGATTCCATCAGCGGCAATCCTTCTGCCCAAAATTTCAACCTCGGGTGCGAGAAACAGGCACTTGGATTTCTTGACTCGTCGGCCTACCCGATCCAACCGCTTTCGCACTTCCTCCAAATTACGGAGATGGGAGTCGGTGTCCCTGCCCGTGATAAGTATGTCGTATTGAAATACATCCGTCCCCGGGATGGACTTGAGCAGACTCTCCGTGTTGCGCTGGAATATGGCAGCTGCCGACCTGATGCCGAATGGGCATCGATTGTACATGAAAAGGCCTCGATGTGTGTTGATGGTGGTGAGTAGCTTGGATTCCTCGGTCAATTCTTGCGTCATATACGCAGATGTGAGGTCTAATTTTGAGAAAAGTTTACCTCCAGCCAATGTGGCAAATAAGTCCTCCGCTCTGGGCAGCGGGTACTGGTCCTGTAGGGAGACTCTGTTTATGGTAGATTTGTAGTCCCCACAGATTCGTACAGATCCATCAGGCTTCATGACTGGGACGATGGGACTTGCCCAGTCGCTAAATTCCACAGGTGATATAATGCCTTCCCGCAGAAGCCGGTCTAGTTCGTGTTCAATCTTTTCCCTCATCATATAGGGTACAGCTCTGGCCTTGTGATGGACCGGTCTAGCATCCTGTGTGATGTAGATTTTGACTTTGGCCCCTTTGAAAGTGCCCACACCTGGCTGAAAGAGATGTTCAAATTGCTTTATAACTATTGAGCAGGAGGTCCGTTCCTCTAATGACATGGCATGGACATCATCCCATTTCCAGTTTAGTTTTGCCAGCCAGCTTCTCCCCAGCAGTGCTGGGGGGTCTCCGGGGACAATCCACAGGGGAAGTCGGTTCCCTGTCCCTTTGTGTGTGACAGAGAGCATGGCGCTGCCGAGGACTGGTATGATTTCTTTGATTTCGGTTCTTAGTTTGGTGTCGACCTTGTGAGTTTTGGTCTGTCTCTTTTATGCGGCCACAGTTGTTCAAATTGTTGAACGCCCATGAGAGATTGACTCGCTCCCGTATCCAGTTCCATGTTGACAGATATCCCGTTGAGTAGGACCCTCATCATTATAGGAGGCGTCCTGTTGTAGGAGCAGCGGCCATTGATCGTTTTGACCCATCAGTGTCCCGGGTACTGTCCCCACCATCTTCCGGTCCGCTTTCCGATCCATCCGATTCGTATACCAGCCAAGCTGCCGTTTTTTTGCACCTGCGGGCCAAATGCCCTGTATATTCACAATTTCTGCAAACAGCCTGCTGAAATCGACATCCCCTTGACGAGTGTCCACCCCCACACCTCCAGCACAGACCTGGTCCATTGTTCAAAGTGTTCCCAAAGAATGAGCTGCGTCTGGCTGATCTCTCTTGAGCTTCTCTCAGTTTGTAGTTGATTGCTCGCATTGTGGGTTGGCGAGGTGTGAACGGCCGTTCCTGTGGCCCTTGATGGCTTCTGCCTGCTGTCGAGAGCCTATTCTCCCGGTTTTGTCTGTGTGTGGGGGTAGCAGCTTATTTAGTGCTGTGAACTTCTTGTTCCGATATTTCGTTAGTTGCCGTACCTGCATTGTAAATCAACCTCGTTTCTTCTTCCCCTACCAAGAATGTATGTGCAACCAGTGCTGCTGCCTCTAAGGTCAGGTTCTTGGTCTCTATGAGCTTTCGGACTATGCCTGCATGGCCTATTCCTTCAATGAAAAAGTCTCTCAGCATTTCTCTCCTCAGTTCATCGGAGAACTCACATAAACTAGCCAACCTCCGAAGTTCCGCCACGAAGTCGGTATGCTCTGGCCCACACAGCGTCTGTAGTTGTAGAACCTGTGTCTGCTCGCTGGCTTCAGGTGGTCTCTTACCACTGTGCTCAATTCTTCAAACGACTTGCTTGCTGGTTTCTCAGTTGCCAACAGATCCTTCATTAAAGCGTATGTTTTCTCTTGTCTGCCTTATCGTCGCCTAACCAGTCTTTGGTTACAAAGCTTTGCTGGAGCCTTTCTATAAAGTCCTCCCAATTGTCTCCCGCATTGTACTTTTCATCTGATCCGTTGTTCGCCATTCTGTGGATTCTGTAATCCCGTAACTCGTCGCCACTATAAAGTCCTGTCCCCTCAGTACAGATTCACACGAGGCATGTAGTGAAATCAAGGTCACTCTGGACCTGCACCTTTATTTCACAGCTCTGGAATGCTGCACTTGCCTGAGATCTGTCCTTATATACCTGTCTCTTGCAAGTGTACCCCTGGTGGTAAGGTATGCTGGTGGTTACAGGTCATATCTTATTACAGTCATGTATTGCATGTTAGGATACAGTTATATATAATAATGTAAGATACATGACACAAGACAATGGCATGTAGTTTTGGTATGAAGATGAACGGACTATAAGAAAAAGATGCAAAAATACACAAGGGTGTTGGAGGTTGGAGTTTTGGAGGTTGGAGTTTTGGAGGTTGGAGTTTTGGAGGTTGGAGTTTTGGAGGTTGGAGGTTGGAGTCAGCTTTTTGCACTGAGTTGTAGAGTTGAGTTAAGAAGGTGGGAGTCATTTTTCGTTGTGGTTGAGTTGAGTTCAAGTGGAGTTGAGTCAGCTCTTCACAGGGCGCTCGCTCTGGGGAAGGTATGCTTAACTCCAGCTTAGGAGCCAACCGAGAGGCAAATAGAAGAAACCGACGCAACATCGAGGAGGGAAACCGAACCGACCAACAACGTAAAACCTACCCCAGAGGGACTCCGAGCAGGAATAAGTGCCCCCCCAGAACCCCGGAGTTAATAGGATTGTGAGTATAGGCCAAACCCCCTCACAGACTCAATTTAGGAAAGGAATTGGTCAGAAGGGTGGAAGTGGGAGGTGGGGTTGTGTGTGAGTGAAATGTTTCAACCTCTTATCTTCCCCTTCCCTGTTGCGAGAATTTTACGTGTTCTTGAGTGAGATTGTGCCATTACTGCTATTTATGACCTCTTCCTATGCCCTCTATCTTTGTGTTTATTATTCTAAATAAACAACATTAGCCATTTTGCACTCTTACCCACTGTGTCTGGTGCCTCGTTACTCACCCACCCTCATAAATCACACGTACAGAACCTCAGGGGGGTGTGGATTCGAACCCACACCCCAAGCTCCCCTCACAATGGCGAGCCAGGTAGGAGGGGATGTGCGTTGAGTGAGGGTGAAGAGACAGTCAGTCTTGGTGGAGAGAAGTATAAAATGGATGGTAGGATTGCTAGGTATGTAACAGCAAGGATAAACTACTCAAGGAAGTGGGTGCAGGTGCTGCTGGAGGCTGAACGGCCTGAGGACGCAGCAGCCAGGTGGACCTAGAGTAAAGATCATAAAAGATCAGTGGAAAAGGCAGTGTGGCTGATTTGCTTTCGGAAGCAAATACAGGTCTTGGACAGACAGGTAGAAGTACTGCAGACAGAATGAGCTGAGCAGAGAGAGGATTTCGTAAAGACCAGCAAAGAAAGGGAAAAGCTTGATCAGTATTTAAAGTGGGAGAGGCAGGAATGAGAGAGGGATGGAGAAAGCTATTGCAACTGTAGGGGAGGATGAAAACCACCTCATTTTACCCAGAAGGAAAAGGGCTGTGGGATCAGTCTGTGCTGTGAATTGAAACCGATGGAAGGAAAACTTTGGGACATAAATGAATGGAGACCAGCCCCCGCCCCCCCCCCCCCAGTGGTTGGACTCATAGGAAAGGGAATTTAATTTGGAACTATCTACCAGAAAGTTTGAAATCCTAAAGTGCACATGGAAGAAACTACGAACTTTAATCGAATTTGGAATTTTTTAAAAGGTGTATGTTGGGTCTGCAAGAAAAGGGGTGGAGTCAATATCAAAAGGGCCAGTTTGGACATTGGAACTAATCAAATTGTCTGGGAACTGTATACCCTCGAAACTTGCCCCTTGAAATATTAGCATTTAAACAATGCCACATACATATTCCAACACCTTTTTTCATCAGGCATAGAAATATCTGGCTCAGGCCAGACTAGCACAATGGCTGCAGGAGGCCAATGCAATCAACACCTACTCAAACCTTGAGTAGGTTATCAGTGGAAAAAAAAACCCCAATCTAAAACTGCTGCATTTTTCAAATTCAAAAAGTCCACCAATGAGAAGAATCGACTTCAGCAGGAGAGGCGGACTGGATAATCTGGCTATAAAAAAAAGGGTTTCTGACGTAGTGAAAAAGAAGTGATGATTTTCCCTGTCCTCGTCATCCAACAACCACAACCAGCAAGCCTCTCGACACTGAAGGAAAACCAGTGTCCGAAGGCACCGAAGATAGAAGAAACAAACCACCAGACTGCGGAAGGCACAGTAGTGAGTATAACCTCTGGTCCCCAGAACTCCCAACTCAGTTAGGCCAGGAAAGGTGGGAGGTTGGGCATTGTACTGCTAAACTAGTGTAAAGATTTTCGTTGGGTCCGTTTTAGTGGGATTTAGGGGGATTGTTTTGTTGGTGTATTGCTGTTTGTTGAGTTACTCCTTGTCAAATAAATTGGAAGCCTAAAGTTCCTCTTGGAATCACCTTGTCTCAGTTCTATTGTATTACATCTCCTGATCGTGAGTCTTATGTCAGAACCGTGTAAGGGAAGCTCGGAGCGCCTCGAAAATGCTCAACTGTGTGTTACTGGCTAGGGAAGAAGGGGTTAGGAGTGTTTGACACTCACAGGTGCCTCACAGGCTAGGCATAAGCTGTGGGGACGCACGAGTCTCAAAACCCCCTTCATAAACTGTGGACACAGTCTCTCCAAGGGTGCTCTTGCAGCACTCAGGGTACCTCACACGCCAGGCATAAGCTGTGAGGGCAGAAGCCCAGAGAGAGACACCCAAGGCACAACAACCCCGTGAAAACCCCTTACAGAACATGGCGACCCAGATGGGACATAAGCAAACAGGAGATGTTAATATAACAAATGAGGTGATAAGAGAGGAAACTAAAATAGAGGAGAGAATTTCCTCATACATTTTGGGCAAGGTGAACCTCACCAAACCTTGGGTGCAAGCCCTCACTCGGGCAGAGCGCCCAGTGGATGCTGCTGCTCAGTGGACAGCAGGGAAGGACCACAACCACAGGGTGGAAAAGGCCATCTGGCTTATCTGCTTCACCCGCCAAGTCCGAAAGCTCGACCAGCGGGTGAAGGACTTGGAACAGAGTCTTCAGAAATCAGAGGAGCTCTCTGCTATCCGGGCTGTGGTTGGGGACAACCTGCTGGCCAAATTAGCTGGGGAGCAGCAAAGGAACCGGCAGTTGGAGGAGACCTTCTGAAATAGCCGGGACTATCTTCAGTGTCAGGTCACTGAGGGCAAGTGTAGTGAGGGGTCCCTCCGGGAACAGAACTCTCGGTACACCCAGAAAATTTGAGAACTGGAGAATAAATGAAAAGACGTACAGGCAGCCTATAAAGTGGCCAGTAGCAGTGAGTTTGCAGATCACGGTCCCTGCCAGGAGAGGATTAAAACTCTCACCCACGCTCTATCCCAGGCAAAGGGGATGGTCGCCCTGATAGGACCCGGAGGGTCCACAGGGGACAAAGGAGAGTATTGGGGGGTAGAGGAGAATCCAAAGGCAAGAGGCGCCCGACCACCTCCTGAGGCACCGGTGGTTTGTCCGGTGGGGTACCAGGAGGAGCGGGGCATGCAGGTAGTAGCATACCCAGGGCTGGGGGCAGGACCAATGTGTCCCGTTTGGCAGCAGGGATGTGAGGCTCTAGCCGAGGGTCAGTTAAGGGCTGGATCAGGCGACCAGGCACTGTCTGCTGCACTGGGTATGGTGGGACAGCCGGAGGTAGAGGGACCAGCGCAGAAAGATCCTGAACCAGGGCGGATGTGCCCGGTCAGGCAGCGCAAGTACGGTCCTCCACAGGGAGGTGGCCAAGGTCGGGGAGCGCTGGAGAGCGACTTTATTATTCCCCATGGAGTTCAATCACTCAGGGCCATGGTGGCCCATTTGGCCAAACTCAGTCGCAGCGGGGACCCGTCTATCCATTTCATGGAGGTGATGCAGGCAGGGGAAATTAATGGGTGCGACGAGGAAGAGACAGCCAAGCTGCTGCTCTTCTCTCTGGACAACAAATTGTACCAGGCCCCACCGGCAGAATGCCGGAGGGGACAGCATACATTTACTGAGGTCCAGAGGGCCGTCCTTGAGGCTATGGGCTTCGATGACAGCAGTCCTTTCGAACGGGTCGAAAGGACAAGGCTGCCCCGCCTCCAAGGCCGCCAAACCATAGAAGGCGGCCAAGGCTGGCGCCGCCGCCACCCCTCCCCCTATTTGCGTCCGCGTGCCGGGAGCCGTAGGTGCGCGGGCATCGTCGGGGGCCTTTCTTTTCATGGCCTCCGGCTGGGGGGAGGGAGAGCGTCCGATCGGAAAGAAGGCGCGGAGGAAGGCGAAACATCTCGAGGCGGGTCCCCTCAGTGCGCCAGACAATTTGATCACTGCGCTCAGCCCAACCCTGTCACCAGTGAGCGTGGGGTGCCCTGAGCCCGTGCCCGAGCCCTTGACCAATATCACAGAGGGGCTCGGGCGCGGGCAAGATAAGAAAAAGGGGGGAGTGGAGCGGGAGGCCTCGGCAGACATGGAGGTCTCCCTGCCTCCGCACCCCCCCAGGAACAAAAGGAGGCGCAGCTCCAATGAGGCGGAGGGGGAACAACATCCCTCCGCGGAGGAGTCGGTGCCCGCCGCGTGTCCCGCGTCCCCCACCAGCGCCCCCAAACTGTGCCGTAGGTGAGAGGAGTCTGTCCCCGGGGAGGGTGAGACAGTCGAGGCTGCCCAGCCTCTGCCTCCCGGGGATGGCGTGGAAGATCTGCCTGTCGTGGGGGGCGTGGGACCAGCGGAGGAATGCGTTGCCGCCGGGTCGAGCGTCCCGGGGACTGAGGCGGGCGGGGCTGAAAAGGCCGAACCTGAGCCCGCCCAGCTATTAACCAACTTCCCCCGGGAGTCGCTCGGCCCGGAAGTAACAAAATATGTTAACAATTTTAATGATTCTGTGTACGCTGGGCCAGGGGGTGGTGGCGGGGAGTGGGAAGAACAACAACCCTCACCCCCTACTTTGGAGCTGGGGTACTTAGAGGACCTGGAGAATTTCTTTGGCCGGGTCTCTCCGCGTTCCCCGTCTCCTGGGGCGGAGGAGGAACCCCTTCCGCTGTCGCTTCCTGACCCAGCACCACTTTTAAAAGATCCCAGTGGGGACTCCTCTGCCGACGATCCTGGGGGTGGGTTTGGGGCAGAGCCAGGGCCGGATGGAGCGGCCGGGCCGTTTGCCGTACCTCGTGTGGCCGACGGGCCGGCTGCTGGCGGTGACCTCCCGGAGGGGGACGGGGACTCGGTGGAGGACGAGGGAGAAGATCTCGAGTCCATCGCCAGTGAGGCAGTGGATCTCCTCGTGTCCGCCGCTGAGTCCCCCCTCATTTCTGCAAAGGAACTCCGGGACTTTTTGGTCCAGAGCCAGGGTCGCCGTAACCGAGCCCATCTGGCCCTGGAAAAATGGTCCGAGCCGGGGCTGCTCGTCGCGTCCGTCCGCGCCGCCGCTAAAACCATGGCCGCGGGCGGGCCCTTATCAAAGGCGCAAGGCCTTGAGCTGCGCCGGTCAAAGGGTTCCTCGCTGGGCTGCTGAAGGAGTGGAGGTCAACAAACGACTCCACTCCCCCACCCACAATAGGTTAGGTAGAGGTTGCACTATGCTTTTGTCATGAAGATAACCATAGCCAGCCTCAACACCAACGGCGGCAGAGAGGCACGCCGTAGATTTAACAATTTTTCGCTCCTGTGGGAGGGGAAATATGCGGTGTGCTTCCTGCAAGAAACCCACACCATTCCGGGAGACGAAGCCACGTGGCTCCTGGAATGGCAAGGAGAGGTCCGCATGAGCCACCTCACTACAACTTCTTGTGGGGTGGCCATCTTGTTGGCCCCGCATTTTCAGCCGGAGATCTTGGGGGTCGAGGAGCCCACGCCAGGCCGCTTGCTGCACGTCACGGTTCGCCTGGGGGATGTGCCGCTCCATCTCGTGAACGTGTACGCCCCTCAGCCCGGCACGCAGCAAACGCGCTTCTTCGAAGAAGTGTCTGCTCTTCTTGGCTCCGTCGACGTCGGCGACTGCATTGTCCTCGGGGGGGATTTTAACTGCACCCTCGAGGCGAGGGACCGCTCCGGTGCCCCGCAGAGCATGACGGCGATGGAGAAGTTGAGGGACCTGGTCGGGTCCTTCGACTTGGTGGATGTCTGGCGAAATCTCCATCCTGACTCCAGCGCCTTTACTTGGGTGAGGCCTGGAGTAGGATGGTCTAGAGTCGACCGCCTTTACGTGTCTCGGGCGTACGTTTCCTGCGTCCCGGCGGCCTCCATGCGGCCGGTGCCGTGTTCGCACCACCACCTGGTGTGGGCGGAGCTCGCTTCGCTCCGAGCGAGGACGGGGTCCGCGTACTGGCACTTTAACAACCGGCTGCTGGAGGACGTGCGGGTCCAGGACTCGTTCCGTCGATTCTGGTCCGACTGGAGAAGGAAGCAGGGGGGCTTCCCCTCCTTGAGGCTATGGTGGGACGTGGGCAAGGCTCACGTCCGCGTCTTCTGTCAAGAGTACGCGAGGGGTTCGACCAAGAGCCGGGCGGCCAGGGTCGGGCGCCTAGAAAAAGAGGTGCTCGAACTGGAGTCCCGTCTCGGTCAAGTCGTCCAGGACCCGGCCCTGCGGACGGTGTACGAAGCGAAGAAGGCCGCGCTGAAGGACCTGCAGCTCGTCGGGTCCCGAGGCGCGTTCATGAGGTCGCGGATCCGGTTCCTGCAGGATCTGGACCGCGGCTCCCCCTTCTTCTCCTCGCTGGAAAAAAGACAGAGTGTCCGTAAGCAGCTCTTGACGCTGCTGGCCAACGACGGCTCTCTCGTCTCGGATCCGGAGGGCGTCAACAACAGGGCCCGTGAATATTACGGGGCTCTGTTCTCTCCGGAGCCGTCCAGCGAGGAAGCGCGTAGAGTTTTGTGGGAGGACCTGCCGAAGGTCGGCCCGGAGGGCGCCGAAAATCTGGAAGCTCCGCTAAGCCTGGCGGAGCTGACCGGCGCCCTCGACCGGCTCTCGAGGGGAAAAGCCCCGGGGCTGGACGGGCTGACCGTGGAGTTCCACAGGGCGTTCTGGGACGTCCTGGGGAGCGACTACGCGCGGGTCCTGGGGGAAAGTCTGGCGACTGGGGAGATGCCCCTCTCTTGGCGCAGGGCAGTCATCGTCCTGCTGCCTAAGAAGGGCGATCTCCGCCTCCTTAAGAACTGGCGCCCGGTCTCCCTCCTCAGCACGGAATACAAAATCTTCGCCAGGGCGATGTCTGCTCGCCTTGGCGCCGTGCTGGACCACATGATCCACCCCGACCAGTCCTACACGGTCCCGGGCCGGACAATCCACGATAACATCCATCTGGTCCGGGACCTCATCCATCATTCCCAGGAGGCTGGTCTGTCGGTCGCCTTCCTATCTCTCGACCAAGGGAAGGCGTTCGACAGGGTGGATCACGACTATCTGTTCGGAACTCTGCGCGCTTTCGGGTTCGGAACGCATTTCGTCGCCCGGATCCGACTTTTGTACGCCGCCGCGGAGTGTCTGATAAAGGTTAACGGGTCCTTGACGGCGCCTCTTCGCTTTGGGAGAGGGGTGCGCCAGGGATGCCCCATGTCCGGCCAGTTATATGCCATCTGCATGGAGCCTTTCCTGTGCCTCCTGCGGACGAGGTTGACGGGACTGGCTCTGCAAGGGCCGGGCGTGGAGGTCGTCCTCTCGGCTTACGCCGATGACGTGCTCCTCGCGGTAGAGGATCCCGCTGACCTGCGGAGGATGCGTGAGTGCCAGGAGATTTACTCGGCCGCATCCTCTGCCAGGATCAACTGGGAGAAATGTTCCGGACTCCTGATAGGTCAGTGGCGGGTGGACTCCCTGCCGGAGGAGCTCAGGCCTTTTGCTTGGAGCATGACCCATGTCCTCTATCTGGGAGTCTACCTTAGCCCCGACGAGGAAGCCTGGCCGGCGAACTGGTAAGAGCTGGAGGCCAAGATCGCCGCTCGCCTAGGGCGCTGAACAGGACTGCTCCGAGTGCTGTCCTACAGGGGTCGAGCGCGAGTCATAAACCAGCTGGTGGCCGCCATGTTGTGGTACCGGCTGGTCACTTTGACCCCTCCCCCTGCGTTTGTCACCAAGATACAGAAGAAGCTGGAACAACAGGAAGCACTGGGTCTCTGCCGCGGTCTTGAGTCTCCCGCTTGGGGAGGGCAGTCAGTCGTTGGTGTGCGTCAGCACCCAGCTCGCGACTTTCCGGCTTCACACCCTGCAGAGATACCTTTACGTCAAGCCCCCTCCTAGGTGGCGTGCTCTGGCGATGTATTTCTTCCGCCAGCAGCACGGCCTCAACTACGACACGCAGCTCCTCTTTGTGAGCTTGGGGGGGCGTCAGGACCGCCCTCCGGGAGCTGCCTGTCTTTTACAAGGAACTCACCAGGGTCTGGAACAAAGTCTCCACCAAGCGCAGCTCTCCACTGGCTGGAGTGGCGGCTGTCCTGCAGGAGCCGCTGCTCGGGAATCCGTACCTCCACGACCGAGGTTTTAGGTGGCGGTCGGACGAGAGGGCTGTGGCTGGTGAGGTGACCAGGGTCAGGGACCTGCTCGATGGCGGACGAGCGGGCTGGATGGCGCCAGACACGCTGGCGCGGCGCCTAAATTCCGCCAACGTCCGCCGCGCGGCCGATGCCATCGAGTCGCTAAAAACAGCTCTGGGCCCTGACTCCGTTAGGTGCATCGAGGAGGCTCAAGCACGTGGGGAGATCCCGTCCGAACTGACCCCCGTCCGGACGGAATTCCTCATCGGCGCCAAACCCCGGAACCTCCCTCGGGAGCCGGCGCCTCACAACTTGAGCCGCCTCGAGGAAATCCCCTCCGTGCCTTTCAGTTCTGCGCGGAGGGGTTTCCTGTACGGGCTGCTCCTGCACACTCTCAACTTTGCCATCCTCGCCTGCCGTCCGGACGCGCCATAGCGTACCATCTTGCCGTCCGGAGGAGGCGGGGGGCCCCGATGGAGGGCACTCTATGCGGGAGTCCTCCCACTATTTATAGGAGACTTGGCCTGGAAGGTGGTGCACGGAGCAGTGCCGTGCAATAAATTTTTAAGCCGGTTCACAGGCTCCCAGGCCGCCTGCAATTTCTGCGGTCTGGAAGAGTCCGTGTTCCATGTTTTTATGGAATGCACGAGGTTGCAGTCCCTGTTTTATTATTTAAAGGGGCTGCTCCTGAAATTCTGGCTGCACTTCAGTCCCACACTCCTGATCTTTGGGCACCCTGTGCGGAGGGGAGCGGGTAGGTCCGAGGGCCTCCTCGTAGGACTGCTCCTGGGCACGGCCAAGGGTGCCATCAGCCGGTCCAGGCAGCGGGCGGTCGAGGGGGTCGTTCAACCTGACTGCCTGCCTCTCTTCCGCGCGTACATCCGCGCCAGGGTGTCCTTGGAGATGGAGCACGCGGTGTCCACCGGTACGCTCGCGGCCTTCCGCGAGAGGTGGGCACCGGAGGGACTGGAGTGCATCATCACGCCCGGCAACCAAATTTTAATTTGATTTTATGTTTTAAAATTTAATTTGTTTTAATTGCCGGTGTTTTTAGTATCCCCCTCCCCTTTTATCGGGGGCACTTGGAGAAAAAAATATGATTTTAGTGCCCAAAAAAACTTTAAAAAAAAACAAAAACACAAAAACAAAACACAAAAAAAAGGGCCTTGGAAATGTTTGGTGTGCCCCCCAGATTGGGGGGACACAATTTAATGATTTAATGTTTTAGTTTCCTCCCAAAAGATTTCTGTGGACAAGCACTCCTTGTTCCCTTTGTTCATTTCCACTATTAAGTGGCCTACGGCTTAATGTATACACCCTTTCCTTATCAGCCCTCCCAAAATGCATCACCTCACACTTATCTGAATTAAATTCTATTTGCCATTGCTCTGCCCACCTGACCAGGAGATTGATATCCTCCTGCAGTCCATGACTTTCCTCTTCATTATCAACCACACAGCCAATTTTAGTGTTGTCTGCAAACTTCTTAATCATACTCCCTATATTCAAATCTAAAATGTTAATATATACCACAAAAAGCAAGGGACCCAGTACCGAGCCCTGCGGAACCCCACTGGAAACATCCTTCCAGTCACAAAAACATCCATCAATCATTCCCCTTTGCTTCCTACCTCCAAGCCAATTTTGGATCCAACTTGACACATTAACTTTCATAACCCGTCTACCATGTGGGACCTTATCAAAAGCTTTGCTAAAGTCCATATATACTGCATCGTACGCACTACCCTCATCGACCTTCTTGGTTACCTCATCAAAAAATTCAACCAGGTTAGTCAGACACGATCTTCCCTTAACAAATCCGTGCTGACTGTCCCTAATTAATCCTTGCCTTTTCAAATGCAGATTTATCCTGTCTTGCAGGATTTTTTCCAATCATTTTCCCACCATGAGGTTAGGCTGACAGGCCTGTAATTACTCGGCCTATCTCTTTCTCCCTTCTTAAACAAGGGTACTACATTAGCAGTCCTCCACTCCTCCAGCACCATGCCCAGATCCAAAGAGGACTGGAAAATGATGGTCAAGGCCTCTGCTATTTCCTCTTTTACTTTGCTCAATAGCCTGGTATGGATTTCATCTGGGCCTGGGGACTTAGCTACTTTCAAAGCTGCTAAACCTCGTAATGCTTCCTCTCTCACTATATTTATTTCATCCAGAATATCACACTCCTCCTCGATAGCAGTATCTGCATTGCCCCTTTCCTTTGTGAAAACAGATGCAAAGTATTCGTTAAGAACCCTCCCAACATCTTCCGTCTCAACACAAAGATTACCCTCATGGTTTCTAATAGGCCCGACCCTTTCTTTAGTTACCCTCTTACTCTTAATCTATTTATGGAACATCTTTGCATTTTCCTTAATTTTAAGGATTCCTTCTTTAGTTTACTCACAGCCTGAAGTCATTGTTTGTCTCCTTGAAGACTTTTCCCTGATATTCTGAAGAAGAATTATCTCTTCGGTTATAATTTGATGAAATTTAAGAACTGAATTCTGTGAACAAACCCTTTTTGATCTCCACAGATTCGGATCAATTTACAAACTGAGTTCCGGAAACAGATGGTTCTAAGCTCCACAGATCCTGATGAGATTCAAAACTGAGTTGCATGAACAATCGATCTCCAGAGATTCTCAAGACTTTGGTAAGCTTTGAACCAACCTGCCCCTTGCCTGTTGAGAGCTTTTCAGCATCTGCACTTCAGCTGCTGGTGAAACCCACCTCCCTCTGGGTTGCCATGGTTATCACTGTGATGTCATGTGACAAGCTCCTCAGTTATAATGTGGAGGCTGTTGTAGGGCCAAGGTTGAGAGCCCATATAAGGACTGCAGGCTGTTTGAGGCTGGCTGGGTTTAAGCACAGACCTGAGATGCATTGTGGGGGGTGGGGGGCAATTCTAATCTAAGCCGCCCGTCGGAAAACTGAGGGGATCTGGTGCCGCGCTGGTTTCACACCCCGCCTGATCTCGCTCTCATTGCAGTCACTGTACGGAGCATAAACACCGGCATCTGATGGGCTGAATGGCCCGTTTCTGTGCTGTAAATTCTATGGGGGTAAAATTCGCCTGGTTTGCACCTCCCATTAGCACCTGTGAGGGCGGTAACGGGGCACTAAGGGGTTACCGGCCGAGCGAGGCGATTTCACCGAAGCCTGTGAAATTCCCTGGCGGTTTTGCGCTGGCGCTAACACTTAATGCCTCGCCCTCTTGCGCCCAGTAGATTGTGCCGTTATCCGGTGAGCAGCGCCCTGTCAGTGCCCTGGATGTGATACTCGCTCCCGCACCCTGCAACATCACCGGGCCTCAACCACAGCAGCTGCAGGAGGCATTGTCACCTCGGCCGGTCGCTTGGGGAGCGATATTTAAAGGCAGTGGTGGTCAGGTAAGGCAAACTTCATATCTCTCCTCAGACTGGTGCCTCCTGATTTCTTGTGAACCTGCGATTTCTCAGCTCTGCAATCTCTGAGAGTGCTTGAGGCTGCTATGTGCATAGCACAGATCCCGTGTCCCGACAGACACAGCATCAATATTGATGGAACCCATCATTGGCCCGGCCCTGTAAGTGAGGGAAGGGGCCTGTAAAGATGGCAGTGCTGCACTGAACATTGCTCAACACTCGGCCGCTCCCACACCTCTCACACACTTTCGCTCTCGAAGGGAAGAGGTAGCACTTGTTTTAGTGTTCCACTTCCCTCTTGGAGCACTAAAGCTGAAGGAGCAGCAAATCATTTTCGCCTGGCAATACATTTTTCCTGCTTCAAAAGTTATTGCCCCAAATGCAATCTCCAGCTCTGTTTAAATGTTGATTCATTTCCCCGTATCCTGCACTCTGCAGTCGGCCATTTTGTGACACTGATGAAGTGGGGGAGGGAACGGTGAGCTGTTAGAGCAAAGCTGGTTAAAGGGGCATTGAGCCGATTGTCCACAGTTTGCAGTGACAGCACATTTCAATAATTACCATAAGATCCTGACATCGTTCTGGGGTTGTGACAATAGCTGGTGTAACGTGGAAGGCCAGAAAGTTGTCTGCAGCCCAAATTTAAAGAGATGCACTTCCTTAATGGCAACTCATCTTTTATGGGAAGGGGTTAATTTTAACCTCACCCCACCAGAGGGAAACATATGTGATCAGATTGGCCACCAGAGGTTGTGGTGGTGAGTGAGGGAGGGGTGGTGAGTGGTGGAGGGGTGGTGCGTGAGTGAGGGGTGAGTGGGGGAGGGGTGGTGAGTGGTGGAGGGGCGGTGCGTGTGGGAGGGGTGAGTGGGGGAGGGGTGGTGAGTAAGGGAGGGGTGGTGAATGGGGGAGGGGTGAGTGAGGGAGGGGCGGTGCGTGTGGGAGGGGTGAGTGGGGGAGGGGTGGTGAGTGAGGGAGGGGTGGCGAATGGGGGAGGGGTGAGTGAGGAAGGGGCGGTGAGTGAGGGAGGGGCAGTGATTGAGTGAGGGGTGGTGAGTGGGGGAGGGGTGGTGCGTGTGGGAGGGGCAGTGAATGGGGGAGGGATGAGTGGGGGAGGGATGTGTGGGGGAGGGGTGAGTGGGTGAGGGGTGAGTGGGGGAGGGGTGAGTGGGGGAGGGGTGAGTGGGGGAGGGGTGAGTGGGGGAGGGGTGAGTGGGGGAGGGGCAGTGAGTTGGGAAGGGGCAGTGAGTGGGGGAGGGGTGGTGCGTGTGGGAGGGGCGGTGAATGGCGGAGGGGTGAGTGGGGGAGGGATGTGTGGGGGAGGGGTGAGTGGGGGAGGGGTGAGTGGGGGAGGGATGTGTGGGGGAGGGGTGAGTGGGGGAGGGGTGAGTGGGGGAGGGGCAGTGAGTGGGGGAGGGGCAGTGAGTGGGGAAAGCCACTTTGATTAATCGGAGATACTGTTGCCAATGGACACAGAGGCGTTCTGTGCATGCGCGGCTACCTGTTCGCAATGTCACTCCGTGCGCCCGGGTGAAAACATTTGCACAAATGTCGGTGCAGTTTGTCAGTGCCGTTTGCACAAGTGTCGGCCGGGTCCCTCCGACGCTGAAACTGCTTTGGATCGAGCCGAGGGCCTGTGCTCAATCAACCCTCGATCTTGGCTACAAAAGGAACTCCCCGAAAGCCTCAATTACCAGCTGCAATCAACCACACACAGTGTCCCCATCACCACAAGGTGTCCCCATCACCACACACAGTGTCCCCATCACCACATACAGTGTCCCCATCACCACACACAGTGTCCCCATCACCACACACAGTGTCCCCATCACTACACACAGTGTCCCCATCACCACACACAGTGTCCCCATCACCACACACGGTGTCCCCATCACCACACACAGTATCCCCATCACCACACAGTGTCCCCATCACCACACACAGTGTCCCCATCACCACACACAGTGTCCCCATCACCACACAGTGTCCCCATCACCACACACAGTGTCCCCATCACCACACACAGTGTCCCCATCACCACACAGTGTCCCCATCACCACACACAGTGTCCCCATCACCACACACGGTGTCCCCATCACCACACACAGTATCCCCATCACCACACAGTGTCCCCATCACCACACAGTGTCCCCATCACCACACACAGTGTCCCCATCACCACACACAGTGTCCCCATCACCACACACAGTGTCCCCATCACCACACAGTGTCCCCATCACCACACACAGTGTCCCCATCACCACACACAGTGTCCCCATCAGCACACACAGTGTCCCCATCACCACACAGTGTCCCCATCACCACACACAGTGTCCCCATCACCACACACAGTGTCCCCATCACCACACACAGTGTCCCCATCACCACACACAGTGTCCCCATCACCACACACAGTGTCCCCATCACTACACACAGTGTCCCCATCACCACACACAGTGTCCCCATCACCACACACAGTGTCCCCATCACCACACACAGTGTCCCCATCACCACACACAGTGTCCCCATCACCACACACATATCCCCATCACCACACATACTGTCCCCATCACCACACACAGTGTCCCCATCACCATACGCAGTGTCCCCATCACCACACACAGTGTCCCCATCACCACACACAGTGTCCCTATCATCACACACAGTAAGTATCCCCATCACCACACACAGTATCCCCATCACCACACACAGTGTCCCCATCACCACATACAGTGCCCCCATCACCACACACAGTGTCCCCATCACTACACACAGTATCCCCATCACCACACACAGTGTCCCCATCACCACATACAGTGCCCCCATCACCACACAGTGTCCCCATCACCACACACAGTATCCCCATCACCACACACAGTGTCCCCATCACTCACACAGTGCCCCCATCACCACACAGTGTCCCCATCACCACACACAGTATCACCATCACCACACACAGTGTCCCCATCACCACATACAGTGTCCCCATCACCACACACAGTATCCCCATCACCACACACAGTGTCCCCATCACCACACACAGTGTCCCTATCATCACACACAGTAAGTATCCCCATCACCACACACAGTATCCCCATCACCACACACAGTGTCCCCATCACCACATACAGTGCCCCCATCACCACACACAGTGTCCCCATCACCACATACAGTGTCCCCATCACCACACACAGTATCCCCATCACTACACACAGTGTCCCCATCACCACACACAGTAAGTATCCCCATCACCACACACAGTAAGTATCCCCATCACCACACACAGTGTCCCCATCACCACACACAGTATCCCCATCACTACACACAGTATCCCCATCACCACACACAGTGTCCCCATCACCACATACAGTGCCCCCATCACCACACACAGTGTCCCCATCACTACACACAGTGCCCCCATCACCACACACAGTGTCCCCATCACCACACACAGTGTCCCCATCACCACATACAGTGCCCCCATCACCACACACAGTGTCCCCATCACCACATACAGTGTCCCCATCACCACACACAGTATCCCCATCACTACACACAGTGTCCCCATCACCACACACAGTAAGTATCCCCATCACCACACACAGTAAGTATCCCCATCACCACACACAGTGTCCCCATCACCACACACAGTATCCCCATCACTACACACAGTATCCCCATCACCACACACAGTGTCCCCATCACCACATACAGTGCCCCCATCACCACACACAGTGTCCCCATCACTACACACAGTGCCCCCATCACCACACACAGTGTCCCCATCACCACACACAGTGGCCCCATCACCACATACAGTGCCCCCATCACCACACACACTGTCCCCATCACCACACACAGTATCACCATCACCACACACAGTGTCCCCATCACCACACACAGTATCCCCATCAGCCGCGCAGTGTAGGAGACTCTATTGCAGGTACAGCTGAGCTGGCAGCATTTCAGATCAATGCCAGCTCTCAGATTTACTCGTCTGCCTCCCTTGAATCCCCATGGCCTCTTAAAGCTCCCAAACATAAGGCAGCAGACCACTGTGCCAACAGAAACACTGGAATGTTGTTCTGGGAACATTCCCGGTGAGCTCCCAGATTTCAGGTTCGGTCAGACCCCACACCCCACCAATGGTCCTGTTAATCTGTGTGGCTGTGCAGCGCTCTGGAGGTCCTGGGCAGGCCCATGTGCTGAAATTTAAAGAAGCAGCGCACCCCCAAAAGTCAGGGGGGACATTTTACACCACGCCCCCTCCCCCCGAGGCTCCGCAGCAAGTTGTAAAACCAGCACTGTATGGACAGCACAGTGCTGCATGGGGACAAATAAGGAGCTGACGCTTCCCAGTAGATTGTGTCGGCTTCTACTTGAGCTGGGTCCTGAATGTTTGCTTCATTTAAAGGTTCTGGTATATCGAACAATATCCGGGGGATAAAACCCCTGTAACAGAGTGACTGCTGCCAATGAGCCGGAAGCTGCACAATGCCCACTTCCAGTTCCTTACATCATCACCTGTGCCACATTTGTGAATGCACAAGATTGCCAAAACTTCCACACAGGTGTAAAAATAGGCAAAATGTGATATTTCCAAAAATATTTGCGCGTGTGCAAATTGTAAATTCCCACGAAATGGTCAAAAGATGTTGCTAACCGCCAGCTCCCCTCCGATTGGCGAGTTTGTAAAACAAACTGTCCGCTCATTGGTTCATTTCCCTGCTCATCATTCTGACCCTGGCATGGACAATAACATCGAGCAAAACGGTAAAAGAATGTTGTGTGGCCTGGGTTTGTGACTGGATGTGTCTGCAGCGATTTTAGAAAAATAATATACACAGAAGGAAGGTCATTTCTGTTATGTTGAACTTGAAGCAGGGATGACGTTAGTGCCTCCTGTGATTGGCTGCTGGGGTCACATGGGCTGGGTCAGGGGTCCACAAGTTGGTTTGTCACATAGTCCTCGTTTCCCCATTGGTTTTCTGTCAGTAGTCTCCGCCCTGCTCCCCTGTGTGATTGGAATAGTGTCAGATACCCCTTGTGCATGTGCACAGACCTCCATTGCCATGTGGTGGGCGGAGCGATTGAACGTCATGTCCTTACTACTGAAGTGAAATTCATCGGGATTTATCTTGGTGAGTAAAGTGTTTTTGATTTCAGCTTCTACGGATGGACAAGTACCAGCTGCACAACTGCTTTGTTTCATTGGCAGCAGTCGGTTCCAGCGCAGACAACCTCGTGACCGACTACTCAGCCAGTGGCTTTTCCAGGATTTATCTTGGTAAGTAAAGTGTTTTTTGGATTCAGGCTTCTATGGACGGACGAGAACCAACTGCAACCCCTTTCTCTATATGTATAATATACATATGTAAAAATATAAAACAACGAAGAAAGGAACTAAAGATCCACATTTGTGCGGCTGGGGTGTAAACGGGTTTCTTAAAAAATAGAAAAATGGAAGAAATGTGAGAGACTTGCCTCAGTAATGGGAATGGACACTGGAGATAAGAGCAAAATACTTCCAGCACAACCCAACTTGCTTGCCTCCAGGGTCCCGGCCCACCTGTCCACGAGAGCGCCCTTTATCTACCCACTGATTGGACGGCTGGGCGCCAGCTTCCCTCCCATTTGTAGGGGAGGACGAAAACCCCCTCATTTTACCCAGAAGGAAAAGAGCTGTGGGATCTGTCTGAGCCGCAATGTGAATTGAAACCGAGACGGTTTGACCTTGGCAGAGCAGTGATTGGACGGGGGAGGACACTGGAGGGCCAATGGTGGGACAGAGTCAGCCCGAAGCATGGGGCTTTCAAGCCAATGGGAGAGCACTTGCCCGAAAACTGTGGGACTGACTCAGCGCCATTATCGGGCTATTGTCTTCCCCATGTTTACACTGTGGAGGGAAATTATGCAGACCTTCAGAAAACTAGGGAGCCCAAAACAAACCAAGGGCCTACACAATGGCTACAGGAGGCCAACACAAGTAACACCTACTCAAACCTTGAGTAGGTTAACATCAGTGGAAAAAACCGCAATAATCTAAAACTGCTGCATTTTTCAAAATCGCAAAGCCCATCAACGGGAAGGATCGATTTCAGCACGGGAGGCGGACTGGATAATCTGGCTATAAAAAGGGGTTTCTGACCCAGTGTGTGTTCTGCTCTGCTCTCGTGATCCAACAACCAGCAAGCCTCTCGATACTGAAGTAAAAACAGTGTCCGAAGACACCGAAGATAGAAGAAACAAACCACCGGACTGCAAAAGGCACAGTAGTGAGTATAACCTCTGGTCCCCAGAACTCCCAACTCAGTTAGGCCAGGAATGGTGGGAGGTTGGGCATTGTACTGCTAAACTTGTGTAAAAATTTTCGTTGTGTCCGTTTAGTGGGATTTAGGGGGATTGTTTTGTTGGTGTATTGCTGATTGTTGAGATACACCTTGTCAAATAAATTGGAATCCTAAGTTCCTCCTGGAATCACCTTGTCTCAGTTCTATTGTATTACATCTCCCGCTCGTGAGTCTTATGTCAGAACAGTGTAAGGGAAGCTAGGAGCGCCTCGAAAATGCTCACTGTGTGTCACTGGCTAGGGAAGAAGGGGTTAGGAGTGTTTGACACTCACAGGTGCCTCACAGGCTAGGCATAAGCTGTGGGGACGCAGGAGTCTCAAAACCCCCTTCATAAGCTGTGGACACAGTCTCTCCAGGGGTGCTCTTGCAGCACTCAGGGTACCTCACAGGCCAGGCATAAGCTGTGAGGGCAGAAGCCCAGAGAGAGACACCCAAGGCACAACAGCACTCCCCGAGAACCCCTTACAAAACATGGTGACCGCGGCAGTACACAAGCAAACAGGAAATGTTAATATAACAGATGAGGTGATAAGAGAGGAAATTAAAATGGAGGAGAGAATTTCCTCATACATTTTGGGCAAGGTGAACCTCACCAAACCTTGGGTGCAAGCCCTCACTCGGGCAGAGCGCCCAGTGGATGCTGCTGCTCAGTGAACAGCAGGGAAGGACCACAACCGCAGGGTGGAAAAGGCCATCTGGCTTATCTGCTTCACCCGCCAAGTCCGAAAGCTCGACCAGCGGGTGAAGGACTTGGAACAGAGTCTTCAGAAATCAGAGGAGCTCTCTGCTATCCGGGCTGCGGTTGGGGACAACCTGCTGGCCGAATTAGCTGGGGAGCAGCAAAGGAACCGGCAGTTGGAGGAGACCTTCCGAAATAGCCGGGACTATCTTCAGTGTCAGGTCACTGAGGCCAAGGGTAGTGAGGGGTCCCTCCGGGAACAGAACTCTCGGTACACCCAGTTAATTTGGAAACTAGAGAATAAATTAAAAGACGTACAGGCAGCCTATAAAGTGGCCAGTAGCAGTGAGTTTGCAGATCACGGTCCCTGCCAGGAGAGCATGAAAACTCTCACCCACACTCTATCCCAGGCAAAGGGGATGGTCGCCCTGATAGGACCTGGAGGGTCCACAGGGGACAAAGGAGAGTATTGGGGGGTAGAGGAGAATCCAAAGGCAAGAGGTGCCCGACCACCTCCTGAGGCACCAGAGGTTTGTCCGGTGGGGTACCAGGAGGAGCGGGGCACGCAGGTAGTAGCATACCCAGGGCTGGGGGCAGGACCAATCTGTCCCGGTCGGCAGCAGGGATGTGAGGCTCCAGCCGAGGGTCAGTTAAGGGCTGGATCAGGCGACCAGGCACTGTCTGCTGCACCGGGTATGGTGGGACAGCCGGAGGTAGAGGGACCAGCGCAGAAAGATCCTGAACCAGGGCGGATGTGCCCGGTCAGGCAGCGCAAGTACGGTCCTCCACAGGAAGGTGGCCAAGGTCGGGGAGCGCTGGAGAACGATTTTATTATTCCCCATGGAGTTCAATCACTCAGGGCCATGGTGGCCCATTTGGCCAAACTCACTTGCAGCGGGGACCCATCTATCCACTTCATGGAGGTGATGCAGGCAGGGGAAATTAATGGGTGCGACGAGGAAGAGACAGCCAAGCTGCTGCTCTTCTCTCTGGACAGCAAATTGTACCAGGCCCTACCGGCAGAATGCAGGAGTGGGCAGCGCACATTTACTGAGGTCCAGAGGGCCATTCTTGAGGCTATGGGCTTCGATGACGGCAGTCCTTTCGAACGGGTCGAAAGGACAAGGCAGCTCGCAGGGGAAACCCCGCAGGTGTTTGCGGACAGGCTGTGGGTGGTATACCATGCAGCCTGTGGGGAGCTCCTCGACCGGGCGAATCTTTCCGCGGTACAGACTGGCCGCTGGCTGAGGATGCTGGTGGCAAACTGCTTGCCCCGGCTCAAGGCCAGGGCAGAACTGTGGTTCGATTCCCGGGACCCCAACCTCACCGAGGAAGCAGTGGTCAGGCAACTGGCACTGGTCCAACGGAATGGAGGAGGGGAGGAGGAGAAAATCTCCAAAGGTCGGTAAATGAAGTAAAATCCAACTCGATTCCCAAAAGGGAATGGCACCAGGAGGGTGGCCGCTCGTCTGATAAGGAGGGAGTGTGCTACGGGTGCGGGAAAGCTGGGCATTTTAAAAGGGATTGCAGGAGCCCAGTAAAGAGATAGGAGGGGAGAAGTCCTTCAGGAGCCGCCCAGAGTGGGGGAAGTGGAGCGAGCTCCTCAACATCCCTTGACGAGATAGTAGCTGCAGTGAGGACAGCGCTGGAGGGGACTGGGAAGGTAGCCACGGCAACAGGCAGGGAAGCACCAGCAACCTGCCAGTACAGAGGCCATGACTAGCCCAGACCCAGCCTGTGTACCTGTGCCCACTAGAATACGACCCCTGGGGACGACCCTGGGTCAAGATGGAGGTTGAGGGTGTATTGGGTACTTACCTTTTGGACACTGGTGCTTCCAGCCGATAGTCCATTCGGAGGACCCCGCAACCTCACCTCTATCAAACGGAGTGCCGTATCAACTAGTTGGGTTCACAGGAAATGAGAAGGCTGGGTTTTTCTCAGTCCCGCTTGCAGTTCGTTTAGGAGCACTCCAAACACAATGGAAGTGCGTCCTGATGAACTGGGAGCAGGTAGGAAAAGGGATCTTGGGGGATGATTTTATCATCGCTCGCCAGATCCTAGAAGTCTTGAGGAATCACTGTCTATGGGGCACAGTGGGCACAGGAGCAGAGGGAGAAGTCATGGTTATTGATAAGAAACAGGGAAAAGGGACTCTGTGTACAATGAAGCCAAAAGGGGGTTACGACCTGGAGGTTCTGGTCGGTAACACCCCGGCCGAGTACCGGGCCTATGTGCAAGCAAATCTTGCAGCATTTGCCACCCATAAACACGATTGTGGGAGAGTCACAGGAGTGGAGGTTAGAATAGATGGGGATCCCATGTCCTGCCCGCAAAAGCAGTCTGGCTTTCCCCGAGAGGCAGAAGCAGACTTGGAGACAGCTTTAAGCTCGCTTGTCGAGCAGGGTGTTTTGAGACCCATAGCCACCCATGTCAACTCCCCGCTTTGGCCGGTTAGGAAACCGGACAATTCTTGGAGGGCTACGGTGGATTATAGGGTGCCCAATAAAAACATCCCAGCTTGTGCCCCCATAGTAGCGGCGGTTGCAGATCTGATAGGGGAAATCCCTGCATCCGCAACGATGTTCACAGTGTTGGACATATCCAACGGGTTCTGGTCTATCCCTGTACGGAGGGAAGACCAGTACAAGTTTGCCTTCACCTTCCAGGAACAGCAGTATACATGGAGCTGCCTCCCACAGGGCTTTCATAATAGTCCCAGCATCTTTCACCAATGCATGGCGAACTGCTTAAAAGGTTTCAGCCAGCCACACCAGCTGGTCCAGTATGTGGACGACCTGTTGTTGTTCACAGATAGCAGTGAGGAACACGGTCTACTACTGGCCGAACTGCTGGTCTTACTGAAGGAAGGGGGTTTTAAAGTTAACCCCAAGAAAGCCCAGATAGGTCTAGGAGAAGTAAAATTCCTGGGCCTGACGATAAGGGCAGGAGAAAGGGCTATTGATGAGGCTAGAAGAAAGGAAGTGCAGGAACTCTCTGTCCCTAGGGATGTGTCGGGGGTAAGGTCTTTCCTGGGAATCACTGGCTACTGTAGGGACTTCATCGAGGACTATGCAGCAACTGCCGCCCCTCTGCTCAGACTCCTACACAAGGGGGTCGAGTGGGAATGGGACGAGGGCTGTGAGGCAGCATTTGTCCGTCTTAAGAGAGACCAGCAGGTAGCATCAGCCCGAGGGGCAATTGATGGGGAGGAGGAATTCTTCCTGGAGGTGGCAGCCAGTGGTGACAGCTTAAGTGCAGTGTTGCTCCGGGGCGAAACGGTCAGCTGAGACCAGTGGTGTACTCCTCCAGGGTCCTCACGGAGGTAGAAAAGGGATACTCCAATTGTGAGAGGCACTTGCTTGCCACCCACTGGGCAGTAAAGAGAGCTCAGATCTTTACCGGAATATCCCCCATTACACTCCTCACCCATCATACCCCGACGCAGATGCTGTTGGATGGGAGGATTAAGGACGGGACAGTGAGCAGTGCTAGAATCACTCGCTGGACCCTCCTCCTCTCCAAAATGACTTTAAAGGTCAAGGGCCTCTGCGAGCCCAGGCTCGCAGCAAATTTAATCTATTCAGGGCAGCCGCATCGATGCTCTGTGGAGGGAGTATGGGACATTAACTTTGGATTTCGGGCAGGGATACACCCCACAGGCCGCGAGATCTACGTTGATGGCTCCAGTTCAGTGTCCGCGGGTACAAGACTCACGGGCTGCGGAGTTTGGGATCCCAAGGCAGGAATTGCCTTGGCTCTTAAACTCCCATGCACCCTGAGTGCCCAGCAGGCGGAACTCTCGGCGGTGATGTATGTGGTCACACACCCCGAGGAATTCCCTACCCCATACACGATTTGCTCGGACAGCATGTTCACTTGCAATTCGTGTACAGAGTATCTGGCGATTTGGTCACGCCGGGGGTACACCTCTGCGGATGGGAAGCCCCTTGTGACCAAACCCCTGCTAGAAAAGATCGTGGCTGCAATGGGAGAAACCAGGGATGTATATATCCATAAGGTAAAGGCCCAATCCAAAACTGAGCCACGGGGGGAAGGTAACCAGCAGACAGACCTGCTGGCAAGGGAAGGTGCTCATACAGGTCGCCTATGGGACCCATACGAGGCAGGCAGGATAGCAGCAGCAAGAAGCAAGCCAGGGACACAAGGGAGCGTAGGGGCGGCTGCGGCCCCGGACCTTAAAGTAGTCCAGATGCAGGAACCGATCCTGAAGGCTGCCTTGGCTGCTATAAAAAGGGGGGAAAAGGCGGAGGGCCCATACAGTGCTGTAGATATTGCTGTGCGGGAAGGCATGTTGTTTAAAGGGGACAAATGGGTTGTGCCGCCACAACACCGGAGGGAATTCCTTCAGCTGGCCCATGAGGGTCCAGGTGCGGTTCACCCTGGGCCGGAATCTACCTGGCAACGGGTAGAAAAGGCAGGGTGGTGGCCAGACCTCCGGGAAGACGTCTGCAACTTCTGTGCGGGCTGTCTGGTTTGCGCTGCAAACAACCCAGACCCTCAGAAAAGGAAGGCGTCTATGGGACACGTCAGGCGGGTAGAAGGACCATGGCAGTCGATCCAGATCGACTACATCGGACCCCTACCTGCCGCCCAGGGAGGTTATAAATACTGCCTCGTCCTGGTGGATGTGTTTTCCAAGTGGGTGGAAGCCTTCCCTTGCCGAACAGCTACCGTGGTGGGGACTGCAAAAATCCTGGTGAGGGAGGTGTTCTCTCGGTGGGGTCTACCTCAAATCGTGGAGTCCGACCGGGGAAGCCACTTCACCGGCCAGGTGATGCAGGCCACCCTAAAGGTGCTGGGGATAAGAGTCAAATTGCATGTCGCCTACAACCCTCAGTCCTCAGGCCCCGTAGAACGCCTGAACCGGACCTTTAAGGAAAGGCTGCGCAAGGAGACGGGAGACTCACCGAACAAGTGGGTGGAGGTCTTACCGTTGGTCCTCATGGGAATCCGGGCCAGTCAGTCAAAGAGCACAGGGTACTCACCCCATGAGCTGATGACGGGCCGGATCATGAGAACCCCAGTGCATGTGTTGGCGCCGGTTCTCACCGAAGGGCAGCTCCGAGAGGTGAACCGGGACCGGTTTGTCAGGAATCTGTTTGAACACCTCAAACAAATTCACTGGTAGGCTGCTAGTAACATGGGCAGACAGCATCAGAGTAACCGATTGCTGCTAGAACCCAGCAAACACCATGAATGGGAGATAGGGGACCAGGACATGGTGAGGAACTATGCTCGGGTCGGGGTTTTTGAAGCATTATATATGGGACCATACAGCATAGTCGACAAGGCTAGCCCTATGGTCTATGTTCGACTGTCTCGCCGGGTGAAGTGGTATCACGTTAATCAGTGTAAATTGTTTGACCCCAAAAGAGGTAAAAAAACAGAGGGGATGAGCAAGGGAAGGGAATCAGGCACTGGGAGAAGAACAGGCCCCGGTGGATTTGGAGGCTCCGGAGGAGGCAGCGGGCCTCGAAGCTCTACAGCCGGGGTTGGTTCACTGCTCCTGTAAGGCTATCCCACCACTGGGTAGAGGTTCGCAGCCCACGAACAGAAGTAGGGAGAAAGGCTCTACCATTAGCAAGGTTCAAGGGGAAGCTGAACCTCCCATGGTGGATCAGCTGCAGCTAGCCCAAGAGTTGGAGGAGATGGCATTGCAGCCCATAACGTGGGACTCTGCACCGACAGTAAGGAGGAGTAACAGAGTGCCACAGCCCAGGGCGCTGTGGTCCCCTGTTTACTTAGCCTCCCGCTCCAGACCGATCCGGGGCTCGGGAGGGCCTTGGAGGGCAGCACAAGACTCATTAAGGGGGACCATATGAGCCCCTCAGCGGAGGGCATCCTGGTCCCCAGGGTACGGTCAGCCGAGTGGTCGACGACGCCTGTACAGTGACAGGATATAGCCTGGCCACCCGGGGACGGGTGGCGGTGTGTATATTTTCCCTTCCTGTTTTGTTACTTTGTGTTGTGAGTATATGTGTTTAGGTAAGGCAGTGACGGTTGGGTACAGCAATTTTGTGTTTGGAACATGTAAGTGGGCCGAGCCTGGAGAGGTCTCTCAAGGCAAGGCCATGTTCTTCTTGCCTTTCAGATGTCAACACCTTCCTACTGGACCTTAGTGATGCTGGTATCGCTAAGGATCAGCACCGGGCACCGAGGGGACACCGAGGACTCCCTAGTTTTCGGATGCTCCGGGGGCAGAGCGCCGACAGTGACCACAGGAGAAGGGACTCCGGCGGCGGATGGCCGGATCACCTACTCCCACGAGGGGAAATGGCCTGGGTGGTTGGGATCGAACTCCACCAAGTACTCCAACCATAAGGACTTTACCTACGGAGAGGCCTCCATCCCCTGCCCGGAGATCACTGTGGCCACTTCCAGAGTGAGAGTGGCAGACTTGTATAAACAGTGGGATAGGGCCGAACAGGGCAGGCAGAGGCGTGGCACTTTAAATGATATTTTCACGGGGTTTAACACCGGGGCGTCCGACATAAACAGTTTGGATAACATGCAGCTGGCCCTCCAGATAAATGGGTTAAAGAATCAGCTGCGCAAAGTCCTGGGGGACGAGAATACCGTAGTGGGATCCGCGCTCCACGAAGAGCTGGCAATGATGATTCACACAAAGGAGATTATCTCTCAATTGGAGGCACAGGCCAGGGCTGTAAACGCCTTGATTCGGGAGGGTAGAAACGCCTCCGATCAAGCCGCCCAAAATGAGGTGTGCGTGCTCTATGGGGCCTGGTTGCTGGGAGAGGGACGGAGTAACCTCGAGGATCTGAGACAGGGACAGGTCCCCTCCTGGATCAGCAACCAGCACTTAGCAGCACTGCACCCTTATGATAATGTTTTGAGTCCTTGCCAACTTCGTGTAGCGTCGGAAGCCTACCCGGTACCGGTGGACTGTGGAAAGTCAAATCATACCACCATGAGTGTGGTGGTCAGGATGCCCGTGATGGGGGCGTCCCCACGACCAGCACCCCTGTACCGAGTGGAGAATGTGGGAGTCATTCGTGGAGGGGTGCATGTTCGATTCCAAGAGGTCCCACCTTATGTCATAATGTGGGAGCACACTGTGACAGGTACAGACCTCTCGGGTTGTCGGAGCAGGGGAGCACAGGTAATCCTGTGCCCCCCACCACTTGAAGGCTTTTGCAAGGCCACAATGTGGGTTCAGCACTGCTGGGGCAGAGCCCATCAATTGCACAATGGAGGTAATGGCCCCTAACCACATGCCTCCACAGGTAGCATATGTAGGCGATGGGACATATTGTGTCACCACAAGTGCCCAACGGTATGAACACGGACCGGGAAGGTGGTGTCCAATACTGTACAGCAGCTTTTGCTTTAAACCCAGGGCAGAGGTTCAAGTGGCACACACCAGAATCACACCCATCCCTGAACCTTCCACGATTCACCTCACGGTACAAAACAACCTCAGCCATCTACAATAATATGTCGCCCAGTTTTGGCTATCCCATTGCCCCACTAACTGAGAAACTTACAGCCCTCCTCCAGGCAGTGGATTTGTCTCAAAAACATTTTTACACCATGGAGCAGAAAACTGAAATTCTAGCAGGGCAGATTGCCCAGATTAAACCCCCAGCATGGTGGGATTTGGGAATACGGGCAGACATACCTGCATGGATCCGGGTGGGATCGCATGCCTTAGTAATCGGCCAACTCCTGATTGTAGCTTATCTGCTAGTTACAAGCTGTAAGCTGAGGAGAAAAAGAAAAAGAACGCAGTTCCTCAGGCTACTACACAGCCAGGAGAGCCATTGCTAAACACTCAAGGTGTGTAAACAAAGCTTGACCGCGACACTTAGGCGGTTTTGTTATTCCCAGGGATGACTGCGTTTTTCATACATTGCCCCTGGGGAGTTAGCAGGGCAGGTTTCTTTGTTTTACGTTTGAGACTGAAATGAGACTCAATGTACAATTACTGCTGTAACCTTAAGTACATATATGTATGTTGCTGTCGTGTATTGTAACCTGTTGGATTTCTGTGTTTAGTAGCGCGTTAAAAGGAATTACGATATATATCGATGGGATCAGTTTAGAGTTAAATTGGGGAAAGTTGGGCAATTTGGGAGACCTAGGGTTTTCTCACCACCCTGAACTTTGACACACTCGAGTGGTGTCTGACTGTGTCAGATGGGGGATTATGTAGGGGAGGACGAAAACCCCCTCATTTTACCCAGAAGGAAAAGGGCTGTGGGATCAGTCTGTGCTGTGAATTGAAACCGATGGAAGGAAAACTTTGGGACACAAATGAATGGAGACCCCCCCCCCAGTGTTTGGACTCATAGGAAAGGGAATTTAATTTGGAACTATCTACCAGAAAGTTTGAAATCCTAAAGTGCACATGGAAGAAACTACGAACTTTAATCGAATTTGGGATTTTAAAAGGTGTATGTTGGGTCTGCAAGAAAAGGGGTGGAGTCAATATCAAAAGGGCCAGTTTGGACATTGGAACTAATCAAATTGTCTGGGAACTGTATACCCTCGAAACTTGCCCCTTGAAAACATTAGCATTTAAACAATGCCACATACATATTCCAACACCTTTTTTCATCAGGCATAGAAATATCTGGCTCAGGCCAGACTAGCACAATGGCTACAGGAGGCCAATGCAATCAACACCCACTCAAACCTTGAGTAGGTTATCAGTGGAAAAAAAAAAACAATCTAAAACTGCTGCATTTTTCAAATTCAATAAATCCACCAATGAGAAGAATCGACTTCAGCAGGAGAGGCGGACTGGATAATCTGGCTATGAAAAAAAAGGGTTTCTGACGTAGTGAAAGAGAAGTGATGATTTTCCCTGTCCTCGTCATCCAACAACCACAACCAGCAAGCCTCTCGACACTGAAGGAAAACCAGTGTCCGAAGGCACCGAAGATAGAAGAAACAAACCACCAGACTGCGGAAGGCACAGTAGTGAGTATAACCTCTGGTCCCCAGAACTCCCAACTCAGTTAGGCCAGGAAAGGTGGGAGGTTGGGCATTGTACTGCTAAACTGGTGTAAAGATTTTCGTTGGGTCCGTTTTAGTGGGATTTAGGGGGATTGTTTTGTTGGTGTATTGCTGTTTGTTGAGTTACTCCTTGTCAAATAAATTGGAAGCCTAAAGTTCCTCTTGGAATCACCTTGTCTCAGTTCTATTGTATTACATCTCCTGATCGTGAGTCTTATGTCAGAACCGTGTAAGGGAAGCTCGGAGCGCCTCGAAAACGCTCAACTGTGTGTCACAGGCTAGGGAAGAAGGGGTTAGGAGTGTTTGACACTCACAGGTGCCTCACAGGCTAGGCATAAGCTGTGGGGACGCACGAGTCTCAAAACCCCCTTCATAAGCTGTGGACACAGTCTCTCCAGGGGTGCTCTTGCAGCACTCAGGGTACCTCACAGGCCAGGCATAAGCTGTGAGGGCAGAAGACCAGAGAGAGATACCCAAGGCACAACAACCCTGTGAAAACCCCTTACACAACCACAGGGAGTACCTTCAGTCCCAGGTAACTGAGGGAAAAGGTTACGTCAGGGGATTTCAGGAGGAACTTGCCCAGGCTCAGAACCAGGGAAGGTTGGGAGAGGGTAAGAGTCTCCAGCTATAGGCTGCGCTTCAGGCATGCCACAGCAGGGCAGAGGTGGATCATTGTTCCTTTCAAGAACAAATTGATCGGCTCACCCTGGCTCTGGCTGAAGCCAAAGCAGCCCTTGTTCTAGCCAGTGCCAAAAGTTCTGCCCGAGACTCGAATCCCCACCCAGCCCAACACCGAAGCTCTGGCCCTAGCTGAGGCAAAAGCCCTTGGCTGGGCTGAAAGCAAGGCACCCAGTAAAGGAGTGGTGTGCCTTATCAGCCCAGCCGAGGTGCGGAGCGGGGAGGATAGTGAAACAGGCTTGGGGAGGAGGTTAGGGAGGAAGAATCTTACAGGCCCTCTCCCACAGCCCCATTGGGGATCCTGGTGGAGAGGCAGGGTGAAATGCTGGAATCTAAACCTCCGGGACCAGCCCCAATGTGCCCCATCAGGCAGAGTAGATTCAGACCACCCACAGTGGGTCAGGCTGAGGGTCCCCTACAGAACCAATATGTGCTTCCTCACAATGCAACCCAGCTGCGGCAGATGGTGGCCCATGTGAATAAACTTAACCAAAAAGGAGACCCCTCTGTCCACTTTATGGAAGTAGAGCAGGTAGGAGACATAAATAGAAACATAGAAACATAGAAAATAGGTGCAGGGGTAGGCCATCCGGCCCTTCGAGCCTGCACCACCATTCACTAAGATTATGGCTGATCATTCCTTCAGTACCCTGTTCCTGCTTTCTCTCCATACCCCTTGATCCCTTTAGCCGCAAGGGCCATATCTAACTCCCTCTTGAATATATCCAATGAACTAGCATCAACAACTCTCTGCGGTAGGGAATTCCAGAGGTTAACAACTCTCTGAGTGAAGAAGTTTCTCCTCATCTCAGTCCTAAATGGCTTACCCCATATCCCCTGGTCCTGGACTTCCCCAACATCGGGAACATTCTACCCACATCTAACTTGTCCAGTCCCGTCAGAATCTTATACGTTTCTATGAGACCCCCTCTCATCCTTCTAAACTCCAGTGAATACAGGCCCAGTTGATCCAGTCTCTCCTCATATGTCAGTCCTGCCATCCCAGGAATCAGTCTGGTGAACCTTCGCTGCACTCCTTCAATGACAAGAACGTTCTTCCTCAGATTAGGAGACCAAAACTGAACACAATATTCCAGGTGGGGCCTCACCAAGGCCCTGTACAACTGCAGTAAGACTTCCCTGCTCCTATACTCAAATCCTCTTGCTATGAAGGCCAACATACCATTTGCCTTCTTCACCACCTGCTGTACCTGCATGCCAACCTTCAATGACTGATGAATCATGACACCCAGGTCTCACTGCACATCCCCTTTTCCTAATCTGCCGCCATTCAGATAATATTCTGCCTTCGTGTTTTTGCCCCCAAAGTGGATAACCTCACATTTATCCACATTATACTGCATCTGCCATGTATTTGCCCACTCACCTAACCTGTCCAAGTCACCCTGCAGCCTCTTAGCGTCCTCCTCACAGCTCACACCACCACCCAGTTAAGTGTCATCTGCAAACTTGGAGATATTACACTCAATTCCATCATCCAAATCATTAATATATATTGTAAAAAGCTGGGGTCCCAGCACTGAGCCCTGCGGCACTCCACTAGTCACTGCCTGCCATTCTGAAAAGGACCCGTTAATCCTGACTCTCTGCTTCCTGTCTGCCAACCAGTTCTCTATCCACATCAGTACATTACCCCAAATACCATGTGCTTTGATTTTGCACAACAATCTCTTGTGTGGGACCTTGTCAAACGCCTTTTGAAAGTCCAAATACACCACATCCACTGGTTCTCCCCTGTCCACTCTACTAGTTACATCCTCAAAAAATTCCAGAAGATTTATCAAGCATGATTTCCCCTTCATAAATCCATGCTGACTTGGACCAATTCTATCACTGCTTTCCAAATGTGCTGCTATTTCATCCTTAATGATTGATTCCAACATTATCCCCACTACTGATGTCAGGCTAACTGGTCTATAATTACCCGTTTTCTCTCTCCCTCCTTTTTTAAAAAGTGGTGTTACATTAGTCCATAGGAACTGATCCAGAGTCGATAGACTGTTGAAAAATTATCACCAATGCATCCACTATTTCTAGGGCCACTTCCTTAAGTACTCTGGGATGTAGACTATCAGGCGCTGGGGATTTATCTGCATTCAATCCCATCAATTTCCCGTACACAATTTCCCGCCTAATAAGGATTTCCTTCAGTTCCTCCTTCTCACTGGACCTTTGGACCCCTCGTACATCGGGAAGGTTATTTGTGTCTTCCTTTGTGAAGACAGAACCAAAGTACTTGTTCAATTGGTCTGCCATTTCTTTGTTCCCCATTATAAATTCACCCGAGTCCGACTGCAAGGGACCAACATTTGTCTTCACAAATCTTTTTCTCTTGACATATCTATAGAAGCTTTTGCAGTCATTTTTTATGTTTCCGGCAAGCTTCCTCTTGTACTCTATTTTCCCCCTCTTAATTAAACCCTTTGTCCTCCTCTGCTGTATTCTAAATTTCTCCCAGTCTTCCAGCTTTTTCTGGCTAATTTGTATGCCTCTTCCTTGGATTTAACACTATCCTTAATTTCCCTTGTTCGCCACAGTTGAGCCACCTTCCCCATTTTATTTTTACTCCAGACAGGGATGGACAATTGTTGAAGTTCGTCCATATGATCTTTAAAGGTTTGCCATTGCCTATCCACCGTCAACCCTTTAAGTATCATTTGCCAGTCTAATTTCGCCAATTCGTACCTCATACCATCAAAGTTATCTTTGCTTAGGTTCAGGACCCTAGTTTCTGAATTAACTTTGTCACTCTCCATCTTAAGAAAGAATTCTACCATATTATGGTCACTCTGCCCCAAGGGGCCTCGCACAACAAGATTGCTAATTAGTCCCTTCTCATTACACATCACCCAGTCTAGGATGGCCAGCTCTCTGGTTGGTTCCTCGACATATTGGTCTAGAAATCCATCCCTAATACACTCCAGGAAATCCTCCTCCACCGCATTGCTTCCAGTTAGGTTAGCCCAATTAATATGTAGATTAAAGTCGCCCATGATTACTGCTGTACCTTTATTGCACACATCCCTTATTTCTTGTTTGACGCTGTCCCCAACCTCACTACTACTATTTGGTGGCCTGTACACAACTCCCACTAGCGTTTTCTGCCCTTTGGTATTCCATAGCTCCACCCATACCGATTCCACATCATCCAAACTAATGTCCTTCCTTACAATTGCATTAATTTCCTCTTTAACCAGCAACGCCACCCCGCCTCCTTTTCCTTTCTGTCTATCCTTCCTAAATGCTGAATACCCTTGGATGTTGAGTTCCCAGCCTTGGTCAACCTGGAGCCATGTCTACGTGATGCCAATCACATCATACCCGTTAACTGCGATCTGCGCAGTTAATTCGTCCACCTTATTCCGAATACTCCTCGCATTGAGGCACAGAGCCTTTAGGCTTGACTTTTTAACACACTTTGACCCTTTTGAATTCTGCTGAAAAGTGGCTCTTTTTGTTTTTTGCCTTGGGTTTCTCTGCCCTCCACTTTTACTATTCTCCTTTCTATCTTTTGCTTCTGTCTCTATTTTATTCCTCTCTGTCTCCATGCACAGGTTCCCATCCCCCTGCCATATTAGTTTAACTCCTCCCAAACAGCACTAGCAAACACTCCCCCTAGGACATTGGTTCCGGTCCTGCCCAGGTGCAGACCGTCCGGTTTGTACTGGTCCCACCTACCCCAGAACCGGTTCCAATGTCCCAGGAATTTGAATCCCTCCCCTCTGCACCACTGCTCAAGCCACGTATTCATCTTCGCTATCCTGTGATTCCTACTCTGACTAGCACGTGGCACTGGTAGCAATCCCGAGATTACTACTTTTGAGGTCCTACTTTTTAATTTAACTCCTAGCTCCCTAAATTCGTCTCGTAGGACCTCATCCTGTTTTTTACTTATATCGTTGGTACGTATATGCACCACGACAACTGGCTGTTCACCATCCCTTTTCACAATGTCCTGCACCTGCTCCGAGACATCCTCGACGCTTGCACCAGGGAGGCAACATACCATCCTGGAGTCTCGGTTGCGGCCACAGAAACGCCTATCTATTCCCCTTACAATAAAATCCACTATCACTATCGCTCTCCCACTCTTTTTCCTGCCCTCCTGTGCAGCAGAGCCCGCCACGGTGCCATGAACCTGGCTGCTGCTGCTCTCCCCTGATGAGTCATCCCCCTCAACAGTACTCAAAGCGGTGTATCTGTTTTGCAGGGGGATGACCGCAGGGAACCCCTGCACTACCTTCCTTGCACTGCTCTTCCTGTTGGTCTTCCATTCCCTATCTGGCTGTGTACCCTTTACCTGCGGTAAGACCAACTCGCTAAACGTGCTATTCACGTCATTCTCAGCATCGTGGATGCTCCAGAGTGAATCCACCCGCAGCTCGAGTTCCACAATGCAGTTCATCAGGAGCTGGAGGCGGATACAGTTCCCGCACTTGTAGTCGTCAGGGACAAATGACTGCGATGAGGCCGAACGGAGCAAACTGCTCCTGTTCTCACTGGACCAGCCCTGTGTCAGGCTCTCTCTGCTGAGAGCAAGAGGGGTCAGTAAACAGTGGCCACTCTCCAGGAGGATATACACCCTACTCCCCTCTTTGGCCATGACAGTGCCGGGAAGCCACTTGGGACCTTGTCCATAGTTCAACACAAATACAGGATCATTTTTCGCGTGACACATTTGTGCGATCATGATATGTATTCCGTTGAAGCCACCTGCTCTCTATCTGTTCGTGTAGATCAGGGTGGACTAACGAAAGCCTTGTCTTAAGTGCCCTTTTCATGAGCAGTTCAGCAGGGGGAACCCCAGTGAGCGAGTGGGGTCTCGTGCGGTAATTAAGCAGGACTCGGGATAGGCGAGTACAGTGAGCCTTCAGTTACCCTCTTCAAGCTCTGCTTGATTGTTTGCACTGCTCTCTCTGCCTGACCATTGGATGCTGGTTTAAACGGGGCAGATGTGACATGTTTGAGCCCATTACGGGTCATGAACTCTTTGAACTCGGCACTGGTGAAGCACGGCCCATTGTCACTCACAAGGACGCCAGACAGGCCTTACGTGGCAAACATGGCCCGCAGGCTTTCAGTGGTGGCAGCGGACGTACTTGCCGACATTATCTCACATTCAATCCATTTGGAGTATGCATCTACAACCACTAGGAACATTTTTCCCAAGAATGAGCCTGCATAGTCGACATGGACCCGAGACCATGGTTTGGATGGCCAAGACCACAACCTTAGTGGCGCCTCCCTGGGTGCATTGCTTAACTGTGAACATGTGTTACATTTGTGCACGCAGGACTCGAAGTCTGCATTGATACCGGGCCACCACACGTGGGATCTGGCTATCACTTTCATCATTACAATACCTGGGTAGGTACTGTGGAGATCACTAATGAAAGTGTCCCTGCACTTTTTTGGTACCACTACCCGATTACCCCATAGAAGGCAGTCTGCCTGAATAGACATTTCATCCTTGCGCCGCTGGTACGGCTTTATTTCTTCCTGCATTTCTAATGGGACACTAGACCAGCTCCCGTGGAGCACATAGTTTTTTACTAGGGACAGTAATGGGTCCTGGCACATCCAGGTTCTAATCTGTCGGGCAGTGACAGGTGATTGCTCACTCCCAAATGCTTCCATTACCATAACTAAATCTACGGGCTGTGCCATCTCCACTCCTGTGGTGGGCAACAGCAGCCGACTGAGAGCATCGGCACAGTTTTCTGTGCCTGGCCTTTGGCGGATGGCGTAGTTGCATGCGGACAATGTGAGCGCCCATTTCTGGATGAGTGCCGATGCATTCGTATTTATCCCTTTACTTTCAGAAAAGAGGGATATCAGTGGCTTATGGTCGGTTTCCAATTCAAATTTGAGCCCAAACAGATATTGATGCATTTTCTTTTCCCCATAAACACACGCTAACGCTTCTTTGTCGATCATGCTGTCGGCCCTCTCAGCCTTAGACAGACCTCTAGATGCATAAGCAACCAGTTGCAATTTCCCAGATTCATTAGCTTGTTGCAATACACACCCGACACCGTATGACAATGCATCACATGCTAGTACCAAACGCTTACATGGATCGTACGACACAAGCAATTTGTTTGAGCATAACAGTTTTCTAGCTTTTACAAAGGCATTTTCTTGGCTTTTACCCCATACCCATTCATCTCCTTTACGCAGTAAAGAGTGCAGTGGTTCTAACAGTGTGCTAAGACCCGGTAAGAAGTTACCAATGTAGTTCAGGAGTCCTAGAAACGACCGCAGCTCTGTCACGTTCTGTGGTCTCGGTGTGTTCTCGATTGCCTCCGTAGTCGAATCGGTGGGCCTGATGCCGTCCGCCGTGATTCTTCTCCCCAGGATCTCCACCTCAGGCACCACGAAAACGCACTTCGAGCATTTTAATCTGAGCCCCATGCGATTAAGTCGACTAAGAACCTCCTCCAGGTTCTGCAGATGCTCGACGGTGTCCCGACCTGTAACCAAGATGTCGTCCTGGAAGACCATGGTGTGCGGGACCGACTTCAGTAAACTTTTCATGATCCTCTGGAATATCGCCACAGCTGATCGAATCCCAAATGGGTATCTATTGTAAATGTGCGTGTTGATGCAGGTGAGGCCCTTCGATGATTCCTCCAACTCGTGCATCATGTAGGCCGAGGTCAAGTCCAGCTTCGTGAATGTTTTTCCTCCCGCCAGGGTCGCAAATAGGTCATCTGCCTTTGGTAGCGGGTATTGATCCTTCAGGGAGAAACGATTGATAGTTACTTTGTAATCACCATAGGTTCTGATGGTGCCGTCGTCCTTTAGGACTGGAGCAATCAGACTGGCCCACTCGTTGAATTCGATCGGCAAAATGATGCCCTCTCGTTGCAGCCGGTCCAGCTCGATCTCCACCCTCTCTCTCATCATGTACGGTACTGCTCTCGCCTTGTGATGGATGGGTTGCGCTCCCGGAATCAGGTAGATCTGCACTTTTGCCCCTTGGAATTTCCCGATGCCTGGTTCGAACAGCGAGGGGAACTTGTTTAAATCTGGGCACATAAACTGTCATCGACGGACAGTCATCCCAGCTCCAACATATCTTCCCCAGCCAACTCCTGCCGTGCAGTGTGGGGCCATCGCCTGGTACCACCCAGAGTGGTAACTTGTGCACTGCTCCATCATAGGAGACCTTTACAGTAGCACTGCCGATTACGGGAATCAGTTCCTTTGTGTACATTCTCAGTTTAGTACGAATGGGAGTCAGGGCTGGCCTTGAGGCCTTGCTGCACCACAATATGTCGAAAGTCTTTTGGCTCGTTATGGACTGGCTTGCGCCTGTGTGCAGCTCCATTGACACCGGGAGTCCATTTAATTCAACCTTCAGCATTATTGGGGGACACTTTGTGGTAAATGTGTGCACCCCATATACCTCTGCCTCCTCAGTCTGAGACTCTGGTTCGTTGTGATCCACTGTGGATCTGTCCTCCTCTGCAACATAATGGTTTGCAGGATTAGCAGGGTTTGCAGCTCGCTTGCATATACGTTGGAGGTGTCCCATTTTTCTACAGCCCTTACAAACATAGCCTTTGATGCGGCATGAATGGAAATGATGATCACACCTGCAGCGCTGACAAGGTGTTAATGGCCTTGCATTCATCACCCTTGATGGTGGACTCTGAGACATCTGTGAACGTGCAGCTGCAGGCATGTGGGGCCTGCCCTGTACATAACGATTCGAAAACAACATTACTTTGTTCACAGCACTTGCAGCAGCACTCGTGTGCTGAGAGATTTGTTTGGTATTGTCACTGGTGGCGATGAATGCCTGGGCTATCGCTATGGCTTTATTCAAGGTTGAGGTCTCCACAGTCAAAAGTTTGGGAAGTATTACTTCATGGCAAATACCAAGTACAAAGAAGTCCCTGAGCATGTGCTCCAAATGTCCTTCAAATTCGCAATGTCCTGCAAGGCGTCTTAGCTCGACGACGTAGCTCGCCACTTCCTGGCCTTCAGACCTCTTGTGCGTGTAGAATCTGTACCTCGCCATTAGAACGCTTTCCTTCGGGTTTAGATGCTCCGGACCAGTGTGCACAAATCATCATATGACTTCTCTGTGGATTTCGCTGGAGCAAGTAGATTTTTTATGAGGCCATACGTTGGTGCCCCGCAAACGGTGAAGAGGATCGCCCTTCGTTTGGCAGTGTTCGCTTCTCCTTCCAGCTCGTTGGCCACGAAGTATTGGTCGAGTTGCTCCACGAAAGTTTCCCAATCATCTCCCTCGGAAAATTTCACCAGGATGCCCACTGTTCTCTGCATCGTTGCGGTGGGGTTCGTCATCTGTATCTCATCGTCAGTTGTTATATATTGAATAAAGAGTCTGACCAGATACTGTGAGCTCAAAGTAAGGTGTCACCGCAGTCCATTATTACAGGTCTCCAGAGTGCCTCTCCAGCCTGTGAGGCCTCCTTATGTACAGGTGCTCCCAAGGGATTGTGGGATCCCTTGGGACTCCAGGGGATGAGCCCTCTGGTGGTTAAACAAGGAATTTACAGGTTTACATATATAACAGTAAGTTCATGATTCAACCACGGCAATATATCTGACAGAGGTAATATATGCTCTTGGGTAATGTCTTACATCATTGATTATTTAGGTTGCAAGTGTAAAATATCTATAACCATTGACTAAATCACGGCTACAATCTCACTTAATGATCTAATTTAAAAAATAATCTCTTTAACTGAGACAGACCCTGAAAACAACAAGTGAGAGACTTGCTCTCTGCCTTATCTCCCGAGGTTTCTCTCTCTCTTGGAGCTGGCGAGCAGCCAACAACATGCGAGAGACTCGCGTTTCTCTCTCTCTCTCCCTCTCTCTCTGTGTCGGAGCTGGCGAGCAGCCAACAACATGTGAGAGACTCGCGTTTCTCTCTCTCCCTCCCTCTCTCTCTCTCTCTCTCTGTGTCGGAGCTGGCGAGCAGCCTGTTTTGAAATTAACCCTTTCAATCCCACACACAGATGTACATTGGAAATTTCCAGCTCCAAGTCCTTCTCTTGGTGTTTTTAATGGTTCTCACCTATTCCTCAGGTAGGGAGGGTTCAGAATGTTCAAACTCCCCCTCGTCCTTTAATCAAAGCACCAATTCCAAGTTCTGGGTTTTCTGTGACAGTCTCTTAATGAACCGTTTGAACCGACACCCTGCACCAATTAGACTGATGAGGACAATTATCTGGGCTGTGACAAAACTCACTGATATTATTCTAGCCCCTGGGTGCTGAGCTGTGTTGTAAACCATCTCCCACCATGCATGGTTCCCAAGGGTAGACATCTTTTCAGATGTTGGGATGTTTTACTACGTTACAGGTGCTTTATAAATGCAAGTTGTTGTTGTTGTGCTTTGATGAAAAGGTTTTCTCACTCTCCAGGTTATCTGATCCAAAGATCGGGGGGTGTCTGCGGGTCTGTGCTTATCTCCCCCTGTACGGTCCCAGCAAGTTGTTGTTCTTCAGGCAGGAGCCGAGACTGTAAGTGTAGGCAGGTTATTCAACAATGGGAGGCATCTTGTCTGATCCTAATCCCATCCACATGTACACTTCCCCCTCCCAAGCCCAGTCGAAACTGAGACCAGTTTCAGTCCCATACCACTGCCCTAGTTGGGATCAGCCCCAAGACCTGTGGTCTGTGTGACTCAGTACCACACCCGGCGGTTCATTTACCCACTGAGCCCAGGGAAGCTCTGAATATCACAATTAAATGGCATGAAATCATAATTCTCTGTGAAACATTAAAACTCTAATTTTTTCTTCTTGCAAATGATTCAATCCAAGTCCCTGTCTGTTCCCCCTGCTCTAACCCAGCCTGGGAAGCTGGATTCTGGGTCTCTCTGAACACAGACAATGCCGTCCTGTTATCGGGCAGCAGGAAGCAGGACCGAGTTAACATGAGGTCAGTTGTTCCTCTTCCTGAGATCTGCCTATCTGTCACACACCAGCCCAAACAAGGCAGCAAAGCCTGATTAAACTTTCCACACCCAGACAGGATTTATGCTCAGTCTGTTCGTTTAAAGCAGAAATTGAGAAATGAATGTTGTTTAAACCCAGTGTAGAGCTGATGGGATATGACGGGATATTTTGAGAATTTCTGAAAATATGCCTTTGGTCATCGGCATACACGGCATCTAACGAGGTTCGGGTCTCCCCAATACTTCAAAGGGAACTATTTTTAAACTGAGAAGCCTCAGTAAAGGGGCCAAGTTGTGAAGCTCATTGTCCAGGTGTTGGTGAGGTCTTCACAAAGTGTCCCAGAAAGTCTCCCGATGTGTTTCAAAAGTCCTCCTCAAACCTCCAGCAGCAAGTTAACAGTAAAAGGTGATATACCTTTAAGTAGTGCTCGAAATGCTCAGCAAGGACTAGTTTACTGACAATCAGCTGGTCGCTGTTAGGAGAGGGTGTTGGGATAAGCGCTCGCCACCAAAGTTCCGAGCAGCCTCCTCAATGAGTCCTGGCCGGCAATTTCAGTGACAATCAGCAGCTTAACAATCCTCCGGGAGGCCGTTCCTAGCGCCGGCTAAACCTCCTTTACCAACGCTAAATGCTGTTCATTTCAGCTCACCACTCCATCTTGGCCACATCAGAGACTCTTTCGCACCTAAAGTACCCAGGGAAAATCGCCCCCTTGAACTTTAACCTCTCACTTGACCCCAACCCACCCGTTTTTGGGAGTTAGGATTCAGCCCCCAGAGTCAGCATCAAGCTCTCCCAGGTCAGTCACAGCACAGTGAAGATTCTCTCGCCTGTCCCAACCTCAGAAGAACATCCCCTACTGCACCATTGTGGATTTTATATCCCCATTTCCCACATCACCCATCCTGAAGCCTCGCTGAGTGCGGCAATTCGGGACAAATTCGGGAGAGTTGTGTGTTGTAGGCCCGTGCACACTAAGAACTCGTGCTGCCCTTTTCACACCGGACCCTTGCAGTCAGCAGAAAGAGGAGACTTCCATCTTATCAGCCTGCGCTGGATGTGAACCCAGGTCCCAGAGGGGAAAGGTCACTGTCTGACCCACTGCAGGACCCAGTGCCCCTAAAGTATGGGAGGAGACGATTGAGGAGGATTCTTGCGATGATTTTCCCTGCGGCAGACGGCAGGGAAACTCCTCTGTAATTATCGCAGTCGGACTTGTCTCCTTGCTTGAAGATGCTCATGATTACGGCGTCTCTGAGATCCCCTGGTACACTGTCCGTGGAATAGGACCTTGAGTGCTTGGGTCGTAAGTGGTCTCGACTTCACAAAAAAATCCACGCGTGTCATGATTGTTGGCTAATTGTTGGATCTCCTGTTATTTCTGAAGCAGTGTTGCACTGGGAGACAACAGCTCATTCAGTCTGCAGCTTATTACACATTGGGTCATTATTAACCTTGCAGTTCATGCTGCTCTGTAAAGGCAGATTACATAAAGATACAGCTCCCAGATAGGGAGGACACAGCCTCCTGATAGGGACTGGGTCAGGATCACCGAGTGAGAAACTGCTCCCTAAAATAAGGGAAACTGGAACAATTGCAATCTGTTTTATGGGAGAAATACACTGTTTTTTCTACACAATACAACATCAAACAATGATTTCAGATTCAATCTGATCGGGTTTTGTTTATCCATAACTGATCAATAGAATGTAGCTGTGGTGAAACTGTTCCCCACTATTTGCTGTCACTCTGACCCTGGTCCTGGGTCCTTGATCTCAGTCCCAGGCTGCTGACTTTCAGCATCCAATGCACACAAGCAGATCCTGGGCCCCGAACACTGACTCTCCATATACAATGGGAACACCTTGGTGTGTCTGTCACAGGTCCAGGTTTTGGGGCATTTGGATTTGAGAATCCAGCAGCAGAACCAAAGTGCAGGAAACAAAAGAGGAACAAAAAGGAAAATAACACAAACTGAAGAGAAAGTTGAAGCAGAAGGAAAAGGAATTGCAGAGTCAGAATGGGCCTAAGCCGGCATTCCTCACTGACTGCACTTTGGCTTTGTACACACACAACTAAATGGTCGGGTTACACAAGAGATAATGATGCCAATGAACACCTTGCCCTGTGAAACCATAAACCAAACCAATAAAAGCCGCTCGCTTCAGAAGTTCCAACACAAGTTGACATGTTTCAGGTCAAATACTGATGTTTATGTCAGTCAGTATTAACTGTACTATTCAAGTGAAGTGGTCATCATAGACGGTCCCTCGAACAAGGATGACTTGTTTCCACACGAGTTCACAGATGTTTCATTGAAGGACCCAATATTCCAGTCCTGAAATCCAATTGAAGGGGTGGAAGATGCCTGTGCGTGGATTATTTTAACGTGTGGTGACCATTGCACACCAGCCACCACACGGGCTTGACAGAGCTAGGCCTTTATCCAGTGGCAAGGGTAAATCAGGACGACTGAAGACCTGCTCGGCTGTACGGACCTAGTGCACACACATATCGAAGTGTGGGCAGGCCAGTGCTGCCTCTGGGCCCTCGGCTCTTCTGGGCCCTGTGCCTTCATTTGCTGCACCTCAGCCACGATCTCTCGCCGCTCCTCTGCCACGCTCTCGCTCCACTCCTCCACCACAAAATCATTCACCGGCCCTCCGCCACGATCTCGCGCCACTCCTCCACCACAAAATCATTCACCGCCCCTCCGCCACGCTCTCGCGCCACTCCTCCACCACAAAATCATTCACCGCCCCTCCGCCACGCTCTCGCGCCACTCCTCCACCACAAAATCATTCACCGCCCCTCCGCCACGCTCTCGCGCCACTCCTCCACCACAAAATCATTCACCGCCCCTCCGCCACGCTCTCGTGCCACTCCTCCACCACAAAATCATTCACCGCTCCTACGCCACGATCTCTCACCGCTCCTCCGCCACAATCTCGTGCCGCTCATCCGCCCTGACCTTCCCGCTCCTCCGCTGTACCTGGGCCCCGCCGATGTTCCTGCCCAAGCTCAAACTGGCGACCTTGGTTTTGATGACGTCACCCAGTCGTGCACCTCAAAATCGTCGCACACTTGGAGCAGCTAGCGCTGGAAGTTGTAGTGGTATGTTCCAGCTCTTTTATAGCCCGACCTGCGGAGGTGTTCTCTCACAGGTCGGGGGACCATGATGTTCTAGGCCTGCTACTCCAGCTCTTTTATAGCCCGACCTTCTTGTGGATCATCTATTAAGCCATCCGAGTGGTGGAGATAGTGTTGATCCTCTCTGTACATATTGAAAAGGACTTCTTTGCATGTTTGGCGGGTTCCTGCCCCATCAAAAATACCTTTGTATCACTCCAGCGCTGTGCTGGCAATGGCCCAAATGATAAACTGGCTTCTCTTCTCTGACAGAAGTGAAGTGGTTTTAGTCTGCTAACTGTATCATATACTGTGAGGTTCAAGGTCCTTTTACACAAGACTTCTTTTGTGTAAATTGTGACTGTATTTTGAACAAAGCAAGTTCTGCATCAATTGCTCCAAGAGGAAGGTCCTGATGCTTTTGATACTGTGGGCTGGAGCTTAGCCAGGTTTGCCACCGGGTTTTTGCCGCGATTTGCCGCTCCGCGGCGATAACCCGGTTGGCGGGATCCTCGGGTGTCTCTTTGCGGCGGCGCTTTCAAGTACCGCCGGGGAGAGGTGCGCCAACATGCAACGCCGTGTAATGCCGCGGATTGTTTTACCGTCGTACTTAAAGTTCTCTCCACCCCGCCCAGAATACCGACAGGGTCAAACCTGTCGCTGCAGCCCTGCCCTGTACGTATGAAGACCTGCAAAAAAGATCAGTTAAAGTTTTTATTTTTGAACTTATTTTTCAGCGATTTAGTAGGTAAGGGTTTTGTGAATGTTTTTTGCAATTGTTTTTGTTTTTCAGTAATTTTGGCGTAAAACTGCCGTTTTCACCGAAAACCAAAAATCCAGCCCTGTGGGTCTGATTGAATTTTTTTTAAAAAGGCTTCATCACGGAGACACAATATCTGGGTGGATGTTTTGGCCTCCTGTCCAGGGGAAATGGTGCGGTAGTGCCCCAATAATAGTGGTCAGTGACCTACGACCCCGATGCCTCCATCGCTGTGGCCACGGCAACGTCCCCCGGGCCTCCCACTGGCAGCCCGAGCGGCCTCTGAGTCAGGTGGGAGGCCTGTCTAAAATGTAACTCAGGGTCCTCTGACGTGCAGAGGATTCCGATTGCCATTATTGGACAGAACTGGATGATGTAAATTCCTGGATTCTTTTACCTCAATCTGGTTCAGTAAAATTACTGAGTCGAATACCTCTTGTGCTTTGAACAAAGCAGTCTTTATTACCGGCCAGTAAGACCTATCAGACAGAAGATATACTCTCTGGATAGAGCGTACACACTCCCTACGGATAGGTGAAGTTACATCGTAAAGCGTTAACAGTTATACAGTTTTGAAATCAGATAACAAAATACAAATGGATTGACAGTCTAACTCAGCCACTCATTAGTCAATCTATATGAGATGTTTTTCTTGAAAGCTCAAGCATTGCCTCTAAATGTTCCAATCTAGTGGTGTGACTATTAGCTGAGACCTTGCAATTCTGCAGATTTATTTCATGTTACAATTAGATGTTATTGGCAGGAGTAGTGACTTGAAACCTTGAGACAGACTGTTAGCTATGCTGATGTTGCACTATTTGCAATCTGACATTCTCCCAGCTATTCTTCCATGGCTTATACATTTTCATATATCCCGTTTACTTTACTGTCCTTAATTCCATATATTCCGTTCAGATATCCACAGAGTGTGATCCCAGTTCAGGCCAAAGATTGCAACTAGCTGGCAGCCTGGCTGAAGAGGATCCGGTGGGAAAGTTCCTTTTTATTTGTGTGGGGCTGGGAGACTCCTCCCGGCTCCACAAACCCAGCCTGAGCTGCTGCCGCTCCGCCCTCACAACGGACCTTCCTTCTCCTGGGCCCGAGGCCGGTCGGGCCGTCGCCATTTCAGCAGCTGGGAGCCGGCGGGTTACCCCGGGGAGCTCGATCTCCGGACACACACCATTGTCCCGATGCTAATGGAGCCCGGCTCGCAAAACCACACTTCCTGTCCTGTGTACAGGCCTGGTCTCCATATTATAACACGGTATAAAAGCAACAGACCAAAACTCACAAGGGTCGACACCAAACTAAGGACCTATACCAAAGAAATCGTCCCAGTCCTTGGCAGCGCCATGCTCTCAGTCACACACAAAAGGACAGTGAACCGACTTCCCCTGTGGATTGATCCCGGAGATCTCCCAGCACTGTTGGGGAGAAGCTGGCTGGCTAAACTAAATTGGAAATGGGATGATGTTCACGCCATGTCATCAGAGGAACGGACCTCCTGCTCAACAGTTCTAAGTCGATTTGAACACCTCTTTCAGCCAGGTGTGGGCACCGTCAAAGGGGCTAAAGTCAAAATCTACATCACACAGGATGCTAGACCGGTCCATCACAAGGCTAGAGCTGTACCCTATGTGATGAGGGAAAAGATTGAACATGAACTAGACAGGCTTCCAGTGGAATTTAGCGACTGGGCAAGTCCCACTGTTCCAGTCATTCAGCCTGATGGATCTGTACGAATCTGTGGGGATTACAAATTTACCATAAACAGAGTCTCCCTACAGGACAAATACCCGCTGCCCAGAGCGGAGGACCTATTTGCCACATTGGCTGGAGGTAAACTTTTCTCGAAACTAGACCTCACATCTGTGTATATGACGCAAGAACTGACCGAAGAGTCTAAGCTACTCACCACCATCAACACACATCGAGGCCTTTTCATGTACAATCGATGCCCATTCGGCATCAGGTCGAAAGCTGCTATATTCCAGCGCAACATGGAGAGTCTGCTCAAGTCCATCCCTGGGACGGTTGTATTTCAAGACGACATACTTATCACGGGTAGGGACACCGGCTCCCATCTCCGCAATTTGGAAGAAGTACTAAAGCGGTTGGATCGGGTAGGACTAAGAGTTAAGAAATCCAAGTGTCTATTTCTCGCGCCCGAGGTTGAATTTTTGGGCAGAAGGATTGCCGCTGATGGAATCCGCCCAACAGAGACCAAAACCGAAGCAATTCGCCTGGCACCCAGGCCCCGGAATGTCTCGGAACTGCTCGCCTTTCTTGGGCTGCTCAATTACTTTGGGAACTTTATGGAGAACCTAAGCATGTTGCTGGAGCCTCTCCACGTGCTACTCAGAAAGGGGTGCGATTGGTTTTGGGGGGACGCCCAGGAACGCGCCTTCAATAAGGCACGCAACCTTCTATGTTCCAACAGTGTTTTGGCTTTCTTTGATCCATGTAAAAAGCTAGTTCTCACATGTGATGCATCAGCGTACGGGGTCGGGTGCGTTTTACAACATGTCAATAGTGCGGGTAAATTACAACCCATAGCTTATGCCTCCAGGTCACTTTCGCGGGCGGAGCACGGGTATGGAATGGTAGAGAAGGAGGCGCTCGCGTGTGTGCACAGTGTCAAAAAGATGCACCAATACCTTTTCGGGGCCAAGTTCGTGTTAGAAACTGACCACAAGCCCCTCACCTCCCTGCTATCCGAGAGCAAGGCAATAAACACCAACGACTCGGCGCGCATTCAACGGTGGGCACTCATGCTGACGTCCTACGACTACACCATAAGGCACAGACCAGGCATAGACAACTTTGCCGACGCGCTTAGCAGGCTACCCCTGGCGACCACGGAAGGGTCTGACGAACAGGACTGTGAGATAGTCATAGCAATCAATGCATTTGAGTCCACAGGTTCGCCCATGACGGCTCGCCAAATCAGAGCCTGGACGGCCGGCGACCCCATGTTGTCCTTTGTAAAAAGATGTGTCATAACCAGTGACTGGGCAGAGGCTCGCGATGCCTGCCCCGAGGAGATCAAACCCTTTCATAGGCGCATGCATGAGCGATCACTACAAGCAGACTGCCTGATGTGGGGCAACTGAGTAGTTATGCCTCTGCGAGGCAGAGAGGCATTTGTCCGGGAGCTCCACCACGAGCACCTGGGGATCATTCTCATGAAGGCCATAGCCAGATCCCACGTCTGGTAGCCTGGCATTGACACGGACTTGGAGCTCTGCGTCCGACGGTGCACCATTTGTGGCCAACTCAGTAATGCCCACAGGGAGGCTCACCTGAGCCCCAGGCCCTGGCCCACCAAACCGTGGTCGCGGGTGCACATAGACTATGCGGGCCCATTCATGGGCAAAATGTTCCTCGTAGTTGTAGATGCATTTTCAAAGTGGATCTAATGCACCATTTTAAACTCGAGCACCACCTCCACCACTGTGGAGCGCCATGCAACCATGTTTGCAACGCACAGAATTCCTGACATATTGGTCAGTGATAATGGTCCGTGCTTCACCAGCACAGAATTCCAAGATTTTATAATTGGCCACGGCAGAGATCACATTAAGACGGCACCATTCAAGCCGGCCTCCAACGGCCAGGCAGAGTGAGCAGTGCAAATCATGAAACAAGGCATGCTTAAAATCCAAGGGACCACGCTGCAGGGCTGCCTGTTGCAACTGCTGTTGGCATACAGATCTCGTCCGCACTCACTGACTGGGGTTCCCCCTGCCCAACTGGTGATGAAAAGGACTTTAAAGACAAGGCTCTCATTAATCCTCCCAGACATGCATGAAATCGTTGAGGCAAAGCGCCGTAAGTTAACCGAGTACCATGAGAAATTTGAGGGGGAGGTGGAATGAGATAGGGGACAAAGTGCTTGTACTAAACTATGGCAGGGGTGCCAAATGGCTTGCAGGGACAGTAACGGGCAAGGAAGGAAACAGGCTACTGGTAGTACAAATGGAAAATGGCCAAACCTGCCGGAGGCATGTAAACTAAGTCAAAAGCAGATTTACCAACAACACTGCTGAACCAAAGGCAGACTGCAATGTGGAACTCACACCACACCTGGTGGACAGACAGAGGGAACAACCTGAGGAAAGGGCAATCCCAATAGACAGCCCAGGCGAGATACCAGCAATCACACCGAAAGAAAAACAAGCATCAAGGCAAACAACTGAACCACAACTAAGACGCTCCACGCGAGAGCGTTGACCACCTGAGAGACTGAACCTATAAAGACAATAAGACCTTGGGGGAGGGTGATGTCATGTATCTCACACTACTGAACACAACTGTATCTTACCATGCTCTACATGACTGTAACTAGATATGACCTGTAACCACCAGCATATATTACCACCAGGGGTGCACTTGCAGGAGACACTGGATACCTGTCCCAGACAAGTATATAAAGCCAGGTCTCAGGCAAGTGTGACATTCGAATGCTGTGTAATAAAGGTGCAGGTCCTGAGTGACCTTGACTTCAACATGTGCCTCGTGTGAGTCTGTACTGTGGGGACAGGACTTTAGAAACCTTAAATTGAAATGAATGCATTCAATCACCACATTCACGCTTTCATGCACCTTAAAAATACTGATCCCTGTAATGGGTTCTGAACTCCAAAAGCTTTGTGTGAGAATCCCAGGTCATGATCCCAAGGATTACTCACACAGTGTAAATAACTCGCTGTCTGTAGTGGCCACACACAGAAAACCAGTTTCAGCATTTGACACAAAAGTAAAATACTGCGGATGCTAGAATCTGAAATAAAAACAGAAAATGCTGGAAATCTGACGAAGGGTCATCGACCAGAAACTTAATTCTGCTTCCTCTCCACAGATGCTGCCTGACCTGCTGAGATTTCCAGCATTTTCTGTTATTATTCATTATTTGATAATTTAATCAAACACTCAGTCTGCACAATTACTTCAAATCAGTTCAATACCGAAAACAGAGGGACTCAATATCTCAAAACTAATACACGTGTGTGTCCATACATAGAGAGCACAAGGAACAAACTGAATACAGCTTATGCTTACAGAAAATACATTAAAATGCTTCAGATACTCCCTACATCACGGACAGGACTACAGAGGGTTAAACAGCTTTTAGCTCTGTGAGGGGAAAGAGGGCGGAGCTGACACCAGAAACAAACATCACACAGACACATTTTGAGAGAGACTTTCAAACAAAAGAAAAGCTGCAGCTTGTTAAACATTCGCAGCATTCTTAATCTCAGTCCCTCAGTAAATGGGCACGGTGGGACAGTGATTGTGTTACTGGGCCAGTAATACAGGGGCCTGCACTGAGAATCTGGAGATGGGGGTTCAAATCCCACCGTGTCAGGTTGTGAATTTCAATTTAAATAAATAAATTGTGAATAAAAAGTTATCAGGTTGTTGTAAAAACCCATCTGGTTCACTGATGTCTTTTGGGGAAGCAAAGCTGCCGTCCCTTCCCGACCCGGCCTGTATGTGACTCCAGACACACAGCGATGTGGTTGACTCCTAACTGCCCTCTGAACGGGCCGAGCGAGCCACTCAGTTGTATCAAACCGCTACGAGAAGGTATAATAATGGCCCAGAAAGTGTAATCGGAGTCTTCCTGCGGGCGGATACGTCCCACCCAAATTATTTTTACAAAAGTACCTGGTGGTCCCGGAGGAAGGTAGACTTGTGGTCTGAGCCATCCATTCGCAGCCCAGTGTGTGGACCCACACATCCCAGGAACGTAACCGCAACCGAGGATCACGTGGGCCTGGACCACCACTGAACATGGAGTGTTCTCATTGATAATAATGGGAACTCCGTTTGTTCGAGCTCCCATTACTATCAATGAGAATACTCCCCAAAAACACAGAGACACAACACAATAAATTTAAAAAAACACCTCACATGTTTAAAATTATTTGAAATTTCATATAATTAAAGGTTTTAGGCCAGAATTAATTTTTTTGAATTTAAAAAAAAATGTTTTAATAGGGGTAAAAATAAATTTACCTTAATGGACAGGGTTTGTAATCTAAAAATTAGTGATAAAATTTAATTTTTCGATCTTTTAAATCTCTGACGCAAAAGAATTTGAAGGACATTCGTTGGACAGGAGTTGGACAAATAGTCCAAATCTTTGAGCGTGAATGTCCTTCTACTGGGATGCAGCGATCTATCAAAAGACATTTTCACAGTTCGCAAATGCTGGTCCGCGGTGTACGCACATCGAGCACACTGTGACCCGGCCCTTGGGGGGCCTCTCCGGGTGTGTGTACACCGTGACCCGGCCCTTGTGGGGCCTCTCCGGGCGTGTGTACATCGTGACCCGGCCCTTGTGGGGCTTCTCCGGGTGTCTGTACACCGTGACCCGGCCCTTGTGGGGCCTCTCCGGGCGTGTGTACATCGTGACCCGGCCCTTGTGGGGCCTCTCCGGGCGTGTGTACATCGTGACCCGGCCCTTGTGGGGCCTCTCTGGGTGTGTGTACATCACCCACACCTGTAGAGGCTACAATTTATGGTCCAATAATAAAACCGACAGCCACGAAGTCTCATGGCATCAGGTCAAACCTGGGCAAGGAAACCTCCTAGCACCCTCCCTCAGCTGATCAATCTGTGCTCCTCCATGTTGAACACGACTGGGAATCAGGGGCACAGAATGTACTCCGGGACCTCAATGTCCACCACCAAGAGTGGCTCGGTAGCACCACTACTGACCGAGCTGGCCGAGTCCTGAAGGACACAGCTGCCATACAGGGCTTGCGTCAGGTGGTGAGAGAACCAACACGAGGGAAAAACCTACTTGACCTCTACCTGTCGCAGATACATCTGTCCATGACAGTCCTTGTGGAGATGAAGTCCCATCTTCACACTGAGAGCACCCTCCATCGTGTTGTGTGGCACTACCACCATGCAGCTAGACAACAGCCAGGCTTGGGCAAGAAACATTCGCACCACACGAGGGCCAAGCAATGACCATCTCTAACAAGAGACTGTCTCATCTCCTTCCCTTGACAATCAATGGCATTGCCATCATTGAATTCCCCATCAACATCCTGAGGGTCACCATTGACCAGAAACTTATTTGAACCAGCCACATAAATACTGTGGCTACAAGAGTAGGCCAAAGGTTGGGTATTCTGTGGCGAGTGACTCACCTTCTGACTCCTCAAAGACTTTCAACCATCTACAAGGCACAAGACAGAGGTCCGATGGAATACTCTGCACTTACCTGGATGAGTCAAGGTCTTGTTGCATGTGGGCATGGACTGCGCCATTATCTGAGGTATTGTGAATGGAACTGAACACTGTGCAATCATCAGCGAACATCCTCACTTCTGACCTTATGTTGGGGGAAGGTCATTGATTAAGCAGCTGAAGATGGTTTTGAGCCTAGGACACTGCCCTGAGGAACTCCTGCAGTGGTGTCCTGGGGCTGTGACGATTGACCTCCATCAGAACTTTGTCTCCACACGGATTGTGAGCTGGTTACTCCTACCAATACTGATAGGTGTGATTTTGTGAGTATGACCATGTCAGGCTGTTGCTTGACTAGTCTGTGGGGCAACTCTCAAAACTTGTGTATAAGTCTCCCGATGTTAGTGAGGAGGAATTTGCGGGGCGACTGGGCTGGGTGAGTCTTTGTCGTGTCTGACTCCGATGCGTAGGTTGAAGTCGAGTGGCCGGTCCCATTTTATTCCTATTATGATTTCTTTTTATAACTGAGGGGCTTGGGGGCCATTTCAGAGGGCAGTTGTCAGCCACATTGCTGTGGGAGTGGAGTCACATATAGGCCAGACCGGGTAAGGACGGCAAGTTTCCTCCCTGACGGACATTAGTGACCCAGTCGCATTTTTACGACAACCCGATATCTTCATGGTCACCAGTACTGATACCAGCTTTTTATTCCAGATTTATACAATTATTTTTTTTTAGCTGAATTCAAATTCTCAAACTGCCATGGTGGAATTTGAACTCACGTCTCTGAATTATTAGTCCACACCTCTGGAATCTGACACCTCGAGTACTGTGTCCAGTTCTGGTCAGACCCACCTCGAGTACTGTGTTCAGTTCAGGTCAGACCCACCTCGAGTACTGTGTCCAGTTCTGGTCAGTCTCACCTCGAGTACTGTGTCCAGTTATGGTCAGTCCCACCTCGAGTACTGTGTCCAGTTCTGGTCAGTCCCACCTCGAGTACTGTGTTCAGTTCTGGTCAGTCCCACCTCGAGTACTGTGTCCAGTTCTGGTCAGTCCCACCTCGAGTACTGTGTTCAGTTCTGGTCAGTCCCACCTCGAATACTGTGTCCAGTTCTGGTCAGACCCACCTCGAGTACTGAGTCCAGTTCTGGTCAGACCCACCTCGAGGACTGTAAGGTTCAAAAATCCACGGCCGCATTTTCTTTTGGAATAACCTAAGGACAAGAAAACTAATATGGGATCGTCCTATACATTTTAAATGAACATTTTTGGCCAAGTAAAATCCTCAGACCAGGCAGGCTGGGAAACGTGTGGGCGGATACAGACACTGTGGAGTCTGGCTCACAAGCGAGACAGAGGCACTGGCCAATGGGGAGAAAGTGCATTCTGGCAGGCCAATCAGGGGTTGAGTCAGGCCTGAAGCGGTGAAATCCTCAACCAATGGGAGCTACCCGGCCCAGTTCGAAAATATGACTCACCCCGAATCAAATTATGAATGTGGACCATCATCTACCTCATTAATATGGACAGTGGACAATAGTCCTGAGATCACTGCGGTGATGGCCTATCAAAGGGGAGGCCCAAACCGATTGACTCCCAGGACTGTTACAATGGACCAGCAGACTTTGAGGCACCAATGTGCACTGAAACAATACACCTGTCCTCACACTTACCTGTACCTGTGACATCTTCTGATTAAATAGTCAAAGCTGTCTCCCCGCCCAAACTTACACAATGGACCACCAACTGAGTTTGAGCGTGAAAAGGCCAGAACTAAATTGGGTACAAATATAGGACCTACAGAACCAGAGGGGAGAAGCAGCTGGAGCAGTAGGAGAAGGAGTCGAGGAGCAGTAGCAGTTACAGACAGACAGAAACCGAGAGAGAATGGAGACGGACTGTTACCGGCTGGGAAACCTACCATCGAACGGGCCCTGGACTCGACTTGTGTGCAGAATATAGAACCCAACTACCGAGAGGCCCAACAGCGTCTCAAGAAGCCGAGCCGCACACCGAATAACGCTCCGAGGCCAACCAGCTGAAGAACCGGAGACCGAAGTAACTGGGAGAGGCAACATTCACTCCAGCTACCCCGTAAACCAACCATCCTAAGGCTAAAAAAATAACTGTCAAAAGGGATCTAAGTATTATCCTGGGGTTTCTTTTCCCAACTGTCAGCTGAGGTCAGTCAGGTAAAAAGCTGGGTGGGGGTGGTGTTGGAAATGTCTTGTGAAGATAAAATTGTGTTCGGTTTTCGTTGTGTCCGTTTCTTCCCATCGATTTCATAGTTTATAAGTGTGTGTCAGATATGTGTTTTGATGAAGTTTGACCTTGTTGGAAACTTACCGTGGCTAATAAATTAGATTTCGCTATTTTTTTTTAATCCAAGGACCACTTGTCTCTGAGTGTTTTGTTTTCCCTTGTGGAAGCTCATAATCCACCAAAATTCTGAGGTTAGAACCAGATAGGGGTGCTAGGGCGCTTCGAAACCGCCAGTTTAGTGGTCAGCGAGCCATAAGCTGCTGGACCGTCCCCTAGAAGGGACAGAGAGGCCCAATACACCAACAGCCACCAGACCCCCGTAATTGGGCAGAGCAAAAACCACCTACACTCATGGCGAGCTAGATAGGAGCTCAGTGGGAGAATGAATTACTACCTCAGAGAGGGTGGTACTGGAAAATCTGAAATGGAGGAGAGAATCACGCAATATGTTTTCTCTCAGGTCAATTTTGCCAAAACATGGGTTCAGAACCTGACCAGGGCACCACGTCCAGCGGACCCGGCAGCCCAGTGGACAGAAGGGCCTACACATAACAAAAGGGTAGAAAAGGCAATTTGTCTGATATGTTTAACTAGGCAGGTTCGGGAGTTAGACCTCCAGGTAGGAAAATTACAGGAGGAATTAAAGGATGCCGTTATAACCTCAGTGGCCACGGGGGCCGAGGGTACTAAGGTCACAGAAGAGTTAATAGAGGCAAGGAATAGAATGGCACGGTTAGAGGAAACGTTCGGCAACTATCAGGAGTACCTGCAGAGTCAGGTCACGGTGTCACGGGCTACGGAACAGAAGTACAGGGAGCAGAGTGCAGCTTATGCCCAGTAGGTCCAAGAGCTTTAGGTCCAATTAAGGGATTTGAGCACAGCCTATAAAGTTAACACTGAAATAAGCCATGAGAAGGCAGATCATGTGCCCTGCCATAAACGGATCCAATCCCTCCTCCAGGCTCTGTCCCAGGTAAAGGGGGCAGTCTGTCTGTTGGGGCCCAGGGAGACAACCAACGAGTCAGGGTATTGGGGAATGGAAGAGGATCCGGCGGCAGAGGACAATCGACCACCTCCTGAGGCATCGGTAGTGTGTCCGGCAGGCCTTTCGGAGGATCAGAGGGTGCAGCCCAAGAAACTCACAGGGCATGGGATTGGCCAGGTAGAGCCGGTCCAGCCAAAGGGGTATGGGACACCCGCAGAAAGGGTCGAGTCTGCAGATTTAAATTCAGAGGCAGTTGAGGCTGAGGAAAGGGGGGAGCCAGTGGTGGTGTCTGCCGCGGGACCGATGTGCCCGGCTGTGCAGAGGAAATACGGTCCCCCACAAGGTGCACAACCCCAAGGACCGCTGGACAGCGAGTTTATCATTCCCCATTCAGTTGCTGCATTAAAGGCCATGGTGTCACATATCCCAAAGCTCACTAGACTGGGAGATCCGTATGCTCACTTCCTGGAGATAGCGCAGGCAGTGGACATGAACACATGCGATAACGCGGAAGCAGTTAAAGTGCTCCTTTTTTCCATTGACGGGAAGATCTACCAGGCTCTTCCCCCAGATTGTCGCGGGGGACAAAGCACCCTCGCAGCACTACAAAGGGCTATCCTAGAGGCCATGGGGTGGAACGAAGGGATTCCCTTTGAAAGGATAGCGAAAACACGCCAGTTAGCAGGAGAGGCCCCACAGATATACGTGGAAAGGTTATGGCTGGTCTCCAGCACAGCATGTGGGGGCCTGCTTGTCAGAAACAACCTGACAGTGGAACAAAGGGAAGCATGGTTTCGCACCATAATTGTGAACAGCCTGCCCAGTGTCAAGGAAAGGATAGATCTCTGGTTCATCCCAGGATACCCCAATCTCACCAAAGCCATCGTGACAGGCAGACTGGCTGCCACACGGCGGCGGGATGGGGAGGAAGAGGGGAAGCCAGAGAAAACAGTAAAAGGCCGGGTGCATGCGGTGCAACCCAACCAAACCCCCAGGAGAGAGTGGCATCAGGAGGGTGGACATCCTCCCGATAGAAGGGGGGTGTGTTACGGGTGCGGTAAGCCTGGCCACTACCGCAACAACTGCAGGGCCAACCCCTACCGCGTGAAAGAAGTAAAAACACCCACGGAGGTGAAACCGGGTAATGAGAAAGCGGGTGCCACAACAGTGTTTGAAACCGCTGTAGAAACCCTCAGGCAGCTGCTGACAGGTCCCGGCCGTATCAATGTCGCGGTGGGTAGAGAGATCCCCACAGCTCCCATACGGCAGGAACCATGACAAGCACCCACCAAGCCTGCCTACCTGTGTCCGCTGGACTATGACTCGTGGGGAAGACCGTGGGTAAAAATGGAGGTGGAGGGGAACCAGGGAACTTACTTGTTGGACACGGGGGCTTCAAGCACCCTTGTCCACACAGAGGGCCCGGCCTCCTCGCCCCTGTCCAGCGGTGTGCCCTACGAGCTAGTCGGCTTCACAGGGAACGAAAGAACAGGATATTTTTCGATCCCACTGACCCTTAAGTTGGGAGCACTGACCACCAAATGGAAGTCCGTCCTGATCAGGTGGGAGCAGGCTAACAAAGGTATCTTGGGGGCAGACTTCATTATAGCCCACCAGATCCTGGTGGATCTGCTTATGGGGAACAGTGGACCCAGGTACAAACAACGAGGTCATGCTTATAGAAAGGATACAAGACAAAGGGGCTCTGTGTACTGTGAAGCCAAAAGGGGGTTATGACTTAGAGCTTCTGGTCAGGGACACCCCGGCAGAGTACAGGGCCTATGTGCGAGCCAGTCTCGCAGCATTTGCCACCCACAAACACGACTGTGGAAGAGTCATCGGAGTAGAGGTCAGGATAGATGGGGATCCCATGTCCCGACCTCAGAGGCAGTATAACTTCCCGAGAGAGGCAGAAGCCGATTTGGAAGTGGCACTGAGCTCACTGGTGGAGCAGGGTGTGTTGAGACCCATAGCCATGCACGTGAACTCTCCCGGACAACTCGTGGAGGGCCACCGTGGACTACCGGGTACTCAACAGAAACATCCCGGCTTGTGCTCCTACAGTGGCAGCAGTGGCAGACCTGATCAGGGAAATCCCTGCGTCTGCAAACACCTTCACAGTCCCAGACATTTCAAATGGCTTCTGGTCTATCTGTGTGAGGAGAGAGGACCAGTACAAGTTTGCTTTCACCTTTAAGGAACAGCAATATACTTGGAGCTGCCTCCTTCAGGGATTTCACAACAGTGCCAGCATCTTCCACCAGTGCATGACGAACTGTTTAAAGAGCTTCAGCCAGCCGCAACAGTTGGTGCAGTATGTGGACGACCTGCTCCTTTTCACTGACAACAGTAAAGAGCATGGTCCCCTGCTGGCAGAACTGTTGGCTGTGCTCAAGGAGGGGGGTTTTAAGGTCAACCCCAAGAAGGCCCAGATAGGGTTAAAGGAAGTAAAATTCCTGGGTCTAACACTCAGGGCAGGGGAACGAGGTATAGATGAGGTCCGAAGGCAAGCCGTGCAGGAACTCCCGGTACCGACCACCGTATCCGGAGTCAGATCTTTTTTAGGGATCACAGGCTACTGTAGAGATTTCACAGAAGATTATGCAGCAACCGCAGCCCCTCTACTCAGGCTCCTACACAAAGGGGTCGAGTGGGAGTGGGATCAAAGCTGTCAAGCTGCATTTCTTCAGTTGAAACAGAACCTGCAGAAGCCACCTGCACTGGGGGCGACTGATGGGGGAAAGGATTTCTATTTAGAAGTAGCAGCCAGCGGGGACAGTCTGAGTGCAGTGCTTTTACAGGAAAGGCACCGACAGCTGAGACCGGTGGTGTACTCCTCTAGAGTCCTTGCAGAGGTGGAGAAGGGGTAATCCAACTGCGAAAGGCATCTGTTAGCCACTCACTGGGCTGTGAAAAGAGCACAGGTTTTCACAGGAGTATCCCTATCACACTCCTCACCCATCACACCCCGACCCAGATGTTGCTGGATGGGAGAATAAAGGATGGAACAATCAGCAGTGCCAGGATCACTCGCTGGACCTTCCTCCTCTCCCAAACGGCCATCAGGGTCAGGGGCCTCTGTCAGCCCAGGCTCGCAGCTAACCTCATTTATGCAGGGGAGCCACACAGATGCTCAGTAGAAGGGGTTTGGGACACCGACTTTGGATTTTGGGCAGGGGTACATTCCACAGGCCGCGAGATCTGCGTCGATGGATCCAGTTCGGTGTCCGCGGGTACAAGACTCACAGGTTGCGGAGTTTGGGACCTCGAGGCAGGCATATCCTTGGCGCTTAAACTCCCCAGCACCCTGAGCGCCCAGCAGGCTGAACTGTCAGCAGTGAAGTACGTGGTGACATACCCCGAGGAATTCCCCACCTGGTACACGATTTGTTCGGACAGTATGTTTACTTGCAATTCGTGTACAGAGTATCTGGCTATTTGGTCACGCAGGGGGTACACATCCGCAGATGGGAAGTTCCTGGTCACCAAACCCCTGCTAGTAAGGATAGTGGCAGCCCTAGGGAACATTAGGGATGTCTACCTCCACAAGGTTAAGGCACATTCTAAGACAGAGCCCAGGGCAGAGGGTGACCAGCGGGCGGAGCTCCTGGCCAGAGAAGGAGCCAAGACAGGTCGCTTCTGGGACCCGTATGAGAAAGGCAGGGTGATAGCAGCTAGAGGCAAGCCAGGGAAACAAGGGAGCACAGGGGTAGCAGTGGCCCCGGACCTGAGAATGGTTCAGGTGCAGGACACCGTCCTCAAGGCTGCCATAGCAACCATCCTAAGTGGAGGAAAGGCAGAGAGCCCATACAGTGCCTCAGATATAGCTGTATAAGGAAGGGATGCTGTTTAAAGGGGATAAGTGGGTGGTTCCAGCACAACACCAGCGGGAGTTCCTACAAATGGCCCATGAGGGTCCAGGTGCAGGACACCCCGGGCCAGAGTCCACCTGGCAGAAGGTGGAACAGGCAGCATGGTGGCCAGATCTCCGGGACGACGTCCGTGATTTCTGCGCAGCCTGTCTGGTGTGTGCAGCCAACAACCCAGACCCCCAGAAGAGAAAGGCATCCATGGGACACATCAGGCGGGTAGAGGGACCATGGCAGTCGATCCAAATCGACTGCATAGGGTCCCTACCAACCGCCCAGCGGGGGTACAAGTACTGTCCAGTGCTGGTGAATGTATTCTCCAAATGGGTCGAAGTCCTTCCTTGCCAAACAGCTACTGCATTGGGGACGGCCAAGATCCTGGTCAGGGAAGTGTTCTCAAGGTGGGGTCTGCCGCAGTTTGTGGAGTCCGACCAGGGAAGCCGCTTTACTGGCCAGGTGATGCAGGCCACCTTTAAGGTACTGGGGATTAAGGCACGGTGGCATGTGGTGTACAACCCCCAGTACTCAGACCTGTAGAGCATCTCAACCGCATCATCAAGGAAAGGCTCTGCAAGGAGACACGGGATTCACCCAACAGATGGGTACAGGTCTTGCCACTGGTCCTCATGGGGATCCGAGCCAGTCAGTCGAAAAGCACAGGGTATTCACCCCACGAGCTGATGACTGGGAGACCCATGAGGACCCCAGTACACACATCGGTGCCGGGTCTCACTGAAGGACAGCTTCAGGAAGCTAACCGAGACCGCTTTGCTAGGAATCTGCTGCAACAGCTGTAGCAGATTCACTGGCAGGCAGCCACCAACATGGGAAGACAGCACTTTAGTAACAAGCTGCTGCTGGAACCCCATAGCCACCACGATGGGAAATAGGCGACCAGGTCATGGTATACAGCTTCACCAGGGTGGGTTGTCCGAGCCACTGTACATGGGGCCCTACAGTATAGTGGACAAGACAGGCCCTATGGTTTATGCGGTCCAATTACCCCGCCGGGTAAAGTGGTACCATATGAACCAATGCAAGCGGTTCGACCCTACTAGGGCAGGAAAAAGGAAGGCTCCCACAGGTAAAGAAACCTCACGTGAGGCAGAGGGAAGGATGTGGAGGCTGTAGCAGAGGTCAACCCCGGCCCCGAAGCCCCACAACCCGGAATAGTCCACTGCCACAGTAGGACCATCACACAGCAGAGTGAAGTGGCACAGCCTGATAGGCAGGAAAGGGACTTAGCACAGGAGAAGGGAGTCCTGTGCAGTATAACGACAGGGCAGATAGAGAAAGGGATAGAGCAGTGGGAGGACCAATGGGTGCAGCCCGTAACATGGGACTCCGCGCCCCTGGTTAGGTGTAGTTCCAGAGTGGGGCCTAGGATACCTTGGTCTCCCGCATACTTTCCCGCCCGTCCCAGAGTCAAACGAGAAAAGAAACACAAGAGTAGGAGACTCTGTGCGGTAAAAGGGACACCACCGAAAGACCCGGGAAAGATCCCAGAGACCGAAGGGCTCACAGAAATGGAAACAGGACATTTGAAAGAAGTCCTCCTGCAAGCCCTACAAAAGGGGGCAGTCCGGCTCCTGGGGCAAGGTCAGCAAGATGGCCGACAAAGCCAAGTCAGTATCAGAGACTGACCTGGCCACCCGGAGATGGGTGACATTGTATATAGCCCGGTGTTCTGTATATAGTTGAGGAGATTTTAAAGTGAGGGGATGATGTTTTTTTATTTTGTGATGTTACTCCAGTTGAGCCTGAAGAAGTCTCAGGCAAGACTGTGTTCAATCTTGTGTTCCAGAAGATGCTCCGGACCGTCGCGATGTTATTTACCTACCTGGGGACCTGCACCGGACAGAAACTCCACATCGAGATGTCTTTGACATACGGGTGTTCCGGGGCCAGGGTGCCAATCGTGACCACGGGAGAAGGGATCATGGAGGCAGAAGGCCAGGCCACCTACTGCCACAAGGGGAGATGGTCTGGGTGGTTGGGTTCGAATTCCACCCAGTATTCGAGCCACGAGAGTTTTACCTATGGGGAGGCCTCCATCCCTTGCCCCGAAATCGAGATGGCCACGTCCCGGGTTAGGGTGACAGAGGGAAGGAGAGTGTGTTTAACGTGTGTTGGGACATACCTGGTGGTGGCTCAGGAAACTGAGCACGGACATCAAGGAGAGCAGCTCAGACTGGGAACGTCTGAGCAATGACACCTACCGGACGATCACAGGGTCACCGGTGGTGGGGGTCACTGTGTGTTGAGAGAAATGGTGGGCCTATGATCAGGGGATCGATACTTGCCTATGGGGGTTGGCCCAGGTGTGCCCAGCGGGTTTGTCCATTGCCTTTGCCAGATGGTGGAAGGACTCGGGGAAGGGGATGGAATGGGATCACAGCAGGGAAGCCTGTGTGCTCCCTCGCTTCCGGGTACCAGTCAACGCCACCGAGCTGCTGGCTCAGGTGAAGAAACCCCTGCCCACGCCCAAGCCCATTGACAGTTATGGATGTCCGCCCACCACTAGGGGACCTGGGAATGGGTTAGTGTTAGTACCGACAGATAAGTTAGTATACCAGGGAGTACATTATACTGTTGCTTCAGTAATTCTAAACCTGACAGAAGTACGCCTACCTGTTTTCTGCCCCAGAGAAACCGAATTGTTGTACCAAGCTCTACTGAAGGAAATGTTCAGGAGCTTCTACGAGCTGGACTTTGGGGACGTCAATGCTTTAGACCTGTATAGACAAGGAGATACAACCGAGCGGGGCCAACAACGCAGGGGGGTCATCAATGACGTTTTCACCGGATTTAACACTGGGGCATCCATCATGAGCAGCCTGGATGATGTGCAGCTGGCCCTACAGATCAATGGGTTAAAGTCACAGCTGCACAGCATCCTCGGGAAAGAGAATAATGTGTTGGGTTCCACACTTCACGAGGGGGTGGCTATGGCTGGGTATCTGAAAGAAATTATTGCCCAGCTAGAGGCTCACGCCCGGACAATAAACACCTTGATCTAGGAGGACCGGCTGGCCTCGGATCAGGCTGCACAGAACGAGGTGTGTGTACTCCATGGGGCCTGGTTGCTGGGAGATGGATGGAGCAATTTGGAGGACCTTAGGCAAGGTCGGGTCCCCTCCTGGATCAGCAACCAGCACCTGGAGGCACTACACCCATACAGCAGCACCCTCAATCCCTGCCAACTCCACGTGGTGTCGGAAGCCTATCCTGTCCCTGTTGACTGTGGGAAATCCAACCACACTATTATGGGTGTAGTTGTGCGAATGCCAGTGATGGGGCCATCCGCCAAGCCAGCAGCCCTGTACCGTGTGGAGAACATTGGAGTCATTCGTGGAGGGGTACACATCCGTTTCGCAACAGTCCCACCCTATGTCATTGTGTGGGAGCGCGCAATGAGGGGTACAGACCTATCTGGCTGCCGTAGCCGGGTAGCACAGGTCATCCTGTGTCCTCAGCACTTGAACGCCTTCGGGAGGCCACAGTGCAGGTTTAGCACTGCTGGGGCAGAACCTATAAATTGCACGATGGAGGTGATGGCACCTGGCCATGTACCTCCACAGATAGCATATGTAGGTGGTGGGACGTATTGTGTCACCACAACTGCCCACCAGTATAGACACGGCCCGAGTAAGTGGTGTGCTATTCCGGACAGCAGTTTTTGCTTTAAACCTAGGGCAGAAGTTCAAGTGGCCCAGGAAGGGATCATCCCAATCCCAGAACCCTCCATGGTCCACCTCACGGTACAGTATAACGCGAGTGATCTGCAGAACTATGTTGCCTATTTTGGGTACCCCATACCCTCACTACCTGAGAAACTCACCGCCCTGTTGAAGGCAGTGGATCTCAGCCAAAAACATTATTACATCCTACAGCAAAAGACCAAAGACATAGCCCTCGAAATCGCGGACATACAGTCACCAGCGTGGTGGGAATGGGGTAGGAGAGTAGATATCCCGGTTTGGCTTCGAATGGCCTCCCACACACTGGTGATTGTACAACTGGTCATTGTCCTATGTCTCATCATCAATGCCTGCAGATCAAAAAGAGCCCGAATAGCACGGGGTTATCTTAAAATATTCCAGAAACAACAGAAGGACAGCCCAGTCGAACACACAAGAATGCCATTTTGTTTCCAGGTGGTTTTAAACAAAAGGGAACGTCTGGTTTACCGTAGCACCACGAAAGCCCGTACCTGGAAACTGACTGGCACTGTCAACTACGTAAGCTGTTCAAACTATCCATGACAGAACACAATACGGACTTACTTATCACAGATATACATTTGTACAATGTAAATACATCTGTTCGATAGACTGTGATGGCGGAAAAATCTTTCAAGGAACGCAAGGAACACGCGACATGATGTGCTATAATTATGTACTTAACTCTATGTAACTAAAAGCAAAATGGTACCTTGTTTGTAGTTTACCTGTAAAGGAGCGTGGGTAATGCACAAATTATGGATAGAAACATTGTTTGTGCACTTTGGTTTATGCGGGTCTATAGTTTAGAGTAATTATGGGGATGGCTGACACTTGGGGAGCTCGAGGATTTTCTTGCAAACCTTTTGACACATTCCGTCTATATCCGGGTGTGTCAAGATGGGGGAGTGTAAGGTTTGAAAATCCATGGCCGCATTTTCTTTTGGAACAACCTAAGGACAAGAAAACTAATATGGGATCGTCCTATACATTTTAAATGAACATTATTGGCCAAGTAAAATCCTCAGACCAGGCAGGCTGGGAAACGTGTGGGCGGATACAGACATTGTGGAGTCTGGCTCACAAGCGAGACAGAGGCACTGGCCAATGGGGGAAAAGTGCATTCTGGCAGCCAATCAGGGGTTGAGTCGCGCCTGACGCGGGGAAATCCTCAACCAATGGGAACTACCCGACCCAGTTCGAAAATATGACTCACCCCGAATCAAATTATGAATGTGGACCATCATCTACCTAATTAATATGGACAGTGGACAATAGTCCTGAGATCACTGCACTGATGGCCCATCAAAGGGGAGGCCCAAACCGATTGACTCCCAGGACTGTTACAATGGACCAGCAGACTTTGAGGCACCAATGTGCACTGAAACAATACACCTGTCCTCACACTTACCTGTGCCTGTGACATCTTCTGATTAAATATTCAAAGCTATCTCCCCGCCCAAACTTACACAATGAACCACCAACTGAGTTTGAGCGTGAAAAGGCCAGAACTAAATTGGATACAAATATAGGACCTACAGAACCAGAGGGGAGAAGCAGCTGGAGCAGTAGGAGAAGGAGTCGAGGAGCAGTAGCAGTTACAGACAGACAGAAACCGAGAGAGAATGGAGACGGACTGTTACCGGCTGGGAAACCTACCATCGAACGGGCCCTGGACTCGACTTGTGTGCAGAATATAGAACCCAACTACCGAGAGGCCCAACAGCGTCTCAAGAAGCCGAGCCGCACACCGAATAACGCTCCGAGGCCAACCAGCTGAAGAACCGGAGACCGAAGTAACTGGGAGAGGCAACATTCACTCCAGCTACCCCGTAAACCAACCATCCTAAGGCTAAAAAAATAACTGTCAAAAGGGATCTAAGTATTATCCTGGGGTTTCTTTTCCCAACTGTCAGCCGAGGTCAGTCAGGTAAAAAGCTGGGTGGGGGTGGTGTTGGAAATGTCTTGTGAAGATAAAATTGTGTTCGGTTTTCGTTGTGTCCGTTTCTTCCCATAGATTTCATAGTTTATAAGTGTGTGTCAGATATGTGTTTTGATGAAGTTTGACCTTGTTGGAAACTTACCGTGGCTAATAAATTTACTTGTCTGTTTTTTTTGTTCCAAGGACCACTTGTCTCTGAGTGTTTTGGTTTCCCTTGTGGAAGCTCATAATCCACTAAAGTTCTGAGGTTAGAACCAGATAGAGGTGCTAGGGCGCTTCGAAACCGCCAGTTTAATGGTCAGCGAGCCATAAGCTGCTGGACCGTCCCCTAGAAGGGACAGAGAGGCCCAATACATCAACAGCCACCGAAGACCCCCGTAATTGGGCAGAGCAAAAACCCCCTACAGTACTGTGTCCAGTTCTGGTCAGTCCCACCTCGAGTACTGTGTCCAGTTCTGGTCAGTCCCATCTCGAGTACAGTATCCAGTCTGACCAGTCCCACCTCGCGTACTGTGTCCAGTTCTGGCCAGTCCCACCTCGAGTACTGTGTCCAGTTCTGGTCAGTCCCACCTCGAGTACTGTGTCCAGTTCTGGTCAGTCCCACCTCGAGTACTGTGTCCAGTTCTGGTCAGTCCCACCTCGAGTACTGTATCCAGTTCTGACCAGTCCCACCTCGAGTACTGTGTCCAGTTCTGGCCAGTCCCACCTCGAGTACTGTGTCCAGTTCTGGCCAGTCCCACCTCGAGTACTGTGTCCAGTTCTGGTCAGTCCCACCTCGAGTACTGTGTCCAGTTCTGGTCAGTCCCACCTCGAGTACTGTATCCAGTTCTGACCAGTCCCACCTCGAGTACTGTGTCCAGTTCTGGTCAGTCCCACCTCGAGTACTGTGTCCAGTTCTGGCCAGTCCCACCTCGAGTACTGTGTCCAGTTCTGGTCAGACCCACCTCGAGTACTGTGTCAAGTTCTGGTCAGTCCCACCTCGAGTACTGTGTCCAGTTCTGGTCAGTCCCACCTCGAGTATTGACTCCAGTTCTGGTCAGTCCCACCTCGAGTATTGACTCCAGTTCTGGTCAGTCCGACCTAGCGTCTACAGCATTCACCTTGCGGAATGGGAGGCACTAATGATGTTAAGTTTACTTTCTCATCTGGAATCTCTTCTCAAAACATGTTAAGATTGGGGGTGAATTTCACACTTAAAAACTGAAATATATATATTTTTGTTAGGCCAGGGTATGAAGGGTTAAGGAACTAAGGCGGATGGATGGAGTTAAGATACAGATCAGCCATAATCTGGATGAAAGGTGGAACAGCCTCGAGGGGCTGAATGGCACACTCCTGCACCAGATCTCACCAGCAGCAAAGATGTTGCCAATGAGTTTATCACTGTCTCAAACATCCAATCTCGAGTGAACCGTCTGTCTGTGCTGTGGCCATTATGTCTGTGCAGCAGCATTTTAAACTACACAGTAATGGTAAGTCTTTATCTGGATCGACTGGGCCTGTATCCACTGGAGTTTAGAAGGATGAGAGGGGATCTCATAGAAACATATAAAATTCTGACGGGACTGGACAGGTTAGATGCAGGAAGAATGTTCCCGATGTTGGGGATGTCCAGAACCAGGAGACGTAGTCTAAGGATAAGAGATAAGCCATTTAGGACTGAGATGAGGAGAAACTTCTTCATTCAGAGAGTTGTTAACCTGTGGAATTCCCTACCGCAGAGAGTTGTTGATGCCAGTTCATTGGATATATTCCCTTACAGCTAAAGTGATCAAAGTGTATGGAGAGAAAGCAGTAAAGGAGTACTGAGGTGAATGATCAGCCATGATCTTATTGAATGGTGGTGCAGGTTTGAAGGGCCGAATGGCCTACTCCTGCACCTATTTTCTATGTTGCTATGTTTACAGCATTATGCAAAATTCTCGTCGGGGTTGGTGTGTTTTATGGTGGGTGATTGGAGCTCCGGGTTCCAGTGACCCTGTCAGCACCAGCAAGTGCTCACAATGGGCCCCAGTTTCCACATGATTTGCGCCTGATTTTTAGGAGCAACTGGTGGAGAACGGACTATCTTAGAAATCGCAATTCTCCACATTTTTTTTTCTGCAGTTCTTGTCAGCAGTGGAACAGTTCTACTTTGGAACAGAATTTTTTCTTCAAAAGGGGGCGTGTCCGGCCACTGACGCCTGATTTCAAAGTTTCCACAGTGAAAACGTACTCCAAACTAAGTTAGAATGGAGCAAGTGAACATTTTTGTAGAACTGAAAAAACCTTTCTACACATTAAAAAATCAGGCGCAGGTTACAAATTAGGCGTCCAGAACGAGGTGGGGGGGGAGTAGGGGGGGGGGGAAGGGAATTCATTAAATTCTACATTAAATCCTTATTTATACTTCTACAAATATTATACAAATAAATCCAACCTGAATAAACATTTACAAGCAAAGAAAAGATTAAATAAACCATCTTCCGACCTGTGTGAAAGTGCTTCAGGCACGGAGAATGCTGCAGTCAGCCTGAGGCGCACGTTCTTCCCGCGGGGGGGGGAGGGGAGAGGAGGCGCCCGTTCTTCCCGCGGGGGAGGGGGAGGGGAGAGGAGGCGCCCGTTCTTTCCCACGGGGGAGGGGGAGGGGAGAGGAGGCGCCCGTTCTTTCCCACGGGGGAGGGGGAGGGGAGAGGAGGCGCCCGTTCTTTCCCACGGGGGAGGGGGAGGGGAGAGGAGGCGCCCGTTCTTTCCCACGGGGGAGGGGGAGGGGAGAGGAGGCGCCCGTTCTTTCCCACGGGGGAGGGGGAGGGGAGAGGAGGCGCCCGTTCTTCCCGCGGCGGGGGGGGGAGGCGCCCGTTCTTCCCGCGGGGAGGTGAGGGAGGGGAGAGGAGGCGCCCGTTCTTTCCCACGGGGGAGGGGGAGGGGAGAGGAGGCGCCCGTTCTTTCCCACGGGGGAGGGGGAGGGGAGAGGAGGCGCCCGTTCTTTCCCACGGGGGAGGGGGAGGCGCCCGTTCTTCCCGCGGGGGTGGGGGGGAGGGGAGAGGAGGCGCCCGTTCTTCCCGCGGGGGAGGTGAGGGAGGGGAGAGGAGGCGCCCGTTCTTTCCCACGGGGGAGGGGGAGGGGAGAGGAGGCGCCCGTTCTTTCCCACGGGGGAGGGGGAGGGGAGAGGAGGCGCCCGTTCTTTCCCACGGGGGAGGGGGAGGGGAGAGGAGGCGCCCGTTCTTTCCCACGGGGGAGGGGGAGGGGAGAGGAGGCGCCCGTTCTTTCCCACGGGGGAGGGGGAGGCGCCCGTTCTTCCCGCGGGGGTGGGGGGGAGGGGAGAGGAGGCGCCCGTTCTTTCCCACGGGGGAGGGGGAGGCGCCCGTTCTTCCCGCGGGGGTGGGGGGGGAGGGGAGAGGAGGCGCCCGTTCTTCCCGCGGGGGAGGTGAGGGAGGGGAGAGGAGGCGCCCGTTCTTTCCCACGGGGGAGGGGGAGGGGAGAGGAGGCGCCCGTTCTTTCCCACGGGGGAGGGGGAGGCGCCCGTTCTTCCCGCGGGGGTGGGGGGGAGGGGAGAGGAGGCGCCCGTTCTTTCCCACGGGGGAGGGGGAGGGGAGAGGAGGCGCCCGTTCTTTCCCACGGGGGAGGGGGAGGCGCCCGTTCTTCCCGCGGGGGAGGTGAGGGAGGGGAGAGGAGGCGCCCGTTCTTTCCCGCGGTGGGGGGAGGAGGCGCCCGTTCTTTCCCGCGGGGGAGGGGGAGGCGCCCGTTCTTCCCGCGGGGGTGGGGGGGAGGGGAGAGGAGGCGCCCGTTCTTTCCCGCGGGGGGGAGAGGAGGCGCCCGTTCTTCCCGCCGGAAGGGGAAGGCGCCCGTTCTTCCCGCGGGGGTGGGGGGGAGGGGAGAGGAGGCGCCCGTTCTTTCCCGCGGGGAGGGGGAAGGCGCCCGTTCTTCCCACGGGGAGGGTGAAGGCGCCCGTTCTTCCCGCGGGGGTGGGGGGGAGGGGAGAGGAGGCGCCCGTTCTTTCCCGCGGGGTGGTGGGGGGAAGGAGACAGTGAGAAGGCTGCAAGTGGCTGATATGCTGATGGCAATGTGCTTTTATTTAAAAAAATGTTCAAAAATTAAACAGTTACGAAGAACAACAAAAATGGCCGAGTGCCAATGTTTCCTTCACACTGAGCATGCGCGAACGCTCCAACGCGCACGCGCAGCATTGCCGGCAGGAAAAAAACTAATTTAAATAGTACCCGCCCCCTCCCACTTACAAAATCGGTGCGAGTGTAGGCTCCGCCCCCATGGGCGCCGCGCCAAACAGACAAGGAGCTGCAGAACGCTCCAGAATCGCGAGTTTTTTTTTAGGCGCCGTTTTAGGCGCGAAAAACGGGCACCCAGCTTGGAGGGGCGCCCGTTTTTTATCGTGTGGAAACTTGGGCCCAGTATGTGTTCACATTAAAGTCAGCTCTTGTGTTGGAAGTTACTTAAGTCCCTCCCCATGGCTCAGTGGGTAAAGTGTAACTGGCCTGATGTGTTGTCGGTGAGTTCCACATGGCCTCGTGTCATTAAACTAGGGCAGGAACAAAGACTCAGTCAGTGTTAAATTTCCATTTATAAATGACTTGGATGAAGGAACAGAGAGCGGTATATCCAGCTTTGCTGACCACACTAAGTTAGGAGACACAGTAAACAGTGGAGATGGGAGCAGAAAGCGGAAGGTTTGTTGAATGGAAGCTCAATGATTAAAGGTGAGCAGAAGGTGCGTGGTCACTGGTGTGGGGAGGACATCAGGGGAGGGCTGAGTCCGGCTCGGCTTCTTGGTATCCTGCAGGGGGAAGTCAGCCTCACGGCAGCCGTGTCTCTTTATCAAAGCCCCGGACCTGAGGATTGGATCGAGCATTTGGTGAAGAGTAAAGCTGGGAATGTGGCATTGGACTTGATGTCTCCAACATCCCAAGCTGGCTGGCACATTGCAAGCTCGTGTGTGGGGCCATTCCACCTGCTTCATGCAATGAATGAAACTCGGGGGCTGCTGCTTGAAGAATGGTCCTCTGAGAATGGCCAGTTTCAGAGGCAAGCAGTTAAATGCTGACGCTCCGTCACTCCCAACTGGTGGGTGTGATGTGGGCCCACACTACTGTAACCGTGCACTCACACCGATTATAGTGAGTTCTGCTGTTAACTGATGCTCGCACCGAGCTCCTGTTATCGGCTGTTTGCCCAGCGAGGGCTGAAGCCCACGCTTCTCAGTGTCCAATCACCAGCTAGTGACTATCGTCTTGGGAGGAGCAGACCGGTAAGTTCTATTTGGGCTCAAGTTTGCTTCAACTTGACCTGCCTGGTGTTGGATGATGGCAACCAAGTCAGCAATTGGTGGTTAAATCGATAATTTGTTATCTGAGCTCGGCAGTTCTCCAGGTTACTGATAATTGTCCAGCCTGCCTGGCTGTTAATGGGACTTTGAGTGGTAAACCTGTCACTCAATGCTGGCATTCATCCACTTGGTTCCAGATAGTCCTCTCAATGCCTGCCCTAATGGTTAGGCTGGTCCTAGCTGGACAAGCAGCAGCATTGGTCCCAGTGCTCTGCTGGGGAGTTGCACCATTAACTGGTTGACTTCCAGCAGTATGCCTGCACACACTTGGGGATCTTTAAGCCTCGGCCCTGCCAGCCTTCGCCCAGCTCTGTGGACTGGAGTGAATGGGGTGTGTCCTTACAGGTAGAGTGTGTGCTCTCCATATCAGGCCCACAGAAACTGCCTGGGTGGATTCTTCAGTTTGATTTGGAGATTCTTAACCATGGTGATTGGTTTCAAAGCACATCAAATACTCACCTGCCAAGTAAATACATTGAAATGCCTCCCTATCCTCGTACTACAAGGTGGAGATCACTCTCGTGTGGGTATCCAGCTCGATATGTTTTCAGATAGTCCTTGGCACAATGTGATTTGCGCTGATTGCTCAGTCTCTGAAAGGACCCAGGAATGCTCAAGAATATTTCATCTTAGATTCATGTTGTGTGTGCGTGAGTATAACTCCCAGCCCTGGCAAACAATCCCTCCATCACCTGCCGGATGCATTTACATGCAGCGGACTGAGACCCTCGAGAAGTCTCTGATAGCGGTCTGGAAGTTACCAGAGGCAATAAAATTAAGAGCAGTGGTGACTTTCCCAGTCACTGGTAATGTGTGACCGCCAGGTCCAGCAGGGAGCAGGTCGTCTTCTCGGACCCTGCAGATGTCTGAGACCACCTGACCTGACCCTGTTACGTGGGTCGTGCCTCCTGTGACCTTGGCCCCTCTGTTGGTCTGTTCTCTGCTGATCTGCTCCTCTCTCCCATGCTCATCTCTCCTGTGAGGGAAAGAGGCACACATGGGGAGAGAGAGGGACGCAGATACATGGAGAGAGAGAGAGAGGCACAGACACAAGGAGAGCGAGGGAGGGAGAGGCACAGACACACAGGGAGAGAGAGTGAGAGAGAGGCACAGACACACGGAGAGAGAGAGAGAGAGGCACAGACAGAGAGAGAGAGAGTGAGAGTGAGAGAATGAGAGGCACAGACACACGGAGAGAGAGGCAGACACAAGGAGAGCGAGGGAGGGAGAGGCACAGACACACGGAGAGAGAGAGTGAGAGAGAGGCACAGACACACGGAGAGAGAGGCATAGACACATGGAGAGAGAGAGAGAGAGAGGCACAGACAGAGAGAGAGAGTGAGAGAGTGAGAGAGTGAGAGGCACAGACACATGGAGAGAGAGAGAGAGAGGCACACAGAGAGAGAGAGAGAGAGAAAGGCACAGACACATGGAGAGGGAGAAAGAGGCACAGACACACGGAGAGAGAGAGAGACAGACACAGGGGATCAGAAGGATTCGGTTATTTGACTAAAGGGTCTTGCGAGGGAGCTTCACACAAAGACTGGGGACAGGATTTGAGAATAGAATCATTTTGATTTGAAGGTTCTGCAGTTTGCTTCAACAACTTTTAAGGAAGCCCCTCCCAGTTTCAGCACCACAGGACAAACCAGATTCTAGACATTCCTCACCGATAAACATGCTGTAAAATACTTCTCACGGGTTACTGGAATATGTCACCTTGTTTGTCTTCCTCCTATCGCTCTCCACCCACATCCCCTTCCCATCCGCCCCCCACAACCCGACCTCCTTCTGTGTCCGCCCCGAGAAAAAACTCTCCCGACTCTCTTACAACTGCACTTGTGAACTGCCAACTGTCCAGTCTTTGGCCCTCCATTCACCGTAATATTTCTGCAGCTACAGATCTGCTCTATCACACCCTCACCACCAACTTTGATGCCCTCGTCCCTATTAAAACAATTACTCTCTCTCACCCTGGCCTTTCCCCCTGGTACAGCTCCCATGTTCTCTCACATTGTTAACAGTTCACTCTCCTCAGGTACTGTCCCCCCTCTCCCTCAAATCTGCCGTCATCACCCCCTCCTCAATAAAACAACCCTCGACCCCTCTGACGCTGCAAACTACCGTCCCATCTCCAACCTCCCTTTCCTCTCCAAAGTCCTTCAATGTGTTGTCGCCTCCCAAATCCGTACCCAGCTTTCCCGCAATTCCATGTTTAAATCCCTCCAATCCGGCTTAAGCACCTGGTGCAGTACCAAAACGCCACTCATCAAAGTCACAAATTACATTCTTTGCGACTGTGACAAATGCAAACTATCCCTCCTCCTCCTCTTGACTTGTCTGCAGCCTTTGACATGGTTGATCACTCTATCCTTCTCCAATTCATCTCCATCATCCAGCTGGGTGGGACTGCACTCGCCTTGTTCAATTCTTATCTATCTAAACTTAGCCCGAGAATCACCTGCAACAGCTTCTCTTCCCGCCGCGGCATCGTTACTTCTGGTATCCCCCAAGGATCTATCCTTGGCCCCCTCCTATTTCTCATCGACATGTTGCCCCTTGGCGACATCATCCAAAAACAGCATTAGTTTCCACATGTACGCTGGTGACACCCAGCTCCACCTCACTACCACATCTCTCGATCCCGCCATGGTCTCTAAATTGTCAGACTGCTCCTCCAATTGAATATTGGGAAGACCGAAGCAATTGTTTTCGGTCCCCGCCACAAACTCCATTCCCTAGCCAGTGACTCCATCCCTCTCCCCAACTTTTATCTGAGGCTGAACCAGACTGTTCGCAACCTTGGTGTCATATTTGACCCTGAAATGAGCATTCAACCATATATCCACAGCATCACTAAGACCGCCTATTTCCACCTCCGTAACATCGCCCATCTCTGCCCTTACCTCAGCTCATCCGCTGCTGAAGTCCTCATCCATGTCTTTGTTACCTCTAGACTTGACTATTCCAACGCACTCCTAGCTGGCCTCCCACATTCTACCCTACGTAAACTAGAGGTGATCCAAAACTCGGCAGCTCGTGTCCTAACTCGCAGCAAGTCCCACTCACACATCACCCCTGTGCTCACTGACTTACATTGGCTCCCGGTTAAGCAAGGCCTCAATTTCAAAATTCCCTTCCTTAATTTCAAATCCCTCCATGGCCTCACCCCTCCCTATCTCTGTAATCTCCTCCAGCCCCTGAAAACCTACCTCTTTTACAAAGCTTGTGGTTACCTGCCTTAATTTGTCCTTCTGCGGCTCAGTGTCAAATCATTTCTCTCCCAGCACTCCTGTGAAGGGCCTTTGGTCGGTTCACTACATTAAAGGCGCCATGTAAATACAAGTTGTTGTTGTTTGCAAAAAAGACAATTTATGAAAGTGGATCTTTTTGAATGAAAGGGATTTAGAAAGTTTGTATCAGTCTGGATTCTGATTTAGTCTCACTGACATTCAAATCTAGTCCCGGAAACAGAAAACCAAGGACGCTCCTTAAACTGTTTGTGTGATGTAGTTACCATGGGTAATCTGTCAGAATGGTCTTGTGTATTTCTGACACAGTATCAATGCAATGAGGTGTTTGTGTGTGAAGGCAGGTCTCAGGCCCAGCACAGTCACTGTTAGTGTTTGTCTCTCGTCTCACTTCATACGCCCAGAAACCAGGAGAAGTGGAATCAGAACAAGTTCTCTCTGTGTCCTGGAACGCATGTTGCTGTCACCCTGGTCTTTCATGGAGATTTGTTTGTAGGTTGGAGAAATGTTTTATTCCACAATTAGATGAGACTTTGACCCAAAGGAAGCTGCCAGACCCTCATCAACCATTTCCTGTTAATCCACATTTCTCTTCTCTTTGTCAAAAGCTGAAACTCCAGAAAGACAAATGGAGATGTTTTCAAACACCTTTAATGGGTCAATTCTCACCTTGGTGTTTGGATTTAGAATGGCACCTGTACTAAAGAAAGATTTGCATTTATATAGCACCTGTCATGACCACCAGATGTCTCAAAGCACTTCACAGTCAATGAAGTACTTTTGGAGTGTAGTCACTGTTGTAATGTGGGAAATGCCGCAGTTAATTTGTGCACAAGCAAGTTCCCACAAACAGCAATGTGATAATGACCAGATAATCTGTTTGTTATGTTGATTGAGAGATAAATATTGGCCATGACACCGTGGATAACTCCCCTGCTCTTCTTCGAAATAGTGTCGTGGGATCTTTTGCATCCACCTGAGAGAGCAGACTGGGCCTCGGTTCAACGGCTCATCTGAAAAACGGCACCTCTGACAGTGCAGCAGTCCCTCAGCACTGCACTGGAGTGTCAGCCCAGATTTATGTGCTCAAATCCCTGGAGTGAGACTTGAACACACAACATTCTGACTCAGAGGGCAGCCACAGCTGATCTGCTCTGCTGGACAGTATTCACATCTGTATCAAGGTGACACTTCATGACTCAGTATGGAACTGGCCTGAGTCCTCATAGAGTGACACAGCACAGAAGGAGGCCATTCGGCCCATTGTGCCGGTGCTGGCTCTGTGAAAGAGCGATCTAATTAGTCCCACTCCATGGCTTTGTGTGCGCCTCATGTGAACTCCGCCATGTACCTGAACCAAATGGGATTCCACTCCCTCAATGTGCTGCTGGTGTGTGACCACAGGCAGCACATCACGCAGGTCAATGCCCGGTATCCTGGCAGCAGTCATGATGCGTTCATTCAGCAGCAGTCCTCTGTGCCAGCTGTATTTCAACCACCACAGCAAACCAAAGGGTGACTACTGGGCGACAAGGGTTATCCACTCATGGCACGGCTCACAACTCTGTCCAGAACCCACACACACCTGTACAGCAGGCCGACAACGAGAGCCATTCCTCCATTGGTGTCCTCAAGCAATGCTTCCACTGCCTGGACCGCTCGGGAGGAGCCCTGCAGTACTCGGCTGAGCGGCTCTCAAGATGTGTCATGGTATGCTGCACGCTGCACAACCTGGCCAACATGAGAGAACAGCCCTTGGCACCACGTATCAGGCGAGTAGCTGAGGAGCAGAAGCACGAGGAGGAGGAAGAGGCAGGTAGGCTGCAACCTAGACAGCCCCTTTCTGCCCAGGCTCCATGTGAACACATAATTCATGAGCGATCCCAGTAACCTCAACCCCAATTCCCCATTCACCAACAGTCCCACACTCCTTACCTTTCCTCAGTCACTGACCATCACATCGTCCTCTTTCTCACAATGGCAAAAATAAAAGGCAGCACAAAATACACATTCCAATCCAAATTTATAAATTAAATCATGCTACAGTGCATACAAAATAAACTAATGACCCTTGTACATTCCCTTAGTGCTTCTTCCGTGTGCCTTTGCCTGTCCTAGTGCTCCTACAAAGTGCTTCCCCAGTGGCTGTAACATGCTGGTGGAAGGCTGCTGACTTTCAGTGGAGAAGACTGCAGATGGCCTTGGAGGGCGACCTCGAGCAGCTCTGGGCCTAGAAGGCCTGGCTTCAGACTGCACCATCCAGCCCTGAGCTGCTGTAGTCTGGGCTGGTTGGCTGACAGGTAACAGTAAGGGCACTGACAGAGTGGCAGGGCTGGGAGCACAAATCCTGTCATCCTGAGAGAGGACGGCAGGTTCGTACTCCATGGAGCCACTGCCCCTCCCCCGGGGCGGAGCCTCAGCAATCCTCGTACTCTGTTGGAGAACAGATTGCTGGAGTGCTGTGACACCCTTGAAGCCCCTTTACACACTGGGACCCAGAGCCATGAAGACAGCAGTCTGAGCTCCCACTGCAGCACTCAGACGTTGGGTGAATGCTGCTTGTGATAGAATGGAAGCTGAGACATCAGATGCTGCATCATGGTTGTCTCCACAGGTGGTTGAGGGAGGAGGCCACCTGTTCCATGTTGGAAAGGATGGGCTTCGAGCTCTGCACAAAGCCCTGTGCCAGGTGAGTGCTGGATGAGGCGAGTGATGCAGTACGTAAGGCACGGCATGTGAAGATGCACTCACTGATCTTGACAACTTATGTGCGATTATTAAACCTCTTCCAGCATTGCATCCAGGTCCTTGGGGCTACACTCCTGGCATTGCCCTCCGCTGCTATCTCTTCCCACTGCCTTCTCATCGTGTGTCTGGAGGGCCTCTGACCCCCTGAGGATACAAGGCCTCTCTTCTTCTTTCCACTTCTTCCACCAAGGCTTCCAGTGCAGCATCCAGAAACCTTGGTGTACGCACTCTCCCATGGTCAGCCATTGTTTATTCCTCCACAGCACAATGTTCAGAATGATCTCAGCACCATCAGCAACAACAATGCACCTTCCCTTTAATAGATGCAGACTAGCTTTAAGTAGCGCTCACCACTTGTGATATTGGACCCCCTGCTGATGCGAGCAGCCAATGAACAGCGCGGGGAGTGCTGGCTGCACACAGCGATCGTGGGAAGGAGCAGGCAGCACAAAGTTAGTGTGGTGTCTCTGCACCTTGTTACAAACTCACACGAGGCATATATATATCAGACACGGTCACTCTGTGATCTTCACTTTATTCCCAGGACCAAAGAATGCTGACCCTGGGTGGAATCTCCCCTTTTATACCTGGAAGCCCAGGTGAGGAGTGTCTCCTGCAAACTCACCCCCTGTGGTCAGGGTGTGCATTTCAAGGGTACAGGGACAGTGTGCATGAGTTACAGTTACATAACTATTGTCATTGCAAGATGGTGAAATACATGACATCACCTCCCCCTTTAAGTCTTTTAATTTCAGAGGTTAAGTCTATCGGGTGGTCGATGCTCTCTCGTGGAGCGCCGCAGTTGTGGCTCTGGTGGCTGAGCCTCAGCACGCATCTCTGTCACTTGAGGTGATTCCGGCCTGTCCGGGCTGGCCGCAGGGACTGTGCATGCTGAGGGCTGTCTTTGTTGCTCGTACGCTGGCAGTGGTGTGGGTGCTATCTCATCTTACTCTTCTTCCGGTTCCTCCGTGTCTATGCTGAACCTTGTCTTTACTTGGTCCAAGTGTTTGCGGCATATCTGCCCATTGTTTAGTCTGACCACCATGACCCTGTTTCCTTCTTTGCCAATTACGGTGCCCTCAAGCCATTTGGGTCCCAAAGCATGGTTAAGAACAAATACCGGGTCATCTATTTCTATACACCTCCCCCTTGAGCCTCGATCATGGAGCTCGGTTTGGGACTGTCGCTTGCCCTCAACAATGTCTGCCAGGGCTGGGTGAATCAGGGACAGCCGCGTCTTGAGCGTTTCATGAAGAGTTCCGCTGGCGGGACTCTCGTGAGCGAGTGTGGCCGGGACCTGTAGGCCAGCAGGAGGCGCGATAGGCGGTACTGAAGGGAGGGTCCTTGGATGAGTAGCATGCCCTGCTTTATGACTTGGACCGCCCGTTCCGCCTGGCCATTGGAAGCCGGCTTGAATGGCGCTGTCCGGACATTCTTGATCCCATTGTCCGCTGACCAGGATGTCCGGCAAGCCGTGGGTCGCGAAAACATACGCAGACTCTCCACTGTGATGGATGTCGTGCATGAGTTCAATATGATGCACTCGATTCACTTCGAGTATGCATCGACAACGATCAGGAACATCTTCCCCATGAACGTGAATACGTGACCATGGCCTGGTGGGCCAGGGCTATGGGCTGAGTGGAGCCTCCCTGGGGGCATTGCCCAGCTGGGCACACGTCATGCACCTGCGAACCCAGTGTTCCAGGTCTGAGTCAATCCCCAGCCACCATACATGTGACCGGGCAATGGCCTTCATTAACACGATGCCAGGGTGCTCGCTGTGGAGTTCCCTGATGAACTCTTCCCTTCCTTTCTGGGGCATGACTACCCGGCTGCCCCATCACAGGCAGTCGGCTTGGATGGAGAGTTCGTCCATCCATCTCTGAAACGGCCTGACTTCCTCGGGGCACGCCCTGTGTGTGGGCGCCCAATTCCCAGTCAGGACACATTTCTTCATCATGGATAGGAGGGGGTCCCTGTTGGTCCAGAGTTTGATCTGGCGGGCTGTGATGGGGGAGCCCGCAGTGTCAAAAGCCTCAACGGTCATGACCATCTCAGCGCTTTGCTCCGACACCCCCTCAGTGGTGGCCAGTGGGAGCCTGCTGAGTGATTCAGCGCAATTTTTGGTGCCTGGCCGGTGCCGTATGGTGTAGTCATACGCAGCCAGCGTGAAGGCCCATCGCTGTATGCGAGCTGACGCATTGGCATTGACAGCCTTGCTGTTGGACAACAGGGATGTTAACGGCTTGTGGTTCGTCTCTAGCTCCAACTGTCTACTGAAAAGGTACTGGTGCATCTTTTTCACACCGTACACACACGCGAGTGCCTCCTTCTTGACCATGCCGTATCCACGCTCTGCCTGGGAGAGCGACCTGGAGGCATAAGCCACCTGTTGGAGTCGGCCATCATCGTTACCCTGCTGCATACACACCCAACCCCGTAGGATGACGCATCGCATGTTAAAACCAGTTTTTTACAGGGGTCATACAAAGTCAACAGTTAGTTGGAACACAGCAGGTTCCTCGCCTTATTGAAAGCCCGTCCTTAACAATCCCCCCAAAACAACCTTTACGGAGGAGCATGTGTAACAGCTCCAACAATGTGCTTAAGTTCGGCAGAAAGTTCCCAAAATAGTTCAAAAGTCCCAGGAATGATCACAACTCCGACATGTTGCCGGGCCTGGGCGCCCGGCGAATCACCTCAGTTTTTGATTCAATGGGCCGGATCCCGTCTGCAGCAAACCTCCTGCCCAGGAACTTGACCTCTGGGGCCAAAAACACGCACTTGGCCTTTTTCAGCCGCAAGCCTACCCGATCCAATCGGCGTAGCACCTCCTCCAGGTTGCGGAAGTGTTCCTCGGTGTCTCGACCCGTTATAAGGATGTCATCTTGGAATACGACCGTTCCAGGGATGGACTTGAGCAAGCTTTCCATGTTTCGTTGAAAGATAGCCGCTGCCGAACGAATGCCAAACGGACACCTGTTGTAGACAAATCGTCCTTTGTGCGTCGTGATGGTGGTCAGAAGCTTGGAATCTTCCGCCAGTTCCTGAGTCATGTAGGCCGAAGTGAGGTCCAGCTTCGTGAACACCTGCCAGTGTGGCAAAGAGGTCCTCCGTTCTCGGAAGCGGTTATTGGTCTTGCAGCGACACTCGGTTGATGGTGGCTTTGTAGTCGCCACAAATCCTAACCGAGCCATCTGCATTGAGGACGGGAACAACTGGACTTGCCCAGACGCTGAATTCAACGGGCGAAATTATGCCGTCTCTGAGCAGCCTGTCCAGTTCACTTTCTATTTTTTCACGCATCACATACAGCACCGCTCTGGCTTTGTGGTGCGCTGGTCTGGCGTCCGGAGTGATGTGTATTACTACTTTAGTGTCTTTGAATGTTCCGATACCGGGTTGAAAGAGTGACTCGAATTTTTGCAATACCTGCGAGCATGAACTTCACTCCACGGATGAAATGGTGTGCACATCCCCCCATTTCCAATTCATCTCAGCTCACCAACTCCTCCCCAAAAGCGCGGGGCCATTTCCCGGAACAATCCAGAGTGGCAGCTGGTTCTGTAATCCATTATGCGTTACCACCAAGTTTGTACTGCCCAGCACTGGGATTATCGCTTTGGTGTACGTACGTAGCTGCGTCTCAATGCGTTCCAGTTTGGGCCTGCTAGCTCTGTGTGACCATAGTCTCTCAAATTGTTGGGCGCTCATGAGTGACTGGCTAGCTCCCGTATCCAGCTCCATGTGCACCGGGATGCCATTCAGTAAGACTTTCATCATCATGGGTGACGTTTTAATGTATGAGCTGAGGACGACAGCCACATGAACTCTCTGAACTTCAGCATCTATGGTTGTTCCCCAGACCTCATCCTGCATTGCAGACTCCTCGTCTGGTTCCTCTGTCTCACAGACTAGCCTCGCGACTGCTTTTTTGCACATCCTGGCCAAGTGTCCATTGACATTACAAATCCGATAGGTGTAAAGCTGGAACCTGCAGCTTTTGGCAGTGTGTCTACCCCCACACCTCCAACATGAGCTGAGATTGCTGTTAACAAAAGGACTATTCCCAGGCATTCCTCTCTGATGGCCCGTTTGGCTGTTTCTAAGCACTCTGAATGGACCCATCACGGGATGCATTGTTCCTCGTGATGGTGTGAATTGCCGATCCCCTTTCCATTGTCCCTGTTGCAGGCCCACCCTGAAGCTTGTTGCTGACTGGGCGGTGTTGAATTGCCCTTGCGTGCCTGCGGGCTTCTGTATTACTTTTAAAACATTGACTCCCTGGTTCATCGCAATGTTAAAACCAGGGCTGCATGCGTAAATTAGCTTGGTCTCCTCTTCCCCTGCCATAAAGGTCTGAGCTATCAACGCCGCCCCTTCTAAAGTCAGGTCCTTGGTCTTGAAAAGCTTCCTGAAAATGCCGGCATGAGTAATGCCCTCGATGAAAAAGTCCCTTAACATCTCCCCACTGCAGGCATCGGAGAACTTACAGAGACTGGCCAAACACTGCAGTTCCACCACGAAGTCCGAGACATTTTAACCCTCCCGACACCGGTGAGAGCAGAACCGGTGCCGGGCCATGTGCACGCTACTTGCCGGCTTGAGATGCTCACTGATCAGCTGGCTGAGCTCTTCAAAGGACTTGTCCACTGGCTTTTTGGGTGTGAGCAGGTCTTTCATCAGCGCATACGTCTGTGGACCACAGCTGATCAGTAGATGCGCCATCCGCTTGTCAGCCGCTGTCTCTTCCAGCCAGTCCTTTGTGACAAAGCTCTGATGGAGTCTTTCCACAAAGTCGTCCCAGTCCTCACCCACACAGTAACGTTTCTCTGTGCCACCGGTGGCCATCCTCATGGTTCGGTGATTCCCGTTTCTCGTCGCCAGATGTGGTGTCTCTACATCTTGTTACAAACTCACACAAGGCATAGATATATCAGACACGGTCACTCTGTGACCTTCACTTTATTCCCAGGACCAAGGAGTGCTGACCCTGGGTGGGACCTCCCCTTTTATACCTGGAAACCCAGGTGAGGAGAGTCTCCTGCAAGCTCACCCCCTGTGGTCAGGGTGTGCATTTCTATGGTACAGCGTGCATGAGTTACAGTTGCATAACTATTGTCATTGCAAGATGGTGAAATACATGACAGTTAGCATCCTGCCTGCATTGCAATCAATGGCCGTGGGGTCATCGCCCATTGCGATCCCTGTGCCTGTTTTCAGGGGTTGTCCAATTTATCCCTTTCAAATAAAGCCAGGGGCCAATTTTCGGATTTGTGACCAGTATTTTTGGCTTCAGTGATGGGAGCAGGGCAGACTCTTGACAAACCTTTTTTAAAAATAATATCTATATTTTTTTATATTTGTATATATTTTTTAAAAGGGGGAGGTTGAGCATCATTCTGACTGCTGCTAGGTATTGCCAGGATGTATGCTAGCGATATCTAGTGGTGGTAAAAGGTACTGTATCCCTGAGCAAGTGTTGTACCTGCGGTGGTCTCCAGGGTTTGAGACAAGAGTTCCCATTGTGTTGTATAACAAAGGGCTTCCTCTGGCTGCTCGGGAGTCGAGAGCTGGTCAGTTCTAACTTTGGGACGTGTGCTGGTTTTGATCTGGATGGACGTGTATTGTATTAACTCAGGATCTGCTCCATATTGGGGTGTATTGTGGGTATAGCATGAACTTGAACTGGGCTGACCCTTGGGATCATGCTGCGGGATGCAGCCTCTGCCGCACAACCTGCAGCTTAAATCGGGAAATTGCTGTCTGTGTATTTCAGTGAAACAGCCCCAAATTCTAGCAAAGGCAGCCAGGCCCCATCACCCACTCATCAAACACAGGATCACATTTCCACTGGGGTTTGGGGTTGTGTCGAGACAGTGCGAGGAAGCTGACATTTTAAACCTTGGGTTAGTGATCCAGCAAACTGGACGGACACAGTGTGGGGGGGGCGGGAGGGTGAGGGGAGGTGGGGGGGCAGGAAGGGCGAGGGGAGGTGAGGGGAGGTGGGGGTTGAGGGGGGAGGAGGGGAGGAGAGGCTGGGGGAGGAGATGGTGGGGAAGGTGGAGACAGAGGGGCGGAGAGCGGGGTGGCTGTTACTGAACCAGATACTTGAAAGGAAGCAGGAACAGGAATCTGATATTTTAACCAAACTGTGGACGGGTTGAAATAAAACATTAAACCACACAGAGCAGTGAGGCCACATTAGCAGCAATGCCAACACCACCGTGTCATAAAATCAGGAGGCAAACTCTTAAAAAAATCATGAGTTGGTATTTTTTAAGTGTATAAACCTCATTCGTGGCATTATTTAATCTTTAACAGGTCACAGCTCTGTCCAAAAAGTATATTACTGCATCTGAAAATACTTCACAAATATCTTTTTTAAAATCCTACCCGTTATCATCACTCTTTGTGAGTTGGGTAAATTTCCATTCAAAATCAGGTGGGCAGAACAGTGGAATTTATCCAGAGAAACATAGAAAACATAGAAAATAGGTGCAGGAGTAGGCCATTCGGCCCTTCGAGCCTGTGAGGTAATGCATTTGGGCAAGGCCAACAAGGCAAAGGAATACACAATAAATAGTAAGACACTAAGAAGTGTAGAGGAACAGAGGGACCTTGGACTGCTTGTCCACAGATCCCTGAAGGTAGCAGGACAGGTAGATAAGGTGGTTAAGAAGGCATAAGGGATACTTGCCTTTATTAGCCGAAGCACAGAATACAAAAGCAGGTAAGTCATGCTTGACCTGGATAAAACACTGGTTAGGCCACAGCTAGAGTACCCCGTGCAGTTCTGGTCTCCACATTATAGGAAAGATGTGATTACACTAGAGAGAGTACAGAGGATATTTACGAGGATGTTGCCTGGACTGGAGAATTTTAGCTATGAGGAAGGATTGGACAGGCTGGGTTTGTTTTCTTTGGAACAGAGGAGCCTGAGGGAGACCTAATTGAGGTGTATAAAATTATGAGGGGTCTAGATAGAGTGGATAGGAAAGGTCTATTTTCCTTAGCAGAGGGGTCAACAACCAGGGAGCATAGATTTAAAATAATAAAGATTTAGAGGGGATTTGAGGGGAATTTTTTTCACCCAGAAGGTGGTGGGGCTGGCGGGGGATGGGGAGGGGGTTCTGGAACTCACTGCCTGAAAGGGTGGTAGAGGCAGAAACCCTCAGCACATTTAAAAAGTACTTCGATATGCACTTGAAGTGCCGTAACCTACAGGGCTATAGACCAAGAGCTGAAAAGTGGGATTAGGCTGGATAGCTCTCGGTCAGCCGGCACAGACACGATGTGCCGAGCCGAATGGCCTCTTTCTCTGCTGTAAATTTCTATGATTCTGTGATTCTAAATCGCATGTCTTGCGAATAATTCATGAGCTGGCATGAGAGTTTAGGTGCTTACAGTAGATTTTATACGATAAATTACTATAACTGGAGCAGCTAGCCAACAATACACAACGTCTAGGTGTCAGCCTTGGCTCAGTGTCTCTCTCTCACCTCGGAGGCAGAAGGTTGTGGGTTCCAAAGACTTGAGCATAAAATCTCGGCTGACACTCCAGTGCAGTACTGAGGGAGTGCTGCTCTGTCAGAAGTACAATCTTTCAGATGAGACGTTAAACCAAGGCCCCATTGGCCTTCTCAGGTGGATGTAAATGATTGCCCAGCTTACTTTGAAGAGCAGAGACCTGGTCAATATTTCGCCCTCAACCACCATCACTGAAACAGATGATCTGGTAATTATCACATTGTTATTGGTGGGAGCTTGCTGTGCGCCATTGGTGGCAGTATTTCCCAACTTTGTAACAGTAACCACACTTCTAAAGTACTTCATTGGCTGTAAAGCGCTTTGGAACATCCTGGGGACATGAAAGGCGCTATAGAAATGGAAGTCTCCCTTTCAATGATGCCCAGGTGCAGGTCTGCCTGCTATTGACACCAATATAAGGTGCAGGGACAATGGGCTAGACTTTCCACCACATCGCTGGGCTAGTGCCCATAAATCGCCCAAAATGGCCTGCTAACACTCATTTTGACTGAAAAATAGAAAGTTGGGCTGGAACATCGCCGAAAAATTGTCCTCCCAACTTTCGGCTCACATCGCCGAGGTGATCGCTCGCACACCACCGGGTGAATCTTTCGGCACATCGCCGGGCTCATCGCTCGCAGATAACATCACTGGAGAATCATTGCTTTTCCCTGGCCTTCCTCACAGAACTCAGCCCTACAGACGCCATTTTGGATGTCGGAGGAAGGGAGGAGGCTGCTAAAACAAGGGGCTTATAATTTGTGAGTTATTTAAGGGTGTTTTACAGATATATCCACTCATGTTTATACTTACATTTATAATTGCATTTATTTTAGTAGAAAGGACAGTTTAGTAGTATAAAGGACATTTATATCAACAGTGATAGTAATAGTGATAGTGATGGGGCCTGCAGCTTCTCTACCATTACTTGTAACTGCTCACATGCTGGCGTCTGATGTGGAGTTAAGTGAAAAGGCCAATCGAAGAGGTGGCAGACTATTGCAGAGGTGGAGGAGGCGAACGTACAGCCGACGAACTTACAGGGAAAAGCAATCTTACCTCAACTTGTCTGATAACGCGTGACTTAGGAGGCTGCGCTTCCGGAAGGAGGTCATCGATGAGATATGCCAGCTCATCAAGGGGGATCTCCAGCTTCCCAGCACCATCTGGACCACACTGCCCATTGAGGTAAAGGTTACTGTGGCACTATCCTTCTATGCATCTGGATCCTTTCAGGCTTCAGCCAGCAACATCTGTGGTATCTCTCAGACCACACACTGCTCCATTCGACAGGTGACTGAAGCCCCTTACGCTCGCAGGATGGACTTTACTAGCTTCCCTCTGGCCAGGGAGGCACAGAACGGGAGGGCTTTGTGTTTCTCGAGAATAACAAACTTCCCCAAGGTATAGGGAGCAATAGACTGCATGCACATCACCCTGAAAGCCCCATGACAGAACACGGAGGTGTTTCGTAACCGCAAGGGATTCCACTCCCTGAATGTGCAGCTCATTGTCCACCACAACCAAATAATCATGGCAGTAAATGCTACATTTCCAGGTAGCATCCATGATGTTCACATCCTGCGTGAGAGCGCTGTATCTGACCTGTTTGACAGTCAGCCAGAAAGGTTGGATGCTGGGGGATAAAGGATATGGCCTTGCCAGTTGGCTCCTGACCTCCCTGCATAATCCCCAGACGGAAGCCGAAAAGCGTTACAACGAAAGTCACATAGCTTCATGCAATATCGTCGAAAAGACAATTGCAATGCTGAAGCAACACTTCAGATGCCTGGACCACTCTGGAGGCAGCCTACAATACCACCCTAACCAGGTCGCTGAGTTTATTGTGGTGTGCTGCATGTTGCATAACCTAGCTAGAAGGAGAGGACAACAATTGCCAGATGGGGCTGCTGGTCCACCTCTGGAAGGAATGGAGGAGGAAGAGGCAGATGAGGAGGAGGAGGAGGAGGAGGCTGGTGAGGACCTCGGAGAGGACAATCAGCCTGGCGATGAATCGATGGTCCCACACCCCTCCGGAAGAGCGGAAAAAGCCCGTGGGAATTACGCAGCTGCAAAGCTGTTGTGCCAGCAGCTATTAAATGAACGCTTTGCATGAACTTACATTGGGGACAGTCACAGTTACAGTTACAGTGAGACAACAGTTGCATTTGTGGTGAGTTACGTTTTACCCTTGCCTGCTCTGGCCTGACCATTGTTGTACAACAGTTGCATTAATGTTTTAACTTAATTTAGTGATTATAAGACAATGCACAACATTTGTAAAATTCAATGAAACATTTTATTAATTTAACAAAATCATTTTTATCAACCGCTGCCCCCCCGCCCCCCCCCCGCCCCGCACTGTAAACCAGTCAATGAATGTAAACACAGTAACAACGATATTAACAGCAATATAAGATAAAAATAACAAGAACAGCAAGAACAACAAGAAAAACTACACCCCCCTCACCCCGCCCCCGCTCCCGACGTGAGGCCACGTTTCCCTCCAGATCCTGGTCCCCCCATGTGTCCTAGCCTTACCCACCCATTCTTGTCCCTGGGGACCGAGATGAGTCTGGCATGCAGCGGGCAGTGGCAAGACTTCCTGCCGTGGTGGTGGTGATGGTGGTGCGATCGGCTGTTGCGGGGGGTTTGGAGGTGAATACGAAGCTGGGCATTGTCTTCCGAGTCAGAAGGAAGTGCTCCCTCCTGACTTGCTTGAGTGCTTGGGCTTGTGCTTGGACCAATCACAGCACCTTGGGGTGCAGTGCCGTGCTCAGTAAACAACGCATGCCGCAAGGCATTGGTGGCAGCGGTCAGTGCACGCATCTCCTCAAGCATCTGCTGCGCTACCTCCGCTTGGGCAGCAGGCACCTGGGAAATGTCCCGCGTGAACTGAGCAAAAGCTTGGAGATGCTCGCACCTTATCGCCACCGTCTCCTCGCACAGGGAGATCAAGCCCTCCAACCGATCGTCCATAGGAGGCGAGTGCTGAACTCGCTGACCCGACCTCCGTGGGACCGGTGTGCGCACTATTATGTGTCTTGGCATTGCTGGCTGCACGCTGCTTGGTCCCGGTATCTCTTCAGTCACAATAGCGAAATGCAAAGTGGCCTCAGGTTCATCCCCCTTTATGGGCTCCATAACATTCCTCCTCCTCCTCCTCCGGTTCGGTGCTCGTATCCTCCTCCTCTTCCTGTTTGTCACCACTCGTGGTGAATGACACCTGCATGGGTGCAGGTGTAGGTGTTGCCTCCACTTGTGCCTCCTGTTGACCATCAAAGCACAACTGAGCTTATGAGAACAGAAGGGTACACATTACCGAGAGACGTCACATATTAATGCATCATGTGGATTTCACTGCTCCAGAAAGCTGTCGCGGCTGCATCAATCGCAGATGGACAGAATAAGGGGGTGAGGATTTATGGGGGGCGCACAGAGAAGGGGACAGCTGGCCAGGTGACCTTCCCCTGCTCTTATTGCTTATGTTCTTATGTTGTTAACCTGAGAGTAGGACAAAGGCTGCATGCATAAAGTGATATGATTTGTATATTGCATTATAATTGCATGACGTGACATTACTTTAAAACTGTTTGAGACATTACTCATGTGATGCATAGCAGGGTTCCACAACACCACGGGTGGTGGCCGAGCGACTCTGCGTACCCACAAGCGCGGCTGCACGCTCCTCAAGGTCAGTGAGCTGCTACACCTGAGCAGGACCCCCTCCGGTGCACCTCTGTTCTGACCGGTTGTTCGTTATCTTCTTCTGCGAACGGGAAAAGAGCATGGCATAAGCCCTACCCACCAATGTTTGTCCCTGGGGACTGAGACAAGTCTGGCGTGCAGTGGGCAACAGCAAGACTTCCGGCCGTGATGGGGGTGATGATGGCGCGATCAGCTGTTGGGGGTGTTGGAGGGGACGATGAAGCTGGGGCATTGTCTTCCGAGTTGGAAGGTAGTGCTTCCTCCTGAGTCATACAGGAGGGCGGGTATTACTACAGCCCTGTAGACCATGAGCTTGGTGGCAGTTTTGAGGGCCTGGTCTTCAAACACTCTTTTTCCTCAGGCAGCCGAAGGCGCACTGGAGGCGGTGTTGAATCTCGTCGTTAACGTCTGCTCTTGTTGATAAGAGGCTCTTGAGGTATGGGAAATGGTCCATGTTCCAGGACCATGCCCGGACCGGGGTCAAACAGGGCTGCGTCATCACCCCAACCCTCTTCTCAATCTTCCTCGCTGCCATGCTCCACCTCACAGTCAACAACCTCCCCGCTAGAGTGGAACTAAACTACAGAACCAGTGGGAAGCTGTTCAACCTTCGCCATCTCCAGGCCAGGTCCAAGACCATCCCAACCTTTGTCGTCGAGCTACAGTACACGGACGACGCCTGCGTCTGCGTACATACAGAGGCTGAACTCCAGGACATAGTCAATATATTTACTGAGGCATACGAAAGCATGGGACTTACACTAAACATCCGTAAGACAAAGGTCCTCCACCAGCCTGTCCTCGCCGCACAGCACTGCCCCCCAGTCATATTTATAATTACAATCTTCATCAACACAATATAAAATCTGGACTTACTCTTGCTGAAGCGACCAGGCTGTTCCAGCACTTCCGGCACTGGTGAGGCCGCCTCACCTCGTGGGACCCCAAGGAGACGATGTCCGCTATTTACGCCCAAATGTTCCGGCACGCTCGGGGTGGAGGTTTCCCACTGCCATCCCGGGTTCATTCGGCACTTTCTGGACAAGGGCCTCATCGGAAAAGGGCTTTGCCCTCTTCACACCCCCCTCCACGCTGTCTGATGAAGACATCTCTTGTTTTTATTTTCTTCCAATCTATCTCTCGAACTGGTTTTATCTCTTTTTTCTCCATTTGCTTCTCTCTCTCACTCAGCTTTCCTTCTCTCCTTTCTCTCTCTCTCTCTCTCCTCGTCCACAACGGCCTTCTGCGCATGCACCTGACCTCCCGACACGGGGGAAAAGCTGGCCACCAAAAAAAACACATGCACAGAAGGCCGTTGCTCGGGAAGTTTTGCCTTCCACATCTCTGGGCCTGTTTCACATCGCTGGGCTTCGCTGGACTATCGCTTCGTCCATTTCACTTTGCTGGGCTATCACTGAGCCGAAAGTCATGTTGCAAACAATGGGCGATGTACCAGTGATCATGAACGCTGACACATCGCCAAGGCTGGAACATCGGCCATTTTTGGGGCGATAGCCAGCAAAGTGGAAAGTCAAGCCCAAAGGGTGGTTTCTCACTCCGCTGAAAGGGTTGCCTTGTATTGGGGCTGATCCAATGATGCAGGGCCGCCCCTTCTCCGGGATTGAGGAAGGTTGCTGAGAAGAGTTGCCTAGGGAAACTGTCACTCGGAGATGGGGGCGGGCGTAGTCATGTGGCCACACCACCTGACAGCCGAAGCGCTGGGGTAGATGGGAAAGAGCGCGTGATGTGGCGGCGCCATCCACTGAGCCCGGAGCACGCGCAGTCTGATTGTCCCGGAGAGAGGAAGGGCGGCGGGAGAGCGGCCCCGCGGGAGAGAGGGAGGCAGGGCCCAGAGAGGGGCACGGGGCACCGGGGGGTCCCAGAGAGGGACACGGGGCTCGAGGGTGGGGAGAGAGACGCGGGGCTCCGGGGCGGGGAGAGGGTCACGGGGCTCCGGGGCGGGGAGAGAGATGCGGGGCTCTGGGGCCCAGCTGACTGCTGGGGAGGGACACAGGGACCGGGCCGCGCTGTAATGGAACGGCAAAGACCCGCCGGGAGATGGCTCCGCACAGAGGGATTGCTGCCGCACTTCTGCCCCTCACTGCAAATGACCCCGCCCCGCCTGAAACCTTTATTGTTGATTGGCTGGCTCCTTCCCGCCTCTGTCCCCTATTGGTCGGCGATAACCAATGGTTTCCGGGCTCGCGCGGGGACAGTTGGATTAAAATCTGAAGCTGTTCCCGGCGGCGCGCTGTCAAACCGCCCTTTCTCCAACAGCAAAAGCGGCGCTTTTTACAGGTGACTCCCGGCACCGCCCATGGGGCAATTTTATACATGGAACATGGCGGGAGTTGGCATCGCTGCATTGGGCCAAAGGCAGTGTGTGTGAAGGCGGGCGGGCGCTGGGCTGGAGCGGGATTGGATTGTTGGACGGACAGTGATTGGGGAATCGATGGCAGCAAAGGGCAGAATGAGGCCTTGTTGAGGAGCCTGTTGACTGAAATCTCCTGGTGGAAGATGTAGTGTATGCAGCACTCAAATCACTAACGCCACACGGTCTGGTGTTGTAGTAACTGCTGTGACCTCAGTCCTTTATTGTGTAACTCCAGAGTGTCTCTCAGGTGTGGTGGGCAGCCTTTTATACTCTGTACCTTCAGGTCTCCCACCACAGCGCCCTCTGTGGTGCACCATTGTACTTATACATTTAATGTACCTGGACAAGACATAACATCTCACTCCCCCCAGCTCCAGAAGCCATTGCCGGTGACCTCGGCCTTGTTCGTCCTGGTTGATTTGTGAGTGTGAGTCCATGAAATCCATGACCATCCACTTGCCTCTTCTCCCCCATGTAAAGGTTATGCTTGCGATCCGGTGCAAGTCTGTGGTATTTGCAGTCCTTGCATGGCTGATGAAGTACACAAACATAAGCTCCAACAGAAAACAGGTCTACATGGACAGTACATTTGTATGGAGCATATAATATGTGGGACAGATGTTGCAGCTACACTGAACAGTTATTTAATCCCAGCTCCTCTGGGTGAAGTGCGGTGGCGGTATACTGCCCCTTTTTGCCCGAGGTAACAGGCTGCGCTGAGACAGGGTATCACAACTAGTGCGTTGCCTCTGTTCTCAGAAAGTGATCACCTTAGTGGCTCATCTGCAGCCGCTGAACCATTGCATGAATCACATAAATCGAGAATCGCATTGGTCCATTAATCATGTTAGTCTCGGCTCCATTTACCCTTTTATTGTACCTTGTGGTATTAACTCTTTTCGTAATACATATCCCTTATTTTAAACACAGGACCCATTCAGCATCAAAATATTAACTCTTATCATAACTCACATCATCAGACTAATCACATTGCTCATTTAGACTCGATCTTGCCTTACAAAAGTCTCTTTGTGGGGTCCACCACGGTGTAAAGCCCTTTTAAGACTCTCAGGTGCATTTCCCTTTTAAGACGCCATCTTGTGGTTACTACGAGGCTTCCCTTGGGCGGCGCCATTTTAGTTGCTCTGCTTGTCTTTGTCTGCAGAGTTCTGCTGCCACGAGGCTCGCCACCATCTTGAGCTCGCTGACATGACGTTTTACTCTCTGGAATAGAAGGATTAAAGAGGAAAGAAGAAAGGAAAATGGCCAAGACAATTTGATCGTGGCTCTTTGGATTCGATCAGTCATGGTCCCTGTGAGAGCGGTCTCCGTATTTGCTGCCGTATCCGCCGCTCTGGCTCTTGTACCCACCCAAGTAGCTGTCGCGTTCCCCCGAGTCATACCTGCCACCGCCGTAGCCTCCGCTCCGGCCGTTGTCCCGGTAACCGCCGCCTCTCCTGTAGCCTCCGCTCCGGCCGTTGTCCCAGTAACTGCCATCTCTCCTGTAGCCTCCGCTCCGGCCGTTGTCCCGGTAACCGCCGCCTCTCCTGTAGTCTCCGCTCCGGCCGTTGTCCCAGTAACTGCCGCCTCTCCTGAAGCCTCCGCTCCGGCCGTTGTCCCAGTAACCGCCGCCTCTCCTGTAGCCTCCGCTCCGGCCATTGTCCCAGTAACTGCCGCCTCTCCTGTAGCCTCCGCTCCGGCCGTTGTCCCGGTAACTGCCGCCTCTCCTGAAGCCTCCGCTCCGGCCGTTGTCCCAGTAACCGCCGCCTCTCCTGTAGCCTCCGCTCCGGCCATTGTCCCAGTAACTGCCGCCTCTCCTGTAGCCTCCGCTCCTGCCGTTGTCCCAGTAACTGCCGTCTCTCCTGTAGTCTCCGCTCCGGCCGTTGTCCCAGTAACTGCCGCCTCTCCTGTAGCCTCCGCTCCGGCCGTTGTCCCAGTAACTGCCGCCTCTCCTGTAGCCTCCGCTCCGGCTGTTGTCCCAGTAACTGCCGCCTCTCCTGTAGCCTCCGCTCCGGCCGTTGTCCCAGTAACTGCCGCCTCTCCTGTAGCCTCCACTCCGGCCGTTGTCCCGGTAACTGCCGCCTCTCCTGTAGCCTCCGCTCCGGCCGTTGTCCCGGTAACTGCCGCCTCTCCTGTGACCGCCGTAGCCGCCACCACCGCCGTCGCTGTCCCGGCCTCCACCGTAGCCGCGACCACCGCCTGACTTTTTCTCCGCGTGGACGCCCCCCCGCCCACCACCCCCGGATTTGTCGGCCATCGATGGATTTCCCGTTCATCGCCTGCAGCATGTCGCCGGCTCACACCTCAGCAATCGGCCCGCACTTGAAAAACTGCTCTCTCAGGGTCTGCTCGTCTGTGTGGGGATTTCTCCTCCAGCTCGGTCGGTGCTGCTCTTTGGGAACCCGGGGAACAGCAGTCTGTGAAGGAATGCAGTCTTTCCAGCTCCCACAGACCTTCCCCATTCACCTCCTGCCGAGAAGTGTCGGCCCATCGCCTGCAATGACCCACAAAAGTAAACCGTGCATCTCGCCCCCGTGAGATACCTGCCAAGCACAGGTATCAGTTCCCTGGTGTAGGAACACAGCTTTGCCGTGACCGGGACCAGCTTGGGTCGTGCAGCTGGGTTGACCCACAGTTTATCAATAGTTTCCTGACTCATCAACGACGGACCCGATCCAGTATCCACTTCCATACTCACTGGGACTCCGTTAATCTTGACTTCCATAATCACTGGGGCTGAATCGTCGGTACACGTATACAGTCCAAATAACGCCTCATCTTCTTCTGCCTGCTCCTCGCTGGAAAATGAACCCTCTACCCTCTCCTCAGCCACACGGTGAGTCAGGTTTCTTTTACACATACGCTGAAGGTGTCCTTTCGTGTGGCAGGTATTGCACGTATACTCCGCAAACCTGCACCGGTGAGCCCCATGGCTTCCTCCGCAGCGCCAGCATGGTGATACTCGATTAGCCCCCCTCGGTGGACTCTGAGTTCCAGGACCCCGAGATCCGTGCTCTCTGCCCTGGGCAGAGCCACGTTCTGTAGTTTTGTCCGTGGTGGGCGCTATCCTGTGGATAGTGCCTGCTGGGTTCGAGACCGTGTGGATCATCTGCTGGGGCTGCAAGTCGAGGTCATAATTGCCCGGCTGATGGTGATGGTTTGCTGCAGGCTGACTGTAGGTTCAGTGGATAGCAGCTTGTGGAGGAAACCCTCATGTCCAATCCCCATAACAAAGACGTCTCGCAACGCGTCGTCAAGATGTGTGCCAAAATCACACGGCGCCGCGAGTCTCCTGATGTCCGCAGCATATTTAGTGACATCCTGGCCCTCGGGTCTGCAGTGGTGGTAGAATTTGTGTCGGGCCGTGAGGATGCTCTCCTTCGGTTTCAGTTGGTTACAAATGAGTTCAACCAGCTCCTCATATGACTTATCCTTGGCGCTCGCGGGTGCCAGCAAATCCCTGACGAGACGGTAAACCTCATCACCACAACTGGACAGCAATATCGCCTGACGCTTCTCTCTCAGTGCGTCCGTGTTCCCCGTCAGGTCGTTTGCTGTAAAGTAGTACTCGAGCCTTTCCGTAAAGGCCTCCCAATCATTGTCCACCGTAAAATCCTTTAACGAGCCCAGAGTAGCCATGGTTACGTGAAGCTCGTCCGTGTCCTCATCGTCAATGTGGTGTATGCAGCACTCAAATCACTGACTCCACGCAGTCTGGTGTTGTAGTAACTGCTGTGACATTAGTCTTTTATTGTGTAACTCCAGAGTGCCCCTCAGGTGTGGTGGGCAGCCTTTTATACTCTGTCTCGCAGGTACTTTCAGGTCTCCCACCACAGCGCCCTCTGTGGCGCACCATTGTAACTATACATTTAATGTACCTGGACAATACACAACAGATGGGAGCTGGGATTCCGGGCCGGCCCTGAAGCCCTCACTTGTTCATACAATCCGGGAAAGCTCATTAGGATCCTGCACTGGATTGCAGCACTTGGCTCACATTTCAATAATGAAAGCTCCAAAGTGGAGAGAAGTCTGTAAGTTGGAGGTGTGACAATCAATGTACATTTTCACATTGCACACAGCACATTGTTCTGAGTGACTGCTGGCAACATGCTCGGCATCAATGTTGGAATCAGTCCCATTTCTGCTGATCTGTGGAGTCCTTTATTGGGGAAGAGGAAGGTAGTGATTTTCCTCATTAATCAGCACGGCTGGGATTGTGTTGGGATGTGGTCTTCTGATAATGGGGGAATTCAACTATCCTAATACAGACTGGGACAGTAATGGTGTAAAGGGCAGAGGGGGAAGAGTTTTCAGGAGAACTTTCTTGACCTGTGCCTTTACAGCCCAAATAAAAGGGAATCCAAAAGTCTTCTACAGGCAAATACATAGTAAACGGGTAGTAAGTGGTGGTGCCTATTAGGGACCAAAATGGAGACCTATGCTCGGAGGCAGCGGGCACTGAATGAATACTTTGCATCTGTCTTTACTAAGTAAGAAGATGCTGCCAAAGCCATAGTGAAAGAGGAGGTAGTTGAGCTACTGGATGTGATAAGCAGGTACCAGAAAGGCTGGATGTACTTAAAGTAGTTAAGTCACCAGGACCGGATGGGATGCATCCAAGGATGCTGAACATAAGAAATAGGAGCAGGCCACCTGGCCCCTCGAGCCTGCTCCACCATTTAATAAAGATCATGGCTGATCTGATCATGGGCTCAGCTCCACTTCCCTGTCCGGTCCCCATAACCCTTTATTCCCTTATCGCTCAAATATCTGTCTATCTCCACCTTAAATATATTCAATGACCCAGCCTCCACAGCTCTCTGGGGTAAAGAATTCCATAGACTTACAACCCTCTGAGAGAAGAAATTCCTCCTCATCTCAATTTTAAATGGGCAACCCCTTATTCTGAGACTATGTCCCCTAGTTTTAGTTTCCCCGATGAATGTCAAATTTAGGGGCAACCAAAATCAGTAAAAACTTGTTGATGTTTAAAATGCAGGTGTTTATATCGGGGGAAGTAAAGGTGCTTACTGTACCATTCACACTGGGGCATCCAGTCTGTCTGGATTCAAACCCAGATAAAAGGGCAACTTTCCCAATCACTGCACCAAATCCCAATCCCTGACCCCACCTCGACTCCCACCCCCAACAACCAATCCACAAACCACAGCCCACCCCACCCAACACCCCAACCCCCACTACACCCAACACCCCAACCCCCACCCCAGCCAACACCCCAACCCCCACCCCACCCAACACCCCAACCCCCACCCCAGCCAACACCCCAACCCCCACCCCACCCAACACCCCAACCCCCACCCCACCCAACACCCCAACCCCCACCCACCCAACACCCCAACCCCCACCCCACCCAACACCCCAACCCCCACCCCACCCAACACCCCAACCCCCACCCCACCCAACACCCCAACCCCCACCCACCCAACACCCCAACCCCCACCCCACCCAACACCCCAACCCCCACCCACCCAACACCCCAACCCCCACTACACCCAACACCCCAACCCCCACTACATCCAACACCCCAACCCCCACCCCACCCAACACCCCAACCCCCACCCCACCCAACACCCCAACCCCCACCCACCCAACACCCCAACCCCCACTACACCCAACACCCCAACCCCCACTACATCCAACACCCCAACCCCCACCCCAACCAACACCCCAACCCCCACCCCATCCAACACCCCAACCCCCACCCCACCCAACACCCCAACCCCCACCCACCCAACACCCCAACCCCCACCTCACCCAACACCCCAACCCCCACCCACCCAACACCCCAACCCCCACCCCACCCAACACCCCAGCCCCCACCCCAGCCAACACCCCAACCCCCACCCCACCCAACACCCCAACCCCCACCCCACCCAACACCCCAACCCCCACCCCACCCAACACCCCAACCCCCACCCCACCCAACACTCCAAGCCCCACCCCACCCAACACCCCAACCCCCACCCCACCCAACACCCCAACCCCCACCCCACCCAACACTCCAAGCCCCACCCCACCCAACACCCCAACCCCCACCCCACCCAACACCCCACCCAACACCCCAACCCCCACCCCACCCAACGCCCCAACCCCCACCCCACCCAACACTCCAACCCCCACCCCACCCAACACCCCAACCCCCACCCCACCCAACACCCCAACCCCCACCCCACCCAACGTCTGCAGCTTTGACACAAAATTCTGCTCCAACACCTCTCCACCATCATCCAGCTGGATGGGAAGGCACTCGCCTGGTTTCATTCCGATCTTTCCAGCCGTAACCATAGAATCAAGTGCAATGGCTTCTCTTCCCGATCCCACACTGTCACCTCTGGTGTCCCCCAAGGTTCTATCCTTGGCCCCTCCTATTTCTCATCTACATGCTGCCCCTCAGTGACATCATCCGGCAACACAAGCTGAGTTTTCACATGTACGCTGATGATACCCAGCTCTACCCCTCCTCCACCTCTCTCACCCCTCCACCGTCTCTATACTATCGGACTGCTTGTCCAACATCCAGCACTGGATGAGTAGAAATTTCCTCCAATTTAATATGGGGAAGACTGAAGCCACTGCCTTTGGTTCACGTCACAAACTCCATTCCACTGATGCGACCTCTCTCCCCGACAGCTGTCTCAGGCTGACCAAGTCTGATCGCAACCTCGGTCTCATGTTTGATGATGAATTGAGCTTCCTACCTCATATCCGTTCTATCACTTACTGCCCATTTCCACCGTCGTAATATCGCCCGCCTCCGCCCTTAACTCAACTTATCTGCTGCTGAAACCCTCATCCATGCCTTTATCACCTCTACACTTGACTATTCCAATGCACTCCTGGCCTGCCTCCCTCGTTCTATCCTCCATAAACTTGAGGTCTTCCTAAACTCTGCTGGCCGTGTGTGAACTCGCACCGAGGCCCACTCACCCATCTCCCCTGTGCTCGCTGACCTATATTGGCTCCCAGTTAAGTAGCGCCTCGATTTTAATATTCTCATCCTTGTTTTCAAATCCCTCCTTGTCTTCACCCCTCATTATCTCTGTAATCTCCTCCAGCCCTATAATCCCCCAGACCGCTGTGCTCCACCTATTCTGGCCTTTTGAACATCCCGATTTGAAATACTCCGCCATTGGTGGTGGTGCCTCCAGCTGCCTGGGTCCTAAGCTCTGGAATTCCCTCCCTAAATATCTCCGCCTCTCCACTTCATTCCTCCTTTAAGGCTCTCCTTAAAACCCACCTCCTCAACAAAGCTTTTGGTCATCTGCTCTAACATCTCCTTATATGGCTCGCTGCTAAATTTTTGTTTTCTTTGATAACAATCCTGTGAAACTCCTTGGCATGTTTTATTATATTAAAGGTGCTCTATAAATATTTGTTGTTGTTGTTGATGCTCCGTCCCCAATCACTCCCCCCACACTTCCTATTTCCGGCCCCATTCCTTTCCCCAATACTCCGCCCCTGATCCTTTCACCCCCCGCCCTGCCCCGATATTCCGGCTCCAATCCTTCCATCCCCCGAGAACTCCGGCCCCAATACTTTCACCCCTCCCCCCTCGCCCCAACACCCTTCCAGCCCCTGACCACACCCCATTCCCCACCCGATCCCTCCCTCCATCCTCTCTGCGGCCTAGTGCCCCAGGCCTACCCGCCCACAGCCTCTCCATCTGTCTGGCTGCCGGTGGAAAGCAGAGTTTTGAAATACAAACCAGGCCCTGCAGTTAAATGAGGCAGGGCCTGTGAGAAACCCCTTCTCCCGGGTTTCCCCATCACTTTCTAGCCCCTCCTCCTCCATATTAAAATTCCGGCCGAAGAGAAAACCCAGGAATGTCACTGCGTTTCCTCTGACCTCTTGGAAATGTTGGACATTGCCTCAACGGCAATAAGATACTTGGGTTTGGACTTCTCGTCAATCACGGTATCATTGAGGACACCAATTTACCGCAGTGTTTGTCTGTCTGTTGAGAAGCTCCGATTGCAGCGTTTCCCAAACCCTCTACAGCGAGTCACTGGACAATCGGGGACTCATCAATCAGGCCTCGAAACCAACTTTCCACAAACGTATCGTCAGCAACAAGTCCCACACCACTGAATGATTTAAAAGCTCCCCAAAGTAGGCAGCTTTGTTCCTCGCTTCTCCTGGATATATTTATTTGTTTTATCTCCCAGAGTTGTTCCAGCCTGTCCTCCCACCTTCCCCGAACGATTAACTTCATCCACCATCCCTTATTATTGATTGAAATATTAAAATAAACTCGTGGGTGTGTGAGTGAGAATCTGTGTCAGCCGTTAAACAATCCACCCGGGGATTGGGTAAACCCACAGCGGTACTGCCCCAGGACTATTACACAGGTCTTCCACCACCAAACAACACGTTAGCAGATATAACAAACCCAACACATTCACGGCCCAGATACTGGGGACAAAGACACAGCTTCTCATAGAATCATAGAAAGTTACTGCACAGCAGGAGGTCATTTGGCCCATTGTGGTCTGTGCCATATCTGGGAGTTCCGGTCTCCAGGCAGGGTAAATGGAGCCTAATAGCACTTTCCAGCTCTTGGTCCGTAGCCTTTAGGTTACAGCACTTCAAGTGCACATCCCAGCACTTTTTAAATATGATGCGTGTTTCTGCCTCTACCTCAGGCAGTGAGGCCCAGACTCCCACCACCCTCTGGTTGAAAACCTTCTCCTCAATTCCCCTCTAATCCTTCTGCCAATTGCTTTAAATCTATGCCCCCTGGATATTGACCTCTCTGCTAAGGGAAATTGGTCCTTCCTATTCACTCTATCTAGGTCCCTCATAATTTTACACATCTCAATCAACTCTCCCCTCAGCCTCCTGAGTTGAAACAAAAACAACCCCAGCCTTTCCAATCTTTCCCCATCGCTAAAATCCTCCAATACCGGCTCCACGTGACCCCAAATGTTGGCTGTTGATCGGCCTGTGATACTCGGATCCCAGAGGGAGGCTTGTTCCAAAGTCTAGATGTTTATTACACGTATTACACAAACTACAATACAAGAAGGAATGGAGTTAAAATGCAATGGTTCTAACAATGAGACAGTGAATGAGCTGTGGGTCTACAACCTGACTAATGCCACAAGGTTACGAGATGATCAATCCGGAAGCGGCCTTGCTTCGAGGGAATCCAATTCCACTCCCAGAATCCTCTAACACGGGGTCATGACCTTTTTGCTGCTGAGGCCCCTCCCGTGTTATAAACATCCCACCGACCCCTGTAAGACAACACAAGGATTGTTTCTGTACAGTAATTAGTTCCACAATTAAACATATATATTTATTATTATTTTTGTTTCACTAACTGAATGTGAAACTTGTTGCTGATGCTGAGCAACAATTCTGTCAGGGCCTGGAGACCTGAACTCCCAGATACACAGGAGAAGGACTCCCTCTGCTCCATTTACACGGCCTACGGACAAGTTAGGAGGGAGATTTCAGGCAATAAAGGGAACTGGTATCACGGATGGAAGACTCTGGGAAAAAGCAAACTGTGATCGAGTAACCGGGAGGAAGAATCAGTCCCAAGGTGAGGACCCCTCTGCTAAACCCCCTGACATGAGGCCGTGTATTTCCCATGTGGTAGTTGGTGGTGAGTGAGCCTGGTAAATGGCCCTGGATTTAAACACCCAGAACACCAAGGTGGCTGACACCCTGCCATCGGCCCTGTGTAACCCCACCCACCGCGCTGAAGGCAGCTGCCCCATCTTATGGCTAAAGGGGAAACTCTGAGACTGGGGAGGACAGCCGCTGGAGGCATTGCCTGGAGACTGAACCAGTGAGAACCATCCCAGTGCTCAGTACTGGGAAACGGTCCCGGGACGCTGGGGAAACTCCAGGGGGACACTTGGACACATTTGGGGGTCCGTAATACCTGGTTTAATTAACATGCCCCTAAACTCTCTGCAGTCAGGTCAGTGAGTCTGTCTGTCAGGGAGAGAGTTTGGAATCCGTATCTGGGGCCTGTATTTGTTTGTTGACACTGGTTTACTGGAACCATTGATCTCTTAATTACCCCTCCCCCATTCTGCTCCGGCACTGCAGTGTCCGGCTCGAAATGAGTGTGTTGGTGTCTTTAACTGTCACAGTTCCTCGAGGGATCTGAGGAGTCCCAATTCCTGCTTTACTCTCCCTCCACATGTTGCCTTTCTTTGTATGGAGCTACCCTCAGTATCACATGACTTTAATATTGATTCTAAGGGGCCACTGGGCTCGGAGACTCTTGTTCTGCTTTTCTTTATATTCGGGAGATTGAACAGTTGTGTGACAGAGACTTTCATCACCCCGTGACTGTAAATCCCAATGTTCTGTTGGGGACATTTTGCAGTCGAGGCAGAAAGTATCAGGTGTGACCTCGAGAAACACAATATAAATGGAGCGATAGTTTAATCTGCTTCTCCTTGTTCACCAGACCCGATCATATCGGCGGCCCACTGAAGGGGAATTGTGGGTGGGCGGGTTCCCTACCCCGGTGTGGTTGAGGGCGAGGAACACTCGGGGACTGTGTTAAAGTGAATAAACCAGAGACTGAAACTCTGCTCAATGGGAGATGTTTATAGCTGCAGTTCCCGGGGCAGCCACTGGGTGGAGCACCATTCTGGGCCCACTCACTGATGTGGAACACCAGCTTCAGTCCGTGGAAGCCTTTTTATGGCGGACCCCTCGACACCTTCTCACGGACCCCCAGGGGGCCGCTCACCCCCGGTGGGGAACCCCTGCTCTAACACACTAGATTTCATGTCTGCCTTATACTGGTTCAGCCCCAACTGGAGCACTGTGTCCAATTCTGGGCCCCACACGTTAGGAAGGATGTGAAGGCCTTCGAGATAATGCAGAAAGATTTATGAGAATGGTTCCAGGAATGAGGGACTTCAGTTACGTTGATACACTGGAGAAGCTGGAGTTGTTCTCCTTGCAGCAGAGAAGATTGAGAGGAGATTTAATAGAGGTGTTCAAAATATGAGTGGTCAGGACCGAGTAGATCGAGAGAATCTGTTCCCATTGGCAGAATGGTCGAGAACCAGAGGACACAGATTTAAGGTGATTGGTAAATGAACCAAACGTGACGTAAGGAAAAACTTTTTTACGCAGCGAGAGCATGCAGAAAACAGGCACAGACTGCGGAAGGAACGTGCGGCAAACCAGTCCCACCCACCCTTTCCTTCCCACCTGTGACAGAGACTGTAATTCCCATATTGGACTCTTCAGTCACCTAAAACTCACTTTTAGAGTGGAAGCAATCTCCCTCGATGTCGAGGGACTGTTATGATGATGATGGTTATAATCTGGAACGTACGGCCTGAAAGTGTGGTGGAGGCAGACTCAATTTTATCTTTCAACAGGGAGCTGGAACAGTATCTGAAACAAAACAATTTTCAGGGTTACGGGGAGAGGGCAGGGGAGGGGGACTAGTCGAGAGTCAGCACGGGTTCGACGGGGCCAATGGCCTTCTTCTGTGCTGTAACCATTCAATGATTCTATGATCCTGAGAGTGAGTGATTGTGAAATCTGGAGCCCCAGTGGGTTTCCAGTCTCACTGTGAGCAGATATTGCTCTGGTTTTTGGGAGATCAGAAAGGCTCTCCTGCCTGTGGATGGATTCAGGTCACACCTGATCCACAATAAACCGGGGACACAGCAGTTTCATTGGGCAGGGGATGGGCTTTGTGGACTGAGGGTATTTTGAAGCTGCATGTTTATTGTAATCTTTCCTCTCTCTCATTTTCCCTTCCCCCTCTCAATCTTTAATGGTTCATTTCCACCCTCTTCCCCCTCAGAAGGCAATAATCCAAAGCCCAGTTACAGCCCAACAGGCCGTGGTTGCCCCAGTACCTCACCTCTCATGGCCAGCATTGACATGTCAGCTTGGACATCGAGGGTGGCAGGATATTGGACCGTGGGGAGCATCACACTGTTTCTCTCTCTCTCTTTCCAGCCCGCTCTCTCTCTCTCTCTCTCTCTCCAGCCCTCTCTCTCTTTCTCTCTCTTTCTCCCGCCCGCTCTCTCTCTCTCTCTCTCTCTCTCCAGCCCGCTCTCTCTCTCTCTCTCTCTCCAGCCCTCTCTCTCTCTCTCTCGCCCACTCTCTATTGTGCTGAACTGTGGAAGGGAAATGATGAACTGAAACACACTGAAATAGAAAGCAGGAAGGATGCTATGAGGTTAATTCCTGCGCTGAATCAGGGTCCTGGAACAGCACCACCTGGTGTCCAGGCACCGCCACTACCTGTTCCTGGGAGTCAGAAAGAACTTGTATTTATACAGAACTTTTCACAGCCTCAGGCCGTCCCAAAGTGCTTCACACTCAATGATGTGCTTTTGAAGTGTAATCTGTTGTAATGTAGGGAACACAGCACCCAATTGCCTGGATAATCTGTTTTAGTGATGTCACTTGAGGAATAAATATTGCCCAGGACACCGGGGAGAACTCCCCTGCTCTTATTCAAATCGTGCCATGGGATCTTTTATGCCCACCTGAGAGGGCAGATGGGGCCTCGGTTTAATGTCTCATCTGAAAGACGGCACCTCCAACAGTGCAGAGCTCCCTCAGTACTGCACTGGAGGGTCAGCCTAGAATTTTACACACAGACACAGGCCATTGGGCCCAACAGGTCTGTGCCGGGGTTTATGCACCACACGAGCCTCCTCCCACCTCACTCCATCTCACCCTATCAACATATCCTTCTATTCCTTTCTCCCTCACGGACTTATCCAGCTTCCCCTTAAATGTATCCGTGCTATTCACCTCAACCACTCCATGTGTCCGCGAGTTCCACCTTCTCACCACTCTCTGGGTAAAGACGTTTCTCCTGAGTTCCTGATTGGATTATCAGGGACTATCTTATATTCATGGCCCCTAGTTCTGGACTCCACTACAAGTGGAAACATCTTCTCTACACCAACCCTATCGAACCTCGTCATCATTTAAAGAGCTCGATCAGGTCACCTCTCGGTTTCTCTTTCCTTTCCTGAACACCCAATAAAAAAGGAGAACACGAGTGAATGCAAACGGACAAAGAGCCTCGTGTTTCGAGGAACGAAGGACTGATTTGTTGTGTTCTGCACTCCATTCCAAACCCTGGGCACAGATATCTCGGGTCCGGGTTTTGTGTCTTCTTGGTAAAATAAAGACTGGAATCTGTGTTCGGGCATTGCAACAGTGAGATTAATTTTAAACCCAAATACTGTGCACAAACCACAAAACAGCAAATTACTTCAGTCCCCAACTGTAGACATTTTACATCTTCTACAGAAACACTGAGCTGTGGAGCCGTGTCAATGGACTGTTTCTGCTCTGTTCATGGCCCGATCTCAGGCTGTTTGTTTATAACCCGTCCCCCGGTGGGTAAACCTCTATCGGGACTGAGGCAAAATAACCAGACAGGCTGGGATCTACAACAACTGCATTTATATAGCGCCTTTAACACAGTAAAACATCCCAAGGAGCTTCACAGGAGTGTTATCAGACAACATTTAACATCGAGCCACAGAACGAGACATTCGAACAGGTGAACAAAAGTTTGGTCAAAGAGGTGGGTTTTAAGGAGCGTATTAAAAGGAGGAGCGAGTGGTAGAGAAGCGGAGAGCTTTCGGGAATTTTGGAGCTTAGAGCCTAGGCTGCTGAAGGCACAGCCACCAATGGTAGTGCGATGTTAATCGGGGATGTACAGGAGGCCAGAGTTAGAGGAACGCAGAGATCTCGAAGGGTTTTCAGTCTGAAGGAGGTTACAGAGATCGGGAGGGGCGAGATCATGGAGCGATTTCAACACAAGGATTAGAATTTGAAAATTGAGGTGTTGCGGGACTGGGAGCCAATCAGTGTCCTGGGAATTTTTGGGGGGGTCTGCACTGCCCCTTTAATGGTCCATTCAGAATACCGCCATTATACGATGTGTCCATTAAACGCCGGCGGGCCGGAATTCGTGGGATCTTCAGAGAGCTGCTCAGTGAGCACAACGTAAAGGGAAGATTGGAGACTATGTAGGTGAGTGAGCACAGGGGTGATGGGGGAACAGGACTTGGTGCGAGTTAGGATACGGGCAGGTCAGTGAGCTCAGGGGTGATGGGGGAACAGGACTTGGTGCGAGTTAGGATACGGGCAGGTCAGTGAGCACAGGGGTGATGGGGGAACAGGACTTGGTGCGAGTTAGGATACGGGCAGGTCAGTGAGCACAGGGGTGATGGGGGAACGGGACTTGGTGCGAGTTAGGATACGGGCAGGTCAGTGAGCTCAGGGGTGATGGGGGAACAGGACTTGGTGCGAGTTAGGATACGGGCAGGTCAGTGAGCACAGGGGTGATGGGGGAACGGGACTTGGTGTGAGTTAGGATACGGGCAGGTCAGTGAGCTCAGGGGTGATGGGGGAACAGGACTTGGTGCGAGTTAGGATACGGGCAGGTCAGTGAGCACAGGGGTGATGGGGGAACAGGACTTGGTGTGAGTTAGGATACGGGCAGGTCAGTGAGCACAGGGGTGATGGGGGAACAGGACTTGGTGAGTTAGGATACGGGCAGGTCAGTGAGCACAGGGGTGATGGGGGAACAGGACTTGGTGTGAGTTAGGATACGGGCAGGTCAGTGAGCACAGGGGTGATGGGGGAACAGGACTTGGTGAGTTAGGATACGGGCAGGTCAGTGAGCACAGGGGTGATGGGGGAACAGGACTTGGTGAGTTAGGATACGGGCAGGTCAGTGAGCACAGGGGTGATGGGGGAACTGGACTTGGTGCGAGTTAGGATACGGGCAGGTCAGTGAGCACAGGGGTGATGGGGGAACTGGACTTGGTGTGAGTTAGGATACGGACAGGTCAGTGAGCACAGGGGTGATGGGGGAACAGGACTTGGTGAGTTAGGATACGGGCAGCAGAGTTGTGGATGAACACAAATTTACGGAGGTAGAAGGTGGGAGGCGGGGCAGGAGAGTGTTGGAATATTCAAGTCTAGAGGTAACAAAGGGACGGATGAGGGTTTCAGCAGCAGATGAGCTGAGGCAGGGTGGAGACGGCGATGTTACGGAGGGGGAAGTAGTCGGTTTTGGTGATGGAGCGGATACGGGGTCAGAAGGTCATCTCAGGGTCACATAGTGAGAGAAAAGTACTTTCCGCAGGCTTTTCAGTAGAATAGGCCTTTAGATTGAAAGTTGTTCTTGTCGGCAGCGTGTGTAACTGTCCGTGTACACCGAGGGCAGGAGACATTCCGTCTACTGAGGTTATCTTATGTTCTGGGTCAGAGCCTGGGAACCTGGGCTGACTGTCTGCCGATCTGGGAATGTGGGAGAGTGTTTAGGAGGCTGCTTGGTGCGGGGAGACATTGCTTGGTGCGGGGAGACATTGAAATCTATTGACATTGAAAGTATATAAGGCAGACGTGAAACCCATAACATCGCCGTCTCCACCCTGCCTCAGCTCATCTGCTGCTGAAACCCTCATCCGTCCCTTTGTTACCTCTAGACTTCAATATTCCAACACTCTCCTGCCCGGCCTCCCACCTTCTACCTCCGTGTTAGAGCAGGGGTTCCCCACCGGGGGTGAGCGGCCCCCTGGGGGTCCGTGAGAAGGTGTCGAGGGGTCCGCCATAAAAAGGCTTCCACGGACTGAAGCTGGTGTTCCACATCAGTGAGTGGGCGCAGAATGGTGCTCCACCCAGTGGCTGCCCCGGGAACTGCAGCTATAAACATCTCCCATTGAGCAGAGTTTCAGTCTCTGGTTTATTCACTTTAACACAGTCCCCGAGTGTTCCTCGCCCTCAACCACACCGGGGTAGGGAACCCACCCACCCACAATTCCCCTTCAGTGGGCCGCCGATATGATCGGGTCTGGTGAACAAGGAGAAGCAGATTAAACTGTCGCTCCATTTATATTGTGTTTCTCGAGGTCACACCTGATACTTTCTGCCTCGACTGCAAAATGTCCCCAACAGAACATCGGGATTTACAGGCACGGGGTGATGAAAGTCTCTGTCACACAACTGTTCAATCTCCCGAATATAAAGAAAAGCAGAACAAGAGTCTCCGAGCCCAGTGGCCCCTTAGAATCAATATTAAAGTCATGTGATACTGAGGGTAGCTCCATACAAAGAAAGGCAACATGTGGAGGGAGAGTAAAGCAGGAATTGGGACTCCTCAGATCCCTCGAGGAACTGTGACAGTTAAAGACACCAACACACTCATTTCGAGCCGGACACTGCAGTGCCGGAGCAGAATGGGGGAGGGGTAACTGAGAGATCAATGGTTCCAGTAAACCAGTGTCAACAAACAAATACAGGCCCCAGATACGGATTCCAAACTCTCTCCCTGACAGACTGACTCACTGACCTGACTGCAGAGAGTTTAGTGGCATGTTGACAGAACCAGGTATTACGGACCCCCAAATGTGTCCAAGTGTCCCCCTGGAGTTTCCCCAGTATCCCGGGATCGTTTCCCAGTAATGAGCACTGGGATGGTTCTCACTGGTTCAGTCTCCAGGCAATGCCTCCAGCGGCTGTCCTCCCCAGTCTCAGAGTTTCCCCTTTAGCCATAAGATGGGGCAGCTGCCTTCAGCGCGGTGGGTGGGGTTACACAGGGCCGATGGCAGGGTGTCAGCCACCTTGGTGTTCTGGGTGTTTAAATCCAGGGCCATTTACCAGGCTCACTCACCACCAACTACCACATGGGAAATACACGGCCTCATGTCAGGGGGTTTAGCAGAGGGGTCCTCACCTTGGGACTGATTCTTCCTCACGGTTACTCTGTTATGTATGTATGTAAACCTCACCAATATGTAAGACTTGCCACCAGGGGGCACACCTGTGGGAGACCTAAGGGTCACCTGTGCACCCAGGGGCAAGCAGGTATAAAAGGTGATTCACCATGCTGCTTCTCCACTCTGCAGTCTGAATAAAGAGACCAAGGTCACAACAGTTTGAGCTTACGATACAGTCCTGTGGATTTATTCTGAATATAACAAATTGGTAACGAGCAACGGATCACGAACATTCACGCAGTAATGGCTGCCATTGGTATTCTTGAGAGATTTGTTGAGGGTGATGATTGGGAAGCCTTCATTGAGTGCCTCGACCAATACTTTGTGTCCAACGAGCTGGACACGGCTGAGATGGCGATCAAGCACAGGACGATTCTCCTCACCATATGTGGGTCTTCGATATATGGCCTCCTCAAAAATCTGCTGGCACCGGTCAAACCAATGTTCAAGATTTACACAGAGCTGTGCACAATGGTTCGGGAACACCTCAAGCCGAAGGAGAGCATCTTGGTGCATGTATCACTTTTACACACACCATTACCCCGAGGGCCAGAACGTGGTGAGTTTTGTCGCCGATCTAAGGCGCCTTGCGGGGCAGTGCAAATTTGCAGGATCCTTGGAGGAAATGTTGCGGGACTTTTTTGTGCTTAGAATCGGCCACGAGGTCATTCTTAGCAAACTGCTATCTGCCGAATCCCTGGATCTGAGCAAGGCCATCATGATAGCCTAAGCCTTCATATCCACAAGCGATAACACAAAACAGATATCTTCACAGAATCGAAGCTCACCGGCAAGTACTCTGCATAAAATAATGTTTTCAACAAGCTGACCTGTAGAGGACAGGTACCACACGACCGCAGAGGCCAGACCTCGGCCTAGAGTGACTCAGAGTCCGCCGTGGGATGTGAATGCATATCCATTAATACCATGTTGGCACTGCGGAGGCAGTCATAGAGCTCTTCAATGTTGATTCAAGCCCTATGTGTGCAAGGGCTGTGGAACAATGGGGCATCTCCAGCGAATGTGCAAACGACCTGTGACTCACCACGTGGCAGAGCCAGGGGAGGACAACCGATCCAGCGAGGATCACGCTGAACGAGCAGGAGAGGCAACTCAACGTGAGGATGAAGAGGAAGTATATGGGATACACAGCTTCACCAAAAGCCCTCCAATAATGTTAAAAGTTAAATTCAACGGCACTCCAGTCTCCATGGAACTGGACACAGGGGCGTGTCAATCAGTAATGAGCCAGAAGGCATTCGAGAGGCTGTGGGGCGACAGAGCACAACGACCCAATCTGATCCCAATTCAGGCAAAGCTGCGCACCTACACCAAGGAACTGATACCAGTTATTGGTAGTGTGGACATAAGAGTATTCCATGAGGGAGCGGTGCACAATTTACCACTGTGGATTGTTTCAGGTGATGGGCCAATGCTGCTTGGTAGAAGGTGGATGGGTGAAGATTTGATGGAACTGGGAAGACCTCTGCGTACCTTCTCGGGCGAACAATGTCTCCCCTTGCTCAAAGGCTGAGCAAAGCCCCACCTTCAGCTGAACCAGGCATCGAAGTGCAGATCCATTTGCAGATCCCCGAGGCACAGGCCGCTCATCACGACCATGAGGAGGTGAAGTTCAACCGTGCAGTGGTACAGGCACGGTACTCACCACCCAAAGTCGACGACCTCTTCGTGACAATGGAAGAGGCTCCAGGTCAACCAAGCATAGTGGGACTCCGGCCGAAACGATCCGAATGCATCTTCCCGACGCCAGAAGCAAAATCCCTGGGGCGGAAGATCGCGGCAATTGGCATCACGGACACAGATGAGAATGCGTCCAGACCACGGGCGAGAGTGCGTCCAAACTATAGGACGAGAGAGCGTCCAGACCACGGGCGAGAGTGCGTCCAAACTATAGGACGAGAGAGCGTCCAGACCACCGGACGAAACTGCGTCCAAACTATAGGACGAGAGAGCGTCCAGACCACGGGCGAGAGTGCGTCCAAACTATAGGAAGAGAGAGCGTCCAGACCACGGGACGAAACTGCGTCCAAACTATAGGACGAGAGAGCGTCCAGACCACGGGATGAAACTGCGTCCAAACTATAGGACGAGAGAGCGTCCAGACCACGGGATGAAACTGCGTCCAAACTATAGGACGAGAGAGCGTCCAGACCACGGGATGAAACTGCGTCCAAACTATAGGACGAGAGAGCGTCCAGACCACGGGATGTCGCCGCAATGAAATAGAGGCATGTATTGCCCAGCAAGGAAGACGACTAGGTTTGGAGCAACGGTAAAGCGGTGGCCGCTGAGAAGGCCAGGAACCCATTACATTCCAATAAGTTGTTTGCACTACGTAACCCATGTGAGCATTCTTTCATGGCCAATAATACACTTTCATTGGGGGTAGTGTGCTGACATGGATTGAGAACTGGTTGTCAGACAGGAAGCAAAGAGTAGGAGTAAATGGGTACTTTTCAGAATGGCAGGCAGTGACTAGTGGGGTACCGCAAGGTTCTGTGCTGGGGCCCCAGCTGTTTACATTGTACATTAATGATTTAGACGAGGGGATTAAATGTAGTATCTCCAAATTTGCGGATGACACTAAGTTGGGTGGCAGTGTGAGCTGCGAGGATGATGCTATGAGGCTGCAGAGTGACTTGGATAGGTTAGGTGAGTGGGCAAATGAATGGCAGATGAAGTATAATGTGGATAAGTGTGAGGTTATCCACTTTGATGGTAAAAACAGAGAGACAGACTATTATCTGAATGGTGACAGATTAGGAAAAGGGGAGGTGCAAAGAGACCTGGGTGTCATGGTACATCAGTCATTGAAGGTTGGCATGCAGGTACAGCAGGCGGTTAAGAAAGCAAATGGCATGTTGGCCTTCATAGCGAGGGGATTTGAGTACAGGGGCAGGGAGGTGTTGCTACAGTTGTACAGGGCCTTGGTGAGGCCACACCTGGAGTATTGTGTACAGTTTTAGTCTCCTAACCTGAGGAAGGACATTCTTGCTATTGAGGGAGTGCAGCGAAGGTTCACCAGACTGATTCCCGGGATGGCGGGACTGACCGATCAAGAAAGACTGGATCAACTGGGCTTGTAAAGGAATTTCTTCACCCAGAGAGTGGTGAACCTGTGGAATTCTCTACCACAGAAAGTTGTTGAGGCCAATTCACTAAATATATTCAAAAAGGAGTTAGATGAAGTCCTTACTACTAGGGGGATCAAGGGGTATGGTGAGAAAGCAGGAATGGGGTACTGAAGTTGCATGTTCAGCCATGAACTCATTGAATGGCGGTGCAGGCTAGAAGGGCCGAATGGCCTACTCCTGCACCTATTTTCTATGTTTCTATGTTTCTATATGGGGTTGGGGGTACCTGACAACAAGCCAAAGTAGCCGGCGAACCCCAACCAGTCGTATATGTATCTAACAAAGTACTTGTAGCAAGTGATGTGTTATCACACGAGGTCGGGCATGTTGTACAGCAAGCTAAAGTAGCGGGTGAACCCCAACCAGTTGTACATGTATCCAATAAGTTAACCAAGGCAGTAGCTCGGGTTCACGGGACAAAAGAGACATACCAAAGAAGGTCCCAATATTTGCTCGAGTCAGACAAGCCGCCCATCCCACAGTTTTGGGAGAGCAGAGGCACCACTATTGATGCGTTGTTTCGAGAATGTTTAACACTGTCTGTGCACTGTAACATGATCCGCCACGGGCCAGGCACTGAGAACGGCGCTAATGCCCTCAGTTGGCTGGTGTTGCCCACCACTGGGGTGGAAATGGCGCAGCCTGCAGACCTACTCGTTGTCGTGGAAGTGCTAGAAAGCGAGGGGTCAACTGTAACGGCCCCCCAGTTTAGGACCTGGACCAGCCAGGATCCCACGTTACCGCCGACCAATAGTGAACCACCAGACGGGATGTTGCAGCTTATCCGTCGCAAAGACGAAAGGCTCATCCCATCAGTTTGTCCCCAATGGGGCAACCCTGCAATGTTGGAAAGAAAGGCAGGTGGTCCGGGGGCCTCCATACCATGGTCCAGGATCCACTGGGACCACGAGGCCTCCGCCACTACTGAAAGTCTCAAGGCCATATCGACCATTCTGGGCTTGCCAGACTTTAGGGTCAGCGACAATAGACCAGAGCAGGCAGCCCAAATCACAAAGCCAAGCACCATGTGTCACGGTAGACTCCCTACAGACCCGGCTATCTTGGGTGCTACACAGTCACCAGACAGAATCACTCAGAACCGAGCCCTCCGTATGCTATCAGCAGAGAATATACCATGATCGCACGGCTCCTCCACGCAACATCAGCATAAATGATGTAGTCCATGTTCAGGGCCCAGATAGGCCGCTAGCACTGTATTAGCCAAAGCGGGGAATGGAGTGTGTGTGATGAAAATGGAGCATTTGATTGTGAAACCATGTACTGGGCAAACGCAGAAAGCATTTGGACCAGACCAAACTTCGAACTACAGATATCAGGAACCAGTGTGAAAGGACCTGACCCCCAGCGACCCACTACCACAATCAACCTCACCGTCAACCACGAGGATGAACCCACCATGTCAGGACTTCAACCCAGGCGATCGACCCAGGGGCGTGGGGCACCACATCACCTCAACTTGTAAATAACTTGTACATAAGACTTTGGTGGGGGAGTGATGTTATGTATGTATGTAAACCTCACCTATATGTAAGACTTGCCACTAGGGGGCACACCTGTGGGAGACCTAAGGGTCACCTGTGCACCCTGGGTCAAGCAGGTATAAAAGGTGATTCACCATGCTGCTTCCCACTCTGGAGTCTGTATAAAGAGACCAAGGTCACAACAGTTTGAGCTTGCGATACAGTCCTGTGGATTTATTCTGAACATAACAAAAATCGATCACAGTTTGCTTTTCCCCAGAGTCTTTCCTCCATGAAACCAGTTCCCTTGTTTGCCTGAAATCTTCCTGCTAACTTGTCCGTGGGCCTTGTTAATGGAGCAGAGGGAGTCCTTCTCCTGTATATCTGGGAGTTCAGGTCTCCAGGCCCCGACAGAATTGTTGCTCAGCACCAGCAACAAGTTTCATATTCAGTTAGTGAAATAAAGAAAATAATAAATATATGTGTTTAATTGTGGAACTCATTACTATACAGAAACAATCCTTGTGTTGTGTTACAGGGGTCGGTGGGATGTTTATAACATCGGAGGGGCCTCAGCAGCATGACCCTGTGTTAGAGGACTCTGGGAGTGGAATTGGATTCCCTCGAAGCAAGGCCGCTGCCAGATTGATCACCTCGTAACCTTGTGGCATGAGTCAGGTTGTAGACCCACAGCTCATTCACTGTCTCATTGTTAGAACCATTGCATTTTAACTCCATTCCTTCTTGTATTGTAGTTTGTGTAATACGTGTAATAAACATCTACACTTTGGAACAAGGCTCCCTCTGGGATCCGAGTATCACAGGCCGATCAATAGCCAACATTTGGGGCCCACGTGGAGCGAGAGGAGCTGTCCCCAGTATCTGGGCTGTGAATGTGTTGGGTTTGTTATACCTGCTAACGTGTTGTTTGGTGGTGGAAGACCTGTGTAATAGTCCTGGGGCAGTACCGCTGTGGGTTTACCCAATCCCCGGGTGGGTTGTTTAACGGCTGACACAGATTCTCACTCACACACCCACGAGTTTATTTTAATATTTCAATCAATAATAAGGGATAGTCGATGAAGTTAATAGTTCGGGGAAGGTGGGAGGACAGGCTGGAACAACTCTGGGAGATAAAACAAATAAATTTGTCCAGGAGAAGCGAGGAACAAAGCTGCCTACTTTGGGGAGCTTTTAAATCATTCAGTGGTGTGGGACTTGTTGCTGACGATACGTTTGTGGAAAGTTGGTTTCGAGGCCTGATTGATGAGTCCCCGATTGTCCAGTGACTCGCTGTAGAGGGTTTGGGAAACGCTGCAATCGGAGCTTCTCAACAGACAGACAAACACTGCGGTAAATTGGTGTCCTCAATGATACCGTGATTGACGAGAAGTCCAAACCCAAGTATCTTATTACCGTTGAGGCAATGTCCAACATTTCCAAGAGGTCAGAGGAAACGCAGTGACATTCCTGGGTTTTCTCTTCGGCCGGAATTTTAATATGGAGGAGGAGGGGCTAGAAAGTGATGGGGAAACCCGGGAGAAGGGGTTTCTCACAGGCCCTGCCTCATTTAACTGCAGGGCCTGCTTTGTATTTCAAAACTCTGCTTTCCACCGGCAGCCAGACAGATGGAGAGGCTGTGGGCGGGTAGGCCTGGGGCACTAGGCCGCAGGGAGGATGGAGGGAGGGATCGGGTGGGGAACGGGGTCTGGTCGGGGGCTGGAAGGGTGTCGGGGCGGGGGGGGGTGAAAGTATTGGGGCCGGAGTTTTCGGGGGATGGAAGGATTCGAGCCGGAATATCGGGGCAGGGCGGGGGGTGAAAGGATCAGGGGCGGAATATTGGGGAAAGGAATGGGGCCGGAAATAGGAAGTATGGGGGGAGTGATTGGGGATGGAGCATCAACAACAACAACAACAAATATTTATATAGTGCCTTTAATGTAATAAAACGTGCCAAGGAGTTTCACAGGATTGTTATCAAAGAAAACAAAAATTTAGCAGCGAGCCATATAAGGAGATGTTAGAGCAGATGACCAAAAGCTTTGTTGAGGAGGTGGGTTTTAAGGAGCGTCTTAAAGGAGGAATGAAGTGGAGAGGCGGAGATATTTAGGGAGGGAATTCCAGAGCTTAGGACCAGGCAGCTGGAGGCACCACCACCAATGGCGGAGCATTTCAAATCGGGATGTTCAAAAGGCCAGAATAGGTGGAGCACAGAGGTCTGGGGGATTATAGGGCTGGAGGAGATTACAGAGATAATGAGGGGCGAGGCCAAGGACGGATTTGAAAACAAGATGAGAATATTAAAATCGAGGCACTACTTATCTGGGAGCCAATATCGGTCAGCGAGCACAGTGGAGATGGGTGAGTGGGCCTCGGTGCGAGTTCACACACGGCCAGCAGAGTTTTGGAAGACCTCAAGTTTATGGAGGATAGAACGAGGGAGGCCGGCCAGGAGTGCATTGGAATAGTCAAGTGTAGAGGTGATAAAGGCATGGATGAGGGTTTCAGCAGCAGATAAGTTGAGTTAAGGGCGGAGGCGGGCGATATTACGACGGTGGAAATGGGCAGTCAGTGTTAGAACGGATATGAGGTCGGAAGCTCAATTCATCATCAAACGTGAGACCGAGGTTGCGATCAGACTTGGTCAGCCTGAGACAGCTGTCGGGGAGAGAGGTCGCATCAGTGGAATGGAGTTTGTGACGTGAACCAAAGGCAGTGGCTTCAGTCTTCCCCATATTAAATTGGAGGAAATTTCTACTCATCCAGTGCTGGGTGTCGGACAAGCAGTCCGATAGTATAGAGACGGTGGAGGGGTGAGAGAGGTGGAGGAGGGGTAGAGCTGGGTATCATCAGCGTACATGTGAAAACTCAGCTTGTGTTGCCGGATGATGTCACTGAGGGCCAGCATGTAGATGAGAAATAGGAGGGGCCAAGGATAGAACCTTGGGGGACACCAGAGGTGACAGTGTGGGATCGGGAAGAGAAGCCATTGCACTTGATTCTATGGTTACGGCTGTAAAGATCGGAATGAATTCAGGCGAGTGCCGACCCATCCAGCTGGACGATGGTGGAGAGGTGTTGGAGCAGAATTTTGTGTCAAAGCTGCAGACGAGGGAAAGATTACTTTTGTCGCAGTCAATGAGGATGTGATGTGTGAGCGAGGTAAGAGCAGTTTCAGTACTGTGGCAGGGGCGGAAACCTGATTGGAGGGATTGAAACAAGGAGTTCTGGGAAAGATGATCACGGATTTTATGAGGTGACAACACGTTCAGGAACTTTGGAGAGGAAAGGGAGGTTGGAGATGGGGTGATAGTTTGCTGGGACGGAGGGGTCAAGGGTTGTTTTTTGAGGAAAGGGGTGATGACGGCAGATTTGAAGGAAAGGAGGACAATACCGGAGGAGAGAGAACCGTGAACAATATTCGCTAACATGGGAGCCAGGAAGGAACGTTGGGTAGTCAGCAATTTAGTAGGAATAGGGTCGAGAGAGCAGGAGGTTGGTTTCATTGATAAGATGACCTGTGAGAGGGCAAGAGGGGAGAGAGGAGAGAAATATGCAAATTTATGGTTAGGACCTGGGGAGGGAGAGGAAGTGAGGTCCGGTGGGCCGGGGGAGGGGAGAGGAAGTGAGGTCCTGTTGGCCAGCGAGGGGACAGGAGGTGAGGTCCAATGCGCCGGGGGAGGGGACAGGAAGTGAGGTCTGGTGGGCCGGGGGAGGGGACAGGAAGTGAGGTCCGGTGGGCCGGGGGAGGGAGCGAATCGAATGCAGAAACAGGTGGAAGGATGTTCTCGAGCTTTTAACAAAGAAGTCTTAAGCTCCTCACATTTATTGTTGGAGGTGAGGGAGGAGGAGACAGGGTAGCGTGGTTTGAGGAGATGGTTAGTGGTGAAGAGAAGCCTGGTGTAATTTTTGCCACCTGGGTGATGTTAGAATAGTGGGTGGTTTTAGTGATCGAGAGCAGGACACGGTGGTGCTTTATATGATCTGCCAAATCTGGTGATGGATGATTAGACATGTTGTTTGCCAAAGACGTTCAAGTCTGCGTCCCTTGGAGTTAAGGGAGTGGAGATGAGGGGTATAGCAGGGGGAATGACTAAGGTGAGAGAGTGTAATGATTGTAGTGGGACAAGGGCATCAACGGTGGTGGAGAGGGTGTGATTCAGTAAGTCAGTATCTGTAGAGATGTCTTGGAGAATAGTACGCCAAAGGCCAGGTAGTTGGGAATTAGAAAGTGCAGTGGTAAGGGACTTGAGGGAGAATTTTTCCCAGGAGTGGATGCAGAAAGAAGTGGGTTTAAGAGCGGGAAGGGGAAAATGGGTAGAGAGTGATATAAGGAAATGGTCGGAGATTCCCTCATCGGTGATGGTTACGGACGGGACGTGAGATGATAAGATCGAGGGGGTGGCCGTGTATATGGGTGGGGGAGTTGACATGAAGGGAGAGATTAAGGGAGGAAAGGAGGACAGTGAACTCAGAGGAGTGAGAGCAAGATGAGTTGAGATGGAGGTTGGAATCACTGAGGATGAGAAGTCGCTTGGTGCAGAGGCAGAGGGAGGAGAGCAGAGAAGATATCACATTGAGAAAATTGGTGTGGTATTTGGGTGGACGGTACAGAATAAGGATTTTAAAAGAGAGACGTGAGGGGTGGAACAAGGTGAGTTGCTCAAAGGAGGAGAAGTTGCCGGAGGAGTAGGGAGACAGACCGAGGTGTGATTTAGATATAAGGGCTACATCACCACCGTGGCGGTGTGACTGTGGAATATGGTGGTACGTATAGTCAGGTGGGGAAACTTCACTGAGGGGAAAGGTGTCATCACCCCTCAACCATGTCTCCGTCAATGACATGATGTCAATTTGATCGTCCACAATATGGTCATGGCTGACAAGGCCTTTATTTACAAGTGAACATACATTATAAGGGAAATGTGGAGGGCGAGGGAGGGGGGAAATCAGAGACCTCGGGGGGTGAAATCGGAGGCCTCGTGGTGGGGGGGGAAATCGGAGGAATCGGGGAAGGTTTCCGATGGCAGTGGGTGGGTGAGGCAGGGACTCTTGCCTTTACACTTACCTCCTGGATCTAGCAGTCCAGGCCTCACTTTAGCTGGTGGGTTACCTGAGGCCTGAGAAACCCCACCAGCCAGAGTTACATTTGAAATGGTGCTTAAAACCTCCCTCTTTGACCAAGCGTTTGGTCGCCTGTCCCAATGTCTCAGTGGTGATGGGTGAATGGGATTGAAGGCTGGGAATGACCACAATTTGGCCTGTGTGCCAGCATCACTGTGTACAGTGAAAGAAAGAACTTGCATTTATATAGCACCTTTCCCCACCTCCGGATGTCCCAAAGTGTTTTACAGCCAACGAGTTACTATATTCCCCACTGGATAGTCCTGCATTAGACAGGCCGACACTGCCAGAAACTGTGAGTGCAGCACTGTCATACTTTAGCATTGATGCCCACAGCAGGGAGCTCCAAGATAAAGCACGAAGAGGCGAGAGAACTGAAAGGAAGGGAATAAATCCCGGAGAAGGAAAGGCAGAAAGCCGCTGAACAAAGGGCATTGGGCAGCAGTGGGACGGAATCCAGAGCAGGATGGGGACCAGCAGAAACCATCAGATCGCAGCTAACTCAGCAGGGAGTGAACAATTCCCAGCAGGGGAACCGGAATCTGAAACCGCAGCAGGCTCGGCACTACAACAACAACTGGTCCTTGAGGAGACAACGTCCCGTCTTCAAACTGAGGACCCCCTCCATCGTGTATGTGGCACTATATCCGTCTCGTTAGACAAATCCAGGCTTGGGCTGATAGGTGCCAAGGAACATTCGCACCACACAAGGGCCAGGCAATGGCCATCTCCAACAAGAGAGTGTCCAATCACCTCCCCTTGACATTCAATGGCATTACCATCATTGTTAGATCTCTTAATTTCCAATGAAATACGAACTCCGATTGTAGTTTTAATGTCACTTTATTTTGGCAGACAGCAACAAGCTCTTGGCTTTAAGCCAGGTCTTTGTCCTTCTGAGACCACATGGTCAAAATGGCTGTACTTATACCTGGATCAATTTACAGAAAAGAACTCGCTTTCTTTGTCCTTATTGGCTCAATTAATAGTCTTTTAACCTTTTAATTGGCTCGCTACCCAAGGTCCTAAAATGTCAAGTTGATTGATGACTTAATTCAACATGCTCCCACTCACATAGCATCTCTGACTTGTTGTCTGTGAATTTTCACAGCCTGTCTAAATGCAGCCTGTTTGAATTCTCTATCAATCCCCCCTTTGATTCTTTCACAAACTGAATCATAAAGCATCAGGTATCACTGGTTAAACATTCTACAAAATAATTTCATACATGTTAATATAGTTTCCTTCTAAAATTTGTTGATGTGTTTCGCCACATGTCCGGACTAGTAGCTTCCACACAAAGTTACACCAACCCGAGTTCCATCTTGGCCACAATGCAAGTCTGGTTTTAGTAGGTTAATTAACCTTATTCCAATTTAATCCAAATCAATATCTTAATTCAACCAGTAAACAACCTTCGCTTAAGCATAACATACCACGTACAGAGGGTCTGCTGGGACCTGCAAGATGTCTCCCATGTGGGACAGCAGCTACAGCCGCCTGGTCGCAACAACATTTAATCAACATAAACAAACAATATAAAAGTAAAATAATTACAACAAATAGAATTAAAGCTTCCACCAATGAAGTACCTATTGAACCTAGCCATTCAGTGGCTCCGCTCCACAAAGTGAATGATGGGGGTTACTTAAGTTTTTCTACCTCCTTTTGGATATGCTCCGCTAAGTGGGTAATTTCTTCGGAGCTATCTGGGATATACGTGCAACACTCAGTTCCGAGTGGGGCGCAAGTACCTCCCTTTTCAGCCAGGATGTAATCAAGGGCCAGTCTATTCTGTAGGGCTACTGTGCGGATTGCTACCATTTCTGCATTGATTTTAACTAGGGCCTCTGAGGTATCATTGGCTACCCATTCCACAACGGATGCCATGTTAATGGATTCCCTTGCCAGTCTGGCGGTCCCATACCTGGGGATCAGAATGGCAAAGAACCTCTCTGTTTCTGTGATAGCTCTCTTAGGACGGTGTAAATGTTCCGACAGTGACTTTATATAATACATATAAGGCACAATGTAGGCTAAATAGCAGGATCCCATCCAATTCTGGGGCAGCCAAGGGTAGGCTTTGTGGCCACACACCCAATAGGTGCCATTATAGGCAATGAATGTTAGCTGTTTCTTTGTCAGCAACACTCCGGGGCCTGTCCAGGCTTTTCCATCTGTTTTATTCAGAATCCCCGTTACGTTAAAAATTCCCACATCGGCCCAGTTTGGACGGTTCCGTGGCTTGATTATATTATAATTCCGGGAGCAGTTACTATACCCCATATTTTGGCCTCCTTTGATGTTTCTAATCAGACAAACCGATTCCCCTGGTCTTCCTATTCCCGTTGTATTCGTGACAACAAAAAATGGGGGCCGTTTGAAATTATTGTAGCACGGTTGGTATCCCCCTTCAAAGGTCGTCAGATTGTAACCCGCTGACTTCCATTTACGTGCCCAGTTTTCCATATCCTGAAACGCATTGCCTGTTTTGTTTTGATTAATTCTCCACTCAGCCATTTCTGAGATATTCAAGGGAACTGGCCTCAAGGGAATCCCTCCCTTTGAGTGAATAGGAATATGCGCACACACCCAACAACTAGAAATGTTACCTTGTTTGGCATAAATGTATGACATATATAAAAAGGTATTTACATGTAATTCTCTTGCTACCCTACTATTTCCCTTTGGTGCAGAGGGTCGGCTAGTAAGAAGTAGGCCTATGCCTAGAATACCTACAATCAATGATACAGTAAATTTATACATTTTGGCAAAAAGTAATTGTCCTTATTCGATTTCAGCTTCAGTTACGGGTGCTCGTTTAACGTGTGAAGCATGGATCCAGGCTTTCTTTCCTTGGACTTTAACAGCTGCCTGGGTGGTCAATAACACTTGATAAGGTCCCTTTCACTTGGCACCCAAAGGTTCTTTATGCAACTTTTTCACATACACCCAGACTCCCGGGATGATGTCGTGTCCTCCTTCGAGTGGATTACCCCAAGCTGCTGATACCTGTCGGGAAACAGAACTAATAGCATTGGTTTGGTTCTGACAGTATGATAACAAAGTGTCACTCATGAAGTGACCATCAGCTTTCCGTAAATCGATAGTTCCTGGCAGCGACATGGGTCTTCCTGTTATAATTTCAAATGGCTTAGACCTGTAGTTCTGTTCGGGGTTGTCCTAATGCTACATAGCACTATTGGTCGTGCCTGGGGCCATGGTGTTCCTTCTTGGTGATATTTGGCAAGCCGTTGTTTCACAGTTCGATTCATTCGTTCTACTTGTCCTGATGATTGTGGATGATAAGGACAGTGTAAATCCCCCATAATGTTCAGTAACCTACAAACTTCTTGGCAGACAGCACCTGTGAAATGTGTTCCCTGATCTGAGTCAATGCTACTCGGGACTCCCCATCGGGGAATGTAATTCTTGCACAAGACCTTTGCAGTGTGATTGGCTGTGGCTCTTTTAGTTGGGACAGCTTCTACCCATCTAGACAATCTGTCAACCATGACAAGAATGTTAGTGTATCCTTGGCATGAAGGAAGAGATATATAATCAACCTGCAGATGCTGGAATGATCTGACAGGGGCAGGGGGCTTCAGTTGGGGCATTACCGTGATGGATCCAGAATTATTTTTCTGGCAGACCACACAGCGGTCTGTTACGGGCTGGGCATGTTTTTTAAATCCCCGACCCCACCAGCTTTTCTGGAACTGTGCCGTCATCTGTTGTGAGGCCAAGTGTCCCCATGAGTGGATCTGTTGGGCTAAAAAAGGCATAAGTGCTTGTGGCGCGACTGGCTTGTCGGTAACTCTTTGTCTCCAGACACCATCTTCACATAGCTTAATTCCTGCCTCAATCCATGTCCATTTTTCCTCTCGGGAGCACTCGCCTTGCATTGTTTGAAGGTCTCGTGTCAGAGTCCTGAGTGCCTTCAATCTGCACATCTGTGTTGGTTCTTCTGGAGGAACGCCCTGTGAGGCGGCATCTTTAGCTGCCTAGTCGGCTAGGGCATTTCCCTGTGCTTCTGTGGTATTTTCCTTGGTATGGGCCTTACACTTCAGAATGGACACTTCCTGAGGTAATTGTATGGCCTTCAGTAAGTCTCGGACTTCTTTTCCATTTCAGATAGGTGTACCAGCAGCAGTGAGGAATCCTCTTTTACGCCATAACAGACCAAAGTCGTGAGCGACTCCAAAAGCATAACGCGAATCTGTGTAGACATTAGCTGTCTGTCCTTCTGCTATTCGACATGCTTCTGACAGGGCCTGTAACTCGGCCTGTTGTGCTGACGTTCCTGAGGGTAAACACCCTTTTGCCACTACCTCATATAAGGTTGTAACTGCCCATCCTGCTTTCCTGGTACCATTGTCAACAAAGGAGGAACCATCTGTAAACAGGATGAGGTCTGGGTTGTGTAGAGGCTCCTCTGCTGCTAAGGCGGCTTCTTCTGTTTCTTTTAAAATCTCCACGCAGTCATGCTCTTCACATTCTCCCCCCTCTTGCTCCCTCGATTCTGACATCGGGAGCATAGTTGCGGGATTAACCGGGCTGGCCCGGACGATATGGAGATTAGGAGCTTCCAAAACTGCTGTCCAGCGGGTCCATCTAGCTGCCGTCACCTGAGACATTCTATTCATAAACAGCAAAGCGTGTACGGTGTGGGGACACTTGACAATCAGCTTTTGGTCGAGGACTAGACCCGCAGTGATCATTACCGCTCGACATGTAGCTTCCATGGCCCTTAGGCAACTTCCCCATCCGAGGGCTACCGCATCCAGTTTTGCCAAATAATAGCCAATAGATCTTTGCCGATCCCCGTGTTCTTGTGTCAGTATAGCTGTCATATATCCTTCTTTCTCATGGACAAACAGGGTAAATGGCTTACCACTGTCGGGATTCACAGAGCCGATGCCAAACACAAAACCTTTTTCAAACTCAGAAAGGCCTCTTGCTGATCCTTAGTGAGGGTGATGGCTTCTTTAGAGGCACGTTTCCCCTTTAAAATGTAATTCAGTGGCTGAGCAAGCTGTGTGAAGGAGTCAATCCAATTTCTGTTAAAGTTACACAATCCCAAAAAAGACCTTAGTTCCTGAATAGTGGTGGGTTTTTTAGCAGCCCGAATAGCTGTAGTTCTATCCTGGGTATGTTCTCTCTTTCCTTCTGAAAATCTTTTGTCCCAGGTACACAACCTCTTCTTGGCATATTTGTGCTTTGTCGATGCTGGCTTTATGTCTTTCAGCCAAAGGTGGTCCAGCAAAGCTCGTAAATCTTGTTCATGCTGGTCTTCCGTGTTTGAAGCTAGCAAGATATCGTCTACATATTGGATGACTGTGGATGACAGGGGAGGTAATTCTCGCAAATGGCTTTGTAAAGCCATGTGGAATACCGTAGGGCTGTTGTGGAAACCCTGCGGTAACCGGGTCCAAGTATACTGTTGTCCTTGGACAGTGAAAGCAAACCACTGTCGAACCTCCGGTGCCAGAGGCACCGACCAAAATCCGTTGGCCATATCTATAACCGAGAAATATTTATGTTCCGGTTTGAGGGCATTAAAAATAGTGGAGGGATCTGCGACCACAGGAGCTTTTTGATCAATACACTGGTTAGCTTTCCTATAATCGACAGTCAAACGCCAAGTCTCATTAGATTTCTGTACCGGCCACACGGGGCTATTGGAGGAGCTATGCGTTTTAATAAGCACCCCTTGTTTCTCCAATTGCTGAATAACCGGTAAGATTCCCGCGATGGCAGTTGGACTGATGGGATACTGTTTAGTGCATGGAGGCTTGGTCCCGGTAAATGACGCAGGCTCCATCTGGAGTAGGCCACAATCGTTCTTATCTTTAGCCCATATCGGGTGTTCCTTCAATTCTTCTTTCTTCAAAGTTCTAATTGACCATGTCACCTGACCATCCTCGAAATGCAACGATGAATCTATTTGGATTAGAACGTCCATTCCCAAAAGAGGTTGATCTACTGGGCCTATCCAGACCGGCGTGGTTAGTTCATGTGGACCCAGCCCTATAAGTACCGGTGTTGTCCTTTTAATTTCCATTTTATGGCCCCCAACTCCATAGGCTGTACGTGCCCTACCATCCAACGGCAAAAAGTCTCCATATTGTAGGGGTAAGCATGTTAATTCCGCCCCTGTGTCTAAAAGACAGTCCACATCTTTATCAACCACCCTCACAGTTATACATAGCCCATCTCCCCTCTGTTGTATTAGTGCGAGGAGGGGGGCCAGGGTGGGCTCTAGCCGTTTTTTGCTATCCCAAGTAACTCCTTCTGTTGTTGTATTGTCAGTTGCTTAAATGCTTCTATGAGGTCGTTATCTTGTGACAAGCCTGGTTTGTTGGCTGAATTGTATCCCTGGCTGCGTCCTCTTCCCCAGCCACGACCTTGCTGTTTTGCCCTGCACGTCTTGGCTCAGTGATCTTCTTTCCCACAATAATGACATTTTCCGGGTAATTTTCCGAATGACTGTTTATCGAAATCCTGGAATTTCCATCTCATAGCCTGTACAGCTCGGACTTTAGCTCCCATATCCTGATCTAATTGGTTACATCGATCCACCAATGCTGCAAAGGTAGTTCCTCTACCTTCCCAGTCCAGTAACACTACCTTAAGCATTTTGGACAGTTCTGGCTTTAGACCTGCCACGAAAGCTGCTTTCAGGGGTCCAAACACTTGTTCATCCATTTCCTCATCCGTATTATTCATACCCGAATGTTCTAGCCACGTGCATCTAAACCGCTCATCATTCTCCAGGACCTCCTCTGTTCCCTTCTGTTGGCAGGCTGCAATTTTTCCCCAGTCTGTCTTAGCTGGACTGAAGGCTTGCAGCCAGTGTTTAATCGCCTCCCACCCTGCGTTTAATTCTTGCTCATCCTGCCCCAAAGCTTCTTCTACCTTGTCGTGCAATTTTCTTCCCTGTGTTTTTGGCACCATTATGGTCAAAATTTGCACTCCGTCCCAGGGATGAAGTTGATATATATCTATTAAGCGGTCCAATTGGTCCCACGTTTTCACTCCCCCTTTCTTTGGATTGGGCAATTCCTTGGACTATTTATCAATTTTCTCTGGGTCTGCCAGATCATGAATTAAGTATTCTGCATACAGCCTTTTCCTCGTTTTTTTGGTTCCACCCTCATCCGCAGTCTCTTCTGATTTGACTAAAACTCGTCTTTTTTTAAATAGGGCAAAGCTCACCCCTAATTCTTCATCCTCCGACCCTGTATCGTCGGAGGATTCAGAATCCGTATCTATTCCTCGGTCGTGTCTTCGGGTTTGCGCTTTTAATTTATCCAAACATGGGTACCCTGGGAATTGACCGATACATTTTCCTTTTCCTATTACTGTCTCTTGACCTAATGATTTTTTCCATTCTTTAATTTCACCTTTAAGATCTTTAACTTCCGCTTCCGACTTTTCAAGTTCAAGCTTTTTCTGTCGCAGCTGTACACAAACAGCTTGTAATTTGTCCTTTGTACTGGTCAGTTCTCGATCATGTTGGGAACGCATTATAATTTCATTCCGCTTTCGAATCTGTCCCATAACCGCTAGGGACCATCTGATTCGCTCTTTATTTCACATACGGGTCATTTTTCCCAGACCCTTTTAATCTCGTCCAAGGACCATTGTCCTTTGGAGGTTCCGTACTTTTGTTCGATCTTAATACAGGTTTTAGATAAGTTGAATTGTTGCTCTATGTATTCTTTCAACTGTTCTAGAATTTCATCTATCGAAACCTCAGGTGGTGCCTGCCCACCTTTAACAGTTGTAGGCAATTCTTTGCTCTTATCTCCTGCTGCCATAATACTGATTTCTTTACTGGGGTCTCGAGTCATAGGCTTTCTCGCTGATCAGTAGGTCGGTGATTAATTAACTAACACACTGCCGAAGTTTAGATGTCTATGGGACCTCGAGCCGACTACCAACCGGAGGGTTCGCTTTCGGAATCGCGTAGAAGGAGAGGTGAATGTAGACTTTTGACTGAGGACTTTTATAAAGAGGAGTCCTTACCTCAGTATGTAGGTCCGATGTCCAAAATTTAGTTTCTTTCCTCAGCGGTCGTGTTCGTGACGCCAACATTGTTGGATCTCTTAATTTCCAATGAAATACGAACTCCGATTATAGTTTTAATGTCACTTTATTTTGGCAGACAGCAACAAACTCTTGGCTTTAAGCCAGGTCTTTGTCCTTCTGAGATCACATGGTCAAAATGACTGTACTTATACCTGGATCAATTCACAGAAAAGAACTCGCCTTCTTTGACCTTATTGGCTCAATTAATAGTCTTTTAACCTTTTAATTGGCTCGCTACCCAAGGTCCTAAAATGTCAAGTTGATTGATGACTTAATGCAACATGCTCCCACTCACATAGCATCTCTGACTTGTTGTCTGTGAATTTTCACAGTCTGTCTAAATGCAGCCTGTTTGAATTCTCTATCAATCATCGAATATCCCATCAACATCCTTGACCAGAAAATTAACGACCAACCACAGAAATATGGTGGCTACAAGAGTCGGCCAGAGGTTTGGTATTCTGTGACAAGTGACTCAGCTCCTGACTCCCCAAAGCCATTGGCTGTTGGATCTCTTGGCTCGGCCTATAGCTTGCTGCATTCGCTGTTTAGCATGTACATAGTCCTGTGCTGTCTCGATCTCCGGGCCTCTCCGCTCCTCCTGCACCTGGGTCCCGACCCCACCGCTGGTCTTGGGGAGCAGAGGTCGGGAGCGGCGGGGAGCGGAGGTCAGGACCGGCGGGGAGCAGAGGTCAGGACCGGCCGGAAGCAGCGGAGGAACCGCAAGGTCAGGGCCCAGGATTGAGGTCAGGGCCCAGGATCGAGGTTAGGGCCCAGGATCGAGGTCAGGGCACAGGATTGAGGTCAGGGCCCAGGATCGAGGTCAGGGCCTAGGATCGAGGTCGAGGCCCAGGATCGAGGTCAGGGCCCAGACTCGAGGTCAGGGCCTAGGATCGAGGTCGAGGCCCAGGATCGAGGTTGGGGCCCAGGATTTAGGTCGGGGCCCAGGATTGAGGTCAGGGCCCAGGATTGAGGTCAGGGCCCAGGATCGAGGTCAGGGCCTAGGATCGAGGTCGAGGCCCAGGATCGAAGTCAGGGCCTAGGATCGAGGTCGAGGCCCAGGATCGAGGTCAGGGCCCAGGATCGAGGTCAGGGCCCAGGATCGAGGTCAGGGCCTAGGATCGAGGTCGAGGCCCCGGATCGAAGTCAGGGCCCAGGATCGAGGTCAGGGCCCAGGATTTATGTCAGGGCCCAGGATCGAGGTCAGGGCCCAGGATCGAGGTCAGGGCCCAGGATCGAGGTCAGGGCCCAGGATTTAGGTCGGGCCCAGGATTGAGGTCAGGGCCCAGGATTTAGTTCAGGGCCCAGGATCGAGGTCGAGGCCCAGGATTGAGGTTGGGGCCCAGGATCGAGGTCAGGGCCCAGGATTTAGGTCAGGGCCCAGGATTTAGGTCAGGGCTTAGGATCGAGGTCGAGGCCCAGGATCGAGGTCAGGGCCCAGGATCGAGGTCAGGGCCCAGGATCGAGGTCAGGGCCTAGGATCGAGGTCGGGGCCCAGGATCGAGGTCAGGGCCCAGGATTTAGGTCAGGGCCCAGGATCGAGGTCGAGGCCCAGGATTGAGGTCGGGGCCCAGGATAGAGGTCAGGGCCCAGGATCGAGGTCAGTGCCCAGGATTTAGGTCGGGCCCAGGATCGAGGTCAGGGCCCAGACTCGAGGTCAGGGCCTAGGATCGAGGTCGAGGCCCAGGATCGAGGTCAGGGCCCAGGATTTAGGTCGGGGCCCAAGATCGAGGTCAGGGCCCAGGATTTAGGTTAGGGCCCAGGATCGAGGTCGAGGCCCAGGATTGAGGTCGGGGCCCAGGATCGAGGTCAGGGCCCAGGATCGAGGTCAGGGCCCAGGATTGAGGTCAGGGCCCAGGATTTAGGTCAGGGCTTAGGATCGAGGTCGAGGCCCAGGGTCGAGGTCAGGGCCCAGGATCGAGGTCAGGGCCCAGGATCGAGGTCAGGGCCTAGGATCGAGGTCGAGGCACAGGATCGAAGTCAGGGCCCAGGATCGAGGTCAGGGCCCAGGATTTAGGTCAGGGCCTAGGATCGAGGTCGAGGCCCAGGATCGAGGTCAGGGCCCAGGACTTAGGTCGGGGCCCAAGATCAAGGTCAGGGCCCAGGATTTAGTTCAGGGCCCAGGATCGAGGTCAGGGCCTAGGATCGAGGTCGAGGCCCAGGATCGAGGTCAGGGCCCAGGATTTAGGTCAGGGCCCAGGATCGAGGTCAGGGTCTAGGATTTAGGTCAGGGCCCAGGATCGAGGTCGAGGCCCAGGATCGAGGTTGAGGCCCAGGAACGTGGTCGGGGCCCAGGAGCGGTGAGGTCGGGGCCCAGGATCGAGGTCGGGGCCCAGGATCAAGGTTGGGGGCTAGGGTCGAGGTCAGGGCTCAGGGGCGGTGAGGTCGGGGCCCAGGAACGGCGAGGTCAGGGGCTCAGGATCGAGGTTGGGCCCAGGAGCGGTGAGGTCGGGGCCCAGGAGCGGTGAGTTTGGGGCCACTGGACACAGACCATGTGGTGGCTGGTGTACAACATCCATTCCACGTTAAAATAATTCACACAGGCAGCTTCCAGCCTTCAAAATGAAGTTCGGGGCCTGGAATGTCAGGTCCCTCCTGGAAACACCTGAGAACTCTTTTGTTTTTGGTGTGGAAGCAGGTCACCCTGGATCCCGAGGGCCTGCCTAATACTATACTATACTAGTCCTGTGCTGTATTTTCACCAGATTGGCACCTCATTTTCAGGAATGCCTGGTGCTGCTCCAGGCATGCTCTTCTGCATTCCTCACAATTTCACTGACCAACTCCCCCATAGGGTGAACCTTCTGGGACCTTCATGTGTGAGGCTGGGCCCCTGTGGACAGCGTGGTAACTGAGCTTGGTCCTTTTCTCACCGGCCATCCAGACAGGTGACCTTCCCAGCAGGAGTGGCCGGATAACCATCAGGAGAGGGGAGCCCCTGCCCAGGTTGGGTTTATTTAAACCCCTTTGCCCAGCAGTGCTGAAGCTAATTGTTCCCCAACCTCTCTCTGTACAGGCTGTAAACGGCCAGCTCAGCACAGATCAGCAATTGAAGCTGTAACTTTGCTGGTCTGTTGCTAAACTGGGCAATGTCTGTGCTCACTAGGCCGTGTTTAACATGGTTTACAAAGAAAGGCTGTTTTAAAATCTTTCTACTCAGTGAGTGAAGTTGCACCGTTACCGGAACATTGCAGCTTTCACTCAGAGAAGGAACTTTGTTTCCTTTTGGTTTTCACTTCGATCTGAATTTCTTTATAACCTTCAAAAAACACAGTGTAATTTGTAGGAGGATAAAATCCTGAAATCTGAACATCCTGAGAGTGAGTGATTGTGAAATCTGGAGCCCCAGTGGGTTTCCAGTCTCAATGTGAGCAGATATTGCTCTGGTTTTTGGGAGATCAGAAAGGCTCTCCTGCCTGTGGATGGATTCAGGTCACACCTGATCTACAATAAACCGGGGACACAACAGTTTCATTGGGCGGGGGATGGGCTTTGTGGACTGAGGGTATTTTTAAGCTGCATGTTTATTATAATCTTTCCTCTCTCTCCTTTTCCCTTCCCCCTCTCAATCTTTAATGGTTCATTTCCACCCTCTTCCCCCTCAGAAGGCAATAACCCAAAGTCCAGTTACAGCCCAACAGGTCGTGGTTGCCCCAGTACCTCACCCTCCCATGGCCAGCATTGACATGTCAGCCTGGACATCGAGGGCTGGCAGGATATTGGACCGTGGGGTGCACCACAGTTGAGCCCCAGCCTTGTTCCCTCTCTTTTTCCCTCTTTCCAAATGGCTCCCACACTCTCTTTTACTTTCCAGGCCAGCATCGCACTCTCTCTCTCTCTCTCTCGCTCACTATCTCACGATCTTTCTCCCGCTCTCTCTCGTCTCTCGGCTGAGACGTTAATTCGAGGTCCCAGCTGCCCTCTCAAGTGGATGTAACAGATCTCACAGCACTATTCGAAGGACAAAAATAATCCCTCAATCGACATCACTAAACCATATTATCTGTTCAATATCTTATTGCTGTTGGTGGGAGCTTGCTCTGTGCTAATTGGCTGCCGTGTTTCTGACATTACCATAGTGACTACACTTCAAACAGTGTTTCATTGGCTGTGAAGCACTTGGGACGTATAAGTGGAGTGGGACTTGAACCCACAACCTTCTGACCCAGAGGCGAGAGCACTGCCACTGAGCCGAGGCAAATGCCTTAATGAGTAAACTCTGAGCAGAACAAAAATGGTCAACCTTTCTCACTGGGGAGACAGGAAAGGAAATGGTAAACCACATGCCTGGCCTGCCCACCAGAGAGAAAGGGCCCCCTCCCCCATACTGAACAAATTAGGACAACTCTTGCTACTAGTTGCAGGAAGATGCATCCCCCATCCCGCTCTGGTTAACCCTCCCACAACCAACATGGGGACATCTGCCCATCAGAACGAGCGATGTTCCCCTTGGCCTGGGGAACTGGGGCAGTAACAGGTTACCTTGGGGCCTGTTCTCGAAGAGTCTCTCAGCACAAACTGGAACCAGAGAAGCTGCCTCGGTCCATCAACCTGCTCTGCTCCCAGTGTAGGAAGCCGGGTTTAGTGATACATTCCTCCCACAGGCACCGTGCAGTCAGGATGCACAGTGGCTCCGTGAAATATCCATGGACTCCCATTGAGTGTGTGGATTCAGCACCTGAATATGGAATGAGCTGTTAGAGTATCAGTGTGAAAATACCTTTAATGGGACAATTACTGCACCAAGTGTTTTGCCGATGTAGTGTTAGAGATTCAGATTGAGAGATAATGGGCTGAATATTCCGGCCTCGCTGGGTCTGTACGAGGTGCACATGGACCCGGCGAGGCCTCGCAAAAGCCAGCTGTCGGGGCGCGAGGCGCATGCACCGAGAACCGGCTTTTCCCATCGGTCAAGATTTTGCTGGACAGATCCTCCTTATCCCCGGGAGAAGGACATCCGCACGAACTATTTGTCCAACTCATGCCCAGCAAATGTCCTTCAAACTTTTACACCTGGCAAAAGCAGGCGCATAGCTTACTTTTAGCAGTGTAAGAGTTTTCAAACATATAAAAGTAACATTTAAGCACTTATTTTTATATCAAAAACCCTGTCCATTAAGGAAAGTTTATTTTTAACCCTGTAAAAACACTAATAAAAATTCAAATAAATGTTTTTTCTTAAACATTTAATTACATTTAATTGCAATTAATTTTAAATCTATGAGGTGTTTTATTTATTTATTGTGCTGTGTTTCGGTGTTTTCGGGTTTTTTCTCATTGATAGTAATGGGAGTCCGTACAAACAGAGCTCCCATTTTTATCAATGAGAATACTGCATCGTGATTGGTGGTCCAGGCCCTGACTCCGGCGTGTACGCTGTAAGGGTTACTAAATGCCAAGTCCCCCGTTACACGGTTCTTGATGTCAGGATTTATAAAGAACAAAATTACACACGGCAGTGTTTTGGCTCAACCAAAATTAGTTTGTTTTATTGAACCTACACATAACTCCCTCGCCAATATAAATCACTACGGTCTGTGGTGGGACTAACACACCCACAATACAAACCCCTACGAGAAGGTCACTTACATCGGCACAACTTGACAGGGTTAAACCCCTACGCGATTTGACTGTTACATATAAAGTGACCCAGACCCAATCACAAAGCCCTTCTCTGGCTGGAACAAACATACAATCACCAGTTCCTCGGTCGTCTTCTGAGCTTGCAGCTGGTGTCCCGAAGACTGGTTAATGGCTGCTTCTGTACTGCTGTGTTCTGCTGCTGCGTGCCTTCGAAAGTGGCTCTTCTTTATACCAAAAACCAACTTGCAATCTTGGAACAGATTTAACACGATGGCCGCATCAAATGTGATCTCTTGATGGCTAATTGTTGCCTATCGAGAGTCATTGTTCATGATTGTTATGAGGTCCTTTACAAGGCTAGTTTTCTATTAGTATTCATATCCGCGTGGCTCAGGGTCCGCTCCATTGTCTCGGCCGACCCCGATACCATCACCATCATCATCGGCAGTCCCTCGAAATCGAGGAAGATTTGCTTCCACTCCAAAAATGAGTTCTCAGGTGACTGAACAGTCCAACACGGGAATTACAGTCTCTGTCACAGGTGGGACAGACATTTGTTGAGGGATAGGGTGGGTGGGGAGCCTGGTTTGCCGCACGCTCTTTCCGCTGCCTGTGCTTGGTTTCTGCATGCTCTCGGCAACGAGACTTGAGGTGCTCAGCCCCCTCCCGGATGCTCTTCCTCCAACTAGGGCGGTCTTTGTCCAGGGACTCTCAGGTGTCGGTGGGGATGTTGCATTTTATCAAGGAGACTTTGAGGGTGTCCTTGAAATGTTTCCTCTGCCCACCTGGGGCTTGCTTGCCGTGTAGTACCTGTTCAACCTTCGTCGCCTCCAGGCCAGATCCAAGACCGTCCCATCCTCTGTCGTCGAGCTACAACACTTGTGTCTGCGCACACAGAGGCTGGACTCCAAGTCACCGTCAACATCTTCACTGAGGCATACAAATCATGGGCCTTACGCTAAACATCCGTAAGACAAAGGTCCTCCACCAACCTGACCCCGCCACACAGCACTGCCCCCCAGACATCAAGATCCACGGCGCGGCTCTGGACAATGTGGACCACTTTCCACACCTCGGGAGCCTATTATCAGACAAGGGCAGACATCGACAACGAGGTTCAACACCGCCTCCCGTGCACCAGCGCAGCCTTCGGCCGCCCGAGGAAGAGAGTGTTCGAAGATCAGGCCCTCAAATCTGGCACCAAGCTTTTGGTCTACCCTGATACCAGCCTTTCTGGAGCCACAGTCCAGGGTACATTCTTTAAACAATGTAACCCCTAAAGGTAAATGAGTATCTAAATGTTCCTGTATCTTTTCAGGCAGGAAACCATTGAAGGTGCGAATGTCTCTCTTCAGCTGCCATTGTCTGGTTCTCTACGTTGCTCCGGGACCACCAGGTACTTTCCTGGATTTTTTTCGGGTTGGAGGCGTTCGTGCGAAGGAAGCCTCCGGCCGCAATTTCCCCCATTATCTGATCATGATCACATTGCTGTTTGTGGGACCTTTCTGTGCGCCATGTTTCCTACGTTAAAAAACAAAGCCTTGCATTTATCTAGCCCTTTGCCGCTATTGATATTGAAAGTATATGAGTCAAACATGAAATCTAGTGTGTTAGAGCAGGGGTTCCCCACCTGGGGGTCCGTGAGAAGGTCTCGAGGGGTCCACCATAAAAAGGCTTCCACGGACTGAAGCTGGTGTTCCACATCAGTCAGCGGGCCCAGAATGCTGCTCCACCCAGTGGCTGCCCCGGGAACTGCAGCTATAAACATCTCCCATTGAGCAGAGTTTCAGTCTCTGGTTTATTCACTTTTACCCAGTCCCCGAGTGTTCCTCGCCCTGAACCACACCGGGGTAGGGAACCCACCCACCCACAATTCATCACAATCGGTCGAAGAGCTGACAAGGGAGATAAATTAGCCGTTGCACACCAGAGCTGGGGGGCCATAATGAAAATGCCGGCGCTAAATGTAACCGAGTCAGTCGCCGAACTCCGATTCAGATCCTGGGAAAAGCCGAGTCTTAAAGGTGCACCTAGTAATGTACCTATTAAAGTTTTCAAAATCACTTTTTCTCAAGCTGAACTCTTATGTCTGTCTGCCGCTGCAAACTGGGAGGCTCACCACCGTGCTGTGTGTAAACGTTGCACTGACTGTGACCTCCGAGGGAAGTGCTTCCTCATCCCTTTAAGTAGCCACCAGTTACTGACTCTGCAAGCCTGGACCCACTGTTGTTACAGACGTTGTTCCTGGCGGCCGTTAAATGAGGGGGCCGCACCTAATTTACCGACCGGGACACAAGTGTGGGTGTTGCACCAGGAATACGCCATGATCGGAGTGATCGGCTGCAGCTGGGCGTTACTGGTTTGTGCCCCCGGTGAGCCTCGAATGGATTTTCGGTCTGGGCGCTAAACACTGCACTCCCGGTCGGTAACCTCTTACGTTCCCATTAATGCCCCCTCTGGGCACTAACTGAGGCGTTAGACAACTGAAAATCCAGCTCTTTGTGCCTTTAACACGGATCCCGTGGATTTATTCTGCCATCAAATAAAACTTGCACAAAGATCCGAATACAATTAAATTCTGGCAGATAAATTTCCGCTCCTCTTTGACTTCCAATTCTCCAAACATGAGCCATGAAGGCACAAAAATGACCAATTATTTTGCATCCTAAGGAATTGAAAACCTGTTAAAACAAGCAGGAATCCTCAATAACATCACTATTAACATTCCTATTTCTGTCAGACAATTCTGTTGGGAGAAACAATGTTTCGTTTGTTCATCTCATGTTACAAAGAGTCGGGTTTTCTTGGCCTTGTACCCACAATTCAGATTTAACCCCATTTAATAAATCATTGATCATTTATTTACGAGGGGACAAAACCCTTCATTTTATTAACTCTGAGCGAGTTAGTGCTGCCCAACCATAAGATGGCTCCAGATTGTTGCCATAGAGACGGCGGGAGATCCTGGGATTCCTGTTGATTCACTTTTACCCTGACCACAGTCACTCACAGGATCAAAGGACGCTGTCAGTTTGCTAACGGCCGACACATTCCAGCACAACCAAGATGCCTTGGACTGAAATCGTCTTCTTAGATCCGAAACTTAGCACAGCTCCAGTCACATTAATTACTCAACATTAACCCCTTATCCACCTTCAATCACTGGCCCCGGCAAGCTGAGAAATTCAAAAAGGGCAAGGTTTTTTAATGTGATGGGGCCGAAATTCAGTGCAGCCAGAAAGCTGGTGGTGTTAAGGGTTTTTCCCCGATTAGTGCCACAAAGTTTGCAGCAGCCATTGGATCCAAATTCAGCTTTTTGACCACAAAAAGTGTTCCAGTCTTATTAGCCCTTCAAACCTGAAAGTTTTCAGTCTTAACTGGGGTGTTATTCCCACGGGAAATTCACCCTTAGGGTGATGTGGCAGCTGCCATTGCAGCACCGGCGCGAGGGAACGACGTATAGGTGCAGCTTTGGAGAGGATGGCCGCGGCTCTGCAAGAGTTGACGGAGCGTCTAAGTGCTGTCATATCTGGTGGCTTTCAGACTGTGGCTGCTCGCATGCTGTCTCAGCTGGATGCCCCCCGAGACCCTCAGTGTTGCTTTCGCGGCTGGGCCCACCACAGACCACGGGGTACCTTCCAGTGTGGGGCCACAGCACCGACCTGAGCTCCCTCAGATTTCTGGTGGTGGTATTGTGCCGTCCCTGGTGAGTTATTCAGGCTCCTCGGGCCAGGATACGGATGATGCGCTCCCTCCGGCTCGCAGCATTCCTGACCCCAGACCTGTCACTCCGCCAGTGCCTCCACGCATGGTCTCGCCCGAGACAAGTCAGACTGAACCCTCCCAGGAGGGTGTTGACCAATCTCCAGCCGGCCCTTCCAGGCCCAAAGCTGCTCGAGGGCGACCTCGAAGGACATCTGCAGCTTCTACACAGGGAACACAGCAGCCTTCCCAGACCCATGAGGCAGCCACAGGGGAGACACTGAGGCCAAGTCGCAGGTTAGGCTCACGTAAGATCATCATAGGCAGTCCCTCGAAGTCAAGGATGACTTGCTTCCACTCTAAAAATGAGTTCTCAGGTGGCTGAACAGTCCAATGCGGGACCTACAGTCTCTGTCACAGGTGGATCAGACAGAGGTTGAAGGAAAGGATGGGTGGGGAGCCTGGTTTGCCGCACACTCCTTCCGCTGTCTGGGCCTGGTTTCTGCATGCTCTCGGCGACAAGACCCGAGGTGCTCAGCACCCTCCCGGATGCTCTTCCTCCACTTTGGGCAGTCTTGGGCCAGGGATTCCCAGGTGCCGGTGGAGATGTTGCACTTTATCAAGGAGACTTTCAGGGTGTCCTTGAAATATTTCCTCTGCCCACCTGGGGCTTGCTTGCTGTGTCGAGGCCCCGAGAAGAGCACTTGCTTTGGGAGTCTCTTGTCAGGCATGTGGACGATGTGGCCCACCCAGCGGAGCTGATTGAGCGTGGTCAGTGCTTTGATGTTGGCCTGATCGAGAACACTGATGTTGGTGCGTCTGTCCTCCCAATGGATTTGCAGGATCTTGCAGAGGCAGCGGTGGTGGTACTTCTCCAGCGCTTTGAGATGTCTGCTGGAAATAGCCCACGTCTCTGAGCCATATAGGAGGGCGGGTACTGCCCTGTAGACCAGAAGTTTGGTGTCAGATTTGAGTTCCTGGTCTTCAAAAACTCTCTTCCTGAGGTGACCGAAGGCTGCGCTGGCACACTGGAGGCAGTGTTGGACCTCGTCGTCGATGACTGCCCTCGCTGACAGTAGGCTCTCAAGGAATGGAAAATGGTCCACTTTGACCAAGGTCTCACTGTGGGTTTTGATAACCGGGGACAGTGCTGTGTCACGGTGTCAGGTTGGTGGAGGACCTTTGTCTTATGGATGTTTAGTGTAAGGCCCATGCTTTCGTACGCCTGGGTGAAGGTGTTGACGATGGCTTGGAGTTTGGCCTCCGAGTGTGCGCAGACACAAGCGCCGTCTGCGTCCTGTAGTTCGATGACAGAGGACGGGACGGCTTTGGATCTAGCCTGGAGGTGGCGGAGGTGGAAGAGATTCCCATTTGTTACCGCTCGGAATGAGCCCCTGGATTGAGATTTCAGTTTTTTCTCTGTGAATCTCGGGATCTCTGTTTCTCTCTCTCTCGTTTTTTCCCTCTTTTCTCCATTCCTATTTCTCTATTTCTCTCCCAATCACATTTTATCATTCTGTTTCTCATTCCCTTTCCTCACTTCTATCTCTTTCTCCTTTCTCTTTTGCTCCCTCTTTCTCACACCCTCTCTTTCCCTATCCCTCTCTCCCTTGCTCTTTCCCCCTCTCACCCTCCCTCACCCTCTCTCCCCCTCTCTCCCTCCCTCCCTTTCTCACCCTCCCTCTCTTTTCCTCTCCCTTCCTCTCCCTCTTTTACCCTCTCTCTTTCCCTTTCCCTCTCTCTCTCCCTCACCCTGTCCCTCTTTTTCCCTCCCCTTGAGTGTGGATTCTGGGCTGAACTCCTCCGGTCCATTGAAGAGGCTCCTGGACTTGTTGCTGTGCAATGCGGAGCTGGCTCCAGGATCTCCCCCAGATGATCCCGTACCGGACTTCTCTGTCAGACCAATTCAGCTGCTATTACTTTGACGAGTCTGGGGAGCTTCCGACCCATCCTCAGGTTTGGACCTTACCTTCTTGTCTCTCTCCGCTCCCACGGCTCTGAGATCTCTGCCATTCTGCACCGGCCCTAAAAGCTGGTGGGGGCACCGTCAGCTGAAGGGCCGGCTTTTTCATGCTGAAAATGGGTCTGGGGGGCAGAGCGACAGCGGTGCACACTTTTAGCGCGTCGCTACTGCCGCAAGCCCCACACCACCACGAGAGTCGGAGGTGGCCCACAACAATGCAAGACCTCCCGGGCCCAATCTAAGTCAGGGCAGTTGAGCCCAAAGCGGTGGCCATTTGATTTTGATGAATGGCCGCCACAAACGGACAGTCATGGTCCTTCCCGGGATCGTGAATTTTGGTGCCATGATCTCATGTCCGTACCCGGAGATTTTTCACATAATTTACAATAACCAGAATTTCACTATGGCCACAATAAAAGTCTGGTTTTCACAATTTGATAGGTTAGTTAACCGCAATATCTCTAATTTAATTCAGCAACATCTTAAAGTCAACACAACACAGCACAGCAAATCCCCAGTAAAGTACATCATCTTTCTTTGTGTTCTTTCTTCAGGCCCCTCTCCAAATGACTGCAAGAAATACTGAACATAACTGAAGAAAAAGTTAGCGTCCACAATGAAACAAAGTCCGTGTAACATTCGTACACAGAAGGGGTTAACAGGGGGCGGAGCTTCCCACTGAAACTGTTCATCACACACACAGGCTTTTTACAGAAACACTCCACGGAAAGTGACAGAAACTGGCAGCCTTTTGCTTGAACCATTTTCTCCTCACAACAACTACTTTCTGACGCTCTGTGAAGTTTTAACCTCTGTCTTCATTCTAACTTTGGACAAAGCGAGGGTGAACTAATGCAGAATACAGGGGGATAGTGTCATCGGGGCACCAGTCGACAGTCCCAGATTACTGCATCTGTCCCTGCTGGTTCCAACCCCAAAACCATCCCACATTCCAACCTCTGCCTACACTTACAATCATAGAAGGAGGCCATTCGGCCCATCCAGCCCTTGCTGCTCTCTGCAAGAGCACTTCAGCTAGTCCCACTCCCCCGCCCTTTCCCCGTATCCCTGCAAACTGTTCCCTTCAGGTACTTATCCAATTCCCTTCTGAAAGCCACGATTGAGTCTGCTTCCAGCACCTTTTCAGGCAGTGCATTCCAGATCCTAACCATTCACTGCGTCAAAACAGGATTTATCACAATGTTGAGCATGGGAAGGTTATAAATAACCCATGAACCGTTTGGCCCCTTTTGTATCATCATCATCATAGGCAGTCCCTCGTATCAAGGATTACTTGGTTCCACGCCAAAAAGGGATGAGTTCACAGGTGTTTCAATGAAGGACCTAATATTCCAGGTCCAGAACTACATGTTGAAGGGTGGAAGATGCCTGTGCGTGGATATTTTTAACGTGTGGTGGCCATTGCACACCAGCCAACACACGGGCTTGACAGAGCTAGGTCTTGGTCCAGTGGCAAGGATTAACCAAGACGACTGGAGACCAGCTTTGCTGCACAGACTCAGTGCGCACAACATATTGCAGTGTGGGCTGGCCCTTGCTGGCCCCGAACTCACGCCTCTCCTGGGCCCTGATCACGTCGCTCCACAATCTCTCACCGCTCCTTCGCCCTGACCTCGCCGCTCCTGCTGTACCTGCCCACGCTCCAATCACTGACCTGGGATATGGTGACATCCAATCTAGTTACCCGCTTCACAACCGTCACCCTCCTGCACGAGTACACGCTGTACCTTGCAGTGGTGTGCACCACACTGCTCCTCCTTTAAAGCCCCGACCTGCTGATGGTCTCTGCACCCTTTTGTATCAGACCCCTCATCAAAGGGACTTGAAGCCATTTAAATACATCTCTGTATATGACCGCGTCCAATGCAAATTGTGATGCTTGAAGAGCGAGGACATATTTCTCTGAAGTCTCATCTCGTTCAGAGTGTGATAATGGCCATGGAAGAATAATTTACTGTAACGCGGCAGTGTTAAAGGTCAGAGAAATACAGGTCGCCATCCTAAAATCTCTGACTCAAATATACCCCTTGATCTGAGATGCCAACTGTTCGGGAATGGATGTTCTTATATATAAATTAATCAGATATTCCACGTGGTAATAGGGTTCAAAGGCATTTATTGACTTTCATAGGAATTAAGCATAAAATGATTATTACCAATAATCAGACATATACAATAATAATTAATATCAATAATCACCCATATACAATAACTATTATTACCAATAATCACCCATGTACAATGATAACTATTAATACCAATAATCACCCATGTACAATGATAACTATTATTACCAATAATCACCCATATACAATGATAACTATTATTACCAATAATCACACATATGCTTGGGACGCTTGTGGTACAAGACCGGAGAATATCACCGGGTCACAGGTTTCGAGCTCGAGGGGATCAGCTGGCCAAGCCTTGTCGAATTCTGAAGTATCTATTGTAACAACCCTCTTTTTATCCCTTTCTTTCACTCTCGCTACGTGAGGGTCCACGTGTTTCAAAGTATTACCTCATCCAATTAGTCGCAGTAACTCCAGTTTTAACAAGAATAACTTCCCATAACTTGACTCACTCCTGGATTTTCCAGATCTGTGGCAGGTGCCTTTTCAAGGCTGGAGCTAACAGAGAGAGTTTTGTGGCCTCTCCTTATCAGTGAAAATACTGTCGGACTGGAATCCCTTTCACTGACTGAACATTGCTCACAGAAACTCCCTGAAACCTCAAGTTAATATGAGGAATTTAACCATGATTGATGCAGTCCTGCCTGACACTAGTATAATTCACGACTGATATTAATGCAGATGTGCTCATCACTATTGTGATTCATCACAGAGATTAAAACCACTACAATTATATAATTAAAGCATTAAAATTCTACAACTGAAGGGGACAATCAATTGTAACTCAACAAATTGCAGCAAACTGACCAAAAGCAGCTGTGTTTAGCGTCAGTGACAGACCCTTACAGAGAAAAGCACAAAGACCCCACGGATCTTTAAAAGTAGCAAGGCACCGAGTTCCTGACATCATCAGAGGGGGAGACCTGGGCATGACATCATCAGACGGTGCCGGAAATGATGTCATTGGGGGTAGGACCAGACTTGAAAACGTCAGAGAGGCAGACTTGGAAATGACATCATAGAGGGGCAGGGCTGGAAGTGACATAGCAGAGGGGAACAGGAAATGACAGCATTTCAACCCACCTCCCCCAACCCAGAAGTGACATCATCAGAGCCACAGTTTTGGAAATGACATAATCTGTGACCCCCAACCCGGAAATGACCTGTTTAGGAAGGCCACTCAAAACCGAAAGTGACATCGCGGTATTCCCGAGACTGGAAGTGACATCACCGAGTCTCCGATACCAGGATTAATTTAACAGTTTTAGGGATTTGTTTCCACAATAAAATGCTGGAAACACGGGTTCAGTGAATGTGGTGTGAAATGTGTGTAAATGTGTCAGTGAGTCAGTGACCTGGTGAAATGACACAGTCCCAGCCTCGTAGTCCAACTGAACTCGGATCCTGCTCCCAGACCCGATCTGTCGGAGGTGAGTGTCCCGGGAATTGTGCCGGGCCCTGAGAGAAACACAAAGATCACCATAATAATATAAACCCCAGGATTTACTGCTGCCCCCAAGGTAAAACCCTCCCCCCTCCCTCTCTACACTCCCACACACAATCCCTATTCCCCAGCGATTCCCATCAGTCTCCACATCCCAGGAATGGGATCCTGAGGAGAAGCTCTGGGAGCAGAGGACTTGGGGTTGGTCTTTAAACCTCTCTGGGTGAGGTGGGTAGGGCTGTTTCTGTCCAGTCCGTGTTACTGATCTCAGATCATCAGACAGAACCAAGTTCCAGTTTGCTGTCTTTGGATCCAGGCCCATCGGTGACCTTTGCCCTAGAGAGGAGAGAAGAGATTGGTCAGACAGGGTTATTCCACTCAGATCAATGATTGACAGCTGCAGGGTCGGAGTGTCAGTATTTCCCAGACAGTGCCAGCCCCATATTACCAGTCAGTGTGATCCCCGTTTCAGATTATAAACACACCTTGGGATATTCCCGTTCTCCCTCTGATCCCAGTCGACTGCTTGATGGCGATCAATGGGACAGGGGCTGCCCCAGAGGAGCTGTGTGGGGGAGGAGTTACAGTCGATGAGCCCCTGTATTCGGTGGAAGCTGGCCCTGTAAACAAAGCACATGGTGATTGGGAATTGTGACACAGCGAGGTCCCACCTCCTTCATATTACTCGATGGGGGGGTTATATATTCCATACTTATATATTCCTACATTACAACAGTGAGTACGCTTCAAAAATAGAACTTCATTGTCTGTAAAGCACTTTGGGGTTCCTGAGGTTCTGACAGGTGCTATATAAATGCAAGTCTTTCCATCTCTTACTAAACTCTTTAATAATACTGGCAGCCATTGAGGGTCGGTGTCCCTTTAAGGGCCACTCTGATTGGCAGTGTGTAACCCCGCCCCTACCTGGCCCACGGTGGGTGAAGCTCTGGCCCATTACAGTGAGGAATGTTTAAAGCAGGTGTCACTGGGGACTGAGGATTAATCTCAGGCTCCTGATCCACAGACACAGGGAGCTGATATTAAAGTTCGGGATATTCCCAGCTGTCTGAACACAACTAACCCCACCTGCTCTCAGTGCCTTATATTGGAGAAAAGCTGCACCATCTTATTGATGATTCCCAATATGTCTGAGTGGTACTTTTCCCATCCATTCAGCCTCTCCTGGATAAGTTGCGATATATTGGACAGGTTCAGGGTGAGCGCTGGAACATCTGGGTCTGTGACTCTCTGAGTCTCCGTCACTGTGGAATGAAAGAGGAGAGAATGTTTTTATCAGTGGGGACATCTCAGATCAGAAACCCAAAGGGGATCGAGTGATCAGTGCAACAAGCTGCCCCCCTTCTAATGCTGGTCCTGACACCCCGCAGCAACCCATCCGGAAAATGGCAGAATCCCGGGATTTGCCGTCTCCCTACATTCACACTGATCTCCACACGTGCAGTGGGATCCTGGTTTGCTGCCACTTCAGCTCAGTTTGTGATTTTCAAAGCCGTCTGTGTTCAGTCCAGTTTCTCTGTACTGGAGCCTCATCTTTCCATTATTGATCATTATTATTATCCCGAGGGTCTCCAGTCTGTGCCCCCCCTCTCTGCAGGAACATACTCACTACAATCATGTGAAGTGAGGAGAGGAGAAGGAACGGCCTCCCAGGGACCTGGGGTCGGTGGGATTCCCTCACAGACATCTCGATTTTAACCCCACGCCCCCCGATGGGTGGGACAGGGGTTAAAACATCAGAGTGACTATTTGCACCGTGTTGTTTCTGCGCCTGTGTCCTCTGGACTCTGCCCCCGACGCCTTTCGCACAGGCGCAGACTCCTCGGCCCTGGAACCGGAAGTGGGCCCCACAACGAGCACGTTGTGCTGCTGTGCTGCTGGTCTTCTGACGGGTCAGTATAGAGGCTGCTGCTCAAACATTTCCTGCCGCTGAAGCCTGGGGCTGGATTTGTTTCCAGCTGTTGCATTATTGGGAACATTTTCGTGGCCTTCTGTGGGAGAAAAAACATCGGCAGTAGTGTGAGAGAGAGATAGCGGGGAGAGAGAGACAGACACGGGGAGTGACAGAGAAAGGATGGGGGGGACAGAGAGAGACAGGATGGGGGGGAGAGACACATGGGGGGGAGAGAGAGACACACTCGGGGGGGGGCGGGCGGGAAGAGAGGGAGACACAGATGTGGAGAGAGTGCGACATTTGGGGCAGGGGGAGAGAGAGACACGGTGGGGGAGAGAGAGCGACACACACACAGGGGTGTGGGGGAGAGACAAAGGATGGGGGGAGAGAGAGAGAGACACGGATGGACGGGGTGGGCAAGAGAGACATGGGGGGTGTGGGGGGAGGGAGACACACACAGGGGAGGGGGAGAGACACATGGGGGCAGAGGTTGAGAGAGATACGGGGGGGCGCGATTGGAGAGAGACACGGTGGAGAGAGAAACACAGGCGGGCGGGAGGGCGAGCAAAAGAGCGGGAGGACAAGCGACACGGTGGGCAAGAGGCACGGTTGGGGACAGAGACACACGGTGGGGAGTGACAGTCACGGGGAGGAAGAGAGAGACACGGGGAGAGAACGAGAGATGGTGGGGTGACGGGAGAGAGAGAGTGCAACATGGGGGCAGGGGTTGAAAGAGACACGGATGGGGGAGAGAGACAGAAAGAACGGGGCGGGGGGTGGGGGAGAGAGACACCTGGAGAAGGAGAAGATAGACCCGGGGGGGAGGGGGGAGAGAGAGCGAGACACTGGGGGGGGGGGGGGTCGGGCGGCAGGGGAGCGAGACACAGGGCGGGGTGGGGAGGAGATAGAGACAAGGGGGGTAGAGAGAGTCATGGGGGGAAGATAGAAAAAGGACGAGGGGACAGAGAGAGTTGGTGGGAGGGGAGAAAGACACGGGAGGGAGGGGGAAACGGGGGTGGGAGATAGAGTCATGGGGTAGGGGGAGAGAGAGAAAGGTTGGAGGGACAGAGAGACGGGGGGGGGGTTGAGAGAGAGAGAGTCATGGGGTGGGGAGAGAGCGACATGGAGGCGGGGGGTGATAGAGAACGATTTGGTGGCAGGAAAAGAGAGCAAAAGGACGGGGGAAGAGAGAGAGAGAGACAAGTGAGGGCGGTCGGGGAGGAAGAGAGACACACACTCGGGGAGGAGGGGGAGTGGGAGACACACACACTCTGGGAGGGGGGGGAAGACACACACTCAGGGAGGGGGGAGAGGGAGACACGCACTCGAGGAGGAGTGAGTGGGAGACACACACTCAGGGAGGGGTGAGAGGGAGACACACACACAGGGAGGGGTGAGAGGGAGAGAGACACACTGGAGGGGAGAGAGGGAGACACACACTCGGGGAGGGGGGAGAGGGAGACACGCACTCAGGGAGGAGTGAGTGGGAGACACACACTCAGGGAGGGGTGAGAGGGAGACACACACACAGGGAGGGGGGAGAGGGAGAGAGACACACTGGAGGGGAGAGAGGGAGACACACACTCGGGGAGGGGTGAGTGGGAGACACATACTCAGGGAGGGGTGAGTGGGAGACACACACTCAGGGAGGGGGGGAGGGAGACACACACTCATGGACGGGGGAGAGGGAGAGACACGGGGGAAGAGAGACACGGGGGGAGAGAGAGAGAGACACACTGGAGGGGAGAGAGGGAGGCACACACTCGCGGAGGAGGGAGACCCCGAGTGTGTGTCTCTCTCTATCCCCGCCAACATGTCACTCTCTCTCCTCCTCCCTCGTGTCTCTCTCTCCTCCTGCCCCCGTGTCTCTCTCCTCCTGTACCCGTGTATCTCTCTCCCCGCCTTTGCCTCTAGCTGTCATCCCCACCCCCCGTATCTCTCTCTTTCCCCTGATGACTCTCCCCGCTGTATCGCTCTAACCCCCCCATGTATCTCTCTCCCCCCGCCCCCCCGTGTCTCTCTTCCCCCCCATAACTCTCTCTCCCACGCCATGTCCCTCCCCCCCCACCGGCCATGTCTCTCCCCCCGCCCCCTTGTGTCTCTCTTCCCCCCTGTGTCTCTCTCTCCCCCCTGCATCTCTCTCTCCCCACCCCGTGTTTCTCTCTCCACCCCCCGCATCCCTCTCTTCCTCCCCATGACTCTCTCCCCCTCTGCCCCCATGTCGATCTCTCTCCATCGCCCCCCCCAGTGTGTCTCTCAACCCCTGCCCCCATGTCAGTCTCTCCCCCTGGCGTGTCTCTCTCTCTCCTCACGTGTCCCTCGCCCCACCTCCCCCCCATCTTTTCTCTCTCCCCCCCCCATGACTATCTCTGCCCCCATATCTCCCTACCTCTTCCCCCTCTCTGTGTATCTTCCCCCCTCTGCCACGCCCCTCCCCTGTATGTGTGTCTCTCTCTCTCTCCCCCCGCGTCTCTCTCACCCCGCCCATGTCTCTCTCCCCTGCCATCTCTCCCTCTCCCCCCTCACCTTCTCCCCCTCCCCGAGTGTGTGGGGAGACAGAGAGAGACACGAGGAGGGAGAGAGGGAAACGGGGGTGTGAGAGAGAATCATGGGAGGGGGGTGAGAGAGAGAGACACGGGGGAGGAGAGAGAGAGGGATGGGAGGAAGAGGGACAGAGGGAGAGAGCCACGTGGAGAGAGAGAAACACGGGGCAGAGGGGGACAGAGAAAGACAGGGTGAGATGAAAGAAAGAGAGAGACAGGGGGGAGGAGAGAGAGAGAGAGATGGGGGCGAAGAGGGACAGAGAGAGAGAAACACGGGGCGGGGGGGAGGGACACGGTGGGGAGAGAGAGACACAGGGATGGGAGAGAGATACGGTGGGGTGGGGGGAGCGACATGTGGGCAGGGGTTGAGAGAGACACGGATGTGGGGGACAGAAAGGGGAGGGGGGGACAGAAAGGACGGGGGGGACAGAGAGAGACGGGGGGAGGGGGAGATAGACCCAATGGGGAGGGGGAGATAGACCCAGAGGGGGGGGAGAGAGACACAGCGGGAGGGGGGGGGAGTGGGAGAGACACTGGGGGGTCGGGCAGCGGGGGAGCGAGACACAGGCGGGGGGGAGGAGATAGAGACACGGGGGGTGGGGGGGGGAGGGTGGAGAGAGATACGGGGTGGGAGAGAGAGACACGGGCGTGGTGAGAGACACTGGGGAGAGAGAGAGAGACACGGGCGTGGTGAGAGACACGGTGGGGGAAGAGAGAGACACGGGCGTGGTGAGAGACACGGTGGGGGAAGAGAGAGACACGGGCGTGGTGAGAGACACGGGGGGGGGAGAGAGAGACACGGGCGTGGTGAGAGACACGGGGGGGGGGAAAGATAGAGACACGGGCGTGGTGAGAGACATGGGGGGGGAGAGAGAGACACGGGCGTGGTGAGAGACACTGGGGGGAGAGAGAGAGACACGGGCGTGGTGAGAGACACGGTGGGGGGAGAGAGAGACACGGGCGTGGTGAGAGACACGGGGGGGGGGGGAAAGATAGAGACACGGGCGTGGTGAGAGACACGGTGGGGGGAGAGAGAGACACGGGCGTGGTGAGAGACACGGTGGGGGGAGAGAGAGACACGGGCGTGGTGAGAGACACGGGGGGGGAAAGATAGAGACACGGGCGTGGTGAGAGACACGGTGGGGGGAGAGAGAGACACGGGCGTGGTGAGAGACATGGGGGGGGGGGAGAGAGAGAGACACGGGCGTGGTGAGAGACACGGGGGGGGGAGAGAGAGAGAGACACGGGCATGGTGAGAGACATGGGGGGGGAGAGAGAGAGACACGGGCGTGGTGAGAGACACGGGGGGGGTGTGTGGAGAGAGAGACATGGGGGGGGGAGAGAGAGACAAGGGGAGGGAAAGCGAGACACACACAGGGGAGGGGCGTGGCGGGGGGAGAGAGAGACACAGAGAGGGGGAAGAGGAAGAGAGACACAGGACAGAGATAGTCATGGGGGGGGGAGAGAGAGAGAAAGGCCGGGGAACAGAGAGAGACGGGAAATGGGGGGGGAGAGAGACAGAGAGACACGGAAGGGGGGGTGGAGGTGGGGTGTGAGACACGTGAGGGGAAATAGAGACATGGTGGAGCGGGGGAGAGAGACTGACACCGGGGCAGGGGTTGAGAGAGACGTGGTAGGATTAGAGAGAGATTGACATGGGGGCCGAGGGGGAGAGAGACGCAGGGGTAGGAGAGGAACAGATCTGGGGAAGAGAGAGAGAGATGCGGAGGAGGGGGGGAGAGAGAGAGAGACACGGTTGGGAGTGGGGGGCGGCGGGGAGAGAGATGGGTGGGGGAGCGAGAGAGACACGGAGGGGGAGGAGAGACATGGGGGCGGGGAGAGAGAGGAGAGAGACACGGCGAAGGTGGGGAGAGAGACTCGGGGGAAGGGGAGAGAGACTCGGGGGAGGGGGAGAGATACACGGGAGAAAAGGGAGAGAGACACATGGGAATGTTAGAGAGATACGGTGGGGAGAGTCATGGGGGAAAGAGAGAGACACGGGGGTGGGTGAGGAGAGAGAAACGAGGGAGGGGGAGAGAGAGAGACGGGGGAGGGAGAGAGATCGACATGGGGGCAGAGGGGGAGAGAGTGACAAGTTGGCGGGGATAGAGAGAGAGACACACACTCAGGGTTGGTGGGGGGCGCGTGGGAGGCTTGAGGAGGAAGAGAGAGACACGGTGGGGGGGAATAGAATGACATGCGGGGGTGGGGAGAGAGAGACAGACAGGGGAGGGGGAGAGAGAGAGACACACACTCAGGGCAGGAGAGGGAGGGACGGCGGGGTGCGGTGGGGAGACAGAGAGAGACACGAGGGGGGAGAGAGAGAGACGGGGTCGGGGAACAGAGAGACACAGGGGGGTGGGAAGAGAGAGACGGCGGGGACAGAGTGAGACGGGGGGGAGCGCGAGACACGGGGGGGTGTGGGGAGAGAGAGACGCGGGCGTGGAGAGAGACACACACGGCAGGGGCGTGGCGGGTGGGGAGAGATACACAGAGAGGAGGAAGAGAGACTCGGGGCAGAGATAGTCATGGCGGGGGGAGAGAGAGAGAGAGGACGGGGGAACAGAGAGAGACAGGGAGTGGCGGGGGAGAGGGAGAGAGAGACGCGGTGAGGTGGGGGGGAAGTGGGGTGTGAGACACGCGAGGGGAGAGACTGACATGGGGGCAGGGGTTGAGAGAGACGTGGGGGGGTTGGAGAGAGATCGACATGGGGACAGAGAGGGAGAGAGACACGGGGGTAGGAGAGGGAGAGACCTGGGGAAGAGAGAGAGATGTGGGGGAGGGGGGAGAGAGAGAGACACGGCGGGCAGAGAGATGGGTGGGGGGGGGCGGTGAGAGATGGGGGAGAGAGATGGCGGGGAGAGAGAGGAGAGAGACAAGGCGAGGGTGGGGAGAGAAAGACATGGGGGAGGGGGGAGCGACACATGGGAATGTTAGAGAGATATGGCGATGAGAGTCATGGGGGGAAAGAGAGGGACACGGGGGGTGGGGGGGGAGTGACAGCTAGAGGCAAAGGGGGGGAGACAAAGACACGGGGGCAGGGGGAGAGAGACACGAGGGAAGGGGGAGAGAGACATGAGGGCGAGGGAGAGAGACATGAGGGAGGGGGAGAGAGAGAGACACGGGGGAGGGAGAAAGATTAACATGGGGGCAGAGGAAGAGAGAGAGTGACATGTTGGAGGGGATAGAGAGAGACACACACTCGAGGTGGGGGGGTGTGTGGGAGGCTTGGGGAGGAAGAGAGAAATACGGGTGAGGGAATAGAACGACATGGGGAAGAGGGAGAGAGACACACACTCGGGGCAGGAGAGAGGGAGGGATGGCAGGGGGGGGGGTGTGGAGACAGAGAGAGACACGAGGGGGGAGAGAGAGACGGGGGGGATCACGAGACACGGGGCGGGGGTGGGGAGAGAGAGACACGGGCATGGAGAATGACACGTGTAGGAGGGGAGAGATACACATGGTGGGGTTAGAGAGTTACGGCAGGGAGAGTCATGGGGGGAAAGAGAGAGACGGGGGGGTGGGGAGAGGACAACTGGAGGCAAAGGGGGAGAGAAAGACACGGGGGCAGAGGTTGACAGAGACACGGCGGCAGGGGGAGAGAGACACGGGGGCAGGGAGAGAGAGAGAGACATGTTGGCGGGGATAGAGAGAGACACACACTCGGGGTGGGGGGGGAGTGCGTGGGAGGCTTGGGGAGGAAGAGAGAGACATGGAGAGTTGAAATAGAATGACATGGGGGAGGTTGGAGAGAGAGGCACATGGGGGAGGGGGAGAGAGACACGGGGGGGAGAGAGAGACAAGAGGGGGGGAGAGAGAGAGACAAGGGGGAGAGAGAGAGAGACAAGGGGGGGAGAGAGAGAGACAAGGGGGGGAGAAAGAGAGACAGGGGGGGAGAGCGAGAGACAAGGGGGGAGAGAGAGTGACACGGGGGGAGAGAGAGAGACACGGGGGGAGAGAGAGAGACAAGGGAGGGAGACAGAGAGACAAGGGGGGGAGAGAGAGAGACACGGGGGGAGAGAGAGAGACAAGGGGGAGAGAGAGAGAGAGACAAGGGGGGGAGAAAGAGAGACAGGGGGGGAGAGCGAGAGACAAGGGGGGAGAGAGAGTGACACGGGGGGAGAGAGAGAGACACGGGGGGAGAGAGAGAGACAAGGGGGGAGAGAGAGTGACACGGGGGGAGAGAGAGAGACACGGGGGGAGAGAGAGAGACAAGGGGGGAGAGAGAGAGACAAGGGAGGGAGAGAGAGAGACAAGGCGGGAGAGAGAGAGACAAGGGGGGGAGAGACTGACATGGGTTGAGAGAGACGCGGTGTGGTTGGAGAGAGATCGACGTGGGGGCAGTGGGGAAGAGAGACGCTGGGGTAGGAGAGGGAGAGACCTGGTGAAGAGAGAGAGATGCGGGGGAGGGGGGGGAGAGAGAGAGACACGGGGGGTGGGGGGTGGGGAGAGAGATGGGGGGAAAAAAGGGAGTCACGGGGCGGGTGAGAGAGAGACATTGGCGGGGGAGAGAGAGACTCGGGGATGAGAGAGAGAGACACGAGGGGCGAGAGACATCGGGGGGAGAGAGAGGAGGGAGACATGGCAGGGGTGGGGAGAGAAAGACATGGGGGAGGGGGGAGAGAGACACGGGGGGAGAGAGACACGGGGGAGGGGGGAGAGAGACATGGGGGGAGAGATAGAGACACGGGGGAGGGGGAGAGAGACACGGGGGACTGGGGGAGAGAGACAAGGGGGAGGGGGAGAGAGACATGGGAGGCGGGGGGAGAGAGACGAGGGGAAGGGGAGAGAGACACGGGGGAGGGGGAGAGAGACACGGGGGGCAGGGGGAGAGAGACAAGGGGGAGGGGGAGAGAGACATGGGGGAGGGGGAGAGAGACACGGGGGGCAGGGGGAGAGAGACAAGGGGGAGTGGGAGAGAGACATGGGAGGCGGGGGGAGAGAGACAAGGGGAAGGGGGAGAGAGACACGGGGGAGGGGGAGAGAGACATGGGAGGCGGGGGAGAGAGACAAGGGGGAGGGGGAGAGAGACATGGGAGGCAGGGAGAGAGAGACACGGGGACGGGGGGGGGGTGAGAGACATAAGGGGAATTCTATTGGGTTAAAAGAACCTATATGTAATCTATAATCGTTGTGATTGGCTTGTGTCCAGCCGTGATGGGCTGTGTAACTGTAGTAAACTGTTTGTAACTGTTGTGAAACATATAAAAGTGAATGTAACCCTTTGTTCTGTGGAGAGAAGCCTGGACTCAGTCTTGTGATTTCCTCCCCGCTAAGCGTAATAAAGGCCGCATCAGCATTGGAACCGACTCTGAGTGTTGAGTGATTCTTCTGAGAAAACACTAACGCTAACAGTGGCGTAGTCGGCAGGATTTCCCGGAGTCGCTGGACGCCCTTGGAAAAACCCGGGTGAGTATAAAAAAAAACGATTTTTAAGTATGAAGGGTGCGGAAGGTGGAAGCTGGTTGATCGACACGAGGAGACGGTCTAATATCTCAAACGCCTAGCCTGAGCCTGAATTAAGAGGACTTTTGTCCCACGTGACGGCCAGGAACCAAGTAGGCGTAGGGAACACACTTAGACCGTGGGATCGTGATACCGAGAGACATCTTCCGGACCCAGTAGTGTCATTTGAAATACCCCGGAGTAGAACCAAGCGGTGTACAGCGGCTAACGGAATCCAAACCTGTGAACAGGGTCGGACCAACGGACCGAGCGGTGGTAGGTAGTCGTTAAGGATACGTAGAGCACTGCGGGAAATTGCTTAAACGCGTTTTAAGAATTGTATAAGTTTGTGTAACAGCAGAACTTGTGACCTGACAGTAGCCAAGAGACAGTTTACTACAAGTCGCGCTAGAAAGAAAGCGGACCTCTGAGAGTAGATTCCTAACGGTACTAGTCCTACCCAGGAATGGCCATGAAAACAAGTAAACTCGAGTGGGGACCAGAAGGGTCGCTTACCCGCCACCTGGCAGAAAAACAAAAGAAGCTAATCGAAAAAATGATTAAAGCAGGGTGGAATCCTCAGGAACTAGTTATGTGAGGAATTATTTAGATAAAACTATGAATTCCCTGAAAGGTCATGGATCCAAAAATAGAGCCGGCCAAAACAAGAAGAGAGACTGTTGTAAATGTCTGATCGTTGAGTGAGAAGTGTGTGTGATTTTTGACTGCAGAATGAATTTTTTTAATGTTTTCATGTTCCGAAAGCCTGGTTGGAAGAGGAATGCAAGTGTCTGTTTATTTTAGAAACAGTGTGAAAGTCTTTTTTTAACCCTTTGTAATGTTGTCCTGTATGTGGGAAGTTTTAAGACATTTAAGTTAGAAACGCAGGTGTGGATTTATTCGGATGATAAGTTACGGAGCTAGGAAAATAAACAAATAAAGGATAGGTTTGTTGGGCAAAAGATTTATTTGACACGCTCACTTACTTGCCGAAAGAAAACATGCAATGATTGATTGGGTTGAAAGACATAAATTTAGTCTCGGAATGAGATAAAGAATGCTTTAAAAAAAAAGAGCTTCTAGCAAAAAAAAAAAGTTTTAAATAAAGATTGAAATTACAAAGTTTGAATTGGGATTTTGAGATATTCAGAGAAGACACAGAAAATACTGAGGTGGATTCAAAAAAAAAAATTATTAAATTAAATCTGATCAGGTCAAACTTCTGGGCGAGTGGCGAGCTATCTGCGAAGGTGTAAAAGGGACTTTTGAAAAATGTTAAAAAACAGCAAGCTTTAGTAACGAGTTTGAAACTGGAGCATTTTGAGATATCGAAAGGCAGCCCTCAAACTCTCAAAGCTGGACTCCATTCCAGTTATGGAGAAAAAGAAAAAGATAAAGACGCCACTTTGAAAGTAAACAAATGATTTTAAATTAACAAGTTACGAACCCTCCGTGTAAAATACAAAACCTAATTTGAAGAAAGAAAAAAAAAATGTAACGGACTAAATGGAAAAAGACATAACTTACTAAATACTAGTTGATGTTTGCTGTGAAAAAGATATTGGTTTAATTAGAAGGAAAAAAAAAATTGGAATAAGTAAAAAACACTCTACATGGATTCGAATTTTAAATTATGAAAAAGTTTCAATGCAGTTTGAAAAGATTTCCAAAATGGACAGTGTTTATTAAAAAAGTCCCGAACAGTCTAAACAAGCAGGAGGGTTTTGAAGATAACGAGGAGAAAGAGAGAAATAAAAAAAAACAGAATTGAATTTCAGTAAACAAAATTGCTATTGTATGTGTGGTCTTGTTTTAAAACAATTAAAAAAAAAAAATTCTTTGGCAAGTACTTGAATTAGAAGTTAAGAAAACATTGGAGTTTACTCTAATGATTAATGCTGTTTTTAACGGATTCCTAATTTCGAAGCCAGTTTTGAAGGCACAAAGACTTTTTTCAGATGATTACGTGAAGTCACGTAATGACATCAGGTCTTCTTACAAACCTGGAAAGGAGTTAACCCTTTCCATTGACAGCCGTTTTACACTGAACATTATTAATTTGGATTTCTTAATAGGAAAAAAAAGACTCACCTAACAGAGGAAACAAAAATAAAAACAGAACTAGCTTATGTAATAATACTTGCCTGATACAATAAAGAAATAGATACTCAATAAAACAAATTGAAGAGTTAAAAGCTAAGATAAACAGGCTGGAAGAGATAACGGGACTAGACGGATAGTGCAGTGCGCAGCCATAGCACCATCACCTCTGGCAATAGAGCCAATGTACCCCACGGTGGGTAGGTGTAGTCCACAAACCCAACCTAACGGTAAAGCAGACAGCGATGTTTGGAGGAATAGCTTTGGCCTTGGTCATAATAGGAGTTTGGGTAATATTTAAGTGGGTAAAGACATGGGCGCACGCCCTACAGATTCAGCTCAAAATGGTTCGATTATAACCTTGTGCTTCTGATTTTGCAGGGTGACAGGGACACTCATAGAGCAAAAAACTTAACCCCTGGTGACGACCAGGCCGTCTGTTTAAAATTACAGATAATACTCACCGGAATGGGAATACGAAAGGCGCTACTCGTAATATGGATAGCCCTGCGACATGCACGTACCCTGGGCAACACCGACGGACAGCAGAGCACACTGGAAATAAACAACTACATGAACTATGGAGTCTTGTTTAATTTAACGGACGGAATGTGCATCCCAGCAGCCAAGGACTGGAGCAAGGACAGGACTTATTTTAATGCATGGTTACAAGTGAATCCTAATAAGAATCCTAATAAGAATAAGAGTATGTGTACAGTGCTCCACGGGTATAAGGAGCAGATGTATTAAACGGAGGGATGTCAAAGGGCCTGATGAATGTACTTTCGGCATAATTTGCACGCCTCCGGGACAATCCCAGCAATCAGTCATCCGCAAGAAGGGAATGGGGCTGTGTGGGTATTACGAGGAGGCGGGGACGGCTGCAATATCATTGTATGTATGTTTCTCACCCCCTCCGACACCGCGCCCCATAAGAATCACTACATTGCCCGAGGAACTGCCTTGCCCCATAACTACGAAGGGACCAGAGAATGGGATTGTAATGTACAACGAGGGGGAACTGTTGTATGATAATGTTAAACATGAAATTGTGCCTGTTCTGATCAATATTTCAGGCATCCAGATGCCGGAATACTGTACAGAACAGTCAAGGAAGATGTACAATGTATTAAGTAAAGTTGTAATGCAGCAGGCTGCCGATGCAATGGGTGCCAGTAGGTTCCGGGGACAGGGGTTAGCCCCCAGGATGAAGAGGGAAATAGTTAATGATGTTGCTACCGTTTTCAATACAGGGACCTCCGTAGTGAACTCGATAGACATACAAGGATTAAATGAGAGGGTGGAACAGCTTAGAGGGGTGATGAAGGGGTTATTGGAGAGGGTGGAGCAAAACCAGGAAGACCAAGCCAACCTAGGAAAGGAGGGTGCCAAAATTCAGCTGGATGGCATCTCAGTCCTGGAAGCTCACGCCAGAACCATCAATCACCTCATTGATAGAGAACAGGAAGATACAGGGAAAGCAAAGACAGGGGCAACTCTGTCACGCTTATGGTCTGTGGATGGTGGGACAGATCCGCCACAATCTCGACCAGATCCAACGCGGGGAAGTACCCGATTGGATAGACAGTTCGCATTGAGCTCAGTTGGCTAACCAAAGGGGGACACTGGATAATTGTACTCTGAAGGGACTGACCAGAGTATACCCAGCAATTCCAGATTGCCAGATGTAGGACTACCGGGATAGGGATAGTCCTGATGATCCCTATAGCCACGCCGGACTCAGGGCCGTTCCCCCTATACCAACGAGAGAATATCGGAATAATACGGGAAAATGTCTCCATACGCTACTACCTGACCACCACCTCTGCCGTTCGTCGAAACAACATACTTACCGGGATTTCCCTAGCAGAATGCAAGCAAAGGGGGGAGATCACGGTATGCCCTCACCTGGTGGGCCGAGGGGAGCTAGACGAGTGCGGGTTTAACCGAACCGAAGGGTGTGTACTAGAAATAGTGCCCGCACACATGCACTTCGCGAGGGCAGGCTACGGAGGGAAGGGAAGATACTGCGTCTCTACTACTGAGTAGAGTATAATGACCTGCAGTGCCCTATACCACAGCCAAACTTTTGCTTTACACCACTACGACCTGTCGCGATCGGGCAAGCGCATTTCACCCAGGTTAGGTGCCGGAAGTCCGAAGTTATTGAGGTAACCGATCAGCTCCATGATCATTTACAGGATTATGACGAACCAGATCAGGTCCTTATCCCACATCTAACCGAAGTATTACGAGAGTTGAGGTCAATCCGTAAAGCTCTACCACCAACTACAAACTAAAATCAAAGTACTGGAAGAAGATACCGAGGTAGACTTACAAAGTCAGAGTTGGTGGAGAAAAGTCTGGGACTGGGGAATAAATGTGAACATCCACCCATGGATTCAAATAATTTCACATATACTGGTCGGGATACAATTGATCTTAGCAATAACATGGGGCGTAATGGCCTGCCAGGCATGCAGACACCACGCACAATGAAGACGGACAAATCACCGTTCCCCGGATACTAAACAAGCCTGTTTAATAAAGGGGCAGGAGGATTTGGCCTTTGTCAATTCGATTTAAGCAACCGGGACTCCTGAAACCGCGTGACTGGCCAGCACGTTGAGGCAGGGAGTACCGGGCCGTGCACAAAATCTAATAAAGGTCGAATGGTCGGTTAAAAGGGGACTAGGACTAGTCCCTTTACCGAAAGGGGGAGTTGTTGTCGGAGGTAGGCACCTTTAGAATATACCAGAATACTAGACATTAGGCACCTGCTAGATATATCTAAACGCATATAAGTTTAAAGTGGCCACACATAAAATGGCTGCCTAGGCATGATGGGAAATCAGGTAGTCAAGCTGTGAACTGTTGAATGTTCAATGACCGAGCAATAACCCTATGAGGCCCACTATAGGAATGCCTTGGATGCAGGATAAGAATAATGAGGAGAGAACCCATCTCCCGTATTCAAGGCCATAAACCAATTCATTCCCCAGGAAGAAAGAGATAAGAGAACCCATCTCCTGTAAACAAGGTTATAAACCAATTATTTCTCCAAGAAGAAAGAACTAGTGAGAGAACCTATATCAATCAGCCCAAGCTGACAAGAGACGAACACATGGTTCCTGAGACATAAGGGGAATTCTATTGGGTTAAAAGAACCTATATGTAATCTATAATCGTTGTGATTGGCTTGTGTCCAGCCGTGATGGGCTGTGTAACTGTAGTAAAACATATAAAAGTGAATGTGACCCTTTGTTCTGTGGAGAGAAGCCTGGACTCAGTCTTGTGATTTCCTCCCCGCTAAGCGTAATAAAGGCCGCATCAGCATTGGAACCGACTCTGAGTGTTGAGTGATTCTTCTGAAAAAACACTAACACTAACACGGGGGAGGGGGAGAGAGACACATGGGAATGTTAGAGAGATACGGTGGGAAGGGTCATGGGGGGAAAGAGAGAGACATGGTGGGTGGTGGGGGGGCGGGGGGCAGCTAGAGGCAAAGGGGGGGAGAGAAAGACATGGGGGCAGGGGGAGAGAGACACGGGGGAGGGGAAGAGAGAGACATGTTGGCGGGGATAGAGAGAGAGACACACTCGGGTTGGGGGGGGCGGAAGAGCGTGGGAGGCTTGGGGGGGAAGAGAGAGACTCGCGGGGGGGAGAGAGACAGGGGGGGAGGAGAGGGACACGTGGGAGGGGAGAGAGATAGGGGGCAGTGGGAGAGAGAGAGGCACACACATGGGGAGTGGGAGAGAAGAGGGAGCGAGGGAGAGTCGCACGGTCAGAAAGGGAAACACGGGGGGAGGGTGAAAAAGGGCGGGGGAGAGTGACACGGGAGAGAGAGAGAGAGACATGGGGGGGAGGGAACAGAGAGCGACATGCGGAGGAAGAGAGAGATATGGTTGGGGGAGGGGGGGAGAGAGAGACACGGGGGAAGGGGGGAGAGAGCGACATGGGGGAGAGAGAGAGAGAGAGATGACGGGGCGAGAGAGAGATGCAGGGGGAGAGAGAGATGCGGGAGGACAGAGACTGATATGGGGGCAGTGCAGGAGAGAGACACGGGGAGGGGGATAGAGAGAGAGAGAGACGGGGGAGAGAGACCCGGGGGAGAGAGAGACGTGGGGGGAGAGAGAGATGCGGGGGGAGAGAGAGAGACGTGGTGGGGAGAGAGAGATGCGGGGGGGAAGAGAGACTGACAGGGGGGCAGGGGTTGAGAGAGGCACGAGGGAGGCGGTGGAGAGACACGGTGGGGGAGAGAGAGAGACACGGGGGGTGTGGGGGGAACAGCTGGAGGCACGGGGGTTGGGGTTGAGAGAGACACGGGGGCAGAGGTTGAGAGAGACACGAGGGAGGGGGTGAGAGAGACGCGAGGGAGTGGGTGAGAGAGACACAAGGGAGAGGGAGAGAAAGACACAAGGGAAGGGGAGAGAGAGAGGGAGAGAGGGAGACACTGGGGAGGGAGAGAGATCGACATAGGGGCAGAGAGGGAGAGAGAGCGACATGTTGGCTGGGATAGAGAGAGACACACAATCAGGGGCAGGGAGAGGTCGGGGAGGCTTGGGGAGGAAGAGAGAGACACGACGGGGAAAGAGAACGACATGGGGGCGGGGGGGGGAGAGAGACACACACTTGGGGCAGGGGAGAGGGAGTGACGGGGGAGGGGGGGAGACAGAGAGAGACATGAGGGAGGAGATAGAGTGAGGGGACGGAGAGAGAGACACGGGGGGGGGGAGAGAGAGAGACAGGGTGGGGGGGAGACAGAGAAGAACACGAGGGGGAGAGAGAGACATGGGGAGGGGAGAGAGAGACACACACACTCGGGAGGAGGGGAGAGAGAGACACGGGGGAGGAGAAAGACACTGGGGAGGGAGAGAGATCGACATAAGGGCAGAGAGAGCGACATGTTGGCTGGGATAGAGAGAGACACACAATCGGGGTGTGGGGGTCAGGGAGGCTTGGGGAGGAAGAGAGAGACACGACGGGGAAAGAGAGCGACATGGGGGCAGGGGGTGAGTTTGAGTGACACACGCGCAGGGGGAGAGAGATGAGGGGAGTACCAGAGCGACACGGGGTGGAGAGAGAGACACAGGGGAGGAGCGAGAGACACGTAGGGGGGGAGAGACACACACACGGCGGGGTGGGAGAGGAGAGGGAGAGTGGCACGGTGAGAAAGGGAAACAAGGGGTGGGGGGGAGAAAAAGGGCAGGGGGAGAGTGACACGGGGGGAGAGAGAGAGACACGGGGCGGAAGAGACAGACGCGGGGGGACAGGGAATGACACAGTCGGGGGGGCTAAAGAGAGACACGGGTCGGGGGCACGGGGAGAGAGACACGGGGGAGGGGAGAGAGAGGCAAGTGGGGGGGAGAGAGAGACACGGGGCAGAGAGAGACACGGGGCAGAGAGAGACACGGTGGGGGGAGAGATACGGCGGGGGGAGAGAGTGAGACACGGGGGGATGAGAAATACGGCGGGGGGAGAGAGAGACACGGGGGGGCGGGCAGGGGGAGAGAGATACGGAGGGGGAGTGAGAAACACGGGGCGGGGAGAGAGAAACACGGGGTGGGGGGGAGTGAGAGACACAGGGTGGGGGTGGAGTGAGAGACAGGTGAAAGGTGAGAGAAAGACACACACACGTGGGGGGGTGGGAGAGAAGAGGGAGAGAGGGAGAGTGGCACAGTGAGAAAGGGAAACATAGGGAGGGGGAGAAAAAGGGCAGGGGGAGAGTGACACGAGGGGAGAGAGAGAGTCACGAGGAGGGAGAGAGAGTCATCGGAGGGGAAAGAGAGAGAAAGGACGGGGGGACAGAGAAAGACGGGGGGGAGAGAGACACAGGGGAGGGGGGAGAGGGAGACACGGAGGGGGCGCGGAGAGAGGGAGACGGGGGAGAAAGAGAGAGACATGAGGGGGGGAGAGAGACGGGGAGGGTTGGGGGAGAGACACACAGAGAATGTTTTATCAGTGGGGACATTTCAGATCAGAAACCCAAAGGGGATCGAGTGATCAGTGCAACAAGCTGCCCCCCTTCTAATGCTCGTACTGACCTCCCGCAGCAACCCATCCTGAAAATGGCAGAATCCCGGGATTTGCCAACTCCCTACATTCACACTGATCTCCACACGTGCAGTGGGATCCTGGTTTGCTGACACTTCAGCTCAGTTTGTGATTTTTAAAGCCGTCTGTGTTCAGTCCAGTTTCTCTGTACTGGAGCCTCATCTTTCCATTATTGATCATTATTATTATCCCGAGGGTCTCCAGTCTGTGCCCCCCTCTCTGCAGGAACACACTCACTACAATCATGTAAAGTGAGGAGAGGAGAAGGAACAGCCTCCCAGGGACCTGGGGTCGGTGGGATTCCCTCACAGAGTGTCCAGGGACACTGACATTACTGGGACATCTCAGCACCTACTCATTTCTCGGTTAGTGGATAGAATGAGCCAATCACAATACATTTTACTGTCATCCTGACACTGGGACCTGCCTCTCTCCTCATTCTCCATGGACTGGTTGATAGAACAAGCCAATCACACAGCACTTACTGACCCAATAGAATTGTTATATATCCGGCCAAAGATATACTCTCTGTGTCGTCACTGTATAGTTGCATAAGATGGAGACTTGTTACCTGATGTACTTTCAATAAGGTTTACACTGTGCATATACTATGCTGGCACCACTAGAGGGTGCAACTGGTGGAGACCGGGGTTTCCTGCCCCTGTGGCAGAGCCTGTCCACCAGAGGGCACTTCAGTGGGAGACCCCAAGGTTAACTGCATAGGTGTGTAAGGCCCAGTATAAAAGGCTGCTCACCATGCTTGTGCCTCACTCTGGAGTTACGAATAAAGGACCAATATCACGACAGTTTGAGTACAACACATTGCCTCGTGGAGTCATTCATAAGTGCATTACAGACACAACAGGAATAAAGCTGTCACTGACACACATGGAGCCTTTAGGAAGCCTCGGTTAGATACAGGTCACTGCAGTTTTCTCTCTCTCTCACTTCCTGTCTAACAGCTTCCTGAGAAGCTCGACACACCGATGGAACAGCCCATGTCACTGCCATTTCCCACAGGCTGCCTGAGCCAAGAACCCCTCAGACCCCAGTTACACATCACTCAATATTCCCACCATTTGAAAGCTCCTTATCTGGGAAGGTTTCCAAGCCGTGATTCTACTTTCACTCTTCTCCCAGATACAGGTGAAGGTTCCCTATCAGCAGCAGGTACTGTGTGACGGAGAGGGACTTACCTGGAAAGGAGCTGCTTCGAGTTCTGTGAATAAAGAGAGATCATCAAATCAGTCAACGAATAAACCAACACCCAATGGAAGCAAACCGTGAATTTGGGATTGAGAGTAAAGAGTTCAGTGTGTAACAGTAGGTGGGGCCAGTCAAAGGAACGGGGAATAATCCCACATTTCACTGCACTCCATCCTGGGGCAGCACTAACACTCCGAGGGCAGGGCTCAGGAGGCAGCGACCCTCCGAGGGCAGGGCTGAGGGGGCACCGACACTCCGAGGGTAGGGCTGAGGGGGCATCGACACAACGAGGGCAGGGCTGAGGGGGCACCGACACTCCGAGGGCAGGGCTGAGGAGGCACCGACACTCTGAGAGCAGGGCTGAGGGGACACCAACACTCCGAGGGCAGGGCTGAGGGGGCACCGACACTCCGAGGGCAGGGCTGAGGGGGCACCGACACTCAGAGGGCAGGGCTGAGGGGGCACCAACACTCCGAGGGCAGGGCTGAGGGGGCACCGACACTCCGAGGGCAGGGCTGAGGGGGCAGCACCAATGCTGGGCCCCACCAACAATCTTCAAACAATTCAGCCCTCACACTAGCCTCACAGAAAGGCCCCATTCCCCAGCCATGGCCCTGTTTATATTGAAGATGTACCTGAATAAAGGAGAGAGGGTCCCTCTGTAGCAGACTCTGGGTTTCTCCATCTATTAATGTAATCTGTTCTATCCTCTTGTTTAATGCTTCAGAACAGTTTCTAATCTGTGCGAGAGCTCGGAGCCCCTCCTCATCGATCAGTGTCAGTGCGTATTCTTCATCTTCTTCCAGCTGTCTCCTCCATTCAGAGAAGCTCTTCGATAGCTTTCCTTTCAGCTCCTTGATTCGTGTCTGAAACCCAAACCAACTCTCATTACAAACGGCCCTTCCACACAGTGTTACCCTGAGCACACGGCACTTTCCAGGGACGGGACAGTTTGTTTAGATCACCACTCGATCACCCGTTAAAGATAGACAAGCAGTGGGGGTGTCTACTGGCAGTGGGGGTGTCTACTGGGAGAGGAAACAGAGTTTAACCATGTTACCTTGAGTCTTGAGCCTAAAAGAAGGAGCGCTGTGTTTAGACTGTGTGTGGCACTGCCACCTGGTCCACCCACACCTGGAGTGATGGCTCCAGTTTTGGTGCCCACACCTGGTGAAGGAGATCGAGACTCTGGAGAGGACAGGGCCAGAATGACACATAATCTGATGGAGTTTAGTTCTGAGGATCGGCTCCAAGAGGTCGGGTGATTTAGAGAAAGGCAGGCCGAGAGGGACATGATTGAGGTGTTTAAAATGATGGAGGGATTATTGGACTCACTCGTTGGGTGAGGTACTGGAGATGGATCGGGATGGTAGGACTAGAGGGCCTGTGCATAAAATCCATAGACACAGAGTTAGGTTAGAGACCAGAGCCCTCGATCTCTAGAACAGATTCCCTGAACATGTGGTGGGTATGGAGTCACTATCACCCTTTAAAAGGGAGCTGGGGAGGAATTTCCCCGAGCTTGTCCTGAATTAGCTGCAGGTGTTTATTCTCTCTCTGTTTGCCTTTCCCAGGTGAGTACATGGTTCGGGGTGGATCAGTGGTGTGTGTGATTGAACCCTGTCTGCTTGGGGCAGGCTCGCTGGGGCTAATGGGCTTTTCTTCCTCTTCCTTTCTATGTTCATATGATACAGGCTTCAGGGCAAGTCTTCACCTGCCAGCCTCTGGCTGTGTGTGTCTCAGTAAATCCAGTGCCCAAATGATGTAATAATATTCCCTGGGAGGGGCAGGTAGAGTTAAGCAGCTCCCCTCACATCAAACACACGGGAACTCCGTGTAATCAGTGACTCGGCCCCAACACAACCAGCCTGGTTTGGAAGCCTGTTTCTGATGTGTTCATTGACTCAGTGGGGGGACAAACCCTTTCTAAATCCAGCTCCACTTTTCCCGACCTTTATTTCAGCTTCTGATCTCCCCAAGTCTCGCTGTTTGCTGGAACAATTCTGCTGGACTCCCCGAAGCTTCTCGGTTTCTCTCTCCAATTCTTCCTGTAAAGGTAATTGGAAAGGGTTTAAAATCACAACCTGCATTTATATAGCGCTTTTAATGTAGTAAAACATCCCAAGGTGCTTCACAGGAGCGTAATCAGACAATAATTGACACTGAGCCAAAGGAGGAGACTTTAGGACAGGTGACAAAATGCTTGGTTGTTGTAGGTTTTACGGAGTGTTGTAAACGAGAAGAGGGAGAGGTGGAGAGACAAACAGGTTTGTGGAGGGAATTCCACAGCTTAAGGCCCAGACTGCTGAAGGGACGGCCGCCAATGGTGGAGCAAATGCAGTCTGGATGCACAAGTGGCCAGAATTGGAGGAATGTCGAGTTCTCGGAGGGTTGTAGGACTGGAGGGGCTAATAGAGATAGGGAGGAGTGAGGCCATGGAGGGATTTGAACACAGGGATGAGAATTTTAAATTCGAGTTGTTGCCAGACCGGGAGCCAATGTTGGTCAGCGAGCACAGGTGTGATGGGAGAACGGGACTTGGTGCGAGTTAGGATATGGGCAGCAGAGTTTCGGAGAAGCTTATGTTTAGGAGGCATAGTAGGAGGCCGGTCAGGAGAGTTTTGGAGTAGTCAAGTCTGGAGGTAACAAAAGCATGAATGAGGGTTTCAGTAGCTGATGGGCTGAGGCGGGGCGGAGACGGGTGATATTACAGAGGTGGAAGTAGGTGGTCCCAGTGATGCAGAGGATAAGGGGTCGGAAGCTCAGTTCAGGGTCAAATCGGCCGCCGAGATTGCAATAAGTCTGGTTCAGGCTGAGACACTGGCCAGGGAGGGGGATGGAATAGGTTGCTAGGGAACAGAGTTTGAGGCCGGGACAATCACTTTGATCTTCCCAATATTTAGTTGGAAGAATTTCTGCTCATCCAGGACTGGATGTGGGACAAGCAGCGTGACAAATCAAAGGCAGTGGAGGGGTGGATAAAGGTGGTGGTGAGGGAGAGCTGGGTGTCTCACCATATATGTGGAATGTGGCGATGTGATTTTTGGATGATGTCGCTGAGGGACATCATGTAGATGAGAAATAGGAAGGGGACAAGGATAGGTCCATGGGGGACTCCAGAGGTAATGGTGCGGGAGTGGGAAGAGAAGCCATTGTAGCAGATCTTTTGGCTATGACTGGATCGGTAAGGGTGGAACCAGGTGAGGGCAGTCCCACTCAGCTGGACAACAGATGACAGGCATTGGAGGAGGATGGTGTGACACTGTGTCAAAGGCTGCAGAGAGGTGGAGAAGGATGAGGAGGGATAGTGCACCAGGGTCATCGTCACAGAGGATGTCATTTGTGGCTTTTTAATCGGCTATTTAAGTGCTGTGGCAGAGGCAGAACCTGATTGGAGAGGTTCAAACATGGAGTTGATGGAATATGGGCACAGATTTGGGAAGCAATAACATGTACAATGACTTTGGAGAGGAAAGGGAGGCTATGATGGGACGGTAGTTTGCAAGGACCGATGGGTCAAGGTAAGTTTTATTGAGGAGGGAGGTGATGATGGCAGATTTGAGGAGAAAGAACCATTTACAATATCAGCGAGCAAGTGGGGCAGGAAGGGAGGTTGGATGGTCAGTAGCTGAGTGGGAAGGCGGGTCTATGGACAACGTGAGCACAGAAAGGGCATGAGGGGAGGTAGAGGAGAAATTAGAGAGAGATGCTAGAGCAGGGGAACCTTGGGGATTGTTTGGAAGGCAAGGGGAAGGGAGGGAGGGGCCAGAGGCAGCTGACTGGATGTTCTCAATACTCCTGACAAAGAGGTCCATGAGCTCCTCGCAAATGTTGCTGGGGTTGAGGGTGGAGGGGGCAGAGGAGAGGGGTTTCAGGAGACTGTAGGTAGTGGAGATAAGAAGCCACGAACGTGCCTCCTTCTGGTTTAACCGCGGGGGTTCGATCTGGGCCCAGTAAGCTGCTCAGGGGAGGCGGGTGGGTTGTTGTGTATCTGTAAAGCATGCACTCCAATGTTCCGCCACCAGGGAGCGCATCCCCTGAAGTCCCAAGGGATCCCAGCATAAGTCAGCCCCTAAGGCCTGTTCCTCACTCTGGAGTGTCTTAATGAAGACTGAGGTCACTGTTACTTTAACCTCCCTGTGTGCAGTCTCATCTGTGTTAGGAACACAATAACTGGCGACGAGTATACGACTCCAACGCAAAGATGCAGCAAACTGTGGGCATCCTGGACAAGTTCTCGGAGGGTGAGGATTGGGAAGCCTATGTCGAACGGCTAGACCAGTACTTTGTAGCCAACGAGCTGGACAGAGAAGGAAGCACTGCAAAAAGGAGAGCGGTCCTCCTCACGGTCTGCGGGGCACTGACCTACAGCCTCATAAAGAATCTTCTGGCTCCAGTGAAACCCACAGATAAGTCGCATGAGGAGCTGTGTACACTGGTTCGGGAGCATCTTAACCCGAGGGAGAGCGTGCTGATGGCGAGGTATCGGTTCTACACGTGCCAGCGATCTGAAGGTCAGGAAGTGGTGAGCTACGTCGCCGAGCTAAGGTGACTTGCAGGACAATGTGAGTTTGATGGCTATCTGGAGCAGATGCTCAGAGACTCTTTTGTACTGGGCATTGGCCACGTGACCATACTACGAAAACTTTTGACTGTAGAGACACCGACCCTCAGTAAGGCCATTGTGATAGCACAGGCATTTATGTCCACCAGTGATAACACCAAACAAATCTCTCAGCACAAAAGTGCTAGCAATGTTCATAAATTAACTGGAACTGTGTTTGCGAGCAGAAATGTACAGGGCAGAAACCATGAGTCTGCAACTGCCAGTAGGCCTCAGGTGACCCAGATGACTCAGAATCCGCAACAAAGGATGAATGAAAGGCAATTCACAACATGTTGGCATTGTGGAGGCTTCCATTCAGCCTATTCATGCCGCTTCAAAGAGTATGTTTGCAAGAGTTGTGGAACAATGGGGCACCTCCAACGAGCTGCAAGCTCTGCAAAACCTGCTAACCACCAGAGGAAGATCGTTCCATGGTGGATCAAAGCAATTTCGAGCCTCAGAGGAGGAAGATGCTGAAGTACACGGGGTGCACACATTTTCGACGACATGTCCATCTACAATGCTAAATGTAAAATTGAATGGCTTACCCGTAGCCATGGAACTGGACACTGGTGCTAGCCAATCCATCATGAGTAAAAAGATGTTTGAGAGACTGTGGTGCAACAAGGCACTCAGACCAGCCCTGAGCCCCATCCACACAAAACTGAGAACATACACCAAAGAGCTCATCACTGTCCTGGGCAGCGCCATGGTCAAGTACGAGGGCACGGTGCATGAACTGCCACTCTGGATTGTCCCGGGCGATGGTCCCACACTGCTTGGAAGGAGCTGGCTGGGCAAAATCTGATGGAACTGGGCTGACATCCGAGAGCTATCACATGTCGATGATGCCTCATGTACCCAGGTTCTTAACAAATTTCCTTCCATTTTTGAGGCATTGGAAACTTTTCTGGGGTGAAGGTGTGGATCCACTTGGTCCCAGAGGCATGACCCATTCACCAGAAGGCGCGAGCGGTACCTCACATGATGAGGGAGAGAGTGGAAATAGAGCTGGACAGGCTGCAACGCGAGGGTATCATCTCCCTCGTGGAATTCAGCGAGTGGGCCAGCCTCATTGTTCTAGTACTCAAAAGTGATGGCATGGTCAGGATTTGTGGCGATTATAAAGTGACTATTAATCGTTTCTCGCTGCAGGACCAATACCCGCTACCTAAGGTAGACGACCTATTTGTGACGCTGGCAGAAGGCAAGACATTCACCAAGCTCGACCTGACTTCGGCCTACATGACGCAGGAGCTGGAGGAGTCTTCGAAGGGCCTCACTTGCATCAACACGCACAAGGGACTGTTCATCTACAACAGATACCTGTTTGGAATTCGGTCGGCTGCAGCGATCTTCCAGAGAAACATGGAGAGCCTACTTAAGTCGGTACCACGCACAGTGGTTTTTCAGGACGACATATTGGTCACGGGTCGAGACACCGTCGAGCACCTACAAAACCTGGAGGAGGTCCTAGCGACTGGAACCCATAGGGCTGCGGCTGAAGAGGTCGAAATGCATCTTCATGGCAACAGAAGTGGAGTTTTTGGGGAGAAAGATCGCGGCGGATGGCATTCGGCCCACAGATGCCAAGACAGAGGCTATCAGGAACGCGCGCAGGCCACAGAACATCACGGAGCTGCGATCGTTCCTGGGACTCCTCAACTATTTTGGTAACTTCCTACCGGGGTTAAGCACACTCTTAGAGCCCCTTTTTGTGTTATTGCATAAAGGTGAGAACTGGGTATGGGGAAAAAAAACAAGTAATTGCTTTTGAGAAAACCAGAAACATTTTATGCTCCAACAAGCAGCTTGTATTGTATAACCCGTGTACAAGACTTGTGCTAGCGTGTGATACGTTGTTGTATGGAGTCAGGTGTGTTTTACAACAAGCTAACATTGCAGGGAAGTTGCAACTTGTTGCCTATGCCTCCAGGAGCTTGTCTAAGGCCGAAAGGGCCGACAGCATGATTGAGAAAGAAGCATTAGCGTGTGTGTTCGGGGTAAAGAAAATGCATCAGTACCTGTTTGGCTTCAAATTTGAGCTCGAAACCGATCACAAGCCCCTAATATCCCTGTTCGCTGAAAACATGGGGATAAATACTAATGCCCGCATACAAAGGTGGGCACTCACACTATCAGCGTATAACTATACCATCCGCCACAGGCCAGGCACCGAGAACTTTGCGGATGCTCTCAGTCGGCTACCATTGCCCACCACGGGGGTGGAAATGGCACAGCCTGCAAACTTGTTGATGGTGGCGCAGCTCGCAGACTTGTTAATGGTCATGGAAGTGTTTGAAAATGATAAATCACCTGTCACGGCCTGCCAGATTAGGACTTGGACCAGCCAAGATCCTCTGCTGTCCCGAGTAAAAAACTGTGTAATGCATGGGAGCTGGGCCAACATCCCGTTGAAATGCAAGATCCAATCAAGCCGTTCCAGCAGCGCAAGAATGAGCTGTCCATTCAGGCAGACTGCCTGTTGTGGGGCTACCCAAAAAGGGCAGGGAGACGTTCATCTCGGATCTCCACAGCACACACCTGGGTATAGTAATGGTGAAAGCGATAGCCAGATCCCACTTATGGTGGCCCAGTATCGACTCTGACTTAGAGTCCTGTGTACGGCAATGCAGCGTGTGTGCTCAGTTGAGTAACGCGCCCAGAGAGGTACCACTAAGTTTGTGGTCCTGGCCCTCCAGACCATGGTCGAGGATCCATGTCGACTATGTGGGCCCGTTGCTCGGTAAAATGTTCCTGGTAGTGGTGGATGCTTTTTCAAAATGGATTGAATGTGAAATAATGTCGGGAAGCACCGCCACCACCACCATTGAAAGCCTGAGGGCCATGTTCGCCACCCACGGCCTGCCTGACATACTGGTCAGTGACAACGGGCCATGTTTCACCAGTGCCGAATTTAAAGAATTCATGACTCGCAATGGGATCAAACATGTCACCTCGGCCCCGTTTAAACCAGCCTCCAATGGGCACGCAGAGCGGGCAGTACAAACAATCAAACAGAGCCTTAAACGAGTCACAGAAGGCTCACTCCAAACCCGTCTGTCCCGAGTACTGCTCAGCTACCGCACGAGACCCCACTCGCTCACAGGAGTGCCCCTGGCTGAGCTACTCATGAAAAGGACATTTAAAACCAGACTCTCGTTGGTTCACCCCAACCTGCATGATCAGGTAGAGAGCAGGCGGCAGCAACAAAATGTAAACGATGGTCGCGCCACTGTGTCACGGGAAATTGATTTGAATGACCCTGTGTATGTGCTAAACTATGGACATGGTCCCAAGTGGATCGCGGGCACGGTGATAGCTAAAGAAGGGAATAGGATGTTTGTGGTCAAACTAGACAATGGACAAATTTGCAGAAAGCACCTGGACCAAACGAGGCAGACTGCCCTGAACAACCCACAGCAGACACCACCTTTTTCGAGCCCACAACACACACCCAAAGGATCAGGGACACCACCCCGGACCAGGAAATTGAACCCATCACGCCCAACAGCCCAGCAAGGCCAGGCTCACCCAGCAACCCTTCAGGGCCAACAACATGCCAGCCCAGCGAGGGCACAGCCAACACACCAGAACAGACATTTGTACCAGGGAAAGAAAGGCTCCCGACCGCCTCACCTTGTAAATAGTTTTCACTTTGACTTTGGCAGGGAGTGATGTTGTGTATCTGTAAAGCATGCACTCCCATATTCCGCCATCAGGGAGCACATCCCCTGAAGTCCCAAGGGATCTCAGCATCCCTTGGGAGCACTGTATATAAGCCGGCCCCTAAGGCCTGTTCCTCACTCTGGAGTATCTTAATAAAGACTGAGGTCACTGTTACTTTAACCTCCCTGTGTGCAGTCTCATCTGTGTTAGGAACACAATATGGGTAATTATAATATTTAAATGAGGTTCCATGCCTCAGATTTGGGCAGTGATTGGATTTAACGGCTGCGGGCCATGTATTCCGGGGCTCGGGAATCCCCACAGCTGCAGGGAGGAAGGAGCTGCCAGATCCAGCAGGGAAGTGTTTTTCCAGCACTGCGCGTGGGCCTGGAGGGGCAGGAGAGCTTCTCCCAGACCCTCAAACAAACCTGCGGCAAACTATCCCCCACCCCGCCCATCTTCAGACAACGCCACCCCCCCCGCCCACCATCCCGCGCCCCCCACAAAATCTCTCTTCCCCACCATCTCTCTGAGCTGTGGCTGAATGGGTCGCACACTCGCCTCTGGGTCAGAAGGTTGTGGGTGTAAGTCTCACGCCAGGAACTAAAACAAATCTAGGCGGACATTCCAGTGCTGTGCTGAGGGAGCGCTGCACTGTGGGAGGTGCTGTGTTTAGGATGAGATGTTAAACCGAAGCCCCGTTTGCTCACTCAGGTGGATGTAAAAGATCCCATGGCACTATTTTGAAGAAGAGCAGGGAATTATCCCCGATGTCTTGGCCAATATTTATCCCTCAATCAACATAACCAAAACACATTATCTAGTCATTATCACATTGCTGTTTGTGGGAGTTTGTTGTGTGCAAATTGGCTGCCATGTTTCCGACATTACGACAGTGACTACACTTCAAAAGTACTTCATTGGCTGTAAAGCGTTTTGAGTTGTGCTGTGGTCGTGAAAGGCGCTATTTAAATGCAAGTCTTTCTTAATTTCTTTCTTCCCTCACCATCTTTCTCAGTCCCCCATCTGTCTTCTGCCCCCACCATCTCTCTCTCCCCCGCCATCTCTCTCTCTCCCCCGTCATCTCTCTCTCTCCCCCACCATCGCTCCCTCTTCCCCGCCATCTCTCCCTCTCCCCCGCCATCTCTCCCTCTCCCCCGCCATCTCTCCCTCTCCCCTGCCATCTCTCTCTCTCACCCGCCATCTCTCTCTCTCACCTGCCATCTCTCTCTCTCACCCGCCATCTCTCTCTCTCACCCACCATCTCTCTCTCACCCACCATCTCTCTCTCTCACCCGCCATCTCTCTCTCTCACCCGCCATCTCTCTCTCTCACCCACCATCTCTCTCTCTCACCCGCCATCTCTCTCTCTCACCCACCATCTCTCTCTCTCACCTGCCATCTCTCCCTCTCCCCCGCCATCTCTCCATCTCCCCCGCCATCTCTCTCTCTCACCCGCTATCTCTCTCTCTCACCCGCCATCTCTCTCTCTCACCTGCCATCTCTCTCTCTCACCCACCATCTCTCTCTCACCCACCATCTCTCACTCCCACCCACCATCTCTCTCTCTCACCCGCCATCTCTCTCTCTCACCCGCCATCTCTCTCTCTCACCCGCCATCTCTATCTCTCACCCTCCATCTCTCTCTCTCACCCACCATCTCTCTCTCTCACCCACCATCTCTCTCTCTCACCCACCATCTCTCTCTCTCACCCGCCATCTCTCTCTCTCACCCGCCATCTCTCTCTCTCACCCACCATCTCTCTCTCTCACCCACCATCTCTCTCTCTCACCCGCCATCTCTCTCTCTCCCCCGCCATCTCTCTCTCTCACCCGCCATCTCTCTCTCTCCCCCGCCATCTCTCTCTCTCCCCCGCCATCTCTCTCTCTCCTCCGTCATCTCTCTCTCTTACCCACCATCTCTCTCTCTCACCCACCATCTCTCTCTCCGCCGCCATCTCTCTCTCTCCCCCACCATCTCTCTCTCCACCACCATCTCTCTCTCCCCCACCATCTTTCTCTCCCCGCCATCTCTCTCTCTCCGCTGCCATCTCTCTCTCTCCCCCGCCATCTCTCTCTCTCCCCCGCCATCTCTCTCTCTCCCCCAGCATCTCTCTCTCTCTCCCCCAGCATCTCTCTCTCCCCCACCATCTCTCTCTCTCCCCCACCATCTCTCTCTCTCCCCCACCATCTCTCTCTCTCACCCACCATCTCTCTCTCTCCCCCGCCATCTCTCTCTCTCCCCCGCCATCTCTCTCTCTCCCTCGTCATCTCTCTCTCTCCACCACCATCTCTCTCTCTTACCCACCATCTTTCTCTCTCCCCCGCCATCTCTCTCTCTCCCCCGCCATCTCTCTCTCCCCCGCCATCTCTCTCTCCCCCGCCATCTCTCTCTCTCCCCCACCATCTCTCTCTCCCCCACCATCTTTCTCTCCCCCACCATCTCTCTCTCTCCCCTGCCATCTCTCTCTCTCCCCCGCCATCTCTCTCTCTCCCCCGCCATCTCTCTCTCCCCCACCATCTTTCTCTCCCCACCCTCCGGCATCTCATCACTCCCACCCTCTTTCTTCCTCTCCCCACTACCTCTCTCCTCCCCTCTACCTCACTCAACCCCGCCACCTTTCTCTCTCTTGCCATCTCTCTCCCCACATCGTCATCTCTCTTCCCATCCGCCATCTCTCTTCCCATCTGCCATCTCTATCCCCATCCGCTGTCTCTCTCCCCACCCGATGTCTCTCTCCCCCCGCTATCTCTCTCTCAACCATCTCTCACTCTCCCCCCCACCCTCACAATCTCTCTGCCATACTCTGAGCCCCACCCAGCCCGCAACGGGACCACCCCCACTGTTCCCCGGCTCCTACCTTGCCCCGCAGGATTTCCCGTCTGGCAGTGCTCAGCCTCTCCATGTGGCTGTCTACATGGCGGGAAACAGAGTAAAACAATTCGAATGAAGTCCTGCCGTTAAATTCGGACATTAGCATCCCAGAATTTCCGGGTTTGCCGGCCATTGACAGGGCTCCTGCTCCCTCCCCACCTCCCTGGGAATCTCGGGGTCTCAGTATCTGGGCCCTGAGCACAAATATTGCCTTCTGTGGCTCTCAGTAACGAGGCGCTCCCTGCCCTGTATAAACTGAGTGACCACACACACACCGGCTTCTTTTCACAATGACACACCGTGTGCTGCATTCTCACACAGACTCAGCTCTTCCATTTCCAGAATCAGCCCAGGGGAAAGGGAGACAGACTCAGACACACCAGCAGTTCTCAAACAGCAATTCCCTCTTGTTGTGAGGAACAGTTTATCCAGCCAGCCCCTGAGTCTCCTCCCGTGCGTGTCCCTCATTCCCCCCACCGGTGATGGTCCTCTCCCTGCTGCTCAGGGGGCAGAATCCCCCAGCATTATCCAGGGCTACAACATGCTCTGCTCTACAGCCCTGTGCCATGGAGTGCCAGTTCTCACAGGTGCCCACACAGTGAATTACTGAGCTCTACAGTGCCCTCCCTAGGAGGGGCTGAGTGTGGGTGAGGGGCAGTCACCCTGGGCCACTCTCACACCCCTCCCAGTGCCCACCCTGTTCTCTCAGACAGACTGTAAGAGAAAGGGGAGGGAGAAAATCTGACTGACATAAAACAAACACCCAGACCCGGGGCAGCAAGAAAACACTGGGCTAAATCAGCACTGTGTGCAATCGGTTCCAATTAATGTTGGTCATTAACAGGAAAACTCTCCCTCGCTGTATTTAATATCAGGAATTGGGTCACTCACCTTAATTGCAGTGTGTGCCTGATCCAGGCTTAGCAGTGTGTGGGATTTATGTTTCCTGATTATTGTACAGGAAACACACACACACTCTGCATCATCTTTACAGTAGTATTCAAGGATCTTCTTATGGTCAATGCATTGTCTGTCTGTAAGGTTAGCAATAGGCTCAATTAGGGTGTGATCTTTGGAGACGTCTTTCAGCAGATGTGGCTTTAAATGAAGGGAGCAAAATTATGTTTCACATTTCAGACATGTCTTCACAGCTGGGGTTGGATTCCCGATGCAATATTCACATGCGACAGAGCCTGGATCAGCAGGAGGCTGTGATCAGTTGTATTTTTCCACGATATTACACAATGTGAAGTTTTTCTTCAGACTGGGCCTGGGGTTGAATTTCCGCCGCCACTGCGGACAGTCAAACTCTCCTGGGCTTGCTGTCTGGGCCTAAACTCCCTCAATGCATTTCAGACAGAAACTGTGCTGGCAGGGTAATCCCACAGGATCCTGGTACACGTGGAGACACACAGCACAGGTTAATTCAGCCTCTAAAGCTACGAGCTCCATTGCTACAGCTCCTGAAGCAGATTCACACAGTGCCGGAGAGAGTGAGGAACCAGAGCAGGAAGTGAAATTCATATAAACACTCAGTGGAGGGAGTGGCAATATTAGTTTCACTTTGATGACTCACTTTGGCTGACGATTAACCCTTTCAGGCCTGCAGTAGCACTTCAGAACCGGAATCTGAAAAACAAGATTGTAATTTTACAATAATGGCCTAGAAATCCTGGTCAGCTGGTTCCCGTGGACTCGACAGAAAAAGGTAAAAAAGATTTGCACCTACCTCTTCCTGCTGCACCCACCAGCGATCCCGGACCTGAGGCCTCCACTCACTGTGCATCAGAGCGCGTGCACGCCAGGACGTCCGTATGCTGGAGCTGGAGACACATGGATCTGGGCAGTCAATCCCAGGTACAGTATTTTCTCATTCGTAATATTGGGAACTCCGTAAGTTGGAGTTCTCATTATTATGATTAAACCCACACCTCCACACCCACAACACCAAGACACAAATAAAAAATAGAAAAAAAAATCACATATTTAACAGTAAGTTAAATTAAAGTTAATAAATGTCTTAGAAAAAAAATATTTTTCCAATTTTTTAAAAAGGTTTTTAATTATGGTTTAAAATAAACTTACCTTAGTGGGCAGGGTTTTTAACATTAAAATGTGTTTTTTAAATTTTATTTTGTTATGTTTTTATGTTTTAAAACTCTTACGGCTGTAAAAGTCGACTATGCACCTGCTTTTATCAGGGGCAAGAGTTTTCAGGACATCCACTGTGCAAGATACGGATAAATACACAAACTTGACCATGCGAATGTCCTGGCTGTGGCGATACGGACAACCTGTCAAACCAGAGCCAGATAGATCGGAAAAACGGTTCTCAGCGCATGCGCATTGTGCGCTGAAAATCGCCTTTTGTGATGCCTTCCCGGGTCTGTACACACTCCGTACACACTCCGTGCGGACCCGGGGAGGCCGGAAATTCTGGGCCAATCTGGAGCCAGAATACAGCAAGCTGGGCTCAGTAAACATAGACCCAAAACTGATCAGCTCAAACCAGACCTAAAATAGTTTAACAAATTAAAACTGGTATAAAGAGGAAAAATAACCTTTACAAAACCTGCAGAGAGGAAGCGAAAGGAGCTCTCTGAGTGGAATAGAAAAATATAGAAGAAGTTAAAGGTTCATCAGAGGGTCAAAGAGAGATGGAAAAGCAAAGCAGCAGAGGCTCCAAGTCTCAGTAAACTCAACACGAAACATGTCCAACCAACGCAGAGCTGCAGCAACAAAGACAGAATAATGTTGGACCACAAATCCAAAACAGGAGAATCCAGTCAAAGGACGTCAGGATCAAACTGTACAGGGCTCTAGTCAGTCCCACCTTGAGTACTGTGTCCAGTTCTGGTCAGTGCCACCTCAAGTACTGTGTCCAGTTCTGGTCAGTCCCACCTCGAGTACTGTGTCCAGTTCTGGTCAGACCCACCTCAAGTACTGTGTCCAGTTCTGGTCAGACCCAACTAGCGGTCTACAGCATTCACATTGGGGATGGGAGGCACTAATGATGTTAAGACTACTTTCTCATCTGGAATCTCTCCCCAAAACTTGTTAAGTCTGGGGGTCAATTGCAAACTTAGAAACTGACATTGATATTTTTTTCGACCAGGGTATGAAGGATTATGGGACTAAGGTGGTAGATAGAGTTAAGGTACAGATCAGCCATGATCTAATAAGAACATAAGAACATAAGAAATAAGAGCAGGAGCAGAGCCTGTTCTGCTATTTATTACGATAATGGCTGATCCGATCATGGACTCAGGTCCACTTCCTTGCCCACTCCCCATAACCCCTTATTCCCTTATCAGTTAAGAAACTTTCTATCTCTGTCTTAAATTTATTCAATGACCCAGCTTCCACAGCTCTCTGAGGCAGCGAATTCCACAGATGTACAACCCTCTGAGAGAAGAAATTCCTTCTCATCTCAGTTTTAAATGGGCGGCCCCTTATTCTAAGATTATGCCCCCTAGTTTTAGTCTCCCCTATCAGTGGAAACATCCTCTCTTCATCCAATTTGTCAAGCCCCCTCATAATCTTATACGTTTCGATAAGATCACCTCTCATTCTTCTGAATTCCAATGAGGAGTGGCCCACCCTACTCAACATTTCCTCATAAGTCAATCCACTCATCTCCGGAATTAACCTAGTGACCTTTCTCTGAACTGTCTCCAAAGCAAGTATATCCTTTCTTAAATATGGAAACCAAAACTGCACACAGTATTCCAGGTGTGGCCTCACCAACACTTTGTATAACTGTAGCATGTCTTCCCTGCTTTTATACTCCAACCCCTTTGCAATAAAGGCTAAGATTCCATTGGCCTTCCTGATCACTTGCTGTACCTGCATACTAACCTTTTGTGTTTCATGCACCAGGTCCCGCTGTACTGCAGCACTTTGCAATTGTTCTCCATTTAAATAATACCTTGCTCTTTGATTTTTTTTTCTGCCAAAGTGCATAACCTCACGCTTTCCAACATTATACTCCATCTGCCAAATTTTTGCCCACTCATTTAGCCTGTCTATGTCCTTTTGCAGATTTCGTGTGTCCTCCTCACGCATTTCTTTTCCTCCCATCTTTGTATCGTCAGCAAACTTGGCTACGTTACACTCAGTCCCTTCATCCAAGTCATTAATATAGATTGTAAATGTTGTGTATGCATGCCTGTAAAACTGTTATGCAACACTGAATGTACCCTTACACTGTACACACCTTGTCTGTACACCAGAGGGTGCTGCTGTGGAGACCTAAGGGTTACTTGCAGTGTAAAAAGGAACACACAGCTTGTTGTCCTCACTCAGGAGCTGCAAATAAAGGACTACAGGTCTACACAGTTTAAGTATCATACCCTGCCTCATGGAGTCATTACTAAAGATGCCTACATACACTACAGTAAATAGTTGGGGTCCCAGCACTGATCTGTGCGGCACCCCACTAGTTACTGATTGACAACCCAAGAATGAACCATTTATCCCGACTCTCTGTTTTCTGTTAGTTAGCCAATCCTCTATCCATGCCAATATATTACCCACAACCCTGTGAACTTTTATCTTGTGCAGGAACCTTTTATGTGGCACCTTGTCAAATGCCTTCTGGAAGTCCAAATACACCACATCGACTGGTTCCCCTTTATCCACCTGTTCGTTACATCCTCAAAGGATTCCAGCAAATTTGTCAAACATGACTTTCCTTTCATAAATCCATGCTGACTGTGCCTGACCGAATTATGCTTTTCCAAATGTCCTGCTACTGCTTCTTTAATAATGGACTCCAACATTTTCCCAACCACAGATGTTAGGCTAACTGGTCTATAGTTTCCTGCTTTTTGTCTGCCTCATTTTTTAAATTGGGGTGTTGCATTTGCAGTTTTCCAATCTGCTGGGACCTCCCCAGAATCCTGGGAATTTTGGTAAATTGCAACTAATGCATCCACTATCCCTGCCGTTACTTCCCTTAAGACCCGAGGATGCAAGCCATCGGATCGAGGGGATTTATCCACCTTTAGTCCCATTATCTTACTGAGTACCACCTCCTTAGTGATTGTGATTGTGTTAAGTTCCTCCCCCGGCTATCATCCCTTGACGATCCACTGTTGGGATATTGTTCGTGTCCTCTACCGTAAAGACTTATATAAAATATTTGTTCAGAGTTTCTGCCATCTCCATGTTCCCCATTACTAATTCCCCGGTCTCCTCCTCTAAGGGACTAACATTTACTTTAGCCACTCTTTTCCTTTTTATAGATCTATAGAAACTCTTGCTATTTATTTTTTATTTTGTGCTTGTTTACTTTCATGGGGCTAGATTTTCCATTATATTTGCATGTATGACGCCCACTTTACACCCATTTTACCGCTGAAATGAAGTTTAATGCCCAGATATCGGCCATTTAGCCACAAAATGGAAACTGACGCCCATTTCTCGGACAATTATTGCCGAGCATTACTTTTGCCATGTACATAACACCGGGAAAAAATAATACCGCCCGCCCACTTTTTTTGGGCGGAATCATCAGAACGGGCGAAACAAATGCCCATAATATGCCCAGCGTTACTTTCTGCACGTAATTAATGCTGAGATTCAATAATACCGACCGCCTACTTTACTTTGTCGTAAACATCACATTTGCCGAAACTAACGCCCAGGAGATAGCCCAGCACTTTCACCACCTCGCACACATCTCGCCCACAATATCGCTCGCCCAAAACACTGCTCTGAAAAAGTGGACCTGTTCTGAATGAATCACAGCGGTGTGGGCGCCATTTTCCAAATCGCAGGTCGCTTCATTCAAAAGGCTGCTTCAACATCGGGGGAGTTTGGATTGACTCTGGAGTTCTTCTCAGGTGAAGTGACCATCTCAACATACATATTTTCAGACTCTGGACTATTGGGGGTTTACTGTAGGTGTCTTTTAGTGTTGAAATTATTGCTTCTGATCAATCGCTATTATACTTTCATTGGAATGGGGCCAGCCATTTCTCAGCCTGCATCGATTAATACGCAGATGCTGCAGAGTGCAAATGGCACAACGTCTAATGCACATCATTATGTCCCCAATGTAAGACGTGCCAGACTGAGGAGGAGGTCCAGACCATACACACCCCACACTTACAGGGAGAAGAGGTCTTACTTCGACGTGTCCGAGCACACCTGCCTTCGGAGACTGCACTTCCACAAGGTGGTGAGCAAGGAAATATGCGAGTTCATCAGGCCAGATATGCCGCCTGCCATCAGGACAACATTGTCGGTCGAGGTCAAGGTCACCATGGCACTGTCTTTCTATGCGTCCGGTTCCTTTCGGGCCTATGCGGTCGACATTTCCCCCCTGTCTCACCATGCCACACATCGCTGCATTAGACAGGTCACGGAGGCCCTGTACGTGCGTAGGATGGACTTTATCAGCTTCTCCGTTGTGATATATTCACAGAGCACAGCACAGACCGTTTCCTAAGATGGCAGGCTTCTCTCTCGGAACTCTCCGGAAAGCTGCCTGTTCTGTTGAATGATTAACTATACAGTTGCAGTACACAATACGTCCACATCCCCAGTGTGGCGCTGCAAGCATTACAAGCTTACTGACATTACACTTCTCCTTAATGAAAAAGCCATCATAACAAACATCATAAATAACTTCATTTTTATACATATTTACAAATTTAACTTTACCACTTGTTTTCTGTTTCGAAGAGAATAACTTCGCTCTCGAACAGAACCTTTCAAACAGGGTATTGATTTCACACTCATTTGAGGCTCATCCTGAGGAACGTTTTCCTCCATGGAATTTCCTTGATTTTCATTTGCACTCACTCTAACTTCAGGCTCTTTGTTTCCCTGACTCGGACTCAGGCTTTCATTCTGATTCTCTCCTGGATTTGTTTCCAGTACATTGGATTTAGGATTTGCTACTGATATATCAAAACTATCTGAAAAGTCAGAAATAATTGAATCATTCCCACCTTCAACTCCTTCCATATCTGTAGGTAAAATATGATCAATATGAACAAACCTAACCTGTCCATTATCAAACATCTTTACCAAATATGTGCGAGGACCACATATTTTCACTACTCTTCCTGGTAACCACTTTAACCATTTATGGTGACGGGTCTTCACTCTCACCTTCTGGTTTAATTTCACTCTTCTCTCTTTTAGGGGCTTATGGTCCGTAACGATGGTAAATTTACGACCATACAAGTATTTGTGAAACTTCTTGACCCCAAAAATTAATGCCAAAGCTTCCCTTTCAATTTGCGCATAATTTTTCTCACTGGCACTGAGAATGCGTGAAGCAAAAGCAATTGGTCTCTCCTCCTCACTACTTAATACATGAGAGATTACTGCCCCAACTCCATACGGAGAGGCATCACATGCTAGCTTAATCTCCTTAGATATGTCACAGTGAACTAACATGGTGCTCTCTACCAATTTGTTTTTACACTCCTTCAATGCTGTTTCGCATTCTTTTGACCACTTCCACTGGACCTGTTTTTTCAAAAGTTCATTCAGTGGATGTAATACTGTAGCCAAATTTGGTAGGAACTTTCCATAATAGTTCAAAAGACCCAAGAATGAACAAAATTCAGTGACATTCCTGGGAGTGGGTGCATTTCTAATTGCATCCAATTTTTCCATGGTCGGATGTAAACCATCTTTGTCTACTCTGTACCCTAAGTACTCCAGTGAGTTTTTAAATAACTCACACTTACGAGCAGACACTCGTACTCTGTGCTTCTCTAGCCGTTTGAGGACTTCATTCAATATCTTATTATGAATTTGCCTAAACGGTGCTGAAATTAGTATGTCATCCAAATAACATACTACACCTTCAATACTTTGCAAAATCTGGTTCATCAGCCGTTGGAATATGGCAGGGGCGGAAGACACTCCAAACGGTAGCCTATTAAATTGATATAGGCCTAGATGAGTATTTATAGTCAAACATGATTTGGATTCCTCATCTAGTTCAAGCTGTAAGTAGGCATTCGTAAGATCCAGTTTTGAGAAGATCTGACCACCTGTCAGTGTTGTGAACAAATCTTCTATATTCAGCAATGTATTGGGGACATTACCCTCTGGAACCTGGTTTACGGTTACCTTATAATCACCACACAATCTTACTTTACCATCAGACTTAGGTACAACAACAATGGGTGCAGCCCAATTACATCGATCTATCTTACAAATAATGTTCTCAGTCTCTAGTCTTTTGAGTTCTTGCTCAACTTTCTCCTTGAGTGCATATGGTACGGAACGTGGCTTGTAGTAAACCGATCTAGCGTCCTTCTGTACCCTGACACTCGCCTTGAAGCCTTGGATCGGACTGCCCGTTTCACAGAACACCTTCAGATACTGCTTGATAACTTCATTCGTTGATGAAAATCTCGCTTCCACAGAGAAAATCTTACTCCAATCCAGCTTCAGTGAGCTCAACCAGTTTCTTCCCAGTAAAGCAGTCTTGTCTCCTTTCACTACTATTCGAGGCAAGTTCTGAAATTGATCTTTATATTTCACCGATACGGTGATACTGCCTACTACAGGAATTTTCTCTCCCGAGTAGCCTCGCAGCTCTATCTTGGATTTCTTCAGTTGGAAATCACGCAATTTGTCGCGGTACAGTGACTCCGGTATTACACTCACGGAGGCACCCATGTCAATTTCCATTGGTATCTTGAATCCCGCAACATCTATGTGGATTTTGATGCTTTCCGAATCGTTGTCCGTTAACCTCGTGCTCCTGATGACGTGTAACTCTAACATCTCCTCGTCCTGTTGTTGTTCTTCCATGCTATGAAGTTTCTTTGGATTTCTACTCATAGCTTTGAACGCTGGACTCATAGCTTTAAAAACTGGTTTACCCTTCAGTCGGCATGCCTTCGCAAGACGCCAGTCTTTCTGCAGAAGAAACACTCTGCCTTCATGTATGAACAACTTTGAGCAATGTGTTGTCCCAGGCACCTATAGCACGACTTCGACGCCCTGGTAGAATTTCCAGTTTCTGAGACTTTCGGCCATGGACGTCTTTTACTTTGAACCTGCAGGTGATTTACCTCGATTGACTGATGACCGTAATCATTATTTAATTCTCGGGAATATTGTTCGGCCATGCTTATCGACCTCGCTGTCTGCCGAATCCCGAAATGATAGCTTTCAGCAATTTCTAACAGTTTAGGGTTATAGTGCTGCTCCAGCTTCACTAAAATCTCTTTCAGCGTTGTATCCTGTGGCTCGTCAGACACAAGCAGATTTACAAGGGTTTCGTATAATGCCGGACCTGCCACTGTAAAGAAAATCGCTTTCTTACGTTCCAACACAGCCCAGTTCTGGACTGCATTGTCTGGAACTTCGATTATGTTATTTGCAGTGAAATACATTTCTAGCCGATCCACATACGCTTTAAAACATTCCTGGTCGTGTCTATATTCACCCAAATATCCGATTACACCTGCCATTTTTAATCTCTAGCTGTTCACACCGTGTGCTGTTTTTTTACCTCGGATTGCAGGCTGCTCTCTCAGAACTCTCCGGAAAACCTGTTCTGTTTAATGATTAACTATACAGTTGCAGTACACAATATGTCCACATCCCCAGTGTGGAGCTACAAGCATTACAAGCTCACAGACATGACACCCATGACCACGGAGGCTCAGACTGGCAGGGCTGGAGCATTCTACCGCATTGCTAAGTTCCCCAGGGCCCAGGGAGCAATACAGTGCACTCACATCGCCATGCGGGCATCTTCTCAGGACCCAGAGATTTTCGTAACAGAAAAAGATTTCACTCCCTGAAGGTCCAACTATTTGTTGACCACAACCAGATAATAATGGCAGTGAATGCCAAATGTCGGGGCAGCTTCGATGAGACTCACATCCTGTGTGAGAGCGCTGTCTCTGACATGTTTAAGAGTCAGCCACAAGGACAATGCTGGATGCTTGGTGATAACCGATATGGCCTAGCCAACTGGCTGACGACCCCACTGCGTGACACCCAGGTCAAGTTCCTGGGCAGGAGGGTTGCCGCAGATGGGATCTGGCCCATCGAATCAAAAACTGAGGCAATTCACCGGGCAATACGTCGGAGTTGCAATCATTCCTGGGACTTTTGAACTACTTTGGGAACTTTCTGCCGAACTTAAGCACATTGTTGGAGCCATTACACATGCTCCTCCGTAAAGGTTGTGAATGGTTTTGGGGGGATTGTCAAGAACGGGTTTTCAATAAGGTGAGAAACCTGCTGTGTTCCAACAAACTGTTAACTTTGTATGACCCCTGTAAAAAACTGGTTTTAACATGCGATGCGTCATCCTACGGGGTTGGGTGTATATTGCAGCAGGGTAACGATGACGGCTGACTCCAACCGATGGCTTATGCCTCCAGGTCGCTCTCCCAGGCAGAGCATGGATACGGCATGGTCGAGAAGGAGGCACTCGCGTGTGTGTACGGTGTGAAAAAGATGCACCAGTACCTTTTCGGCAGACAGTTCGAGCTAGAGACGGACCACAAACCGTTAATATCCCTGTTGCCCGACAGCAAGGCTCTCAACGCTAATGCGTCAGCTTGCATACAGCGATGGGCCCTCACGCTGGTTGCGTATGACTACACCATACGGCACCAGCCAGGCACCGAAAATTGTGCTGAATCACTCAGCAGGCTCCCACTGGCCACCACCGAGTGGGCTTCAGAGCAGAGCGGCGAGATGGTCATGGCCATTGAGGCTTTTGTCCCTGCGGGCTCCCCCATCACAGCCCGCCAGATCAAACTCTGGACCAACAGGGACCCCCTCCTATCGATGAGAAAGAAATGTGTCCTGACTGGGAATTGGGCGCCCACACACAGGGCGTGCCCTGAGGAAGTCAGGCCGTTTCAGAGACGGATGGATGAACTCTCCATCCAAGCCGACTGCCTGTTATGGGGCAGCTGAGTAGTCATGCCCCAGAAAGGAAGGGAAGCGTTCATCAGGGAACTCCACAGCGAGCACCCTGGCATTGTGTTAATGAAGGCCATTGCCCGGTCACATGTGTGGTGGCCGTGGATTGACTCACACCTGGAACACTGGGTTCGCAGGTGCACGACGTGTGCCCAGCTGGGTAATGCCCCCAGGAAGCCTCCACTCAGCCCATGGCCTTGACCCACCAGGCCATGGTCACGTATTCATGTAGACTATGCCGGCCCGTTCATGGGAAAAATGTTCCTGATCGTTGTTGATGCATACTCGAAGTGGATCGAGTGCATCATATTGAACTCGTGCACGACATCCATCACAGTGGAGAGTCTGCGTATGGTTTTCGCGACCCACGGCTTGCCGGACATCCTGGTCAGCGACAATGGCCCGTGTTTTACCAGCCATGAATTCCAGGAGTTTATGTCGGGCAATGGGATCAAGTACGTCCGGACAGCGCCATTCAAGCCGGCTTCCAATGGCCAGGCGAAACGGGCGGTCCAAGTCATAAAGCAGGGCATGCTACGCATCCAAGGAACCTCCCTTCAGTACCGCCTATCGCGCCTCCTGCTGGCCTACAGGTCCCGGCCGCACTTGCTCACGGGAGTCCCGCCAGCGGAACTCCTCATGAAACGCACGCTCAAGACACGGCTGTCCCTCATTCACCCAGACCTGGCAGACATTGTTGAGGGCAAGCTCCAGTCCCAAACTGAGCTCCATGATCGAGGCTCAAGGGGGAGATGTATAGAAATAGATGACCTGGTATTTGTTCTTAACCATGCTTTGGGACCCAAATGGCTTGAGAGCACCGTAATTGGCAAAGAAGGAAATAGGGTCATGGTGGTCAGACTAAACAATGGGCAGATATGCCGCAAACACTTGGACCAAGTAAAGGAAAGGTTCAGCATAGACAGGGAGGAACCTGAAGAAGAGCATGATGAGATAGCACTCACACCACTGCCAGCGCACGAGCAACAAAGACAGCCCTCAGCATGCACAGTCCCTGCGGCCAGCCCGGACAGGCCGGAATCACCTCAAGTGACAGAGACACGTGCCGAGGCTCAGCCACCAGAGCCACAACTGCGGCGCTCCACGAGAGAGCGCCGACCACCCGATAGCCTTAACCTCTGAAACTAAAAAGACTCAAGGGGGGAGGTGATGTCATGTATTTGACCATCTTGCAGCGACAATAGTTATGTAACTGTAACTCATGCACACTGTACCTGTACCCTTGAAATGCACACCCTGACCACAGGGGGTGAGCTTGCGGGAGACACTCCTCACCTGGATTTCCAGGTATAAAAGGGGAGGTCCCACCCAGGGTCAGCACTCTTTGGTCCTGGGAATAAAGTGAAGGTCACAGAGTGACCGTGTCTGATACATACATGCCTTGGGTGAGTTTGTAACAAGGTGCAGACACTACAAAAATGAAGCATTTTATGTAAATTGTGACCTTGTTTTGAACAAAGCAAGTTCTGCATCAATTGACTCCGAGAGGAAGCTCCTGATGCTTTTGATAAAAAAGGGTCTGATTTCATTGTTTAAAATGCTTCATCACGGAGACAAAATATCTGGGTGAATGTTTCAGCCTCCTGTCCAGGGGAAATGGTGCGGTAATGCACCAATAATAGTGGCCAGTGACCTACGACCCCGATGCCTCCATCGCTGTGGCCATGGCAACGTCCCCCGGGCCTCCCACTGGCAGCCTGAGCAGCCTCTGAGTCAGGTGGGAGGCCTGTCTAAAATGTAACTCAGGGTCCTGTGACGTGCAGAGGATTCCGATTACCATTATTGGACAGAACTGGATGGAGTGTGATCCCAGTTCAGGCCAAAGATTGCAATCAGCTGGCAGCCTGGCTGAAGAGGATCCAGTAGGAAAGTTCCTTTTTATTTGTGTGGGGCTGGGAGACTCCTCCCGGCTCCACAAACCCAGCCTGAGCTGCTGCCGCTCCATCCTCACAACGGACCTTCCTTCTCCTGGGCCCGAGGCCGGTCGGGCCGTCGCTATTTCAGCAGCTTGGAGCCGGCGGGTTACCCCGGGGAGCTCGATCTCCGGACACACACCATTGTCCCGATGCTAATGAAGCCCAGCTCGCAAAACCACACTTCCTGTCCTGTGCACTCGGCTGGTCTCCATATTATAACACGGTATAGAGGCACTGGGGAAGGTGCAACATGGATTTACTGGGGTGATACAGAACTGAGAGGATATACTGATCAGGGAAGGCTCAACAGGCTGGGGCTCTTATCTATAAAATAGAGAAGGCTGAGGGGCGACCTGATAGAGGTATTTAAGATTATGAAAGGGTTTGAGAGAACAGACATAGAGAAGATGTTTCTACTTTTCGGGGAGATCTGAACTTGGAGCCATAAATATAAGATTGTCATTGATAAATCCAATAGAGAATTCAGGAGGAACTTCTGTACCCCAAGAGTGGTGAGAATGCGGAACTCGCTACCACAAGGTGCAGTTGTTATGTATGTAATAACTTGATAGACTTGTTACTGTAAACTCACTCAGGTGCAAACCTGGTTCAACTTTATTTGCGCCCAAAGTGCGCACATTACATGGTGACTTGCTTTATATACTTGGGCCCACACACACATGTGTACAGCCCCTTGACCTCCGACAGTGGTGCCCCCTATGGTCTAGTGACCCCAAGTATAAATAAATAACAACATCCCCCTTCAAGATCTTAGTATCAGTCTTTTTACAAATTAAGACGGTCCGGGGCTTTCCACTCACGAGTCAATCGTCTCAGTTCAGCTCCAGTTCTGAGTCAGTTATGACTGGAAGGTGGGTAGCCGATCTGATGGGAGTGGTAATGACCACGTCAGAGATTGAAAGTTCAGATTCATTGATCACAGCAGGGTCTTCTGGAATGAATATAGGTTGATTGGTCACTGATTGTGTCTTCCACTTTGGACCTTGACCATAATTTAGCACATAAACTGGATCGTTAACAGAGCTATCGCGTGACACAGTAGCGCGATCATGATATCATTGCTGATTTTGACCTCTGTTTTCAACACGATCATTCAAGTCAGGATGGACAAGAGAGAGCTTGGTTTTGAGACTTCTCTTCAGCAATAGTTCAGCAGGGGAGACTCCGGTAAACATGTGGGGTCTTGTCCTATAACTAAGCAGTATACATGACAAGTGAGTCTGCAGTGAACCCTGAGTTACACGTTTCATACTCTGCTTGATCGTTTGAACAGCACGCTCTGCTTGACCATTGGAAGCAGGTTTGAATGGTGCTGACCTCACATGTTTAATACTATTGAGTTTCATGAACTCTTGAAACTCCAGACTTGTGAAGCAAGATCTGTTGTCGCTCACAACGATGTCAGGCAGACCATGAGTAACAAACATGACACGGAGGCTTTCAATGGTAGCTGTGGATGTACTGGATGACATGATTATACACTTTATCCATTAGAATATGCATTACCACAACAAAAAACATCTTTCCCAGGAAAGGACCCGCAAAGTCAATGTGGATCCTCGACCATGGTTTAGATGGCCACGACCACAGACTCAGCGGAGATTCCGCTGGTACTTTGCTTAGCTGCATGCAAGTGTTGCACTGATGCACTTAATGATTTCAGATCAGAGTCAATTCCAGGCCACCATACGTGAGACTTGGCGATGGCTTTCATCATGACAATACCGGGATTAGTGCTATGTAGATCACATACAAATTGTTCTCTACCTTTCTTAGACATAACAACATGATTATCCCACAGTAAACAAGCTGACTGAATGGACAGTTCATCTTTGCGATGGTTGTAAGGTTTGGTCTCATCACACATTTCCATGGGTATGGCAGACCAATCACCACTAAGGACACAATGTTTTACAACCGATAAAATCTGGTCATGGCTGGTCCAGATCCTAACTTGTTGAGCAGTGATAGGAGTTCCTTCATTCTCAAAAGCATCCATTACTAGCAGCAGATCTGCAGATTGAGGCGTCTCCACCTCTGGTGTGGGTAACGGCAGACGGCTCAGTGCATCGGCACAATTCTCAGTGCCAGGTCTATGGTGAATGACATATTCATAGGCAGATAATGTCAGCACCCACCTCTGGATCAGGGCAATGCATTGGTATTAATTTCATTGTTTTTGGAAAACAAAGGTATGAGTGGTTTGTGATCTGTTTCAAGTTCAAAACGAAGACCAAACAGGTACTGATGCATCTTTTTGACCCCATACACACAGGTTAAAGCTTCTTTTTCTACCATGCTGTAGGCTTTTTCCACCTTTGACAAACTTTTCGAAGCATACGCAACCAGTTGTAGTTTACCCGACTCATCCTGACAGTGCCATCACTCTTCAACACAGGAACAATGGGACTGGCCCATTCAGTAAATTTGACCAGTGATATGACCCCTTCACATTGGAGTCTGTCAAGCTCAATTTCGACCTTCTCCCTCATCATGTACAGAACAGACCAAGCTTTGTGACAGACAGGTCTTGCATCTGAGTCTAGGTGAATCTGCACCTTGGCTCCCGTAAAATTGCCAATGCTCGGTTCAAACAAAGAAAGAAATGTCTTCAGTACTTGAGCACATGAAGTGTCCTCCACCTTTGATATCGTTCCAATTCCATTTGATTTTTTTGAGCCAATTCCTACCGAACAGCATTGGACCATTGTCTGGGACGATCCATAACGGTAGATCATGAACCACACCATCATACGACACCTTGACTACTGCACTGCCAATCACCGGTATGAGTTCCTTAGTGTAAGTACTCAACTTGGCATTGACTGGATTCAGCTTAGGCTTCACAGCATTAGTGTCCCACAGCTTGTCGAATGTCCTCTGGCTCATTATCGACTGACTCGCACCCGTGTCCAGTTCCATCGATACTGGCATGCCATTCAGTTTCACATTAACCATTATCGGTTGGTTCTTTGTCAGGAATGAATACAGTCCATACACTTCCTCCTCGAGTATCTTGGATTGCATATTCGGGTCAGCACTGGACTGGTCATCATCATCCATGTGATGAGCCACAGCATGTTTGTTTAGTTGTGGGCACATTCGCTGAAGATAACCCACTTTTGAACATCCTTACAGATGTACTGTTTAAACTGACACTGATGAGGCCGATGATTGCCTGCACCATGCCAACAGGGTGAAATCGGATTCGTACCAGTTGGCAGAATTTGAGCAGCTACAGGTTTCACATAAGCAGTCAAGTAGGACCTGCCGTAAGCAGCTCTGACAGACAATATCTGCCTTAGATTATCATCAGTCGTCATGCATGCCTGAGCAATCGCGATGGCCTTGCTCAAATCAAACATCTCCGGAGCCAATAACTTCCAAAGGATCACATCATGGTTGATGCCTATCATGAAGAAATCTTGCAGCATGTCTATCAACGCGCTTTCGGCCCAGCATGATGTCTTAGGTCGGCGACGAATTCCGACACATTCTGGCCCTCAGCACGAACATGCGTGTAGAATGGATAGCGTGAGATGATGATGCCTTCTTTTGGTTTGAGATGGTCACGTAGCAGAGCACACAATTCCCCATTGTCCTTGTCCATTGGATGTGCAGGCGAGAGAAGATTCTTTATGAGGCCATAGATTTTCGGACCGCAGTGAGGAAAACTGCCCGGCGCCTAACTGCGTCAGCAGCTTCCTCCATTTTGTTGGCTACAAAGTACTGGTCCAGGCTGTCGGTAAAATCCGCCCAATCCTCGCCTTCCACGAATCTCTCCAGAATTCCAATGGTGCTCATTTTGCATGTGAAGGTTTTTAAGTTACCTCGTCGCCAAATGTTATGTATGTAATAACTCGATAGACTTGTTACTGTAAACTCACTCAGGTGCAAACCTGGTTCAACTTTACTTGTGCCCAAAGTGCGTACATTACATGGTTTATATACCTGAGCCCGTACACACATGCGTACAGCCCCTTGACCTCCGACAGTGGCGCCCCCTGGTGTCTAGTGACCCCTGGCATGAATACATAACAGTAGTTAAGGCAAATAATACAGTTGCATTTAAGGGCAAGCTAGATAAGCACATGAGGGAGAAAGGAATGGAAGGATATTCTGATAGGGTGAGATGAAAAGGGGGTGGGAGGAGGCTTGTGTGGAGCATAAACCCCGGCATAGACCAGTTGGGCCGAACAGCCTGTTTCTGTGCTGTAGAATCGATGTAAACTTCAGGTGCATTTTCCTTTCTTGGGAGCTTGGACAACAACTCAGATCAATTTGTCTCAATAACAACAACAACTTGTATGTATATAGCACCTTTAATGTAGTGAAATGTCCCAAGAGTATTGTGAAATAAAAATTTGACACCGAGCCAAATAAGTAGAAATTAGCTGAGGTGACCAAAAGCTTAAGGAGCATCTTAAAGGAGGAAAGAGAGGCAGAGAGGCAGAGAGGTTTAGGCAGGGAGTTCCCAAGCTTGGGGACTAGGCAACAGCAGGCACGGCCTCCAATGGTTGAATGATTATAATCAGAGATGCTCAGGAAGGCAGAATTAGAGGAGCGCAGACATCTCGGGGGGTTGTGGGGTTGGAGGAGATTACAGAGATAGGGAGGGGCGAGGCCATGGAAGGATTTTAAAATAAGGATGAGAATTTTAAAAACGAGGTGTTGATTGACCGAGAGTCAATGTAGGTCAGCGAGCACAGGGGTGATGGGTGAGCAGGACTTGGTGTGAGTTATAACATCAAGTCCTGATGAAATGCATCCCAGGGTATTAAAAGAGATGGCAGAAGTTATAGCAGATGCTTTCGTTATAATCTGCCAAAATTCTCTGGACTCTGGGGAGGTACCATCGGATTGGAAAGCAGCTAATGTAACGCCTCTGTTTAAAAAAGGGGCAGACAAAAGGCAGGTAACTATAGGCCGGTTAGTTTAACATCTGTAGTGGGGAAAAAGCTTGAAGGTATCATTAAGGAAGAAATAGCGTGACATCTAGATAGGAATAGTGCATTCAAGCAGATGCAACATGGATTCATGAAGAGGAAATCATGTTTAACTAATTTACTGGAATTCTTTGAGGATATAACAAGCATGGTGGATAGAGGTGTACCGATGGATGTGGTGTATTTGGATTCCCAAAAGGCATTCGATAAGGTGCCACACAAAAGGTTACTGCAGAAGATAAAGGTACGTGGAATTAGAGGAAATGTATTAGCATGGATAGAGAATTGGCTAACTAACAGAAAGCAGAGAGTCGGGATAAATGGGTCCTTTTCAGGTTGGCAATCGGTGGTTAGTGGTGTGCCACAGGGATCGGTGCTGGGACCACAACTGTTTACAATATATAAAGAGGAGGCGGGAGCTCGGAGCAGCGCGAGTCCGGGGTCGGCGAGAGGCCTATAAAGGCCAGCGGGAGCTCGGAGCAGTCAGTCGAGGAGGCGGGAGCTCGGAGCAGCGCGAGTCCGGGGTCGGCGAGAGGCCTATAAAGGCCAGCGGGAGCTCGGAGCAGTCAGTCGAGGAGGCGGGAGCTCGGAGCAGCGCGAGTCCGGGGTCGGCGAGAGGCCTATAAAGGCCAGCGGGAGCTCGGAGCAGTCAGTCGAGGAGGCGGGAGCTCGGAGCAGCGCGAGTCCGGGGTCGGCGAGAGGCCTATAAAGGCCAGCGGGAGCTCGGAGCAGTCAGTCGAGGAGGCGGGAGCTCGGAGCAGCGCGAGTCCGGGGTCGGCGAGAGGCCTATAAAGGCCAGCGGGAGCTCGGAGCAGTCAGTCGAGGAGGCGGGAGCTCGGAGCAGCGCGAGTCCGGGGTCGGCGAGAGGCCTATAAAGGCCAGCGGGAGCTCGGAGCAGTCAGTCGAGGAGGCGGGAGCTCGGAGCAGCGCGAGTCCGGGGTCGGCGAGAGGCCTATAAAGGCCAGCGGGAGCTCGGAGCAGTCAGTCGAGGAGGCGGGAGCTCGGAGCAGCGCGAGTCCGGGGTCGGCGAGAGGCGTACCGGTGCAGCTACAGGGAGAAGGCAAAAAAACAAAGGTGACGTCACAGCCTAGGGGGTAAGTGATTGGCTGGTGATTGGTGAGTAGTTTTTCTTTTTCTTCTTATATTGGTCAGTAACTTTTAACATTGTTATTACCAGTTTAAGTGTATCTAAGGGTTAAGTCATGGCAGGAGAGCTCGGTCGGGTGTTATGCTCCTCCTGTACCATGTGGGAACTCAGGGACGCTTCCGGTGTCCCTGACGACTATGTGTGCGGGAAGTGTATCCGCCTCCAGCTCCTGACGGTCCGCGTTACGGAATTGGAGCTGAAGGTGGATTCACTCTGGAGCATCCACGATGCTGAGAATGACGTGAGTATCACGTGTAGTGAGTTGGTCTTACCGCAGGGAAAGGGTCCACAGCCAGATAGGGAATGGAAGACCAGCAGGAAGAGTAGAGCAAGGAAGGTAGTGCAGGGGTCCCCTGCGGTCATCCCCCTGCAAAACAGATACACCGCTTTGGGTACTGTTGAGGGGAATGACTCATCAGGGGAGGGCAGCAGCAGCCAAGTTCATGGCACCGTGGCTGGCTCTGCTGCACAGGAGGGCAAGAAAAAGAGTGGGAGAGCGATAGTGATAGGGGATTCAATTGTGAGGGGAATAGATAGGCGTTTCTGCGGCCGCAACCGAGACTCCAGGATGGTATGTTGCCTCCCTGGTGCAAGGGTCAAGGATGTCTCGGAGCGGGTGCAGGACATTCTGAAATGGGAGGGAGAACAGCCAGTTGTCGTGGTGCACATTGGTACCAACGACATAGGCAAAAAAAGGGATGAGGTCCTACGAAACGAATTTAAGGAGCTAGGAGCTAAATTAAAAAGTAGGACCTCAAAAGTAGTAATCTCGGGATTGCTACCAGTGCCACGTGATAGTCAGAGTAGGAATCGCAGGATAGCGCAGATGAATACGTGGCTTGAGCAGTGGTGCAGCAGGGAGGGATTCAAATTCCTGGGGCATTGGGACCGGTTCTGGGGGAGGTGGGACCAGTACAAACCGGACGGTCTGCACCTGGGCAGGACTGGAACCAATGTCCTCGGGGGAGTGTTTGCTAGTGCTGTTGGGGAGGATTTAAACTAATATGGCAGGGGGATGGGAACCAATGCAGGGAGACAGAGGGAAACAAAAAGGAGCCAAAAGCAAAAGACAGAAAGGAGATGAGGAAAAGTGTAGGGCAGAGAAACCCAAGGCAAAGAACAAAAAGGGCCACTGTACAGCAAAATTCTAAAAGGACAAAGGGTGTTAATAAAACAAGCCTGAAGGCTTTGTGTCTTAATGCAAGGAGTATCCGCAATAAGGTGGATGAATTAATTGTGCAAATAGATGTTAAGAAATATGATGTGATTGGGATTACGGAGACGTGGCTCCAGGATGATCAGGGCTGGGAACTCAACATTCAGGGGTATTCAACATTCAGGAAGGATAGAATAAAAGGAAAAGGAGGTGGGGTAGCATTGCTGGTTAAAGAGGAGATTAATGCAATAGTTAGGAAAGACATTAGCTTGGATGATGTGGAATCTATATGGGTAGAGCTGCAGAACACCAAAGGGCAAAAAACGTTAGTAGGAGTTGTGTACAGACCTCCAAACAGTAATAGGGATGTTGGGGAGGGCATCAAACAGGAAATTAGGGGTGCATGCAATAAAGGTGTAGCAGTTATAATGGGTGACTTTAATATGCACATAGATTGGGCTAGCCAAACTGGAAGCAATACGGTGGAGGAGGATTTCCTGGAGTGCATAAGGGATGGTTTTCTAGACCAATATGTTGAGGAACCAACTAGGGGGGAGGCCATCTTAGACTGGGTGTTGTGTAATGAGAGAGGATTAATTAGCAATCTCATTGTGCGAGGCCCCTTGGGGAAGAGTGACCATAATATGGTGGAATTCTGCATTAGGATGGAGAATGAAACAGTAAATTCAGAGACCATGGTCCAGAACTTAAAGAAGGGTAACTTTGAAGGTATGAGGCGAGAATTGGCTAGGATAGATTGGCGAATGATACTTAGGGGGTTGACTGTGGATGGGCAATGGCAGACATTTAGAGACCGCATGGATGAAGTACAACAATTGTACATTCCTGTCTGGCGTAAAAATAAAAAGGGGAAGGTGGCTCAACCGTGGCTATCTAGGGAAATCAGGGATAGTATTAAAGCCAAGGAAGTGGCATACAAATTGGCCAGAAATAGCAGCGAACCTGGGGACTGGGAGAAATTTAGAACTCAGCAGAGGAGGACAAAGGGTTTGATTAGGACAGGGAAAATGGAGTACGAGAAGAAGCTTGCAGGGAACATTAAGGCGGATTGCAAAAGTTTCTATAGGTATGTAAAGAGAAAAAGGTTGGTGAAGACAAACGTAGGTCCCCTGCAGTCAGAATCAGGGGAAGTCATAACGGGGAACAAAGAAATGGCGGATCAATTGAACAAGTACTTTGGTTCGGTATTCACTAAGGAGGATACAAACAACCTTCCGGATATAAAAGGGGTCAGAGGGTCTAGTAAGGAAGAGGAACTGAGGGAAATCTTTATTAGTCGGGAAATTGTGTTGGGGAAATTGATGGGATTGAAGGCAGATAAATCCCCAGGGCCTGATGGCCTGCATCCTAGAGTACTTAAGGAGGTGGCCTTGGAAATAGCGGATGCATTGACAGTCATTTTCCAACATTCCATTGACTCTGGATCAGTTCCTATGGAGTGGAGGGTAGCCAATGTAACCCCACTTTTTAAAAAAGGAGGGAGAGAGAAAACAGGGAATTATAGACCGGTCAGCCTGACCTCAGTAGTGGGTAAAATGATGGAATCAATTATTAAGGATGTCATAGCAGTGCATCTGGAAAATGGTGACATGATAGGTCCAAGTCAGCATGGATTTGTGAAAGGGAAATCATGCTTGACAAATCTTCTGGAATTTTTTGAGGATGTTTCCAGTAAAGTGGACAAAGGAGAACCAGTTGATGTGGTATATTTGGACTTTCAGAAGGCTTTCGACAAGGTCCCACACAAGAGATTAATGTGCAAAGTTAAAGCACATGGGATTGGGGGTAGTGTGCTGACGTGGATTGAGAACTGGTTGTCAGACAGGAAGCAAAGAGTAGGAGTAAACGGGTACTTTTCAGAATGGCAGGCAGTGACTAGTGGAGTGCCGCAAGGTTCTGTGCTGGGGCCCCAGCTGTTTACATTGTACATTAATGATTTAGACGAGGGGATTAAATGCAGTATCTCCAAATTTGCGGATGATACTAAGTTGGGTGGCAGTGTGAGCTGCGAGGAGGATGCTATTAGGCTGCAGAGTGACTTGGATAGGTTAGGTGAGTGGGCAAATGCATGGCAGATGAAGTATAATGTGGATAAATGTGAGGTTATCCACTTTGGTGGTAAAAACAGAGAGACAGACTATTATCTGAATGGTGACAGATTAGGAAAAGGGAAGGTGCAACGAGACCTGGGTGTCATGGTACATCAGTCATTGAAGGTTGGCATGCAGGTACAGCAGGCGGTTAAGAAAGCAAATGGCATGTTGGCCTTCATAGCGAGGGGATTTGAATACAGGGGCAGGGAGGTGTTGCTACAGTTGTACAGGGCCTTGGTGAGGCCACACCTGGAGTATTGTGTACAGTTTTGGTCTCCTAACTTGAGGAAGGACATTCTTGCTATTGAGGGAGTGCAGCGAAGGTTCACCAGACTGATTCCCGGGATGGCGGGACTGACCTATCAAGAAAGATTGGATCAATTGGGCTTGTATTCACTGGAGTTCAGAAGAATGAGAGGGGACCTCATAGAAACGTTTAAAATTCTGACGGGTTTAGACAGGTTAGATGCAGAAAGAATGTTCCCAATGTTGGGGAAGTCCAGAACCAGGGGTCACAGTCTGAGGATAAGGGGTAAGCCATTTAGGACCGAGATGAGGAGAAACTTCTTCACCCAGAGAGTGGTGAACCTGTGGAATTCTCTACCACAGAAAGTAGTTGAGGCCAATTCATTAAATATATTCAAAAGGGAGTTAGATGAAGTCCTTACTACTCGGGGGATCAAGGGTTATGGCGAGAAAGCAGGAAGGGGGTACTGAAGTTTCATGTTCAGCCATGAACTCATTGAATGGCGGTGCAGGCTAGAAGGGCTGAATGGCCTGCTCCTGCACCTATTTTCTATGTTTCTATGTTTCTATGACCTGGAAGAGGGGACGGAGTGTAGTGTAACAAAATTTGCAGATGACACAAAGATTAGTGGGAAAGCGGGTTGTGTGGAGGACACAGAGAAGCTGCAAAGAGATTTAGATAGGTTAAGCGAATGGGCTAAGGTTTGGCAGATGGAATACAATGTCGGAAAATGTGAGGTCATCCACCATGGGAAAAAAAACAGTAAAAGGGAATATTATTTGAATGGGGAGAAATTACAACATGCTGCGGTGCAGAGGGACCTGGGGGCCCTTGTGCATGAATCCCAAAAAGTTAGTTTGCAGGTGCAGCAGGTAATCAGAAATGCGAATGGAATGTTGGCCTTCATTGCGAGAGGAATGAGTACAAAAGCAGGGAGGTCCTGCTGCAACTGTACAGGGTATTGGTGAGGCCGCACCTGGAGTACTGCGTGCAGTTTTGGTCACCTTACTTAAGGAAGGATATACTAACTTTGGAGGGGGTACAGAGACGATTCACTAGGCTGATTCCGGAGATGAGGGAGTTACCTTATGATGATAGATTGAATAGACTGGATCTTTACTCATTGGAGTTCAGAAGGATGAGGGGTGATCTTATAGAAACATTTAAAATAATGAAAGGGATAGACAAGATAGAGGCAGAGAGGTTGTTTCCAATGGTCGGGGAGACTAGAACTTGGGGGCACAGCCTCAAAATACGGGGGAGCCAATTTAAAACCGAGTTGAGAAGGAATTTCTTCTCCCAGAGGGTTGTGAATCTGTGGAATTCTATGCCCAAGGGAGCAGTTGAGGCTAGCTCATTGAATGTATTCAAATAACAGATAGATAGATTTTTAACCAATAATGGAATTAAGGGTTACGGGGAGCGGGCGGGTAAGTGGAGCTGAGTCCACGGCTAGATCAGCCATGATCTTGTTGAATGGAGGAGCAGGCTAGAGGGGCTAGATGGCCTACTCCTGTTCCTAATTCTTATGTTCTTATGTTAGGACATGGGCAGTCGAGATTTGGATCATTTCTAGTTTACGTAGGGTAGAATGTGGGAGACCAGCCAGGCGTACATTGGAATACCCAAAACTAGAGATAGCAAAGGTATGAATGAGAGTTTCAGCAGCAGATCTCATCAATTCTAATTCCAGATACAAATGATGGGTTTACAGTAGAGACAGAAGTGCTTGTAATTACTGCTGGAGAGAACTCCCATACCTTCCTCCCCCATGAGCAATCTGTCTTGGAAATTAAAAAAATGACCCTGAATGGGTTGAAGCTGAGCCTTTGAGAATCGTCACCACGCTGTGACATTTGATGTCTGCAGATGAGGACTTGAATTCTAAACCCTGCTGGATCTCCACCCGCACCAACACTTCCACAGCAAAGGTTGCTCTGTAACTCTGGGAAAGCATTTTATGTCAAAGAGCGACTCTCGGTAATCCTGCACCATGAACACTCCTGCAGTCCCAAAAAACATTAAATACACTGTGGCTCTTCCTGAGAGTCCAAGGGGTTAATTCGTCAATTCATGATTTCCTCCTGACCCCCTGGGAAAATTGATACGTTCTTACTATACGGTATAAATGCACACGAGGCCTATGCTTGAGAGAAGGTCAGTCTGTGACCTGTCCTTTATTCCTTAGCACTCAAATGATGAAGGTGGGTGGTGCTTCCCCTTTTATACCTGAAGGTCCAGGTTAGGACTGTCTCCCACCTAGTGGTCAGTGTTCTCACGGTGTACAACTTAGGTCAGTTTATACATGGCTTACAATGCTGGTTGAATACATGACATCACCTCCCCCGCAAAGTCTTATTGGGATCACAGGTTGAGTCTCTCTGGTGGTTTACGTTCCCTTGTAGAGCGCCTGAGTTGGGGCTCTGGTTGTTGGACGCTGGCCTGAGTGTCTGCTGTTTGCAGTGCCTCAGGCCTGTCCGGACTGCCCACAGTGACTGGGCTCTCCTCCCTTTGGTTCCTGTGTTCGGTCACCTGTGGTGGAGTGAACCCTATATCGTGTTCTTCCTCTGCTTCTTCTATGATATTGCTGAACCTCCTTTTTGTTTGATCCACATGTTTGCAGCAGATTTGTCCATTGGTAAGTTTAACGACCAGAATCCTATTTCCCTCTTTGGCAACCACAGTGCCTGCGAGCCATTTGGGCCCTGCAGTGTAGTTGAGGACAAAAACAGGATAATTTACATCAATACATCGCGCCCTCGCATTCCTGTCATGGTAGTCATATTGTGACTGGTGCCTGCTCTCGACAATTTCTTTCATGGTGGGGTGTATAAGGGATAACCTGGTTTTGAGCATCCTTTTCATTAGTAGCTCTGCGGGTGGAACCCCTATGAGCGAGTGTGGTCGGGATCTATAGGCCAACAGGAGGCGTGATAAGCGGGTTTGTAGGGAACCCCTTTGGATTCTGAGCATCCCCTGTTTGATTATCTGCACTGCTCGTTCTGCCTGGCCGTTTGAGGCCAGCTTGAACTGTGCCGTTCTAACATGGTTAATTCCATTGCCTGCCATGAAGTCCTGGAATTCAGTGCTTGTGAAGCACAGGCCATTGTCGCTGACCAAGATGTCCGGTAGACCGTGGGCGGCGAACATTGCCCGTAGACTTTCTAACGTGGCAGAGGATGTGCTAGAATTTAAAATGTCACACTCGATCCATTTGGAGTAGGCGTCTACTACAACCAAAAACATTTTCCCCATGAAAGGACGCGCGTAGTCCACATGGATACTTGGTGGGCCATGGCCAGGGGCTAAGGTGGGCTTCCCTGGGCGCATTGCCCAGCTGGGCACACGTGTTGCACCTGCGAACACAAAGTTCCAGATCTGCGTCTATCCCTGGCCACCAAACGTGTGACCTGGCAATTGCCTTCATCGTGACAATGCCCGGGTGCCCATTGTGGAGTTCTCTGATGAACACCTCTCTGCCCATCTGGGGCATGACTACGCGGTTTCCCCACAGTAGGCAATCGGCCTGAATCGAGAGTTCATCCTTGCGCCTGTGAAATGGTTTAAATTTCTCAGGGCATGTCCTGTATGGCTGCCCAGTCCCCATTCAGGACACATTTCTTGACTAGAGACAATAGCAGGTCTCTATTTGTCCAGACTTTAATCTGACGGGCTGTCACGGGTGAGCCTTCGCTTACGAAAGCTTCAACAGCCATGACCACCTTAGCAGCATGCCCGGTAGCCCCCTCAGTGGTGGCTAGTGGGAGCCTGCTGAGTGCATTGGCACAGTTTTCGTTGCCCGGTCTGTGCCGAATTATTTAGTCATAGGCGGCTAACGTGAGTGCCCACCTCTGTATGCGGGCAAATGCATTTGTATTTATGGCCTTGTTGTCGGCCAAAAGGGACGTTAGGGGTTTGTGATCTGTCTCCAGCTCAAATTTACTGCCAAACAGGTACTGGTGCATTTTCTTTACCGCATATACACATGCGAGCGCCTCCTTTTCTACCATCCCGTAGCCCCTTTCTGCCTGGGACAGACTTCTGGAGGCATAAGCTACCGGCTGTAACTGACCCTTGACATTGACATGCTGCAACACACACCCGACACCATAGGACGACACATCGCACGTTAACACAAGTTTCTTACATGGGTCATATAGCGTTAACAGATTGTTGGAACATAACAAATTGCGTGCTCTATTAAAAGCCCTTTCCTGGCTGTCCCCCCAGACCCATTCGCGACCTTTGCGTAGGAGCACGTGTAGCGACTCTAGCAGCGTGCTCAATTTGGGGAGAAAGTTACCAAAATAGTTCAGGAGCACCAGGAATGAACGCAGTGTTACGGGGTCTCTCTGAATCGCTTCCGTCTTGGACGCAATAGGGCTGATCCCGTCTGCTGCTACCCTCATCCCCAGGAATTCTACCTCTGGAGCTAGGAAGACGCACTTCGCCTTTTTCAGTCGCAGACCTACCCGGTCCAGTCTGCGTGGCACCTCCTCCAGGTTGTGGAGGTGTTCTTCAGTATCGTAATCTGTAATGAGGATGTCATCCTGAAAAACCACCGTCCCTGGAATCGACTTGAGGAGGCTTTCCATATTTCATTGGAAGATCGCGGCGGCCGAACGAATCCCGAACGGACATTTGTTGTACTCAAACAACCCCTTGTGTGTCGTGATGGTGGTCAGCTTCTTCGATTCACTTGCCAGCTCCTGGGTCATGTAAGCTGAGGTCAGGTCCAATTTTGAAAAAAGTTTGTCACCGGATAGCGTCGCAAAGAGGTCCTCCGCTCTCGGTAGCGGGTACTGGTCTTGGAGTGACACCTGATTGATGGTGTCCTTGTAATCGCCACATATCCTGACCGACCCATCTGCCTTGAGCACCGGCACACTCGGGCTCACCCAGTCACTGAATTCGACTGGCGAGATGATGCCTTCCCTCAGCAGGCAGTCCAATTCGCCTTCTATCTTTTCCCACATCACGTACGGCACTGCTCTGGCCTTGTGGTGTACTGGCCTGGCGTCCGGGTTTATGTGAATCACTACCTTGGCCCCCATGAAAGTGCCAATGCCGGGTTGAAATAATAAGTCAAATTTGTCCAGGATCTGTGAGCATGATACTCGCTCCACAGAAGAAATTGCATTGACATCGCTCCATTTCCAGCTCATGACAGCAAGCCAACTCCTCCCCAGTAGTGCGGGACCGTCCCCTGGGACAATCCAGAGTGGCAGTCTGTTCTTCGAATCTTTGTGGGTCACGATTTCCGTGGTGCTGCCTCGCACTGGAATGATCTGCTTTGTGTAAGTCCGTAGCTGTGCGTCAATTGGCGATAATTTTGGCCTCCTGGCCTTCGATGTCCACAACATTTTGAACTATTTGATACCCATCAGGGACTGGCTGGCACCCGTGTCTAGCTCCATTGATACTGGGATGCCATTGAGGAGCATTTTCATCATTATCGGTGGCATCCTGGTGTATGAACTGTATACGTGCTCCACATGAACTCGCTGAACTTCAGCTTCCAGCGATTTCCCCCAGTGTCCATTTCTGCAATTTCTGCAGGTATTTTGCTCATCTCTGCAAACTCCGGCTGATTGTGTGCCTCCACGCCTCCAGCATGAGTTACAGTTTGAAACAAAAGGTCCCTTGCCAGTCGATCGTCCCTGACTGCCCCTGTTATTGTCCTTATGTGCACCATTAACAGGTGTTGATGGCCCCATTACTGGCCGCATTGTCCTTTGCAATGGCGTGAATCACCATTCAGCTTGCCATTGTCTCTGTCGAACTCCCCCTCTGGGTTCGACTACATGTTGGGGCATGCCTGACTGCCCTTGTCTGCCTGGAGAACTGTGTGCTGCTTTAACAATGTTGAATCTCTGTCCCAACCATTCCTTAACACAGTACCTCTCGTCTGTTCTGCTTGTGGCCATGCTCGCGTGGTTTAAATCCCAGTTTCTTGTCGCCATTGATACATCCTTACTATACGGTATAAATGCACACGAGGCCCATGCTTGAGAGAAGGTCAGTCTGTGAACTGTCCTTTATTCCTTAGCACTCAAGTGTTGAAGGTGGGTGGAGCTTCCCCTTTTATACCTGAAGGTCCAGGTTAGGAGTGTCTCCCACCTAGTGGTCAGTGTTCTCAAGGTGTACAACTTAGGTCAGTTTATACATGGGTTACAATGCTGGTTGAATACATGACAGAAATATCCACTCAAATTAAGGAACTTAGGTGTAAGTCAACAAAGTCAACTCTGGACCGTTGTATTTATATCCCTGTTGGCTGTCCACCCTAAAAAGGACTTTTGAAATATTATGATACAAGATGGCTGGTCTGTATTAGGAAGAAACATGTTGCTGGGAGAAACACGTGGGGGTGGATCTCTCCCACAGAAACTGCTGAGAGAAGCTGGGTCTGTTCAAATGTTAATTTGAATACTGGCCTGCCAGTGGACAGTCACGTCAGAGCTGGGTGCTCTTAGGAAGGCCAAGGGACTCTTTTGTGTGTGAAGCCAGGTTGTCTAGGGAAGAGAGCAAGGTGCTAGGAAGCTCGATCTTCATTCTATCGCATCCTACATGAAAGCATGTTTGCCCATCCCTCGAGGATAAGAACCGAGAGCGAAGCCTCGCTCCTCCAATCCGACTGACTTCAACTTCAACCTGGATCTTGCATGCTTCAGTCAAGCATGGGGCCGTGGAGTCGAACCGCTGAGGAAGGACCAGCGAGCAAGGAAGGGCGGATTGGGTGAGAACTCAGTAGTTGCACACTCACCAACCGATCCACATAAGTGCGTGAGGGGGTGTCAGAGTGCCCTAACCAAACCAGAGGGGGGTTTACAGTTAGTTGGGTCCTGGAAGGGTTTAGCCCATGGGAAGGGTTGGTCTGTTGTAAGGCTAACAAGGGAAGTGCACTGTTTTACTGGGTATTACTGCACTGTGTGGTTCTACTTCACAAGCTTCTGCGAGTGGAGTGAAGGTGTTGATCTGTTGCAATAAACCTTGTGTGATTTTGAATTGAAACGTTGGTCCGTGTCTTACTACAATACAATCTGTTGAAATTCTTTTCACCCGAGCATAAGGACAGGGTTAGTGTGCTTGCTATAAGCGGGTGTTAAATCATAAACAGCAGATTGGATAACTGTGAGAGACCTATTGGCATCGGTCTCTGCAGAAAACTAACCTGTAGCACAGCAAGCAAGGCAGGGCCGATTTGCCACCGGTCACTGCCAAGTAAAAACCCTTACGTATTTGGACATTATGGCGAGGCATCAAAAACCTCGGGATATAACCGTAGACTGACCACTTACATTTTCTCCACTATTTCCAGGAGGTTTTGTAATTTTTCTTCCATGAAGTCAGATACAAAGTATTTGTTTATCTGCCATTTCCTTAGTTTCCATTATAATTTCTCCTGTCTCAGTGTGTAAGGGACCCACATTTACTTTTGCTAATCTTTTCCTTTTCATATCTCATCATCATCATCATCATCATCATAGGTAGTCCCTCGAAATCAAGGAAGACTTGCTCCACTTTAAAAGTGAGTTCTCAGGTGACTGATCAGTCCAGTTCTGGAATTACAGTCGCTGTCGCAGGTGGGACAGACAATCGTTGGAGGAAAGGGTGGGTGGGGGAGACTGGTTTGCTACACACTCCTTCCGCTGCCTGCGCTTGTTCGCTGCATTCTCTCGGCGACAAGACTCGATATGCTCAGCGCCCTCCCGGATGCTCTTCCTCCACTTAGGGTGGTCTTTCGTGTCGGGGCGGATGCTGCACTTTATCAAGGAGGTTTTGAGGGTGTCCTTGAAATGTTTCCTCTGCCCACCTGGGGCTCACTTGCCGTGTAGGAGTTCTGAATAGAGCGCTTGCTTTGGGAGTCTTGTGTCCAGCATGCGGACAATGTGGATGCCCTATAGAATGGGGATGTTGGCCTGAACGAGAACACTGATGTAGGTCCGTCCTCCCAGGGGATTTGCAGGATCTTGCGGAGGCATCGTTAGTGATATTTCTCCACTGATTTGAGGTGTCTACTGTATATGGTCCACGTCTCTGAGCCATACAGGAGGGCACGTATCACAACAGCCCTGTAGACCATGAACTTGGTGCCAGATTTGAGGGCCTGATCTTTGAACACTCTCTTCCTCAGGCGGCCGGAGGCTGTGCTGGCGCACTGGAGGCAGTGTTGAACATCGTCATCGATGTCTGCCCTTGCTGATAATAGGCTCTCGAGATATGGAAAGAGATCGCCGCTGTCCAGGGCCGTACCATGGATCTTGATGACTGAGGGGCAGTGCTGTGTGGTGGACTCAGGTTGGTGGAGGACCTTTGTCTTACGGATGTTTAGTGTAAGGCCTATGCTTTCGTACGCCTCGGTAAAGATATTGACGATGGAGTTCAGCCTCTGAATGTGCGCAGACGTAAGTCCTGTAGTTCGACAACAGAGGATGGGATGGTCTAGGATCTGGCCTGGAGGCGACAAAGGTTGAACAGGTTCCACTGGTTCTATAGTTTAGTTCCACTCCAGTGGGGAGCTTGTTGAGTGTGAGGTGGGACATTGCAGCGAGGAAGATCGAGAAGGTGGTTGATGTGATGATGCAGCCCTGCTTGACCCCAGTTCAGACGTTGATTGGAATTTCCCTGTTGTCAGCCGCTGGGAAAGTCATCGTTAGAATCCTCCTCAACTGTCTTCTCGCTGTGGCTGAGGAGTTCCTCCCGGAGTCACAGTGTGGATTCTGTCCACTACGGGGCATGACGGACATTATCTTTACAGCATGACAACTGCAAGAGAAATGCAGGGAACAGCATCAACCCTTGTACATGGCCTTCTTTGACCTTACAACGACCTTTGACACTGTTAACCACGAGGGACTATGGAGCGTCCTCCTCTGTTTCTGTTGCCCCCAAAAGTTTGTTGCCATCCTCCACCTGCTCCATGATAGCATGCAAGCCGTGATCTTGACCAACAGATCCACCAGACCCAATCACATATCTATAGAAGCTTTTACAGTCTGTGTTTATGTCTCTCGCTAGTTTACTCTCATATTCTATTTTCCCTTTCATTTTCAATTTCTTGGTCCTCTTTTGCTAAAATCCTCCCAATCCTCAGGCTTACTGCTCGTTTTGGCAACATTAATACCATCTTTAACTTCTTTTGTTCGCCATGGTTGGACCATTTTTCCTGTTTTTGTGCCTTATGTATGTTTGTTGTAAATTATGTATTAATTCTTTAAATACTAGCCATTGCTCATCTACTGTCATACCTTTTAATATAGTTTCCCAATCTACCTTAGACAACTCACCCCACAAAGCTATGTAGTTTTCTTTGTTTGCATTTAACACCCTAGTTTCAGATTTAACTCAATCATTTTCAAACTCTATATAAAATTCCATCATATTATGGAAAGGAACCAGGAATGCTCAAGAATATTTCACCTTAGATTTCTGTTGTGTGTGTGTAAGTATAACTCCCAGGCCTGGCAAATAATTCATCTATCACCCGTCATATGCATTTATGTGCAGCAGACTGCGAGACACTCGAGAAGTCTCTGGTAGTGGCCTGAAAGGAACTTGAGGCAAAGAAATTGAGAACGGTGGTGACTTTCACAGTCACTGGTAATGCTTGGCTGCCAGGTCCTGCAGGGAGCAGGTCTTCTTCCAGGAGACTGCAGATGTCTGAGACCACCTGACCTGACCCTGTTATGTGGGTCGTGCCTCCTGCAACTTCGGCCCCTCTGATGGTCTCCTCTCTGCTGTTCTGCACCTCCTTCCCATACTCCTCTCTCCTGTGTACCTCCCTCCTGTGTGCGAGGCACAGGCACAGAGAAAGAGAGAGTAGCACACACACATGGGGCGAGAGAGACACAGAGAGAGAGTGGCATAGACACACAGATAGACAGAGGCACAGACACACAGAAAGGGAGAGAGAGGCACATGGGGAGAGAGAGACACAGAGAGAGAACGCGGCACAGACACACAGATAGGGAGAGAGAGGCACAGACACACGGAGAGAGAGAGGCACAGACACACGGAGAGGGAGAGAGAGGCACAGACACACGGAGAGAGAGGGAGAGGTTCAGGCACATGGAGAGAGAGATAGACACATGGAGAGAGAGATAGACACATGGAGAGAGAGAGGCACACACGGAGAGAGAGAGGCACAGACACAGCAACAACAACTTGTATTTATATAGCACCTTTAACATTCTAAAATGTCCCAAGGCGCTTCACAGGAGCGTTAAAAGACAAAAAATAAATTTGACACCAAGCCAGATAAGAAAAAATTACGACAGATGAGCAAAAGCTTGGTCAAAGTGGAAGGTTTTAAGGAAAGAGAGATAGAGAAGTGGAGAGGTTTAGGGAGGGAGTTCCAGAGCTTAGCGCCTTTGCAGCTGAAGGCACGGCCACCAATGGCTATGATTATAATCAGAGATGGTCAAGAGGGCAGAATTAGAGGAGTGCAGATATCTTGGGGGTTGTGAGGCTGAAGGAGATTTCAGAGATAGGAAGCAATGACATCATTGAGGGATTTGTAAACAAGGATCAAAAATTTGTAATTGAGGCATTGCTTAACCGGGAGCCAATGTAGGTCAGCGAGCACAAGGATGATGGTACAAGTTAGGACACGGACTGTCGAGTTTTGGATGACCTCAAGGTTTCATAAGGTTGAATGTGGGAGGCCAGCCAGGAGTGAGTTGGAGTAGTCAAGTCTGGAGGTAACAAAGGCATGGATGAGGGTTTCAGCAGCAGATGAGCTGAGGCAGGGGCAGAGATGGGCAATGTTACGGAGGTGGAAATAGGCGGTTTTAGTTATGCCGCGGATATGTGGCTGGAAGCTCATTTCAGGGTCAAATAAGACAGCTAGGTTACGAACAGACTGGTTCAGCCTCAGACAGATGCTAGGGAGAGGGATGGAGCCGGTGGCTAGAGAACACAGATTCGTGGCGGGATGCCGGATAAGCAGTCTGACAATTTAGAGACCATGGAGGGGGTCAAGAGAAGTGGTGGTGAGGTTGAGCTGGGTGTCATCAGCATACATGTGGAAACTGACACCATGTTTTCTGATGATGTCGCCAAGCATTAGATGAGAAATAGGAGGGGGCCAAGAATAGATCCTTGGGGGACACCAGAGGTAACATTGCGGGAGTGGGAAGCGAAGCCATTGCTGGTTATTTTCTGGCTACAATTAGATAGATAAGAATGGAACCAGGCGAGTGCAGTCCCACCCAGCTGAACGATGGTGGTGATGGTGGAGAAGAATGGAGTGGTCAAACGTGTCAAAGGCTGTAAACTGGTTGAGAAGGATTAGGGACAGTTTACCTTTGTCATAGTCACAAAGGATGTCATTTGTGACTTTGATGAGATCCGTTTCAGTACTGTGGCATGGGTGGAAAGCAGATTGAAGAGATTCAAACATGGAGTTCTGGGAAAGATGGGTACGGATTTGGGAGGCGACAACATGTTCAAGGACTTTGAGGAAGAAAGGAAGGTTGGAGATGGGTCGGTATCTTGCAAGCACAGTGGGGTCAAGGGTTGTTTTTTTGATGAGGGGTGATGAAGGAGAGGCACAGACACAGGGAGAGAGAAAGGCAAGGTTACACGGAGATAGAGGTACAGACACACGGGACGGGTAGGCTGCAAACTAGACAGCCCCTTTCTGCCCAGGCTCTATGGGAACACATAATTCATGAGCGATCCCAGTAACCTCAACCCCAATTCCCCATTCACCAACAGTCCCACACTCCTTACCTTTCCTCAGTCACTGACCATCACATCGTCCTCTTTCTCACAATGGCAAAAATAAAAACCAGCACAAAATACACATTCCAATGCAAATTTATAAATTAAATCATGCCACAGTGCATACAAAATAAACTAATGACCTTATTCCCTTAGTGCCTCTTCCGTGTGCCTTTGCCTGTCCCAGTGCTCCTACGAGGTGCTTCCCCAGTGGCTGTAACATGCTGGTGGAAGGCTGCTGACATTCAGTGGAGAAGACTGCAGACGACCTTGGAGGGCGACCTCGAGCAGCTCTGGGCCTAGAAGGCCCGGCTTCAGACTGCACCATCCAGCCCTGAGCTGCTGTAGTCTGGGCTGATTGGCTGACAGGTAACAGTAAGGCCACTGACAGAGTGGCAGGGGTGAGAGCACAAATTCTGTCATCCTGAGAGAGGACGACAGGTTCGTACTCCATGGAGCCACTGCCCTCCCCCGGGGCGATGCCTCAGTAATTCTTGTATTCTGTTGGAGAACAGATTGCTGGAGTGCTGTGATGCCCTCGAAGACACTGGTATCCAGAGCCATGATGGCAGCAGTCTGAGCTTGCAGCGCACTTGTGCCCAGTGTCTCACCACATGCAGATCCCGCCTCTATGCTATCCTCTAAATTGCGTGCAGTGTCAGTATCCGAGCTGGTGGCTGCGACTGTGAAATATACTGATGGTGTCCCTTAATCTTCACTGTCTTCTTGCTCTTCCTCCACTGCCTGGGCAGATTCCAGTTCTTGAGTATCTGAAATGAAAAAGGGACAAAGGTCTGGTTGTGGTGAGGGGAGAGGAGAAAGTAAGAAGTGCTGCTTACACTTTCAGCAGCTTGTAAGTCAGAAGGTAGTGTACTGGACTGAGCATTGGATGAGGCCAGTGGTGCTGTTCATAGGGCACGGCATTTGAAGGTGCACTCACTGATCTTGACAACTCGTGTGCAATCATTAAACCTCTTCCAGCATTGCATCCAGGTCCTTGGGGCTACACTCCTGGCACTGCCCTCCACCGTTACCTCTTCCCACTGCCTCCTCATCGTGTGTCTCGAGGGCCTCCAACCCCACAAGGATACAGGACCTCCGTCCTTCTTTCCATCTCTTCCATCAAGACCTCCAGTGCAGCGTCCAAATACCTTGGTGTACGCTCTCTCCCATGGTCAGCCATTGTTGATTCCTCCGCAGTACAATGTTCAGAATGATCTCAGCACCATCAGCAACAACAATGCACCTCCCCTTTAATAGGTGCAGACTAGCTTTAAATAACGCTGGCCTCCCATGATATTGGGCCCCCTGCTGATGCGAGCAGCCAATGAACAGCGCGGGGAGCGCTGGCTGCACACAGCAATCATGGGAATGAGCCGGCAGCACAAGGTTAGCATCCTGCCTGCATTGAAATCAATGGCCGTGGGGTCATCACACACGGCGATCCTTGCGCCCGTTTTCAGGGGTTGTCCAATTTAACCTTTTCAAATAAAGCCGGGGGCCAATTTTCACATTTGTGTCCAAAATTTTTGGCTTCTACCTTTGTGGAGGGAGCAGGGCAGACTCTTCACAAACCTTTTTAAAAAATAATATCTGTATTTATTTTATTTATTTATATTTTTATATTTGAAAAACGGGTGAGGTTGAGCAGTATTCTGACTGCTGCCAGGATGTGTGCTAGCGATATCTAGTGGTGGTAAAAGGTACTGTATCCCCCCCGAGCAAGTTTTGCACCGGAGGTGTTACTGAACCAGATAATTGAAGAGACCAGTAACAAGAATCTGATTGTTTTAACCAAACTGTAGATGGATTTAAATAGAACATTAAAACCACAGAGCAGTCAGGCCACAGTAGCAGTATTGCCAACACCATCCTGCCATAAATCAGGAGACAATTTCTTTAAAAATCATGAGATTTGGTCAGAACTCATGAGTCGGTATTTTTTAGTATTTAAACCTCATTAGTGGCATTATTTAATCTCTAACAGGTCACAGCTCTACAAAAAACTATATTACTGCATCTTAAAATTCTTCACAAAAATCTTTTAAAAAATCCTAGCCACTATCACCACTCTTCGTGAGTTGGGGAAAATTTTCATTAAACATCAGGTGGACAGAACAGTGGCAAATGGAATTCAATCTGGAAACACGTGAGGTAATGTATTTAAGGAGGACCAACAAGCAAGGGAATACATCATCATCATCATCATAGGCAGTCCCTCGAAATCGAGAAAGACTTGCTTCCACTCCTAAAGTGAGTTCTTTGGTGGTTGAACAGTCCAACACGAGAGCCACAGACCCTGTCACAGGTGAGACAGATATTTGTCAGGGGAAGGGGTGGGTGGCACTGATTTACCACACACTCCTTCTGCTGCCTGCTCCTGATCTCTTCACGCTCGCAGCATTGAGATTCAAAGAGCTCAACGCCCTCCCAGATGCACTTTCTCCACCTCGGGCGGTCTTCGGCCAGGGTCTCCCAGGTGTCAGTGGTGATGTCGCACTTCACCAGGGAGGCTTTGAGGATGTCCTTGTACCGTTTCCACTGCCCACCTTTGGCTCGTTTGCCATGAAGGAGATCCACATATAGGAGTTGTTTAGGGAGTCTCGTGTCTGGCATGCGAACTAAGTGGCCTGCCCAACGAAGCTGATCAAGTGTGGTCAGTGCTTCAATGCTGGGGATGTTAGCCTGGGCGAGGACACTGATGTTGGTGCATCTGTCCTCCCAGGGGATTTGCAGGATCTTGGGAATACAGAATAAATGGTGGGACACTGAGAAGTGTAGAGGAACAAAGGGACCTTGGACTGCATGTCCACAGATGCCTGAAGGTAGCAGGACAGGTAGATAAGGTGATTAAGAGGCCGAAGGGATACTTGCCTTTATTAGCTGAGGCATAGAATATAACAGCAGGGTGGTTTTGCTTGAACTGTATAAAACACAAGTTAGGCCACAGCTAGAGTACTGCGTGCAGTCCTGGTCACCACATTACAGAAAAGATGATTACACTAGAGAGGGTGCAGAGGAGATTTACAAGGATGTTGCCTGGACTGGAAAATTTTAGCTATGAGGAAAGATTGGATAGGCTGGTGTTGTTTTCTTTGGAGCAGAGGAGGCTGAGGAGAGACATAATTGAGGTGAATAAAATTATGAGGGGCCCAGATAGAGGGGATCAGAAGCACCTATTTAACTTAGCAGAGGGTTCAACAACCAGGGGGTATAAATTTAAAGTAACTGGTAGGAGGTTTAGAGGGGATTTCAGGGCAATTTATTAAACCCAGAGGGTGGTGGGGGTCTGGAACTCTGCCTGAAAGGCTGGTAGAGGCAGAAATCCTCAACACATTTAAAAAGCACCTGGACATGCACTTGAAGTGTCATAATCTGCAAGGCTACGGACCAAGAGCTGGAAAGTGGGATTAGGCTGGGTAGCTCTTTGTTGGCCAGTATGGATTCAATGGGCCAAATGGCCTCTTCTCTGTTGTAAATGTCTATGATTCTATATTGTGTGTCTTGTGAATAATTCACAACTTGGCATTACTGAGTTTAGGTGCTTACATTAGATTTTATACTACAACTTACTATAACTGTCGCAACTAGCCAATAATACACAATGTCTAGGCATCAGCCCTGGCTCAGTGTCTCTCTCACTTCCGAGTCAGATGGTTGTGGGCTCAAGTCTGACTCCAAAGACTTGAGCATAAAATCAAGGCCAACACTCCAGTGCAGTACTGAGGGAGTGCTGCTCTGTCAGAAGTACAATCGTTCAGATGAGACGTAAAACCAAGGCCCCATTGGCCTTCTCAGGCGGATGTAAATGATTGCCCGGCACTATTTTGAAGAGCAGAGACCTGGTCAATATTTTGCCCTCAACCATCTGAGAATTATCACATTGTTATTGGTGGGAGCTTGCTGTGCACACAAGGGCAGCTGTATTTCCCTACTTTGTAACAGTGACCACACTTCTAAAGTACTTCATTGGCTGTAAAGCACTTTGGGACATCCTGGGGACGTGAATGGTGCTATATAAATGCAAGGCTCCCTCTCAATGATGCCCAGGTGCGGCTCCGCCTGCTATTGACACCAATATAAAGTGCGGGGACAATGGACGGCTGAAAGGGTTTTTTTTTAAAATTCGTAGCCAATCTTTCCTATTCTTTGTCAAATCACAAACGCCAGAGGTCACCTTGCACACATCAAGGATCACTCTGCGCCAATGCTCTTAGCCAAAAGGCCTAGAGCCACTGCACCGTTCCTGGAAGTACTGCAATACCAGGTTCGTGCCATGGAGGTGGATGGGTCAGGCCCCCCACACACCCCCGTGGAGGTGGATGGGTCAAGCCACCCCACCCAAAGGGTTGCTTGTATTGGGGCTGATGCAATGACGCAGGAAGGTTGCTGAGTTGACTTGGGAACCCATCTCTAGGAGACGGGGGCGGGCGGGATCACGTGGCCGTGCCACCTGCCAGCCGAGCACGGGGATGGATGGGAAAGAGTGCGCGATGTGGCAGCGCCAACCGCCGAGCCCGGAGTGCGCGCAGTCTGATTGTCCCGGAGAGAGGGAGAGCGGCCCCGCGGGAGGGAGGGAGGGCCCCGAGGCATGGAGAGGGACGCGGGGCTCCGGGGCTCGGAGAGGGACGCGGGGCTCCGGGGACCAGCTGGCCGCTGAGAAGGACACGGGGACCGGGCTGCGCTGTAACGGAGCGGCAAAGACCCGCCGGGAGACGGCTCCGCACAGAGGGATTGCCGCCGCACTGGGCGCTTCTGCCCCTCACTGCAAATGGCCCCGCCCCTCGCCCGCAACCTTTGTTGTTGATTGGCTGGTTCCTTCCCGCCTCTGTGTCCTATTTGTCGGCGGTAACCAATGGTTTCCGGGCTCGCGCGGGGACGGCTGGATTCAAATCTGAAGCTGTTCCCGGCGGCGCGCGCGCTGTCAAACCGCCCGTTCTCCAACAGCAAAAGCGGCGCTTTTTACAGGTGACTCCCGGCACCGCCCGAGGGGCAATTTTATACATGGAACATGGCGGGAGTTGGCATCGCTGCATTGGGCCAAAGGCAGTGTGTGTGAAGGCGGGCGGGCGCTGGGCTGGAGCGGGATTGGATTGTTGGACGGACAGTGATTGGGGAATCGATGGCAGCAAAGGACAGAGTGAGGCCTTGTTGAGGAGCCTGTTGACTGAAATCTCCTGGTGGATGGAGCTGGGATTCCGGGCCGGCCCTGAAGCCCTCACTTGTTCATACAATCCGGGAAAGCTCATTAGGATCCTGCACTGGATTGCAGCACTTGGCTCACATTTCAATAATGAAAGCTCCAAAGTGGAGAGAAGTTCTGTGAGTTGGAGGTGTGACAATCAATGTACATTTTCACATTGCACACAGCACATTGTTCTGAGTGACTGCTGGCAACATGCTCGGCATCGATGTTGGAATCAGTCCCATTTCTGCTGATCTGTGGAGTCCTTTATTGGGTAAGAGGAAGGCAGTGATTTTCCTCATTAATCAGCACGGCTGGGATTGTGTTGGGATGTGGTCTTCTGATAATGGGGGACTTCAACTATCCTAATATAGACTGGGACAGTAATCATGTAAAGGGCAGAGAGGGCGAAGAATTTCTGAAGTGTGTTTCCAGCCCAACGAGGAAGGAGGCATTGCTGGGTCTGGTTCTGGGGAATGAGGTGGGTCAAGTGGAGCAAGTGTCCGTCGGGCAACATTTAGGGAACAGTGATCACAGTATCAGGAGGTTGAGATGAGTGATGGAAAAAGACAGGAAGCAAAGTAAAAAATACTTAATTGGAGGAAAGCCCATTTCAGTGTGTTGAGAATGGATCTGGCCCGGTTAAATTGAAATCAAAGATTGGCAGCAAAACTGAAATCTTACAATGGGCTGTCTTTAAAGAGGAGATGGTTCAGGTACAGTCGCGGTACATTCCCACGAGGGGGAAAGGAAGGGCAACCAAAGCCAGAGCTCGCTAGATGATGAAAGAGATAGAGATTAAGATGAAGCAGAAAAACAGATGTCAGGTTGAAAATCTCTGCCCTAAGTGAGACCCGACGGGCAGGGGAAGGCCAGTTGAAGGAACATGGTGGAGGTTACACCTTCTTCTGGAAAGGGAAACTAGAGGCAGAATGCCAACTGCACGGAGTCGGCTTTGAAGTCAAGAATGAGCTGGTCAACCGCCTCAAAGACTCCCCCTTTGGGGTTAACGAACGCCTCATGACTCTTAATATTACCCTATCCCGAAACCAATGCGCCACAGTCATCAGTGTATACGCCCGTACACTCGATGCAACAGATGAGACTAAAGAGGGTTTTTATTCCAACCTTGAAACATCCTTGTCCGACGTCCCCACAGGTAACAAATTGATCCTGCTGGGTGATTTTAATGCCAGGGTCAGCAAAGACACAGCCCTCTGGGGAGGCATGATTGGCAGAGAGGGGGTAGGGAAAGCCAACTCCAGTGGTACCCTACTGACAAAATGTCTAGAACATGAACTTCTCATCACTAACACCTTGTTCTGCCAGAGGGACAAATACAAGGCATTGTGGCAACACCCTCGCTCCAAACACTGGCATCTGCTTGATGTTTTCATCATCCGAGCCAGCGATCGCAAGGATGTGCGCATCACCCGCGCCATAAAAGGAGCTGACAACTGCTGGATGGACCACTGCCTAATCCGATTCATCATCAACATTAACATTGTCCTAAAGCAGAGGGGACAACAGAAGCAGTTCCGCAAAAAAGTTAATGCCGGGGCACTTAGAGACTCAGCTAAGAGAGCCCTATACAGCCAGCACCTCACAGCCAATCAGTGCCTTGATGACCCTGAGATGCTGAATGCCCACAGCGCTTAGTCTGCCCTCCAGGCCTCTATAACCAGTGCCTGTGAAGAGACACTTGGTCACTCAACCAGAAAACATCAGGACTGGTTTGATGAAAATGATCAGCAGATCGAAGAACTAATAGATCGCAAGCGCAAAGCATTTCTGAGCCTCAAGCAACAACCCAATTCGGGAGCAGCAAAACAACATTACAGGCAGTTCAAGGCTCAGGTCCAACAAAAAACCCGGGCCCTAAAGAACAGGTGGTGAATGGAGAAAGCACGGAAGATACAACAACTGGCCGACAGCCACGATATGCGAGGATTCTTCGCTGCAGTCAAGGCCACCTACAGTCCAAACTCCCAAGGCCCCACCCCACTCCTGGCCAAAAACGGGGAAACACTCATCAAGGACACCGATGCAGTCAGGGCCCGCTTGAAGGAGCACTTTGAAGACCTCTTCAATCGAGACTCTGCCTTTGACTCGAGTGTTCTCGAGTCCATCCCGCAGCATGCGACCCGCCACCAACTCAGTGAAACTCCAACGTTGCATGAGGTAGGCAAAGCCATAAAACCGCTGAAGAATAACAAGGCTACGGGTGCAGGTGGAATCCCTGCTGAGGCGCTAATGTATGGTGGACAGGTGCTGTTGGCGCGGATACATTTCTCTCATCTGGAGGGAGGAGAGCATGCCAGGGGATCCCGGAGATGCAGTGATCGTGAGTATTTTTTTAAAAAGGGGACAAGTCTGACTGCAGCAACTGCAGGGGAATCTCCCTGCTATCAGCCACTGGGAAAGTTGTCGCTCGAGTTCTCCTCAATCGACTTCTCCCTGTGGTCGAGGAGCTCCTCTCGGAATCACAATGCGGATTTCGTCCCCTACAGGGCACAACAGACATGATCTTTGCAGCGCGACAGCTGCAGGAAAAATGCAGGGAGCAGCGCCAGCCCTTATGCATGGCCTTTTTCGATCTTACAAAGGCCTTTGACACTGTCAACGATGAGGGTCTATGGAGCGTTCCCCTCCATTTCGGATGCCCCCAAAAGTTTGTCAACATCCTTCGCCTGCTTCAGGACGACATGCAGGCCATGATCCTTATCAATGGATCCATTACAGACCCAATTCACATCCAGACTGGATCAAACAGAGCTGAGTGATTGCTCCAACCCTCTTCTCAATCTTCCTCGCTGCCATGCTCCACCTTGTCATGTATTTAACCATCTTGCAATGACATAGTCATGTAACTGTAACTCATGTACACTGTACCTGTACCCTAGAAATGCACACCCTGACCACAGGGGGTGAACTTGTGGGAGATACTCCTCACCTGGGTTTCCAGGTATAAAAGGGGAGGTCCCACCAAAGGTCAGCACTCCTTGGTCCTGCCAATAAAGGTGAAGGTCACAGAGTGACCGTGTCTGATATATCTATGCCTCGTGTGAGTTTGTAGTAAGGTGCAGGGACACTGCATTTGGCGATGAGAAACGGGAATCACTGAACCGTGAGGATGGCTGCCGGTGGCACAGAGGAATGTTACTGTGTGGGTGAGACCTGGGATGACTTCGTGGAAAGACTGGCTGGAAAAGACAGCGGCCGACAAATGGCGGGTGCATCTACTGACCAGCTGTGGACCACAGATGTATGCACTGATGAAAGACCTGCTCGCACCCCAAAAGCCGGCGGACAAGTCCTTTGACGAGCTCAGCCAGCTGATCAGTGAGCATCTCAAGCCAGCGAGCAGCGTACACATGGCTCGGCACTGATTCTACTGTTACCGGTGTCAGGAGGGACAAAATGTCTCGGACTTGTGGCGGAACTGCGACGTTTGGCCAGTCTCTGTAAGTTCTCCGATGCCTGCAACGGGGAGATGTTAAGGGACTTTATCTTCGAGGGCATTAATCATGCCGGCATTTTCAGGAAGCTCATAAAGACTAAGGACTTGACTTTAGAAGGGGTGGCGTTGATAGCTCAGACCTTTATGGCAAGAGAAGAGGAGACCAAGCTAATTTATGCGAACAGCCCCGGTCCAAACGTGGCGACGGACCTGGGAGTTAACATGGTGAATGTGGCTCGGGACCCTGCAGGCAGGCAAGGGCATTTTGAAACCACCCAGGCAGCAACAGGCTCTAGGGTGGGCCCACAACAAGGACAATGGAAAGGGGATCGGCAATTCATGCCATCTCGAAGAACAATGCATCCCGCGATGGGACCATTAACACCCACCATCAAAGTGCTTAGAAACAGCCAAATGGGCAATCAGAGAGGAATGCCTGGTAATAGTCCTTTTGTTAACAGCAATCTCAATCTCAGCTTATGCTGGAGATGCGGGGGTAGACACACTGCGAAAAGCTGCAGGTTTCAGCAACATACCTGTAGGATTTGTAATGTCAGTGGACACTTGGCCAGGATGTGCAAAAAGGCAGTAGTGTGGCTAATCTGCGAGACAGAGGAACCAGACGAGGGGTCTGCAATGCAGGTTGAAACCTGGTGTAAAGCCATAGATGCTGAAGTTCAGTGGGTTCATGTGGCTGACGTCCACAGCTCATACACTAAAACGCCACCCATGATGATAAAAGTCTTACTGAATGGCATCCCTGTGCACATGGAGCTGGATACGGGAGCTAGCCAGTCACTCATGAGCACCCAACAACTTGAGAGACTATGGCCACACAGAGCTAGCAGGCCCAAACTGAAACGCATTGAGACGCAGCTACGGATGTACACCAAAGAGATCATCCCAGTGCTGGGCAGTGCAAACTTGGTGGTAACACATAATGGATTACAGAACTGGCTGCCACTCTGGATCATTCCGGGAAATGGCCCCGTACTTTTGGGGTGGAATTGGCTAGCTGAGATGAATTGAAAATGGGGGGATGTGCACGCCATTTCATCCGTGCAGCGAAGTTCATGCTCACAGGTCCTGCAAAAATTCGGGTCACTCTTTCAACCTGGTGTCGGAGCATTCAAGGGCACTAAAGTTGTGATACGCATCACTCCAGACGCCAGACCAGTGCACCACAAAGCCAGAGCGGTGTTGTATGTGATACGTGAAAAAATTGAATGTAAACTGGACAGGCTGCTCAGAGAGGGCATAATTTCGGCCATTGAATTCAGCGACTGGGCAAGTTCCATCGTTCCCGTCCTCAAAGCAGATGGCTCGATTAGGATTTGTGGTAACTGCAAAGCCACCATAAACTGAGTATCGCTGCAAGACCAATACCCGCTTCCGAGAGCGGAGAACCTTTTTGCCACGCTGGCAGGTGGCAAGCTGTTCACGAAGTTGGACCTTACTTCGGCCTACATGACTTAGGAACTGGCTGAAGAATCCAAGCTTCTGACCACCATCACGAAGCACAAGGGATTATTTGTCAACAACAGGTGTTCATTTGGCATTCGTTCAGCAGCAGCCATCTTTCAGAGAAACATGGAAAACTTGCTCAAATCCATTCCTGGAACGATCGTCTTCCAAGTCAACATTCTCATAACGGGTCGAGACACCGAAGAACACCTCCACAACCTGGGGGAGGTGCTACGCCGATTGGATCGGGTAGGCTTGCGACTGAAAAAGGCCAGAGGTCGTGTTTTTGGGCAGGAGGGTTGCCGCAGACGGGATCCGGCCCACTGAATCAAAAATGGAGGCAATCCGCCAGGTGCCCAGGCCCGGCAACACGTCGGAGTTGCGATCATTCCTGGGACTTTTGAACTATTTTGGGAACTTGCTACCGAACTTAAACACATTGTTGGAGCCATTACAAATGCTCCTGCGCAAAGATTGTGAATTGTTTTGGGGGGACTGTCAAGAACGGGCTTTCAATAAGGTGAGGAACCTGCTGTGTTCTAACAAACTGTTAACTTTGTACGACCCCTGTAAAAAACTGGTCTTAACATGCGATGCATCATTCTACAGGGTTGGGTGTGTGTTGCAGCAGGGCAACGATGACGGCCGACTCCAACCACACTGGCTTACGCCTCCAGGTCGTTCTTCCAGGCAGAGCATGGATATGGCATGATTGAGAAGAAAGCACTCGCGTGTGTTTACGGTGTGAAAAAGATGCACCAGTACCTTTTTGGTAGACAGTTCGATCTAAAGACGGGCCACAAGCCGTTAATATCCCTGTTGTCAGACAGCAAGGCTGTCAACGCCAATGCGTCAGCTCGCATACAGCGATGGGCCCTCACGCTGGCTGCGTATGACTACACCATACGGCGCCGGCCAGGCACCGAAAATTGCGGTAATGTGCTCAGCAGGCTCCCACTGGCCACCACCGAGGGGGCGTCGGAGCAGAGCACCGAGATGGTCATGGCCATTGAGGCTTTTGACACTGCGGGCTCCCCCATCACAGCCCGCCAGATCAAACTCTGGACCAACAGGGACCCCCTCCTATCTATGATAAAGAAATGTGTCCTGACTGGGGATTGGGCGCCCGCTCACAGGGCGTGCCCCAAGGATGTCAGACCATTTCAGAGACGGATGGATGAGCTCTCCATCCCAGCCGACTGTCTGCTATGGGGCAGCGGGTAGTCATGCCCCAGAAAGGAAGGGAAGCGTTCATCAGGGAACTCCACAGTGTGCACCCTGGCATCGTGTTAATGAAGGCCATTGCCCGGTCACATGTATAGTGGCCGGGGATTGACTCAGACCTGGAACACTGGGTTCGCAGGTGCACGACGTGTGCCCAGCTGGGCGATGCCCCCCCAGGGAGGCCCCACTCAGCCCGTGGCCCTGGCCCACCCGACCATGGTGACGTATTCACATAGACTATGTGGGCCCGTTCATGGGGAAAATGTTCCTGATCGTTGTCGATGCATACTTGAAGTGGATCGAGTGCATCATATTGAACTCGTGCATGACATCCATCACCGTGGAGAATCTGCGTACGGTTTTCGTGACCCATGGCTTGCCGGACATCCTGGTCAGCGACAATGGCCCGTGTTTCACCAGCCATGAATTCCAGGAGTTTATGTCGGGCAATGTGATCAAGCACGCCCGGACAGCGGCGTTCAATGGCCGGCTTCCAATGGCCAGACGGAACGGGCGGTCCAAGTCATAAAACAGGGCATGCTGCGCATCCAAGGACCCTCCCTTCAGTACCGCCTATCGCGCCTCCTGCTGCCTACAGGTCCCACCCACACTTGCTCATGGGAGTCCCACCAGCGGAACTCCTCATGAAACGCACGCTCAAGACGCGGCTGTCCCTCATTCACCCAGCCCTGGTAGACATTGTTGAGGGCAAGCGCTAGTCTTAAACCGAGCTCCATGATCTAAACTCAAGGGGGAGGTGTATAGAAATATATGACCCGGTATTTGTTCTTAACCATGCTTTGGGATCCAAGTGGCTTGAGGGCACCGTAATTGGCAAAGAAGGAAATAGAGTCATGGTGGTCCGACTAAACAATGGGCAGATATGCCGCAAACACTTGGACCAAGTAAAGAAAAGGTTCAGCATAGACATGGAGGAACGTGAAGAAGAGCATGAGATGGCACCCACACCACTGCCAGCGGATGAGCAACAAAGACAGTCCTCAGCATGCACAGTCCCTGCGACCAGCCCGGACAGGCCGGAATCACCTCAAGTGACAGAGACGCGTGCCGAGGCTCAGCCACCAAAGCCACAACTGCGGTGCTCCACGAGAGAGCGTCCACCACCTGACAGACTTAACCTCTGAAACAAAAAGACTTAAGCGGGGAGGTGATGTCATGTATTTAACCATCTTGCAATGACAGTCATGTAACTGTAACTCATGTACACTGTACCTGTACCCTAGCAATGCACACCCTGACCACAGTGGGTGAACTTCCGGGAGACACTCCTCACCTGGGTTTCCAGGTATAAAAGGGGAGGTCCCACCCAGGGTCAGCACTCCTTGGTCCTGGGAATAAAGTTGAAGGTCACAGAGTGACCGTGTGAGTTTGTAGTAAGGTGCAGAGACACTACACACCTCACATTCAACAAGCTCCCCACTGGAGTGGAACTAAACTACAGAACCTGTGGGAAGCTGTTTAACCTATGCCATCTCCAGGCTAGATTCAAGATCACCCCAACCTCTGTCATTGAGCTGCAGCTGCACACATTCAGAGGCTGAACTCCAGGATATAGTCAGTGTATTCACTGAGGCATATGAAAGCATAGGCATTACGCTGAACATCCGTAAGACAAAAGTCCTCCACCAGCCTGTCACTAATGCACAGCACTGCCCTCCAATCATCAAGATTCACGGCGCAGCCCTGGACAACGTGGACCATTTCCCATATCTCGGGAGCCTCTTATCAACAAAGGCAGACATTAATGCAGAGCTTCAACATCGCCTCCACTGTGCCAGTGCAGCCTTCGGCCGTCTGAGGAAAAGAGTGTTTGAAGACCAGCCCACCACTCTACCACCAAGCTCATGGTCTACAGGGCTGTAGTAATACCCGCCCTCCTGTATGGATCTGAGGCATAGACGATGTATAGAAGGCACCTCAAGTCACTGGAGATCTATCACCAACAACATCCTGCAAATCCCCTGGGAGGATAGGCACACCAACATCAGTGTCCTCGACCAGGCTAACATCTCCAGTATTGAAGCACTAACCACACTCGATCAGCTTCACTGGGCAGGCCACATAGTTCGCATGACAGATACGAGACTCCCTAAGCAAATGCTTTATGCAGAGCTCCTTCGTGGTAAACGAGCCAAAGGAGGACAGCGGAAACATTATAAGGACACCCTCAAAGCCTCCCTAGTAAAGTGTGACATCACCACTGACACCTGGGAGACCTTGGCCGAAGTCCGCCCGAGGTGGAGAAAGTGCATCTTCGAGCCTCAACGCAAAGAACGTGGAGAGGCCAAGCGCAGGCAGCGGAAGGAGCGTGCGGCAAACCAGCCCCACCGACCCCTTCCCTCGACGAATGTCTGTCCCACCTGTGACAGGGTCTGTGGCTCTCGTATTGGACTGTTCAGCCATCAAAGAACTCACTTTGGGAGTGGTAGCAAGTCTTCCTCGATTCCAAAGGACTGCCTATGATGATGACAAGTGGGAACTAGGCTGAATATAGAAAGTTCAGAAGGGAAGTGAAAAATCTGTGCCCTCTGGTTCTTTCTGCCTTTCTGCCAATGAGAACAATCTATGTACTCTGTCTAGACCCCTCATGATTTCAAACACCTCTAACAAATCTCTCAACCTTCTCTGCTCTAAGGAGAACAATCTCAGCTTCTCCAGTGTATCCATGTAACTGAAGTCCCTAATTCCTGAAACCATTTTTGTAAATCTTTTCTGCATATTCTCTAAGGCCTTCACATCCTTCCTAAAGTGCAGTGCCCAGAATTGGAAATAATCTATTTGAGGTTGGACGAGTGTTTTATAAATGTTAATTATAACTTCCTTGCTTTTGTACGCTATGCCTCTATTTATGAAGCATACGGGCCCAGGAGCCCGTATGCTTTTTTAACCGCTATCTGAACCTGCCCTACCACTTTCAATGATTTGTGCACATACACCCATGGTCTCTCTGTTCATGCACCCCCTTTAGAATTGTACTCTTTAGTTTATATTGTCTCTCCTCATTCTACCAACCAAAATGCATCACTTCATACTTCTCTGCATTAAATGTCACCTGCCATGTGTCTGCCCATTTCTCCAGTCTGTGTCCTCCTGAACTCTGTTACTACCCTCCCTGCTGGTTACTGCATTTCAGAGTTTTGTGTCATCTATAAACTTTGAAATTATGCTCTCCCTAACCAAGATCAGGTCATTAAAATATATCAGAAAGAGCAGTGGTCCTAAAACCGACCCTTGTATACTTCCCTCCAGTCTGAGAAACAACCGTTCACCACTACTCTTTGCTTCCTGACCCTTAGCCAATGAGGACAGAGGGAAGGATGAACTATCAATGCCTGAAGGAGAAATCCAAATGTTGAAGGGACACAATCGATGGTGAATTTTTACTGGTTCAGAGACATTGGCTGGAAATTTCTGGGGTGAGTGTGGGCATGAGCGGAGGCAGGTTGGTGGGAAAGTTGCAACATCCTAATGAGGGTTGGGAACCCGCCGTCATCCCGTCCCCACGCACCTTTCCCTCAGTTGCATTTGCCGGCGTGGTAGTGACCTGAACGTCAGGGGCGAGCAAGTTAATTTAAATCATTATTAGATACTTCTCCGACCCTTCAGCGTCTTTTTAACCTTAATGTGCAAATTTCACTGGATCACATGGGGATCACACAGCTCAGGAACCATGTCTGTCAATCTGAGGTGGAAGTTGAGTGGCCATTGATCCAGCTGATTAGTGCACAGCATGGAAAGTACAATAAAAACTCCCACCTCACAGCTGATTACTTTCCTCAGGCAGAAGCTATTTCTGACTGCATTGCCAGCACAGATTTAGCTTTCTAGAGGCTGCAAGTGTTTCCAGAAAAGTCGCCATCGAGTGTCACCTTATCGGTAGAACCTATCACATCATTGATAGTTTGCTTTTCATTTCTACTTGACTTGCCATCTATTTCATCAGTATGGTCTACAGGGCTGTAGGAATACCTGTCCTCCTGTATGCCTCAGAGACATGGACCATGTACAGTAGACACCTCAAGTTGCTGGAGAAATATCACCAATGATGTCTCCGCAAATCCCCTAGGAGGACAGGCACACCAAATCAGCGTCCTCATTCAGGCTAACATCCCCAGCATTGAAGCACTGACCACACTCGATCAGCTCCGCTGGGCAGGCCACATAGTCCGCATGCCAGACACGAGACTCCCAAAGCAAGTGCTCTACTCGGAGTTCCTCCAAGGCAAACGAGCCAAAGGTGGGCAGCGAAACGCTACAAGGACACCCTCAAAGCCTCCCTGATAAAGTGTGACATCCCCACTGACACCTGGAAGTCCCTGGCCAAAACCCGCCCTAAGTGGAGGAAGTGCATCCGAGAGGGCGCTGAGCACCTCGAGTCTCAATGCTGAGAGCGTGCAGAAATCAAGCGCAGGCAGCGGAAAGAGCGTGCGCCAAACCAGTCCCACCCACCCCTTCCCTCAGCGACTATCTGTCCCACCTGTGACAGAGTCTGTGGCTCTCGTATTGGACTGTTCAGCCACCAAAGAACTCACTTCAGGAGTGGAAGCAAGTCTTCCTCGATTCTGAGGGACTGCCTATGATGATGATGATGATGGGTGCCATTTATACTGTCTTACCTTGGTCCTCGGATTTGGACCACGATGAGCTCCAATACCAGCAGCACCGAAAACAGCAGCACCAACCTTCTCCTCAACCATCTGATGCAGCACGGGACAGATGGCACCAGCGCAGGTCTGCACGGTGCCGGTGGCGATACCCCCAGCACAGGGTATACAGGCAGAGGATGAGCTTTCTCAACATGACTGAGCAGCAGTGGCAAAGGAGGCTTCGACTATCGTGCCAGATTGTCACCGACATTTACACATTACTGGAGAAAGACCTGCAGCCCAGAGGAGCGGGTGGATTCACCTTACCAGTGGTTGTCGGTTGTCAAAGTCACTAGTGCCCTCAACTTCTTCGCATCGGGCTTTTTCCAGGGCTCTGCAGCAGACATTTGCAACATTTCGCAGTTGACTGTCCACAGATGCAACACACAGGTCACTGATGCCTTGTTTGACATGTCAGCCAGTTATATCAACTTTGCCACTGATGAAGTCAATGTTACTTGGCTTTGCCGTGCTGGCTGTTCCGTGCTGGCTGGCTTCCCATGGGTGCAGGGCACCCCATTACAACCCAGGAGTGTTTGTCAACTGCAAGGGCTTCATATCCCTGAATGTGCAGCTTGTCAGCAACCATAGGCAGATCATCGTGCATGTGTGCACTAAATTCACTGGCAGCTGCTATGACTCTTTCATCCTGAGCTAGTCCAGCCTCCCTCAGCTCTTCGCTCCTCCAAACAGACTCTCCGGCTGGCTGCTTGGAGACAAAGGGTATCCACTGAAGACGTGGCTCATAGCATCATTGAGGAGACCAAGTACTGAGGCCCGGGAGAGATATAATGAAAGCCACATTTCCACCAGATTGAGCACACAATAGATATACTGAAAATGTTCTTCAGATGCCTTGACAGATCTGGAGGAGCCCTTCAATACGCACCAGCCAGGCTCTCCAGAACTCTCATGGTCTGCTGTGCCCTGCACAACAAAGCCCAGCATCGAGGATTAGCACAGCATGAGGAGCAAGGCACTGAGCACACAGCCTCTTCAGAGGAGAAGGAAGAGGATCAACTGGAAGATGAGGAGGAGGAGCAGGGGAAACCTGGGGTCCAGATCCCACCGGCACTTGAGCATACTGCTGTCTGGGAGGCCAGGGATGGGCTCATCGTGGCCAGATTTACTTAACTTATAGAAAATAAAGACTTTATGTGTGATATAACAGTAACGGAAACTTTACAGAATCATTTAACAAAGCGTCCAAGTCGTTACCCTTGTGCATCTACTTGTGTTTCATCTTTAACTTACAAATGCTTCTGTTAGATGCTACCCCTGTGGCTTCAGCAGAGGTAGAGGCAGCCTGTTCACTTCCCTCCTGCGACTGCATAGACACTTTTGGCGGATGTCCTCTGGGTCTTGGGGCCTCTGATTGTCCCGCCAAAGTCTGCTCCTCCTCAGACTGTGCAGGGACAGACTCGGCCATCGCTGTCCGAGGAGGCATCTGGGGCTCTGACTGAGAGGGTGACAACGGGGGAGAAATGTGAGCACTTTCAGAGGACCCCACACTTCCATTTCCTCTCTGACCATCAACCCTCTTATGGGCCACCCACATTTCCCTGCTAGCAAGGAGCTGGAGAGTACCTTGCTGCACAGCAGTGGGGCCATGAGGACCCATGCCTACCTTGACATCCCTCCTAGAGAGGAGGTCTATGAGCCTCTGCCATCTATTCTCCATAGAGACTATGTGCTCCTGTGAGTGGCGCATTAGCTGCTCCACGCAGGTGGCCATCCTTTCCATGGAAGAGCCTACATTCGCCATCGCCTGTGACATGACTGTAACTAGATATGACCTGTAACCACAAGCATACTTTACCACCAGGGGTGCACTTGCAAGAGACACTGCATACCTGTTCCACACAGGTATATAAAGGCAGGTCTCAGGCAAGTGTGGCACTCGAGAGCTGTGAAATAAAGGTGCAGGTCCAGAGTGACCTTGACTTCAGCATGTGCCTCGTGTAAGTCTGTACTGCAGGGTCATGACTTTACAAGGTCATTACGTAATTACGCAAGTTACAATTAATACATGATGATTAATTAATACATGATTGATTAGTACAGCGCTTCCTCCAATCTGGCTTCTACATGCCTTAAATGGTAATTCTTGATATGGTTATGGTTGTTCATTTCTATCCTATCTTTATCTTGTTAGTCAGTTCAGTTTCTATGTTATCTGTCTGTACTCTTGCCTCCCAAGGTGTTTGGTCTGCGAACTGGAAAATTTTGCTTTCTCATGGAATGTTCCCACAGTCTGCAGGTTCCATTTTAAAATATGTTAGATCAGTTTTAAAATGGCACGATGTTTTACTATTTTAAAGATTTGTAATTTCCCTCTTCAGTCCCTCATGTTGGTCTTCATAATCAGGCGACCACATATACGTTCTGAGCCATCTGCCGGGGCTGGTGATCAAATCCAACCCCTTTGGATCGCTCGTAGTTCCGTCTTTTAACGGAGTCCTTACATGCTACCCCTGACCACTTCCCTGGGATTATTTGCAAGCTACATATATTTGTTTTTGTATATACAGAGCATAAGCTTGGGGGTCTTAGTTGTTTCCCCAACGTGTTACAAAATCATTCGCCTCCCTATTACACCTACGTCACATAGTTAACGAGGCTGTTTGCTGTTCGGCTAGAACCACGTGGTTGTATATCTCTCGGATCTTACACATCAGATATAGTTGGATCACAATACATATCCCTACCACTTCCATTATTATCACAATCAGGTGCCACATTTATTTGAGGACCGCGTAGGCCTTAGGTGACCAGCCCTTAAAAATGTCCCACCAGTGGTGAACTGTGAGGTCACTTAGTTCCTCCATCACTCAGATAAGTTTTTGTTTTGTGTAACTCATTACGACCTTTTGTCTGAGTAACCGTTCCCTTTCTTGTCCCAGGTACTTGGTATATTCAAAAAACCCCTTCGCTTTCTCAAGTCCACTATCGGGGATAGTACTGATAGTCTCTGTTGCTCCTATGTTGCGCAATATTCTTCCATTGTCCTATTTGGTATGACTTGGTCATTTTAACGTCGAAAATGACATATATTTCCTTCAGACACACATTTACCGGAGGTTTCAATCGATCAGCTTTCAAGTATAGCCTGTGGATATTGGTTACACATATATAATTTTGTCCGATTTCATGTATTATGGTATCATTTAAGAGTTGCAGCTGCCATTCACAAGCCCCTGCTGTGCCTTCAATGCTGCATGGTTCCACCACTGGTGTATGTAGCGGGCATACTTGCCCGAATAGCCACTTTACACAGTCCATCCCTTCGTGTGTTTTATTCTTTGGGTTTATCCATTTTCCGTAAAACCATGGCTCCCATAAGTTTTTACCGAGTAGCTGTGATAGGGTCACAAACTCACACCATATCTGACTGTTAGTAACATTAGCCAACAACATAGTCATGTTACATCCCTCTTCATCACATCTGGCCTGAGTGTTAGATTTCGTTAGTCAAACTGAAACAAGTTTAACTCATCGTGGTGCATTCCCAGAGAATGCTATCCTTTCTAATTCAGCCCATTGTCATTCCTTAATCAGGCCCATTATGAGGCAGTGAGTCTTCTTGGTTTCCCGCGTTAAATTGACCGATACCTGTTGCTGTTCCCAGCTAGTTTTGTTTGCCCACTGCCATATCATTTTGTCTGACAGCCATCCCCACAGGCTATTGGCCTGTAAGGATTCCTGCCACAAATCTGACAGCCTTAAGGCATCTTTAGTCAGTTGTCCTGCTTTCTGTATTTAATTCTGCAGTGTCTCAATATCCATTGAGTGTAATGCTCCGAGTCATGTTCCTAAGCTTCCTAGTACTGTATCTAGTATGTTTCGCCGATTACAAGTTTTTGTTATCTTTAGGGCAAGATCCGGGATCTTACAATACCTGGGGTACCATCTTTCGGTCATACTGTATATTTATTGTTAAATTTATTATTGAAGGGGCTATCTGTGTGCTCAGGCACGTATCGTGCAGCCTTTGTAAGTGTTGCATCCGTTCCTGGTTCGAATGGAAATATTTTACACTTATCATGACCAGCCATGTACCCCTCCTGCCTCACCTCATTCACCTCACCCAGTCTCCATCTCCACTCTGTACTATTGGTATATTCCGTTTTATTAGTATTCCAGGCTTCTTTCTGTATTTTGGTTATATTCTGGGGAGTATTGTCGCAACCTTGCTTACACATCATCCCGGGACCGTTGGCCTCCCAGGTAAAGTTGAATGTTACATTCTCGCTTTTATGGAGGATCAGTACAAAATTCCCAAAGACTGGTGCCGAATAGGTCCACCGTCTACAGTCAAACGTTATATTAAAAATACGACATTCACTTCCCACAGGGCATGTATAGTTTCCCTGAGTTACATTTCATTGGGACTTGCACATCACATAATGTTTAAGCCCTTTTCCTTCCAACTGTGGAAGCACTGGGAGGGCCAGAGCAGCCACTAATCCAGACGCCATCAACACTATCCACAGATTCATCCCGTTATTTTTTGGCCTGCTTCTATGATCGCCGGGTGCACCGTCACTATGGGTTAAAACAGACGGGGGTTGTTTAGTATTAAATGGTTTTACATGTGTTGATTGGTTCCATCTAATCCCAGTGGGCTCTGGTAGACAAACACAAGTATCATTCATCATTAGTACCGAGTATGGACCCACCCATCAGGGCTCCATTCCCTTTCGCATCCCTGTTACCTTTATCATGACCTGTTCTCCTATTTTATGTAGTGTTTCGGGTCTCATTCCCTCACTCTGAATTTCTAGATCTCTTATCTGCTGTCTGCTTTTAACTTCTTTATTCATAGCCTGCACCTCTTGGTTTAGCTGGACCAAGTACCACCTTAGCCTATCCTGAATTGATCCTGCTTCATCTGTCCCTCCGGCTAAGTCCTCTGGTAGTCTCATAGCTCATCCAGTCATCAGCTCATAAGGTGTTAGTCCCGTGGTATAATGTTAGTAGTTGTTGCCTCCAACATTGTGGTGCCACAACTTGCTCCTGGGGACCCCATACCTATATGTCACCCCTTTCGTGGGCTCCGTGCTTACTCCTTTCACGTCTTTCTTCCTGATTGACACTATGGTGGACCTGTGCTATATTTATATCTGTCTGAACACTGTTAGTCATTACTGATTAAATTTCAGCCTTAAATGCTGGCTCTGGCTTCCGTTCAGCTGCTGCTTGTTTGGCTGCTAGGTCTTGTGGGTGCGTGTGGCCCTCCCTAGTTAGTTTTGTGTGTACTTTTACCTTGTTTACTGCTGCTTCCCATGATTCCTTTGCTGCTTTCACTAGTTTTTCTACGAGCCTTCCATGTTTTACCACCTCGCCAGTAGATGTCGCATACCGTCATCATGACCAGACTGCCATGAACCACCCCGAAAGCGTATTGACGATCTGTATATATGTTTACTCACTTTCCTTTCGCTGACTCGACAGCCTTTATAAGGGCCACCTGAGCTGACTTGTCTCCTGGGAACGCTCCTGCCATTATTGTCTCTCCCTCCTGTGTTATCACCGCCCACCCAGTATGCGGTTCTTCATCAATGTATTTTCTGGATCCATCCACATGTAAAATCTCATCTGGGTTGTCCAATGGCTCTTCCTTTACCCTGCTATCTGTTTCCTCCTCTACTTATTCCCTTCAGCTATGTTCCTCCCCTTCTGTCAGCACCCCGGTAGCGGGGTTAACTCCATTATGCTTTTTTATTATTACTGACTTGTCTTTGGGCAGCAACACGGCCTCCCACTTAGCCTTTCGGCTGTCCGAGATCGACCGCAGCTTTCCAGTATTTAGTAATTCTACCAGTGTATGATGTGTGTGCAAAATGGTCTGTCCCATCATCACAACCGGTTCGCTTACTTTGACTGCCCAAGTCGCACAGTCCAGGGCGGCCACACATCGGGGCATCCCACTAACCACTGGGTCTTTCTTCGCCGAGTAGTAGGCTAAAGGTCTCTGCTGGCCCCCATGTTCCTGCATTACCATGGTGGAATAGCTTCCACCATCCTGATCATAATATATGTGGAAAGGTTTATTGGGGTCTGGCAATCCTAGGTCGGGGGCCGACATCAGGGCTCTTTTTCGTTCCCCGTGCGCCTCTTCCTGTTCCGGTCCCCAATCTATCTTCTGTAGTGCTCCCCTGGTTCCTTTAATTCATTTCTGTGGGTTCCACTATCGTTGTATAGTGAGGTATAAAATTCTGACTATAATTAAAAAGTCCTAATACCTTCCTTATCCCCTGGTTTACAATATTCAGGTAACATTTTATTACCCACTCATCTTGTGGCTTCAAGATAAATGCTCCTGACACTAGTTGTTGTACCCTTATATTCTTTCAGCTGGGACCAATGTTTCCATCGGCCTCCACCTTTCATATTTATATATGCACATGTGTCACCACTGATTAATACTTTATAGGGTCCACTCCACCAGGTTTTCCAGGCAATAGGTGAATAGTTTTTCTTTTTATTTTCTTTATCAGTAAGTAATCTTTTATCATTGTTGTTGCCAAATTAAGTTAGTCTAAGGGTTAAGTCATGGCAGGAGAGCTCCGGCACATGTTATGCTCCTCCTGTGCTATGTGGGAAGTCAGGGACGCTTCCAGTGTCCCTGACGACTACATGTGCGGAAAGTGCATCTGCCTGCAGCACCTGACAGACCGTGTTGCGGCACTGGAGCTGTGGGTGGATTTACTATGGAGCATCCGGATGCTGAGGATGCAGTGAATAGCACGTGAGTTGGTCTTACTGCAGGTAAAGTTTACATAGACAGATAGGGAATGGGTGACCAACAGGAAGAGCAGTGGAAGGAAGGTAGTGTCGGGGTCCCCTGCAGTCATCCCCCTACAAAACAGATACACCGCTTTGGATACTGCTGAGGGGATGACTGATCAGGGGAGAGCAGCAGCAGCCAAGTTCGTGGCACCGTGGCTGGCTCTGCTGCACAGGAGGGCAGGAAAAAGAGTGGGAGTGCTATAGTGGTAGCTGATTCTATTATAAGGGGAATAGATAGACATTTCTGCGGCCACAACCGAGACTCCAGGATGGTATATTGCCTCGCTGGTGCAAGGGTCAAGGATGTCTCGGAGCGGGTGCAAGACATTTTGAAGAGGGAGGGTGAACAGCCAGTTGTCATGGTGCAAATAGGTACCAATGATATAGGTAAAAAACAGGATGAGGTCCTACAAGATGAATTTAGGGAGCGAGGAGCTAAATTAAAAAGTAGGACCTCAAAAGTAGTAATCTCAGGATTGCTACCAGTGCCACATGCTAGTCAGAGTAGGAATCTCAGGATAGCTCAGATGAATACGTGGCTTGAGGAGTGATGCAGAAGGGAGGGATTCAAATTCCTGGGACATTGGAACCGGTTCTGGGGGAGGTGGGACCAATACAAACCGGACTGTCTGCACCTGGGCAGGACCAGAACCAATGTCCTAGGGGGGAGTGTTTGCTAGTGCTGTTGGGGAGGGGTTAATCTAAGATGGCAGGGAACCTATGCAGGGAGACAGAGGGAAGTAGAATGGGGGTAGAAGCAAAAGCAATAGATAGAAAGAAGAAAAGTAAAAGTGGAGGGCAGAGAAACCAAAGGCAAAAAGCAAAAGGGGCCACATTACAGCAAAATTCTAAAGGGGCAAAATCTGTTAAAAAGACAAGCCTGAAGGCTCTGTGCCTCAATGCGAGGAGTATTTGGAATAAGGTGGACGAATTAACTGCGCAGATAGCAGTTACCGGATATGATATAATTGACATCACGGAGACATGGCTCCAGGGTAACCAAGGCTGGGAACTCAACATCCAGGGGTATTCAACAATTTGGAAGGATAGACAGAAAGGAAAAGGAGGTGGGGTGGCATTGCTGGTTAAAGAGGAAATTAATACAATAGTAAGTAAGGACATTAGCTTGGATGATGTGGAATCGGTATGGGTGGAGCTACGGAATACCAAAGGGTAGAAAACGCTAGTGGGAGTTGTGTACAGACCACCACACAGTAGTAGTGAGGTTGGGGACAGCATCAAACAAGAAATTAAGGATGCGTGCAATAAAGATACAGCAGTTATCATGGGCGACTTTAATCTACATATTGATTGGGCTAACCAAACTGGTAGCAATGCGGTGGAGGAGGATTTCCTGGAGTGGATTAGGGATGGTTTTCTAGACCAATATGTTGAGGAACCAACTAGAGGGCTGGCCATCCTAGACTGGGTGATGTGTAATGAGAAAGGACTAATTAGCAATTTTGTTGTTCGAGGCCCCTTGGGGAAGAGCAACTATAATATGGTAGAATTCTTTATTAAGATGGAGAGTGACATAGTTAATTCAGAGACTAGGATCCTGAATTTAAGGAAAGGTAACTTGGATGGTATGAGACATGATTTGGCTAGATTAGACTGGCGAGTAATACTTAAAGGGTTGACGGTGGATAGGCAATGGCAAACATTTAAAGATCACATGGATGAACTTCAACAATTGGATATCCCTGTCTGGAATAAAAATAAATTGGGGAAGGTGGCTCAACCGTGACGAACAAGGGAAATTAAGGATAGTGTTAAATTCAAGAAAGAGGCATATAAATTGGCCAGAAAAAGCAGAAAAACCTGAGGACTGGGAGAATTTTGCAATACAACAGAGGAGGACAAAGGGTTTAATTAGGAGGGGGAAAATAGAGTATGAGAGAAAGCTTGCTGGGAACATAAAAACTGACTGCAAAAGCTTCTATAGATATGTAAAGAGAAAAAGGTTAGTGAAAACAAACATAGGTTCCTTGCAGTCAGATTCAGGTGAATTTATAATGGGGAACATAGAAATAGCAGACCAGTTAAGCAAACACTTTGGTTCTGTCTTCACGAAGGAAGACACAAATAATCTTCCGGAAGTACGGACCGAGGGTCTAGTGAGAAGTAGGAACTGAAGGATATCCTTATTAGGCGGGAAATTGTGTTCGGGAAATTTATGGGATTGAAGGCCGATGAATCCCCAGGGCCTGATAGTCTTCATCCCAGAGTACTTAAGGAGGTAGCCTTAGAAATAGTGGATGCATTGGTGATCATTTTCCAACAGTCTATCGACTCTGGATCGGTTCCTATGGACTGGAGGGTAGCTAATGTAACACCACTTTTGAAGAAAGGATGGAGAGAGAAAACAGGTAATTATAGACCAGTTAGCCTGACATCAGTAGTGGGGAAAATGTTGGAATCAATTATTGAAGATAAAATAGCAGCACATTTGGAAAGCATCGGTCCAAGTCAGCATGGATTTATTAAAGGGAAATCCTGCTTGACAAATCTTCTAGAATTTTTTGAGGATGTAACTGGTGGAGTGGACAAGGGAGAACCAGTGGATGTGGTGTATTTGGACTTTCAAAAGGCTTTTGACAAGGTCCCACACAAGAGATTGGTGTGCAAAATTAAAGCACATGGTATTGGGGGTAATGTACTGACGTGGATAGAGAACTGGTTGGCAGACAGGAAGCAGAGAGTCGGGATAAACTGGTCCCTTTCAGAATAGCAGGCAGTGACTAGTGGGATACCGCAGGGCTCAGTGCTGGGATCACAGCTATTTACAATATACAATAAAGATTTGGATGAGGGAATTGAGTGTAATATTTCCAAGTTTGCAGATGACACTAAGCTGGGTGACAGTGTGAGCTGTGAAGAGGATGCTAAAAGGCTGCAGGGTGTCTTGGACAGGTTAGGTGAGTGGGCAAATGTGTGGCAGATGGAGTATAATGTGGATAAATGTGAGGTTATCCACTTTGGTGGCAAAAACACGAAGGCAGAATATTATCTGAATGGCGGCAGATTAGGAAAAGAGGAAGTGCAGCGAGACCTGGGTGTCATGGTACATCAGTCATTGAAAGTTGGCATGCAGGTTCAGCAGGTGGTAAAGAAGGCAAATGGTATGTTGGCCTTCATAGCTAGTGGATTTGAGTATAGGAGCAGGGAGGTCTTACTGCAGTTGTACAGAGCCTTAGTGAGGCCTCACCTGGAATATTGTGTTCAGTTTTGGTCTCCGAATCTGAGGAAGGACGTTCTTGCTATTGAAGGAGTGCAGCGAAGGTTCACCAGACTGATTTCCGGGATGGCAGGACTGACATATGAGGAGAGACTGGATTGACTGGGCCTATATTCACTGGAGTTTAGAAGGATGAGAGGGGATCTCATCGAAAGATATAAAATTCTGACAGGACTGGACAGGTTAGATGCAGGAAGAATGTTCCTGATGTTGGGGAAGTCCAGAACCAGGGACCATAGTCTAAGGATAAGGGGTAAGCCATTTAGGACTGAGATGAGGAGAAACTTCTTCACTCAGAGAGTTGTTAACCTATGGAATTCCCTACCACAGAGAGTTGTTGATGCCAGTTCATTGGATATATTCAAGAGGAAGTTAGATATGGCCCTTATGGCTCAAGGAATCAAAGGGTATGGAGAGAAAGCAGGAAAGGAGTACTGAGGTGAATGATCAGCTATGATCTTATTGAATGGTGGTGCAGGCTCGAAGAGCTGAATGGCCTACTCCTGCACCTAGTTTCTATGTTTCTATGATAATTCTCGAACCATTAACTTCGCTCCAACCTCCGGCACTACCGCCTGGGGTTTTGTCCTTTATCTTATCTTCATCCCTTTGTCTATCTCTTACTTCCTGATTCTATCTCGTAATGGTCCTAATTCTTCCCCTCCTCTAACTATCCCCTCAGGTAACTTCATTGCTCATAGAGGGTTAATCCTGTCTTTCGATTTGGTGTGACGCGTAACCCTCATTAGTATCGTGGGTCGTAATTCTGGCCAGGAATGTCTGGTTTCCTGTATTCAAAAACAAGTGATAGTTTATAAACTATCTTAACATACAAGTGCTCGCAATTCAAGTTCTCACAAATCATTTCCAAGGCTACTTCCATATCTTATCTCATTTCCCCCAAATGGCATTTCTGTCTCTCATCAGAGAAAATTGCATTTTTAGATTTTTTCAATCATCTTAGTTTTATTTCTTCCGACACTGTTTAGTATTATTTCTTATAAAAAGGTTTCCAAACCCAAGATTTTCCAATACAATCAAAATGTTTATCAAGGAAAATCACCTAAAATATCCCAAAACCCAATTCAAGTACTGTAAAACGAGGGCGTAGCTTCGCACAGCCCATAGCCTCGAGAAATCCACGTCGGCTTTTTTTTAAAAAGCCATTAGACTCTCCCTTCTCCTTTCTTTATCTCATTCATAGACTAAATTTATTGTCTTTCAACTCATTGTAATCAATGATTACGTGTTTTCTTTTGACAAGTAAGTGAGTGTGTTGGAATTTTTTTTTAAAACGAGACCACGCATTTTTTTTTGTAATCCATTAGAACATCCAAATTTCTCAGCACAAGAGCTGAAGCTTCTGTGTTGGTTCTATTTTCTTTTTTTTTAGCAAGGCTTGAGTTTTTATCTTTTGTTAAACAAACCCATCCTTTGTGCATTTCATCGTTCCATAAATCATAATCAAAATAAATCCGCACCTGCGTTTCCAACTTAAAATGTAATTTAATTCGAGGTAAACAATGATTATTTTAACACTCAATTCATACTTTCATAAAACTTTCCACATCTATGATAAAAGGGTTAACCAGCTAGTTTCTGCACAGAAGTGGGTGGAGCTTAAACAAACATAACAGACACTTTATTTTAAAGACAGACATTCACACCAACTTTCCATTCAACAAAGCTTATTTTCTCTTTTTTTATTAATTTTTTTTTCTCAGCAACTTATTTCTGGTTCCCTTGTTTTTCTTCATCTGTTTCTGTACCAACCGTCCGGTGGGCATCATTCTCCAGCTACTCACTTCATCTCTTAACCTCCGTAATTGTAGGCACTGGCTTATTACCATTAATTCTGCTTTTACTGTTTTCTTATTTTTTCTGTTTCTCTCTACACCTATCTTTCCACTCCTCCTTTTCTCCTTGCATTTGTGAAGTCTCTATACACACTATAACTGCCTCCTTCCCTTTGTTTCCCTTTCTTTGCAATCACCAGTTGAGTTTCCAGGGATCTTTTTTTCTTCATCATATCCTTCCTTCACCATTTTCCTCCTAACCTTTGCATATTTATCTCTCAGAAACTTTTCTGGTAGTTTGTACCTCACCCCTCCAAGGACCTTGGCAGTTTCCTTTGCCCTTTCTCACACCGGGGCTTTTTCCCCAGTTCCCATTTTTCCGCCTTTACTTATGCAGAGCTTCATTTCTGGCTGGATAGCTAATCTGCCCTCACCAGGGATTCCCCGATATCTTGTATAAGTACTTATTCTCCTGACACCCGGATTTACTTACAGTGCCCTGACGCACCCCTCAACTGGATTTACCGGCTACACGGACTCCGCTTCAGATTCATTGGATCGCTGGCCAGGCCTCTTGGGAGGAGAATTTCTCAAGGCAATTCTCTACTCACTCGGTTTTGGGCTGTTTCGGCTTTGAGTCGAATTTGCCCGTCCAGCAGACCCTGCTCGCAGTGTCAAGTTGTAAGGGTTAACTTCAAACCACCACTCGGAGTCCGTTAGCCTTAAAGTAAATGCAGTTTTATTAATTAATACCATCTGGCAAGGGAGCTATTCCATAAAGGAACACTCAGCGAAATGACTGAAGACATTGTCCTTTATACAATTTCAGATTAAGTCATTATGTAATTACACAAGTTACAATTAATACATGGTGATTGATTAATACATGATTGATTAATACAGCGCTTCCTCCAATCTGGCTTCTACATGCCTGAAATGGTAATTCCGGATATGGTTATGGTCGTTCATTTCTATCCTATCTTTATCTTGTTATTCAGTTCAGTTTCTAGGTTATCTGACTGTACTCTTGCCTCCCAAGGTCTTTGGTCTGCGAACTGGAAAGCTTTGCTTTCTCGTGGAATGTTCCCACAGTCTGTAGGTTCCATTTTAAAATATGAGAGATCAGTTTTAAAATGGCATGATGTTTTACTATTTTAAAGATTTGTAATTTCCCTCATCAGAGATGGACTCCTCCATTCTGTGCACATTTGTAGACATCGCACTTGCAAAACTTGTCACTGCCTCCTGCACTTCTTGCTGCACCTCCAGATACAGCCTCTTACTGGATTGCCCCCTAGGCTCAGCGTCTGCATGTAGCTGAGCAGAGCTGGGAGCGCCCTGCGACCTGCAGCCGAGGATTCTCCACTGCTGCCCCTGTCTCCACCATCTGCTCTTGCTCACTTGTGAGTTGTGAGACACCAGGTGACAATACTACTCTACCTCGCATGGTACCCTCTGAGGTGTGCATATCTGCGCTGGTGTTGGGTGCGCTTATGTCTGGTGATGGTCCACCCTCAAAGGCTGGAGGCTCCTCTGAAGAGTCCTCTTCCTCCTGGATATGGATGTTGATGTACTCTGTGGGAGAGTAAAGAGATGAGTTAGATATGTCATTTGAAGAAAGGGTACCGATACCATTCTGCATATGATGACCATTCAGTGGCTACTGACATCAGTTCTCATGCAGCACTAATCCTCGCTTTGTTGTGCAGGGCACAGCAGATCACAATGGTTCTGGAGACCCTGGCTGGTGCGTACTGAAGGACTCCTACAGATCTGTCAAGGCATCTGAAGCGTATTTTCAGCATTTCTATTGTCTGCTCTATCAGGTGGAAATGTAGCTTTCATTATATCTCTCCTGGGCTCAGTACTTGGTTTCCTCAATGATGCCATGAGCCACATCTTCAGTGGATACCCTTTGCTTCCAAGCAGCCAGCCGGAGAGTCTGTTTGGAGGAGCGAAGAGCTGAGGGAGGCTGGACTAGCACAGGATGAAAGAGTCATAGCAGCTGCCAGGGAATTTAGTGCACACATGTACGATGATCTGCCTATGGTTGCAGACGAGCTGCACATTGAGGGAGTGAAAGCCCTTGCAGTTGACAATTACTCCTGGGTTATAATGGAGTGCCCTGCACCCATGGGAAGCCAGCCAGCATGGCAAAGCTGAGCACTCGCTCAGTATCATTGACTTCATCAGTGGCAAAGTTGATATAATTGGCTGACATGTCAAACAAGGCATTGGTGACCTGTGATTCATCTGAGGACAGCCAACTGCAAAATGTTGCTGAGATGTCCCTCTCTCTCTGTCTCCTACCTCCAGCTTCTCGGAAACTTCCAAGGTAGCCTCCTCTGCTGATGTTAGGGTCACCGATGATGGTGTGCCATCTCCGGTTCACTCTCTCTTATTGTGGGAGGGAAAGAAGAGAATGTTGAGTAAGGTGATGGAATGTGTGTAAGGAATGGATGGGTTTCAACTTTAGAGGGAGGCTATGATGGAGTGTGCTGCCAAAGCCTAGTGGTCTCCTTGTGTATTGTTCATTGGTATGATTGCATTAGGATGAGGGTGAATATTGAGGAGTAGCTAGTCAAATGGGGATGTGATAATGTAGATTTAGAGAGAGGGATGGGTGGACGTGTAAGCTACGTTGGTGTGAGTAAGGATGTGCAGGAGAAAGTAGGGAAGGCAGAGTGATGGGGATGTGATGAGAGGCACAGCAGGATGAAGTTGAGTGTGGCTTTGTACTAACGTTCTGTGATCCAATGAGATCATTCAGATAATTGTGGCACTGCATCCAGGTCCTCCTCACAATATGCTTGCTGTTTACTTACTCTGCTATTTAGAGCCAGGCTCTGTTGGTCTCCTAGGGAGGTCTCTTCCGCCCATTAGAAGGGAAGAGGACATCCCTGTGTGCTCTGACTCCCTCATCAAGCGTATGGAGGGAGACATCGGGGAACCTGGGTGTAGCTCTCTGTCTCAGTCCAGTCATATTAGGCACTCCTTCCAGCAGTCCCATGGTGCACTGCAATGCCGCACTATCCTAGATGAACTTACAAATGCAATGTGGCCATGGCTGCTTTAAATATCCCAGCTGAAAACGTCGATAACGTTATCAGACCCGCACCAATTAATAGGACCGGGTAACGCGCAGGGCGGGCTTAATAGGCCCCATTAACGCAAAGTTGATCTCAGCAGTGAGATGGAATCAGGACTGGGGTCATGACCTGCCACGGCGACCACCCGCACCCGACCCGGTACGGAACATTCCGGTCATTGTTCCTCTGGGAAATGTTGCATTTTTACCTCCATTATGGCTACTTTTAGCACTTTTATTATTCATAATTGACAATTTTTATTTTAAAAAGGAGAAAATGATATTTAGAAATGCTACAGACCAACCAGACCCATCATTTCCCTAATAGTTACCTCAACACTCGCTCTCCCACACAGAACACCCAATGTCCAGATTCCCAGACACTCTACCCTCCAGACCCAGTTCACAGAGACACTCCCTAACGTAATACTCTACTTCCTCCCCCTTCAATTTAACCTGGCTCTCCTCTCTCCCTTCATACTAGCTGGTACTCTCCCCTCCCCCATTGAAGTTGCCTTTACTCCCCCGCCGGTTCAAAGTGACACTCTTCCCCCCTCAGTTCAATCTGTTATTCAGTCGTCCTTGCCCCCTCCCAGTTCATGCTGAGGCACCTTCCCGCTCCCCAGTTAATGCTGGGTCTCACCCTGCCCACTCCCCAGTTAATGCTGGGTCTCACCCTGCCCACTCCCCAGTTAATGCTGGGTCTCACCCTGCTCACTCCCCAGTTAATGCTGGGTCTCACCCTGCTCACTCCTCAGTTAATGCTGGGTCTCACCCTGCCCACTCCCCAGTTAATGCTGGGTCTCACCCTGCCCACTCCCCAGTTAATGCTGGGTCTCACCCTGCCCACTCTCAGTTAATGCTGGGTCTCACCCTGCCCACTCCCCAGTTAATGCTGGGTCTCACCCTGCCCACTCCCCAGTTAATGCTGGGTCTCAGCCTGCTCACTCCCCAGTTAATGCTGGGTCTCACCCTGCCCACTCTCAGTTAATGCTGAGTCTCACCCTGCCCACTCACCAGTTAATGCTGGGTCTCACCCTGCCCACTCCCCAGTTAATGCTGGGTCTCACCCTGCTCACTCCCCAGTTAATGCTGGGTCTCACCCTGCTCACTTCCCAGTTAATGCTGGGTCTCACCCTGCCTACTTCCCAGTTAATGCTGGGTCTCACCCTGCCCACTCCCCAGTTACTGCTGGGTCTCACCCTGCCCACTCCCCAGTTAATGCTGGGTCTCACCCTGCTCACTCCCCAGTTAATGCTGGGTCTCACCCTGCCCACTCTCTCAGTTAATGCTGGATCTCACTCTGCCCACTCTCTCAGTTAATGCTGGGTCTCACCCTGCCCACTCCCCAGTTAATGCTGGGTCTCACTCTGCCCACTCCCCAGTTAATGCTGGGTCTCACCCTGCCCACTCCCCAGTTAATGCTGGGTCTCACCCTGCCCACTCCCCAGTTAATGCTGGGTCTCACTCTGCCCACTCCCCAGTTAATGCTGTGTCTCACCCTGCCCACTCCCCAGTTAATGCTGGGTCTCACTCTGCCCACTCCCCAGTTAATGCTGGGCCTCACCCTGCCCACTCCCCAGTTAATACGGGGTCTCACCCTGCCCACTCTCTCAGTTAATGCTGGGTCTCACCCTGCTCACTCCCAGTTAATGCTGGGTCTCACCCTGCCCACTCTCTCTCTCGCTCTCTCTCTCTCTTACCACTGGTTAGATCCGCTCACCCAAAGTATCACCCCCAGCTTTTCTCAGATCCCCCAAATCACCCTCCTAACTTCTAATCCCTCTTCTTCCCTCATTGCCACCCATTCCCACTTCCCTCTCTCTTTCACCAGCAACTAATTTCCCTTCCCTCTCTCTTTGCCATCAATTTCCTTCTGCCCCCACCCCCCGCAACCATCTTCACTGCCAAAGGTATCATAAATAGAAATGATATAAGATATTTCAGTCTGTATCAGAAGGATTTAAGCCCCACTCCAGAGACTTGAGCAAAGAATTCTGTCTGACACTCGGATTGACACTCATTTGGATGAGAAGCTAAACTGGGGCTCCAAAAGGCCTTTATGATGGACATTGTAATGTATACACCTGAGAATATACTCAGGTGTATACATTACAGGTATAGAAGAACCAACGGCACTATTCGCAGAAGAGCATGGGAGTTCTCCCCGGTGTACTGGCCAACATCACTAAAACAGTTTATCTAGTAATTATCACAGTGTTGTATGTGGGAGCTTGCTGTACACAAATTGGCTGCCGTGTTTCCTACTTTACAACAGTGACTACACTTCAATAAGTATTGCATTGGCTGTGAGGTACTTTTGGATGTCCAGAAGTCACGAAAGGTACTATAGAAATGCTAGTTCTTTCTTTGGCTATACCGACAGCTTAAGTTCCACAGCCCACATAACTACTTGTTCTCACATGTCAGGGGCTGTAATTAGGGCCGTTCCTGAGTTCTCAGCCTTTTGAGACTACATCAACTTTTTTGAAGTTGCTGGTCAGCTTTCCCTGGTCTTGTAGGTTGCCGTGTCGGCATTTCTGAGCTTAAATTTAATGGAAGATCTTTCCGATGAACTGCCATCTGAACATCCTGCCCCTCCTGTCACAGCCGCCGATATAAATGCAAGTCCTTTTTGATTTAAGCTGTAGGCAAGCACTGGTTGGAGAATCAGGGCCACAATGATGCAACGCTATCCCTGACACACGCTCATGTTTCACTCCGTTTGGGTTTGTCAGTGAAGCTCCTGAAATTATCTCTTTCTTCAAGGCACTGATATAGAAAGCAAGAAGGATGTAATAAGGTGAAGTCCTGCACAGACTCAGGGTCCTGAAACAGCACCACCTGGTGTCCAGGCTCAGCCACTACCTGTTCCTGGGAGTCAGAAAGAAAGAACTTGTTCTACTCAGAGTTGACTCGTTAAGGCATTTACTGCAGCTCCATTGACAGCACTCTCGCCTCTGAGTTCGAAGGTTGTGGGTTCAAATCCTTCCCCAGGACTTTGAGCACAAAAATTCCAATGTATGTCGCACTCAAATCACTGATTCCACACAGTCTGGTGTTGTAGTAATTGCTGTGATCTTGGTCCTTTATTGTGTAACTCCAGAGTGCCCCTCTGGTGTGTTGGGCAGCCTTTTATACTCTGTCTCGTAGGTACTTTCGGGTCTTCCACCACAGCGCACCATTGTAACTATACATTTACATTTAATGTACATGGACAATGCATAACATCTCACTCCCCCCCGCCCCCAGTTCCAAAAGCAAATTGCCGGTAACTTCGGCCTTGTTCGTCCTGGTTGATTTGTGAGTGTAAGTCCGTGATCATCCACTTCCCTATTCCCCCCAATGTAGAGATTATGCTTGCGATTCGGCGCAAGCGTGTGGTATTTGCAGTCCTTACATGGGTGATACAAGCACACAAACATAATCTCCAGTACAAAGCAGGTACACATAGACAGTACATTTGTATGATACATATAGATGCGTTGAAGAGTTACATCAAAAGGTTGCAGGTGCACTGAACAGTTATTAAATCCCAGCTGTACTGAGTGAGGAATGGTGGTGGCATACTGCCCCTTTTTGCCCGAGGTAATGGGCTGCGCTGAGACAGGGTATCGCAACTAGAGCGTTGCCTCTGTTCTCAGAAAATAGTTGCCTTTGCGGCTTGTCTGCAACCGCTGAACAATTGCATAAATCACATAAAATCAGAAATCGCATTAATCCATTAGTCACGTTAGTCACAGATCCATTAACCCTTTTAACTGTGCATTGTGATATTAACTCTTTTCACCAATCATATCAATCATTTTAATCACAGTAATCATTTTGACTCACTCTTGCCCTTACAAAGGTCTCTTTGTGGGGACCGCCAATGGTGTAAGGCCCCTTTAAGACTACCGCGGAATATTTCCCTTTTAAGACGCCATTTTGTTTTTCCCACGAGGTTTCTACTGGGTGCCGCCATTTTAGGTGCTCTGCTGGTGCCTGCCTGCCTCTCTCTGCAGAACTCTGCTGCCACGAGGCTCGCCATTTTAGGTGCTCTGCTGGTGTGAGAGAGAGAGAGAGAGAGAGAGCCACCACACTCTGAACGCACTCGGAAGCCGCAACGCACCGGTCCCCACACTGCCGCATCCTCCGGAGCACCCCATGCAGCTGACCTTTTTGCCCGGGAGCTGCCACACACACACACATCCTCTGGAGCCGACCTCCTCACCGCCGCAGCCGATCCTGGACAAGCCCGCTCCTCGGAGCACCGGCCCTCACGACGTCACCGAGCGAGTCCTGCTCCCGAAACTGCCGATTCACTGCTCCTCCCGCTGCACACCCCGCTAACGGCAGCCTCTGCCTGTGGGCCGATGGTGCCTGCTGGAGCAGCCCGTCGAAGCCCTTCTCTCTTCTCCAGCTCGGTCGGTGCTGCTGCTGGTTCCAGTGACTCTTTCTCACTCTCAGACTTTGCAGGGGAGAGTCGACAGCCGCCGCTGCTCTGCCCAATCCCACACACGCTTCCTTCACTGCCATCCGATCCGAAGGTGGAGGCCTGCTCTGCCTGTGAACACGGGGGACAACGATCTGTGGAGAAATGAAGTCTTCCCAGCTCCCACAGACCTTCCCCATCCATCTCCTGCCGAGTAGCGTCGGCCCATCGCCTGCAATGATCCACAAAGGTAAACCGTGCGTCTCGCCACCGTGAGATACCTGCACATCCGCTCTGCCAAGAACAGGTCTCAGTTCCTTGGTGTAGGTACGCAGCTTCGCCGTGACCGGGACCAGCTTGGGTCGTGCAGCTGGGTTGATCCACAGTTTATTAAAAGTTTCCTGACTCATCAATGACGGACCCGATCCCGTGTCCACTTCCATACTCACTGGGACTCTGTTAATCTTGACTTCCATAATCACTGGAACCGAATCATCGGTACACGTATACAGTCCAAACGCATCATCTTCTTCTACCTGGGGCTGGGATGCCCGTCGAGCCAAATGCAATGCTCCTTGCTGGACAACAGATCATCTACAATCTCCTCAGCCACACGGTGAGTCGTGTTTCTTTTGCACACACGCTGAAGGTGGCCTTTCGTGTGGCAGGTATTGCACGTATACTCCGCAAACCTGCACCGGTGAGCCCCACGGCTTCCTCCGCAGCGCCAGCATGGTGCTCCTCGATTAGCCCCCCTCGACGGACTCTGAGTTCCAGGACCCTGAGGTCCGTGCTCTCTGCCCTGGGCAGAGCCACGTTCTGCAGTTTTCTCCGTGACGGGCGCTATCCTGTGAGTAGTACCTGCCGAGTTCAAGACCGCGTGGATCATCTGCTTGGTGCTGCAAGTCGAGGTTATAAATGCCCGACTGATGTTGATGGCTTGCTGCAGGCTGACTGTTGATTCAGTAGATAACAGCTTGTGAAGGAGGCCCTCATGGCCAATCCCCATAACAAAGACGTCTCGCAACGCCTCGTTAAGGTACGTGCCAAAATCGCACGGCGCCGCAAGTCTCCTGATGTCCGCAGCATATTTTGTGACATCCTGGCCCTCAGGTCTGCAGTGATGGTAGAATTTGTGCCTGGCCGTGAGGATGCTGTCCTTCGGTTTCAGTTGGTTACGAATGAGTTCAATCAGCTCCTCATATGACTTGTCCTTGGCGCTTACGGGTGCCAGCAAATCCCTGATGAGACGGTAAACCTCATTGCCACAACTGGACAGCAATATCGCCTTACACTTCTCTATCAGTGCGTTCGTGTTCCCTGTCAGGTCGTTTGCTATAAAATAATACTCGTGCCTTTTTGTAAAGGTATCCCAGTCATTACCCTCTGTGAAATCCTTTAGCATGCCCAAAGTAGCCATAGTTACGTGAAGAGCTTGACCGTGTCCTCGTCGCCAATTTGTTGATGTATGTTGCACTCAAATCACTGACTCCACACAGTCTGGTGTTGTAGTAACTACTGTGACCTTGGTCCTTTATTGTGTAACTCCAGAGTGCCCCTCCGGTGTGGTGGGCAGCCTTTTATACTCTGTCTCACAGGTACTTTCATGTCTCCCACCACAGTGCCCCCTGTGGCGCACCATTGTAACTATACATTTACATTTAATGTAACAAAAATCTAGGCTGACAATCCAGTGCAGTACTGAGGGAATACTGAGGTGCTGTCTTTTGGATGAGACATTAAACCAAGACCCCTCCTGCTCCCTCTGGCGGAAGTAAAAGATTCCATGGCACTATTCCAAGAAGAACAGGGAAGTCCTAGTCAATATTTAACCCTCAATCAACGTCACTAAAACAGATTATCTGGCCTTGATCATGTTGCTGTTTGTGGAAGCCTCCCAGAAATCACAAAGTTCCAAACAAATCGGCAAATGTCAAATTTAGGGGAAACCAAAATAAGCAAAAACCTGTTGATGTTTAAAATGTAGGTGTTTATATCGGGGGAAGTAAAGGTGCTTACTGTACAATTCACACTGGGGAATCCAGTCTGTCTGGATTCAAACCCAGATCCGAGATAAAAGGGCAACTTTCCAAATCACTTCACCAAATCCAATCCCTGACCCCACCTCCCCCCACCCCCGCCTTCCACAACGTACCTAATGACTGCCTGACGTGTGCCCAGTGTGAACCTAGGCCCAGAGATAAAACATCCCCTAGCCATGTCCCAGCCTCCGATGGCCCATGGGGAAATTTGCAGATTGATTACATTGGGCCATTTCAGGCGACTCAGAAGGGGATCCAGTACGTCTTGGTTATAATTGGCTGTTTCTCTCAATGGGTTGAGGCGATCCCTGTGAGATGAGCCACTGCTACACAAACTGCAATGGGACTTATTGAGCATGTTTTCACTGGCTGGGGACTGTCAAAGAAACAGTGACACTAAATAAGGTCACAGGAAAATGGGCAAAGAGATTCGAAGCACCTCTCGATAATAGACAGATTGAGCAGTAATGTGTACAAGATGATAAATGGGAGAGGTGGCGACATATTAATCAGATAAAGGAAGGGCAGCAACATGATATTGGAATGGGACATTGCATCGCTCTGATGGATGGTGACAATATGCAAGTTGAGGGGAACGAGTCCGATCGGACATTCCTAGACTCTGAGTCTGATGAGCTTTTAAACTTAACATGGAGCGAGAAGGAGGAGTTTGAAAATTCTGAACCCTCCCTACCTGAGGGAGTGGGCGAAAACCATTAACTACATATGTTTCTATAGCAGGAATGGGGTACTGAAGTTGAATGTTCAGCCATGAACTCATTGAATGGCGGTGCAGGCTAGAAGGGCCGAATGGCCTACTCCTGCACCTATTTTCTATGTTTCTATGTTTCTATGTTTTCTATGGAAGGACTTGGAGCTGGAAATTCCCAATGTACATCTGTGTGTGGTATTGATAAGGATAATGAAAGGGTTAATTTCAAAACAAGCTGTTGATCACCTGCTCCGAGAGAGAGGGAGACGCACGAGTCTCTCGCATGTTGCTGGCTGCTCGCCAGTTCCAAGAGAGAGAGAGAGAAACCTTGGGAGATAAGGAGAGAGCAAGTGTCTTGCTTGTTGTTTTCAGGGTTTGTCTCAGTTAAAGAGGTTATTCTTTAAATTAGATCATTTAGTGATATTGTAGCTGTGATTTAGTCAATGATTATAGATATTTTACGCTTGCAACCTAAATAATCAATGATGTCAGATATTAACCAAGAACATATCTTTCAGATATATTACCGTGGTTGAACCATGAACTTATTGTTCGCTGTCATGTTGGGCAGCGTCGTGCCCCTCGTTGAATCTAGAAGCCTCTCGGGCCACTGGCAATATGTCGTCACAAGTTATACCACCAATTGGACCAGGCCATGGTCAAATATTTGTGAACCCAAATATTTATCGATCTCTCTCTTGAATATACTTAACGACTGAGCATCCATAGCTCTCTGGTGTAGAGAATTCATAAGATTCACAATCCTTTGAGTTAAGAAATTTCTCCTCCTCTCAGTCCTAAATGGCCGAACCTTACTTTGCGACCATGACTCCGAAGCCAGGAGAAACATTTTCCTAGCATCGAAACACTCAAGCCCCTTACGAATTTTATATATTTCAATTAGATCACCTCTCATTCTTCTAAACTCTAGGGAATATGGGTCTAGTCTACTCAATCTCCCCTTATAGGGCAATCCTCTCATCCCAGGAACCAGCCTAGTGAACCATTGTTGCACTCCCTCTAAGACATGTATATCTTTCCTGAGGTACGGAGACCAGAATTGTACACAGCACTCCAGGTTGGCCTCATCAATGCTCTGTATAATTGTAGGAAGACTATTTTACTCATACTCCAATCTCTTTGTAACAAAAGTTAACATACCATTTGCCTTCCTAATTGATTCACAAACGCAATCAATTAGGAAGGCAAATGGTATGTTAACTTTTGTTACAAAGAGATTGGAGTATAAGAGTAAAGAAGTCTTCCTACAATTATGCAGAGCATTGATGAGGCCAACCTGGAGTGCTGTGTACAATTCTGGTCTCCGTACCTGAGGAAAGATATACATGTCTTAGAGGGAGTGCAACAAAGGTTCACTAGGCTGGTTCCTGGGATGAGGGGATTGCCCTATAAGAGGAGATTGAGTAGACTAGACCCATATTTCCTCGAGTTTAGAAGAATGAGAGGTGATCTAATTGAAATATATAACATTCATAAGGGGCTTGAGTGTTTCGATGCTAGGAAAATGTTTCCCCTGGCTTCGGAGTCATGGTCGCAAAGTAAGGTTCGGCCATTTAGGACTGAGAGGAGGAGAAATTTCTTAACTCAAAGGATTGTGAATCTTATGAATTCTCTACACCAGAGAGCTATGGATGCTCAGTCGTTAAGTATATTCAAGAGAGAGATCAATAAATACTTGGGAACTGATGGAACTAAGGGATATGGGGATAATGCAGGAAGGTGGAGTTGAGGTCAAAAATCATCCTTGATCTTATTAAATGGCGAAGCAGGTTGGAAGGACCAAATAGCCGAATCTGGCTCTTATTTCTTATGTTCTTATGTACGTACGAGCAGAGAAATGGCTTTGACTAACATGTATGTGTATCGGTAAACGTTCGCGAATAGCACAGCATGTGCTTGTTAAGTGGTATCGGATAGAGTGAACACCAGTAAAGACAAGGACGTTCAGCCTTTGGGCAGACCCTATACTAAGAACACCTTTGTGTTCCCTAATGGGACACGGGCAATGACCAGCTCTCTCAATCTCCCTCAGCTCTGGAAACGACATGCTGACTGCTGTGGGTGTGAAGCCAGGTTTTGGGACTATACTCGTACTCTTTCATTTTGGGCCTCCTGCTTCAAAGTGTTGAAGAATACGGAGTTGTCAGGAGAAACCACCCATTCGGCCTCTACCAGATGCCCAGTTGTGGACAAGGGTCCCAGCAATGGTTTATTGGTTTTCAAAACATATCAGACTTTATACAACAATGTGAGATTTGAAATCTTCTCTGCTCTGCTTGATATTTCAAAAATCGCCATCAGGTTTGTGCAATAAAACCTATGAGAGGCTCTACCAACAGATGTTGTCCGAAAAACTTGGACAGTTTATGGCGAGAAGTTCAGGGGGAGATATCGATGCCGTTCCAAGTGATAACACCACACACCCCATTAGACAGCGAGGAAAACGGGATCGAGCTGAATGGTTGGGTATCGGGGCTACAGTAGGGATGGCCGCTTGGAACAGGATAGATATAGAAGGCCTGTGGGAACATGATGGAGCCATGCGAGAGCAATTAAAGGGTATTATGGGAGGGGGGAATAGGATAGTGACAGGGTCGTTGGATCAACAACAAGAAGTTTTAGTGCCTTTGAAGGAAATGGTTGACAACTTTCAACAGACTCAGGAGAAAATTAATGAAGTAATAAGTGAGACAGTGACATCTAAAGCTCAGATCGCCAAACGGATCACGTGCAGCAAGCACGGCTCATTTATACTGTCACAAGTACAAAAGGGTTTGAAAGATAGAGAAAAATCGTACCCATTATTTTATAACTGATGAACAGCTAGACAAATGGATTGGTGATGGAAGAAACCATTGTAATGTTAAGCACCTGTGAGCTGCATACCCAGTAAAACACTCCTGTGAGGCGGATTTAAGGACAATTTTTCACTGTGACTATTGCAATTCCACACCTTCCACCTGACTAGAAGCCCCTTGAGATATTCGAGGTGGAGTCCATAGGCGTCCTGGAAGGGGACATACATAAGGAATTGGTTAACTATCCAAAGGTATTGGCAGAGAGTGGTGAGCCCAGGATGGCACCAGATTTATCGCTGAACTCTGACCAAAGGAACGAGGATGTGTCGGTGTGATGTCACCCAGAATAGTGTCCCGGCTTGTGGTTTCACCCTGGATGAGCGCTCCCCTAATTGTACTGTTAGTGTTCAAAGATGGAAATTGGGACTAGCAAGACACGGATACATGGGAAGGGGTCATTACTGTGTGACCACTTCGGACTTGGCTTAACGTCATGGGAAGCAAGAGTGCCCTGTATTAACTCCATCGTTTTGCTTTAGTCCTGAGTTACCGACGGAAATTGCAAGTTGGGTCCTGATCCCAGTGAATGGTGCTACGGAGATCCAGGTGGAAATCGGTTTAAGGGAGGAAGCCGAGTATATAGTTTGGACATCCGATTCCACCACTGTCACTGAGTCTAAAATCTCTCGCAGGTTTAATCCTTACCCAGTCTGTTCTTATTGTCATTGCTGTTAGAATGCTTTGTGATGTTTCCTCAATGTCATTTTGCTTGCAGGGTTTCCTGGCATAATACACTGCTCCATATCTTCACACCTCACATCCCCATCTGATCCCAGATTGTCACTTGTTTGTCCAATATAAGATTTGGGATCCGAGTGTTTTCTGTATTTGTAATTGTGCACCATTCCTCTCAGCATTGCAGGCTAAAAATCCACGTGTTCGATTACATAATGTGGGCGGCAAAGACACAGGAAAAGTTTAACAGAGTAGGAATAATCTCGAATCACAAATCATTATATAAAACTTCATGTGTACACGTAACTACAATCCATTTATAGGTCCTTCCAGAAGATGGGCCATTGAGCTGCTTCATTTTCTGGGCCTCCCATTTTGAAGTATTAATTACAATAGTCTCAATTATTCGATCAAGTCCGCACTGTTTGCAGTCAGGCATGTGTGCAGGGAAACATCTATATCGGCCTCGTGTCTGGGCCAGAAAATGGAAAGTTCAAGGTTCTTACTCACCACTTAAGCCTCCTGTTGCACATCAGCGAACCCTCACACGGAATCCCCATCTTGCCCATGTTCTGCCAACCAGAGTTTGGTCCTGACTTATCCTCCAATCTCCTCCGGAAGAAACACACATCCAGGTCTGTCTGCAAGTTGTGCCCGGTGATGTTACATTCAAGGATTACTGGACCACCACTTGTCACATGATACCCGATGCTCCATCTCCGGCCTCTGCCTCTGAGTGATGGATGCCCCACTCTCCACGGCTTATAGCCCCCATCAGGACCAGCATTCCCACCGACACCTGCAAAAGACACAAAGAGAGAAAACCATTGGCGGATCCAGGAACCTCTGGTGAGTTCAGTCCGAGGAACCTTGAAATGATTTTAACTGTTCGCTGTGGAGCCATTTACTTGACTTGCCCCTGTCTGATCGCACTCGATAAACTGAAGGCACACTTTCTCTACAATAACGCACAGCCCTTCCCATGTGGGCTTGGGAAAAGGTTTCTTTTCACAAACCTTTTGTCCCATCACCCGATCTCCCACTTGATGCTCCACACGTGTTGACCCTGTGTTAAATACAGCTGCAACTTTTCCTGATTTTCACCACTTGCTGCCGCGACCTGTTTCTGTATTTCCCCCACATGTTGTACCAACTGCGGCACCCACTGTTCTGTGGCTGCTGCATCTTCCTGTGATCCTGTCATGGGTGGACAGAAAAGGTGCTCTGGTAGTTGTATTGGATGGGCAATCATTGCCTCACAGGGTGTTAGCCCTGTACTTGAGGCAACATTCCCAGGGATAGACATTCAAATCAGGGTCACCTTTCAACCCTCCCACTCTTCACCCAGCATTTCCAGCATTGTTTGGACGGTACGATTCGCTCTCCCTACCTGACCCGAGGCCTGTGGGTGATAGGGAATGTGATAAACCAGGCACATTATGTGTATCAGTAATCTGCAGCTTTACAGAAGAACATAAGAACATAAGAATTAGGAACAGGAGTAGGCCATCTAGCCCCTCGAGCCTGCTCCGCCATTCAACAAGATCATGGCTGATCTGACCATGGACTCAGCTCCACTTACCCGCCCGCTCCCCGTAACCCTTAATTCCCTTATTGGTTAAAAATCTATCTATCTGTGATTTGAATACATTCAATGAGCTAGCCTCAGCTGCTTCCTTGGGCAGAGAATTCCACAGATTCACAACCCTCTGGGAGAAGAAATTCCTTCTCAACTCGGTTTTAAATTGGCTCCCCCATATTTTGAGGCTGTGCCCTCTAGTTCTAATCTCCCCGACCAGTGGAAACAACCTCTTTGCCTCTATCCTGTCTATCCCTTTCATTATTTTAAATGTTTCTATGAGTTCACCCCTCATCCTTCTGAACTCCAACAAGTAAAGACCCAGTCTACTCAATCTATCATCATAAGGTAACCCTCCCATCTCCAGAATCAGCCGAGTGAATCGTCTCTGTACCCCCTCCAAAGCTAGTATATCCTTCCTTAAGCAGTACTCCAGGTGCGGCCTCACCAATACGCTGCACAGTTGCAGCAGGACCTCCCTGCTTTTTTACTCCATCCCTTTCGCAATGAAGGCCAACATTCCATTCGCCTTCCTGATTACCTGCTGCACCTGCAAACTAACTTTTAGGGATTCATGCACAAGGACCCCCAGGTCCCTCTGCACCGCAGCATGTTGTAATTTCTCCCCATTCAAATAATATTCCCTTTTACTGTTTTTTTTTGCCAAGGTGGATGACCTCACATTTTCCGACATTGTTTTCCATCTGCCAAACCTTAGCCCATTCGCTTAACCTATCTAAATCTCTTTGCAGCCTCTCTGTGTCCTCTACACAACCCGCTTTCCCACTAATCTTTGTGTCATCTGCAAATTTTGTTACACTACACTCTGTCCCCTCTTCCAGGTCATCTATGTATATTGTAAACAGTTGTGGTCCCAGCACCGATCCCTGTGACACACCACTAACCACCGATTTCTAACCCGAAAAGGACCCATTTATCCCGACTCTCTGCTTTCTGTTAGCTAGCCAATTCTCTATCCATGCTAATACATTTCCTCTGACTCCGCGTACCTTTATCTTCTGCAGTAACCTTTTGTGTGGCACCTTATCGAATGGAGGATAACTATCGTACGACTATCAGATCTTTTTCCCCAATTTGATCAATATTTAAATCTCCAGGCTATGCGGCCATCTCACAATGATCAATTGGGATTCCGCTTCTCGTGTCTGAAAACTTGCTGAATCACCAAACCAGTCAGACCCAACATCTCAACATTCAATATTAATATTTGAGACCTAAACGGGAAGCTGCAGAAGTAGGATTGACCATTGGATGGAGGCAGTTTGCGGTTTAAAGCAGAAAATTAGAGTGTTATGTTTTCAGCCTGTTGCTTATGTAACCAGGAATCAATGGTCATAATATCAGGAAATGTGATGCCATTATTTCAGATGGAACGTATTGTTACATCGGCTGCATCTCCAGACAGATCAAACAGATCGCACTCCAATGTCTGTCAAACTGTGCCCATGAAATCAATCCCCGACATTGCAATCCTAATTAAAGCCAGGCAGCCTGCTACCACATTACACGGACTGACTGACAAATCATCCCATGGTCACCGGGCTCGTGTGTAGAATTAAAATGAAATGTGTTGCAAAAAGTCCCACAGAAACCATCGTTACGGCACATCAGAGTTATCAGCTCGGTGATTCCCTTTGCATTGCTCGGACACGTTCAGGAATGAATCATTTTATTCAATAAGCCGGTTACAAGAGCGACATTCCCTGCTCCCCGAAATCTGTCTCCCAGCGTCACAGGATGCTGAAAGGAAAGACACGGCTGGAGCAGCAACCTGGCGCCCTTCACCCACCCGGGCCGCAGGCTGCCTCTGCACAAACCCACCTCTTCATCTCTTCCTTATACACACACTAAAATCTGCCTGAGACCTCTGCCCTTCACAGGGGGCGGGGTCAATCCTTCAAACTCTGCATCTGTCCACAGAAAGATCATCGGTTCCAGGGACCCAGGCCATTGGCAGTAATACACCTGGTGATCATCCAATAGAAAGCAACAGGAAGTCAACGTCAATCATTTTACAAACAATCTGAAGATTGGGCGGACGTCTTGAAACCTTCTCGCGGACCCCTAGGGGGCTGTGGACCCCCAGATGAGAAGGCTGAAACACACGGTCCCAGAGATCAGCCACCTTGACTCCTGGAGAACAAAAAACTGCTCTAAACAGAACCTTACCCCTACACAGGGTGCTGTCACTGCCTGATGATAGGCTCCCCGAGCCTTACCCCTACACAGGGTGTTGTCCCTGCCTGATGATAGGGTCCCCTAGCCTTACCCCTACACAGGGTGCTGTCCCTGCCTGATGATAGGCTCCCATAGCCTTACCTCTACACAGGGTGCTGTCACTGCATGATGATAGGGTCCCCTAGCCTTACCTCCACACAGGGTGCTGTCACTGCCTGATGATAGGGTCCCCTAGCCTTACCTCTACACAGGGTGCTGTCACTGCCTGATGACAGGGTCCCCTAGCCTTACCCCTACACAGGGTGCTGTCACTGCCTGATGATAGGATCCCCTAGCCTTATCTCTACACAGGGTGCTGTCACTGACTGATGATAGGGTCCCCTATGAGGATTGCACGCTGCTTCTCGCCCTTCCTTGGCTGTGCCGCTGATGTTGTCCTCTTGATCTTTGTAGCCATTCCCTTACCTTTCCCAGAATGTTTATCTGAGCATTGAGGTTGATCGGGGTGACTGGAGCTGAACTCACTGACAGTTGTATTCTCCAAATCGAGAGGCGGGGCAACAAATGAATCGAGAGCAATGAAGGATCCAGCAATATCGCTGTCTGTCAATGATGGCTGACCTCTCCTCCCTGTCAGGAAGTCACCACAATCCACCAAGTAAGACCATTGTTCAATCTGCTGCTTTAAGCAGACAAGCTCCTACTGCAGACACAAAACTCCAACACATTTGATGCCGGAGAAAGGCTCACACTGTTTAACCTCACTGCCATCCCTCTCCAATGTTACCTTGAAGGTGCACACAGAGCAACGCTCACATTGTAGTCACTCTCTATTACTTTAGGACCCAGTATTTGCCATCCTTATGTAGGATAAATCTGTTCAGAAAGAAAGGGGAGAAAGAGACAGAAAGAACAAATAGTGATACAATCCGTCATGTATGTAACCAGCATGCTACTGTAACCCTTATACAATTGTAACCCTCATGTAATCACTACATACTGTACATACTTACTAGAAATGCACACCTTGACCACAAGGGGTGTACTTGTGGGAGACACTCCTTACCTGGAGATTCAGGTATATAAGGGGAGGTCCCTCGCAGGGCCAGACTCCTTGGTCCAGGCAAGAAAAGGTGAAGGTCACAGAGTGACTGTGTCTGCAGTACGTGCCTCGTGTGATTATGTTTAAGAGTTAAGGACTCAACACCTGGCAACGGGAAACGGGAATCACTGAACCCAGAGGATGGCCACCAGTAGCTCAAAGGAACGTTATTGTGTGGGTGAAGATTGGGATGATTTTGTGGAGAGACTCCAGCAGACCTGTGTCACGAAGGACTGGCTGGGAGAGGATGCGGCTGACAAGCGGAGGGCGCATCTACTAACAAGCTGCGGGACAAAAACGTATGCGCTGATGAAGGACCTGCTCGCACCCCACAAACCGGCCGACAAGTCTTTTGAAGAGCTCAGCCAGCTGATCAGCGAACACTTAAAACCAGCGAGCAGCATACACATGGCCCGGCACCAGTTCTACACACACCGACGTCGGGAAGGGCAAAACATCTCGGACTTCATGGAAGACTTGCGCCGCTTGGCCAGCCTCTGTAAGTTCTCAGACGCCTGCAGGGGGGAGATGTTAAGGGATTTTTTCATTGAGGGCATTAGCCATGCCGGGATCTTCAGGAATAGAGACCAAGGACTTAACTCTAGAAGGGGCAGCATTGATAGCTCAAACTTTCATAGCGGGGGAAGAAGAGACCAAGCTAAAATACGCGAGTAGTCCTGGGTCCAACGTGGCGACGGACCAAGGAATTAACGTGATAAACGCGGCTCAAGATCTTGCAGTCAGGCAAAGGCATTTTGAAACTGCCCAAGCTGAAACCGACTCTAAGGTGGGCCCCCAATAGGGACAATGGAGAGGGGAGCGGCAATTCACGCCATCAAGGGAACCATTAACACCCACCATCAGAGTGTTTAGAAACAACCAAGGGAACAATGAGAGAGGAATGCCTGCTAACAGTCCTTTTGTGAACAACGATCTCAGCCAATGCTGGAGATGCGGGGGCAGACATTATGCGAAAAGCTGCAAATTTCAGCAGTTTATCTGTAGGAATTGTAATGCCAGAGGACATTTGGCTAGGGTTTGCAAACAGCCGGTAGTGAGGCTAATCTATGAGACAGAGGAATCAGGTGAGGAGCTTGCAGTGCAGGACAATGCCTGGGGTAAAGCCATGGATGCTGAAGTTCAGCGGGTTCATATGGCTGACGTTCATAGCTCATACACCAAAATGCCACCCATGATGATGATTGAATGGTATCCCGGTGCGCATGTAGCTGGACACGGGAGCTAGCCAGTCCCTCATGAGTGCATAACAATTTGAGAAACTATGGCCACACAGAGCTAGCAGGCCCAAACTGGAATGAATTAATACGCAACTACGGACGTACACCTAAGAGATCATTCCAGTGCTAGGCAGTACAAACACACAATGGGTCACAGAACCGGCTGCCACTCTGGATTGTTCCAGGAAATGGCCCCGCGCTTTTGGGAAGGAGATGGCTAGCCAAGATGAACTGGAAATGGGGGGATGTGCATGCCATTTCATCTGTGGAGTGAAGCTCATGCTCACAGGTACTACAAAAATTCGGGTCACTGTTTCAACCCGGTGTCGGAACATTCAAGGGCACAAAAGTAGTTATACGCATCACCCCGGACGCTAGACCAGTGCACCATAAAGCCAGAGCAGTGCCGTACGTGATGCATGAGAAAATTGAGATTGAACTGGACAGGCTGCTCAGAGAGGGCATAATTTCACCCATTGAATTCAATGACTGGGCAAGTCCCATTGTTCCTGTCCTTAAAGCGGACGGCTCGGTTAGGATCTGCGGTGACTGCAAAGCCACCATCAACCGGGTGTCCCTGCAGGACCAATACCCGCTCCGAGGGCAGAGGACCTTTTTGCCACGTTGGCAGATGGCAAGCTGTTCACTAAATTGGACCTCACTTTGGTCTACATGACTCAGGAACTGGTTGAAGAATCCAAGCTTCTGACCACCATCACGACGCACAAGGGTTTATTCATCTACAACATGTGTCCTTTTGGCATCCGTTCGGCGGCCGCCATCTTTCAGAGAAACATGGAAAGCTTGCTGAAATCCATTCCCGGCACAATCGTATTCCAGTACGACATCGTAATAATGGGTCGAGGCACCGAGGAACACCTCCACAACCTGGAGGAGGTGCTACGCCGACTGGACCAGGTAGGCCTGCGGCTGAAGAAGGCCAAGTGTATGTTTTTGGCCCCAGAGGTCGAGTTTTTGGGCAGGAGGGTTGCCGCAGACGGGATCCAGCATACTGAATCCAAAATGGAGGCAATCCATCGTGCGCCCCGGCCCGGCAACACATCGGAATTGCGATCGTTCCTGGGACTTTTGAACTATTTCGGGAACGTCCTGCCGAACTTAAGCACATTGTTGGAGCCGTTACACGTGCTCCTGCGTAAGGGTTGCGAATGGTTTTGAGGGGACTGTCAAGAACGGGCTTTCAACAGGGCGCGGAACCTGCTTTGTTCTAACAAACTATTAACGCTGTATGACCCCTGTAAAAAACTAGTTTTAACATGCGATGCATCATCATAAGGGTTGGGTGTGTGTTGCAGCAGGGTAATGGAGATGGACAACTCCAACCGGCTTATGCCTCCAGGTCGCTCTCCCAGGCACGGTCGAAAAGGAAGCACCAATACCTTTTCGGTAGACCGTTCGAGTTAGAAATGGACCACAAGCCGTTAACTTCTCTGTTGTCCGACAGAAAGGCGGCCAATAAAAATGTGTCAGCTCACATACAGCGAAAGGCTCTCATGCTGGCTGTGTATGACTACACCATACGGCACCGGCAGGCACCGAAAACTGCGCTGACGCGCTCAGCAGGCTTCCCCTGGCCACCACCGAGGGGGCGGCGGAGCAAAGCGCTGAGATGGTCATAGCTGTTGAGGCTTTTGACACTGCAGGCTCCCCCATCACAACCCGCCAGATCAAACTCTGGACCAACAGGGACCCCCTCCTATCCATGATAAAGAAATGTGTCCTGACGAGGGATTGGGCACCCACGCACGGGGCGTGCCCCGAGGAGGTCAGACCGATTCAGAGACGGATGGATGAGCTCTCCATCCAAGCCAACTGTCTGCTATGGGACAGCTGAGTAGTCATGCCCCAGAAGGGGAGGGAAGCATTCATCAGGGACCTCCACAGCGAGCACCGTGGAATTGTGCTAATGAAGGCAATTGCCCGGTCACATGTATGGTGGCCCGGGATTGACTCAGACCTGGAACACTGGGTTCGCAGGTGCACGACGTGTGCCCAGCTGGGCAATGCCCCCAGGGAGGACCCGCTCAGCCCGTGGCTCTGGCCCACCAAGCCTTGGTCACGCAATCACGTGGACTATGTGGGCCAGTTCATGGGAAAAATGTTCTTGATAATTGTCGATGCATACTCGAAATGGATCGAGTGCATCAACATCCATCACCGTGGAGAGCCTGCGCACGGTTTTCGCGACCCATGGCTTACCGGACATTCTGGTCAGCGACAATGGCCCATGTTTCACCAGCCATGAATTCTAGGAGTTTATGTCGGGTAATGGCATCAAACATGTCCGGACGGCACCGTTCAAGCCGGCTTCCAATGGCCAGGCGGAACGTGCGGTCCAAGTCATAAAGCAAGGCATGCTCCGCATCCAAGGACCCTCTCTGCAGTACCGCCTGTCGCGCCTCCTGCTGGCCGAAAGGTCCCGGCTGCACTCGCTCACGGGAGTTGCAGAACTCCTCATGAAACGTACGCTCAAAACGCGGCTGTCCCTCATCCACCCAACCGTGGCAGACATTGTTGAGGGCAAGCGCCAGTCCCAAACCGAGTGCCACGATCGTAACTCAAGGGAGAGGTGTTTGGAATTGGATGATTCGGTATTTGTACTTCACCATGCATTGGGACCCAAGTGGCTAGAGGGCACCGTAATTGGTAGAGGGAAACAGGGTTATAGTGGTCAGACTCAATAATGGGCAGATGTGCCGCAAACACTTGGACCAAGTAAAGAAAAGGTTCAGCATCGATACCGATGAACATGAAGAAGAGCATGAGATGTCAACCACACCACTGCCTGGGAACGAGCAACAAGGACAATCACCAGCATGCACAGTCCCTGCGGCCAGCCGCGACAGGCCGGAATCACCTCAGGTGACAGAAACGCATGCCAAGGCTCAGCCACCAGAGCCTCAACTGCGGCGCTCCACGAGAGAGCATCAACAACCTGATAGACTTAACCTTTGAGTCAAAAAGGTGTGAGGGGGGAGGTGATGTCATGTATGTAACCAGCATACTATGTAACCCTTATACAATTGTAACTCTCATGTAATCACTACATACTGTACATACTTACTAGAAATGCACACCTTGACCACAAGGGGTGTATTTGTGGGAGACACTCCTTACCTGGAGATTCAGGTAAAAAGGGGAGGTCCCTCACAGGGCCAGACTCCTTGGTCCAGGCAAGAAAAGGTGAAGGTCACAGAGTGACTGTGTCTGCAGTACGTGCCTCGTGTGATTATGTTTAAGAGTTAAGGACTCAACACAATCAGTTCCCACTGGTGCAGTCTCCCTGGGTCACAACTCCCAGGTAGAGGTTTACACCCCTGCTCACGGCACACTCCGCTGAAGCCTCGCCTCCTGATAGATGTTTACACTCAGCCATGCAAAAGTAGTTGCTTGGTGAATATTTAAGCGGAGTGAATCTGATACTGGAGAAATGAAAATCTGCAGCCTGTGGAAAGAGTTAACTTCTCTGCTGTGAAAGAAGGGGCGGAGCCCGCTCACAGACTCACGCAGATTTCAAACAAACTTAAAGAAACTTTGCCAAATGAAGAAGATCCAAACTCCATTTTACTTTTGTTCTCAAAGTCTTTGGGGAAGAAATTCGGTCACACCTCATTTGGGGCGGTAACCCAGGTGGAGTGCTCATTTTAGCACCTTGAAAATGTTTGTGCCCTCCACCCAGAAATTTATCAGAATCAGTCGGAGATCTGACAGAGGGGCTAAATCAGCCGTTGCACACCAGAGCTGGGGGCGGGGCTAAATCAGCCGTTGCACACCAGAGCTGGGGGCGGGGCTAAATCAGCCGTTGCACACCAGAGCTGGGGGCGGGGCTAAATCAGCCGTTGCACACCAGAGCTGGGGGCGGGGCTAAATCAGCCGTTGCACACCAGAGCTGGGGGCGGGGCTAAATCAGCCGTTGCACACCAGAGCTGGGGGCGGGGCTAAATCAGCCGTTGCACACCAGAGCTGGGGGCGGGGCTAAATCAGCCGTTGCACACCAGAGCTGGGAGGGAGAGGGGCTAAATCAGCCGTTGCACACCAGAGCTGGGAGGGAGAGGGGCTAAATCAGCCGTTGCACACCAGAGCTGGGGGGGGGGGGGGTGCTAAATCAGCCGTTGCACACCAGATCTAGGGGCGGGGCTAAATTAGCCATTACACACCAGAGCTGGGTTGGGGGGGGTGCTAAATCAGCCGTTGCACAACAGAGCTGGGGGGCTGCTAAGTCAGCCGTTGCACACCAGAGCTTGGGGGTGGGGGGGGGGGCTAAATCAGCCGTTGCACACCAGAGCTCGGGGGTGGGGCTAAATCAGCCGTTGCACACCAGAGCTGGGGGCTGAGGCTAAATCAGCCGTTGCACACCAGAGCTTGGGGGGTGGGGCTAAATCAGCCGTTGCACACCAGAGCTGGGGGTGGTGGGTGTAAATCAGCCGTTGCACACCAGAGCTCGGAGCGGGGGGGGGGTGTTAAATGAGCCATTGCACACCAGAGCTGGGGGGGCGCTAACGAAAATACCGGCTAAATTTTACCGAGTTATTCGCCGAACTCCACTTCAGATCCTGGGACAAGCCGAGTCTTTTTCCCAAGCTGAACTCTTATGTCTGTCTGCCGCTGCAAGCTGGGAGGCTCACCACCGTGCTGTGTGTAAACGTTGCACTGACTGTGACCTCCGAGGGAAGTGCTTCCTCATCCCTTTAAGTAGCCACCAGTTATTGACTCTGCAAGCCTGGACCCACTGTTTTTACAGACGTTGTTCCTGGCGGCCGTTAAATGAGGGGGCCGCACCTAATTTACCGACCGGGGCACAAGTTTGGGTGTTGCACCAGGAATACGCCATGATCGGAGTGATCGGCAGCAGCTGGGCGTTACTGGTTTGTGCCCCCGGTGAGCCTCTAATGGATTTTCGGTCGGGGCGCTAAACACTGCACTCCCGGTCGGTAACCTCTTACGTTCCCATTAACGCCCCCTCTGGCCACTAACTGAGGCGTTAGACAACCGAAAATCCAGCTCTTTGTGCCTTTAACACGGATCCTGTGGATTTATTCTGCCATAAAACTTGCACAAAGATCCGAATACAATTAAATTCTGGCAGATAAATTTCCGCTCCTCTTTGACTTCCAATTCTCCAAACATGAACCGTGAAGGCACAAAAATTACCAATTATTTTGCATCCGAAGGAATTGAAAACCTGTTAAAACAAGCAGGAATCCTCAGTAACATCATGATTAACATTCCTATTTCTTTGAGACAATTCTGTTGGGAGAAACAATGTTTAGTTTGTTCATTTCATGTTAGAAAGAGTCGGGTTTTCTTGGCCTTGTACCGACAATTCAGATTAAACCCCATTTAGCAAATCATTATTATTTATTTAAGAGGGGTCCAAAACCCCTCATTTTATTAACTCTTTTAAAAAAAAATATTGTGTCGAAAAACATATGCATTTTATTGGGACTGGTGCACTTTTTATTTAGTAAGACCCTCTCATCGAGAATATTCAATTGGTTTAACTGTCTTGTATCTCAAAAGAAACACACTGCAACATCCAGATATTCCGGGCTAAGCCTTTAAATATTTACACAACAGGACAACAAGCTGTTTTCCTTTCTATTCGCCAAATAGAAATGCAGATATGTCAGCACATTACTGTGATGGCCGCAAAAATGGGACATTGGGCGTGTGGGGTAGAAGCAATCATAAAAATGTAGGTACTTACTGGAGGACATACATTTTATCCAAATTCCCGCATTTGGAGAAGGTGGCTATACACCAACCAGCTCTCCCAAAACAGCATTAGCAGAATTCATGTCTGTAGAAAAAGTATGTTTGACAACTCGACAGACTAGGAGCCTTGGCCTTCGGGATTAGGGGCACCCTCAGGATCCTCGACATTGTAACTATTTTCAGCTGCCACACTTGCATGATATTGTCTTGATACAGAGCAAATTACCCATGGTTCATTTGGGTTCCAGGAAAAGTCTGAAATCTTAGCCGTGTGACCACCATGAATAAACAACAGTTCTGGAGGACCAGCTTCCGCATCTTCAGGTGACTGTTCCTCTCCAATTTTACTCAAATCCCATACATTCAATCTGTGATCTGTTCCACTTGAAGCCAGGACAGTTTCATTGTGAGGAGACCATTGAACTTGGAAGATCTCATCCTTGTGCGACTCAAAGGAATGTAACTTCAGTTTCAGGTTTCTTACATCCCACAATGCAACAATCTTATCAGCAGAACCAGTAGTCAAGATGAATTCACTATCAGAATTGAAGGAGAAACAGTTCACTTCTGCTGTGTGTGCATCAACTCGTAGCGAGTTAGTGCAGTCCAACCACAAGATGGCTCCAAATTGTTGCCATATAAAGATCCTGGGAGATCCTGGGATTCCTGTTAATTCACTTTTACCCTGACCACAGTCACTCACAGGATCAAAGGACGCTGTCAGTTTGCTAACGGCCGTCACATTCCAGCACAACCAAGATGCCTTGGACTGAAATAGTCTTCTTAGATCCATAACTTAGCACAGCTCCAGTCACGTTAGTTACTCAACATTAACCCTTTATCCACCTTAAATCATTGTCCCTGGCAAGCTGAGAAATTCAAAAAGGCAACTTTTTAAAATCTGATGATCTCATGTCCGTAACTGGAGATTTTTCACATAATTTACAATAACCAGAATTTCACTATGGCCACAATAAAAGTCTGGTTTTCACAATTTAATAGGTTAGTTAACCACAATATCTCTAATTTAATTCATCAATATCTTAAAGACAACACAATACAGCACAGCAAATCCCCAGTAAATTACATCATCTTTCTTTGTGTTCTTTCTTCAGGCCCCTCTCCAAATGACTGCAAGAAATACCGAACATAACTGAAGAAAAAGTTAGCATCCATAGTGAAACAAAGTCTGTGTAACATTCTTACACAGAAGGGGTTAACAGGGGGCAGAGCTTCCCACTGAAACTGTTCATCACACACACAGGCTTTTTATAGAAACACTCCACGGAAAGCAACAGAAACCGGCAGCCTTTTGCTTGAACCATTTTCTGCTCACAACAACTTTACTTTCTGACGCTCTGTGAGGTTTTAACCTCTGTCTTCATTCTAACTTTGGACAAAGGGAGGGGTGAACTGATGCAGAATACAGGGGGATAGTGGCATCAGGGCACCAGTCGACAGTCCCAGATTACTGCATCTGTCCCTGCTGGCTCCAAACCCAAAACCATTCCACATTCCAAACTCTGTCTACATCTACAATCATAGAATGGTTACAGCACAGAAGGAGGCCATTCGGCCCATCCAGCCCGTGCGGCTCTCTGCAAGAGCAGTTCAGCTCGTCCCACTCCCCCGCCCTTTCCCCGTATCCCTGCAAACTGTTTCCTTCAGGTACTTATCCAAATCCCTTCTGAAAGCCAGGATTGAGTCTGCTCCAGCAACTTTTCAAGCAGCATTCCAGATCTTAACCACTCGCTGCGTAAAAACATGATATAGTGCTCAACACTGTGATAAATTAAGACTGCGCAGTAGAAATAAGTCATGCACCCCTCAACAAAGGGACTCGAAGCCATTTAAATGCTTCTCTGTATACGACACGTCAAACGCAAATTATGATGCTTGGAGAGCGAGGACACGTTTCTCTCAACTCTCATCTAGTTCAGAGTTTGATAATGGCCATGGCAGAATAATTTACTGTAATGCAGCAGTGTTAAAAGTCAGAGAATACAGGTCTCCATCCGAAAATCTCTCTCCCAAATATGCCCCTTGAACTGAGATACCAAATGTTTGGAAATGGATGTTCTTATATATAAGTTAATCAGACATTCCACATGATAATAGGGTTCAAAAGCATTTATTGATTTTTATAGGAGTTAAGCATAAAATGATAACTATTATTACCAATAATCACACATATACAATGATAACTATTATTACCAATAATCAGACATATTCGATGATAACTATTATTACCAATAATTACACATATACAATTATAACTATTACCAATAATCACACATATATGATGGCCTTGAAATCCCGGTTCTGGGCTTCCCGTGGGCGGTTGCAGGAAAAGAAGAGAAAAGATGCGCGCTTACCTTTAGCTCGGGCGCCCGCCAGCGATTGCGGTTTTAGGCCTCTTCTGCTTGCGCATCGGGGCGCGTGTCCATTTGAACGGACGTAGAGCTGGAGTTGGAGTCATGTGGACCTGGACATCCAATCAAGGTAAAGTATTCTCATGCATAATAATGGGAACTCTGTAAGTAGGACTTCTCATTATTATGAATGAGACCCCCCAACCCCCGCCAAACACCTAGACACAATTAAAAAATTAAAAAAACACCCCACATATTTAAATTAAAGTTAATAAATGTATTAGAAAAAACATTTTTTTCCAATTAAAAAAAATATTTTGTAATTAGGGTTTAAATTAAACTTACCTTAGTGGGCAGGGTTTTTAACATTAAAATGTGTTTTTAAATTTTATTTTCAAATTTTTAAAATATGTTTTAAAACTCTTACGCTGGTAAAAGTAGGCTATGCGACTGCCTTTACAAGGCGCAAGAGTCTTAAAGACATTCGCTGGGCAAGAGATGGGAAAATACAGCAATCTTGCCCATGCGAATGTCTTTGCTGCCAAGATGCGTTGGATCTATCAGATCGGAAAAGCCGGTTTTCGGCACCTGCGCATTGCATGCCGAAAAGCGGTTTTGCGATGCCTTCCCGGGTCCGTACACACCCCATATGGACCCGGGGAGGCCAAAATTTCAGGTCCATTGATTTTATAACTATTATTACCAATAATCACACATGTACAATGATAACTATTACCGATAATCACCCATATACAATGATAACTATTATTACCAATAATCACACATATGCTTGAGACGCTTGCGGTACAAGACCGGAGAATTCACCGGGTCACAGGATTCGAGCTCGAGGGGATCAGCTGGCCAAGCCTTGTCGAATTCTGAAGTATCTATTGTAACAGCCCTCTTTTTATCCCTTTCTTTCACTCTCACTACGTGAGGATCCACATATTTCAAAGTATTACCTCATCCAATTAGCCGCAGTAACTCCAGTTTTAACAAGAATAACTCCCCATAACTTGACTCACTCCTGGATTTTCCAGATCTATGGCAGGTGCCTTTTCAAGGTTGGAGCTAACAGAGAGAGTTTTGTTGACTCTCCTTATCAGCGAAGATACTGTCGGACTGGAATCCCTTTTACTGACTGAACATTGCTCACAGAAACACCCTTAAACCTCAAGTTAATAGGAAGAATTTCACCGTGATTAATGCAGTCATGTCTGACAATACTACAATTCACAACTGAGATTAATGCAATTGTGCCTGTCACCACTACAATTCACTACTTAGATTAATTGAAGTCACGCCTTCAGTACTACAATTCACTGCTGAAATTAATGCAGTCATGCCTGTCACTATTACAGTTCACCACTGAGATTAAAGCAGTTGTGCCTGTCACTATTACTATTCACTTGTGAGATTAATATCATTGTGCCAGTCACTACCATGATTCACTACTGAGTTTAATGCAGTCATGCCTGTCACTATTGCCATTCACTACTGAGATTAAAACCATTACAATCACACAACTAAAGTAGTACAATTCTACAACTGAAGGGGACAATCAATTGTAATTCTATGAATTGCAGCAAACTGACCAAAAGCAGCTGTGTTTAGCGTCAGTGACAGACCCTTACAGAGAAAAGCACAAAGACCCCACGGATCTTTAAAAGCAGCAAGGCACCGAGCTCCTGACCTCATCAGAGGGGGAGATCTGGATATGACATCAGCAGAGGGGGAGACCCAGACATGACATCATCAGAGGGGGAGATACAGACATGACATCATCAGAGGGGGAGACCCGGACTTGACATCATCAGATGGGGAGACCCGGATGTGACATTATCAGAGGGGGAGGCCCGGACATGACATTATCAGAGCGTGACTGGGACATGACATTATTAGAGGGCCCTGGAAATGACATAATCGGGGGGTGGGGGGGGGGGGGACCAGACTTGAAAGCATCAGAGGGGCAGACCCGGAAATGATCTCATTGAGGGGCAGGCTGGAAGTAACATCATCAGAGGGGAACCAGGAAGTGACATCGTCAGAGCGATAGCCCCGAAATGACATTATCAGAGCAGATCAGGAAATTACAACATCAGATGGGGAACCAGGAAAAGACATAATTTGAACCCCCAACCCAGAAGTGCCATCATCAAAGCCACAGTTCTGGAAATGACATCATCACTGCCCCCAACCCAGAAATTACCCATTTAAGAGATCCACCCAAAACCGGAAGTGACATGACGCGATTCCCAAAACCGGATGTGGTGTCGCAGACTCTCAGATATCAGGATTAATTTAACAGTTTTAGAGATTTGTTCCAGCAATAAAATGATGGAAACACGGGTTCAGTGAATGTGGTTTGAAAGGTGTGTAAATGTGTCAGTGAGTCAGTGACCTAGTGAAATGACACAGTCCCAGCCTCGTAGTCCAACTGAACTCGGATCCTGCTCACAGACCGGAACCGTCGGAGATCAGTGAGCTGGGAATTGTGCTGGGCCCTGAGATAACCCAAGAAATCATTATAATATAGACACCAGGATTTACTGCTGTTCCCAAGGTAAGACCCTCCCCCCTCCCTCTCTACACTCCCATACACAATCCCAATTCCCCATTGATACCCATCAGTTTCCATATCCCAGGAATGGGATCCTGAGGAGAAGCTCTGGAAGTAGAGGACTTGGGGATGGTCTTTAAACCTCTCTGGGTGAGGTGGGTAGGGCTGTTTTTGTCCACTTCGTGTTACTGATCTCAGATCATCAGACAGAACCAAGTTCCAGTTTGCGGTTTTTGGATCCAGGCCCATCAGTGACCTTTGCCCTAGAGAGGAGAGAAGAGATTGGTCAGACAGGGTTATTCCACTCAGATCAATGATTGACAGCTGCAGGGTAGGAGTGTCAGCCCCATATTACCAGTCAGTGTGATCCCCGTTTCAGATTATAAACACACCTTGGGATATTCCCACTCTCCACCTGATCCCAGTCGACTGACTGATGGTGATTTGTGGGACAGGGGCTGCCCCAGAGGAGCTGTGTGGAGGAGGAGTTACAGTTGGGCAGGTTATAAATAACCCACAGACCATTAGGCCCCATTTAGTATCAGACCCCTCATCATAGGGGCTCGAAGCCATTTAAATGCATCTCTGTATACGACCGCGTCAAATGCAAATTGCGATGCTCAAAGAGCGAGGATACGTTTCTCTAATCTCTCATCTAATTCAGAGTGTGATAATGGCCAGGGCAGAATAATTTATTGTAACGCGGCAGTGTTAAATGTCAGAGAAATACAGGTCGCCATCCTAAAATCTCTGCCCAAATATGCCCCTTGATCTGAGATGCCAACTGTTAGGGAATGGATGTTCTTAAATATAAATGAATCAGATATTCCACGTGGTAATAGGGTTCAAAGGCATTTATTGACTTTCATAGGAATTAAGCATAAAATGATCATTATTATTACCGATAATCAGACATATATGATAACTATTATTGCCAATAATCACAAATATACCGGCCTTGAAATCCTGGTTCTGGGCTTCCCGCGGGCAATCGTCTGAAAAGAAGAAAAAAGATGCACACTTTAGCTTGGGCGCCCATCAGCGATTGCGGTTTTAGGCCTCTTCTGCATGCTCATCGGAGCACGTGCTGGTCTGAACGGACGTAGAGCTGGAACTGGAATCACGTGGACCTGGACATCCAATCAAGGTAAAGTATTCTCATTCATAATAATGGGAACTCTGTAAGTAGGACTTCTCATTATTATGAATGAGAACCCCCCCTTCCCCCGACACCTAAACACAATAAAAAAATAAAAAAATACCCTACATATTTAAATTAAAGTTAGTGTCAGCCCCATATTACCAGTCAGTGTGATCCCCGTTTCAGATTATAAACACACCTTGGGATTTCCGGCTCTCCCTCTGATCCCAGTCGACTGTTTGATGGTGATCCGTGGGACAGGGGCTGCCCCAGAGGAGCTGTGTGGGGGAGGAGTTACAGTCCCTGTATTCGGTGGAAGCTGGCCCTGTAAACAAAGCTCACGGTGATTGGGAATTGTGATACAGCGAGGTCCCGCCTCCTTCATATTACTCGATGGGGGGAGGTTATATATTCCATACTTATATATTCCTACATTACAACATGGACTACACTTCAAAAATAGTACTTCATTGGCTGTAAAGCACTATGGGTCATCCTGAGGTTGTGAAAGGTGCTATATAAATTCAAGTCCTTTAATAATACTGTCAGCCCTGTGAGGAACAGTGTCCTTTTAAGAGACACTCTTATTAAACATAAAAACATAATTAGGAACAGGACTAGGCCATACGGGCCATCGAGTCTGTTCCGCCCTTTAACTCTAATTTTGCTGAGATGCCTTAAATTTAATTAAAGTATCAATTATTATTTAAAGGCATTGATCAAAAATTATGGCCAAATGACCGGAAACAGGCAAACTGCAAATACTCGGCATTTCTACCACTTTAGTTTCGAAGGAGAATTATTAAATGATATCACTGCTTGAGTGCTGTGAGCAACTCTTTAACTTGGGCACCATCTGCTTTTTGGTTAGGTTGGTGGATGGGGCACGACTGAGCACTGATGGGTCCGATCAGCATTACTTCGACTGTGTGAGTCACTCCGGTTATTGTCAGTCACACAGTGACCCAGCCTGGACTGGAGGAGAGCTGCCCTGGCTCACTGTCTGCCCTGGGACACTTTGGGACATTAGCTCCGGCCACACAGAGGTCTCCGAGCACAGCCCAGGGACACGGTGCCCCCCCCCTCCCATTACATTCCTGTCATTGCCAAGCTCACCAGTGGTCCTGATTCCCCTCCTCTCGGTGACCTCCATCGATTCCAAAAAACCGCCTCCCTCCCCTCAGGGGCCGAATGGCACAGCTCGTGGATGGGGCCTTTCCTGGAGATTGTTCGCAAGATGTTTGGTGTCAAGCATTAGTTCCTAAACAAAACCATGTTAAATAATTTCTTTGAACGTAAATGTTATAACCATGCATCCATTGGATACAAACCATATTAGCATATAACGTTAACGATGTATAGCATGTGGGGTGACTAATTGTGGATTACATTATCTGTTGTGTTTCTGTAATAGTAACTCGTCAATTACCTTATGCCATGCTCTTGTCACGTTTGCAGAGGAAGATATCGAAGAATCAGGTGGAGTGGAGGCGGACCGGAGGAGGGCCTGCTGAGCTGCACCTTCGCACTGATGTGGAGGAGCAGCCTTAGTGAGCAGCCACATTCGCTCTGCCACCCATGGTGGTGCAGATCCCATTGTTGCACCACATGAGTAATGTATAAAGCAGTGATAAACCAGTGGTAATTTAAAGTAATTTAATGGCATTAGATTATAATATATGAATGATGTATTGTTATGCGTGCAGCTTCTGTACTCTCATGTTAATCATATTTAACATCTCTCATTCACAATTATTGCAGTAGTGTTGCTCCTTGTACATATGCCTGCGCAGCACAAGCATTCTCATGTCTCCCCTTTTCTTGCACTAACCTCAATTATGTTTTCCAGCTCCCCAGACACAATGGGAGGCCCTTGCAGCAACACCGGCACCGCTGCAGGTCGTGCTCACTATGGGTGATGAACAGCAAACCAAGGAGGAGGAACTGTCATCTGTGGTACCTGCGGCCACGTCATCTTCAACGGATGAAATAGCGGGGCCAAACAGCTTGCAGCAGGTCACTCCAAGTCGTCCAGTGCCCACGCCGACCCTGTGGAGGTAGAGTCGGCAAGGTAGGCATGCACTGCGACAGACAGATGTCAACGAGGACATGGTGTCAATGTTGAGGGCGAATGTTGACATAGGTCGAGAGCTCCTCTCGGCACTTGATGGGTTGACTGGCAACATTGCCACACAGAATAACAGAGGGCATGGGGCAGATAGTTGCAGCAATGGGGTGAACGGCCGGCTCTGTCAATGCCTTGCAGCATGTGATAGTTTCAGGAGATGGCACTGCACCTCAAGGTGCCGTGCCACCAACCAGCATGATAGATGCGAGACAGGAGGAAGAACTTCCTTCTGACTCGGAAGACGTTTCTTCGCAAACATCTTCTTCTCCATCCACTGAGGTCATTCTGCTGACACCACCACCTCCCCCTGCACCCCCCTGCCCCAGCAGCAGCCCTTGAGGTGCTCTGCTGCAAGACGTCTCGGTCCCGTTACTTGGGGATTACGTGGGAAACTGAGGGGGTCAAGTTAGAGGAGGGAAATATGGCCACAGGTAGAGTGGGGGGGCGATTATTTTTGTTTTGTACTTATTTTAAAAACATTGTTGATTGTTGACTGTTGGGGATGGTGGGAGGGTGTTCTTGTTATATTGCATTAAAAATGTTGTTCACTGTTGGGTTTGGGAGGGCGGTAGTTGTTGGGGGTTCGGCGGGCAGTGTTATATATGGTTTGTTCAAAAAAATGGAAATCAGTTGTTAAATTATTAAAAATTGTTATTTAACTTTACAATTGTTGTGAAGTGTCTTCTAATAACGTACGGTAAAACATTAATACAAAGGTTGCAAACAATGGCCATGGCCAGGCCAGGCAGGGCCAGGCAAAGATGAAACATAACGCAACTTTAACTGTCACCACCGTAACTTCATGCAAAGCGTTCATTTATGAGCTGCTGCCACAATAGTTTTTCAGCTGCTTAACCACCATGGGGCTTTTCCAATGGTGTGGGGGGGGCATGGGGGCATGGGTTCATCGCCAGGCTGATTATCCTCCTCTTCGTCCTCCTCTTCCGCCTCCCCTCTCTCCTGAGGTGGACCGGCAGTCCCATCTGGCAATTGTTGTCGTCTCCTGATAGCTAGGTTATGCAACATGCAGCACATCACAATGCACTCAGCGACCTGCTCAGGGTGGTATTGTAGGTTGCCTCCTGAGTGGTCCATGCATCTGAAGTGCTGCTTCAGAACTCCAATTGTCTTTTCGAAGATATTGCGTGTGGCTATATGGCTTTCCTTGTAGCGCTTCTCGGCTTCTGTCTGGGGCTTACGCAGGGGGTTCATGAGCCAGCTGGCAAGGCCATATCCTTTATCCCCCAGCATCCAACCATGACCTTGTGGCTGATTCTTAAACAGGTCAGAGACATTGCTCTCACACAAGATGTGCGCATCATGAATCCTCCCTGGAAAATTTACATTTACTGCCATGATTATTTGTTTGTGGTCGACAACGAGCTGCACATTCAGGGAGTGGAATCCCTTTCGGTTCCGAAACAGCGTTGCATCCTATGCATACAGTCTTTTGCTCCTTGCACCTTGGGAAAGTTTGCTATTCTCGAGAACCCAAAGCCCTCTCACTCTGGTCATAGGGAAACTTATAAAGTCCATCCTGCGTGCATAAAGGGCTTCAGTCACATGTCTAATGCAGCAATGTGTGGCGTGCTGAGAGATACCGCAAATGTCGGCAGCTGAGGCCTGAAAAGAGCCCGATTCATAGAAGGAAAGTTCCGCAGTAACCTTAACCTCAATGGGCAGTGCGGTCCTGATGGTGCTGGTAGGCTGCAGATCTCCCTTAATTAGCTGGCATATCTCACTGATGACCTCCTTTCTGAATCACAGCCTTCGGACATGTTATCAGACATGTCCAGGTATGATCGCTTATCCCTGTAAATGCGTTGGCTGTAACGTCTCCTCCTCCTCAGCAGTCTGCAACCTCTTTGACTGGGCACATAACGCTCTTCAATGAACCTTCTCCCATCTCTATTCTGCAGCATGTGAGTAGTCATCAATACTGGTTGAGAAATTACAGACGCATCACTATAAATCACTATAAATGCCCTAATATGTCTTCTTAAATTGTCCTCAATACAATATAAACTGGAAATTAACCACCATGTGATTAGATAATTGGCAAGATTCAAAAACGCCCTTAAAGTCACTCACAAATTGCTTCTCCTCCCAACCACTTCAAGCCACCTTCTATTAAAGATCCTCTAAGTTATAAAAGGGCATCCATAGAGCCGAGTTAAGGTCAGGTGAGTGCAGCTTTTCATGAACATCTTTTTGGGTGAGCGATCATTTGGGTGAATTATGGACAAAATGCCGAAAGTAGCGCTCGCCGATATTCTGGGCAATAATTGGGCGCTAGTTTCCATTATAACCAGTATTCTGGGCCTTGCACGAGGATGACCATATATTTTTTTTAAATAGGCCGGGCGATTCAGCTCATTCCTGTATGCCCAAATGTTGCTCCAGCGATAAATGGGTTATAATTGGGCGCTAGTTTCCATTTGCCATCAAATATGGGCGATAGCCTGAATCTCAGCGCTTATATGGCCGCTAAATGGGTGATGATGTGCCAAAAGTCTAGCCCCAAATGTTTCAATCAGATCACCGTATTCCAAGTGTGGCCTGACCAAAAACCCTGTCCAATTGTAGTGAGACATTTTTACTCTTATACTCCAATCCCCTTGCAATAAAGGTCAACATGCCATTTGCCTTTGTAATTGCTTGCCATACCTGAATGGAAACTTTCTGTGTTTCCTGTACGAGGATTCCTAAATCTCTGAACACCAACATTTAATATTTCTCCGATGTAACTATTTGTACTGCACTTTTTTTGACAGGTGTTTGTCCAGCGCCCTGTCAAACACCGCCCCCCCCCCCGCCCCCCCTCGCTTCTCCCGGCCCGAATCATTCCACGCACATGGTGCCGAGAAGCAGGACCTGAGGCTCCTACTCTCTCCACCCTGGCTGGCGTGGGGCCGATATCGGCCAGCGGGGGGGTGGGGGGGGGGCTGAGAAAGAGGCTGAGGGAGAGAAAGAGGCTGGGGGAGAGGCTGGGGGAGAGAGAGAGGCTGGGGAGAGAGAGATAGGCTGGGGGAGAGAGAGAGAGGCTGGGGAGAGAGAGAGAGGCTGGGGAGAGAGAAAGAGGCTGGGGAGAGAGAGAGACAGGCTGGGAGGGGGAGAGAGAGAGACAGGCTGGGGAGAGAGAGAGAGATGCTGGGAGGGGGAGAGAGAGAGGCTGGGAGGGGGAGAGAGAGAGACAGGCTGGGGAGAGAGAGAGAGAGAGATGCTGGGAGGGGGAGAGAGAGAGGCTGGGAGGGGGAGAGAGAGAGGCTGGAGGAGAGAGACAGGCTGAGGGGAGAGAGAGACAGGCTGGGAGGGGGAGAGAGAGAGGCTGGGGAGAGAGAGAGAGGCTGGGGGGAGAGAGAGAGACAGGCTGGGGAGAGAGAGAGACAGGCTGGGGGGAGAGAGAGAGAGGCTGGGGGGAGAGAGAGAGAGAGGCTGGGGAGAGAGAGAGACAGGCTGGGAGGGGGAGAGAGAGAGGCTGGAGGAGAGAGAGACAGGCTGGGGAGAGAGAGAGAGGCTGGGGGGAGAGAGAGACAGGCTGGGGGGAGAGAGAGAGGCTGGGGAGAGAGAGAGAGGCTGGGGAGAGAGAGAGACAGGCTGGGAGGGGGAGAGAGAGAGAGGCTGGGGGAGAGAGAGAGAGGCTAGGGAGAGAGAGAGACAGGCTGGGAGGGGGAGAGAGAGAGGCTGGAGGAGAGAGAGACAGGCTGGGGGAGGGAGAGAGACAGGCTGGGAGGGGGAGAGAGAGGCTGGGGGGAGAGAGAGACAGGCTGGGGGGAGAGAGAGAGGCTGGGGAGAGAGAGAGAGGCTGGGGAGAGAGAGAGAGGCTGGGGGGGAGAGAGAGACAGGCTGGGAGGGGGAGAGAGAGGCTGGGGGGAGAGAGAGACAGGCTGGTAGGGGGAGAGAGAGAGGCTGGAGGAGAGAGAGACAGGCTGGGGGGAGAGAGAGAGGCTGGGGAGAGAGAGAGAGGCTGGGGAGAGAGGGAGACAGGCTGGGAGGGGGAAGAGAGAGAGGCTGGGGGAGAGAGAGAGAGGCTGGGGGGAGAGAGAGAGGCTGGGGGAGAGAGAGAGGCTGGGAGGGGGAGAGAGAGAGGCTGGGGGAGAGAGAGACAGGCTGGGAGGGGGAGAGAGAGAGGCTGGGAAGAGAGAGAGAGGCTGGGGGGAGAGAGAGACAGGCTGGGAGGGGGAGAGAGAGAGGCTGGAGGAGAGAGAGACAGGCTGGGGGGAGAGAGAGAGGCTGGGGGAGAGAGAGAGGCTGGGAGGGGGAGAGAGAGAGGCTGGGGGAGAGAGAGATAGGCTGGGGAGAGAGAGAGAGGCTGGGGAGAGAGAGAGACAGGCTGGGGGGAGAGAGAGAGAGAGGCTGGGGGAGAGAGAGATAGGCTGGGGAGAGAGAGAGACAGGCTGGGAGGGGGAGAGAGAGAGGCTGGGGAGAGAGAGAGATGCTGGGGGAGAGAGAGAGACAGGCTGGGAGGGGGAGAGAGAGAGGCTGGAGGAGAGAGAGACAGGCTGGGGGGAGAGAGAGAGGCTGGGGGAGAGAGAGAGGCTGGGAGGGGGAGAGAGAGAGGCTGGGGGAGAGAGAGACAGGCTGGGAGGGGGAAGAGAGAGGCTGGGGGAGGGAGAGAGAGGCTAGGGAGAGAGAGAGACAGGCTGGGAGGGGGAGAGAGAGAGGCTGGAGGAGAGAGAGACAGGCTGGGGCGAGAGAGAGAGGCTGGGGAGAGAGAGAGAGGCTGGGGAGAGAGAGGGACAGGCTGGGAGGGGGAGAGAGAGAGGCTGGGGAGAGAGGGAGAGGCTGGGGGGAGAGAGAGAGACAGGCTGGGGGGAGAGAGAGAGGCTGGGGGAGAGAGAGAGACAGGCTGGGGGGAGAGAGAGAGAGGCTGGGGGAGAGAGAGGTAGGCTGGGTAGAGAGAGAGAGACAGGCTGGGAGGGGGAGAGAGAGAGGCTGGGGGAGAGAGAGATAGGCTGGGGAGAGAGAGAGACAGGCTGGGGGAGAGAGAGAGAGGCTGGGGAGAGAGAGAGAGGCTGGGGAGAGAGAGGCTGGGGGGAGAGAGAGAGGCTGGAGGAGAGAGAGACAGGCTGGGGAGAGAGAGGCTGGGGGGAGAGAGAGACAGGCTGGGGGGAGAGAGAGAGGCTGGGGAGAGAGAGAGACAGGCTGGGAGGGGGAGAGAGACAGGCTGGGAGGGGGAGAGAGAGAGGCTGGGGGGAGAGAGAGACAGGCTGGTAGGGGGAGAGAGAGAGGCTGGAGGAGAGAGAGACAGGCTGGGGGGAGAGAGAGAGGCTGGGGAGAGAGAGAGAGGCTGGGGAGAGAGAGAGACAGGCTGGGAGGGGGAAGAGAGAGAGGCTGGGGGAGAGAGAGAGAGGCTAGGGAGAGAGAGAGACAGGCTGGGGGGAGAGAGAGAGAGGCTGGGGAGAGAGAGAGAGAGGCTGGGGGGAGAGAGTGAGGCTGGAGGAAAGTGAGAGAGGCTGGGGGGAAATTGAGAGGCTGGGGGAAAGTGAGAAAGGTTGGGGGAGATAGAGAGGCTGGGGGAGAGTGAGGGAGAGGCTGGGGAAGAGAGAGAGAGAGAGACACGGGTGAGGGTGGGGGGGGAAGAGACACGGGTGGGAGGGAAGATGGATCATGTTCTTCCAACCCCCTACAAGGGACATCATTGGAGTAGATGATATCCAGAAGTCATGTCACTATTCACTTCATACCCAATAAACCTGTTAACAATCCGTACACAATGTCTGCCCCATCTATGGTGGGTGCGGCGGGGGAGGATGCACTTGCGCTGGGGTAAGGCACTTCGGCAGGGGGAGAGGTGCACTTGGACTGGGGTACGGGACTTTGGCTGGAGGAGGGATGTATTTGGACTGGGTTAAGGCACTTTGGCTGGGGGAGGGGTGCACTTGGACTGGGGTACGGACTTTGGCTGGGGGAGGCATGTACTTGGCCTGGGGTAAGGCACTTTGGCTGGCCCTGGCAGTCTCCTGGGGAGCTCTGAACTCTGTCGCTTCAGGAAGTCAAAGTGGATCGAGTTACAATTTGCAAAATTAGTGAGACCTTGGGATGGGCTGTTCCAGTTATACATTGCTGTGAAACTTTAGGGTGTGGCTTATCCTCCAAGGTGAGCAATCATAGACAAAGGGTGGAGCATGGTGGCCATTTTTGCAGTACAAATAAGCATGTCCTAGTTTCTCACCATTTAAAAAATATTCTGTTTTTCTATTGTTCCTACAAAAGTGAATAACCTCATATTTCCCCACATTATTCCCCATCTGCCACCTTTTGCCCACTCACTTAACCTGTCTCTATCCCTTTGCAGGCTCTTTGTGTCCTCCTCGCAGCTTTCTTTCCCATCTAGCTTTGTATCATCATCAAACTTGGATACATTGCACTCGGTCCCTTCATCTTCGTCATTAATATAGATTGTAAATAGCTGAGGCCCCAGCACTGATCCCCGCTAGTTACAGCCTGCCAACCGGAAAATGACCTGTTATCCCTATTCTCTGTTTTCTGTCTATTAAGCAATCCTCGATCCATGCGAATATATTACCCTCAACCCTATGTGCCCTTATTTGCATAGTTAACTTTTATATGGCACCTTATTGAATGCCTTTTGGAAATCCAAATATACTACATCCTCTGGTTCCCCTTTATCCACCTTGCTAGTTACATCCTCAAAAACTCTAATCAATGAGTTAGCCATGATTTCCCTTTCATAAAACCATGTTGACTCTGCCTAATCATATTATGATTTTCTAAGTGCCTTGATACCACTTCCTTAATAATGGATTCCAGCATTTTCCCGGCGACTGATGTCAGGCTAACTGGTCAGTAATTCCCTGTTTTCTCTCCCCTTCCTTTTTTGAATAGTGTCGTTACATTTGCTACCTTACAATCTGCCGGCGCCATTCAAGAATCAAGGGAATTTTGAAAGATTGAAAGAATGCATCCACCTCTTTTAGAACCCAAGGATGTAGGCCATCAGCTCTCGGGTTTTTGTCGGCTTTTAGTCTCCTTAGTTGGTCCAAGTACTTTTTCGCGACTGATATTAATGACTTTAAGTTCTTCACTTTCATTAGTCCCCTGGTTCTTCACTATTTGTGGTATGATTGGCAGTGTGTAACCCCGCCCCTACCTAGCCCATGGTGGGTGAAGCTCTGGCCCATTACAGTGAGGAATGTTTAAAGCAGGTGTCACTGGGGACTGAGGATTAATCTCAGGCTCCTGATCCACAGACACAGGGAGCTGATATTAAAGTTCGGGATATTCCCAGCTGTCTGAACACAACTAACCCCACCTGCTCTCAGTGCCTTATATTGGAGAAAAGCTGCACTATCTTACTGATGATTCCCAATATGTCTGAGTGGTACTTTTCCCATCCATTCAGCCTCTCTTGGATAAGTTGCAATATATTGGACAGGTTCAGGGTGAGCGCTGGAACATCTGGGTCTGTGACTCTCTGAGTCTCCGTCACTCTGGAATGAAAGAGGAGAGAATGTTTTATCAGTGGGACATTTCAGATCAGAAACCCAAAGGGGATCGAGTGATCAGAAGGAAGCACTGCAAAAAGGAGAGCGGTCCTCCTCACGGTCTGCGGGGCACTGACCTACAGCCTCATGAAGAATCTTCTGGTTCCGGTGAAACCCACAGATAAGTCGTATGAGGAACTGTGTACACTGGTTCGGGAGCATCTTAACCCGAGGGAGAGCGTGCTGATGGCGAGGTATCGGTTCTACACGTGCCAGCGATCTGAAGGTCAGGAAGTGGTGAGCCACGTCGCCGAGCTAAGGTGACTTCTGGACACTGTGAGTTTGATGGCTACCTGAAGCAAATGCTCAGAGACTTTTTTGTACTGGGCATTGTCCACGAGACCATCCTACGAAAACTTTTGACTGTAGAGACACCGACCCTCAGTAAGGCCATTGCGATAGCACAGGCGTTTATGTCCACCAGTGATAACACCAAACAAATCTCTCAGCACACAAGTGCTAGCAATGTTCATAAATTAACTGGAACTGTGTTTGCGAGCAGAAATGTACAGGGCAGAACCTACGAGTCTGCAGCTGCCAGCAGGCCTCAGGTGACCCAGATGACTCAGAGCACGCAACAAAGGATGAATGCAAGGCAATTCACACCTTGTTGGCGTTGTGGAGGCTTTCATTCAGCCTATTCATGCCACTTCAAAGGGTATGTTTGCAAGAACTGTGGAACAATGGGGCACCTCCAATGAGCTTGCAAGCTCTGCAAAACCTGCTAACCACCACGTGGCAGAGGAAGATCGGTCCATGGTGGATCAAAGCAATTTCGAGCCTCAGAGAGAGGAGGCAGATGCTGAAGTACACGGGGTGCACACATTTTCGACGAAATGTCCACCGACAATGCTAAATATAAAATTGAATGGCTTACCCGTAGCCATGGAACTGGACACTGGTGCTAGCCAATCCATCATGAGCAAAAAGATGTTTGAGAGATTGTGGTGCAACAAACACTTAGACCAGCCCTGAGCCCCATTCACACGAAACTGAGAACGTACACCAAAGAGCTCATCACTGTCCTGGGCAGCGCCATGGTCAAGGTCTCCTACAAGGGCAAGGTGCACGAACTGCCACTCTGGATTGTCCTGGGCGATGGCCCCACACTGCTTGGAAAAAGCTGGCTGGGCAAGTTCCTCTGGAACTGGGATGACATCCAAGCGCTATCACATGTCGATGAGGCCTCATATACCCAGGTTCTTAACAAATGTCCTTCTCTTTTTGAGCCAGGCATTGCAAACTTTTCCGGGGCGAAGGTGCGGATCCACTTGGTCCCAGAGGCACGCCCCATTCACCATAAAGTGTGAACGGTACCTCACTTGATGAGGGAGAGAGTGGAAATCGAGCTGGACAGGCTGCAATGCAAGGGCATCATCTCCCCAGTGGAATTCAGCAAGTGGGCCAGCCCGATTGTTCCAGTCCTCAAAAGTGATGGCACGGTCAGGATTTGCGGCGATTATAAAGTAACTATTAATCGTTTCTCGCTACAGGACCAATACCCGCTACCTAAGGCAGATGACCTATTTACGATGCTGGCAGGAGGCAAGACATTCACCAAGCTCGACCTGACTTCAGCCTACATGACGCAGGAGCTGGAGGAGTCTTCGAAGGGCCTCACCTATATCAACACGCACAAGGGACTGTTCATCTACAACAGATGCCCATTTGGAATTCGGTCGGCTGCAGCGATCTTCCAGAGAAACATGGAGAGCCTACTCAAGTCGGTACCACGCACAGTGGTTTTTCAGGACGACATATTGGTCATGGGTCGGGACACTGTCGAGCACCTACAAAACCTGAGGAGGTCCTCCAGCGACTGGATCGCGTAGGGCTGCAGCTGAAGAGGTCGAAATGCATCTTCATGGCAACAGAAGTGGCGGATAGCATTCGGCCCACAGACGCCAAGACAGAGGCTATCAGGAACACGCCCAGGCCACAGAACATCACGGAGCTGCGGTTGTTCCTGGGACTCCTCAACTATTTTGGTAACTTCCTACCGGGGTTAAGCACACTCTTAGAGCCCCTACGTGTGTTATTACGTAAAGGTGAGAACTGGGTATGGGAAAAAAAAACAAGTAATTGCTTTTAAGAAAGCCAGAAACATTTTATGCTCCAACAAGCTTGCTTGTATTGTATAACCCGTGTAAGACTTGTGCTAGCATGTGATGTGTCGTCGTACGGAGTCAGGTGTGTATTAGAACAAGTTAAAGTTGCGGGGAAGTTGCAACCTGTCGTCTATGTCTCCAGGAGCTTGTCTAAGGCTGAGGGCCGACATCATGATTGAGAAAGAGGCATTAGAGTGTGTGTTCGGGGTAAAGAAAATGCATCAGTACCTATTTGGCCTCAAATTTGAGCTGGGAACCGATCACAAGCCCCTCATATCCCTGTTCGCTGAAAACAAGGGGATAAATACTAATGCCTCAGCCTGCATACAAAGGTAGGCACTCGCGCTATCAGCATATAACGATACCATCCGCCACAGGCCAGGCACCGAGAACTGTGCGAATGCTCTCAGTTGGCTACCATTGCCCACCACGGTGGTGGAAATGGCGCAGACTGCAAACTTGTTGATGGTAGCGCAGCTCGCAGACTTGTTGATGGTCATGGAAGCGTTTGAAAATGATAAATCACCTGTCACGGCCCACCAGATTAGGACTTGGACCAGCCAAGATCCTCTGCTGTCCCTAGTAAACAAACTGTGTACTGCATAGGAGCTGGGCCAGCATCCTCGTTGAAATGCAAGAGCTAATCAAGCCATTCCAGAGGCGAAAGGATGAGCTGTCCATTCAGACAGACTGCCTGTTGTAGGGTAACCACCAAGTGCTACCCAAAAAGGGCAGGGAGACATTCATCTCGGATCTCCACCCGGGTATAGTAATGATGAAAGCGATAGCCAGATCCCACGTGTGGTGGCACGATATCAACTCTGACTTAGAGTCCTGTGTATGGCAATGCAGCGTGTGTGCTCAGTTGAGCAACGCACCCAGAAGGCACCACTAAGTTTGTGGTCCTAGCCCTCCAGACCATGGTCGAGGATCCATGTCGACTATGTGGGCCCGTTTCTCGGTAAAATGTTCCTGTGGTGGTGGATGCTTTTTCGAAATGGATTGAATGTGAAATAATGTTGGGAAGCACCGCCACTGCCACCATTGAAAGCCTGAGGGCCATGTTCGCCACCCACGGCCTGCTTGACATACTGGTCAGTGACAACGGGCCATGTTTTACCAGTGCCGAATTTAAAGAATTCATGACCCGCAATGGGATCAAACATGTCACCTTGGCCCCGTTTAAACCAGCCTCCAATGGGCACGCAGAGCGGGCAGTACAAACAATCAAATAGAGCCTTAAACGAGTCACAGAAGGCTCACTCCAAACCCGCCTGTCCCGAGTACTGCTCAGCTACCGCAAGAGACCCCACTTATTCACAGGGGTGCCCCGGCTGAGCTACTCATGAAAAGGACATTTAAAACCAGACTCTCGCTGGTTCACCCCAACCTGCATGATCAGGTAGAGAGCAGGCGGCAGCAACAAAATGTAAACGATGGTCGCGCCACTGTGTCACGGGAAATTGATCTGAATGACCCTGTGTATGTGTTAAACTATGGACATGGTCCCAAGTGGATCGTGGGCATGGTGATAGCTAAAGAAGGGAGTAGGGTGTTTGTAGTCAAACTAGACAATGGACAAATTTGCAGAAAGTACCTAGACCAAACGAGGCTGCGGTTCAGAGACTGCCCTGAGCAACCCACAGCAGGCACCACATTTTTCGAGCCCAAAACACACACCCAAAGGATCAACGACACCACCCTGGACCAGGAAATTGAACCCATCACACCCAACAGCCCAGCAAGGCCAGGCTCACCCAGCAGCCCTGCAGGTCCAACAACACGCCAGCCCAGCGAGGGCACAGCCAACACACCAGAACAGACATTTGTACCGAGGCAGTCCACCAGGGAAAGAAAGGCTCCCGACTGCCTCACCTTGTAAATAGTTTTCACTTTGACTTTGCGGGGGAGTGATGTTGTGTATTTGTAAAGTATGCCACCAGGGAGCGTATCCCCTGAAGTCCCAAGGGATCCAAGCATCCCTTGGGAGCACTGTATATAAGCTGGCCCCTAAGGCCTGTTCCTCACTCTGGAGTATCTTAATAATGACTGAGGTCACTGTTACTTTAACCTCCCTGTGTGCAGTCTCATCTGTGTTAGGAATACAATACTAAACTGTATTGTATCTCACACTACTGTATATAACTGTATCTTACCATGCTATACATGACTGTAACTAGATATGACCTGTAACCACAAGCATACTTTACCACCAGGGGTGCACTTGCAGGAGACACTGCATACCTGTTCCACACAGGTATGTCAAGGCAGATCTCAGGCAAGTGTGGCACTCGAGAGCTGTGAAATAAAGGTGCAGGTCCAGAGTGACCTTGACTTCAGCATGTGCCTCGTGTAAGTCTGTACTGCAGGGTCAGGACTTTAAAGTGGCGACGAGTTACGGGATCACAGAATCCACAGAATGGCTACCAACGGCTCAGATGAGAAATACAATGCTGGAGACAATTGGGAGGACTTTATAGAAAGGCTCCAGCAAAGCTTTATAACCAAAGACTGGTTGGGCGATGATAAGGCAGACAAGAGAAGAGCCCATCTCTTGACCAGCTGTGGCTCGAAAACATACGCCTTAATGAAGGACCTGCTGGCACCCGAGAAACCAGCAAGAAAGTTGTTTGAGGAGTTGAGCACATTGGTGAGAGACCATCTGAAGCCAGCGAGCAGCCTACACATGGCCAGACACAGGTTCTACAACTAAAGACGCTGTGTGGGCCAGAGCATACCCAACTTTGTGGCGGAACTTCGGAGGCTGGCTAGTTTATGTGAGTTCTCCGATGAACTAAGGAGAGGAGTACTGAGAGACTTTTTTATTGAAAGAATAGGCCACGCAGGCATATTCTGAAAGCTTATAGAGACCAAGAACTTGACCCTAGAGGCAGCAGCACTGGTCGCACAGACATTCTTGGCAGGAGAAGAAGAAACGAGGTTGATCTATACTGCGGGTACGACAACTAACGAAACATCGGAACAAGGGGTTCACAGCGTGATACGAGCCAATACCCCCACACACAGAAAAAGGCAGGAGAGCAGGCCTTCAACAGCAGGCAGTGGCACCAGAAGCCAGCAAGGGCCACATGAATGGCCGTTCACACCTCATCAACCCACAGTGCGAGTAATCAACTACAGACTGAGAGAAGCTCAAGAGAGATCAGCCAGACTCAGCTCATCCTTCTGAAACAATGGAAGGGGTCTGTGCTGGAGATGTGGGGGAGGCACTCAAGGGGGTGTCAATTTCAGCATGCTGTTTGCAGAAACTGCAACTGTACAGGGCATCTGGCTCGCATGTGCAGAAAAACAACAGCTCGGCTTGTATATGAATCAGAAGGGTCAGAAAGGGGACCAGAAGACAGTGGGGGCAGTGCCCGGGACGCCGGGGTACAGCGGGTCAACACGATCAATGTCCACTGTTCTTACAACAAGATGCCTCCAATAATGATGAGGGTCCTACTCAATGGGATACCCGTCAACATGGAACTGGACACGGGAGCTAGTCAAACTCTCATGAGCGTCCAACAATTTGAAAAACTGTGGCCGCACAAAAGCACCAGACCAAAACTCACAAGGATCGACACCAAACTAAGGACCATACCAAAGAAATCGTCCCATGCTCTCAGTCACACACAAAGGGACGGTGAACCGACTTCCCCTGTGGATTGTCCCCGGAGATCTCCCAGCACTGTTGGGGAGAAGCTGGCGAGCAGAACTTAATTGGAAATGGGATGATGTTCACGCCATTTCGTCAGAGGAACAGACCTCCTGCTCAACAGTTCTAAGTCGTTTTGAACATCTCTTTCAGCCAGGTGTGGGCACCTTCAAAGGGGCTAAAGTTAAAATCTACATCACACAGGAAGCCAGACCGGTCCATCACAAGGCTAAAGCTGTGCTTTATGCGATGAGGGAAAAGATTGAAAATGAACTGGACCGGCTTCTGCGGGAAGGCATTATCTCACCTGTGGAATTTAGCGACTGGGCAAGTCCCATCGTCCCTGTCATGAAGCTTGATGGATCCGTACGAATCTGTGGGGATTACAAGTCTACCATAAACAGAGTCTCCCTACAGGACCAATACCCGCTGTCCAGAGCGGAGGACCTATTTGCCACTTTGGCTGGAGGAAAACTTTACTTAAAACTAGATCTCACATCTACGTAAATGACGCAAGAACTGACCGGAGAGTCTCAGCTACTCACCACCATCAACACACATCAAGGCATCAGGTCGGCAGCTGCTATATTCCAGCGCAACATGGAGAGTCTGCTCAAGTCCATCCCGGGGACGATTGTGTTTCAAGATGACATACCCATCTCCGCAATTTGGAGGAAGTACTAAAGCGATTGGATCGGGTAGGCCTAAGAGTTAAGAAATCCAAGTGTCTGTTTCTCGCGCCCAAGGTTGAATTTTTGGGCAGAAGGATTGCCGCTGATGGAATCCGCCCAACAGAATCCAAAACCGTAGCAATTCGTCTGGCACCCAGGCCCCGGAATGTCTCGGAACTGCGCGCCTTTCTCGGGCTACTCAATTGCTTTGGGAACTTTATGCAGAAGTTGAGCACGCTGCTGGAGCCTCTCCACGTGCTACTCAGAAAGGGGTGCGATTGGTTTTGGGAGGATGCCCAAGATCGCGCCTTCAATAAGGCATGCAATCTTCCAACAGTGTTTTAGCCTTTTTTGACCCAGGTAAAAAGCTGGTTCTTACATGTGATGCATCAGCGTATGGGGTCAGGTGCGTTTTACAGCATGTCAAAGATGTGGGTAAATTACAACCCATTGCTTATGCTTCCAGGTCACTTTCACGGGCGGAGCGCGGGTACGGTATGGTTGAGAAGGAGGCGCTCGCGTGCGTGTACGGTGTCTAGAAGATGCACCAATACCTTTTCGGGGCCAAGTTCGCGTTAGAAACTGACCACAAACCCCTCACGTCCCTGCTATCTGAGTTGAAGGCAATAAACGGCAATGCCTCGGCGCGCATTCAGCGGTGGGCACTCATGCTGGCGTCTTATGACTGCACAATAAGACACAGACCAGGCACAGACAACTGTGCCGATGCGCTTAGCAGGCTACCCCTGGCGACCACGGAAGGGTCCGACGAACAGGATTGTGAGATGGTCATAGCAATCAATGCCTTTGAATCCACAGGTTCGCCCATGACGGCTCGCCAAATCAAAGCCTGGACGACCAGCGACCCCACGTTATCCTGAGTCAAAAGATGTGTTTTAACTGGTGACTGGGCAAAGGCCCGCAATGCCTGCCCCAAGGAGATCAAACCTTTCCATAGGCGCATGCATGAACTATCACGACAGGCAGACTGCCTGATGTGGGGCAGCCGAGTAGTTATGCCCTTGCGAGGCAGAGAGGCGTTTGTCCGGGAACTCCACCGCGAGCACCCGCGGATGATCCTTATGAAGGCCATAGCCAGATCCCATTTTTGGTGGCCTGGCATTGACGCGGACTTGGAGCTCTGCGTCCGGCGGTGCACCATTTGTGCCCCCGGGGAGGCCCCCCTAAGCCTCTGGCCGTGGCCCACCAAACCGTGGTCGCGGGTGCATGTAGACTATGCGGGCCCATTCATGGGTAAAATATTCCTCGTAGTCGTCGATACATTTTCAAAGTGGATCGAGTGCACCATTTTAAACTCGAGCACCACCTCCACTACTGTGGAGAGCCTTCGAACCATGTTTGCAACACACGGAATTCCTGACATATTGGTCAGTGATAATGGTCCGTGCTTCACCAGCGCAGAATTTCAAGACTTTATAGTTGACCACGGCATAAATCACGTTAAGATGGCACCGTTCAAGCCGGCCTCCAATGGTCAGGTGGAGCGAGCAGTGCAAATCGTTAAACAAGGCATGCTAAAAATCCAAGGGCCCACGCTGCAGAAACGCCTGTCGCGACTGCTGCTGGCATACAGATCTCGTCCGCATTCGTTGACTGGGGTTCCCCCCGCGCAACTATTGATGAAACGGATGTTAAAGACTAGGCTCTCATTAATCCTCCCAGACATGCATGAAATTGTTGAGGCAAAGCGCCGGAAGCTAACTGAGTACCATGACCGAAATTCGAGGGGGAGGTGGAATGAGATAGGGGACAAAGTGTTTGTGCTAAACTATGGCAGGGGTCCCAAATGGCTTGCAGGGGCAGTAACAGGCAAGGAAGGAAACAGGCTACGGGTTGTACAAATGGACAATGTCCAAACCTGCCGGAGGCATGTAGACCAAGTAAAAAGTAGATTCACCAACAACACTGCAGAACCAGAGGCAGACTACAATGTGGAACTCACACCACACCTGGTGGACAGACAGAGGGAACAACCTGAGAAAAGGGCAGTCTCAACAGTCAGCCCAGGCGAGATACCAGCAATCACACCAAAAGAAAAACAGGCACCAAAACAAACAACTGAACCATAACTAAGACACTCCATGCGAGAGCGTAGACCACCTGAGTGACTGAATCTATAAAGACAATAAGACCTTAGGGGAGGATGATGTTATGCATCTCACATTACTGTATATAACTGTATCTTACCATGCTATACATGACTGTAACTAGATATGACCTGTAACCAAAAGCATACTTCACCACTAGGGATGCACTTACAGGAGACACTGCATACATGTTCCACACAGCTCTATAAAGGCAGATCTCAGGCAAGTGTGGCACTCGAGAGCTGTGAAATAAAGGTGCAGGTCCAGAGTGACCTTGACTTCAGCATGTGCCTCGTGTAATTCTGTACTGCAGGGTCAGGACTTTACAAAAGTCGGCTGTGTTCAGTCCAGTTTCTCTGTACTGGAGCCTCATCTTTCCATTATTGATCATTATTATTATCCCGAGGGTCTCCAGTCTGTGCCCCGCTCTCTGCAGGAACACACTCACTACAATCATGTGAAGTGAGGAGAGGAGAAGGAACAGTCTCCCAGGGACATGGGGTTGGTGGGATTCCCTCACAAATGTCTCGATTTTAACCCCGGCCCCCCCGACGGGCGGGAGAGGGTCGGGGGTTAAAACCTCGGGATTGAGTAACCTGACCCCAGCCCGACCCTGTTCCCAACTATTTCAATTTTAACAAACACAAATCAGGCCATCGACAAGGATCCTGCGAAAGGCAGGCGGGGCCTAATGAACAATGGAAAGTGTGGGCCTGAGGACATAATGGGGGCGGTGGGTGGGTGAAATGTGAGTGTGGGTCAGGGGGAGGCCTGTGCTGTCGGCTCCCCGGCAGCAGATCCGAGGCGGGAGGAGTCGACTGGCCAAGATAAGTGCTAAAAATCTGCTCCTTTTAGCACTGCTTCTGGGCCCGGAGGAGCAGGAGAGCCCCAGGCCTCACAAGGAAGCCTTTGACCTCCCTCAGCCACAGCCCCCGCTGCCTCCCCCCACCCCCCGCACCCCCCCAGAACCTCTGCTTCCCTCTGCACTGAGTGACGGGGAAAGCCCCCATGGTTGGGTCTCCGGCTGCGGCCTCCTGCCGCTTGTTTCACTCCGTCCGCCGGCTAGGCCGTCAATTACCGACAGGTCCTCCACATCCCCGACTTTCCCAAGTTAACAGCCACCCCACACCCTCCCCACCTCCCCGGTAATATCGGGGTCAGAGTGTCCAGGGACACTGACATTACTGGGACATCTCAGCACCCACTCATTTCTCATTTAGTGTATAGAATGAGCCAATCACAACACATCTTATTGTCACCCTGACACTGGGATCTGCCTCTCTCCTCATTCGCCATGGACTGGTTGATAGAACAAGCCAATCGCACAGCACTTACTGACCCAATGGAATAAAGCTGTCACTGACACACATGGAGCCTTTCGGAAGTCTCGGTTAGATACAGGTCACTGCAGCTTTCTCTCTCTCTCACTTCCTGTCTAACAGCTTCCTGAGAAGCTCGACACACCGATGGAACAGCCCATGTCACTGCCATTTCCCACAGGCTGCCTGAGCCAAGAACCCCTCAGGCCCCAGTTACACATCACTCAATATTCCCACCATTTGAAAGCTCCTTATCTGGGAAGGTTTCCAAGCCGTGATTCTACTTTCACTCTTCTCCCAGATACAGGTGAAGGTTCCCTATCAGCAGCAGGTACTGTGTGATGGAGAGGGACTTACCTGGAAAGGAGCTGCTTCGAGTTCTGTGAATAAAGGGAGGAGATCAAACCAGGCAACGACCAAACCAAGATCCAATGGAAGCAAATCGTGAATTTGGGATTGAGAGTAAAGAGTTCAGTCTGTAACAGTCGGTGGGGCCAGTCACAGGAATGGGGAATAATCCCACATTTCATTGCACTCCATCCTGGGGCAGCACCAACACTCTGAGGGCAGGGCTGAGGGGGCACTGACACTCCGAGGGCAGGGCTGAGGGGGCACCAACACTCCAAGGGCAGGGCTGAGGGAGCAGCACCTATGCAGCAACAATCTTCAAACAATTCAGCCCTCACACCAGCCTCACAGAAAGGCCCCATTCCCCAGCCATGGCCCTGTTTATATTGAAGATGTACCTGAATAAAGGAGAGAGGGTTCCTCTGTAGCAGACTCTGGGTTTCTCCATCTATTAATGTAATCTGTTCTATCCTCTTGTTTAATGCTTCAGAACAGTTTCTAATCTGTGCGAGAGCTCGGAGCCCCTCCTCATCGATCAGTGTCAGTGCGTATTCTTCATCTTCTTCCAGCTGTCTCCTCCATTCAGAGAAGCTCTTCGATAGCTTTCCTTTCAGCTCCTTGATTCGTGTCTGAAACCCAAACCAACTCTCATTACAAACGGCCCTTCCACACAGTGTTACCCTGAGCACACGGCACTTTCCAGGGACGGGACAGTTTGTTTAGATCACCACTTGATCACCCGTTAAAGATAGACAAGCACTGGGTGTCTACTGGGAGAGGAAACAGAGTTTAACCATGTTACCTTGACCCTTGAGCCTAAAAGAAGGAGCGCTGTGTTTAGACTGTGTGTGGCACTGCCACCTGGTCCACCCACACCAGGAGTGATGGCTCCAGTTTTGGTGCCCACACCTGGTGAAGGAGATCGAGACTCTGGAGAGGACAGGGCCAGAATGACACATAATCTGATGGAGTTTAGTTCTGAGGATCGGCTCCAAGAGGTCGGGTGATTTAGAGAAAGGCAGGCCGAGAGGGACATGATTGAGGTGTTTAAAATGATGGAGGGATTATTGGACTCACTCATTGGGTGAGGTACTGGAGATGGATCGGGATGGTAGGACTAGAGGGCCTGTGTATAAAATCCATAGGCACAGAGTTAGGTTAGAGGCCAGAGCCCTCGATCTCTGGAACAGACTCCCTGAACATGTGGTGGGTATGGAGTCACTACCACCCTTTAAAAGGGAGCTGGGGAGGAATTTCCCCGAGCTTGTCCTGAATTGGCTGCAGGTGTTTATTCTCTCTCGGTTTGCCTTTCCCAGGTGAGTACATGGTTCAGGGTGGATCAGTGGTGTGTGTGATTGAACCCTGACTGCATGGGGCAGGCTCGTTGGGGCTAATGGGCTTTTCTTCCTCTTCCTTTCTATGTTCATATGATACAGGCTTCAGGGCAAGTTTCACCTGCCAGCCTCTGGCTGTGTGTGTTTCAGTAAATCCAGTGCCCAAGTGATGGAATAATATTCCCTGGGAGGGGCAGGTAGAGTTAAGCAGCTCCCCTCACATCAAACACACGGGAACTCCGTGTAATCAGTGACTCGGCCCCAACACAACCAGCCTGGTTTGGAAGCCTGTTTCTGATGTGTTCATTGACTCAGTGGGGGGACAAACCCTTTCTAAATCCAGCTCCACTTTTCCCTACCTTTATTTCAGCTTCTGATCTCCCCAAGTCTCGCTGTTTGCTGGAACAATTCTGCTGGACTCCCCGAAGCTTCTCGGTTTCTCTCTCCAATTCTTCCTGTAAAGGCAATTGGAAAGGGTTTAAAATCACAACCTGCATTTATATAGCGCTTTTAATGTAGTAAAACATCCCAAGGTGCTTCACAGGAATGTAATCAGACAATAATTGACATTGAGTCAAAGGAGGAGATTTTAGGACAGGTGACAAAATGCTTGGTTGTTGTAGGTTTTACGGAGTGTTGCAAACGGGAAAAGGGAGAGGTGGAGAGACAAACAGGTTTGTGGAGGGAATTCCATAGCTTAAGGCCCAGACTGCTGAAGGGACGGCCGCCAATGGTGGAGCAAAGGCAGTCTGGATGCACAAGTGGCCAGAATAGGAGGAATGTCGAGTTCCCGGAGGGTTGTAGGACTGGAGGGGCTAATAGAGATAGGGAGGAGTGAGGCCATGGAGAGATTTGAACACAAGGATGAGAATTTTAAATTCGAGGTGTTGCCGGACCGGGAGCCAATGTAGGTCAGCGAGCACAGGGGTGATGGGAGAATGGGACTTGGTGCGAGTTAGGATACGGGCAGCAGAGTTTCGGAGAAGCTTATGTTTAGGAGGCATAGTAGGAGGCCAGTCAGGAGAGCTTTGGAGTAGTCAAGTCTGGAGGTAACAAAAGTATTAATGAGGGTTTCAGTGGCTGATGGGCTGAGGCAGGGCAGAGACGGACGATATTACAGAGGTGGAAGTAGGTGGTCCCAGTGATGCAGAGGATAAGGGATCGGAAGCTCAGCTCAGGGTCAAATAGGTCGCCGAGATTGTGATAAGTCTGGTTCAGGCTGAGACACTGGCCAGGGAGGGGGATGGAATAGGTTGCTAAGGAGCAGAGTTTGTGGCCGGGTCCGAAGATAATCGCTTCGATCTTCCCAATATTTAGTTGGAGGAATTTCTGCTCATCCAGGACTGGATGTTGGACAAGCAGCGTGACAAACCAAAGGCAGTGGTGGATAAAGGTAGCAGTGAGGGAGAGCTGAGTGTCTCACCGTATATGTGGAACCTGACGTTGTGATGTTTGGATGATGTCACCGAGGGACAGCATGTGAATGAGAAATTGGAAGGGGACAAGGATCGATTCATGGGGGACTCCAGAGGTAATGGTGCGGGAGTGGGAAGAGAAGCCATTGTAGCAGATCCTTTGGCTATGACTGGATCAGTAAGGGTGGAACCAGGTGAGGGCAGTCCACTCAGCTGGACAACAGAGGACAAGCATTGGAGGAGGATGGTGTGACACCGTGTCAAAGACTGCAGAGAGGTGGAGAAGGATGAGGAGTGATAGTGCACCAGGGTCATCGTCACAGAGGATGTCATTTGGGGCTTTTTAGTCAGGTGATTTAAGAGCTGTGGCAGAGGCAGAACCTGATTGGAGAGGGTCAAACATGGAGTTACTTGAAAGATGGGCACGGATTTGGGAGGCGACAACACGAACAAGTACTTTGGAGAGGAAAGGGAGGCTGTGATGGGACAGTAGTTTGCAAGAACCAAGGGATCAAGGTGAGTTTTCTTGAGGAGGGGCTGATGGGGGGCAGATTAGAAAAGGGAGTGAATAATACCTGAGGAGAACCATTTACAATATCAGCGAGCTGATTGGATGTTCTCAATCCTGCTGACAAAGAGGTCCATGAGCTCCTCGCACGTGTTGCTGGGGGTGAGGGTGGAGGGGGCAGAGGAGAGGGGTTTCAGGAGACTGTTGGTAGTGGAGACAAGAAGCCACGAACGTGCCTCCTTCTGGTTTAACCGCAGCGGGTGCAGTGTGGGCCGGGTAACCTCCTCAGGGGAGGCGGGTGGGTAATATAATATTTAAATGAGGCTCCGTGCCTCAGATTGGATAACGATTGGATTTAACGGCTGCGGGCCGTGTATCCCGGGGCTCGGGAATCCCCACAGTTGGAGGGAGGAAGGAGCTGCCCGATGCAGCAGGGAAGTGTTTTTCCAGCACTGCGTGTGGGCCTGGAGGGGCAGGAGAGCTTCCCCCTCAAACAAACCTGCCACAAACTCTCCCCATGATTAGCCTGTCTCCCCGATATCAGCATGGTGCTTGGAGCCTCCCACAGACTCTTACCACTGATTCCTCTCCCACAGCTATCACTCAACCCGGCCTTCTCTTTCCCCCGCCATCGCTCTCTCCCCGTCATCTCTCTCCCACCATCTCTCTCCCCTGCTATCGCTCTCCTACCATCTCTCTCGCCACCATCTCTCTCCCCGTCATCTCTCTCCCCACCATCTCTCTCCCCGTCATCTCTCTCCCACCATCTCTCTCCCCTGCTATCGCTCTCCTACCATCTCTCTCCCCACCATCTCTCTCCCCGTCATCTCTCTCCCACCATCTCTCTCCCCTGCTATCGCTCTCCTACAATCTCTCTCGCCACCATCTCTCTCCCCGTCATCTCTCTCCCCACCATCTCTCTCCCCGTCATCTCTCTCCCACCATCTCTCTCCCCTGCTATCACTCTCCTACCATCTCTCTCGCCACCATCTCTCTCCCCGTCATCTCACTCCCCGCCATCTCTCTCCCGCCATCTCTCTCCCCTGCTATCGCTCTCCTACCATCTCTCTCCCCTGCTATCGCTCTCCTACGATCTCTCTCGCCACCATCTCTCTCCCCGTCATCTCTCACCCGCCATTTCTCGCTCCACCATCTCTCTCCCCGTCATCTCTCACCCACCATTTCTCTCCCCACCATCTCTCTCCCCATCATCTCTCTCCCCTGCCATCGCTCTCCCACCATCTCTCTCGCCACCAGCTCTCTCCCCGTCATCTCTCCCCCGCCATCCGTCTCCCGCCATCTTTCTTTCTGTAATGAATGTAATGACTCAACAGTCTTGTTACTGTAAACTGCCTCAAGTGTAAACCTGATCCAACTTCATTCACGCCCAAAGTTACCCTCGTGACATAGTACCTACGCTTATATACCAGTGACCACGCATGCGCGCGTACAGCCCGATGACCTCCGACAGTGGCACCCCCGGTGTCTGGTGACCCCAAGCATAAATACATAACAACATTCCCGTTCAAGATCTTAATATCAGTCTTTTTACAAATTAAGACAATTTGGGACTTTCCACTCACGAGTTGATTGTCTCAGTTCAACTTCAGTTCTAGGCGAGCGTCCTGAGTCAGTTGTGACTGAAGGCTGAATAACCGATCTGATGGGAGTGGTAATGACCACATCAGAGGCTGGAGGTCCAGTTTCAATAACGAGCAAAGTCCTCTGATGAATGAACATTGGTTGGTTGGTCACTGAGTGCATCTTCCTCAAGCGGTTCCAGTTCATCCATGTGCCACAGTTTTATCTGATCAACATGTTTCCTGCATGTTTGCCCATCCTTGAGCATGACAATAAACACTCTGCTACCCTCCTTGGCTGTAACAGTAACAGCGATCCACTTTGGACCTTGACCATAGTTCAGTACATAAACTGGATCGTTGACAGAGATGTCACGTGACACAGTAGCATGATCATGACACCCTTGCTGACTTTGACGTCTGTTTTCAACACGATCATTCAAATTGGGATGATCAAGAGAGAGCTTGGTCTTGAGATTTCTCTTCATCAGTAGTTCAGCAGGGAAGACCCCAGTAAGCATATGAGGTCTGGTCCTGTAACTGAGCAGTATACAGGACAAGCGAGTCTGCAGAGAACCCTGAGTTACACGTTTCATACTCTGCTTGATCGTTTGAACAGCACGCTCTGCTTGACCATTTGAAGCAGGTTTGAATGGGGCTGACCTCACATGTTTTATACCATTGAGTTTCATGATCTCTTGAAACTCCAGACTTGTGAAGCAAGATCCGTTGTCGCTCACAACAATGTCAGGCAAACCATGAGCAGCAAACATGACACGATATTAGCTGTAGACGTACTGGATGACATAATAATAAACTCTATCCACTTTGAATATGCATCCACCACAACAAAAATATCTTTCCCAGGAAAGGGCCCGCAAAATTGATGTGGATCCTTGACCATGGTTTAGATGGCCACTACCACAGACTCAGCAGAGATTCTGCTGGTGCTTTACTTAGCTGCATTCAAGTATTGCACTGATGCACACATGATTCCAGATCAGAGTCAATTCCAGGCCACCATACATGAGCCCTAGCTTTCATCATGACAATATCAGGATGAGTGCTATGTAGTTCTCGTACAAATTGTTCTCTACCTTTCTTAGACATAACAACACGATTGCCCCACAGTAAACAATCTGACTGAATGGACAGTTCATCTTTGCGACGATTGTAAGGTTTTGTCTCATCATACATTTCCATAGGTATTGCAGACCAATCACCACTGAGGACACAATGTTTCACAACCGATAAAATGGGGTCATGGCTGGTCCAGATCCTAACTTGTTGAGCAGTGACAGGAGTTCCTTCACTCTCAAAGGCATCCATTACTAACTGTAGATCCAGAGGTTGAGGCGTCTCCACCTCAGGTGTGGGCAACAGCAGACGACTCAGTGCATCGGCACAATTCTCAGTGCCAGGTCTATGATGAATAACATAATCATAGGCAGACAATGTCAATGCCCACCTCTGGATTTGGGACGATGCTTTGGTATTAATACCTTTGTTTTCCGAAAACAATGAAATGAGTGGCTTGTGATCCGTTTCGAGTTCAAAACGAAGACCAAACAGGTACTGATGCATCTTTTTGACCCCATACACACAGGCCAAAGCTTCTTTTTCTACCATGCTGTAAGATCTTTCTGCCTTTGACAAACTTCTCAAAGCATATTCAACAGGTTGTAGCTTACCCAACTCTTTTGCTTGTTGGAATACACAGCCAACCCCATATTATGAAGCATCACAGGCCAATACAAGATGCTTACACGGATCATAATGAACAAGCAACTTGTTTGAACAGAGCAGATTCTTAGACACACCCCAGACCCAGTTGTCGCCTTTTCTGAGTAGCATGTGGAGTAGCTCTAACAAAGTGTTCAATCTGGGTAAGAAATTACCAAAGTAGTTGAGTAGCCCAAGGAATGAATGCAGCTCCATCACATTCTGAGGCCTGGGTGCATTTTTGATGGCCTTGGTTTTTGAATCAGTAAGCCATCTTCCTCCCCAGGAATTCGACTTCAGGTGCCATGAAGACACACTTCGAACGTTTTAACCTGAGTCCCACTTTCTCCAGACGATGTAGGACTTCTTCAAGATTGTTCAGATGTTCAGTAGTGTCGTGACCTGTGACCAGAATGTCATCTTGAAACACGACAGTTCTAGGAACGGACTTCAGTAGACCCTCCATATTCCTCTGAAATATGGCTGCAGCCGAACGAATTCCAAAGGACACCTGTTGTAGACAAACAGTCCTTTATGGGTGTTGATGCAGGTGAGTTTCTTCGAAGTGTCGACAAGCTCCTGTGTCATATAGGCCGACGTCAGATCCAGTTTAGTGAACGACTTTCCACCAGCTAGCATGGCGAACAGGTCATCAGCCTTCGGTAACGGGTACTGATCCTCTTTTGAAAATCAGTTCATCATAACCTTGTAGTCTCCACAAATCCTGACTCTTCAGCACAGGAACAATAACACTGGCCCACTCATTAAACTCGACCGGTGATATGACCCCTTCAAGTTGGAGTCCGTCAAGCTCAATTTCAACCTTCTCCCTCATCATGTAGGGAACAGACCGAGATTTATGATAGAAAGACCTTCCATCAGAATCCAGGTGAATCTGCACCTTGGCTCCAGTAAAATTACCAATGCCCGGTTCAAACAAAGAAGGAAACTTCTTCAACACTTGAGCACACGAAGTGTTATCCACTGATGAAAACGCTTTGATATCATTCCAATTCCACTTGATTTTCTCAAGCCAATTCCTGCCAAACAGTGTTGGACTATTACCTGGGATGATGCATAATGGTAAATCATGAACCATGCCATCATATGACACCTTGACTACTGCACTGCCAATCACCGGTATGAGTTCCTTCGTGTAAGTATGCAACTTGGCATTGACTGGACTCAGCTTAGGCTTCACAGCCTCAGTGTCCCACAGCTTGTCGAATGTCCTTTGGCTCATTATTGACTGGCTCGCACCCATGTCCAGCTCCATTGATACAGGCACGCCCTTCAGCTTCACATTAACGATTATCGGCTGACTCCTTCCCAAGAATGAATACAGACCATACACTTCCTCCTCGGGTTGTGTATCTGGGCCAGTACTGGACTGGTCATCATCAGCAATGTGATGAGTGGCAGCACGCTTGCTCAGCTGTAGGCACATTCTCTGAAGCTGCCCCACTTTCGAACAGCCATTACAGGATACTGTTTAATCCGACACTGATGAGGCTGATGATTGCCCCCACAACGGCAACAGGGTGAAATTGGATTCGTACCAGTTGGCGGACTTTGAGCAGCTACAGGTTTCTCATAAGCAGTCGAGTAGGCCCTGCCATAAGCAGCTCTACCAGACGATGACACAGTCTTGTTTACAGTACTTCCCGTAGAGCTCCGACTCTTCGATGATATCTTCCTCAAATTATCATCAGTCGTCATGCATGCCTGGGCAGTAACGATGGCCTTGCTCAAATTCAGCTTCTCTTCGGCCAATAACTTCTGAAGAATCACATCATGGTTGATGCCTATCACGAAGAAATCTCACAGCATGTCTTCCAACACATTCCCAAACTTACACGGCTCAGCAAAACGTCGCAGGTCAGTGACGAATCCCGACACATCCTGGCCCTCAGCACGAACATGTGTGCACAAGCGATAGCGTGAGATGATGATCCCCTCTTTTGACTTAAGATGGTCATGCACCAAAGCACACAAATCCCCATATTCTTTGTCCTTTGGACATAAAGGCAAGAGAAGATTCTTTATGAGGCCATAAATTTTTGGACCACAAACGGTGAGGAAAACCGCCCTGCGCCAAACTGCGTCAGCCTCTCCCTCCATTTTGTTGGCCACAAAATACTGATCAGGCAGTCGATAAAATCGGCCCAATCCTTGCCATCTGCGTATCGTTCCAGAATTCCAATAGTGCCCATTGTACATGCGAAGGTTTTTAAGTTACCTCATTTCCAAATGTAATGAATGTAATGACTCAAAAGACTTGTTACTGTAAACTGCCTCAGGTGTAAACCTGATCTAACTTTATTCGCACCTAAAGTAACCCGCGTGACATGGTACCCGCGAGAGGTGGCGGGGAGAGAGGGATGACGGGGAGAGAGATGGCGGGGAGAGAGAGATGACGGGGAGAGATGGCAGCAAGAGAGATTGGGGGAGAGAGGTCATCGGGCTGTACACGCGTACAACCCGATGACCTCCGACAGTGGCGCCCCCTGATGTCTGGTGACCCCAAGCATAAATACATAACCCTCTCCATCATCTTTCTCCTGCCATCTCTCTCCCTGTCATCTATCTCTCCCTGTCATCTCTCACTCCCCGCCATCTCTCTCACCGCCATCCCTCTCCTGCCATCTCTCTCACCGCCATCTTTCTCTCCCTGTAATCTCTCTCGCCCCGTCATCTCTCTCCCCGTCATCTCTCACTCCCCGCCATCTCTCTCCTTGTCATCTCTCTCTCCCTGTCATCTCTCTCTCTGCCATCCCTCTCCTACCATCTCTCTCTGGCCATCTCTCTCACCGCCATCTCTCTCCTTGTCATCTCTCTCTCCCTGTCATCTCTCTCTCCCCTGATCTCTCTCCCAGCCATCTCTCCTCATCATCTCTCTCTCCCTGCCATCTCTCTCCCGCCATTTCTCTCTCCCCGTCGTCTCTCTCTCTGTGTCATCTCTCACTCCGCGTCATCTCTCTCTCCCCATCATCTCATTCCCCGTCATCTTTATCTCCCCACCACCTCTCTCCCCACCATCTCTCTCCCCGCTAACTCTCCCCACCATCTCTCCCCCCGTCATCTCTCTCCCCACCATCTCTCTCCCCGCTAACTCTCCCCATCATCTCTCTCCCTGCCATCTTTCCCCACCATCTCTCTCCTTGTTATATATGTAAACCTGTAAATACCCAGTTTAACCACCAGAGGGCCCATCCCCTGGAGTCCCAAGGGATCCCACAATCTCTTGGGAGCACCTATACTTAAGGAGGCCTCACAGGCTGGAGAGGCACTCTGGAGACCTGTAATAAAAGACTACGGTCACACATTACTTTGAGCTTACAGTATCTGGTCAGATTCTTTATTCAAGACATAACAACTGGCGACAAGATACAGATGACGAACTGCACCGCAACAATGCAGAGAACCGTGGGCATCCTGGAGAAATTTTCAGAGGGAAAGTGACTTGACCAATACTTCGTGGCCAATGAGCTGGAAGGAGAAGTGAATGCTGCCAAATGAAGGGCGATCCTCCTCACCGTTTGCGGGGCACCACCGGATGGCTTTTTGAAAAATCTGCTCGCTCCAGCAAAACCCACAGAGAAGTTGTACGATGATCTGTGCACACTGGTCTGGGAGCATCTAAACCCGACGGAAAGCCTTCTGATGGCGAGGTACCGGTTCTACACGTACAAGAGATCTGAAGGCCAGGAAGTGGTGAGCTATGTCGCCGAGCTAAGGCGCCTTGCAGGACATTGCGAATTTGAAGGACACTTAGAGCACATACTCAGAGACTTCTTTGTACTTGGCATTGGCCATGAAGTAATATTTCGCAAACTTTTGACTGTAGAGATCCCAACCTTGAGTAAAGCCAGAGCGATAGCCCAGGCGTTCATCACCACCAGTAACAATACCAAACAAATCTCTTAGTACACGAGTGCTGCTGCAAGTACTGTGAACTATGTAATGTTTTCAAATCATTACGTACAGGGCCGGGCTCACATGCCTGCAGCTGCACATCCGCAGATGTCTCAGAGTCCAGCCTCAAGGGTGGTGAATGCAAGGCCATTAACACCTTGTGGCGCTGCAGGTGTGATCATCATTTCCATTCATGCTGCTTCAAAGGATACATTTGTATTGGCTGTGGAACAATGGGACACCTCCAACATATGTGCAGGCAAGCTGCAAAACCTGCTAATCCTGAAAACCACCATGTTGCAGAGGAGGACAGAGCCACGGTGGATCACGACGAACCAGAGCCTCAGACTGAGGAGGCAGAGGTATATGGGGTGCACACATTTACCACAAAGTGTCCCCCGATAATGCTGAAAATTGAATTAAATGGACTCCCGGTATCAATGGAGCTGTTCACGGGCGTGAGCCAGTCCATAATGAGCAAAAAGTCTTTCAATAAATTGTGGTGCAGCAAGGCCTCAAGGCCAGTCCTGACTCCCATTTGTACTAAACAGAATGTACTCAAAGGATTCCCGTAATCGGCAGTGCTACCATAAAGGTCTCCTACGATGGAACGGTGCACAATTTACCACTCTGGGTGGTACCGTGTGATGGCCCCACGCTGTTTGGCAGGAGCTGGCTGGGAAAGATACGCTAGAAGTGGGACAATGTCCAAGCGCTCTCGTCTGTCAACACTTCATGTGCCCAGGTACTAAACAATTTCCCCTCGCTGTTCGAACCGGGCATCGGGAAGTTCCAAGGAGCAGATTCCGGGGGCACGACCCATCCATCACAAGGCGAGAGGGGTACCGTTCATGATGAGAGAGAGGGGAGAGATCGAGCTGGACTGGCTGCAATGAAAGGGCATCATTTTGCCGATCAAATTCAATGAGTGGGCCAGTCCAATTGTTCCAGTCCTCAAGGAAGACGGCACCGTCAGAATCTGTAGTGATTACAAAGTAACTAGCAATCGTTTCTCCCTGCAGGACCAAAGGCACATGACCTAGTTGCGACGCTGGTGGGAGAAAAAACGTTCATGAAGCTGGACTTGACCTCGGTCTACATGACGCAGGAGCTGGAAGAATCATCGAAGGGTCTCACCTGCATCAACACGCTCAAAGGTCTCTTCATTTACAACAGATGCCCGTTTAGGGTTCGATCAGCCGCGGCGATATTCCAGAGGAACATGGAAAGCTTGCTAAAGTTGGTCCCACGCATCGTGGTCTTCCAGGACGGCATCTTGGTTAAAGGTTGGGACACCGACGAGCACCTGCAGAACTTGGAGGAGGTTTTTAGTCGGCTTAATCGTGTGGGGCTCAGCTTAAAATGCACAAAGTGCATTTTCCTGGCACCTGAAGTGGAGGTCCTGGGGAGAAGAATTGCGGCAGACGGCATCAGACCCACCAATTCAAAGACGGAGGCAATCAAGAATGCACCGAAACCACAGAACGTGAAGGTCACACGAGGCACATTCTGCAGACAAGGTCACTCTGTGACCTGAACCTTTATTCACAGGACCCAGAAGTGATGACCCTGCGTGGGACCTCCCTTTATATACCTGGATGACCAGGTGAGGAGTGTCTCACACAAGTTCACCCTCTGTGGGCAAAGTGTGCATTTCTTAGGAGTATATAGTATGCAGTGTTGTTACATGAAGGTTACAGTTACATGAAGGTTACAGTTACATCAAGGTTACGTACATGACATCACCTTCCTCCCAACGTCTTATTGGGTCAAAGATTATGTCTTTCAGGCGGTCAACGCTCTCTCGTGGAGCGCCGCAGTTGGGGCTCTGGTGGTTGAGCCTTGGCATGCATCTTTGTCAACTGTGGTGATTCCGGCCTGTCCGGGCTGGCCGCAGGGACTGTGCATGCTGCTGAATGTCCTTGTTGCTCGTTCACTGGTGGTGGTGTGGGCAACATCTCATGATCTTCCTCAGGTTCCTCAGTGTCCATGCTGAACCTTTTTTTTACTTAGTCCAGATGCTTGCAGCATATCTGTCCATTGTTAAGTCTGACTACAATGACTCTATCCCTCTCTTTGCCAATTACAGAACCCTCAAGCCACTTGGGCCCCAAAGCGTGATTGAGAACAAATACAGGGTCATCAATTTCTATACATCTCCCCACTGAGTTACGATCATGGCACTCATTTTGGGACTGGCGCTTGCCCTCAACAATGTCTGACAGGACTGGATGAATGAGGGACAGCTGAGTTTTAAGCGTACGTTTCATAGTAGTTCCGTGGGCGGGACCCCCGTGAGCAAATGCGGACGGGACCTATAGGCCAGCAGGAGGCGTGATAGGCGGTATTGAAGGAAGGGTCCTTGAATCCGGAGCATGCCCTGTTTTATGATATGGACCGCACGTTCCGCTTGGCCGTTGGAAGCTGGCTTGAAAGATGCTGTCCTGACATGTTTGATGCCATTACCCGACATGAACTCCTGGAATTCATAGCTAGTGAAACACAGGCCGTTGTCGCTAACCAGGATGTCCGGCAAGCCGTGGGTCGCAAAAACCGTAAGCAGACTCTCCACAGTGGTGGATGTCGTGCACGAATTCAATATGATGCACTCGATCCATTTTGAGTACGAATCAACATTAATCAGGAACATTTTTCCCATGAATGGCTCTGCGTAGTCTACATGAATACGTGACCATGGCTTGGTGGGCCAGGGCCATGGGCTAAGTGGGGCCTCCCTGGGGGCATTGCCCAGCTGAGCGCACGTCGTGCACCTGCGAACACAGTGTTCCAGGTCTGAGTCAATTCCCGGTCACCATACTATGTGACCAGGCAATGGCCTTCATTAGCACGATGCCTGGGTGCTTGCTGTGGAGTTCCCTGATGAATGCTTCCCTTCCCTTCTGGGGCATGATTACCCGGCTGCCTCATAGTACGCAGTCGGCTTGGATGGAGAGTTCATCCATCCGTCTGCGAAACGGTCTGACCTCCTTGGTGCATGTTCCGTGTGTGGGCACCCAATCCCCAGTCAGGACACATTTCTTAATCAGGTATAGGAGGGGATCTCTGTTGGTCCAGATTTTGATCTGGTGGGCTGTGATGGGGAAGCCTGCGCTGTCGAAGGCCTCAACGGCCATGACCATCTCAGCGCTTTGCTCCGCTTCCTCCTCAGTGGTGGCCAGTGAGAGCTTGCTGAGCACGTCAGCGCAATTTTCGGTGCCTGACCGTATGGTGTAGTCATACGCAGCCAGCGTGAGAGCCCATCGCTGTTTGCGAGCTGACGCATTTGCATTGACAGCCTTGCTGTCTGATAACAGGGATGTTAGCGGCTTGTGGTCCGTTTCTAACTTGAATCTTCTGCCAAAAAGGTAGTGGTGTATCTTTTTCACCCCGTAGACACATGGGAGTGCTTCCTTTTCAACCATCCCATATCCCCGTTCTGCCTGGGAGAGCGACCTGGAGGCATAAGCCACAGGTTGGAGTTGGCCCGCATCATTACTCTGCTGCAATACACACCCAACCCCATAGGATGATGCATCACATGTCAAAACCAATTTTTTACAGGGATTGTACAGGGTCAACAGCTTATTAGAACAAAGCAGGTTCCACGCCAGATTGAAAGCCCGTTCCTGACAGACCCCCAAAACCAATCACAACCCTTATGCAGGAGCACGTGCAGCAGCTCCAACAATGTGCTTAAGTTCGGCAGAAAGTTCCCGAAATAGTTCAAGAGTCCCAGAAATGAACGCAACTCCGATGTGTTGACAGGCCTAGACGCAAAACGGATCGCCTCCGTTTTGGATTCGGTGGGCCGGATCCCGTCTGCGGCAACCCTCCTGCCCAAAAACTTGACCTCTGGGGCCAAAAGCACACACTTGGACTTCTTTAGTCGCAGGCCTACCCGGACCAGTCGGTATAGCACCTCCTCCAGGTTATGGAGGTGTTCCTCGGTGTCTCGACCCGTGATAAGGATGTCGTCCTGAAATACGATTGTTCCAGGGATGGATTTGAGCAGGATTTCCATGTGCCTTTGAAAGACAGCGGCCACTGATCGAATGCCAAACGGATACCTGTTGCAGACAAACAGCCCCTTGTGCATGGTGATGGTGGTCAGTAGCTTGGATTCTTCGGCCAGTTCCTGGGTCATGTAGGCTGAAGTGAAGTCCAACTTGGTGAACAGCTTGCCATCTGCCAGCATGGCAAAAAGATCCTCCGCTCTCGGAAGCGGGTATTGGTCTTATCCCGACTGAGCCATCTGTTTTTAGGACAGGGACGATGGGGCTTGCCCAGTCACTGAATTCAACAGGCGAAATTATGCCCTCTCTTAGCAACCTGTCCACTCACTCTCAATTTTCTCCCGCATGACATATGGCACAGCTCTGGCTTTGTGGTGCAGCGGTCTGGCATCCAGGGTGATGCGTATCACTATTTTGGTGCCTTTGAAAGTCCCGACACCGGGTTGAAATAATGACTCGAATTTCTGTAGGACCTGTGAGCATGAACTTCGCTCCATAGAAGAAATGGTGTGCACATCCCCCCATTTCCAGTTCATCTCAGCTCTCCAGCTCCTCCCCAAAAGCGTGGGACCATTCCCTGGGACAATCCAGAGTGGCAGCCGGTTCTCTGATCCATTATGTGTGACCACCAAATTTGCACTGTCTAGCACTAGGATGATCTCACTGGTGTACGTCTGTAACTGCGTGTCAATGCGTTCAAGTTTGGGTCTGCTAGCTTTTAGTGGCCATAGTCTTTCGAATTGTTGACACTCATAAGTGACTGACTGGCCCCTGTGTCCAGCCCCATGTGTACCGGGATGCCGTTTAATAGGACTTTCATCATCATAGGTGGCGTTTTGGTATATGAGCTGTGGATGTTTGCCACATGAACCAGCTGAACTTCAGCGTCCATTGCTTTGCCCCAAGCATCAACCTGCCTTGCAGACCCCTCTTCTGGTTCATCTGCCTCGTAAACTAACCTCGCTGTGGGCTTTCTGCACATTCTGCCGAAATGTCCACTGAAGTTACAATTTCTACAGATGAATTTTTGAAACCTACAGGTTTTCACAGCATGTCTGCCCCCGCACCTCCAGCATGAGCTGAGATTGTTGTGAACAAAAGAGCTGTTACCAGGCATTCCTCTCTGATTGTCTCTTTGATTACTCCTGAGCACTCTGTTAGTGAGTGTCAATGGTCCCATCCCGGGACGCATTGTCCCTTGTGATGGCGTAAATTGCCGATCCCCCTGCCACTGTCTCTGTTGAGGGACTCCTCTAGAGTCTGTTGTTACCTGGGTGGTGTCGAATTGCCCTTGCCTGCCTGCGGGGTTCTGAGTTGCGTTTACAATGTGAACTCCCTGATCCATCGCCATGTTGGAAGCAGAGTTGCGTGCGTAAATTATCTTGGATTCCTCCTCCCCCGCAATGAAGGTCTGAGCCAGCAACGCTGCCGCTTCCAAGGTCAAGTCCTTGGTCTCAATTAGCTTCCTGAAAATCCCGGCATGACCAATGCCCTCAATGAAGAAATTCCTTAACATCTCCCCCCTGCAGGCGTCTGTGAACTTACAGAGGCTGGCCAAGCGCCGAAGGTCCGCAACGAAGTCCGGTATGCTTTGTCCCTCCCGACGTCTGTGTGTATAGAATCGGTGTTGGGCCATGTGTATACTGCTCGCTGGTTTGAAGTGCTCACCGATCAGTTTGCTCAGCTCTTCAAAGGTTTTGTCCGCCGGCTTCTCAGGTGCGAGCAGGTCTTTCATCAGCGCGTACATCTTAGGTCCACAGCTGGTCAGGAGATGCGCCCTTCGCTTGTCAGCCACTGCCTCTCCCAGCCAGTCCTTTGTGACAAAGTTCTGCTGGAGCCTCTCAATGAAATCGTCCCAGTCCTCACCAACACAGTACCGTTCTTCTGTGCTACCGGTGGCCATTCGCGTGAGTCGTTGATTCCCGTTTCTCGTCGCCAAATGTTGTGTCCTTACACACTACTACAGATTCACACGAGGCACATTTTGCAGACAAGGTCACTCCATGACCTGAACCTTTATTCACAGGACCCTGAAGTGATGATCCTGCGTGGGACCTCCCTTTATATACCTGGATGACCAGGTGAGGGATGTCTCCCACAAGTTCACCCTCTGTGGTCAAGGTGTGCATTTCTTGGGTGTATACAGTATGCAGTTTTGTTACATGAAGGTTACAGTTACATGAAGGTTACAGTTACATGAAGGTTACATACATGACACTTTCTAGGACTCCTGAACTACTTTGATAACTTCTTACCGGGTCTTAGCACACTGTTAGAACCACTGCATTTTTTACTGCGTAAAGGAAATGAATGGGTATGGGATAAAAGCCATGAAAATGCCTTTGAGAAAGCTAGGAAACAGTTATGCTCAAACAAATTGCTTGTGTTGTATGATCTATGTAAGTGTTTGGTACTAGCATTGTCTTACGCTGTCGGGTGTGTATTGCAACAAGCTAATGAATCTAGGAAATTGCAACCGGTTGCTTATGCATCCAGAAGTCTGTCTAAGGCTGAGAGGGCCTACAGCATGATCGAAAAAGAAGCTTTAGCAGGTGTTTATGGGGTAAAGAAAATGCATCAAAATCAGTTTGGGCTCAAATTTGAATTGGAAACCGATCATAAGCCACTTATATCCCTCTTTTCTGAAAGTAAGGGGATAAATACGAATGCATCGGCCTGCATCCAGAGATGGGCACTCACGTTTTCCATACACAACTATGCCATCCGCCACAGGCCAGGCACAGAAAACTGTCCCAATGCTCTCAGTATGCTGCCATTGCCCACCACAGGGGTGGAGATGACACAGCCCGCAGATTTAGTTATAGTAATGGAAACATTCGAGAGTGAGCAATCAACTGTTACCGCCCGATAGATTCGAACCTGGATGTGCCAGGACCCCTTACTGTCCTTAGTAAAAAAACCGTGTGCTTCATGGGAGTTGGTCTTGTGTCCCGTTAGAGATGAAGGAAGAAATAAAGCTGTTGCAGCGGCGCAGAGATGAAATGTCCATACAGGCAGACTGCCTCCTGTGGGTTAATTGGGTAGTGGTGTCAAAAAAGTGCAGGGACACTTTCATTAGTGACCTCCACAGTACCCACCCAGGCATTGTAATGATGAAACCGATAGCCAGATCCCACATGTGGTGGCCCGGTATCGATGCAGACTTAGAGTCCTGCGTGCACAAATGTAACACATGTTCACAGTTAAGCAATGCACCCATGGAGGTGCCACTAAGTTTATGGTCCTGGCCATCCACACCGTGGTCGAGGGTCCATGTCGACTATGCAGGCCCATTCTTGGGAAAAATGTTCCTCGTGGTTGTAGATGCGTACTCCAAATGGATTGAATGTGAGATAATGTTGGCAAGCACGTCCGCTGCCATCATTGAAAGCCTGTGGGTCATGTTTGCCATGCACGACCTGCCTGACGTCCTTGTGAGTGACACTGGGCCATGCTTCACCAGTGCCGAGTTCAAAGAGTTCATGACCCGCAATAGAATCAAACATGTCATATCTGCCCCGTTTAAACCAGCATCCAATGGTCAGGCAGAACAAGCAGTGCAAACAAACAAGAAGAGGGTAACTGAAGGCTCACTGCAGACTCGCCTATCCCGAGTCCTGCTTAGTTACCGCACAAGACCCCACTCGCTCACTGGGGATCCCCCTCTGAACTGCTCATGAAAAGGGCACTTAAGACAAGGCTCTTGTTAGTCCATCCTGATCTACACGAACAGGGAGAGAGCAGGCGGCTTCAACAGAATACATATCATGATCGCGCAAATGTGTCACGCGAAATCGAGATTAATGATCCTGTATTTGTGTTGAACTAAGGACAAGGTCCCAAGTGGCTTCCCAGCACTGTCATGGCCAAAGAGGGGAGTAGGGTGTTTCTGGTCAAACTTTCAAATGGACTCACCTGCAGAAAACACTTGGACCAAACCAAACTCAGATTCACGGACGATCCAGAACAACACACAATAGACTCTATCTTTTTCGACCCCCCAACACATACACCAGTGGCAACCGACGCAGCAGTTGACCACCAAGCAGAAGCCCAGCAGGACTCGCCACACCCAGCAGCCCTGCAAGGTCAGCTGCACAGCAGCCCATTGAGGGCCCAACGAACATCTCACCAAAACCAGCATTTGCACCGACACGATCAACCAGGGAAAGGAAGGCCCCAGGTCGACTCATATTGTAAATAGTTACACTATTGACTTTGGGCAGGAGGGTTGTTATGTATGTAAACCTGTAAATACCCTGTTTAACCACTGGAGGGCTCATCCCCTGGAGTCTCAAGGGATCCCACAATCCCTTGGGAGCACCTGTACATAAAGAGGCCTCACAAGCTGGAGAGGTACTCTGAGATCTGTAATAAAGGACTACGGTCAGCCATTACTTTGAGCTTACTGTATCTGGCCAGATTCTTTATTCAAGACATAACATTCCCCACCATCCCTCTCCACACCATCTCTCTCCCCGCCATTTCTCTCTCCCCATCATCTCTCTTTTCCCGTCATCTCTCTCTCCCCCGTCATCTCTCTCTCCCCACCATCTCTCTCCCCACCATCTCTCTCCCCACCATCTCTTTCCCCACCATCTCTCTCTCCGCCAAATCTCCACCCCGCCATCACTCTCCCTGGCATGTCTCTCCCCTCCCTCCCCTCTGCTGCTCTCCAAGCCCCCATCCTCCCCCCACACCGACATCCAATCTTCTCAATTGCCGCAGCCCATCACCGACATTCCCTGGCTCCTGCCCTGTCCCACAGGATTTCCCGCCCACCATGCTCAGCCTCTCAATGTGGCTGGTTGCCGGACAGCAAACAGAGTAAAACAATTAGAAAGAGGAGGGGGTGGGGGTGGGAGCGTGGGGACTGTCAGCGTTCCTGGAATTTCCGGGTTTCTGGGCCACTGACAGGCTCTCCCACTCCCTCCCCACCTCCTCGGGACTCTCGGGGCCCTGAGCACAAATATTGCCTTCTGTGGCTCTCAGTAACGAGGCGCTCCCTGCCCTGTATAAACTGAGTGACCACACACACACCGGCTTCTTTTAACAATGACACACCGTGTGCTGCATTCTCACACGGACTCAGCTCCTCCATTTTCAGGAATCAGCCCAGGGGAAAGGGAGACAGACTCAGACACACCAGCATTTCTCAAACAACAATTCCCTCTTGTTGTGAGGAACAGTTTATCCAGCCAGCCCTGAGTCTCCCCCCGTGGGTGTCCCTCACTCCCCCCACCGGTGATGGTCCTCTCCCTGCTGCTCAGGGGGCAGAACCCCCCAGCATTACCCAGGGCTGCAACATGCTCTGCCATCATCACCCCTCCCCTCAAAACATCAATCCGTGATTCCTCCATCCTTGGAAACTACCGCCCCATCTCCAACCTCCTTTCCTCTCCAAAGTCCTTGAAAGTGTTGTCACCTCCCAAATCCATACCCATCTTACACGGAACTCCATGTTTGAATCCCTCGACAGCTTTCTGACCCTGCCATAATACCAAAACGGCTCTGATCAAAGTCACAAATTGCACCCTTTTGACTATTACAAAGGTAAACTGTCCCTCCTCATCCTTCTCGACCTGTCTGTAGCCTTTGACACAATTGGCCACTCCATCCTCCTCCAACGCTTCTCTACCATCATCCAGCTGGGTGGGATTGCACTCTCCTGGTTCTATTCTTAACGATCTAATTGTAGCCAGAAAATCACCTGCAATGGCTTCTCTTCCCACCACCACATCGTTATCTCTTGTGTCCTGCAAGAATCTATCCTTGGCCCCCTCCTACTTCTCATCTATATGTTGCACCTTGGTGACATCATCCGAAAACACAGAGTCAGTTTCCATATGTACGCTGATGATACCTCGCCACCACTTCTCTCGACCCCTCTACTGTCTCTAAATTGACAGACTGCCTGTCCGAAATCCAGTACTAGACGAGCAGAAATTTCATAAGAAAATAAGAACATAAGAAATAGGGGCAGGAGTAGGCCATACGGCCCCTCAAGCCTACTCCACCATTTAATACGATCATGGCTGATCCGATCATGGACTCAGGTCCACTTCCCTGCCCACTCCTCATAACCCCTTATTCCCTTATCGGTTAAGAAACTGTCTATCTCTGTCTTAAATTTATTCAATGACCCAGCTTCCACAGCTCTCTGAGGCAGCGAGTTCCACAGATTTACAACCCTCTGAGAGAAGAAATTCCTCCTCATCTCAGACTTAAATGGGCGGCCCCTTATTCTAAGATTATGCCCCCTAGTTCTACTCTCCCCTATCAGAGGAAACATCCTCTCTGCATCCACCTTGTCAAACCACCCCCCTCATAATCTTATACATTTCAATAAGATCACCTCTCATTCTTCTGAATTCTAATGAGTAGAGTTACCAACCTACTCAACCTTTCCTCATAAGTTAAACCCCCCATCTCCGGAATCAACCTTGTGAACCTTCTCTGAACTGCCTCCAAAGCAAATATATCCTTTCTTAAATATGGAAACCAAAACTGTCTGCAGTATTCCAGGAGTGGCCTCACCAATACCCTGTATAACTGTAGCAAGACTTCCCTGCTTTTATACTCCATCTCCTTTGCAATAAAGGCCAAGATTCCAGTGGCCTTCCTAATCACTTGCTATACCTGCATACTAACCTTTTGTATTTCATGCACCAGGATCCCCAGGTCCCGCTGTACTGCAGCACTTTGCAATTTTTCTCCATTTAAATAATAACTTGCTCTTCGATTTTTTTCTGCCAAAGTGCATGGCCTCACACTTTCCAACATTATACTCCATCTGCCAAATTTTTGCCCACTCATTTTAACCTGTCTATGTCCTTTTTTCAGGTTTTTTATGTCCTCCTCACACATTGCTTTTCCTCCCATCTTTGTATTGTCAGCAAACTTGGCTATATTACACTCAGTCCCTTCATCCAAGTCGATAATATAGATTGTAAATAGTTGGGGTCCCAGCACTGATCCCTGCTGCACCCCAGAAGTTACTGATTGCCAACCCGAGAATGAACCATTTATCCCGACTCTCTGTTTTCTGTTAGTTAGGCAATCCTTTATCCATGCTAATATATTACCCTCAACCCTGTGAACTTTTATCTTGTGCAGTAACCCTTTATGTGGCACCTTGTCAAATAAGGTCACCTTCCTCCAATAAAATATTAGGAAGACCAAAGCATTTGCCTTTGGTTCCTGCCACGAACTGCATTCACTAACCACTGACTCCATCCCTCTCCCTAGCATCTATCTGATGTTGAACCAGACTCTTCGCACACTTGGTGTCATATTTGATCCTCAAATGAGCTTCTGACCACATATAAAGAAAGAAAGACTTGGATTTATATCGCGTTTTTCATGACCACTGGACATCTTGAAGCACTTTACAGTCAATGATGTACTTTTGGAGTGTGGTCAGTATCGAACACACAGCAGTCAATTTGCGCACAGCAAGCTCTCACAAACAGCAATGTGATAATGACCAGATAAACTGTTTTTTTGTTACGTTGATTGAGGGATAAATATTTGCCAGGACACTGGGGATAATCCCCTGTCCTTCTTTGAAATAGTGCACTTGAGAGAGCAGACTGAGCCTCGGTTTAATGTCTTATCCAAAAGACGGCACTGGAGTGTCAGTCTAGATTTTTTTGTGCTCAAGTCCCTGGAGTGGGACTTAAACACACAACCTGACTCAGAGGCGAGAGTGTGACCGACTCATCATCATCATAGGCAGTCCCTTGGAATTGAGGAAGACTTGCTTCCACTCTTAGAATGAGTACTTCGGTGGCTGAACAGTCCAATACGAGAGTCACAGTCCCTGCCACAGGTGGGACAGACAGTCGTTGAGGGTAAGGGTGGGTGGGACAGGTTTGCCGCACGCTCTTTCCGCTGCCTGAGCTTGTTTTCTGCATGCACTCGGCGATAAGACTCGAGGCACTCAGTGCCCTCCTGGATGCACTTCCTCCACTTAAGGCGGTCTTTGGCCAGGGACTCCCAGGTGTCGATGGGAATGTTGCACTTTATCAGGGAGGCTTTGAGGGTATCCTTGTAACATTTCCTCTGTCCACCTTTGGCTCATTTGCCATGAAGGAGTTCCGAGTAGAGCGCCTGCTTTGGGAGTCTCGTGTCTGGCATGCGGACAATGTGGCCTGCCCAGCGGAGCTGATCGAGTGTGGTCAGTGCTTCAATGCTGGGGATGTTGGCCTGGTCGAGGACGCTAACGTTGGTGTGCCTGTCCTTCCAGGGGATTTGCAGGATCTTGCAGAGGCATCGTTGGTGGTATTTCTCGAGTGACTTGAGGTATCTACTGTACATGGTCCATGTCTTTGAGCCATACAGGAGTGCAGGTATTACTACAGCCCTGTAGACCATGAGCTTGGTGGTAGATTTGAGGGCTTGGTCTTCGAATACTCTTTTCCTCAGGCAGCCGAAGGCTGTGCTGGCGCACTGGAGGTGGTGTTGAATCTCGTCATCAATGTCTGCTTTTGTTGATAAGAGGCTCCAGAGGTATGGGAAATGGTCCACGTTGTCCAGGGCCGCACCGTGGATCTTGATGACTGGAGGAACAGTGCTTTGCGGCGAGGACAGGCTGGTGGAGGACCTTTGTCTTACGGATATTTAGCGTAAGGCCCATGCTTTTGTATGCCTCAGTAAATACGTCAACTATGTCCTGGAATTCTGCCTCTGAATGTGCGCAGACGCAGGCGTCATCCGCGTACTGTAGCTCGACGACAGAGGTTGGGGTGGTCTTGGACCTGGCCTGAAGACGGCGAAGGTTGAACAGCTCCCACTGGTTCTTTAGTTTAGTTCCACTCCAGCGAGGAGCTTATTGACTGTGAGGAGGAGCATGGCAGCGAGGAAGATTGAGAAGAGGGTTGGGGCAATGACGCAGCCCTGTTTGACCCCGGTCCGGACATGAATTGGGTCTGTAATGGATCCGTTGGTAAGGATCACAGCCTGCATGTCATTGTGGAGCAGGCGGAAGTTGTTGACGAACCTTTGGGGACATCCGAAACGGAGGACGCTCCATAGTCCTTCGCGGCTGACAGTGTCAAAGGTCTTTGTAAGGTCGAAGAAGACCATGTATAAGGGTTGTTGCTGTCCGTTGTGTCCCGTAGGGGACGGAATCCACACTGTGACTCCGGGAGGAGCTCCTCGGCCACAGGGAGAAGACGGTTGTGGAGGACTCTAGCGACAACTTTCGCAGTGGCTGATAGCAGGAAGATTCCTCTGTAGTTGCCGCAGTTGGATTTGTCCCCTTTTTTAAAGATAGTCACAATCACTTCATCTTGAGATCTCCCGGCTTGCCCTCCTCCCTCCAGATGAGAGAGATGAGGTCATGTATCTGCGCCAACAGCGCCTCTCCGCCATACTTTAGCGCCTCAGCAGGAATTCCATCTGCACCCGTAGCCTTGTTATTCTTGAGCTGTCTTATGGCTTTTCCTAGCTCGTGCAGTGTTGGGATTTCGCTGAGGTGATGCAGGGTCGCATGCTGTGGAATGGAGTCAAGAACACTCAAGCCAAAGGCAGAGTCTCGATTGAGGAGATCTTCAAAGTGCTCCTTCCAGCGGGCCCTGATTGCCTCGGTGTTCTTGATGAGTGTTTCCCCGTTCTTGGCCAGCAGTGGGGTGTGGCCTTGGGAGTTTGGACAGTAGGTGGCCTTGACTGCGATGAAGAATCCTTGCACATCGTGGCTGTCGGACAGTTGTTGTATCTCCTGTGCTTTCTCCATCCACCATCTGTTCTTTAGGCCCCGGGTTTTTTGTTGAACCTCAACCTTGAGCCGCCTGTAATGTTGCTTTGCTGCTCCCGAGTTGGGTTGTTGCTTAAGGCTCAGAAATGCTCTGTGCTGCAAACTATTAGTTCTTGGATCTCCTGATCATTCTCATCAAACCAGTCGTGGTGTTTTCTGGTTGAGTGACCAAGCGTCTCTTCGCAGGTACTGGTTATGGAGGCCTAGAGGGCAGACCAAGCACTGTGAGCATTCTGCATTTCAGGGTCACCAAGGCACGCCAGGTTAGCTGTGAGATGCTGGCTATATAGGGCTCTATCAGCTGGGTATTTAAGTGCCCTGGCATTGACTTTTTTGCGGCACTGCTTCTGCTGTCCTCTCCGCTTTGGGGCTATGTTGATGTCAATGATGGATAGGATTAGGCGGTGGTCCATCCAGCAGTCATCAGCTCCTGTCATGGTGCGGGTGATGTGCACATCCTTGCGATCCCTGGCTTGGATGATGACATATTCAAGCAGGTGCCAGTGTTTGGAGCGAGTGTTGCCACGATGCCTTGTATTTGTTCCTCTGGTGGAACAGAGTGTTGGTGATGAGGAGTTCGTGTTCTAGATGTTTTGGCAGGAGTAGGATACCGCTGGAGTTGGCTTTCCCTACCCCCTCTTTGCCAATCACGCCTCTCCAGAGGGCTGTGTCTTTGCCGACCCAGGCGTTGAAGTCACCTAGAAGTCACCTAGGGGACGCAGGACAGGGATTTTTTTGAGGTTGGAGTAAAAACCCTCTTTGGTCTCATCCATTGATTCGAATGTTGGGGCATATGCACTGATGACTGTGGTGCATTGGTTCTGGGATAGGGTGAGTTGAAGAGTCATGAGGCGCTCGTTAACCCCGCAGGCTACCGACTGAGCCACAGCTGACAACATTTCCGTGCCATAACTCAGACCGACTATTTCCACCTCTATAACATCATCAGATTCCACTGCTGCCTCAGCTCATCTGCTGCTGAAACCATCATCCAGGCCCATGTTACCTCTAGACTTTACTATTCCAACGCACTCCTTGGCGAGGGCATGAGGGGAGATCGGAGATACACTGAAGAAAAATGTGAGTTCAGGACTAGGTCAGGGGAGGAAGTTTGGCCCGGTGGTCTTGGAGAAGGAAGGGAAGCAGAAGAGGCAGCTGATTGAAGAGTCTTAATTTTAGAGACAAAGAAGTCCATGAGCTCCTCACACTTGTTGTTGGAGGTGAGGGTGGAGGAGACAAGGGAGAGGGGTTTACGAAGACAGTTCAGTAGAGAAAAGAAGTTGGGGGCTATCTTTGCATTTCAGGAATTTCCTGGAATAGTGAGCAGTTTTGGCAGCTGAGAGCTGGACCCGATAGTGCTTTAAGTGATCCAACCAGATCTGCCGGTGAATGGCTAAATCTGTTGTCAACCATATCCATTAAATCTTCGTCCCTTGGACTTAAGGGAGTGAAGATGAGGGCTGTACCAGAGAATGGCCAGGGTGGGAGTGAGTAGGCTTTATCAGGGACCAGGACATCAAAGGTGGTGGTCAGGGTGTGGTTGAGCAGATCGGTAGCTGCAGAAATGCTGTGGTGAATGAAGGATCAAAGGCTGGCCAGTTGGGGTTTTGTAAGTGTAGTTGTAAGTGAGTGAGGAGAGAGTTTTTTCAAGGGGCGGACACGGAAGAAGGTAGGTTTGGGGGGGGGGCGGGGGGATGGAGGAGGGGCATGTGGGTAGAGAACGATATGAGGAAGTGGTCAGAGATGGCCTTCTCTGTGATTGACATGATGGAAGTAGCAAGGCCACAAGAGATTCCAAGATCAAATAAAAAATGATCATGAATGGGTTAAAGCCGAGCCTTTGAGAGGCAACATCTTAGTCCGAATCGTCACCACACTATGACATTTGATGTCTGCTGATGCCTGCAGACGAGGTCTTGTAAAAAATCATGAATCGAAACTAGTTGCGAATTATAAAATAAATAGTAATTTCATAAAAGAAATGAGTATGCCAGTTCAAAGGATAAATTGATAACACAAGAGACTTCAAATCACATCAGATAAGGAGTTGCACAGTGAGCTAAGGTCATTAGAAGGTCATAATTCAAAAACAGGCCATGATAAGGGGTTTAGCAAGAAGCCTTCGTCTAAACACTTGTCTGGATGAATGCTGCTCCAACAACACTCAAGAAGCTCGACACCATCCAGGACAAAGCAGCCCGCAATCCAGCAACTTAAACATTCACTCCCTCCACCACTGGCGCACCATGGCTGCAGTGTGTACCATCTACAAGATGCACTGCAGCAACTCGTCAAGCCTTCTTCGGCAGCACCTCCCAAACCCGCGACCTCTACCACCTAGAAGGACAAGGGCAACAAGTACATGGGAACACCACCACCTCTACATTCCTCTCCAAGTTACACACCATCCTGATTTGGAAGCATATCGCAGTTCCTTCATCATCGCTGGGTCAAAATCCTGAACTCCCTCCCTAACAGCACTGTGGGAGTACCATCACCACACGGACTGCAGCGGTTCAAGAAGGTGGCTCACCACCATCTTCTCAAAGACAATTAGTGATGGGCAACAAATGCTGGCCTTGCCAGTGACGCCCACATCCCGTGAATGAATAAAAATAAAACAAGCTGTCTAGAGGGTAACAAGACGTCCAAACATAAATAAGGAGAAATACAACCTCATGAGGCTGGGAGTGAGCTGCTATAGGCACCTATTCCTCTGTAATTGGATACTTGAATGGGTAAAAGTAACAAAACAAATGATTGACGTGAGGTATCCACTGGCCCACCAAAATAAGGTATATAGACGGACAGCTGAAAGCAAGAAACAGGTAGATAATGGGGAGAGTTTCCTCTGAGATGGACCCCCATGCTGGCTTCGGCCTAACACCTTGTTCAAGCTGAAACCTCTAAGATGGATCCCATACTGGCTCTGGCCTAACACCTTGTCCAAGCTGAAACCTCTGAGATAGACTCCATGCTGGCTCTGGCCTAACACCTTGTTCAAGCTGAAACCTCTGAGATGGATCCCATACTGGCTCTGGCCTAACACCTTGTCCAAGCTCAAACCTCTGAGGTGGACTCCATGCTGGCTCCGGCCTAACACCTTGTTCAAGCTCAAACCTCTGAGATAGACCCCATACTGTCTCTGGCCTAACACCTTGTTCAAGCTGAAACCTCTGAGGTGGACTCCATGCTGGCTCCGGCCTAACACCTTGTTCAAGCTCAAACCTCTGAGATGGATCCCATGCTGGCTCCGGCCTAACACCTCCGCCACCTCAGGAGACAAACAAAGAGAAGAGACTCCTGCCACAGGCTGCAGGGACCCGAGACCACCGTTCTGCATCAATGTCCGCCCGTCTGTCCATTCTGAAGCCGATAAATCATTCCCATCTGTTACGGGTTGTATGTCTGCTATTTCTATCCTGATTGCATGTTGTATCTGATTATATTTTAAGCTGCTATTCCTTAATAAAATGCTTTCAGTCTACTAAGACCCTTTGGGTAATCTGTGTGTGATCTTACAGTGGTGTCAGAAGTGGGATCACAGAGTAGGGAATCATATTGACCTTGGCCATCTCGATTTGTAAGAACTCGGTCGATGACGGGTGATAATCGCCAAGACTGGGTGGCAAACTCCGAGAGGGAGTGTGTCAAATAAATGAAATCTAAAACAAAATGGCGGGTGCTTATTATTGAGAAAACGTCTTGAACAGTCTAAATGAGCAGGAGTGAGAGTTGGCTATAACGAGGTAAAAAGATCTTAGCTGCATGGAAACCTATCTGAGAATTATTTGAGGAGGTAACAAGGAAGGTCGATGAGGGGAATCCGTTTCATGCAGTGTATATGGATTTTAGCAAGGCTTTAGCAATGCAGACTCACGACAGTAAAAGCCCATGGGCAGCGGGGCAATTTCGCCCCCTAAGTTTCAGGCCAACATTTAACCTTGGACTTGCAGTTGCAATATAAATTTCCAAAACAGTTTGATTTAATTGGTGTAAATGTGAAAACTAATTTTTCTGCACTTATATTCAGTATTTTTTAGTCATTTGAAAAGGCATCTGAAGAAAGAACAAAGAGCAATATAATGTGATTTACTGGTTTTTTTTAAGCTAAAACTGCTGTGTTCCCTGATGAGAATGTGTTATTTAAAGTAAATAATGATGACATAGCAAGAGATCCAGCAGTTTTAAGAATTTAAGAACTTATCTGCAGACATCGGCAGACATCTGTCACAGCATGGTGACAACATTGGCATTGTAAAGTGATACGTCCTTACGATACAGTATAAATGCACATGAGGCCCATGCTTGAGAGAAGGTCAGTCTGTGACCTGTCCTTTATTTCTTAGCAATCAAGTGATGAAGGTGGGTGGAGCTTCCCCTTTTGTAACTGAAGGTCCAGGTTAGGAGTGTCTCCCACCTAGTGGTGAGTGTTCTCACGGTGTACAACTTAGGTCAGTTTATACATGGGTTACAATGCTGGTTGAATACATGACATCACCTCCCCCCACAAAGTCTTATTGGGATCACAGGTTGAGTCTCTCTGGTGGTTTACGCTCCCTTGTAGAGCGACTGAGTTGGGGCTCCAGTTGTTGGGCGCTGGCCTTGAGTGTCTGCTGTTTGCAGTGCCTCAGGCCTGTCCGGACTGCCCACAGTGACTGGGCTCTCCTCCCTTTGGTTCCGGTGTTCGGTCACCTGTGGTGGAGTGAACTCTATATCGTGTTCTTCCTCTGCTTCTTCTATGGGGTTACTGATCCTCCTTTTTGTTTGATCCACATGTTTGCGGCAGATTTGTCCATTGGTAAGTTTAACGACCAGAATCCTATTTCCCTCTTTAGCAACCACAGTGCCTGTGAGCCATTTGGGCCCTACAGCGTAGTTGAGGACAAAAACAGGATCATTTACATCAATACATCGCGCCCTCGCATTCCTGTCATGGTAGTCATATTGTGACTGGCGCCTGCTCTCGACAATTTCTTTCATGGTGGGGTGTATAAGGGGTAACCGGGTTTTGAGCGTCCTTTTCATTAGTAGCTCTGCGGGTGGAACCCCTGTGAGCGAGTGTGGTCGGGATCTATAGGCCAACAGGAGGCGTGATAAGCGGGTTTGTACGGAACCCCCTTGGATTCTGAGCATCCCCTGTTTGATTATCTGCACTGCTCGTTCTGCCTGGCCGTTTGAGGCCGGCTTGAACAGTGCCGTTCTAACATGGTTAATTCCATTGCCTGCCATGAAATCCTGGAATTCAGTGCTTGTGAAGCATGGGCCATTGTCGCTGACCAAGATGTCCGGTAGACCATGGGCAGCGAACATTGCCCGTAGACTTTCTACCGTGGCAGAGGATGTGCTTGAATTTAAAATTTCACACTCGATCCATTTGGAGTAGGGGTCTACTACAACCAAAAACATTTTCCCCATGAAAGGACCTGCGTAGTCCACATGGATGCGTGACCAAGGCTTGGCGGGCCATGGCCAGGGGCTCATGGGGGCTTCCCTGGGCGCATTGGCCAGCTGGGCACACGTGTTGCACCTGCGAACACAAAGTTCCAGATCTGCGTCTATCCCTGGCCACCAAACGTGTGACCTGGCAATTGCCTTCATCGTGACAATGCCCGGGTGCACATTGTGGAGTTCTCTGATGAACACCTCTCTGCCCATCTGGGGCATGACTACGCAGTTTCCCCACAGCAGGCAATCGGCCTGAATCGAGAGTTCATCCTTGCGCCTGTGAAATGGTTTAAATTTCTCAGGGCATGCCCTTTACGTGGCTGCCCAGTCCCTATTCAGGACACATTTCTTGACTAGAGACAATAGCGGGTCTCTATTTATCCAGACTTTAATCTGATGGGCTGTCATGGGTGAACCGTCGCTTCCGAAAGCTTCAACAGCCATGACCATCTCAGCACCATGCTCGGTAGCCCACTCAGTGGTGGCTAGTGGGAGCCTGCTGAGTGCATCGGCGCAGTTTTCGATGCCCGGTCTGTGCCGAATTGTGTAGTCATAGGCAGCTAACGTGAGTGCCCACCTCTGTATGCAGGCTGATGCGTTTGCATTTATGGCCTTGTTGTCAGCCAAAAGGGACGTTAGGGGTTTGTGATCTGTCTCCAGCTCAAATTTCCTGCCAAACAGGTACTGGTGTATTTTCTTTACCGCATATATACATGCGAGCGCCTCCTTTTCTACCATCCCGTAGTCCCTTTCTGCCTGGGACAGACTTCTGGAGGCATATGCTACCGGCTGTAACTGACCCTTGGCATTGACATGCTGCAACACACACCCGACACCATAGGACGACGCATCGCACGTTAACACAAATTTCTTACATGGGTCATATAGCGTTAACAGATTGTTGGAACATAACAAATTGCGTGCTCTATTAAAAGCCCTTTCCTGGCTGTCTCCCCAGATCCATTCGCGACCTTTGCGTAGGAGCACGTGTAGCGGCTCTAGCAGCGTGCTCAATTTGGGAAGAAAGTTACCAAAATAGTTCAGGAGCCCCAGGAACGAACGCAGCTCCGTCATGTTACGGGGTCTGGGTGATCTCTGGCTCGCTTCCGTCTTAGATGCAGTAGGGCTGATCCCGTCTGCTGCTACCCTCATCCCCAGGAATTCTACCTCTGGAGCTAGGAAGACGCACTTCGCCTTTTTCAGTCGCAGACCTACCCGGTCCAGTCTGCGTAGCACCTCCTCCAGGTTGTGGAGGTGTTCTTCAGTATCGTAACCCATAATGAGGATGTCGTCCTGAAAAACCACCGTCCCTGGAATCGACTTGAGGAGGCTTTCCATATTTCGTTGGAAGATCGCGGCGGCCGAGCAAATCCCGAACGGACATCTGTTGTACTCAAACAACCCCTTGTGTGTCGTGATGGTGGTCAGCTTCTTCGACTCACTCGCCAGCTCCTGGGTCGTGTAAGCTGAGGTCAGGTCCAATTTTGAAAAAAGTTTGCCACCGGATAGCGTTGCAAACAGGTCCTCCACTCTCGGTAGCGGGTACTGGTCTTGGAGTGACACCTGATTGATGGTGGCCTTGTAAACACCACATATCCTGACCGACCCATCCGCCTTGAGCACCGGCACACTCGGGCTCCGCCCAGTCACTGAATTCGACTGGCGAGATGATGCCTTCCCTCAGCTTTCTATCTTTTCCCACATCACGTACGGCACCGCTCTGGCCTTGTGGTGCCTGGCGTCCGGGTTTATGTGAATCACTACCTTGGCCCCCATGAAAGTGCCAATGCCGGGTTGAAATAATGAGTCAAATTTGTCCAGGATCTGTGAGCATGATACTCGCTCCACAGAGGAAATTGCATTGACATCGCTCCATTTCCAGTTCATGACAACAAGCCAACTCCTCCCCACTAGTGCGGGACCATCCCCTGGGACAATCCAGAGTGGCAGTCTGTTCTCCGAATCTTCGTGGGTCATGACTACCGTGGCGCTGCCTAGCACCGGAATGATCTGCTTTGTGTAAGTCCGTAGCTGTGCGTCAATCGGCGATAATTTTGGCCTCCTGGCCTTGGATGCCCACAACTTTTTGAACTGTTTGATACCCATCAGTGACTGGCTGGCACCCGTGTCTAACTCCATTGATACTGGGATGCCATTGAGGAGCACTTTCATCATTATTGGTGGCGTCCTGGTGTATGAACTGTATACGTGCTCCATATGAACTCGCTGAACTTCAGCTTCCAGCGATTTCCCCCAGTGTCCATTTCTGCAATTTCTGCAGGTATTTTGCTCATCTCTGCAAACTCCGGCTGAGTGTGTGCCTCCATGCCTCCAGCATGAGTTGCGGTTTGAAACAAAAGGTCCCTTGCCAGTCGATCATCTCTGACTGCCCCTGTTATTGTCCTTGAGTGCACCATTAACAGGTATTGATGGCCCCATTACTGACCGCATTGTCCCTTGCAATGGCGTGAATCACTGTTCAGCTTGCCATTGTCTCTGACGAACTCCCCCTCTGGGTTCGACTACATGTTGGGGCATGCCCGATTGCCCTTGTCTGCCTGGAGAACTGTGTGCTGCTTTAACAATGTTGAATCTCTGTCCCAACCATTCCTTAACACAGTATCTCTTGTCTGTTCTGCTCGTGGCCATGCTCGCGTGGTTTAAATCCCAGTTTCTTGTCGCCATTGATACGTCCTTACTACACAGTATAAATGCACATGAGGCCCATGCTTGAGAGAAGGTCAGTCTGTGACCTGTCCTTTATTCCTTAGCACTCAAGTGATGAAGGTGGGTGGAGCTTCCCCTTTTATACCTGAAGGTCCAGGTTAGGAGTGTCTCCCACCTAGTGGTCAGTGTTCTCACGGTGTACAACTTAGGTCAGTTCATACATGGGTTAAAATGCTGGTTGAATACATGACATAAAGAATTTGTTTTCAATGTGTTAAAACTTGGAACAAGTGGGAACGTTTGATCTGTTTTCTATCTTAAATATTATATTGGGCAGTAAAGTTCCTCCGGAGCTCATGAATGAGATAGAATCTGGTATTAATGGGAATTTTCATTCTCGTGAAAGTCAGGAAAGCTAGTTCGTTGCAAATAATAAATTGATAGCTTCCTCTGGGATACATTTGTGTTCTTATCGATGAACCTTTTAAGAAAACTGCATTGATAGCCTGGCCACTATGCAAGACATAGAGACCATGCAGTGGGAAATGAGCAAAATCTCCAGATGACTACAATCTTTTGATAAGATCACTTAAAAGTCTGAGGTTGGCTTGTATTGGATGGCATGTGTGGCATAATATTGAGATAACGGTATGAGTGTACAAATGTGATTTGTTGTGTATGAAGTAATTAGCATTCGGGAATGCATGGTGAAATTGTACTCAAGAATGGCTCTCGGACTTAAGAACATAAGAACATAAGAAATAGGAACAGGAGTAGGCCATAAGGCCCCTCGGCCATTCAATAAGATCATGGCTGATCTGATCATGAACTCAGCTCTACTTCCCCGCCCGCTCCCCATAACCCCTTATCCCCTTATCGTTTAAGAAATTGTCTAATTCTGTCTTAAATTTACTCAATGTCCCAGCTTCCACAGCTCTCTGAGGCAGCGAATTCCACAGATTTACAACCCTCTGAGAGAAGAAATTTCTCCTCATCTCTGTTTTAAATGGGCAGCCCCTTATTCTAAGATCGTGCCCTCTAGTTCTAGTCTCGCCTATCAGTGGAAACATCCTCTCTGCATCCACCTTGTCAAGCCCCCTCATAATCTTATACGTTTCGATAAGATCACCTCTCATTCTTCTGAATTCCAATGAGTAGTGGCCCAACCTACTCAATCTTTCCTCATAAGTCAACCCCACTCATCCCCGGAATCAATCTAATGAACCTTCTCTGAACTGCCTCCAAAGCAAGTATATCCTTTCGTAAATATGGAAAACAAAACTGTACGCAGTATTCCAGGTGTGGCCTCACCAATACCTTATATAGCTGTAGCAAGACTTCTCTGCCTTTGCAATAAAGGCCAAGATACCATTGGCCTTCCTGATCACTTGCTGTACCTGCACACTATCCTTTTGTGTTTCATGCACAAATACCCCCAGGTCCCACTGTACTGCGGCATTTTGCAATATTTCTCCATTTAAATAATAACTTGCTCTTTGATTTTTTTTTCTGCCAAAGTGCTTGGCCTCACACTTTCCAACATTATACTCCATCTGGCAAATTTTTGCCCATTCACTTAGCCTGTCTGTGGTGACCGATGAGTGGACCAAGTGATATACAAGGTCGACACTCAGGTAGAGACGACAGACTCCGGTACGTGGTTCAAAACGGTTTATTAGCAGGCCTGGGGTGAGAGATCGAGACCCGCTCTCGGACACTCAGCTCTGCAGTTAACTTTAAGTTACAACATTATAAACCTTTTTAGTACAGGCAAAGCCTGCATCTCATCATTTTTCTTAATTAAAGCATTGTGTGTCTGCATTCTTTTCGAGTTACATTTCATCATATCTTATCTTGTACAGATAGTAACCGTGCCCTTCTCAAGGCCTCATCTGCTCGGATGATTCGTGGTTATTCTACCACTGATTGTCTTGCTGCTTTGGTTTTAGTTTTTGCAAGTTAGCATAATTATATAAGTGTTTTCTCTACCCTAGCTTTTAGTTTTTGCAAGTTAGCATCATTATATGAGGATTGATACAGTGTTTTCTCTACCTAGCTTTTATACATAGGTTTAAATGATCCCAGGCTACGCACCTCACTTTGGGGCTTTCTAGGGATACTTCACTGTCTATGGTCTTTTGCAGATATTTTGTGTCCTCCTCACACATTGCTTTTCCTCCCATCTTTGTATCATCAGCAAACTTGGCTACATTACTCTCAGTCCTTTCTTCCACGTCGTTAATATAGATTTTAAATAGTTGGGGTCCCAGCACTGATCCCTGCGGTATCCCACTAATTACTGGTTGCCAACAAGAGAATGAACCATTTATCCCAACTCTCTATTTTCTGTTAGTTAGCCAATCCTCTATCCATACTAATATATTAGCCCCAACCCCGTGAACTTTTATCTTGTGCAGTAACCTTTTATGTGGCACCTTGTCAAATGTCTTCTGGAAGTCCAAATACACCAAATCCACTGGTTCCCCTTTATCCATCCTGTCTGTTCCATCCTCAAAGAACACCAGCAAATTTGTCAAACATGACTTCCCCTTCATAAATCCATGCTGACTCTGCCTGACCGAATTTTGCTTTTCCAAATGTCCTGCTACTACTTCTTTAATATTGGACTCCAACATTTTCCCAACCACAGATGTTAGGCTAACTGGTCTATAGTTTCCTGCTTCTTGTCTGCCTCTTTTTTTAAATAGGGGCGTTACATTTGCAGTTTTCTAATCTGCTGGGACCTCCCCAACATTAAGACATGAAATGGTTAATGTGGCTCAGGAAAATGAGACAACTTTTAAAGCATATACTCTATCGAGGATCTATCTAATTTAGCAAGAATTATGCACAAGATGGATATGAGTAAAAGAGATCTGGAGAATCTTTTAAGACCATGACCTGTTGATCAGATGTTAAACTGTAGTGTTGCTTGAAATGATTGTAAGACAGAATTGAACTATGACTGTAAATATTGTGCAGCTGAAATTGCCCTCTGCCTCTAATGAGGCATACAATTCGAAATAAATAATTATTCTCTGTCCCGGAGAATAGTGGGCAATTGTACGTGCGGCATCGCGCTGCGTAGCAATGTTCCCCCCTTCAGTTATATCAAACCACTATGAAAGGTATAATAATAATAAAACCAACAGCCACAAAGCCTCATGGCATCAGGTCAAACATAGGCAAGGAAACCTTCGACCGCCCTTCCTCAGATGATCAATCTGTGCTCCTCCATGTTGAACGCAACTGGGAATCAGGGGCACAGAATATACCCTGGGTGGGGACTTCAATGTCCATCACCAAGAGTGGCTCAGTAGCACCACTACTGACCGAGCTGGCCGAGTCTTGAAGGACATAGTTGCCAGACAGGGTTTGCAACAAGCGGTGAGAGAACCAACACGAGGAAAAAATCAACTTGACCTCTACCTGACGCAGATGCATCTGTTCATGACAGTGCTTGTGGAAACGAAGTCCCATCTTCACACTGAGGACACCCTCCATCATGTTGTATGGCACAACCACCATGCAGCTAGATGACATCCAGGCTTGGGCTGATAGGTGGCAAGAAACATTCACACCATACAAGGGCCAGGCAATGACCATCTCCAACAAGAGAGGGTCCAATCACCTCCCCTTGACATTCAATGGGATAACCATCATTGAATTACCCATCTACATCCTGGGGGTCACCATTGACTAGAAACTTAACTGGACAAGCCACATAAATACTGTGGCTACAAGAGGGGGCCAGAGGTTGGGTATTCTGCGGCAAGTGACTCACCTCCTGACTCATTAAATACATTCAACCATCTACAAGGCACAAGTCAAAAGTCTGATGGAATACTCTCCACTTACCTGGATGAGTGCTTCATTATCTGAGGTATTGTGAATGGAACTGAACACTGTGCAATTATCAGCGAACATCCTCACTTCTGACCTTATGATGGGGGAAACTCATTGATTAAGCAGCTGAAGATGGTTGAGCCTAGGACACTGCCCTGAGGAACTCCTGCAGTGGTGTCCTGGGGCTGTGCAGATTGACTTCCATCAGAACTTTGTCTCCACACGGATTGTGCGGTGGTTAACCCTACCAATACTGATAGGTGTGATTTTGTGAGTATGACCATGTCAGGCTGTTGCTTGACTAGTCTGAGGGGCAACTCTCACAACTTGTGTACAAGTCTCCCGATGTTAGTGAGGGGGAATTTGCGGGGCGACTGGGCTGGGTGAGTCTTTGTCGTGTCTGACTCCGATGCGTAGCTCGAAGTCGAGTGGCACGTCCCCTTTTATTCCTATTATGCTTCCTTGTAGCGGTTTGATATAACTGAGGGGCTTGGGGGCCATTTCAGAGGGCAGTTGTCAGCCACATTGCTGTGGGAATGGAGTCACATAGAGGCTATACCGGATAAGGACGGCAAGTTTCCCTCCCTGACGGACATTAGTGACCCAGTTGGATTTTTACGACATCCCGATAGCTTCATGGTTACCAGTACTGATACCAGCTTTTTATTCCCGATTTAAGCAATTATTTTTTTTTAACTGAATTCAAATTCTGAAACTGCCATGGTGGAATTTGAACTCACATCTCCGGATTATTAGTCCAGACCTCTGGAATCTGACACCTCGAGTACTGTGTCCAGTTCTGGTCAGTCCCACCTCGAGTACTGTGTCTAGTTCTGGTCAGTCCCACCTCGAGTACTGTGTCCAGTTCTGGTCAGTCCCACCTCGAGTACTGTGTCCAGTTCTGGTCAGTCCCACCTCGAGTACTGTGTCCAGTTCTGGTCAGTCCCACCTCGAGTACTGTGTCCAGTTCTGGTCAGACCCACCTCGAGCACTGTGTCCAGTTCTGGTCAGTCCCACCTCGAGTACTGTGTCCAGTTCTGGTCAGTCCCACCTCGAGTACTGTGTCCAGTTCTGGTCAGTCCCACCTCAAGCACTGTGTCCAATTCTGGTCAGTCCCACCTCGAGTACTGTGTCCAGTTCTGGTCAGTCCCACTTCGAGTCATGTGTCCAATTCTGGTCAGTCCCATCTCGAGCACTGTGTCCAATTCTGGTCAGTCCCACCTCGAGTACTGAGTCCAATTCTGGTCAGACACACCTCGAGTACTGTGTCCAATTCTGGTCAGTCCCACCTCGAGTCCTGTGTCCAATTCTGGTCAGTCCCATCTCGAGCACTGTGTCCAATTCTGGTCAGTCCCACCTCGAGTACTGTGTCCAATTCTGGTCAGTCCCATCTCGGGCACTGTGTCCAATTCTGGTCAGACCCACCTCGAGTACTGTGTCCAATTCTGGTCAGTCCCACCTCGAGCACTGTGTCCAGTTCTGGTCAGTCCCACCTCGAGCACTGTGTCCAGTTCTGGTCAGTCCCACTTCGAGTCCTGTGTCCAATTCTGGTCAGTCCCACCTCGAGCACTGTGTCCAATTCTGGTCAGTCCCACCTCGAGTACTGTGTCCAGTTCTGGTCAGTCCCACTTCGAGTACTGTGTCCAGTTCTGGTCAGTCCCACTTCGAGTACTGTGTCCAATTCTGGTCAGTCCCACCTCGAGTACTGTGTCCAGTTCTGGTCAGTCCCACCTCGAGCACTGTGTCCAGTTCTGGTCTGTCCCACTTCGAGTACTGTGTCCAATTCTGGTCAGTCCCACCTCGGGTCCTGTGTCCAATTCTGGTCAGTCCCACCTCGAGTATTGTGTCCAGTTCTGGTCAGTCCCACCTCGAGTCCTGTGTCCAATTCTGGTCAGACCCACCTCGAGTACTGTGTCCAGTTCTGGTCAGTCCCACCTCGAGTACTGTGTCCAGTTCTGGTCAGTCCCACCTCGAGTCCTGTGTCCAATTCTGGTCAGTCCCACCTCGAGTACTGTGTCCAATTCTGGTCAGTCCCACCTTGAGTCCTGTGTCCAATTCTGGTCAGTCCCACCTCGAGAACTGTGTCCAGTTCTGGTCAGTCCCACCTCGAGTACTGTGTCCAGCTCTGGTCAGTCCCACCTCGAGTACTGTGTCCAATTCTGGTCAGTCCCACCTCGAGTCCTGTGTCCAGCTCTGGTTAGTCCCACCTCGAGTACTGTGTCCAGTTCTGGTCAGTCCCACCTCGAGTTCTGTGTCCAATTCTGGTCAGACCCACCTCGAGTACTGTGTCCAGTTCTGGTCAGTCCCACCTCGAGTACTGTGTCCAGTTCTGGTCAGTCCCACCTCGAGTCCTGTATCCAGTTCTGGTCAGTCCCACCTCGAGTACTGTGTCCAGTTCTGGTCAGTCCCACCTCCAGTCCTGTGTCCAGTTCTGGTCAGTCCCACCTCGAGTACTGTGTCCAGTTCTGGTCAGTCCCACCTCGAGTACTGTGTCCAGTTCTGGTCAGTCCCACCTCGTGTACTGTGTCCAGTTCTGGTCAGTCCCACCTCGAGTACTGTGTCCAGTTCTGGTCAGTCCCACCTCGAGTACTGTGTCCAGTTCTGGTCAGTCCCACCTCGAGTCCTGTGTCCAATTCTGGTCAGTCCCACCTCGAGTTCTGTGTCCAATTCTGGTCAGTCCCACCTCGCGTACTGTGTCCAGTTCTGGTCAGTCCCACCTCGAGTACTGTGTCCAGTTCTGGTCAGTCCCACCTCGAGTCCTGTGTCCAGTTCTGGTCAGTCCCACCTCGAGAACTGTGTCCAATTCTGGTCAGTCCCACCTCGAGTACTGTTTCCTGTTCTGGTCAGTCCCACCTCGAGTCCTGTGTCCAGTTCTGGTCAGTCCCACCTTGAGTATTGTGTCCAGTTCTGGTCAGTCCCACCTCGAGTCCTGTGTCCAATTCTGGTCAGACCCACCTCGAGTACTGTGTCCAGTTCTGGTCAGTCCCACCTCGAGTACTGTGTCCAGTTCTGGTCAGTCCCACCTCGAGTCCTGTGTCCAATTCTGGTCAGTCCCACCTCGAGTACTGTGTCCAGTTCTGGTCAGTCCCACCTCGAGTCCTGTGTCCAATTCTGGTCAGTCCCACCTTGAGTCCTGTGTCCAATTCTGGTCAGTCCCACCTCGAGTACTGTGTCCAGTTCTGGTCAGTCCCACCTCGAGTACTGTGTCCAGTTCTGGTCAGTCCCACCTCGAGTACTGTGTCCAATTCTGGTCAGTCCCACCTCGAGTCCTGTGTCCAGCTCTGGTTAGTCCCACCTCGAGTACTGTGTCCAGTTCTGGTCAGTCCCACCTCGAGTTCTGTGTCCAATTCTGGTCAGACCCACCTCGAGTACTGTGTCCAGTTCTGGTCAGTCCCACCTCGAGTACTGTGTCCAGTTCTGGTCAGTCCCACCTCGACTACTGTGTCCAGTTCTGGTCAGTCCCACCTCGAGTACTGTGTCCAGTTCTGGTCAGTCCCACCTCGAGTCCTGTGTCCAATTCTGGTCAGTCCCACCTCGAGTCCTGTGTCCAATTCTGGTCAGTCCCACCTCGCGTACTGTGTCCAGTTCTGGTCAGTCCCACCTCGAGTACTGTGTCCAGTTCTGGTCAGTCCCACCTCGAGTCCTGTGTCCAGTTCTGGTCAGTCCCACCTCGAGTACTGTGTCCAATTCTGGTCAGTCCCACCTCGAGTACTGTTTCCTGTTCTGGTCAGTCCCACCTCGAGTCCTGTGTCCAGTTCTGGTCAGTCCCACCTCTAGTACTGTGTCCAGTTCTGGTCAGTCCCACCTCGAGTACTGTGTCCAGTTCTGGCCAGTCCCACCTCGAGTACTGTGTCCAGTTCTGGTCATGGAAACATAGTGTAAGGGAATTTGAATCCGACACCATTTTGGTTGCAACTTGTCTGTTTATTGTGTGACAACAATTATCAACATAGGAGGTGCGGTACCCAGAACTGAATACTGTATTCCAGCTGGTGTCTCACCAGAGTTTGAGGAATAAACATTTGCTAAAATATCAGCAGAAATCCTACTTTTCTTCAAATATTGCTCGTGAATCTTTCAGATACACCTGAGAGAACAGACGGGGCCTCGGTTCAACGTCACATCCGAAGGATGGCACCTCCGACAGCACAACATCCCCTTCATACCGTACTGAAGGGTCAGCCTAGATTATATGCTCATCTCTGGAGTGGGGCTTGTACCCACAAACTTTGGATTAATTCCCGAGGTGAGAGTGCTGCCACTGAGCCAAGGCTGAGTCAGGAGACTAATACAGCCTCACACATCTGGCTCCAGGTGGGATTTTCAGCATCAAAGCATTTCTAAAATGTAGTTGTAGGAAATGGTCAATGAATCACTGATATTTTCCAACAATGAGAACACCCCACACCCACAACCTCAACAAGAGTGCAAAGGTCACAGGGTCAGTCAGCAGCCTTCCATAGTGTCTGTTCTCACTTTCTACAGAATTCAGTTGCGTTATTTTCCCTATTTACTTCTGTCAAAGGTCCCTCCCAATTTTGTTGAAGTATTTTTCGCTCTTTATTCATTTTTCCGCACCAAACACCTTCGAGTCCCAGGTGGACAATCTCCTGCCCCAAACACCTTCTAGTTCCAGGTGGACAATCTCCTGCCCCAAACACCTTCTAGACACAGGTGGACAATCTCCTGCCCCAAACACCTTCTAGTCTCAGGTGGACAATCTCCTGCCCCAAACACCTTCTAGTCCCAGGTGGACAATCTCCTGCCCCAAACACCTTCTAGTCCCGGGTGGACAATCTCCTGCCCCAAACACCTTCTAGTCCCATGTGGACAATCTATCCCAAGGCTTCTGCCAATTATTTTCCAGCAATTATGTTTCCGGAATTGGTTGAGTGGTGCCCGCAGATACCTCACCCTGTAACCGTACCCTGTCCTTCTCTGTGAGGAAGTGTTTGCCTCACAGTTGAGACGGGCAAACATGGTCCATTGTCAAACCATGCCGAGGCACAGTGTGCTGATGATGCTCCAACATACTATTACTGTTCTAGGATTACTCTTCTATAAATGCAACTGAGGACAGGTAATCTGAAGCATCAACTCACACACACAAACATTCACAGCTCCTCAGAAACATAAAACCAATTTGAGACTGAAGGACACTTTATTCTACCCCTCCCTTGCACCCCTATTATTCTCCTTTTTCTCTGCTCCCCAGCAGAAGGCCCCTTAGCTCGGCTCAGATTCCAGAGGAGATAAGTTGCTGTTCTTCATGCAGGAGCCTAGACTGCAAGTATCAGCAGGTTATTCAACAATGGGAGGCGTCTTGTCTGATCCTAATCCCATCCACATGTGCACTTGCCCCCTCCCAAGCCCAGTAGAAACTGAGACCAGTTTCAGTTCCATACCACTGCCCTAGTTGGGATCAGCCCCAAGACCTGTGGTCTGTATGACTCAGTACCACACCCGGCGGTTCATTTACCCACTGAGCCCAGGGAAGCTCTGAATATCACAATTAAATGGCATGAAATCATAATTCTCTGTGAAGCATTAAAACTCTAACTTTTTCTTCTTGCAAAAGATTCAATCCAAGTCCCTGTCTGTTCCCCCTGCTCTAACCCAGCCTGGGAATCTGGATTCTGGGTCTCTCTGACCACAGATAATGCCGTCCTGTTATCGGGCAGCAGGAAGCAGGACCGAGTTCACATGAGGTCAGTTGTTCCTCTTCCTGTGATCTGCGTATCTGTCACACACCAGCCCCAAACAAGGCAGCAAAGCCTGATTAAACTTTCCACACCCAGACAGGATTTATGCTCAGTCTGTTCGTTTAAAGCAGAAATTGAGAAATGAATGTTGTTTAAACCCAGTGTAGAGCTGATGGGATATGAGTGGATATTGCGAGAGCAACACGTTTGAAAATGTGCCGTTGGTCATCGGCATACATGGCATCTGACGGGGTTAGGGTCTCCCCAATACTTCACAGGGAACTATTTTTAAACTGAGAAGCCTCAGTAAAGGGGCCAAGTTGCAAAGCTCATTGTCCAGGTGTTGGTGAGGTCTTCACAAAGTGTCCCAGAAAGTCTCCCGATGTGTTTCAAAAGTTCTCCTCAAACCTCTTGCAGCAAGTGAACAGTAAAAGGTGATATACCTTTAAGTAGTGCTCGAAATGCTCAGCAAGGACTAGTTTACTGACAATCAGCTGGTCGCTGTTAGGAGAGGGTGTTGGGACAAGCGCTCGCCACCAAAGTTCCGTGCAGCCTCTTCAATGAGCGCTGGCCGGCAATTTCAATGACAATCAGCAGCATAACAATCTTCCGGGAGGCCGTTCCTAGCGCCGGCTAGACCTCCTTTACCAACGCTAAACGCGGCTCATTTCAGCTCACCACCCATCTTGGCCACATCAGAGGCTCTTTAGCACCTAAAGTATCCGGGGAAAATCGCCCCCTTGAACTTTAACCTCTCACTTGACCCCAACCCACCCGTTTTTGGGAGTTAGGATTCAGACCCCAGAGTCAGCATCCAGCTTTCCCAGGTCAGACACAGCACAGTGAAGATTCTCTCGCCTGCCCCAACCTCAGAAGAACACCCCCTACTGCACCATTGTGGTTTTTATATCCCCATTTGCCACATCACCCATCCTGAAGCCTCGCTGAGTGAGGTAATTCGGGACAAATTCGGGAGAGTTGTGTGTTGTAGGCCCGTGCACACTAAGAACTCGTGCTGCCCTTTTCACACCGGACCCTTGCAGTCAGCAGATAGAGGAGACTTCCATCTTATCAGCCTGCGCTGGATGTGAACCCAGGTCCCAGAGGGGAAAGGTCACTGTCTGACCCACTGCAGGACCCAGATCCCCTAAAGTATGGGTTTGAAGATATTTTAGATTCTTATTCAGCAACAAGAAGTCAGACTATTCACTGAGCAGATTGGATGCTGACTGAGTCAATCTTTCCAAGTGTAAACGGAATAAAAAGTCCTGTGCCTGTATCTGTGTTCCCTTTAACCAGTTGGAGGAAGGAAGTGTTCCACATCATTTAGGATAATTGCCCAGTTCCCAGGCTCATGTACTTGGCTGCAGAAACAGCAAAGTGAACGTTGTCTCTCCCACACCCAGTCCCAGTCTGTGCTTATGGGACAGGCAAAGTCGGGAGTGTCGGAGCAGAAGGAGTGAAGCTAATTGCTGAATATGGAACGCTGTGGTTTTCAGGATCATGAAACTGTGCAAGTGTTTAAACTACAGTCCGCACCTCGATCTAACCGGGTATCAGGCACATGGCGGTGAAGGGTACACAGAACGCTGAATGGGTTGACTGAGTAATCTGCAGAATCTGCCCCAACAGCCCAGCTCGGACTCCTGGTTTGTGCATTGCTGCATTCTGGGACACACATGTCACAGCAAGTGGCTCCTTCCAGTGAGTTAATAACAGAGGCTTCCCCCACCCTCCTTCCACAAACATACGAACAATGACGAACAGGTAAAGACCACTTGGTCCATCGAGCTGGTCCCACTCAATTGCGATACCTTGTGTATCACAACATATGCACCCCACCCCACCCAGAACCATGTGATCTCCTGGGAGAGGCCAAAAAACAGGTTAAAAACCCAGGCCAATTTGGGGGGAAAAAATCTGGGAAATTCCTCTCTGACCCATCTCGGCAATCAAAACTAGTCCAGGAGATCAATCAAGCCTTGAATTCCCTGTCGTATCTACCTTCTATAAGAGGTGATCTCCGCTGCAGCCAGAAACAAATCCAGCTTTCACTTGAAGGAATTCAGTGAGTCTGCATCCATCACTTGTTCCAGAGGTCCACTATTCTCTGGGAAAAGAAGCACCTTCTGACATCTAACCTAGATCTAGCTTTATACAACTTAAATTTGTGTCCTGCCTAACCTATTTAATTGAAATAAACTGTCAATTGGAACGCTGTCTATTCCCTTCATTATCTTATAAACCTCAATCAGATTCCCCCTAGGTTTATGCTTCTCTAAGGTATAGGCCTTGAAATCCCGGTCCCCTGCTTCCTGCAGGGGCTCACCAGAAAATGGCTAAAAGTATCCGCATCTACCTTTTCCTACTGCGCTCACCAGAGATCTCGGACTCGAGGCCTCCTCTTCTTGCGCAACAGCGTGTGTTCACGTTGGTACGTCCGTAGGAGTCACGTGGGCCTGGACACCCAATCACGGTAAAGTATTTTCTCATTCGTAGTAATAGGAGTTTGGTGAGTCCAAAACACCCAAACACTACAAAAAAATTAAAAAAACTCACATAAATACATTATAGAAATTAAAGTTGACAGAAAAAAAAGATATTTGCCGATTTAAAAAAAAAGTTTTAATTATGGTTTAAAATAAGCTTACCTTAGTGGGCAGGGTTTTTAATGTTAAAATGTGTTTTTTAAATGTTATTTTGATCTGTTTTTGTATGTTTTAAAATTCTTACTATTCTGTCTTTACCAGGCACAAGAGTGTTAAGGACTTTCGCAGGGCAAGAGATGGACAAATTGAGAAGGACTGTCCTTCTCCCTGAGATGCAAGCCAGAAATTTGACAGATCAGAAAAGTCAGTTTTCGGTGCATGCGCTTTGTGCGGCGAAAAAAACGGCTTTTGCGATGCCTTCCTGAGTCCGTACACACTCCGTACGGACCCAGAAAGGCTGGGATTTCAAGGTCACGGAGTCCGAACTATTTTAACCTATCTTGCTAACCAAGATGCTTTTGACTTGGATTTAGTCCAGTGGCCCTCTTCTGCACCCTTTCCAGAGCCTCAATATCACACACCATGTGAGGAGACCAAAACTGGACACAGTGTTCCAAGTGCGGCCTGACTAAGGTCTTGTACAAGGACAAAACAGTACGCCTCGTCCTATACTCAATTGTTCTATGGATACATCCCAGCACCCTATTTGCTCTAGCTATCGTGGCACAGCATTGCTCATGTACCTTTAAGGATGTATGCACTAGAATGCCCAAATGTCTTTCTATCTTCACCATCTTTAATGTCTTTCCCTGGAGGGTGTATGAATGTTGAGCATTTGCCCTGCCCACATGCATGACACTGCACTTATCTAAGTTACACACCATTTTCCAATCTTGAGCCCAATATCCCAACACATTAAGATCTGCCTGAAGCAGACGAGCATCTTCTACAGTCCTAACACTCGACAGATCTTGGTTTCATCTGCAAATGTGCAAATTGTGCCGCCAACCCCTGAATCCGGATCATTAATAAAAATAGTAAAACGCAACGGTCCCAACACTGATCCCTGCAGGACACCACTGGTGAGCGGTCTCCAAACAGATCCAAATCCATCTTTAACTCATCTTTGCCTGCATCTTACCAGCCAGGTCTGAAGCAAACTCAATATAGTTCCCCTAATCCCAGAGGCTCCGATCTTATAGAGAAGCCTCTTATGTGGTACCTTGTCAAAAGATTTTTGGAAACCTAAGTAGAAAATGTCTACTGGGCTTCCCTCATTCACCAACTTTATAACTTTTTCAAAAAATACAATTAGATTTATGAGACATGATCTATTTTTTATGAAGCCATGTTGGGTGTCCCTATATGTCCCTCCCTATCTAAGTATTCATCCCTTTCCCACATTACAACAGTGACTACACTCAAATATTTCATTGGCTATAAAGCGTTTTGAGATGTCCGGTGGTCATGAAGTCTTTCTTTCTTTCTTATGATTCTTTCAAGCATCCTACCCATTACTGATGTTAAACTGATAGGCCTGAAGTTACCCGGGTCTACCTTGTCATCTTTTTAAAAAATGGAGACTACATTAGCCTCCATCCAATCTGTAGGAACCATTCCAGAGTGCAGTGAACTATTAAAAATACAGGCCAGGGGTTCTCTGACTCTCCTGAAAGTGCTGCCTTTTGCTGGGTACAGTACCAAGATGCCGACAGTGCACTGAAGCAGGCCTCAGACACAATGGATGAAAGTCACCACTTGTCCATATTTAGTCAGAGTCAGCTTACCCCAGGAAATGGGGAGAATGTGAAGGGGGTGTTCATAACACATAATCAACGTTCACTGGGATCAGGACCCAACTTGCAATTTCCGTCGGTAACTCGAGAGGAAAGCAAAACGATGAAGTAAATACAGGGTGTTAAGTATGGAAGAACTCCATGAGTACTGTGAGGTAAAACTGATGTGACCTTAGTCTTTTTAATACAACTTCAGAGAGCCTGAGCAGCATGGCAGACAACCTTTTATACTCCTTTGCACAAAGTGTGCAAGTGACCTTTGGGCCTCCAACAGTTGCACCCTCTGGTGGCAAGTCTTACACAGTTACAATGTTTACATACATATCATCACTCTCCCGCAAAGTCTTTGATACAAATTATTTACAAGTTGAGACGATCCGGGGCCCTACGGTCCCTGGTTCATCGTCTGAGTTCAAACTCTGGTATGGGTGAGTTGCTCGGACAGTTGCTGCACTGCACCGTGACTGGTCTGACTGGACTGTTGGGAATGGTGGGTTCATCCTCTTGATTGACAGCAAGGTCGATTGCTGGTTGGGTGTGTGTTGGTGGATCGATGATGGTGATGTCCTCTTCAGGTTGTTCCTGGATGTCGGTGAACCGCAGTTTGGTTTGATCCAAATGCTTTCTGCACGTTTGTCCATTCAATAGTTTGACCATAAACACTCTATCCCCATCCTTGGCCAGAACAGTGCCAGTGACTCATTTAGGACCATGACCGTAATTAACACAGGGTCATTAACATCAATGTCACGCGATACAGCCGCGCGACTGTTTTGCCAGTGACGCCGGGTTTCCACATGATCATTTAGATCTGGGTGGACTAGGGAGAGCCTGGTTTTGAGTGCTCTCTTCATTAACAATTCTGCAGGGGGAACCCCAGTGAACGAGTGGGGTCGCGTCCGGTAGCTGAGCAGAACCCGAGGTAAGCGGGTCTGCAAGGAGCCTTCCGTCATGCGATTCAAGCTCTGCTTGATAGTTCCGCTTGATCGTTGGATGCGGGCTTAAACAGGGCAGACCTGACATGCTTGATGCCATTGCGGGTCATAAACTCGTTGAATTCCGAGCAGGTGAAACATGGTCCATTGTCACTGACAAGGACGTCGGGCAAGCCACGGGTGGCGAACATAGCCTGGAGGCTTTCAATGGTGGCAGTGGATGTGCTGGATGACATGATTGCACATTCAATCCATTTAGAGTAAGCGTCCACTACAACTAAAAACATCTTTCTGAGAAAGAGGCCAGCAAAATCTATGTGGATCCTGGACCACGGTTTGGAGGGCCATGACCACAGATTCAATGCAGCCTCCCTTGGTGCATTGCTCAGTTGTGAGCATGTGTTGCACTGGTGTACGCATGACTCTAAGTCCGAGTCAATGCCGGGCCACCAAACATAAGACCTGGCGATAGCCTTCATCATGACCATGCCTGGGTGGGTATTGTGGAGGTCGCGTATAAACGTTTCCCTGCCTTTTTTTGGCAAAACCATGCGATTACCCCATAAGAGACAATCCGACTGGATGGACATTTCATCTTTGCATCGGTGAAACGGCTTAATTTCATCTCACACTTCCCCGGGAACGGCCGACCAGCTCCCATTGAGGACGCAACTTTTTATTAATGATAGCACAGGGTCCTGGCTGGTCCCTCGGGTTGAGTTGCCTCTCTTGTTTGTTCTGCGTGATCCATGCCGGATCGATCATCCTCTGCCGACTCTGCCACGTGGTGAGTTGCAACACTCTTGTAAAGTCGCTGGAGGTGCCCCATTGTTTCGCAGCCTTTGCACATGTAGTGCTTGAATCGACATGATAGGCTCGATGATTACCCCAGCAGCGCCAACATGGTGCTAATGGATTTGCATTCACGCCCAATGGGGGACTCTGAGTCATCCTAGGTCTTGCAGCTGCAGATGTCATATGCAGTTCGGCCTGCTAGCGACGTTATTTTATGCACAGTACTTGCCGGTGAGCTTCGATGCTGGGAAGATATCTGTCTGGGATTGTCGCTCGTGGATATGAATGCCTGGGCTATCGTGATGGCCTTGCTCAGGTCTAGGGATTCGGTGGACAGCAGCTTGCGAAGAATGCCAATGCCAAGCACAAAAATGTCCCACAGCATTTCCCCCAAAAGTCCAGCAAATTTGCAAGTTCCCGCAAGGCGTCTCAGGTCGGCAACATAACTCACCACGTCCTGGCCCTGGGAGTGATGGTGCGTGTAGAAGCGATACCTGGCCATTAAGACGCTCTCCTTTGGCTTTAGGTGGTTCCGAACCAGCGTACACAACTCTGTATATGTCTTCTCTGCTGGTTTCTCCAGCACAAGCAGATTCTTGTTGAGGCCGTATATTGTGGACCGACACATGGCGAGGAGAATCGCCCTGCGCTTGATCACTTTATCGTCCCATCCAGCTCGTTGGCCACAAAGTACTGGTCAAGATGCTCAACTAAGGCTTCCCAATCATCACCCTCTACAAATCTCTCTGAAATACCAATGGCAGCCATGACCGCATGAAAGTTCATAATCCCATCCTCATCGCCAATTCTTAAGTATGGAAGAATGCCACAAGACTGAGTACTGTGAGCTAAAACTGATGTGACCTTCGTCCCTTTAATACAACTCTAGAGTGCCTGAGCAGCATGGCAGACAACCTTTTATACTCCCTTACACGAGGTGTGCAGGTGACTCTTGGGCCTCCAACAGTTGCGCCTCTGGTGGCAAGTCTTACCCAGTTACAATGTTTACATACATAACACAGGGCACTCTTGCTTCCCATGACAGTAAGCCAAGTCCCATGTGGTCACACAGTAACGACCCCTTCCCATGTATCCATGTCTTGCTTGTCCAGATTTCCATCTTTGAACACTAACAGTACAATTAGGGGAACGCTCATCCAGGGTGAAACCACAAGCTGGGACACTGTTCTGGGTGACATCACACCGACACATCCACGTGCCTTTGATCAGAGTTCAGCGATAAATCTGGTGCCACCCTGGGTTCACCATTCTCTGCCAATACCTTTGGATAGTTAACCAATTCCTTATGTATGTCCCCTTCGAGGACGCCGATGGACTCCACCTTGAACATCTCGAGTGGCTTCTGGTCGGGTGGAAGGCATGGAATTGCAATAATCACACTGAAATATTGTCCTTCAATCCACCCTTTATAGGAGTGTTTTACTGGGTATACAGATCCCAGCCACCTAACATTACAATGGTTTCCTCCATCACCTGTCCATTTATCTAGCTGTCCATCAGTTATAAAAGAAGGGATACGATTGTTCTCAATATCTTCCAATCCCTTTTGTACCTGTGACAGTATAAACGAGCCGTGCTTGCTGCACGTGATCCCTTTGGCGATCTGAGCTTCAGATGTCATTGTCTCACTTATTACTTCATTAATTTTCTCCTGAGTCTGCCGAAAGTGGTCAATCATTTCCTTCAGAGGCACTAGAACTTGTTGTTGATCCACCGACCCTGTCACTATCCTATTCCCCCTTCCCATAATATCCTTTCATTGCTCTCGCATGGCTCCATCATGTTCCCACAGGCTTTCTATATCTATCCTGTTCCAAGCGGCCATCCCTGCTGTAGCCCCGATACATAGAAACATAGAAAATAGGTGTAGGAGTAGGCCATTTGGCCCTTCGAGCCTGCACCGCCATTCAATGAGTTCATGGCTGAACATGCAACTTCAGCACCCCATTCCTGTTTTCTCACCATACCCCTTGATCCCCCTAGTAGTAAGGACTACATATAACTCCTTTTTGAATATATTTAGTGAATTGGCCTCAACAACTTTCTGTGGTAGAGAATTCCACAGGTTCACCACTCTCTGGGTGAAGAAGTTTCTCCTCATCTCGGTCCTAAATGGCTTACCCCTTATCCTTAGACTGTGACCCCTGGTTCTGGACTTCCCCAACATTAATAAGAACATAAGAACATAAGAAATAGGAACAGGAGTAGGCCATCTAGCCCCTCGAGCCTGCACCGCCATTCAACAAGATCATGGCTGATCTGGCCGTGGACTCAGCTCCACTTACCCGCCCACTCCCCAGAACCCTTAATTCCCTTATTGGTTAAAAATCTATCTATCTGTGATTTGAATATATTCAACGAGCTAGCCTCAACTGCTTCCCTGGGCAGATAATTCCACAGATTCACAATCCTCTGGGAGAAGAAATTCCTTCTCAACTCGGTTTTAAATTGGCTCCCCCGTATTTTGAGGCTGTGCCCCCTAGTTCTAGTCTCCCCGACCAGTGGAAACAACCTCTCTGCCTCTATCCTGTCTATCCCTTTCATTATTTTAAATGTTTCTATAAGATCACCCCTCATCCTTCTGAACTCCAACAAGTAAAGACCCAGTCCACTCAATCTATCATCATAAGGTAACCCCCTCATCTCCGGGATCAGCCTAGTGAATCGTCTCTGTACCCCTTCCAAAGCTAGTATATCCTTCCTTAAGTAAGGTGACCAAAACTGCACGCAGTACTCCAGGTGTGGCCTCACCAATACCCTGTACAGTTGCAGCAGGACCTCCCTGCTTTTGTACTCCATCCCTCTCGCAATGAAGGCCAACATTCCATTCGCCTTCCTGATTGCCTGCTTCACCTGCAAACTATCCTTCTGTCATTGTGTCCTTGGAGATGGAGCACGCGGTGTCCACCGGTACGCTCGCGGCCTTCCGCGAGAGGTGGGCACCGGAGGGACTGGAGTGCATCATCACGCCCGGCAACCAAATTTTAATTTGATTTTACGTTCTAAAGTTTAATTTGTTTCAATTGCCGGTGCTTTTAGTGTCCCCTTCCCTTTTATAGGGGGCACTGGAAAAATGTGATTTTAGCGCCCCAAAAAAAAAAGCAAAAAAAAATGAAAAACACAAAAAAAAAAGGAAAAAAGGGCCTTGTAAATGTCTGGTGTGTCACCCAGGTCGGGTGGCACGGTTTAATGTTTTATGTTTTTGCAGGTAGACTCTAAAAGAGTTTCATGCACAAGGACCAATTGTGGAGCAGTGGAAGCGTGTCCTGCACAGTTGGAGCTGAGCTGCAGAGAGAGGAGCAGCTACCAACCTTAGCTCCTGCCTGGAGAGCCCTGAGACCAGCCCAGGAAGAGAAGGAAGGAAGGGGCTTCACCACCAACTTTCACCCAGAGGGAGAGGAGGAAGCAGAAAACTTTTAAACAACTTTTTACCATTCTGCAAAGAGTTGGAGAGAGGGGGAAAGACCAACAACATCCAGTGTGGAAGGAGGGAGACTCTACCATTCGACAGGTGGGTGTGGGTGCATTTCCCAAAAAGACTTTGTTATATCGGTGGGGGGAGGAAAGAAGACCACTGAGGGCCGGAACATCGCGGGGGGTGTGTGTGTGTGGAAAGTGTGTGTGGGGGCCTTGCTTACAACTAGGCCCCACACACAACTGAACCACCCCCCCCGCAATTACCTAGCCTGGGATAGCTGGAGCTACCAGGCTGAAGATTTCTTTAATCACCCATTGAACATCGTTGGGAGTGTATGCCTGGTTGGCTCTAGCTGCCCCAGGTGAAGACATCTTCTCCCCTCACCTGAAGACCACCCCAAAGACTATTTGTGTTTTGGCCATCTGGGGATTGCACCCACCCACAGCTGCGAGGGGAGACCTGCCCTCGCAGTTCCCCCCCTTCCCACCCCCCTCTCTCTTTCTCTGTTACTCTGTTTCTCCCCTCTCTCTCTGAGACCCCTTTCTCCCAAATTAATTTTAAAAAAACAATTGAGACAACTGAGCAGAGGGAGCAAGGCCCCTCCCCAATTGCCAACTAGGGGAGAGGTGTGCCTCGTTAAGGGCTCCTCTGCTCAGTCTTTAGACAAGAGGCCAATTAAGACCATTAGGCCTGTGACTTTGGGGTGGGTGTAGCCCTTAAAGGGACCCCGTGATGGCGACCCCATCCACGCCGGTGGCAGGGCCAGCAAGGACATATGCGCAGGTGGCAACCGCTTCCACGGCACCTCCTGCGCCACCCGCTGCCCTGCCACCTTTTCGACTTATTACAAAAAAACACGGGGTCAGGAGCTACACTCACCTGACAATGACCATCGAGGAGTGCGTGCGGGCGATGGCTGGGGTGGTCGGCCCCTTGGCCATTGTCGCAGCCTCCAAGATGTCTGGAAAGGCCGTGTTCTTCCTGGGGTCGGAGCGGGCGGTGTCCCTGGCCCTCGAAAAGGGGCTCACGGTGGGCGGGACGTTCCTGCCGGTGGACCCTCTCGAGGCCACCGCGCAGGGGGTCATCGTTTCAAACGTCCCGCCCTTTGTTCCCGCTGAGCTCCTCCTCCCTCACCTACAACAACTGGGGGAGGTAAGGTCGGGGATCAACCCCATACCGCTCGGCCTCAGGGAGAACAGCCTGCGCCACGTGTTCTCCTTCCGCCGCCAGCTCTTTGTCCGGCTGGCACGGGAGGAGACGACGGAGGGAAATTTCAATGTGGTGCACGAGGGGACTGCCTACCGCGTCTTCTGGACGTCGGACGGCGTGCGGTGCCATGCCTGTAGGGAGGTGGGACATGTTCGTAAGAACTGCCCCGCCTCCAAGGCCGCCAAACCACCGAGGGCGGCCAAGGCTGGCGCCGCCGCCACCCCTCCCCCTAGTTGCGTCCGCGTGCCGGGAGCCGTAGGTGCGCGGGCATCGTCGGGGGCCTTTGTTTTCACGGCCTCCGGCGGGGGGGAGGGAGAGCGTCCGATCGAAAAGAAGGCGCGGAAGAAGACGAGACAACTAGAGGCGGGTCCCCTCAGTGCGCCGGAAAGTTTGACCACCGCGCTCGGCCCAACCCAGTCACCGGCGAGCGCGGGGTGCCCTGAGCCCGTGCCCGAGCCATTGAACAACACCACAGAGGGGCCCGGGCGCGGGCAAGAAAAGGAAAAGGGGGGGGCGGAGCGGGAGGCCTCGGCAGACATGGAGGTCTCCCTGCCTCAGCGCACCTCCAGCAACAAAAGGAGGCGCCGCTCCATTGAGGCGGAGGGGGAGCAACATCCCTCCGCGGAGGAGTCGGTGCCCGCCGCGTGTCCCGCGTCCCCCACCAGCGCTCCCAAATTGCGCTGCAGGCGGGAGGAGTCTGTCCCCGGGGAGGGTGAGACAGTCGAGGCTGCCCAGCCTCTGCCTCCCGGGGATGGCGTGGAAGATCTGCCTGTCGTGGGGGGCGTGGGGACCGCGGAGGAATGCATTGCCGCCGGGCCGGGCGTCCTGGGGACTGAGGCGGGCGGGGCCGAAAAGGCCGAACCTGAGCCCGCCCAGCTATTAATCAACTTCCCCCGGGAGTCGCTCGACCCGGCAGAAACCGAAATTATCAAGAATTTTAACGAAACAGTAAATGCTGGGCCGGGGGGTGGCAGCGGGGAGTGGGAGGAACACCCACCCTCGCTCCTTACTTTGGAGCTGGAGCACTTGGGGAGCCTGGGGATTTCCTATGGCCGGGTCTCTCCTTGTTCCCCGGTTCCTGGGGCGGAGGGGGAACCCCTTCCGCTGTCATTTCCCGACCCAGCACCATTTTTAAAAGAGCACAGTGGGGACTCCTCTGCCGACGATCCTGGGGGTGGGATCGGGGCAGAGCCAGGGCCGGTTGGAGCGGCCGGTTCATTTGCCGTACCTTGTGCGGTCGATGGGCCGGCTGCTGGCGGCCACCTCCCAGAGGAGGATGGGGACTCGGTGGGGGACGCGGGAGAAAATCTAGAGATCACCGCCAGCGAGGCGGTGGATCTGCTCGCGGCCGCCGCCGAGACCATCCTCATTCCTGCAAAAGAACTCCGGGGCTTTTTGGCCCAGAGCCGGGGTCGCTGCAACCAAGCCCGACTGGCCCTGGAAAAATGGTCCGAGCCAGAGCTGATCAAGGGGTCCGTCCGCGCCGCCGTTAAAACCTTGGCCGCGGGCGGGCCCTTGACAAAGGCGCAACAACTTGAGCTGCGCGAGCTCGAGGGACTCCTCGCTGGGCTGCTGAAGGAGTGGAGGTCAACAAACGACTCCACTCCCCCCCCACAATAGGTTAGGTAGAGGTTGCACTATGCTTTTGCCATGAAGATAACCATAGCCAGCTTCAACATCAACGGCGGCAGAGGGGCACGCCGTAGATTTGACAATTTTTCGCTCCTGTGGGAGGGGAAATATGCGGTGTGCTTCCTGCAAGAAACCCACACCGTTCCGGGAGACGAAGCCACGTGGCTCCTGGAATGGCAAGGAGAGGTCCGCATGAGCCACCTCACCGCCATTTCTAGTGGGGTGGCCATCTTGCTGGGCCCGCATTTTCAGCCGGAGATCTTGGGGGTCGAGGAGCCCGTGCCAGGCCGCTTGCTGCACGTAACGGTTCGCCTGGGGGACGTGCCGCTCCATCTCGTGAACGTGTACGCCCCTCATCCCGGCCCGCAGCAAACGCGCTTCTTTGAAGAGGTGTCCGCTCTTCTTGGCTCCGTCGACGTCGGCGACTGCATTGTCCTCGGGGGGGATTTTAACTGCACCCTCGAGGCGAGGGACCGCTCCGGTGCCCCGCAGTGCATGACGGCGATGGAGAAGTTGAGGGACCTGGTCGGGTCCTTCGACTTGGTGGACGTCTGGCGAAATCTCCACCCCGACTCCAGCGCCTTTACTTGGGTGAGGCCTGGAGTAGGATGGTCTAGAGTCGACCGCCTTTACGTGTCTCGGGCGTACGTTTCCTGCATCCCGGCGGCCTCCATGCGGCCGGTGCCGTGTTCGGACCACCACCTGGTGTGGGCGGAGCTCGCTTCGCTCCGCGCGAGGACGGGGTCCGCGTACTGGCTCTTTAACAACCGGCTGCTGGAGGACGTGCGGTTCCAGGACTCGTTCCGTCGATTCTGGTCCGACTGGAGAAGGAAGCAGGGGGGCTTCCCCTCCTTGAGGCTATGGTGGGACGTGGGCAAGGCTCACGTCCGCGTCTTCTGTCAAGAGTACGCGAGGGGGTCGACCAAGAGGCGGGCGGCCAGAGTCGGGCGCCTAGGAAAAGAGGTGCTCGACCTGGAAGCCCGTCTCGGTCAAGTCGTCCAGGACCCGGCCCTGCGGACGGTGTATGAAGCGAAGAAGGCCGCGCTGAAGGACCTGCAGCTCGTCGGGTCTCGAGGCGCGTTCGTGAGGTCGCGGATCCGGTTCCTGCGGGATCTGGACCGCGGCTCCCCCTTCTTCTACTTGCTGGAAAAAAGGCAGAGTCTCCGTAAGCAGCTCTTGACGTTGCTGGCCGACGACGGCTCTCTCGTCTCGGATCCGGAGGGCGTCAACAAGAGGGCCCGTGAATATTACGGGGCTCTGTTCTCTCCGGATCCGTCCAGCGAGGAAGCGCGTAGAGTTTTGTGGGAGGACCTGCGAAGGTCAGCCCGGAGGGCGCCGAAAATCTGGAAGCTCCGCTAAGCCTGGCGGAGCTGACCGGTGCCCTCGCCCGGCTCTCGAGGGGAAAATCCCCGGGGCTGGACGGGCTGACCGTGGAGTTCCACAGGGCGTTCTGGGACGTCCTGGGGAGCGACTACGCGTGGGTCCTGGGGGAAAGTCTGGCGACCGGGGAGATGCCCCTCTCTTGGCGCAGGGCAGTCATCGTCCTGCTGCCTAAGAAGGGCGATCTCCGCCGCCTTAAGAACTGGCGCCCGGTCTCCCTCCTCAGCACGGACTACAAAATCTTCGCCAGGGCGATGTCTGCTCGCCTTGGTGCCGTGCTGGACCACATGATCCACCCCGACCAGTCCTACACGGTCCCGGGCCGGACAATCCACGATAACATCCATCTGGTCCGGGACCTCATCCATTGTTCCCAGGAGGCTGGTCTGTCGGTCGCCTTCCTATCCTTCGACCAAGAGAAGGCGTTCGACAGGGTGGATCACGACTATCTGCTCGGAACTCTGCGCGCTTTCGGGTTCGGGACGCATTTCGTCGCCCGGATCCGACTTTTGTACGCCGCCGCGGAGTGTCTGATTAAGGTTAATGGGTCCTTGACGGCGCCCCTTCGCTTTAGGAGAGGGGTGCGCCAGGGATGCCCCATGTCCGGCCAGTTATACGCCGTTTGCGTGGAGCCTTTCCTGCATCTCTTGCGGACGAGATTGACGGGACTGGCTCTGCAAGGGCCGGGCGTGGGGGTCGTCCTCTCGGCTTACGCCAATGACGTGCTCCTCGCGGTAGAGGATCCCGCTGACCTGCGGAGGATGCGTGAGTGCCAGGAGATTTACTCGGCCGCGTCCTCCGCCAGGATCAACTGGGAGAAATGTTCCGGACTCCTGGTGGGTCAGTGGCGGGTGGACTCCCTGCCGGAGGAGCTCAGGCCCTTTGCCTGGAGCACGACCCATCTCCTCTATCTGGGAGTCTACCTTAGCCCCGACGAGGGAGCCTGGCCAGCGAACTGGCAGGAGCTGGAGGCCAAGGTCGCCGCTCGCCTAGGGCGCTGGACAGGACTGCTCCGAGTGCTGTCCTACAGGGGTCGAGCGCTAGTCATAAACCAGCTGGTGGCCGCAATGTTGTGGTACCGGCTGGTCACTTTGACCCCTCCCCCTGCGTTTGTCGCCAAGATACAGAAGAGGCTGGTGGACTTCTTCTGGAACAACAGGAAGCACTGGGTCTCTGCTGCGGTCTTGAGTCTCCCGCTTGAGGAGGGCGGTCAGTCGTTGGTGTGCGTCAGCGCCCAGCTCGCGACTTTCCGTCTTCAGACCCTGCAGAGATACCTTTACGTCCAGCCCCCTCCTAGGTGGTGTGCTCTGGCGACGTATTTCTTCCGCCAGCAGCGCGACCTCAATTATGACACGCAGCTCCTGTTTGTGAACTTGGGGGGTGTCAGGACCGCCCTCCGGGAGCTGCCTGTCTTTTACAAGGAACTCATCAGGGTCTGGAACAAAGTCTCCACCAAGCGCAGCTCTCCGCCGGCTGGAGTGGCGGCCGTCCTGCAGGAGCCGCTGCTCGGGAATCCGTACCTCCACGGCCGAGGTTTTATGTGGTGGTCGGAAGAGAGGGCTGTGGCTGGTGAGGTGACCAGGGTCAGGGACCTGCTCGATGGTGGAGGAGCGGGCTGGATGGCGCCAGACACGCTGGCGCGGCGCCTAAATTCTGCCAACGGCCGCCATGCGGCCGATGCCATCGAGTTGCTAAAAACAGCTCTGGGCCCTGACTCCGTTAGGTGCATCGAGGAGGCTCAAGCACGTGGGGAGATCCTGTCCGAACTGACCCCCGTCCGGACAGAATTCCTCATCGGCGCCAAACCCCGGAACCTCCCTCGGGGGCCGGCGCCTCACAACTTGAGCCGCCTCGGGGAAATCCCCTCCGTGCCTTTTAGTTCCGCGCGGAGGGGTTTCCTGTACGGGCTGCTCCTGCACACTCTCAACTTTGCCATCCTCGCCTGCCGTCCGGACACGCCATGGCGTACCATCCTGCCGTCCGGAGGAGGCGGGGGTCCCCGATGGAGGGCACTCTACGCAGGGGTCCTCCCACTATTCATCGGGGACTTGGCCTGGAGGGTGGTGCACAGAGCAGTGCCGTGCAATAAATTTTTAAGCCGGTTCACGGACTCCCAGGCCGCCTGCAATTTCTGCGGTCTGGAGGAGTCCGTGTTCCATGTTTTTATTGAGTGCACAAGGTTGCAGCCCCTGTTCCATTATTTGAAGGGGCTGCTCCTGAAATTCTGGCTGCACTTCAGTCCCACTCTCCTGATCTTTGGGCACCCTGTGCGGAGGGGAGCGGGTAGGTCCGAAGGCCTCCTCGTAGGACTGCTCCTGGGCACGGCCAAGGGTGCCATCAGCCGGTCCAGGCAGCGGGCGGTCGAGGGGGTCGTTCAACCTGACTGCCTGCCTCTCTTCCGCTCTTACATCCGGTCCAAGGTGTCCTTGGAGATGGAGCACGCGGTGTCCACCGGTACGCTCGCGGCCTTCCGCGAGAGGTGGGCACCGGAGGGACTGGAGTGCATCATCACGCCCGGCAACCAAATTTTAATTTGATTTTACGTTTTAAAGTTTAATTTGTTTTAATTGCCGGTGCTTTTAGTGTCCCCTTCCCTTTTATAGGGGGCACTGGGAAAATTGTGATTTTAGTGCCCAAAAAAAAACAAAAAAATAAAACACAAAAAAAAAAACCAAAAAAAGGAAAAAAAAGGGCCTTGTAAATGTCTGGTGTGTCACCCAGGTCGGGTGGCATGGTTTAATGTTTTTTGTTTTGCAGATAAACTCCAAAAAGAGTTTCATGCACAAGGACCCCCAGATCCCTCTGCACTGCAGCATGTTCTAATTTCTCCCCATTCAAATAATATTCCCTTTGACTGCTTTTTCCCCCAAGGTGGATGACCTCACAGTTTCCGACATTGTATTCCATCTTCCATTAGCCCATTCGCTTAACCTATCTAAATCTCTTTGCAGCCTCTCTGTGTCCTCTACACAACCCGCTTTCCCACTAATCTTTGTGTCATCTGCAAATTTTGTTACACTACACTCCGTCCCCTCTTCCAGGTCATCTATGTATATTGTAAACAATTGTGGTCCCAGCACAGATCAATGTGGCACACCACTAACCACCGATTTCCAACCCGAAAAGGACCCATTTATCCCGACTCTCTGCTTTCTGTTTGCCAGCCAATTCTCTATCCATGCTAATACATTTCCTCTGACTCTGCGTACCTTTATCTTCTGCAATAACCTTTTGTGTGGCACCTTATCGAATGCCTTTTGGAAATCTAAATACACCACATCCAATAGATACCCAACCATTCAGCTCGATCCCGTTTTTCTCGCTGTCTAATGTGGTGTGTGGTGTTATCCCTTGGACCGGCATCAATATCTCCCCCTGAACTTCTCTCCATAAACTGTCCAAATTTCTCAGACAACAACTGTTGGTAGAGCCTCTCATAGGTTTTATTACACAAACCTGATCGCACAGTGATTATTGAAGACTCAAAGAGCCGGGAAGATTTCAAATCTCAGTTAGTTATATAAAGTCTGATATGTTTTGAAAACCAATAAACTATTGCTGGGACCCTTGTCCACAACCAGGCATCCGGTAGAGGCCGAATGGGCGGTTGCCCCTGACAACTCCATATTCTTCAACACTTTGAAGCAGGAGGCCCAAGATGAAAGAGTACGAGTATAGTCCCAAAACCTGGCTTCACACCCACAGCAGTCAGCATGTCGTTTCCAGAGCTGAGGGAGATTGAGAGAGCTGGTCATTGCCCGTGTCCCATTAGGGAACACAAAGGTGTTCTTAGTGTCTCCCATATAGGGTCTGCCCAAAGGCTGAACGTCCTTGTCTTTACTGGTGTTCACTCTATCTGATACCACTTGATAGCTGTACCATTAGCGATCCCTTTACCAATGCACGTACACGTCAATCGAAGCCCTTTCCCTGCTGGTCCGTGTGTGAACCGTCCCATGTTGACCATGGCCTGGTCTCATTGGTGGTATAACTCGTGACGACACAGTGCCAGTTGCCCAAGAGGTTTCTGTGTCAGCTTTGGCTCAGTGGATAGCACACTCATTTCTGAGTCAGAAGGTTGTGGGTTCTAATCCCACTACAGGGACTTGAGTACAAAAAAACTAGGCTGACACTCCAGTACAGTGCTGAGGGAATGCTGCACTGTTGGAGGTGCAGTCTTTTAGATGAGATGTTAAACCAAGGTTCCGTCTGCTCTCTCAGGTGGACGTAAAAAACAGATTATCTGATCATTATCAAATTGCTTGTTGTGCGCAAATTGGCTGCTGCATTTCCCACATTGCAACAGTGACCACATCCAAAAGTATTTCATTCGCTGTAAAGTGCTTTGTGACATTCGGAGGTCGTGAAAGGCGCTATATAAATGCAAGTCTTTCTTTTTAGATTCAACGAGGGGCACGGCGCTGCCCAACGCGACAGCAAGCAATAAGTTCATGGTTCAACCGTGATAATATATCTGAAAGAGGTAATATATGCTCTCGGTTAACGTCTGACATCATTGATTATTTAGTTTGCAAGTGTAAAATATCTAGAATCATTGACTAAATCACCAAATCACTAGAATATCTAATTTATAGAATAATCTCTTTAACTGAGACAAACCCTGAAAATAACAAGCAAGAGACTTGCTCTCTGCCTTATCTCCCGAGGTTTCTCTCCTCTCTCTTGGAGCTGGCGAGCAGCCAGCAACATGCGAGAGACTCGCGTTTCTCTCTCTCCCTCCCTCTCTCTCTCTCTCTCTCTGTGTCGGAGCTGGCGAGCAGCCTGTTTTGAAATTAACCCTTTCAATCCCACACACAGATGTACATTGGGAATTTCCAGCTCCAAGTCCTTCTCTTGGTGTTTTTAATGGTTCCCACCTGTTCCTCAGGTCGGGAGGGTTCAGAATGTTCAAACTCCCCCTCGTCCTTTAATCAAAGCACCAATTTCAAGTTCTGGGTTTTCTGTGACAGTCTCTTAATGAACCTGTGTCAGTGCAGTGCTGAGGGAATGCTGCACTGTCAGAGGTGCACTCTTTTAGATGAGATGTTAAACCAAGGTTCCGTCTGCTCTCTCAGGTGGACGTAAAAAACAGATTATCTGATCATTTTCAAATTGAAATTACACCCTGCACCAATTAGACTGATTACAATTATCTGGGCTGTGACAAAACTCACGGATATTATTCTAGCCCCTGGGTGCTGGGCTGTGTTGTAAACCATCTCCCACCATGAATGGTTCCCAAGGGTAGACATCTCCTTTTTGGATGTTGGGACGTTTTACTACGTTACAGGTGCTTTATAAATGCAAGTTGTTGTTGTTGTGCTTTGATGAAAAGGTTTTCTCACTCTCCAGGTTATCTGATCCAAAGATCGGGGGGTGGCGGGGGCGAGGGGGGGGGGGTGCTTATCTCCCCGTGTATGGTTCCGATGTCTCGGGTAGTGGCCAGGTTCTCAAATGCATTTTTCTCATTGTTCAGTACAGGCAAGGACACAAACATTTCGGAGAGAAAGCTACCAATTAACGATTCTCACCGACACTTTCCTGTCTCTCACTATAATGTACCCGTGGGTGCCCTCACACATCTTTCAGTCACTCGGGGCAATGCCCCGAGACCCCATTGGGTGGGACACTGTCTCTGCTTCCATCACACACCTTCAATCACTGCTTCTCACACCATTTTACTCATCCCATTAATTACCATTTCATCTCATTCCTGAGCCCTCGAGGAACTTTACTGTACAATGCAATATTATTATCAACCCTTAAAAAGAGAGTAAACATTCAAAACTTGGGCCAAGTCATCAATGCATTTTTGTTTATTTTATCATTTCAAAATTATCCCCAATCCAGAGAGCAGTATTGTGGGACTGGCAGGACTTGTCATAGAATCATAGAAATTTACAGCATGGAAGGAGGCCATTTCGGCCCATTGTGTCCACGCTGGCCGACCAAAACCTATCCAGCCTAATTCCACTTTCCAGCTCTAGGTCTGTACCCTGCAGGTTATGGCACCTTAAGTGCACATCCATGTATTTTTGAAATGTGGTGAGGCTTTCTGCCTCTACCACCCTTTCAGGCAGTGAGTTCCAGATTCCCACCACCCTCTGGGTGAAGAAAATTCCCCTCATATCTCCTCTAACCCCTCCCCCCAATTACTTTAAATCTATGCCCCCCAGTTGTTGACTCCTCTGCTAAGGGAAACAGGTCCTTCATAACCACTCTATCCAGGCCGCTCATAATTTTATATACCTCAATCAGGTCTCCCCTCAGCCTCCTCTGTACCAAAGAAAATAGACCCAGCATCTTTCCTCATATCCAAAATTCTCCAGTCTAGGCAACATTCTTGTAAATCTCCTCTGCATTTTTTCCAGTGCAATTACATCTCTCCTCTAATGTGGTGACCAGAACTGCACACAGTACTTCAGCGGCAGCCTAACCAGTGTTTTATACAGTTCAAGCATAATGTCCTTGCTCTTGTATTCCATATCTCAACTAATAAAGACAGGTATTCCATATGCTTCTTAACCATCTTAATACCTGGCCTGCTACTTCCAGGGACCTGTGGACATGCACTCCAAGGTTCCTTTGTTCCTCTACACATTTCAGTATCGTACCATTTAATGTGTATTCCCTTGCCTTGTTAGACCTCCCCAAATGCATTACCTCACACTTTTCCGTATTGAATTCCATTTGCCATTGTTCTGCCCACCTGACCAGTACATTGATATCTTCCTGCTTTCTTCTTCATTATCAACCACACTGCCTATTTTAGTGTCACCTGCAAACTTCTTAATCATACCCCCAACTTTCAAGTTCAAGTCATTGATATATATCACAAAAAGTAAGGGACCCAGCACTGAGCCCTGCAAGGGACCCCACTGGATACAGCCTTCCAGTCACAAAAATACCCATCAACCATTACACTTTGCTTCCTGCCTCTGAGCCAATTTTGGATCCAACTTGCCACTTTGTCCCGGATCCCATAGGATTTTACTTTCGTGACCAGTCTGCCATGTGGGACCCGATAAAAAAGCTTTGCTAAAATCCATAAACACTACATCATATGCACTGCCCTCATCGACCCTCCTCGTTACCTCCTCGAAAAATTCAATCAAGTTAGTCAGACACAACCTTCCCTTAACAAATCCATGCTGACTGTCCTTGATTAACCCGTGTCTTTCCAAATGAAGATTAATCCTGTCCCTCAGGATTTTTTTCAATAATTTTCCCACCACTGAGGTTAGGCTGACTAGCCTGTAATTATTCAGTCTATCCCTTTCTCCTTTTTTAAACAAAGGTACAACATTAGATGTCCTCACTGGCACCACACCTATAGCCAGAGAGGACTGGAAAATGATGGTCAGAGCCTCTGCTATTTCCTCTTTTACTTCTCTTAACAGCCTAAATACATTTCATCCGGGCCTGGGGATTTATCCACTTTCAAAGCTGCTAAACCCCTCAATACTTCCTCTCTCACTATGTTTATCTCATCTATTATTTCACACTCCTCCTCCCTCATTGCAAAGTCTGCATCACCCCTCTCTCTTGTGAAAACAGATGCAAAGTATTCATTAAGAATCATACCCACATCTTCTGCCTCCACACACAGATTTCCGTTATGGTCTCTAATAGACCCACTCTTTATTTAGTTATTCTCTTGCTCTTAATGTATTTATAAAACATCTTTGGGTTTTCCCTGATTTTACTTGCCAACATTCTTTCATGCTCTCTCTTTGCTTTCCTGATATATTTTTTAATTTCACTCCCGCACTTCTTATACTCCTCTAGTGTTTCTATAGTATTGAGTTCTCGGTATCTGTCATAAGCTTCCATTTTATTCTTTATCTTACCCTGTATGTCCCTTGACATCCAAGGGGCTCTAGATTTGTTAGCCCCACCCTTTTTTTAAGGAACCATACTTGCTCTGTACCCTCAGAATCTCCTCCTTGAATGCTTCCCACAGCTCTAACACTGATTTACCATCAAGTAGCCATTTCCAGTCCACTTTGGCCAAATCCCATCTCAGCTCAGCAACATTGGCTTTACCCCAATTGAGAACTTTTATTCCTGGTTCCCCTTTGTCCTTTTCCATAACTACCCTAAATCTTACTGAATTATGATCACTAGCACCAAAATGCCCTCCCACTTATGCCCCTTCCACCTGCTCTTTTCATTTCTCAAAACCAAGTCTAGAACCGCCTCCTCCCTTGTTGGGCTTGTTGCATACGGGCTAAAGAAGTTCTCCTGAATACATTTTAGGAATTCCACATCCTCTGTACCATTCACATTACTTTTTCCCAGTTAATATTAGGTTAGTTGAAATCCCGCACTATTACAGCTCTATAGTTTTTGCACTTCACAGCAATTTGCCCACATATTTGTTCTTCTATCAACCTCTAACTGTTCGGGGGTCTATAGTACACCCCCAGTAGTGCGATTGCCCCTTTTTTGTTCTTCAATCCAATCCATATGGCCTCGTTTGATGACCCCTCCAACATATCATCCCTTCTCACAGCTGTAATTGTTTATTTAATGAATACTGCGACCCTCCCCCCCCCCGCCGCCCCCACCATCCCGTCTGAAAACGCTGCAACCAGGACTTGTCAATGTTCAGTTTTATATCCCCCAAAAGCTTCCTTCCTTGATCCACAGCATTGGACAGATACCACTGAGCCTGGACCCTTTAAAACAAATGATGATCCCCAGGAGATCACATGGTGGAAGAATGGGGGATGGGGGAGGGAAGGAGTGTTCAGTCATTGATGCTCCGGCCATCATGGTGTGGGCCAGGCTTGATGGACCAGCTGGTCTTTTCCTGCCCGTCAGTATGTAATAATGTGCGGCTTGTGTTCCGTACATCAGAATTCTGTTCCAGTTCACACCAAAACTAAAAGGACAAAGGCAGACAAATGTTGCCAAGACAGGGACTTCATTTCCCAGAGACTGTTCTCTAAAGGATCATTTAATTCATTATGGAACTTGCTCATTATATTTCTGTGATGTGTTGTATCGCTAGTTTTTGTCTTCATATATTCTGCTTCACGATTTTATTCAAATATAAATCAATATATTTTAGTTGCTTTCGCGTCTTTTAAAAAAAAAAATTCCGCCTTTTAATATTCTGACATTTCTGAAGCACTGGGAGACTAGTCTGCAGCTTATTACACATTGGATCATCACTAACCTTGCAGATCATGCTGCTCTGTAAAGGCAGAGGACAGTAAAGTTACAGCTCCCAGATAGTGGAGACACAGCCTACTGATAGGAATTGGGTCAGGATCACGGAGTGAAATACAGCTCTTCAAAATAAGTGAAAGTGTAATAATTGTAACCTGCTTTTACAACAACAACTTGTATTTATATAGCGCCTTTAACGTCATAAAATGTCCCAAGGCACCTCACATGAGTATTATAAGACAAAAAATTGACACTGAGGCACTGAAGAGAAATTAGGGCAGATGGCAAACAGCTTAGTCAAAGAGGAAGATTTAAGGAGCATCTTGAAGGAGGAAAGAGAGGTAGAGGTGCAGATGTTTAGGATGGAATTCCAGACCTTAGGGACAAGGTAAAATAAGGTACGCCCACCAATGGTTGAGTGATTGTAATCAGGGATGCTCCAGAGGGCAGAATTAGTGGAGCGCAGATATCTCAAGGGGTTTGGGGCTGGAGACGATTACAGAGATAGGGAGGGACGAGGCCATGGAGGAATCTGAAAACAAGGTTTAGAATTTTGAAATCAAGGAGGAGCCAATGTAAGTCAGCGAGCACAGGGGTGATTTTGGGGCATTTGGGGCATTTGGATTTGAGAATCCAGCAGCTGAACCAAAGTGCAGGAAACAAAAGAGGAACAAAAAGGAAAATAACACAAACTGAAGAGAAAGTTGAAGCAGAAGGAAAAGGAATTGCAGAGTCAGAATGGGCCTAAGCCGGCACTCCTCACTGACTGCACTTTGGCTTTGTACACACACAACTAAATGGACGGGTTGCACAAGAGATAATGATGCCAATGAACACCTCGCCCCTGTGAAACCATAAACCAAACCAATAAAAGCCGCTCGCTTCAGAACTTCGAACACAAGTCGACAGGTTTCCGGTCAAACACTGATGTTTATGTAAGTCAGTATTAACTGTACATGGATGAACTCCAGCAATTGTACATCCCTGTCTGGAGTAAAAATAAAACTGGGAAGGTGGCTCAACCATGCTTAACAAGGGAAATTAAGGATAGTGTTAAAACCAAGGAAGAGACATATAAATTGGCTAGAAAAAGCAACAAACCTGAGGACTGGGAGAAATTTAGAATTCAACAGAGGAGGACTAAGGGTTTAATTAAGAATGGGAAAATAGAGTACGAGAGTAAGCTTGCAGGGAACATAAAAACTGACTGCAAAAGCTTCTATAAATATGTGAAGAGAAAAAGATTAGTAAAGACAAACGTAGGTCCCTTGCAGTCGGATTCAGGTGAATTTATAATGGGGAACAAAGAAATGGCAGACCAATTGAACCAATACTTCGGTTCTGTCTTCACAAAGGAAGATACAAATAACCTTCCGAATGTACTAGGGGACAGTGGGTCTAGTGAAAATAAGGAACTGAAAGCTATCCTTATTAGGCGGGAAATTGTGTTCGGGAAATTGATGGGATTAAAAGCTGATAAATCCCCGGGTCCTGATAGTCTGCATCCCAGAGTACTTAAGGAAGTGGCCCTAGAAATAGTGGATGCATTGGTGATAATTTTCCAACAATCTATCGATTCTGGATCAGCTTCTATGGACTGGAGGGTAGCTAATGTAACGCCACTTTTTAAAAAAGGAGGGAGAGAGAAGGCGGGTAATTATAGACCGGTTAGCCTGACATCAGTAGTGGGGAAAATGTTCAAATCAATCATTAAGGATGAAATAGCAGCCCATTTGGAAAGCAGTGACAGGATCAGACCGAGTCAGCATGGATTTATGAAAGGGAAATCATGCTTGACGAATCTTCTGGAATTTTTTGAGGATGTAACTAGTAGAGTGGACAAGGGAGAACCAGTGGATGTGGTGTATTTGGACTTTCAAAAGGCTTTTGACAAGGTCCCGTACAAGAGATTGGTGTACAAAATCAAAGCGCATGGTATTGGGGGTAATGTACTGACATGGATAGAGAACTGGTTGGCAGACAGGAAGCAGAGAATCGGGATAAACGGGTCCTTTTCAGAATGGCAGGCAGTTACTAGTGGGGTGCTGCAGGGCTCAATGCTTGGACCCCAGCTCTTTACAATATACATTAACGATTTGGATGAAGGAATAGAGTGTAATATCTCCAAGTTTGCAGATGACACTAAACTGGGTGGTGGTGTGAGCTGTGAGGAGGACGCTAAGAGGCTGCAGGGTGACTTGGACAGATTAGGTGAGTGGGCAAATACATGGCAGATGCAGTATAATGTGGATAAATGTGAGGTTTTCCATTTTAGGGGCAAAAACACGAAGGCAGAATATTATCTGAATGGCGGCAGACTAGAAAAAGGGGAGGTGCAACGAGACCTGGCTGTCATGGTTCATCAGTCACTGAAAGTGGGCACGCAGGTACAGCAGGCGGTAAAGAAGGCAAATGGTATGTTGGCCTTCATAGCTAGGGGATTTGAATATAGGAGCAGGGAGGTCATACTGCAGTTGTACAGGGCCTTAGTGAGGCCTCACCTGGAATATTGTGTTTAGTTTTGGTCTCCTAGTCTGAGGAAGGACCTTCTTGCTATTGAGGGAGTGCAGCGAAGGTTCACCAGACTGATTCCACGAATGGCTAGGCTGTCATATGAGGAGAGACTGGATCAACTGGGCCTTTATTCAGACGTTTAGAAGGATGAGACGGGATCTCATAGAAACATATAAGATTCTGACGGGACTGGACATGTTAGATGCGGGAAGAATGTTCTTGATGTTGGGGAAGTCCAGAACCAGGGGACATAGTCTTAAGATAAGGGGTAGGCCATTTAGGACTGAGATGAGGAGAAACTTCTTCACTCAGAGAGTTGTAGACCTGTGGAATTCCCTGCCGCAGAGTGTTGTTGATGCCATTTCATTGAATATATTCAAGAGGGAGATAAATATGGCCTTTATGGTTAAGGGGATCAAGGGGTATGGAGAGAAAGCAGGAAAGGGGTACTGAAGGAATGATTAGCCATGATCTTATTGATTTGCGATGAAGGCTCGAAGGGCCGAATGGCCTATTCCTGCACCTATTTTCTATGTTTCTACGTACTATTCATGTGAGTCTGCTAACTGTATCAAATACTGCGAGGTTTAAGGGCCTTTTACACAAGACTTCTTTTGTTCTCATATAAAATACATATGTTTTATGTAAATTGTGACCTTGCTTTGAACAAAGCAAGTTCTGCATCAATTGATCCAAGAGGAAGTTCCTAATGCTTTTGATAATAAGGGTCTGATTTAATTTTATAAATCATGGAGACACAATATCTGGGTGGATGTTTGGGCCTCCTGTCCAGGGGAAATGGTGCGGTAGTGCCCCAATAATAGTGGTCAGTGACCTGCGACCCCGATGCCTCCAACGCTGTGGCCACGGCAACGTTCCCCGGGCCTCCCACTTGTCATGTTTGTAACCTTCTTATAACTGTAACCTTCTCGTAACAACACTGTACACTGTATACACCTAAGAAATGCATACCTTGACCACAGGGGGTGAACTTGTGGGAGACACACCTCACCTGGTCATCCAGGTATATAAAGGGAGGTCCCACGCAGGGTCATCACTTCTTGTTCCTGGAAATAAAGGTTCAGGTCACAGAGTGACCTTGTCTCCAGTATGTGCCTCATGTTGATTTGCTGTCGTGTGTAAGCGATGAGAAACGCGACTCAACGACTCACAAGAATAGCCACCGGTAGCACAGAGGAAAGGTACTGTGTTGGTGAGGACTGGGATGATTTCGTTGAGAGGCTCCAGCAGAGTTTTGTCACGAAGGACTGGCTGGGAGCGGCAGCAGCTGACAAGCGAAGGGCGAATCTACTGACCAGCTGTGGACCTAAGACGTACGCGCTGATGAAAGACCTGCTCGCACCCGAGAAGCCGGCGGACAAGACCTTTGAGCTCAGAAAACTGATCGGTGAGCAGTATACACATGGCCCAACACCGTTTCTATATGCACCGACGTCGGGAAAGGCAGAGCATACCAGACTTTGTTGTGGACCTTCGGCGCTTGGCCAGCCTCTGTAAGTTCACAGACGCCTGCAGGGGGGAGATGTTACGGGATTTCTTCATTGAGGGCATTAGTCATGCCGGGATTTTTCGGAAGCTCATTGAGACCAAGGACTTGACCTTGGAAGCAGCGGTGTTGATGGCTCAAACCTTCATGGCAGGGGAGGAGGAAACCAAGATCATATACGCGCGCAACTCTGCTCCCAACGTGGCAATGGAGCAGGGAGTTAGCATGGTAAACGCGACTCAGAACCCCGCAGGCAGGCAAGGGCAATTCGACACCAACCAGGCAGTAACAGACTCTAGGATGGGTCGCTAACAGAGACAATGGCAGTTTGAACGGACATTTACACCATCACAAGTGACAATACGTTCCGGGATGGGACCATTGACACCTACAAACAGAGTGCTCAAGAGTAATCAAAGAGACAATCAGAGAGGAATGCCTGATAATAGCCCTTTTGTTCACAACAATCTCAGCTCATGCTGGAAGTGCGGGGGCAGACATGCTGCGAAGACCTGCAGGTTTCAACAATTTATTTGCAGAAAGTGTAATTTAAGTGGAAATTTAGCCAGGATGTGTAGGAAGCCCGCAGCGAGGCTAGTTTACGAAGCAGATGAACCACAAGAGGGGTCTGCAAGGTAGGGTTATGCTTGGGACACAGCAATGGACGCTGAAGTTCAGTGGGTTCAGGTGGCAGACATCCACAGCTCTTACACAAAAACGGCACCTATGATGATCAGAGTACTGCTAAATGGCATCCCGGTATGCATGGAGCTGGACACAGGAGCCAGCCAGTCACTTATGAGTCTCCAACAATTCGAGAAACTGTGGCCACTCAGAGCTAGCAGACCCAAACTAGAACGCATTGACACGCAATTACGGATGTACACCAAAGAGATCATCCCAGTGCTAGGCAGTGCAATGTTGGTGGTCACACATAATGGATCTCAGAACTGGCTGCCACTCTGGATTGTCCCGGGAAATGGTCCCGCACTTTTGGGGAGGAGCTGGCTAACCGAGATTAACTGGAAATGGGGGGATGTGCACGCCATTTCATCTGTGGAGCGAAGTTCATGCTCACAGGTCCTACAAAAGTTTGAGTCACTTTTCCAACCTGGTGTCGGGACTTTCAAAGGCACCAAAGTAGTGATAAGCATCAACCCAGATGCCACACCAGTGCACCACAAAGCCAGAGCTGTGCCGTATGTGATGCGGGAGAAAATTGAGAGTGAGTTGGACAGGTTGCTAGGAGAGGGCATAATTTCGCCCGTTGAATTCAGTGACTGGGCAAGCCCCATCATCCCTGTCCTAAAAACACATGGCTCGGTCAGGATCTGTGGCGACTACAAGGCCACCATCAACCGGGTGTCGCTTCAAGACCAATACCCGCTTCCGAGAGCGGAGGATCTTTTTGCCACGCTGGTAAGAGGCAAGCTATTCACCAAGTTGGACCTCACCTCGGCCTACATGACCCAGGAACTGGCCGAAGAATCCAAGCTGCTGACTACCATCATCAGGCACAAGGGGCTGTTTGTCTACAACAGGTGTCCATTTGGCATTCGTTCAGCAGCTGCTATCTTTCAATGAAACATGGAAAGCCTGCTCAAATCCATCCCCGGAACAATCGTATTTCAGGAAGACATCCTTCATCCTTATCACTGGTCGAGACACCGAGGAACACCTCCACAACCTGGAGGAGGTGCTACGCCGACTGGACCGGGTAGGCCTGCGACTAAAGAAGCCCAAGTGTGTGTTTTTAGCTCCAGAGGTCAAGATTTTGGGCAGGAGGGTTGGCGCAGATGGGATCCGGCCTACCGAATCCAAAACGGAGGCGATCCGTTGTGCGCCCAGGCCCGGCAACACATCGGAGTTACGTTCATTTCTGGGACTATTGAAATATTTCGGGAACTTTCTGCCGAACTTAAGTACATTGTTGGAGCCGCTACACGTGCTCCTGCGAAAGGGTTACGATTGGTTTTGGGGGAACTGTCAGGAACAGGCTTTCAATCGGGCGCGGAACCTGCTTTGTTCTAATAAGTTGTTGACCCTGTACAACCCCTATAAGAAATTGGTTTTGACAGTTGATGCATCATCCTATGGGGCTGGGTGCGTGTTGCAGCAGAGTAATGATGAGGACCAACTCCAACCTGTGGCTTATGCTTCCAGGTCGCTCACCCAAGCAGAAAGGGGGTATGGGATGGTTAAAAAGGAAGCACTCGCATGTGTCTACGGGGTGAAAAAGATGCACCAGTACCCTTTTGGCAGAAGGTTCGAGTTAGAAATGGACCACAAGATGTTAACATCCCTGCTGTCCGACAGCAAGGCTGTCAATGCCAATGCGTCAGCTCGCATACAGCGATAGACTCTCATACTGGCTGCGTATGACTACACCATACGGCACCGGCCAGGCACCGAAAATTGTGCTGACGTGCTCAGCAGGCTTCCACTGGCCACCACTGAGGGGGCAGTGGAGAAAAGCGCTGAGATGGTCATGGCTATCGATGCCTTTGACAGCGCAGGCTGCCCAATCACAGCCCACCAGATCAGAACCTGGACAAACAGAGATCCCCTTCGATCTCTGATCAAGAAATGTGTCCTGACTGGGGATTGGGCACTCGCACACGGAGCATGCCCTGAGGAGGTCAGACCGTTTCACTGACGGATGGGATGAACTCTCCATCCAAGCCGACTGCCTACTATGGGGCAGCCGGGTAGTCATGCCCTAGAGGGGCAGGGAAGCATTCATCAGGGAACTCCACAGCGAGCACGCAGGCATTGTGCTAATGAAGGCCATTGCCCAGTCACATGTATGGTGGCCGGGGATTGACTCAGACCTGGAACACTGGGTTCGCAGGTGCACGACGTGTGCCCAGCTGGGCAATGCCACTATGGAGGCCCCACTCAGCCCATGGCCCTGGCCCACCAAGCCATGGTCACACATTCACGTAGACTACGCGGGCCCGTTCATGGGGAAAATGTTCCTCATTGTTGTTGATGCGTACTCAAAATGGATCGAGTGCATCATATTGAATTCGTGACGACATCCACCACAGCGGAGAGTCTGCGTGCAGTCTTTGCGATCCACGGCTTGCCGGACATCCTGGTTACCGACAACGGTCCGTGTTTCACTAGCTATGAATTCCGGGAGTTCATGTTGGGTAATGGCATCAAACATGTCAAGCCGGCTTCCAATGGCCAGGCGGAACGTGCGGTCCAAATCATAAAGCAAGGCATACTCCGGATTCAAGGACCCTGCCTTCAATGCCGCCTATCGCGCCTCATGCTGGCCTACAGGTCCCGTTCGCATTCGCTCATGGGAGTCCCGCCATGAACTACTCATGAAACGTACGCTTAAAACTCGGCTGTCCCTCATTCATCCAGTCCTGTCAGACATTGTTGAGGGTAAGCGCCAGGCCCAAAATGAGTGCCACGACCGTAACTCAGTGGGGAGATGGATAGAAATTGATGACCCTGTATTTGTTCTCAATCATGCTTTGAGGCCCAAGTGGCTTGAGTGTACTGTAATTGGCAAAAAGGGGAATAGGGTCATAGTGGTCAGACTCAACAATGGACAGATATGCTGCAAGTATCTGGACCAAGTATAAAAAAGGTTCAGCATGGACACTGAGGAACCTGAGGAAGATCATGAGATGCTGCCCACACCACTGCCAGTGAACGAGCAACCAGAACCGTCAGCAGCATGCACAGTCCCTGCGGCCAGTCCGGACGAGCCGGAATCACCACAGGTGACAAAGACGCATGCCAAGGCTGAACAACCAGAGCCCCAACTACGGCGATCCACGAGAGAGCATCGACTGCCTGAAAGACTCAATCTTTGACCCAAAGACGTTGGGGGGAAGTGATGTCCTGTTTGTAACCTTTAACTGTAACCTTCTCGTAACAACACTGTACACTGTATACACCTAAGAAATGCACACCTTGACCACAGGGGGTGAACTTTTGGGGAGACACTCCTCACCTGGTCATCCAGGTATATAAAGGAAGGTCCAACGCAGGGTCATCACTTCTTGGTCCTGTGAATAAAGGTACAGGTCACAGAGTTGACCTTGTCTCCAGTATGTGCCTCGTGTTGATTTGCTGTCGTGTGGAAGGACTTAACACCACTGGCAGCCTGAGCGGCCTCTGAGTCAGGTGGGAGGCCCGTCTAAAATGTAACTCAGGGTCCTGTGATGTGCAGAGGATTCCGATTGCCATTATTGGACAGAACAGGATGGAGTGCGATCCCAGTTCAGGCCAAAGATTGCAATCAGCTGGCAGCCTGGCTAAAGAGGATCCGGTGGGAAAGTTCCTTTTTATTTGTGTGGGGCTGGGAGACTCCTCCCGGCTCCACAAACCCAGCCTGAGCTGCTGCCGCTCCGCCCTCACAACGGACCTTCCTTCTCCTGGGCCCCAGGCCGGTCGGGCCGTCGCTATTTCAGCAGCTTGGAGCCGGCGGGTTACCCCGGGGAGCTCGATCTCTGGACACACACCATTGTCCCGATGCTAATGGAGCCCGGCTGGCAAAACCACACTTCCTGTCCTGTGCACAGGCCTGGTCTCCATATTATAACACGGTATCGAGGCACTGGGGAAGGTGCAACGTGGATTTACTGGGGTGATACCAGAACTGAGAGGATATACTGATCAGGGAAGGCTCAACAGGCTGGGGCTCTTATCTATAAAATAGAGAAGGCTGAGGGGCGACCTGATAGAGGGCTTTAAGATTATGAAAGGGTTTGAGAGGGTAGACGTAGTGAAGATGTTTCCACCTTTTGGGAGACCTGAACTAGGGGCCATAAATTTCAGAGAGTTACTGATAAATCCAATGAGGAATTTGAGGTGCATCTAACCAGAACGGGACACAGTACTCGAGATGGGACTGACCAGAACTGGACACAGTATTCGAGGTGGGACTGACCAGAACAGGACACAGTACTCGAGGTGGGACTGACCAGAACTGGACACAGTACTCGAGGTGGGACTGACCAGAACAGGACACAGTACTCGAGGTGGGACTGACCAGAACAGGACACAGTACTCGAGGTAAGACTGACCAGAACTGGACACAGTACTCGAGGTGAGACTGACCAGAACAGGACACAGTACTCGAGGTGGGACTGACCAGAACTGGACACAGTACTCGAGGTGGGACTGACCAGAACAGGACACAGTACTCGAGGTGGGACTGACCAGAACTGGAAACAGTACTCGAGGTGGGACTGACCAGAACAGGACACAGTACTCGAGGTGAGACTGACCAGAACAGGACACAGTACTCGAGGTGGGACTGACCAGAACTGGACACAGTACTCGAGGTGGGACTGACCAGAGCTGGATACAGTACTCAAGGTGGGACTGACCAGAGCTGGACACAGTACTCGAGGTGGGTCTGACCAAAGCTGGATTCAGTACTTCTAATGTCAGATTTCAATGGACTGGACTAATTATCAAAGAAAGGCTGCGCAAAGAGACAGGGGGCTCACCCAAAGGGTGGGTAGAGGTGCTACCACTGGTCCTCATATGGAACAGGGTCAGCCAGTCAAAGAGCACGGGGTACTCCCGTACGAGCTCATGACCGGCAGAGTCATGCGAACCCCCACCCATGTGTTAGCCCCGGTACTCACAGAAGGTCAGCTTAGGGAAGCGAATCGGGATAGCTTTGTCAGAAATCTGTTTGAATACCTTAAACAGATTCACTGATAGGCTGCTAACAACATGGGAAAACAGCATCGGAGCAACCGGCTGCTGCTAGAACCACGCAAGCACCATGAGTGGGAGATAGGGGACCAGGTTATGGTAAGGAACTACGCTAGAGTAGGGGTCTTTGAGGCACTGTACATGGGACCGTCCCACATTGTGACAAGGCAAGCCCCATGGTGTATGCCATAAAATTGCCCCACCGTACAAAGTGATTCCACATAAATCAGTGCAAACTTTTCAACCCAGGGGCAGCAGCTAAACGTAAGGGACAGCCAAAACCTGTAAACTGTACTAAAGACAGGGACCCCCAGCCAGCAGCCCCCAACTTTGGAATTCCAACAGGGGATGTGGCAGACCCCCCAGACTGCACCTAGAGGGGTGGTGGGCTGTGTTACTGGAGGAGCTGTCCCCCCAATCATTTGGGACTCGGATGCACCTCCAGCAGCCAGAGCCTTAAGAAGGACTCCCCGCACACCACGGCCAAAGACACCGTGGTCACCAGCGCTCTAATTTGAATGGTTCAGCCCCGGGAAAGGGACCAGCCGCGAGCAGGGACACCCAGCTGGTAGCCTCGGGCAACAAGAGGTCTTCAGAAGAGATAGCAGTGGACCAGCCACCAAGTGGGCGTCCCCAGCACATAGCCCTCGACCAGGCCGAACCCTCAGGGGACGAGACGAACCAGGTAACCAATCCCAAAGGAGCGGTGTGCTGCAGCACCGGAGGGGATGTTCCACCGATAATGTGGGACTCAGACCCACGTCCGATCAGAACACTCCGGGTCCTGCGGTACAGACCAACTTACTACCGGACCCGCTGGACACCCAGAGGCAAAAGAAGAAAGAAAGAAGGCAGGAATTAACCTGGCCACCCAGAGGTGGGTGTCAGATGTACATAGATAGTACAATAAGAATTTAAGAATGTTTAGTGAGTAATTTAGAGTAGTGTAAGCTTATCTGTGTAATGATAAGTATATATGTGTTAGTTACTGGGGTAAGGAAAATAATCTACCTGTGCAGCTATTAAAGAGGCACAGGCTGGGTATTATACCTGGGAGTAAGAAGAATCTACTGGTATAACTATTAAGGGAAGCACCGGTGAGATAACAAGCAAAACGGCTGTGAGATAAAAGTTAGAAGCAGACATCAGTCCACAAGGAACTGAATAAGACAGCCAGTCGATTAAAGACTATACTATGTCTGAAAGGAAGAGAGCCCAAATTGGAACTCGGTCACCTTTGTCAAGCCAGAGAGCTTTCTCAAGGCTAAACAATCTGTTTTATGTGCCCCTACAGGAAAGAGAACAACATGAGAAGGGTCCTGTTCCTGCTCGCCCTGATAAGGATGAGCAGTGGCGACCGAGGAGATGTGGAAGAATCCCTCATTTATGGGTGTTCAGGAGAAAGAGCACTGATCGTAACCGCCGGGGGTTGAAGAACTCGCCGTTTACATCCACGAGGTAAGATGGCCAGGGTGGCTGGGATCTAATTCTACCCACTGCTCCAGTCAGGAAGGTTTTACCTACGGGAGGCCTCAGTTCCATGCTCCCAGATACGGATCATCGCTGCCTGAGGCAGTGTTACAGAGGGAAAATGTGTATGTTTGACTTGCAAAGGAAAGATTCCCCTGGGAAGATGGTGGTGGCTCAGAAAACTCAGCATGGGACCAGGAATCGGACTGGGAAAGACTCGGTAATGATACATACCGCACCATCACAGGGACACAGGGAGGAGTAAAAGTCTGTTGAGACAAATGGTGGGAATCCGAACAAGGAATTTACGTTTGCATGTGGGGATCAGAGAAGATTTGTTGTGCGGGCATATTGATCGCCTTCACCAGGCAATGGCAAGATGAAGGGGAAGGGATGGGGTGGGATTCTAGCCTACACGGGTGCGCGGTCCCACACTCCCCATTAACTCCCAATTAACGCCACCGAACTAAGAGCACACATTAAGAAACCCCTGCCCACAACCCCGCCAATACGCACAATGATAGAAAGGTGCCCTACCACCACCAAGGGACCAGGGAACGGATTAGTATTGGTATCGACCGAAAAGGTGTTATACCAGGGGGTACATTATGCAGTAAATGTAGACATAGTAGACCTATACACCCTAAATGCGAGGGACATCATAGGCTCGGGGAAACCTAGAAGGGGAATCATAAATGACATTTTCACTGCCTACAATACAGGATCCTCTGTAATAAATAGCCTAGATGACATAGCACTGCAAATACAGATAAACGGTTTAAAGAACCAATTGAGGAAAATCCTGAAACAAGAGAACACAGTAGTAGGTTCAGAACTACACGCGGACCAGGCTATGACTGTCCATTTAAAAGAAATAGTAGCTGAGCTGGAAAAACATGCACAGACAGTGAATGCACTCATACGGGAGGATAGAAATGCTTCGGACCTGGCTGCACAAAACGAGGAATGCGTATTGCATGGGGCATGATTGTTGGGCGAGGGCCACAACAACCTGGAGGATTTAAAACAAGGTTTAGTGCCCTCCTGGATCAGGAACAAGCACCTCGTAGACCTCCACCCGTACAGCAATTCACTAAGCCCATGCCAGCTCCGCCTAGCCTCTGAAGCCTACACTGTCCCAGTAGACTGTGGGAAATCTAACCACACCATTATGGGAATTGTACTAAGGATGCCGGTCATGGGTGGGACAGCCCGACCCGCACCGGTACACCGGGTAGAGAACATTGGAGTTATTCAGGGAGGTGCACACAGTTGTTTCGCAGCGGTCCCACTCTATGTCATAAAGTGGGAGCACGCTGTAACGGGTACTGACCTCTCCGGGTGCCGGAGCCGGGGCGCACACGTAATACTGTGTCCCAGTACTTGAGTGCTCATTCAAAGTCACAGTGTGGGTTTAAAGCTTCTGGTGCACAGCCTATTAACTGCACCATGGAGATAATGGCTCAAGACCAGGTCCCTCCACAGATAACATACATAGGGACTGGGAAATACTGTTCACCACCAGTGCGCCCCACTACCAACATGGACACTTCTGGTGTCCGGTAAGTGACAGAAACTTTTGCTTCAAACCTGAGGCATCAGTTTAAGTGGCCCAGGAACGATCGTCCCCATTCCTGAAACCTCCACTGTCCACCTCACTGTGAAGGAAAACATCACAAACCTGCAGGATTATGTTGTACATTTTGGCTATGCAATTCCCCCTCTACCCGAACATCTTACTGCTCTGCTAAAAGCTGTAATTATCTCATAAAAACACTTCTACTCTCTGGAACAAAAAAACAATTGCGATAGGGAAAAAGATTCTCGAGATCACAATTCCGCCTTGGTGGGACCTTTTCAGAAATATAGAAGTCCCAGTCTGGATCCGAATTGCTTCCCACACTTTAGTTATCTGTCAACTCGTGATTATTCTTTACTTGTGGTGTCTTACTTGCCGAGTGAGAAGCAGAGGCCGTCAGGTCTGTACACTCCTTGGCCAAACTTGGGAATCATGCAGGGAGGGGTGACACCATACTACCATGTTTAATTTGTGTTTGATTTTACCTGCTGCAAACCACAAAATATCGAGTGTTGTAAGAGTGTTACTTAAAATGTGGTGGACTATGTAACTTTATTTTTACTGAACTTAAAGTTATGTTTGACTGTATACCAATATTTTACTGTGAAAACCGAGTAAAGGAGGGGCATTGTACCCCCTCTATGCTGTAACCAAATTGTAGTGATTGTATTCGCCTGTGAATTGCATTGCATTTTAAAAGGGGATGCACGTTAATGTTTAGCTAGTATAAATGCAGGGAAGGTTGAATCTCGGGATCAGAAATTTTGCTTACCTTGCTTGACACTCAAGAGTGTAGAGTGTCACAGGGAGGACTGAAGGGTCAAAATTCACAAGAATCCCCCCCACCCCCTCACCCCTCACCCCCAGTGTTTGGGCTCATTGGAAAGGAAATTTAATTTACGACTATCTACCGGAAAGGAAAGTTTGAAATCCTAAAGTGCTTATGGAAGAAACTACAAACTTTAAGCAAATTTTGGGCTTTTACAAGACAAATTCAAGTCTGTGGGCGGGCCTAAGGAACTAAAGAAGCCCACTTGATTATTGGAACTGTCTGGGTATTGAGACTAAGGTAAATTGTCTGGAGAAATAGATACTCGAAAACCCTTCTGCACAACAGGCATTAACAGTACAACAATAACTCAGAGATGACCAGCCATCGAACTGAACTGAGAAAAGCCATCTTCAACATGAATAAGAACAAAGGGCCCACTACAGCCTGTATTCAAAAACCAAGCACAAAATGACATTGCGATTACCAAGCTTATATTTCCATCAGGAAACAGATTTAGAAGAGCAACCCACCCAAGACATATTAACTTTTAATGAGCCTGCCAAAATATTACAAAGAAATGTCAAGCCCGCCAAATTTAAACAAATAATTCTGGACTGATATGGCATGCAGATTAGGACAACTCAAACCATATAACTGGCCCCCTGTTTTAACAGAGTGTATGCCATACTACGCCTAGTACCATACTACACTTATGTCATCAAGAATGGAGAGAAACCAACGCGACAGTTGTAACCTAACTTCTCCAGCCTCGAAGTCCTGAAGGAAGGAAGAACATCACCAGCGTGGCAGCAACCGACCACAGCCAATGAGGTACCAATGAAAAACCACCGTGATCGACCAAACTCGAAACAAATCTCCAACAGAAAGAAACCGAAGAATCGAAAGTTTCCACTCTACAATCTAATTCCTGACTACCAACAGGTGAAAACATTACCTAAAGAGACTTTTAACCTATTTCCAACGAAGGAAACCGGGTACTTATGCCATAGATCCAAAAAGCGCCTTACCGCATCAGCGGTCTCAACCCAACTGAAGATTGCGCAGTAAGAAGTCTTCTCCGACTTTCGGGGTACAGCAAACAGAACCTACAGAATTCAACGAACCCCGAAATCGCGAACTACCACGAACTGACCAGAAAGGATTGGTAAGCATGGTCCCTGTCTGCCCTGGAGTCTAACCTAGCTAGGATTAGGTATTGGGAGGTGGGAGGTGTAATTTTACTGTAACTCCTTTTGAATGTGTAATGTATTGTTCTTTATTAGATGATTATAAGTTTGACATTGCATTTTCTTGTCTGTAATAAAATCAAAGTTCTTTTGCATCAAACCAGTTGTCCTTTGCACTTTATCACCCACCCCAAATAAATCCAGAGTCTAGAACCCAAGGGAGTAGGAGCGATTCGAACCGCTCAAGTAGGTCAGAGGTGAACCTGACCTTCAGGACCATCCCTTACACATCGTACACATTGAAGCCCAACTTTTTCAATCAATGTCATTTCACAGCTGGCAGCAACCCATTTAAGAGACCAGCAAACAGAAAATCGAGGGTAAGTGTCAGTAAGTTATTCAACTGTGGCAGCATCACAGTTGACCATGATCTTGTCCTTACCCAATGTTCACATATTCACACTTTTCACTTGGAACCATTACATAGTAACTCGAAGCAGGATCCTTAGTTGATTTTTCCATCTTAACTCAAGAGGCTGAGACCATTTCTGTCCACCCTAATACCACTCCAGTCGCACTCGTCTAACTCAACAAAGATCAGGGATTGAACACAAGATCTTTTTGACCAATTCAGTTCAGTAACACATGAAGCAGTGAATGTACTCACTGAGCCTTCAGGCTGATCACAAACTACATATGATTAATTGCTAATTCACTACTGGCCATATTGCAGTATTCCTGACTTCACCGCCGATGCTAATTTATAAATAACATCGCTTTAAAATGTGAAGAAGAAATTTAGGACTCAACCTTCTTTTACAAATGAAGGAAAATGGGTTAGAGATTGACGACCAAACATTGTGTGTGTCAGCCGTGGCTCTATTGGTAGCACTCTACGTGACAACTGTGACTGCACTTCAAAAAAAACCGTCATTGGTTGTACAGTGCTTTGGGTTGTCCCGAGGTAGTGAAAGGCACTATATAAATGCAAGTCTTTCTTTTTTTCTCTCCCTCAAAGTCAGAAGGTTGTGGGTTCACAGTCTCCCTCCAGAGACTTGAGTACAAAAATCTAGCTGACATTCCAGTGCAGTGCTGAGGGAGTGCTGCACCATTGGAGGTGCCGTCTTTCAGATGAGACATTAAACTGAGGCCCTATCTGCCCTCTCGAGTTATCCCTGGTGTCCTGTCCAATATTTATCCCTCAATCAACATCATTAATAACAGATTATCTGGTCATTATCACATTGTTGTTTGTGTGAGCTTGTTGTGTACAATTTGGCTGCTGCATTTCCTATATTACACCCTGGGCCTGGTTATTCGCAGGTTGGGGCCATAAAAGGAGTGGAGGTACGGCGGTCTGGGAGAAGCGTGGAGACCCCGACCTGCGAGTAACCACCAGCTGCATCACCCATCACCCACACTGACCCTCTCAATGTCCCTGTCTCTGTCCCCATCACCCTCTCTGACCCTCTCACTGACCCAATCACCCTCTCTGGCCCTCTCACTGTCCCTGTCTCTGCCCCATTGCCATGTATTTAACCTTCTTGCAATGACATAATCATGTAACTGTAACTCATGTACACTGTACCTGTACCCTAGAAATGCACACTCTGACCACAGGGGGTGAACTTGTGGGAGACACTCCTCACCTGGGTTTCCAGGTATAAAAGGGAGGTCCCACCCAGGGTCAGCACTCCTTGGTCCTGGCAATAAAGGTGAAGGTCACAGAGTGACCGTGTCTGATATATCTATGCCTTGTGGGAGTTTGTAGTAAGGTGCAGGGACACTACATTTGGCGACGAGAAACGGGAATCACTGAACCACGAGGATGGCCACCGGTGGCACAGAGGAATGTTACTGTGTGGGTGAGGACTAGGACAACTTCATGGAAAGACTCCATCAGAGCTTTGTCAAAAAGGACTGGCTGGGAGAGACAGCGGCTGACAAGCGGAGGGCGCATCTACTGACCAGCTGCGGACCACAGACGTATGCGCTGATGAAGACCTGCTCGCACCCCAAAAGCCGGCGGACAAGTCCTTTGAAGAGCTCAGCCAGCTGATCAGTGAGCATCTCAAGCCGACGAGTAGCGTACACATGGCCCGGCACCGGTTCTACTCTCACCGGCGTCGGGAGGGTCAAAAAGTCTCGGACTTCGTGGCGGAACTGCGGCGCTTGGCCAGTCTCTGTAACTTCTCCGATGCCTGCAGGGGGGAGATGTTAAGGGACTTTTTCAATGAGGGGATTAATCATGCCAGCATTTTCAGGAAGCTCATGAAGACTAAGGACTTGACTTTAGAAGGGACGGCATTGATAGCTCAGACCTTTATGGCAGGGGAAGAGGAGACCAAGCTAATTTACGCACGTAGCCCCGGTCCAAACGTGGCAACGGACCAGGGAGTTAACATGGTGAACGCGGCTTGGGACCCCGCAGGCCGGCAAGGGCATTTCGAAACCGCCCAGGCAGCAACAGGCTCAAGGGTGGGCCCACAACAAGGAAAATGGAAAGGGGATCAGCAATTCACGCCATCTCGAGGAACAATGCGTCCCATGATGGGACCATTAACACCCACCATCAGAGTGCTTAGAAACAGCCAAATGGGCAATCAGAGAGGAATGCCTGGTAATAGTCCTTTTGTTAACAGCAATCTCAATCTCAGCTTATGCTGGAGGTGCGGGGGTAGACAAACTACGAAAAGCTGCAGGTTCCAGCAATATACCTGTAGGATTTGTAATGTCAGTGGACACTTGGCCAGGATGTGCAAAAAGGCAGTCGCGAGGCTAATCTGCGAGATAGAGGAACCAGACGAGGGGTCTGCAATGCAGGATGAGGCCTGGGGTAAAGCCATAGATGCTGAAGTTCAGCGGGTTCATGTGGCTGACGTCCACAGCTCATACACTAAAATGCCACCCATGATGATGAAAGTCTTACTGAAGGGCATCCCCGATGCACATGGAGCTGGATACGGGAGCTAGCCAGTCACTCATGAGCGCCCAACAATTTGAGAGACTTTGGCCAAAAAGAGCTAGCAGGCCCAAACTGGAACGCATTGAGACACAGCTACGGACGTACACCAAAGAGATCATCCCAGTGCTGGGCAGTGCAAACTTGGTGGTAACACATAATGGATCACAGAACCGGCTGCCACTCTGGATCGTCCCGGGAAATGGCCCCGCGCTCTTGGGAGGAGTTGGCTAGCCGAGATGAATTGGAAATGGGGGGATGTGCATGCCATTTCATCCGTGGAGTGCAGTTCATGCTCACAGGTCCTGCAAAAATTCAGGTCACTGTTTCAACCTGGTGTCGGAACGTTCAAGGGCACTAAAGTAGTGATACGCATCACTCCGGATGCCAGACCAGTGCACCACAAAGCCAGAGTGGTGCCGTATGTGATGCGTGAAAAAATTGAATGTGAACTGAACAGGCTGCTCAGAGTGGGCATAATTTCGGCCGTTGAATTCAATGACTGGGCAAGTTCCATCGTTCCCGTCCTCAAAGCAGATGGCTCGGTTAGGATTTGTGGTGACTGCAAAGCCACCATCAACCGAGTATCGCTGCAAGACCAATATCCGCTTCCGAGAGCGGAGAACCTTTTTGCCACGCTGGCAGGTGGCAAGCTGTTCACGAAGTTGGACCTCACTTCGGCCTACATGACTCAGGATCTGGCTGAAGAATCCAAGCTTCTGACCACCATCACGATGCACAAGGGAATATTTGTCAACAACAGGTGTCCGTTTGGCATTCGTTCGACAGCTACCATCTTTGAAAGAAACATGGAAAGCTTGCTCAAATCCATTCCTTGAACGATTGTATTCCAAGACGACATTCTCATAATGGGTCGAGACACCGATGAACACCTCCACAACCTGGAGGAGGTGCTACGCCAGTTGGATCGGGTAGGCTTGCGGCTGAAAAAGGCCAAGTGTGTGTTTTTGGCCCCAGAGGTCGAGTTTTTTGGCAGGAGGGTTGCCGCAGATGGGATCCGGCCCACCGAATCAAAAACAGAGGCGATCCGCCAGGTGCCTAGACCCGGCAACACGTCGGAGTTGCGATCATTCCTGGGAATTTTGAACTATTTTGGGAACTTTCTGCCGAACTTAAGCACATTGTTGGAGCCGTTACACATGCTCCTGCGTAAAGGTTGTGAATGGTTTTGGGGGGACTGTCAAGAACGGGCTTTCAATAAGGCGAGGAACCTGCTGTGTTCCAACAAACTGTTGACTTTGTATGACCCCTGTAAAAAACTGGTCTTAACATGCGATGCGTCATCTTACGGGTTTGGGTGTGTTTTGCAGCAGGGTAACGATGACAGCCGACTCCAACCGGTGGCTTATGCCTCCAGGTCGCTCTCCCAGGCAGAGCGTGGATACGGTATGGTCGAGAAGGAAGCACTCACGTGTGTTTACGGTGTGAAAAAGATGCACCAGTACCTTTTTGGTAGACAGTTCGAGCTAGAGATGGACCACAAGCCGTTAACATCCTTGTTGTCCGACCAGCTCGCATACAGCGCTAGGCCCTCACGCTGGCTGCGTATGCCTACACCATACGGCACCGGCCAGGCACCGAAAATTGCGCTAACGCGCTCAGCAGGCTCCCACTGGCTCCACCGAGGGGGCATCAGAGCAGAGCGCCGAGATGGTCATAGCATTTGAGATTTTTGACACTGCGAGCTCCCCCATCACAGTTCGCTAGATCAAACTCTGGACCAACAGGGACCCCCTCCTATCCATGATAAAGAAATGTGTCCTGACTGGGGATTGGGCGCCCGCACACAGGACGTGCCCGAGGAAGTCAGACCGTTTCAGAGACGGATGGATGAGCTCTCTATCCAAGCCGACTGCCTGTTATGGGGCAGCCGGGTAGTCATGCCCCAGAAAGGAAGGGAAGCATTCATCGGGGAACTCCACAGCGAGCACTCTGGCATCGTGTTAATGAAGGCCATTGCCCGGTCACATGTATGGTGGCCGGCGATTGACTCAGACCTGGAACACTGGGTTTGCAGGTTCACGACGTGTGCCCAGCTGGGCAATGCCCCCAGGGAGGCTCCACTCAGCCCGTGGCCTTGGCCCACCAGACCATGATCACGTATTCACGTAGACTATGCCGGCCCGTTCATGGGGAAAATGTTCCTGATCGTTGTCGATGCATACTCGAAGTGGATCGATTGCATCATATTGAACTCGTGCACGACATCCAAGAACCGTGTAGAATCTGCGTAGGGTTTTCGCGACCTATGGCTTGCCGGACATCCTGGTCAGTGACAATGGCCCGTGTTTCTCCAGCCATGAATTCCAAGAGTTTATGTCGGGCAATGGTATCAAGCACATCTGGACAGCGCTGTTCAAGCCGGCTTCCAATGGCCAGGTGGAACAGGTGGTCCAAGTCATAAAACAGGGCATGCTACGCATCCAAGGACCCTCCCTTCAGTACCGCCTATTGCGCCTCCTGCTGCCTACAGGTCCCACCCGCACTTGCTCACGGGAGTCCCGCCAGTGGAACTCCTCATGAAATGCACGCTCAAGACGTGGCTGTCCCTCATTCACCCAGCCCTGGCACACATTGTTGAGGGCAAGCGCAAGTCCCAAACCGAGCTCCATGATCGAGGCTCAAGGGGGAGGTGTATAGAAATAGATGACCCGGTATTTGTTCTTAACCATGCTTTGGGACCCAAGTGGCTTGAGGGTAATTGGCAAAGAAGGAAATAGAGTCATGGTGGTCCGACTAAACAATGGGCAGATATGCCGCAAACACTTGGACCAAGTAAAGATTCAGCATCGACACGGAGGAAACTGAAGAAAAGCATGAGATGGCACCCACACCACTGCCAGCGGATGAACAACAAAGACAGTCCTCAGCATGCACAGTCCCTGCGGCCAGCCCGGACAGGCCGGAATCACCTCAAGTGACAGAGACACGTGCCGAGGCTCAGCCACCAGAGCCACAACTGCGGCGCTCCACGAGAGAATGTCGACCACCTGACAGACTTAACCTCTGAAACAAAAAGACCTTAGGGGGGAGGTGATGTCATGTATTTAACCATCTTGCAAAGACAGTCATGTAACTGTAACTCATGCACACTGTCCCTGTACCCTAGAAATGCACACCCTGACCACAGGGGGTGAACTTGCGAGAGACACTCCTCACCTGGGTTTCCAGGTATAAAAGGGGAGGTCCCACCCAGTGTCAGCACTCCTTGGTCCTGGGAATAAAGGTGAAGGTCACAGGGTGACCGTGTCTGATATATCTATGCCTCGTGTGAGTTTGTAGTAAGGTGCAGGGAACTACACCCATCACCCTCTCTGTCCCTCTGACTGTCCCCATCACCCTTTCTGACACTCTCACTGTCCCCATCACCCTCTCTGATCCTCTCACTGTCCTTGTCTCTGTCCCTATCATCCTCTCTATCCCTCTCTCTCTCCCCATCACCTTCTCTAACCCTCTCACTGTCCTTGTCTCTGTCCCATCACCCTCTCTGTCCCTCTCACTGTCCCCATCGCCCTCTCTGACCCTCTCACTGCCCCCATCACCCTCTCTGACCCTCTCACTGTCCTTGTCTCTGTCCCCATCACCTTCTCTGACCCTCTTACTGTCCCCATCACCCTCTCCGACCCTCTCACTGTCCCTGTCTCGGTCCCCATCACCCTATCTGGCCCTCTCACTCTCTGCCTCTCACTGTCCCTGTCTCTGTCCCCATCACCCTCTCTGACCCTCTCTCTGTCTCCATCACCCCTCTGACTCTCTCATTCTCTGCCTCTCTCTGTCCCCATCACCCTCTCTGACCCTCTCATTCTCTGTCTCTCTATGGCTCACTGCTCCTCTCGCTCTCTCTGTTCCTCTGTCTGTCTCTGTTCCCATCATCCTCTCTGTCTCCATCGTCCTCTCTGTCTCTCTCACGCTCCACCTCACTGTCCTTGTCTCTGTCTGTCTGGATCTTGCTTTCTCTGTCCCCCTCACTGTTTCTCTCATTCTTTCCTTCTCTTCACAACCGATTTCTCAGGCATTATTTGATTTCCCCATATGCTTCGATAGTTTGTCATCTTTCCAAATGATAAAATGAATTGGTTTGCTTGAGTAGTTAACAGCTTAGATCCTGATACCCAGAACAGCACCATCTGGTGTACAGGCTGAGAAATTACCTGCACTGAACATTATACAGCAGCAGGCATCGTGGAGCTGGGAAAAACGAAGGCAGTGAAATTCGGTTACCTACCGCTCTCTGGAAGGCCGTTTCTTGAACAAAAATGGCAGCCACCTCTCTTCCGCCCAACTCTGATACGGGACTCAGCGGCAGTCATGTTGGTGAGGGCCATAGCGTTGCCCTAGAAATGAAAAATAGCAGAGTGTGACATCAGTCATCGTATAATGCTGACTTGGCCCATCGCTCCACAAACTTGGATTTTTGCGCTGACTTTAACGCTGGGTCCTCAGCTCGCTCTGTAAAGCGAGTGCAGCAGACCTGGAGTCTACATGGAGTGAGCCAGGCTTCTGACAAGGTCCCACATGACAGACTGGTCACAAAAGGAAAAGCTCATGGGATCCAAGGGAAAGTGGCAAATTGCATCCAAAATTGACTCAGTGGCAGGAAGCTAAGGGTATTGGTTGACAGGCTTTTTGTGACGAGAAGGGTGATTGCAGTGGGGTTCCACAGGGCTCAGTACTCGGTCCCCTGCTTTTTGTGGTATATATCAATGATTTAGATTTAAATATAGGGTCATGATTAAGAAGTTTGCGCAAATAGGCCATGTGGTTGATAATGAAGACGAAAGCTGCAGACTACAGGAAGGTATCAATGAACTGGTCAGGTGGGCAGAACAATGGCAAATGGAATTCAATCTGGAGAAGTGTGAAATAATGCATTTGGGGAGGGCCAACAGGGCAAGGGAATACACATTAAATGGTAGAACAATGAGAAGTGTGGAGGAACAAAGCGACCTTGGAGTGCATGTCCACAGATCCCTGAAGGTAGGACAGGTAGACAAGGTGGTTCAGAAGGCATAAAGAATACTTGCCTTTATTAGCCAAGGCATAGAATACAAGAGTAGGGAGGTTATGCTTGAACTGTATTAAACATTAGTTAGGCCACATCTAGAGTATTGCGTGCAGTTTTGGTCACCTCATTACAGAAAAGATGTGATTGCACTCGAGAGGGGAGAGGAGATTTACGAGGATGTTGCCTGGAATGGAGAATTTTAACTATGAGGAAAGGCTGGAGTTGTTTTCTTTGGAACAGAGGAGCCTGAGAGAGAACTAATTAAGGTGTATAAAATTATGGTGGGCCTAGATAGAGTGGATAGGAAAGACCTATTTCTCTTAGCAGAGGGGTCAATAACCAGGGGGCATAGATTTAAAATAATTAGTAGAAGGAATAGAGGGGAGTTGAGGAGAACGTTTTTCACCCAGATGGTAGTGGGGGTCTGGAACTCACTGCCTGAAAGGGTGGTAGAGGCAGAAACCCTCACCACATTTAAAAAGTACTTAGATATGCACTTGAAGTGCAATTACCGATAAGGCTATGGACCAAGACCTGTGAAGTGGGATTACACTGGATAGCAGCACAGACATGATGGGCTGAAAGGCCTCCTTCTATCCTTTAAATTTCTATGATTCCATGACCTATAGAGACACTGTCGGCATTACTTAAAGGGACACACACATCATTCAGGTAAGTTTGCATTTCAGCTTATGGACTGCATTATTTATATTTTATTTAAGTAATAGCTTGGTGCAATACATGTTTTTTTAAATTCATTCCTGGGATGTTAGTATCGCTGGCAAAGCCAGAATATATTGCCCATCCCTAATTGTCCTTGAGAAGGTGGTGGTGAGCCGCCTTCTTGAACCACTGCAGTCCATCCATATAGTGAAGTACTTCCTTAGTGCTGTTAGGGAGGGAGTTCCAGGATTTTGACCCATCGATGATGAAGGAACGGCGATATATTTCCAAGTCAGGATAGTGTGTAACTTGGAGGGAAACTTGCAGGTGATGGTGGTCCCAAGTGACTGCTGCCCTTGTCCTTCTAGGTGCTAGAGGTCACGGGATTAGGAGGTGCTGCAGAAGAGGCTTTAGCGAGTTGCTGCAGTGCATCTTGTAGATGGTACACACTGCAGCCACGGTACATCGGTAATGGAGGGAGTGAATGTTTAGGTGGTGGATGGGGTGCCAAGCAAGCGGGTTGCTTTGTCCAAGATGGTATCAAGCTTCTTGAGTGTTGTTGGAGCTGCACTTATCCAAGCAAGTGGAGAGGATTCCATCACACTCCTGCCTTGTAGATGGTAGAAAGGCTTTGGGGAGTCAGGAGGTTAGACGCTTGCTGCAGAATACCCAGCTTCTGACCTGCTCTTATGGCCACATTATTTATGTGGCTGCTCCAGTTAAGATTCTGGTCAATGATGACAACAAGGCTGTTGATGGCAGGGAATTTGGCGATGGTAATGGTGTTGAAAGTCAAGGGTTGGTGGCTAGACTCTCGCTTGTTAGAGATAGGCATTGCCTGGCACTTGTGTGGCACGAATGTTACTTGTTACTTATCAGCCCAAGCCTGAATAGCGTCCAGGTGTTGCTGCAGGTGGGCATGGACTGCTTCATTATCTGAGGAGTTGTGAATGAAACTGAACACGGTGCAATCATTAGCAAACATCACCACTTCTGATGAAGATTGCAGAGGCTGGATCCATTCATACCTGTGTTTTTTCTATTGACAAGAAAAACATCGAGGCCAGAATTTTCCAGGGTGTCAGCACGCAGGATCGGTGGCGGGTTGGGAACCCACTATCAACCGGCCGCATTAGAACATAGAAACATAGAAAATAAGCCCTTCGAGCCTGCACCGCCATTCAATGAGTTCATGGCTGAACATGCAACTTCAGTACCCCATTCCTGCTTTCTCGCCACACCCCTTGATCCCCCTAGTAGTAAGGACTTCATCGAACTCCTTTTTGAATATATTTAGTGAATTGGCCTCAACAACTTTCTGTGGTAGAGAATTCCACATGTTCACCACTCTCTGAGTGAAGAAGTTTCTCCTCATCTCGGTCCTAAATGGCTTACCCCTTATCCTTGTGACCCCTGGTTCTGGACTTCCCCAACATTAATAAGAACATAAGAACATAAGAATTAGGAACAGGAGTAGGCCATCTGGCCCCTCGAGCATGCTCCGCCACCCAACAAGATCATGGCTGATCTGGCCGTGGACTCAGCTCCACTTACCCGCCTACTCCCCGTAACCCTTAATTCCCTTATTAGTTAAAAATCTATCTATCTGTGACTTGAATACATTCAATGAGCTAGCCTCAACTGTTTCCTTGGGCAGAGAATTCCACAGATTCACAACCCTCTGGGAGAAGAAATTCCTTCTCAACTCGATTTTAAATTGGCTCCTCCGTATTTTGAGGCTGTGCCCCCTAGTTCTAGTCTCCCCGACCAGTGGAAACAACCTCTCTGCCTCAATCCTGTCGATCCCCTTCATTATTTTAAATGTTTCTATAAGATCACCCCTCATCCTTCTGAACTCCAACGAGTAAAGACCCAGTCTACTCAATCTATTATCATAAGGTAACCCCTTCATCTCCGGAATCAGCCTAGTGAATCATCTCTGTACCCCTTCCAAAGGTAGTATATTCTCCCTTAAGTAAGGTGACCAAAACTGCAAGCAGTGCTCCAGGTGCGGCCTCACCAATACCCTGTACAGTTGCAGAAGGACCTCCCTGCTTTTGTACACCATCCCTCTCGCAATGAAGGCCAACATTCCATTCGCCTTCCTGATTACCTGCTGCACCTGTAAACTAACTTTTTGGAATTCATGCACAAGGACCCCCAGGTCCCTCTGCACTGTAGCATGTTCTAATTTCTCCCCATTCAAATAATATTATCTTTACTGTTTTTTTTCCCAAGGTGGATGACCTCACATTTTCCGACATTGTATTCCATCTGCCAAACCTTAGCCTATTCGCTTAACCTATCTAAATCTCTTTGCAGCCTCTCTGTGTCCGCTACACAACCCGCTTTCCCACTAATCTTTGTGTCATCTGCAAATGTTGTTACACTACACACTGTCCCCTCTTCCAGGTCATCTATGTATATTGTAAACAGTTGTGGTCCCAGCACCGATCCCTGTGGCACACCACTAACCACCGATTTCCAACCCGAAAAGGACCCATTTTTCCCGACTCTCTGCTTTCTGTTAGCCAGCCAATTCTCTATCCATGCTAATACATTTCCTCTGAATCCGCGTACCTTTATCTTCTGCAGTAACCTTTTGTGTGGCATCTTATCGAATGCCTTTTGGAAATCTAAATACACCACATCCATCGGTACATCTCTATTCACCATGCACGTTATATCCTCAAAGAATTCCAGTAAATTAGTTACTCATGATTTCCCCTTCATGAATCCATGTTGCGTCTGCTTGATTGCACTATTCCTGTCTAGATGTCTCGCTATTTCTTCCTTCATGATAGCTTCAAGCATTTTCCCCACTACAGATGTTAAACTAACCGGCCTATAATTACCTGCCTTTTGTCTGCCCTCTTTTTTAAACAGAGGCGTTACATTAGCTGATTTCCAATCTGATGGCACCTCCCCAGAGTCCAGAGAATTTTGGTAGATTATAACGAATGCATCTGCTATAACTTCCGCCATCTCTTTTAATATCCTGGGATGCATTTCATCAGAACCAGGGGACTTGTCTACCTTGAGTCCCATTAGCCTGTCCAGCACTACCCCTCTAGTGATAGTGATTGTCTCAAGGTCCTCCCTTCCCACATTCCCGTGACCAGCAATTTTTGGCATGGTTTTTGTGTCTTCCACTGTGAAAACCGAAGCAAAATAATTGTTTAAGGTCTCAGCCATTTCCACATTTCCCATTATTAAATCCTCTTTCTCATCTTCGAAGGGACCAACATTTACTTTAGTCACTCTTTTCCATTTTATATATCGGTAAAAGCTATTACTATCTGTTTTTATGTTTTGCGCAAGTTTACATTCATAATCTTTCTTCCCCTTCTTTATTGCTTTCTTAGTCATTCTTTGTTGTCGTTTAAAATTTTCCCAATCTTCTAGTTTCCCACTAACCTTGGCCACCTTATACGCATTGTTTTTTAATTTGATACTCTCCGTTATTTCCTTGGTTATCCACGGCTGGTTATCCCTTCTGTTACCGCCCTTCTTTTTCACTGGAATATATTTTTGTTGAGCACTATGAAAGAGCTCCTTAAAAGTCCTCCACTGTTCCTCAATTGTGCCACCCTTTAGTCTGTGTTCCCAGTCTACTTTAGCCAACTCTGCCCTCATCCCACTGTAGTCCCCTTTGTTTAAGCATAGTATGCTCGTTTGAGACACTACTTCCTCACCCTCAATCTGTATTACAAATTCAACCATACTGTGGTCACTCATTCCGAGAGGATCTTTTACTAGGAGATTGTTTATTATTCCTATCTCATTATACAGGACCAGATCTAAGATAGCTTGCTCCCTTGTAGGTTCTATAACATACTATTCTAAGAAACAATCCCGTATTCATTCTATGAATTCCTCCTCAAGGCTACCCTGTGCGATTTGATTTGACCAATCGATATGTCCGTTAAAATCCCCCATTACTGCAATGCACCTTTCCCAATGTCGGGTCTGTCAACACTGACAGACCCAACAGGCAGCGGAGGGGGACCAAATTAAACTCATTATAATGTATACCAGTGCCTTAACAGGCTTTTTAAAATCTTATTTTCTAAACTTTAACTTCATGGCCACGGGAACCACACTGTTTGGTGACCATGTCTGTCAACCTGAGGCGGGAGTTCAGTGGCCATTGATCCAGCTGCTTAATTAACAGCTTCAAATGTACAGGAAAAGCTCCCATCTGACAGAGATCACTTTCCTCAGCCACAAGCTGCTCCTCACTGCATTTCCACAACAGATTCAGCTTGCTGCAAGTCTTTCCACATGTCTCCATCCAATCTCACCTCATTACCTCTCTCACCATTGACAGATCGCTTCTGTCATTTATACTTCACCTGCCATCTATTCCATCAGTATTGGTGCCATTTATACTATCGCACCTTGGTCCTCAGAATCGGACCACGATGAGTTCTAAAACCAGCACCACCAGGCACACCAGCAACACCAACCATCTTCGCAATCACCTGATGCTGCACAGGACAGAGGGCATCAGCACCCAACCACATTGCTGCCCAGGAGGCCAGGGATGGCCTCATCATGGCCATATTTACTTAACTTTACACTGTACACCCTGGCTGCCATGTGATGCGCCAGACCGACACCATCCCACACCAACACCATAAAGCATCCCTACAATGATCAAGCCATTCCTTTCACACTCATCACCATTGCAGGGGATACCGTTAATTCTCACCATTCACTGCAACACACTAAGCCTTCTCCCCAAGTCCCCCTCTGCCCTGAGCACCCCAGGCCCCCTTACCCCCGGACCCTCTCCCCTTCCCCCCAGACTCCCTTCCCCTCCCGGGGCTCCTTATCCACAGGGGCCCCTTCCCCTCCCCCTGACTTAATCAGCGGTTCAAACAATGACCCCAGCTGGACCCTCCCTCACTCCCATCGATCAGGAGCATGGTAACAACTCTCCCTTCTCACTGGATCAGCCTCCACAGATGCCCAACCCTTCTGTGAGGTTCAGGATGCCAGGACCTCCCTTTCCCCTTCCCCGCTACATCACAGGCCCTGTAAGGGGCAGCAGGAGGCTCTGCCCTTTACATGACCTATCAGGACCTCCCAGTGCAGGCTCTAACCTGTTGTATCTGGTTTCCAGCCTCATTTGCTTCCCTGCTGCCACATTCCCACTGAAGCCTTTGGCCTGGTTCTCTGGCGGTCTCAGGCCCTGGTGTGTGTAACTCATTTGGAGGTGTATGTGTAATCTATAGATGGGAGAAAAATTCATTGGCAGTATTTGAATTGGAAGTTTAGAAACAATTGGAGTTAAATCTCAAATGCTGTCTTCCCTGATGAGAAAGTTTTATTTAAAGCTAATAATTACAGCTTTACTAATGATTTCTGCTGATTTAACGGATTTTTAATTCCTAAGTAAGTATTGAAGGTACAAAGACTTGGGGGGAAAAGTTTCTATCGGGAAAGGTGTTTTGTATGTAAATCTGTAATTACCAGGTCTAACCACCAGAGGGCTTATCTGCTGGCGTCCCAAGGGATCCCACAATCCCTTGGGAGCACCTGTATATAAGGAGGCCTCATAGGCTGGAGAAGCACTCTGAGATCTGTAAGAAAGGACTATGGTCACACCTACTTTGAGCATTCAGCATCTAGTCTGACTCTCTATCCAAGACATAACAACTGGTGACGAGATACAGATAACGAACCCCAACAATGCAGAGAACTGTGGGCATCCTGGAGAAATTTTCGGAGGGAGATGATTGGGAAACCGTCATGGATCGACTAGACCAATACTTTGCGGCCAACGAGCTAGAAGGAGAAGCGAACGCTGCCAAACGAAGGGCGATCCTCCTCACCATTTTCGGGGCATCAACGTATGGCCTCATGAAACATAGAAACATAGAAAATAGGTACAGGAGTAGGCCATTCGGCCCCTCAAGCCTGCACCATCATTCAATAACATCATGGTTGAACGTTCACCTCAGTACCCCTTTCCTGCTTTCTCTCCATACCCCTTGATCCCTTTAGCCATAAGGGCCATATCTAACTTTCCCTTGAATATATCCAATGAGCTGGCATCAACAACTCTCTGCAGTAGGGAATTCCACAGGTTATCAACTCTCTGAGTGAAGACGTTTCTCCTCATCTCAGTCCTAAATGGCTTACCCCTTATCCTTACACTATGTCCCCTGGTTCTGGACTTCCCCAACATCGGGAACATTCTTCCTGCATCTAATCTGTCCAGTTCCGTCAGAATTTTATATGTTTCTATGAGATCCCCTCTCATCCTTCTCAACTCTGGTGAATACAGTCGATCCAGTCTCTCCTCATATGTCAGTCCTGCCATCCCGGGAATCAGTCTGCTGAATTTTCGCCGACATTCCCTCAATAAAAAAAACGTCCTTCCTCAGATTAGGAGACCAAAACTGAACACAATATTCCAGGTGAGGCCTCACCAAGGCCCTGTACAGTAAGACCTCCCTGCTCCTATACTCAAGTCCCCAACTATGAAGGCCAACATACCATTTGCCTTCTGCACCGCCTGCTGTACCTGCATGCCAACTTTCAATGACTGATATACCATGACACCCAGGTCTCCCTGCACCTCCCCTTTTCCTAATCTGCCGCTATTCAGATAATATTCTGCCTTCGTGTTTTTGCCACCAAAGTGGATAACCTCACATTCATCCACATTATACTGCATCTGCCATGTGTTTGCCCACTCACCGAACCTGTCCAAGTCACCCTGCAGCCTCTTAGCGTCCTCCTCACAGCACCACCCAGCTTAGTGTCATCTCGAACTTGGAGATATTATGCTCAGTTCCTTCATCTAAATTATTAATGTATATTGTAAATAGCTGGGGTCCCAGCACTGAGCCCTGCGGCACCCCACTAGTCACTGCCTGCCATTCTGAAAAGGACCCATTTATCCCGACTCTATGCTTCCTGTTTGCCAACCAGTTCTCTATCCACATCAGTACATTACCCCCAATACCATGTGCTTTAATTTTGCACACCAATCTCTTGTGTGGGACCTTGTCAAAAGCCTTTTGAAAGTCCAAATACACCACATCCACTGGTTCTCCCTTGTCCACTCTACCAGTTACATCCTCAAAATATTCTAGAAGATTAGTCAAGAATGATTTCCCTTTCATAAATCCATGCTGACTTGAACCAATCCTGTCACTGCTTTCCAAATACGCTGCTATTTTATCTTTAATAATTGATTCCAACATTTTCCCCACTACTGATATCAGGCTAACCAGTCTATAATTCCCCATTTTCTCTCTCCCTCCTTTTTTAAAAAGTGGTCTGAAATTAGCTACCCTCTAGTCCATCAGAACTGATCCAGAGTCGATAGACTGTTGGAAAATGATCACCAATGCATCCACTATTTCTAGGGCCACTTCCTTAAGTATTCTGGGATGCAGTCTATCAGGCCCCGAGGATTTATCGGCCTTCAATCCCACCAATTTCCCAAACACAATTTCCCGCCTAATAAGGATTTCCTTCAGTTCCTCCTTCTCACTAGACCCTCGGTCCCCTAGTATTTCCGGAAGGTTATTTGTGTCTTCCTTTGTGAAGATAGAACCAAAGTATTTGTTCAACTGGTCTTCCATTTCTTTGTTCTCCATTATAAATTCACCTGAATCTGACTGCAAGGGACCTACGTTTGTCTTCACTAATCTTTTTCTCTTCACATAGCTATAGAAGCTTTTGCACTCAGTTTTTATGTTCCCAGCAAGCTTCCTCTCATATTCTATTTTCCCCCTCCTAATTAAACCCTTTGTCCTTCTCCGCTGAATTATAAAATTCTCCCAGTCCTCAGGTTTGCTGCTTTTTCTGGCCAATTTATATGCCTCTTCCTTGGATTTAAAACTATCCTTAATTTCCCTTGTTAGCCACGGTTGAGCCACCTTCCCCATTTTATTTTTACTCCAGACAAGGATGTACAATTGTTGAAGTTCATCCATGTGATCTTCAAATGTTTGCCATTACCTATCCACCGTCAACCCTTTAAGTATCATTCGCCACTCTATTCTAGCCAATTCACATCTCATGAAAAACCTGCTCGCTCCAGAAAAACCCACAGACAAGTCGTACGACGATTTGTGCACATTGGTCCAGGAGCATCTAAACCCGAAGGAAAGCATTCTGATGGCGAGGTATCGGTTCTACACATACAGGAGGTCTGAAGGCCAGGAAGTAGCGAGTTATGTCGTCGAGCTAAGTGCCTTGCAGGACATTGCGAATTTGAAGGACGCTTGGAGTCATGCTCAGGGACTTCTTTGTACTTGGCATTGGCCATGAAGTAATACTTCGCAAACTTTTAACTGTAGAGACCTCAACCTTGAGTAAAGCCATAACGATAGGCCAGGCGTTTATCTCCACCAGTGACAATACCAAACAAATTTCCCAGCACACTAGTGCTGCTGCAAGTTCTGTGAACAAAGTAACGTTTTCGAATCGAAATGTACATGGCAGGACTTACATGCCTGTAGCTGCACGTCCGCAGATGACTCAGAGTCCGTCATCAAGGGTGGTGAATACAAAGCAATTAACACCTTGTTGGTGCTGCGGGGGTGATCATCGATTCCATTCATGCTGCTTCAAAGGATACGTTTGCAAGACCTGTGGAACAATGGGACACCTCCAACACCTCCACCATGATGCAGAGGAGGACAGATCCACGGTAGGTCATGACGAACCAGAGCCTCAGATCGAGGAGGCAGAGGTATATGGGGTGCACACATTTACCACAACGTGATCCCCGATAATGCTGAACGTTGAATTAAATGGACTCCTGTTGTCCATGGAGCTGGACACGGGCGCGAGCCAGTCCATAATGAGTAAAAAGACTTTCGATAAGTTATGGTGCAACAAGGCTTCAAGGCCAGTCCTGACTCCCATTCGTACCAAACTTAGAACGTACACAAAGGAACTGATTCCCGTAATTGGCAGTGCTATCGTAAAGGCCCACCAAGGAGCAGTGTATGATTTACCACTCTGGGTGGTACCGGGCGATCGCCCCACGCTGTTTGGCAGGAGTTGGCTGAGAAAGATACGCTGGAACTGGGACGATGTCCAAGCGCTTCCGTCCGTTGACGACACCTCATGTGCCCAGGTCCTAAGCAAGTTCCCCTCACTGTTCGAACCAGGCATCGGGAAGTTCCAAGGAGCAAAAATGCAGATCCATTTGATTCTGGGGGCGCGACCCATCCATCACAAGGAAAGAGTGGTACCTTACATGATGAGAGAGTGGTTGGAGATCGAGCTGGACAGGCTGCAATGAGGGGGCATCATTACGCTGATCGAATTCAATGAGTGGGCCAGTCCAATTGTTCCAGTCCTCAAGGGAGACGGCACCGTCAGAATCTGTGGTGATTACAAAGCAAATATCAACATTTCTCGCTGCAGGATCAATACCCACTACCAAAAGCAGATGACCTATTTGCGACGCTGGCGGGAGGGAAAACGTACACGAAGCTGGACTTGACTTCGGTCTACATGACGCAGAAGCTGGAGGAATCTTCGAAAGGCCTCATCTGCATCAACACGCACAAAGGTCTTTTCGTTTACAACAGATGCCAGTTTAGGATTCGATCAGCCGCGGTGATATTCCAGAACAACATGGAAAGCTTGCTGAAGTTGGTCCCGCGCACGGTGGTCTTCCAGGACGACATCTTGGTTACTGGTCGGGACACCGTTGAGCACCTGCAGAACCTGGAGGAGGTTCTTCGTCGGCTTAATCGTGTGGGGTTCAGGCTAAAGTGCTCGAAGTGCATTTTCCTGGCGCATGAAGTGGTGTTCCTGGGGAGAAGAATCACAGTAGATGGCATCAGGACCCACTGATTCGAAAACGGAGGCAATCAAGAACGCACCAAGACCACAGAATGTGAAGGAGCTGCGGTCGCTTCGAGGACTCCGGAACTATTTTGGTAACTTCTTACCAGGTCTTTAGCACCACTACACTCTTTACTACATAAGGGAGATGAATGGGTATGGGGTAAAAGCCAAGAAAATGCCTTTGAGAAAGCTAGGAAGCTGTTATGTTCAAACAAATTACTTGTGTTGTACGATCCGTGTAAACGTTTGGTACTAGCAAGTGATGCGTCGTCATACAGAGTCGAGTGTGTATTGCAACAAGCTAATGAATTTGGGAAATTGCAACCAGTTGCTTATAAATCCAGAAGTCTGTCTAAAGCCCAGAGGGCCTACAGTATGATCGAAAAAGAAGCGTTAGCGTGTGTTTATGGGATAAATAAGATGCATCAATATCTGTTCAGGCTCAAATTTGAATTGGAAACCAACCATAAGCCACTTATATCCCTCTTTTCTGAAAATAAGGGGATAAATACGAATGCATCAGCCCACATCCAGAGATGGGCGCTCACGTTGTCTGCATACAACTATGCCATCCGCCACAGGCCAGGCACAGAAAACTCTGCCAATGCTCTCAGTAGGCTACCATTGCCCACCACAGGGGTGAAGATGGCACAGCCTGCAGATTTAGTTATGGTAATGGAAGCATTTGAGAGTGAGCAATCACCCGTCACCGCCCGACAGATTAGAACCTGGACAAGCCAGGATCCCTTATGGTCCTTAGTAAAAAAACTGTGTGCTCCATGGGAGTTGGTCTAGTGTCCCGTTAGAGATGCAGGAAAAAATAAAGCCGTACCAGTGGCGTAAAGATGAAATGTCTATACAGACAGATTGCCTCCTATGGGGTAATTGGGTAGTTGTGCCAAGAAAGGGCAGGGACACTTTCATTAGTAATCTCCACAGTACCCACCGAGGCATTGTAATGATGAAAGCGATAGCCAGATACCAAGTGTTGGCCCGGTATCGATGCAGATCTAAGAGTCCTGTGCGCACAAATGGAATACATGTTCCCAGTTAAGCAATGTACCCAGGGAGGCGCCAGTAAGTTTATGGTCTTGGCCCTCCAAACCGTGGTTTTGGGTTCATGTCGACTATGCAGGCCCATTCTTGTGAAAAATGTTTTTCGTGGTCGTAGATGCGTACTCCAAATGGATTGAATGTGTGATAATGTCGGCAAGCATGTCCACTGCCACCATTGAAAGCCTACGGGCCATGTTTGCCACCCACGGCCTGCCTGATGTCCTTGTAAGTGACAATGGGCCGTGCTTTACCAGTGCCGATTTCAAGGAATTCATGACCCTCAATGGGGTCAAACATGTCACGTCTGCCCCGTTTAAGCCAGCATCCAATGGTCAGGCAGAACGAGCAGTTCAAACAATCAAGCAGAGCTTGAAAAGGGTAATTGAAGGCTCACTGCAGTCACTTATCCCGAGTCCTGCTTAGTTACCGCACAAGACCCCACTCGCTCACCGAGGTCCCTCCCGCTGAACTGCTCATGAAAAGGGCACTGAAGACAAGGCTCTCGTTAGTCCACCCTGATCTACATGAACAGGTAGAGAACAGGTGGCTTCAACAGAATACATAGCATCATCATGCAAATGTGTCACGCGAAATTAAAGTAAATGATCCTGTATTTGTGTTGAACTATGGACAAGGTCCCAAGTGGATTGCTGGCACTGTTTTGGCCAAAGAGGGAAGTAGGGTGTTTGTGGCCAAACTTGCAAGTGGACTCACCTGCAGAAAACACTTGGGCCAAACCAAACTCAGATTTACGGACTATTCAGAACAACCCACAATAGACTCTACCTTTTTGACCCCCCAAAACACACACAAGTGGCAACCGACCCAGCGGTTGACCATGAAGCAGAACCCATCACACTCAGCAGCCCAGCAAGACTAAGCACCCCCAGCAGTCTAGCAAGGCCAGCTGCACAGCAGCCCAGCGAGGGCCCAACAAATGACTTACCAACACCAGCATTTGCATCGAGACGATCAACCAGGGAAAGGAAGGCCCCAGATTGACTCACACTGTAAATAGTTACACTATTAACTTTGCGGGTGGGGGGGGGGGTGGTGTTGTTATGTATGTAAACCTGTAATTACCATGTCTAGCCATAAGAGGGCTTATCCCCTGGGGTCCCAGGGAATCCCACAAACCCTTGGGAGCACCTGTATATAAGGAGGCCTCATAGGCTGGAGAGGCACTCTGAGATCTATAATAAAGGACTACGGTCACACCTACTTTGAGCTTGCAGTATCTAGTCTGACTCTTTATCCAACTAGGAAAGGTGTTAATTGAAAAAAGATTCATCTAATCAAGGAACGGCTCCAATTCCTGCAGACATGCGTGAGGAAAGCCAATGAAGAACTGCCCTGAAATAAAGCCCCAATCCTGGGGCTTTACCAACTTATGGAGAGACAATGGACCTTAAAGGATATAAAAAGGCAACCCCAAAGCCTGCTCTATTTTGTTTTGATGACCATGAGGCAAAGCAGGAAACCTCCCTCTCTACATACCAGACCAAGAAGAAAGGGAGAAGGCTGAGTGCTTTGCTTGACTCAGTGATAAGTATATGTCTGTGTAAATCTGTAACTCATTACCTTACCTGTTGTAATTAAGCAGTCTGTAGGATACCAGTAGACTGATGTTTTGTTCGATAGGCTACATGCATGTGCGTGTGATTAATAAATTTATTCTAAATTGTTTTAAAATAATGGGTCTTGCTGTCAATTTAATGCCAGAGATTTAGAAATCTTACAAAGGGTTATAAAGAATTGAAAAAATTGTGTTAATAACTTGGACCAAGTGGGAACATTTGATCATGTTTTCTATCTTTAATGTTGTACTGGATGGTAAAGCTCCTTCAGCGATCATGAATGAGATATGAATGGCAATTAATGGGATGTGTAAAATGGTGAGAGGTAGTGAATGAGGGTATAAAATAGAAACAGGAGAATGTAATTTTCCTAACATCCAACTGAAAGGCAGGACAGTGTCATTACGAATAGTAAAATAATAGCTTTCTCTTGGAGACATTTATGTCCCTGCCGAAAATGAACTTTTGAAGAAAACTGAATTTGATGGCCTGGCCACTACCCAAGATATCGGGACCATGCAGTGGGAGATGAGCAAAAATCTCCAGATGACAACAATCTTTTGATAACATCACCTGAAAGCCCGAGAATGGCTTGTATCGGATAGCATGTGTGGCATGAGATACCGGTATAAGGCCTTGTACATGGCCCTTCTTTGACCTTTCAAAGGCCTCTGACACTGTTAACCATGAGCGACTATGGAGCGTCCTCCTCCATTTCGGCTGCCCCCAAAAGTGTGTCACCATCATCCACCTGCTTCATGACGACATGCAAGCCGTGATCCTGACCAACGGATCCACCACAGACCCAATCCACGTCCGGAACAGGGTCAATCAGGGCTGCATCATCACGCCAACGCTCTTCTCGATCTTTCTTGCTGCAATGCTCCACCTCACGCTCAACAAGCTCCCCGCTGGAGTGGAACTAAACCATAGAACCAGTGGGAACCTGTTCAACCTTCGTCGCCTCCAAGCTAGATCCAAAACCGTCCCATCCTCTGTCGTGAACTACAGTACACGGACGATGCATGCGTCTGCGCACATTCAGAGGCTGAAGTCCAAGCCATAGTTAACATCTTCACCGAGGCATATGAAAGCATGGGCCTTACACTAAACATCCATAAGACAAAGGTCCTCCACTAACCTGACCCCACCACACAGCACTGCCCCATAGTCATCAAAATCCACAGCATGGCCTTGGACAACATGGACCACTTTCCATACCTCGGGAGCCTATTTTCAGCAAAGACGAGATCCAACACCATCTCCAGTGCGCCAGCGCAGCCTTTGGTCACCTGAGGAAGAGAGTGTTCGAAGATCAGGCTCTCAAATCTGGCACCAAGGTTATAGTCTACAGGGCTGTAGTGATACCTGCCCTCCTGAATGGCTGAGATATGTGGACCTTATACAGTAGACACCTCAAATCGCTGGAGAAATACCACTGATGTCTCCGCAAGATCCTGCAAATCCCCTGGGAAGACAGATGCACCAACGTCAGTGTTCTCGATCAGGCCAACATCCCCAGCATTGAAACACTGACCACACTCGACCAGCTCCGTTGGGCGGGCCACATTGTCTGCATGCCCCACACAAGACTCTCAAAGCAAGCGCTCTACTCAGAAGTCCAACATGGCAGGCGATCCTCAGATGGGCATAGGAAACATTTCAAGGACCTCAAAGCATCCTTGATAAAGTCCAAATCCCCATCGACAACTGGGAGTCCCTGGCCAAAGACAGCCCTAAGTGGAGGAAGAGCATCTGCAGAAGAAGGCGCTGAACACCTCGAATCTCATCGTCGAGAGCATGCAGAAAGCAAGCGCAGGCAGCGAATGGAGCGTGTGGCAAACCAGACTCCCCACCCACCCTTTCCTTCAATGACTGTCTGTCCCACCTGTGACAGAGACTGTAATTCCCGCATTGGAGAACTCACTTTTAGAGTGGAAACAAGTCTTCCTCGATTTTGTGGGACTGCCTATGATGATAGTAAGTGTGCACATGAATTTGCATTGAAAAATGGGTCTCAGACATGCTCAGTTACTTGACAACAACCAGACATGAAATGGTTAATGTGGTAGGAGAGTGAAACAACTTTTAAAGCATTGACACATACTCCATCAAGAAACTATTGAATGAAACAATCAGGTACCTTTGAGAGGGATTGAAATTGAAGTTGAAGTGGAGAGTTACATGGAATTTGGATTGGGATAATTGAAGGCTAGGGAGAAATAAATTTAGCAAGAATTATCCACAAGATGGATATGAGTAAAAGTGAGATCAGGAGAATATTTTTTTAAGTCCATGACTTGTTGATTAGATGTTAAACTGTACTGTTGCTTGAAATGATTGAGAGATTGAATTTAACTGTGACTGTAATAATTGTGTTTTGTAGGTAACAGCGTAGGGGAAGCCAGTAAGGATCCAGTATGAGCTGCTTTTGGTGGTGCCTCCTGTGTCACTATTATCGTAACTACGGGTCTAATATATCCCATTGGGCTTAATATATCAGCACACCCTTAGGTTCGTCTTATTTCACTACCTCTTGGAGTTCTCCAAATTATAATGATTGTGTATTTAATATATGTACCCTGTGTAGCAAGACTTTGATGCATAAGCTAATGTCTATGACTAACCAGCACTAAAAAAATGTTCAATTAATTGAACATACCGAAAGAGAAGATCTGAAACAACGTGGAGACCACCCCAGGTGGGGTAAGCTGTGGCTCAGTGGGTAGCACAGTCGCCTGAGTCAGAAGGTCGAGGGTTCAAGTCCTATTCCAGGAACTTGAGCACATAAATCTAGGCTGACACTCCAGTGCAGTGCTGAGGGAGTGCCATCTTTCAGATGCGACATTAAACTGAGGCCCCATCTACCCTCTCAGGTGGACGCAAAAGATCCCATGGCACTATTTCAAAGCAGAGCATGGGATTAATCCCTGGTGTTCTGGCCAATTTTTATCCCTCAATCAACATAGCAAAAAAAACAGATTATCTGGTCATTATCACATTCCTGTTTTTGGGAGTTTGCTGAGTGTAAGTTGGCTGCCTGGTTTCCCACATTACAACAGTGACTACGCTCCAAAAGTACTTCATTGGCTGTAAAACACCTTGCGACATCCAGTGGTCGTGAAAGGCACTATATAAATGCAAGTCTTTCTTTCTTTAAGATCAGGAAAGATACAAGAAACAGAGGATACCCCAGGAGAGGCTGAATTCAAACACTGGAATAATGAATTGAACTTGAGTAAGAGGTCGGAAGTTGCACCTCCCCCTCAAAGGATTGAACTGTAAGAAAGGAGATATCTTCATTTCTGAGAGTCCTACCAAGTAACACTCAAGTGGAGAAAACAAAAAGCAAATAACTTGGCAATAGCTCGAGCAGTCGAAAGCTGGTTGTGAGAAGTCAATAAGGATATTTCCCTCTCAAAGTAGGGAATATAAAAAATCGTGAATGATTCACTCCATGGTACAATAGCTAAAATGACTTGTACAGCATGATCATAAATAACTGATAACAGGCGGCTCCAAACATCTGAAGGCCAAGAATGGGATGTCTGACTCCAACCTTGGGAGGATGTGAAGAGAGCTTTCACCCAAGCTTTAAGACAAAGAACCCAACATATCATAAGTTAAATGGTCCTGCCAATATCCTACACCAGGCCCACCCCTAAAAATAGAATTAAACACCTAGAAGGCATTTCAGGTCAGACGATGAAGAACTGCTTGTGCCAACAGTCATCTGTCCGTTCGGGACTAACCACAGCAGCTACTTGTCATGGGCGTATGTCGACTATGGACTCCACTTGCTCCCACCCCGCATCCTGCAAGGACTCCATTCCATTCTCCCAGTTTCTCCGTCTCCGTCACATCTGCTCTGACGATGCCACATTTCACACTAGTGCCTCTGGCATATCTTCCTTTTTCCTCAACGGAGGATTCCTCTCCACCATGGTTAACATGGCCCTCGAACGTGTTCGTTCTATTTCCCGTACCTCTGCCCTCACCCCTTACCCTCCCTCTCAGAACCATGACAGGGTTCCCCTTGCCCTCACCTTTCACCCCACCAGCCTTCACGTTCAACGGATCATCCTCTTCCATTTACGCCATCTCCAGCGTGATCCCACCACCAATCACATCTTCCCTTAAACTCCCCTCTCAGCATTCCGAAGGGACTGCTCCCTCCGCGACACCCTGGTCCATTCCGCAGTCACCCCCAGCATCCCTCCCCTTCCCAAGGCACCTTGCCGTGCAAACGCAGGAGATGGGACATCAGCCCTTTTATCTACTCCCTTCCCAGGGCCTCAAATACACCTTCCAGGTGAAACAGCAATTACCTTGTACTTCTTTCAATTTAGTACACTGTATTCGCTGCTCACGATGAAGTCTCCTCTACATTGGGGAAACCAAACACAGATTGGATGACTGTTTTGCGGAGCATCTCCATTCAGTCCGCAAGTGTGACCCTGAGCTTTTGGTCGCCTCTCACTGTCATGTATTCAACTATCATTGTAACCCATGTATAAGCTGACCTAAGTTGTACACCTTGAGAACATTGACCACAAGGGGCTGAACTTGCGGGAGACACTCGGAACCTGGACTTTCAGGTATAAAAGGGGAAGCTCCACTCACCTTCATCACTTGAGGTCTTGGTAATAAAGGTAACTGGTCACAGAGTGACCTTCTATCAAGTATGGGCCTTGTGTGCATTTATACTGTAAAGTAAGGACATATCACTGGCGACGAGAAACTGGGATTTAAACCACGCGAGCATGGCCACTAGCGGCACAGAAGCGAGGTACTGTGTCGGTGATGATTGGGACGACTTTATTGAGAGACTACAGCAAAGTTTTGTCACTAATCAATGGTTGGGACAGGATTCAGCCGACAAACGCAGGGCTCATCTCCTGACGGTTTGTGGATCCAGAACGTACTCCCTGATGAAGGACCTTCTAGCGCCAGAGAAGCCGGCGGACAAGACGTTCAAGAGTTCAGTAAGTTGATTGGGGAACACCTTAAACCGGTGAGCAGCATGCACATGGCGAGACACCGGTTTTACACGCACCGGCGGAGAGAAGGGCAAAGTGTTCCAGATTTCATGGCAGATCTCCAGCGACTGGCGAACCTATGTAAGTTCCCAGATGCATGGAGAGCGGAGATGCTGTGAGACTTTTTTATTGAGGGCATCGGGCACACTGGGGTTTTCAGGAAACTGATTAAGACCAAAGACTTGACCTTGGAAGCGGTGGATCTGATAGCCCAGACATTTATCTCAGGGTAGGAAGAGACCAGAATGATGTATGACAAAAATCTTGGCTCAAATGCGGCAATCGACCAGGGAGTGAACATTGTTAACGCGGCACACAGTTCTCTAGGCAGACAAGCGCAATCGGACATGCCCCAGCATGTAGTCGAACCCAAAGGGGGGAATTCACCAGAGACAATGGCTAGCTGAACGGTGATCAGGCCATTGCAATGGACAATGCGGCCAATAATGGGGCCATCAACACCTATTAATGGTGCACTTAAGGGCAGTTACAGAGACAGTCAGAGACGATCGACTGGTAATGGACCTTTTGTTTCCAACAACGGGGCCTCCAGCTCATGCTGGAGGTGTGGAGCCAAACACCCCGCCACAGCTTGCAGGTATCAGCAATATACCTGCAGAAACTGCAACGTCAGCGGTTATTTGGTGCGTATGTGCAGGAAGCCTGCAGCCAGGTTGATGTATGAGGAGGACGGGCCAGATGTAAGCCCTACGATACCAGGACGCCACCGATAATGATGAAAGTGCTCCTCAATGGCATCCCAGTATCAATGGAGCTAGACACGGGGGCCAGCCAGTCCCTGATGGGTATCAAACAGTTCGAAAGGTTATGGGTGTCCAAGGCCAGGAGACCAAAATTATGGCCGATTGATGCACAGCTACGGACATATACAAAGGAGATCATTCCGATGCTAGGCAGCGCTATGGTAGTCGTGACCCACAAACATTCGGAGAACAGGTTGCCACTCTGGATTGTCCCGGGGGACGGTCCCGCACTACTGAGGAGGAGTTACTTGCTGTCATGAACTGGAAATGGGGCGATGTCAATGCAATTTCCTCTGTGGAGTGAGTATCATGCCCACAAGTCCTGGACAAATTTGACTCATTATTTCAACCCGGCATCAGCACTTTCATGGGAGCCAAGATAGTGATTCACAAAAACCCGAACGCCAGGCCAGTACACCACAAGGCCAGAGTGGTGCCGTACGTGATGCGGGAAAAGATAGAATACGAATTGGACCGCCTGCTGAGGGAAGGCATCATCTCGCCAGTCGAATTCAGTGACTGGGCGAGCCCGATCGTGCCGGTGCTCAAGGCGGATGGGTCGGTCAGGATATGTGGCGATTACAAGGCCACCATCAATCGGGTGTCACTCCAAGACCAGTACACGCTACCTAGAGCAGAGGACCTCTATCCAGTGGCAAACATTTTTCAAAATTGGACCTGACCTCAGCTTACATGACCCAGGAGCTGGCGAGTGAGTCGAAGAAGCTGACCACCATCACGACACACAAGGGGTTGTTTGAGTAGAACAGATATCCGTTCGGGATTCGTTCGGCCGCCGCGATCTTTCAGCAAAATATGGAAAGCCTCCTCAAGTCGATTACAAGGACAGTGGTTTTTCAAGACGACATCCTCATCATGGATCGCGGTACTGAAGAACACCTCCACAACCTGGAGAAGGTGTTACGCAGACTGGACCGGGTAGGGCTGCTACTGAAAAAGGCGAAGTGCGTCTTCTTAGCTCCAGAGGTAGAATTCCTGGGGAGGAGGGTAGCAGCAGACGGGATCAGACCTACTGCGTCCAAAACGGAAGCAATCCAGAGAGCGCCCAGACCCCGTAACACAGCAGAGCTGCGTTCGTTCCTGGTGCTCCCAAACTACTTTGGTAACTTTCTTCCCAAATTGAGCACGCTGTTAGAGTTGCTACACGTGCTCCGATGCAAAGGTTGTGATTGGGTCCGGGGGGACAACCTGGAAAGAGCTTTTGATAGAGCACGCAATTTGTTATTTTCCAACAAACTGTTGACGTTATATGACCCGTGTAAGAATCTTGTTTTAATGTGCGATGCATCGTCCTATGGGGTCGGGTGTGTGTTGCAGCATGTGAATGCCAATGGTCAGTTACAACCGGTAGCTTATGCCTCCAGAAGTCTGTCCCAGGCAGAAAGGGGCTATGGGATGGTAGAAAAGGAAGCGCTAGCATGTGTATATGCAGTAAAAAAAATGCACCAGTACCTGTTTGGCAGGAAATTTGAGCTGGAGATAGATCACAAACCCCGAACGTCCCTTTTGGCTGACAACAAGGCCATAAATGCAAATGCATCGGCCCGCATACAGAGATGGGCACTCACGTTAGCCGCCTATGACTACACAATTCGGCACAGACCGAGCACTGAAAACTGCGCCGATGCACTCAGCAGGCTCCCACTAGCCACCACTGAGGGGGCAACTGAGCATGATGCGGAGATGGTCATGGCTGTTGAAGCTTTTGAAAGTGAAGGCTCACCTGTGACAGCCCGTCAGATTAAAGTCTGGACAAATAAAGACCCACTACTGTCTTTAGTTAAGAAATGTGTCCTGAATGGGGACTGGGCAGCCACGTACGGGGCATGCCCTGAGGAATTTAAACCGTTTCATAGGCGCAAGAATGAACTCTCGATTCAGGACGATTGCCTACTATGGGGAAACCGAGTAGTCATGCCCCAGATGCGCAGAGAGGTGTTTATCAGAGAACTTCACAATAAGCGCCCGAGCATTGTCATGATGAAGGCAATTGCCAGGTCACACGTTTGGTGGCCAGGAATAGATACAGACCTGGAACTTTGTGTTCGTAGGTGCAACACGTGTGCTCAGCTGGACAACTTACCCAGGGAAGCCCCCCTTAGCCCCTGGTCCTGGCCCACCAAGCCATGGTCACGCATCCATGTGAACTACGCAGGTCCTTTCATGGGAAAAATGTTTTTGGTTGTAGTAGATGCCTACTCCAAAAGGATTGAGTGTGCCATTTTAAATTAAAGCACATCCTATGCCACGGTAGAAAGTCTACGGGCAATATTCGCCGCCCATGGTCTACCGGATGTCTTGGTCAGCAACAATGGCCCGTGCTTCACAAGCACTGAATTCCAGGACATCATGGCAGGCAATGGAATCAACCATGTCAGAACAGCACCGTTCAAGCCGGCCTCAAACGGCCAGGTGGAACGAGCAGTGCAGATAATCAAACAGGGGATGCTCAGAATCCAAGGGGGTTCCCTACAAAGCCGCTTATCACGCCTCCTGTTGGCCACTAGATCCCGACCACACTCGCTCACAGGGATTCCACCCGCAGAGCTGCTAATGAAAAAGATGCTCAAAACCAGGTTATCCCTTATACACCCCACTATGAAAGAAATTGTTGAGAGCAGGCATCAGGCCAATGTGACTACCATGACAGGAATGCGAGGGTGCGATGTATTGATGTCAATGACCCTGTTTTTGTCCTTAATTACGCTGCAGGGCCCAAATGACTTGCAGGCACTGTGATTGCCAAAGAGGGGAATAGGGTTTTGGTAGTTAAACTTACCAATAGACAAATCTGTTGCAAACACGTGGATCAAACAAAAAGGAGGTTCAGCAACCCCATAGAAGAAGCAGAGGAAGAACACGATGTAGAGTTTACTCCACCACAGGTGACCGAACACCGGAACCAAGTGGAGGAGAGCCCAGTCACTGTGGGCAGTCCGGACAGGCCTGAGGCACCGCAAACAGAAGAAACTCAGGCCAGCGCCCAACAACCGGAGCCCCAACTCAGGCGCTCTACAAGGGAGCGTAAACCACCAGAGAGACTTAACCTGTGATCCCAATAAGACTTTGCGGGGGAGGTGATGTCATGTATTCAACTGTCATTGTAACCCATGTATAAGCTGACCTAAGTTGTCCACCTTGAGAACATTGACCACAAGGGGGTGAACTTGTGGGAGACACTCCTAACCTGGACTTTCAGGTATAAAAGGGGAAGCTCCACCCACATCACTTGAGGTCTTGGTAATAAAGGTAACTGGTCAGAGTGACTTTCTCTCAAGTATGGGCCTCGTGTGCATTTATACTGTATAGTAAGGACATATCAGTCACTTTAATTCTTCACTCCATTCCCACTCTGACCTCTCTGTCCTCGGTCTCCTACACTGTTCCAATGAAGCTCACTGCAAACTCGAGGAACAGCGCCTCATCTTTCGTTTAGGCACTTTACAGCCTTCTGGATTTAACATCGAGTTCAACAATTTCAGAGCGTAAACGCTGCCAATCTTTGGCTCCCGCCCCCACCCCTCCCGGAGCCTGTTTCTTTTATTTCTCTTTGTCTCTAATGGCAGCTGGTCATTATCCCAGCATTCACACCCTATCTTGACTAATGTTTTTCTAACTCCTGGCATTACCATTTCAATTTGGCCCATATCCCTTTTGCCTCTTTAATCTCTCCTGCCTTCCAGCCCATCACAGACCTTCCCTTTTGTTCTTTCTTCCCCTCCCCCTTTCAGTGCTTGTTAAGAATGTGTTATTACTGAACACTCTCTCGTTCTGACGAAGGGTCATGTCAGGCAGCTTTCTCTCCACAGATGCTGCCTGACATGCTGCGATTTCCAGCATTTTCTCACAATGGCAAAAATAAAAGGAGATACAAAATATTAATTCCAATCCAAATTTGTAAATTAAATCATGCCACAGTGCATACAAAATTAAACTAATGACTCTTGTACATTCCCTTAGTGCCTCTTCCGTGTGCCTTTGCCTGTCCTAGTGCTCCTACGAAGTGCTTCCCCAGTGGCTGCAGCATGGCTGGTGGAAGGCTGCTGACTTTCAGTGGAGAAGACTGCAGACGGCCTTAGAGGGCGACCTCAAGCAGCTCTGGGCCTAGAAGGCCCGGCTTCAGACTGCACCATTTAGCCCTGGGCTGGCTGGCTGACAGGCAACAGCAAGTGCACTAATGGAGTGGCAGGGGTGGGAGCACAAATTCTGTCATCCTGAGAGGACGGCAGGTTCATAGAATGGAAGCTGAGACATCAGATGCTGCATCATGGTTGTCTCCACAGGTGTGTTGATGGAGGAGGCCACCTGTTCCATGTTGGAAAGGATGGGCTCCAAGCTCTGCACAAAACCGTGTGCCAGTTGGTGCTGCACTGCTCCATGTTCCTTGACATTGAGCGCAGACTTTCCTGCAGGCCTCCCAGTGCCCAATCATATGGGTGTGTTCATCCATCATCGTTCTTCTGTAGCCTGGACCATCGAAGTCCTCATCTGAGTCCTCTACAGCTGAACTAGTGTGAGACCTCTCCCTCCAGTGAGTTGGCACCTGCACTATCCTTTCCCCCCTGCTTTGGCTCCAGTGCACATGTGCTCAGTGTCTCACCACATGCAGATCCCGCCTCTATGCTAGCCTCTAAATTACATGCAGTGTCAGTATCCGAACTGGTGGCTGCGACTGTGAAATATACTGACGGTGTCCCTTCATCTTCACTGTCTTCTTGCTCTTCCTCAATTGCCTGGGCAGCTTTCAGTTCTTGAGTATCTGAAATGAAAAAGGGACAAGGGTCTGGTTGTGGTGAGGGGAGAGGAGAAAGTAAGAACTGCTGCTTACACTTTCAGCAGCTTGTAAGTCAGAAGGTAGTGTACTGGACTGAGCAGTGGATGAGGCCAGTGGTGCCGTTCGTAGGGCACGACATTTGAAGATGCACTCACTGATCTTGACAACTCATGTGCAATCATTAAACCTCTTCCAGCATTGCATCCAGGTCCTTGGGGCTACACTCCTGGCATTGCCCACCGCCACTATCTGTTCCCACTGCCTTCTCATCATGTGTCTGGAGGGCCTCCCAAGGATACAGGACATCTCTCTTTCTTTCCACATCTTCCAGGATTGGAGGGTAGCTAATGTAACCCCACTTTTTAAAAAAGGAGGGAGAGAGAAAACAGGGAATTATAGACCAGTTAGCCTGACATCGGTAGTGAGGAAAATGTTGGAATCAATTATTAAAGATGTAATAGCAGCGCATTTGGAAAGCAGCGACAGGATCAGTCCAAATCAGCATGGATTTATGAAAGGGAAATCATGCTTGACAAATCTTCTAGAATTTTGAGGATGTAACTAGTAGAGTGGACAAGGGAGAACCAGTGGATGTGGTGTATTTGGACTTTCAAGACTTTTGACAAGGTCACACACAAGAGATTAGTGTGCAAAATTAAAGCACATGGTACTGGGGGTAATGTATTGACGTGGATAGAGAACTGGTTGGCAGACAAGAAGCAAAGAGTAGGAATAAACCGGGTCCTTTTCAGAATGGCAGGCAGTGGCTAGTGGTGTGCAGCAAGGTTCAGTGCTGGGACCCCAGCTATTTACAATATACATTAATGATTTAGACGAAGGAATTGAATGTAACATCTCCAAGTTTGCAGATGACACTAAGCTGGGTGGCAGTGTGAGCTGTGAGGAGGGTGCTAAGAGGCTGCAGGGTGACTTGGACAGGTTAGGTGAGTGGGCAAATACATGGCAGATGTCGTATAATGTAGGTTAATGTGAGGTTATCCAATTTGGTGGCAAAAACAGGAAGGCAGATTATCTGAATGGTGACAGATTAGGAAAAGCATTGAAAGTTGGCATGCAGGTACAGCAGGCGGTGAAGAAGGCAAATATCATATTGGCCTTCATAACAAGAGGATTTGACTATAGGAACAGGGAGGTCTTACTGCAGTTGTACAGGGCCTTGGAGAGGCTACACCTTGAATATTATGTACAGTTTTGGTCACCTAATCTGAGGAAGGACATTCTTGCTATTGAGGGAGTGCAGCGAAGTTTCACCAGACTAATTCCCGGGATGGCATATGAAGAAAGACTGGATCGATTAGGCTTAAATTCACTGGAATTTAGAAGATAGAGAAGAGATCTCATAGAAACATATCAAATTCTGACAGGATTGGACAGGTTAGATGCAGGAAGAATGTTCCCGATGCTGAGGAATTCCAGAACCAGGGGTCACAGTCTAAGGATAAGGGGTATGGTTGGATTTATAATAGATTGAGGGTGAGGAAGTAGTGTCTCAAACGAGCGTACTATGCTTTAACAAAGGGGACTACAGTGGGATGAGGGCAGGGTTAGCTAAAATAGACTGGAAACACAGACTAAACGGTGGCACAATTGAGGAACAGTGGAGCTCAACAAAAATATATTCCAGTGAAAAGGAAGGGCGGTAAGAGAAGGGATAACCAGCCGTGGATAACCAAGGAAATAAAGGAGAGTATCAAATTAAAAACCAATGCATATAAGGTGGCCAAGGTTAGTGGGAAACTAGAAGATTGGGAAAATTTTAAACGACAGCAAAGAATGACTAACAAAGCAATAAAGAAAGGAAAGATAGATTACGAAAGTAAACTTGCGCAAAACATAAAAACAGATAGTAAAAGCTTTTACCGATATATAAAACGGAAAAGAGTGACTAAAGTAAATGTTGGTCCCTTAGAAGATGAGAAGGGGGATTTAATAATGGGAAATGTGGAAATGGCTGAGACCTTAAACAATTATTTTGCTTCGGTCTTCACAGTGGAAGACACCAAAACCATGCCAAAAATTGCTGGTCACGGGAATGTGGGAAGGGAGGACCTTGAGACAATCACTATCACTAGGGGGGAAGTGCTGGACAGGCTAATGGATCTCAAAGTAGACAAGTCCCCTGGTCCTGATGAAATGCATCCCAGGATATTAAAAGAGATGGCGGAAGTTATAGCCGATGCATTCATTATAATCTACCAAAATTCTCTGGACTCTGGGGAGGTACCAGCGGATTGGAAAGCAGCTAATGTAACGCCTCTGTTTAAAAAAGGGGCAGACAAAAGGCAGGTAACTATAGGCTGGTTGGTTTAACATCTGTAGTGGGGAAAATGCTTGAAGCTATCAATAAGGAAGAAATAGCGGGACATCTAGATAGGAATCGTGCAATAAAGCAGACGCAACATGGATTCATGAAGGGGAAATCATGTTTAACTAATTTACTGGAATTCTTTGAGGATATAACGAGCATGGTGGATAGAGGTGTACTAATGGATGTGGTGTATTTAGATTTCCAAAAGGCATTCGATAAGGTGCCACACAAAAGGTTACTGCAGAAGATAAAGGTACGCGGAGTCAGAGGAAATGTATTAGCATGGATCGAGAATTGTCTGGCTAACAGAAAGCAGAGAGTCAGGATAAATGGGTCCTTTTCGGGTTGGAAATCGGTGGTTAGTGGTGTGCCACAGGGATCGGTGCTGGGACCACAACTATTGACAATATACATAGATGATCTGGAAGAGGGGACAGAGTGTAGTGTAACAAAATTTGCAGATGACACAAAGATTAGTGGGAAAGCGGGTTGTGTAGAGGACACAGAGAGGCTGCAAAGAGATTTAGATAGGTTAAGTGAATGGGCTAAGGTTTGACAGATGGAATATAATGTCGGAAAATGTGAGGTCATCCAACTGGGGGGAAAAAAACAGTAAAAGGGAATATTATTTGAATGGGGAGAAATTACAACAGGCTGCGGTGCAGATAGACCTGGGGGTCCTTGTGCATGAAAATTTTTTTTTTTTTTAATTCGTAGCCAATCTTTCCAATTCTTTGTCAAATCACAAACGCCAGAGGTCACCTTGCACACATCAAGGATCACTCTGCGCCAATGCTCTTAGCCAAAAGGCCGAGAGCCACTGCACCGTTCCTGGAAGTACTGCAATACCAGGTTCGTGCCATGGAGGTGGATGGGTCAGGCCCCCCACACACCTCCGTGGAGGTGGATGGGTCAATCCACCCCACCCACCTCCTATTTCCATGAATCCCAAAAAGTTAGTTTGCAGCTGCAGCAGGTAATCAGGAAGGCGAATGGAATGTTGGCCTTCATTGCGAGAGGGATGGAGTACAAAAGCAGGGAGGTCCTGCTGCAATTATACAGAGTATTGGTGAGGCTGCATCTGGAGTACTGTGTGCAGTTTTGGTCACCTTACTTAAGGAAGGATATACTAGCCTTGGAGGAGGTACAGAGACGATTCACTAGGCTGATTCCGGAGATGAGGGGGTTACCTTATGATGATAGATTGAGTAGACTGGGTCTTTACTCGTTGGAGTTCAGAAGGATGAGTGGTGATCTTATAGAAACATTTAAAATAATGAAAGGGATAGACAAGATAGAGGCAGAGAGGTTGTTTCCACTGGTTGGGGAGACTAGAACTAGGGGGCACAGCCTCAAAATACGGGGGAGCCAATTTAAAACCCAGTTGAGAAGGAATTTCTTCTCCCAGAGGGTTGTGAATCTGTGGAATTCTCTGCCCAATGAAGCAGTTGAGGCTAGCTCATTGAATGTATTCAAATCACAGATAGATAGATTTTTAACCAATAAGGGAATTAAGGGTTATGGGGAGTGGGCCGGCAAGTGGAGCTGAGTCCACGGCCAGATCAGCCATGATCTTGTTGAATGGCGGAGCAGGCTCGAGGGGCTAGGTGGCCTACTCCTGTTCCTAATTCTTATGTTCTTATGTTCTTATGTAAGCCATTTAAGACCGAGATGAGGAGAAACTTCTTCACTCAGAGAATTGTGAACCTGTGGAATTCTCTACCACAGAAAGTTGGAATTCCCATTATTATGATTGAGAAATCCCCCCAAACACCCAAAACACTAAGAAAAAATACACCACATAGTTTTATTAATTTAAATTAAAGTTATTTATGTATTGTAAAAAAGCAATATGTTTCCGATTTAAAAAAAAGTTTTTTTAAGTATGGTTTAAAATAAACTTACCGTAATAAAAGTGGTCAGAGGGTCTATTAAGGAGGAGGAACTGAGGGAAATCTTTATTAGTCGGGAAATTGTGTTGGGGAAATTGATGGGATTGAAGGCCGATAAATCCCCAGGGCCTGATGGACTGCATCCCAGAGTACTTAAGGAGGTGGCCTTGGAAATAGCGGATGCATTGACAGTCATTTTCCAACATTCCATTGACTCTGGATCAGTTCCTATCGAGTGGAGGGTAGCCAATGTAACCCCACTTTTTAAAAAAGGAGGGAGAGAGAAAGCAGGGAATTATAGACCGGTCAGCCTGACCTCAGTAGTGGGTAAAATCATGGAATCAATTATTAAGGATGTCATAGCACCGCATTTGGAAAATGGTGACATGATAGGTCCAAGTCAGCATGGATTTGTGAAAGGGAGATCATGCTTGACAAATCTTCTGGAATTTTTTGAGGATGTTTCCAATAAAGTGGACAAAGGAGTACCAGTTGATGTGGTATATTTGGACTTTCAGAAGGCTTTCGACAAGGTCCCACACAGGAGATTAATGTGCAAAGTTAAAGCACATGGGATTGGGGGTAGTGTGCTGACGTGGATTGAGAACTGGTTGTCAGACAGGAAGCAAAGAGTAGGAGTAAATGGGTACTTTTCGGAATGGCAGGCAGTGACTAGTGGGGTACCGCAAGGTTCTGTGCTGGGGCCCCAGCTGTTTACATTGTACATTAATGTTTTAGACGAGGGGATTAAATGTAGTATCTCCAAATTTGCGGATGACACTAAGTTGGGTGGCAGTGTGAGCTGCGAGGAGGATGCTATGAGGCTACAGAGTGACTTGGATAGGTTAGGTGAGTGGGCAAATGCGTGGCAGATGAAGTATAATGTGGATAAATGTGAGGTTATCCACTTTGGTGGTAAAAACAGAGAGACAGACTATTATCTGAATGGTGACAGATTAGGAAAAGGGAAGGTGCAACGAGACCTGGGTGTCATGGTACATCAGTCATTGAAGGTTGGCATGCAGGTACAGCAGGCGGTTAAGAAAGCAAATGGCATGTTGGCCTTCATAGCGAGGAGATTTGAGTACAGGGGCAGGGAGGTGTTGCTACAGTTGTACAGGGCCTTGGTGAGGCCACACCTGGAGTATTGTATACAGTTTTGGTCTCCTAACTTGAGGAAGGACATTCTTGCTATTGAGGGAGTGCAGCGAAGATTCACCAGACTGATTCCCGGGATGGTGGGACTGACCTATCAAGAAAGACTGGATCAACTGGGCTTGTATTCACTGGAGTTCAGAAGAGTGAGAGGGGACCTCATAGAAACGTATAAAATTCTGACGGGTTTGGACAGGTTGGATGCAGGAAGAATGTTCCCAATGTTGGGGAAGTCCAGAACCAGGGGTCACAGTCTAAGGATAAGGGATAAGCCATTTAGGACCGAGATAAGGAGAAACTTCTTCACCCAGAGAGTGGTGAACCTGTGGAATTCTCTACCACAGAAAGTAGTTGAGGCCAATTCACTAAATATATTCAAAAGGGAGTTAGATGAAGTCCTTACTACTCGGGGGATCAAGGGGTATGGCGTGAAAGCAGGAAGTGGGTACTGAAGTTTTATGTTCAGCCATGAACTCATTGAATGGCGGTGCAGTCTAGAAGGGCTGAATGGCCTGCTCCTGCACCTATTTTCTATGTTTCTATGTTTCTATGTAGTAGGGAGAGGTTTTTAAACAATAAAATGTGTTTTTATAATTTAGAAAGTCTGGCTGCTCGTGAGTCGAGAGCCGGTCAGTTCTAACTTTGAGACGTGTGCTGGTTTTGATCTGGATGGACGTGTATTGTATTAACTCAGGATCTGCTCCATATTGGGGTGTATTGTGGGTATAGCATGAACTTGAACTGGGCCGACCCTTGGGATCAAGCTGCGGGATGCAGTCTCTGCCGCACAAAGTGCAGCTTAAATCGGGAAATAGCTGTCTGTGTATTTCAGTGAAACAGCCCCAAATTCTAGCAAAGGCAGCCAGGACCCATCACCCACTCATCAAACACGAGAACACATTTCCACTGGGGTTTGGGGTTGTGTCGAGACAGAGTGAGGAAGCTGACATTTTAAACCCTGGGTTAACGATCCAGCAAACTGGACGGATACAGTGGCGTGGGGCGGCGGGGGGGGGGGGGTGGGGGTGAGGGGTTGGTGGAAGGGGGGGGTGGGTTTGGGGGTGGGGGCGTTGTTACAGAACCAGAGTAATTGAAGGGGAGCAGTAACAGGAATCTGATTGTTTTAACCATTCTGTCGACGGGTTGACATGGAATATTAAAGCACACAGAGCAGTGAGGCCACATTAGCAGCAATACCAACACCACCTTGTCATACATTATGAGACAAACACTTAAAAAAATCTTAAAAGATTTGGTAAGAAATCATGAGTTGGTATCTTTTTAATTTATAAACCTCGTGGCATTATTTAATCTTCAACAGGTCACAGTTCTGTCCAAAAACTATATTACTGCATCTGAAAATGATTCACACAAATATTTTTCAAATTCTTACCATTTATCACCACTCTTCGTGAGTTTGGGTAAATTTTCAGTAAAAATCAGGTGGGCAGAACAGTGGCAAATGGAATTCAATCCAGAGATGTGTGAGGTAATGCATTTGGGGAGGGCCAACAAGGCAAGGGAATACACAATAAATGGTGGAACACTGAGTAGTGTAGAGGAACCTTGCAGTACAGGTCCACAGGTCCCTGAAGATAGCAGGACAGGTAGATAAGATGGTAAAGAAAGCATACTTGACTTTATTAACCGAGGCATCGAATATAAGAGTAGGGATGTTATGTTTGAACTGTATAAAACAATAGTTAGGCCACAGCTAGAGTACTGCGTGCAGTTCCTGTCACCACATTACAGGAAAGATGTGATTACACTTGAGAGGGTACAGAGGAGATTAACGAGGATGTTGCCTGAACTGGAGAATTTTAGCTATGAGCAAAGATTGAAAAGGATGGGGTTGTTTTCTTTGGAGCAGAGGAGGCTGAGGGGAGACCTGATTGAGGTGTATAAAATTGAGGGATCTCGATAGGAAGGATCTATTTCCCTTAGTCAACAACCAGCGGGCATCGATTTAAAGTAACTGGTAGGAGGTTTATGGGGAATTTATGGGGAAATTATTTCACCCAGAGGATGGTGAGGGTCTAGAACTCACTGCCTGAAAGGGTGGTAGAGGCAGAAATCCTCACCACATTTAAAAAGTTCTTGAAAAAGCACTTGAAGTGCCGTATCCTTCAAGGCTACGTACGAAGAGCTGGAAAGTGTTATTGGCCCAGAAACCCGGGTCAGCTGCTTCCCACGGGCGATCGGGTAAAACAACTTTAAAAAGATGCGTACTTACCTGAAGCTGCTATGCCCATGTGAGTTCCCAGTCCTAAGGCCCCAACTGAATGCGCGCCACAGCGCGTGCACGTCAGGACCTGCGCAGGGCTGGAGGTACAATCACATGGCTCTGGGCAGCCAATCAAGGTAAAGTATGTCCTCATTCATAATAATGGGAACTCCGTAATTGGAGTTCCCATTATTATGATTGAGAAACCCCCCCCCCAAACACCCAAAACACTAATAAAAAAAATACACCACATATTTTTATTAATTTAAATTGAAGTTATTTATGTATTGTAAAAAAGCAATATTTTTTCGATTTAAAAAAAACTTTTTTTTAAGTACGGTTTCAAATAAACTTACCGTAGTAGGGAGGGTTTTTAAACAATAAAATGTGTTTTTATAATTTTATTTTAAAATGTTTTTATGTATTTTAAAATTCTTACTTTTATCAGGCGCAAGAGTTTTCAGGACATGTGCTGGGCAAGATATGGGTAAATATTGCAATCTTGCCCATTCAAAGTCCTGGCTGCCGAGATACGAAAGATCTGTCGAGCTCCAGCTTGGAAAAGCCGCTTTTAAGCGCATGTTCATTGTGCACTGAAAATCGGCTTTTGCGATGTCTTCCCGGGTCCGTACACACTCCGTACGGACTCAGGAGGCCGGAATTTCTGCCCAAATAGGCTGGATAGCTCCTTGTCGGCCGGCACGGACACAATGGGCCGAATGGCCTCCTTCTGTACTGTAAATTGCTATGAATCTAAATTGTGAGTCTTGCAATTAAGTCACGAGAGTCAACATTACTGAGTTTTGGTGCTTACCTTAGATTTTATACAACGAATTACTGTAATAAGAACATAAGATATAGTAGCAGGAGTAGGCCATATGGCCACTTGAGGCTGCTCCGCCATTTCATACGATCTTGGATGATCCGATCATGGACTCAGGTCCACTTCCCTGCCCGCTCCCCCAAATGCCTTATTCCCTTATCGGTGAAGAAACTGTCTATCTCTGTGTTAAATTTATTCAATGTCCCAGCTTCCACAGCTCTCTGAGGCAGCGAATTCCACAGATTTACAACCCTCTGAGAAAAGAAATTTCTCCTCATCTCAGTTTTAAAAGGGCGGCCCCTTATTCTAAGATTATGCCCCCTAGTTCTAGTCTCCCCCATCAATGGAAACATTCTCTCTGTATCCACCTTGTCAAGCCCCCTCATAATCTTATATGTTTCGATAAGATCACCTCTCATTCTTCTGAATTCCAATGAGTAGAGGCCCAACCTACTCAACCTTTCCTCATAAGTCAACCTCCTCATCTCTGGAATCAACCTAGTGAATCTTCTATGAACTGCCTCCAAAGCAAGTATATCCTTTCTTAAATATGGAAACCAAAACTGCACGCAGTATTCCAAGTATGACCTCACAAATAGCCTGTATAACAGTAGCAAGACATCCCTGCTTTTATACTCCATTCCCTTTGCAATAAAGGCCAAGATTCCATTGGCCTTCCTGACCACTTGCTGCACCTGCATACTAACCTTTTGTCTTTCATGCACAAGTACCCCCAGGTCCCGCTGTACCGCAGCACTATGCAATCTTTCTCAATTTAAATAATAACTTGCTTTTTTTTTCTGCCAAAGTGCATGACCTCACACTTTCCAACAACATTATACTCCATCTGCCAAATGTTTGCCCGCTCACTTAGCCTGTCTATGTCCTTTTGCAGATTTTTTGTGTCCTCCTCACACATTGCTTTTCCTCCCATCTTTGTATCGTCAGCAAACTTAGCTACATTACATTCAGTCCCTTCTTCCAAGTCGTTAAGTGGTTGTAAATAGCTGGGGTCCCAGCACTGATCCCTGCGGCACCCCACTAGTTACTGGTTGCCAACCCGAGAATGAGCCATTTATCCCGACTCTCTGTTTTCTGTTAGTTAGCCAATCCTCTATCCATGCTAATATATTACCCCAACCCCGTGAACTTTTATCTTGTGCAGTAACATTTTATGTAGCACCTTGTCAAATGCCTTCTGGACGTCCAAATACATAACATCCACTGATTCTCAACCCTGTTTGTTACATCCTCAAAAAATTCCAGCAAATTTGTCAAACATGACTTCCCCTTCATAAATCCATGCTGACTCTGCCTGACCAAATTTTGCTTTTCCAAATGTCCTGCTACTGCTTCTTTAATAATGGACTCCAACATTTTCCCAACCACAGATGTTGGGCTAACTGGTCTATAATTTTCTGCTTTTTGTCTGCTTCCTTTTTTAAATAATTGTAGCAGCTAGCCAATAATACACAATTACTACTAGGGGGATCAAGGGGTATGGTGAGAAAGCAGGAATGGGGTACTGAAGTTGCATGTTCAGCCATGAACTCATTGAATGGCGGTGCAGGCTAGAAGGGCCGAATGGCCTACTCCTGCACCTATTTTCTATGTTTCTATGTTTCTACAATATCTAGGTGTCAGCCCTGTCTCAGTGACTCTCTCTCAGCTCCGAGGCAATAGACTTCCCAAGACTTGAGCATAAAATCTAGGCCAACACTCCAGTGCACTGCTGAGGGAGTGCTGCCCTGTCAGAAGTACAATCTTTCAGATGAGACGTAAAATCAAGGCCCCATTGGCCTTCTCAGGTGGATGTAAATGATTGCCCAGCACTATTTTGAAGAGCAGAGACCTGATCAATATTTCTCCCTCAACCACCATCACTGTAACAGATGATCTGGTAATTATCACATTGTTATTGGTGGGAGCTTGCTGTGCACACATTGGTGGCTATTTCCCCACCTTGTAACAGTGACCACACTTCTAAAGTACTTCATTGGCTGTAAAGCGCTTTGGGACATACTGGGGACGTGAAAGGCGCTATAGAAATTCAAGGCTCCCTCTCAATGATGCGCAGGTGCGGGTCCGCCTGCTATTGACACCAATATAAGGTGCAGGGACAATGGGCGGCTGAAAGGGTTGCCTTGTATTGGGGCTGATGCAATGACGCAGGAAGATTGCTAAGGGGAGCTGCCTAGGGAACCTGTCACTAGGAGACGGGGGCGGGCGGGATCACGTGGCCGCGTCACCTGCCAGCCGTAAGCGTGAGGGCGGAAAGGAAAAAGCGTGCCACGTGGCGGCGCCAACCGCCGAGTCCGGAGCGTGCGCAGTCTGATTGTCCCAGAGAGGGACGCGGGGCTCCGGGGCCCAGCTGGCTACTGGGGAGGGACACGGGGACCGGGCTGCGCTGTAACGGAGCGGCAAAGATCCGGCGGGAGACGGCTCCGCACACAGGCATTGCCGCCGCACTGGGCGCTTCTGCCCCTCACTGCAAATGGCCCCGCCCCCCGCCCGAACCTTTGTTGTTGATTGGCTGGTTCCTTCCCGCCTTTGTGTCCTATTGGTCGACGGTAACCAATGGTTTCCGGGCTCGCGCGGGGCGGTTGGATTCAAATCTGAAGCTGTTCCCGGCGGCGCGCGCGCTGTCAAACCGCCCGTTCTCCAACAGCAAAAGCGGCGCTTTTTACAGGTGACTCCCGGCACCGCCCGAGGGGCAATTTTATACATGGAACATGGCGGGAGTTGGCATCGCTGCATTGGGCCAAAGGCAGTGTGTGTGAAGGCGGGCGGGCGCTGGGCTGGAGCGGGATTGGATTGTTGGACGGACAGTGATTGGGGAATCGATGGCAGCAAAGGACAGAGTGAGGCCTTGTTGAGGAGCCTGTTGACTGAAATCTCCTGGTGGATGGAGCTGGGATTCCGGGCCGGCCCTGAAGCCCTCACTTGTTCATACAATCCGGGAAAGCTCATTCGGATCCTGCACTGGATTGCAGCACTTGGCTCACATTTCAATAATGAAAGCTCCAAAGTGGAGAGAAGTTCTGTAAGTTGGAGGTGTGACAATCAATGTACATTTTCACATTGCACACAGCACATTGTTCTGAGTGACTGCTGGCAACATGCTCGGCATCGATGTTGGAATCAGCCCCATTTCTGCTGATCTGTGGAGTCCTTTATTGGGTAAGAGGAAGGCAGTGATTTTCCTCATTAATCAGCACGACTGGGATTGTGTTGGGATGTGGTCTTCTGATAATGGGGGACTTCAACTATCCTAATATAGACTGGGACAGTAATGGTGTAAAGAGCAGAGAGGGCGAAGAATTTCTGAAGTGTGTTTCCAGCCCAACGAAGGAGGCATTGCTGGGTCTGGGAATGAGTTGCGTCAAATGGAGCAAGTGTCCGTCGGGGAACATTTAGGGAACAGTGATCACAGTATCATAAGGTTTAGACTAGCTATGGAAAAATACGGAGCAATCTAGAGTAACAATACTTAATTGGAGGAAAGCTAATGTCAATGGATTGAGAATGGATCTGGCCTGGGTAAATTGGAATCAAAGATTGACGAGCAAAACTGAAATCGAACATCTCCTTTGAAGAGGAGATGGTTCAGGCACAGTCGATGTACATTCTCACGATGGAGAAAGGGAGGGCAACCAAATCCAGAGCTCCCTGGATGACAAAAGAGATGGAGAGTAAGATGAAGCAGAAACACAGATGTCAGGCTGAGAATACAAGTGGGAACCAGGCTGAATATAGAAAGTTCAAAGGGGAAGTGAAAAGGGAAATACAAGGAGCAAAGAGAGAATATGAGACTAGATTGGCAGCTAACATAAAATGGAATCCAATGGTCTTCTCTAGGCATATACATAGTAAACAGCTCGTAAGAGGTGGTGCCTATTAGGGACCAAAATGGAGACCTACGCTTGGAGGCAGCGGGCACTAAATGAATACTTTGCATCTATCTTTACTAAGTAAGAAGATGCTGCCAAAGTCATAGTGAGAGAGGAGGTAGTTGAGATACTGGATGGGACAAAAATTGATACGATACAGGTACCAGAAAGGCTGGATGTACTTAAAGTAGTTAAGTCACCAGGACTGGATGGGATGCATCTGAGGATGCTGAACATAAGAAATAGGAGCAGGAGTAGGCCACCTGGCCCCTCGAACCTGCTCTGCCATTTAATAAGATTATGGTTGATCTGATCATGAACTCAGCTCCACTTCCCTGCCCGCTCCCCATAACCCTTTATTCCCTTATCGCTCAAATATCTCTCTATCTCTGCCTTAAATATATCCAATAACCCAGCCTGTAGAATTCCATAGAATTATAACCCTCTAAGAGAAGAAATTCTTCCTCAGCTCAATTTTAAATGGGTGGGCCCTTATTTTGAGACAATGCCCCCTAGTTTTAGTTTCCCCTATGAGTGGAAATATCCTCTCTGCATCCACCTTGTCAAGCCCCCTCATTATCTCATTATCTTATATGTGTCAATAAGATCACCTCTCATTCGTCTGAACTCCAATGAATATAGGCCCAACCTATTCAACCTATCTTCATAAATCAACCCCCTTATTTCTGGAATCAACCTAGTCAGCCTTCTCTGAACAGCCTCCAATGCAAGTATATCCTTCCTTAAATAGGGAGACCCCCAAACTGTACGCAGTACTCCAGGTGTGACCTTACCAGTTGCAGCAGGACTTCTCTGCTTTTATACTCTCCCCCATGCAATAAAGTCCAAAATTCCATTTGTCTTCCTGATTACTTGCTGTACCTACATACTAACTTTTTGTGTTTCATGCACAAGGACCCTCAGGTGCTTCTGTACTGCAGCACTTTACAATTTTTCTCCATTTAAATTATAATTTGCTTTTCTATTTTTTCTACCAAAGTGGATAACCTCACATCTTGCCACATTATGCTCCATCTGCCAAATTTTTGCCCAGTCACTTAGCCTGTCTATGTCCTTTTGCAGGTTTTTTGTGTCCTACTCACACATTGCTTTTCCTCCCATCTTTGTATCGTCAGCAAACTTGGCTACGTTACACTGAGTCCCTTCTTCCAAGTCGTCAATATAGATTGTAAGTAGTTGGGGTCCCAGCAGTGATGCTTGGTGCACCCCACTAGTTACTGATTGCCAACTGGAGAATGAACCATTTATCCCGACTCTCTGTTTTCTGTTAGTTAGCCAATCCTCTTATCTATGCCAATATATTACCCCCAACCCCGTGAACTTTTATTATCTTGTGCAGTAACCTTTTACGTAGCATCTTTTGAATGCCTTCTGGAAATCCAAATACACCACATCCACTGGTTCCTCCTTATCCACCCTTCTCGTTACATACTGAAGTATACATAAAAACCCCAAGGAAAAGTGCATAGCCTGGGAAAATTTAAAAGTGTATGGAAGCCAGGGTAAAGAAAACACTGTATCAGTCATCATGTATTAATTGTAATGAACGAAAGCTAAAAAGCGAGACAGCAAGATAACGGTAGAATAGTTACGAACCAGTCAAGTAGTTGAGACCTTGGGACTGGTACCACAAGAAACTGTTACTATCTGTATAACATAAGATATGATGAAATGTAATTCTAAAGGAATGTAGTCACACAAAGAATTAGTTAGAAAAGTGCTGAGCTGCAGGCTTTGCCTGTGAGATAAGCTTGTACTAATAAAGCATAAAAGACTGTAACATAAGGTTAACCGGCGGAGTTGTATCCAAGGGCGGTCTCGGAAGGTTCTCCCCAGACCTGTGATTAATGACCGTTTTGAACCACACACCAAAGTCTGTCATCTCTACCTGAGTCTCGACCCTGTATATCACTTAGTCCACTCCTCGGTCACCACATTTTGGCACTGCGAGCAGGGTCGTGAAGTCTTGCCATTCCCCAGGAACGTCAAGCGAAAGAGGGCGAGTACTTTTCATTTACCTCCCATAAATTAGAGTGCTCAAATCGGTCTGTGGGATTTGACAAGATCACGACCAAAGAACAAGTGGGGACAGACTAGAGTAAGTGGTGCGGCCCGGTGTAGCCAGAGAGGCGGCAAAATCCTAACCAGACGTGCAACTGTAACGAGAAATAGGGTGCTGGAGGTGGACGCCAGTTGATCGACACGAGTAAACGGTCTAATATCTCACATACCTAGCCTGAGCCTGAATTAAGAGAACTTGGTCCCATGTGACGGCCTGGATTAAGTAGGTGTAGGAAACATGCTTAGACCGTAGGATCGGCAGAGCGGCATCTCCTGGACCCAGTATAGAAATGGCAAAAAAAGATTCGAAAGTGATGGAGCTGGGACAATCTCTATGGGGGAAGCCCGACTCCATTACCCGCTACTTAGCAGACAAAAATCAAAAACTCATTGAGAATATGAAAAAGAAGGGATAGGATGCCGAAGATAGTGCGGAAAAGCAATACTGAGGAAAATGCCTCGGTGTAAAAAGTTCCGCATAAGTAAAGGCGGAAAAACAGTACTGGGGAAAAAGCCCCGATGTAAGAAATGGCAAAGGAAATTGCCAAGGGCTTAGAGGGGTGAGGTATAAACTACCAGAAGAGTTTCTGAGAGATAAATTTGAAAAGGTTAAGAAGATGGTTAAGGCAGGATATGACGAAGAGAAAAAGATCATTTTAGCAGCCGTACAAACGAATAGAAAGATACCCGAAGGTGAGATGGACAGAGAAAGTGACAAAAGGCAAAAGGATGTCAATATAAAAATAGATCTAGATGACAAAAGGGAATGGACAGAGGAATTTGGCCTAAATTTGTATCCCCCAGTAACAGGGTTAGGATTAGGACCCGAGGAAACTAAAGTATTGATTGGTGGCCGGACGGTTCGCTTAGTAGATATTTTTCGGATGACCATAAAAAAAACCTGATAGTGACTATCTTAAGTGAAGTATGGATCCAAAAATAGAGCCGGCCAAACAATAAACTTTGTTGAATGAAGAGAGACTTTTGTGAATGTCTGTCTTTGAATGAAAGTGCTTGTGTGATTTTTGACTGTGAAATATTTGAGGTGGGAATTAATGAATTTTTCATGGTTGAGAAAGTGGTGGAGCTGTCTGTTTGTTTTGGCTCCACCCACTTTTTCAGACAGTGAGTTTTTTTTAACCCTTTGCAGTGTTGTCCTGTATGTGGGAAGTTTTAAGAAAGTATGAACCTAGAATTGAATTACATTTTAAGTTAGAAACGCAGGTGTGGGTTTATTCGGATGATAAGTTACGGAGCTAGGAAATGCACAAAGGATAGGTTTGTTGAGCAAAAGATAAAAATGCGTGGTCCTGTTGGCTTTAAAAAATTTTTTTTCGACACACTCACTTACTTGTCAACACATAATCATTGATTACATTGGGCTGAAAGACAATAAATGTAGTCTAGGAATGAGATAAAGAACGGAGAAGGGAAGTTGTAATGCCTTTAAAAAAAGCCTGCGTGGGTCTCTCGAGGCTGTAGGCTGGGGAAGTACGCCCCCATTTCCCTCTGTGTAAAACCTTGACGTGAAAACCTCTAGCTCAGTAGAAAGAGTTTTTAATAAAAGATTGGCAGTACAATATTTGAATTGGGATTTTGAGGTATTTCAGGTGATTCTCCTTGATAAACATTTTGGTTATATTGGAAAATCTTGGGTTTGGAAGCCTTTTTAATAAAGTTACACAACTACTGCGTCAGAAGCTGAAGCTTAAAAAGATGTAATTTATGAGATACTGTATCATAAAATTGAAGTTAGAGAGCAAAAGATTAGAGTTTTTGATGTTCAGCTTCTAAAACAGAAGTTAGGCACACAATTATAAAACAAGTACTTTGCATTCTGTGATCTGTGAATCGCTATAAGCATAAATGAGAAGTCCAATATTTAAAAAAAACCACAGCATTACCATATTTGACATTTTGTAATCCAACAATAAATACAAATACTACAAAAAGGAGCAGAAATTAGGATGGGAACAGTGAAGAGTTAATTTTGTTGTGAAGGTTTGAAGTACCACTGGTTAAGAAAAGGCACAACAAAATGAGATACATTTAAAATAAAAAGTTAAATCTGATCTCTTTTTTTTAAAAAAAGGAAATAAAACTAAAAGATTTGGAAACAATATAGAAATACCTTCAGGGATCAGATCAAACTCCTGGGCAAGTGGGAAGCTATCTGCAAAAGTGTAAAAGGGACTTTGGAAAAATTAAAAAGTAATGGCCTTGAAACTGGAACATTTGAGATAACGGAAAGCAGCTTACGAAGCCTACATGCTAGACTCCATTCAAGTTATGGAAAAGACACTGGCGTAGACATTAGCCTGTCACATGGGCAGAGCCAACGGTTGAGCAGCTGTCAGTCACAGATATTTAGTGTTCGATCGGAGAGAGCCTTTGCGAAAGTTCTGTCTCCTGTATCTTATAATACTGAAATATAAACACTTCGCATTCAACCAGGTGATAATTGCATGCTTGCCATATAATGTGACACGAGACTTTGAATAATTCAGAGCATTGTACTCAATAAATAAGATTTACAGAATGATCATTCCGACAGGCTGAGCTCTCAGCTTGCCAAATGGTAAAGTACAAGATCACATATTCGGACTGTGCATTTGTCCATTTTAATCGCTTGGCATAATATGAAAGTAACGTTATGAAACAGAATCACGACAGTAGTTACTTTTTTATACCAACTAATTGTCGGCAGATACACCTCTTGTTGGCTTGCAGTGGCAGAACTGGTCATGAGGTTCTGCAAATTGTGTGTGTTACAACAATCACACAACAGGGCAAGAATCAGCCCTCGCTTACAATCCAGAATACAAGCTACAAATTGTTTGAGATAAGAGTGGAGATTTGGCATTTTTCGAACTAGAGCCTGGGACAGACCCAGTGCTGTTTTTGTTCTTTCTTTGAAGTGCATTTCCATCATCGTTTTGCAGTGCTGACTGCACAAGAAAAGAGGCTTCATAAAAAGCAGGCACGTATGTCCCAAACAAGCAGTGTAATATTCTTCTGTAACCAGAGCACGCAGAGTTCTGTCCCCTGCATGCTTGCAATGAAGTTTCTCACATCATAGTCTACCCATGACTCCGGGTAGTTTCTTTATTAGGCCCCACTACGAGACAGAATCAGAAAGTATGTGATGGAATTGAGTGAGCAATTGAAAGGTATGCGCCGAGAAAGACAGAGGGAGGACGATGAAGACGATGGGACAAATACCTCGGCCATAATCCCCAAGGTGGGGGCGAAGGTAATGGTTAAGGAGGTGGCAGAGAAACCAGGGTTCGCACCGAGGTGGAGCGGGACCATATGAGGTATTAATTAGTGTAGATATGTGTGCTTGCATGAATATGAAAGGTAGGGGTCGATGGAAACATAGAAACATAGAAAATAGGTGCAGGAGCAGGCCATTCAGCCCTTCTAGCCTGCACCGCCATTCAATGAGTTCATGGCTGAACATGAAACTTCAGTACCCCCTTCCTGCTTTCTCGCCATAACCCTTGATCCCCCGAGTAGTAAGGACTTCATCTAACTCCCTTTTGAATATATTTAGTGAATTGGCCTCAACTACTTTCTGTGGTAGAGAATTCCACAGGTTCACCACTCTCTGGGTGAAGAAGTTTCTCCTCATCTCGGTCCTAAATGGCTTACCCCTTATCCTCAGACTGTGACCCCTGGTTCTGGACTTCCCCAACATTGGGAACATTCTTTCTGCATCTAACCTGTCTAAACCCGTCAGAATTTTAAACGTTTCTATGAGGTCCCCTCTCATTCTTCTGAACTCCAGTGAATACAAGCCCAATTGATCCAATCTTTCTTGATAGGTCAGTCCCGCCATCCCGGGAATCAGTCTGGTGAACCTTCGCTGCACTCCCTCAATAGCAAGAATGTCCTTCCTCAAGTTAGGAGACCAAAACTGTACACAATACTCCAGGTGTGGCCTCACCAAGGCCCTGTACAACTGTAGCAACACCTCCCTGCCCCTGTATTCAAATCCCCTCGCTATGAAGGCCAACATGCCATTTGCTTTCTTAACCGCCTGCTGTACCTGCATGCCAACCTTCAATGACTGATGTACCATGACACCCAGGTCTCGTTGCACCTTCCCTTTTCCTAATCTGTCACCATTCAGATAATAGTCTGTCTCTCTGTTTTTACCACCAAAGTGGATAACCTCACATTTATCCACATTATACTTCATCTGCCATGCATTTGCCCACTCACCTAACCTATCCAAGTCACTCTGCAGTCTAATAGCATCCTCCTCGCAGCTCACACTGCCACCCAACTTAGTATCATCCGCAAATTTGGAGATACTGCATTTAATCCCCTCGTCTAAATCATTAATGTACAATGTAAACAGCTGGGGCCCCAGCACAGAACCTTGCGGCACTCCACTAGTCACTGCCTGCCATTCTGAAAAGTACCCGTTTACTCCTACTCTTTGCTTCCTGTCTGACAACCAGTTCTCAATCCACGTCAGCACACTACCCCCAATCCCATGTGCTTTAACTTTGCACATTAATCTCTTGTGTGGGACCTTGTCGAAAGCCTTCTGAAAGTCCAAATATACCACATCAACTGGTTCTCCTTTGTCCACTTTACTGGAAACATCCTCAAAAAATTCCAGAAGATTTGTCAAGCATGATTTCCCTTTCACAAATCCATGCTGACTTGGACCTATCATGTCACCATTTTCCAGATGCACTGCTATGACATCCTTAATAATTGATTCCATCATTTTACCCACTACTGAGGTCAGGCTGACCGGTCTATAATTCCCTGTTTTCTCTCTCCCTCCTTTTTTAAAAAGTGGGGTTACATTGGCTACCCTCCACTCCATAGGAACTGATCCAGAGTCAATGGAATGTTGGAAAATGACTGTCAATGCATCCGCTATTTCCAAGGCCACCTCCTTAAGTACTCTAGGATGCAGGCCATCAGGCCCTGGGGATTTATCTGCCTTCAATCCCATCAATTTCCCCAACACAATTTCCCGACTAATAAAGATTTCCCTCAGTTCCTCTTCCTTACTAGACCCTCTGACCCCTTTTATATCCGGAAGGTTGTTTGTATCCTCCTTAGTGAATACCGAACCAAAGTACTTGTTCAATTGATCCGCCATTTCTTTGTTCCCCGTTATGACTTCCCCTGATTCTGACTGCAGGGGACCTACGTTTGTCTTCACCAACCTTTTTCTCTTTACATACCTATAGAAACTTTTGCAATCCGCCTTAATGTTCCCTGCAAGCTTCTTCTCGTACTCCATTTTCCCTGTCCTAATCAAACCCTTTGTCCTCCTCTGCTGAGTTCTAAATTTCTCCCAGTCCCCAGGTTCGCTGCTATTTCTGGCCAATTTGTATGCCACTTCCTTGGCTTTAATACTATCCCTGATTTCTCTAGATAGCCACGGTTGAGCCACCTTCCCCTTTTTATTTTTACGCCAGACAGGAATGTACAATTGTTGTACTTCATCCATGCGGTCTCTAAATGTCTGCCATTGCCCATCCACAGTCAACCCCCTAGCACTGGTTCCAGCTGAAAGAATATAAAGGTACTACAGATGGACTTTTTAGAAAATTAGAATGGATATTTGCAATATTAGGGGTACTGGCTACAATAAAATGGATCTGGAAAAGGGTACATGCCCGGAGAAATGGTGCAAACAATCCGGTTGAAATAGAAATGGTAAGACTTTAACTAAAAACCTGGAATATCCAGGATGTGTTTTATGAACAGCATATAAACGTGATCACCACCATGCTTACGAGTCTACAAGAACAAGCTACAAGGCTGCCCCGAGGGGACCCAGAAGCATTTACCCACACCAGAGGGTACAACAACTATGTAAAGCAGCCCCTAGGGGGCAGCATCTGAGTGTCAGGAGTGTTTATCTGGAAGCCACGACAAGTGGGTTACAAAATGTTACCTGAATATTGTAAACCAGGGGAATTAACCTTGGGAAAGCGTGTGGCAATTAGACCTGGAACATAAGTAATGTTATTTGACAATGTGCAGCATGACATGTTACCTGTGAGCATAAATTTATAAGCCCTATACCTGACAGAAAAGTTTAGCCCCAAGACCGATTGCTAGACACAATCCTGAGAATAGCTAGTGACACATCAGGAGCAAGGGAGTAACACAAGCAGCCGAGTCACAAAGGAGGAAGATCTATAGGGAATGACGTATTAACTGTGCAGGGATCTCTAGTAGACTCACTAGATATACAGGTGATCCAGGCAGGTGTAGATAGTTTGAGGGGAACAATGGAGGCACTAATGAGGAAACAGGCCAGGATAGTGATAGAATCTTTACACTTAGGATCTAAAACATCCAAAAAAACTGCTAGAGGGTATATCAGTATTGGTAGGCCATGCACAAACAATTAACAAGCTAAATAAGTAGGAACGAGAGGACGATGCTGAGGACAGGAAAAGAGACACGTGTCATGCCTATGGGAGATGGATGATCGGTCAGGTGTGACACAATATGGATCAGATACAAACCGGGCGAGTTTCAGATTGAATAAATAGCACCCACTTGAAAGAAATGACACAGCACACTGGGCCATTAGACGCCTGCACCCTGAAAGGAATGACTAGGGTGTATGCGATTACAGGAGGATGTGAGGGGAAACACATAAAATGAGGGCAGAGTACATCCGCGATGGACCAGTATGAGATCAAAAATAATGGAAATATAAGGGGAATATCTTTATCTGGGTGCCGGAGAGAAGGAAGCCTCACCCAGTGGGAGACTGGAGCAAGGATAGCTGCAGGTTTGATAATACTACAGAAGGATGTGTCATTGGAATAAGCCCTGCCCGAACCGAACCCACACATTATGCTATCAAAGTGCGAAGAGAATATTGTGTGGTAACTAGCCTGGGAACTTACGATTACAAAGGCTTGACTTGTAACATTACAATGCCTAACTTTTGCTTTACTCTCAGAGTGACGGTGGCAGTGGGAAGAGCACGCATGACGTATATACACGCCAGGTAGACAATATAAGCGATGAGATTAAGCAAGATATTGATGAATACATGGAAGAGCAAGCACCACCAATTCCCCTGTAACTTGAAGATTTAACTGCGCTCAAAGGACTATTAAGAAATAACATTAAAAGATATTATGAGCTAAAGGATAAAGCAAAAGAACTGGACAGTGAAATAAAGGATAACCTGAAAAACCCGCCTTGGTACTTGAGATTATACATCCGTGGATAAGGATCCTTTCACATATCCTAGTGGCAGTACAGATAGTAATAGCCTTGAGTTGGTTGGTGATGTTATGTAACAAGTGCAAAGACAGGTGAGGCATACCCGAGCAAGGTTACAAGATAGGGATTAGAATTATATCCCATGTGTTAGTCCTAGTGCAGCTGATAGTGGTGCTGATACTCCTGGGAGAATGTGCAGGCAGATACAAGATGGATGGTCGGGCAGCTAACTTGGGGAAGTGCCAGATTGGATTAATGCAACACAGTTGCTCTGGATGGCTCAACATCCGGGTCCCCTGAATAACTGCACCCTCAAGCAAATGACCCAGGCATACCCAGCAGCAGCAGGATGCGTAGGGGAGGGTTCAGGACTGGTGGGGCTAGTTCTCAGCATTGCAGTACTGACTGATGAGGCAGGAGGCCCGTACCCCCAGTTCGAAGTAGATAACATTCCAACGGGAAAATATTTACAACACTATCCTACCGACGGATATGCCATAAGACGCAACAAGGCAATAATCAAACTGAAAACTGTGTCTTGGTTGAAAGTCCGGCAGACACGGAGGCCACCCATTCCGCTTATCGAGGGAAGGGAGAATACTATGAGGCAACGACCCTCCTGAAATATATGTATGGTGGAACTGTATGTAACATCACTAACCCAAATTTCTGCTTCACCTCAAGGGCCTCAGTAAGCGTGGGGCGCACTCGAATGGTCTATATACATGTGCGGGAGGCAGTTACGCTGAATATTAAAGACAGTTGAGGGATGAGATGGACTTATACGCAAGTGATCGCTCACCGCCAATTCCACACCTGCTGGAATACTTGAACCGGCTTAAGGATTCACTTGTTACCAGTATCAAACAATATCATCTCATCAAAAGGAACCTCACAAGATTGACAGAGGACATTGGGAAAGTGTTGGGTATGGTCCCTTGGTATTGTAAACTGTGGGATTGGGGAATGAATGTAAGCATCCACCCTTGGATTAGGATTATGTGACGTGTTGGTTTTCATTCAATTGTTCCTGATTCTGTGTTGGGTAGCAATGATATGTGTAATGCGGCAACAGCGCAAAGGACAGAAACAACATCAGGCAAATGCAGTATCACATGATGATTACGCAACCATGGCGGAATTACAACACAGGACAGGGACTCGCACACACATGTTGTTAGCAGAGAGTGTCTAGGAGTATTCTGGTGAACTGGAAAGCTCAATGCAGGATGACTGATCACCATTTGTACAGATTGGGTGGACCAAGTACCCCAGAATGGGTAAGGGGGCATGATAATAGGAGGGTGCAAAAGGGGGGACCATGGAATGGGAAGCTGATGGTATATGTATTTACAATAAATGGCCGTATTGGGTGTAGTGACCAATGGACCACAAGGGGGGGGTTGAAGTATACATAAAAGTCCCAAGGAAAAGTGCATAGCCTGGGATCATTTAAAAGTGTATGGAAGCCAGGGTAAAGAAAACACTGAATCAATCATCATGTATTAATTGTAACTAACGAAAGCTAAAAAGCGAGACAGCAAGATAACAATAGAATAGTTATGAACCAGTCAAGTAGATGAGACCTTGGGACTAGTACCACAAGAAACTGTTACTATCTGTATAACATAAGATATGATGAAATGTAATTCTAAAGGAATGTAATCACACAAAGAGTTAGTTAGAAAAGTGCTGAGCTGCAGGCTTTGCCTGTGAGATAAGCTTGTACTAATAAAGTATAAAAGACTGTAACATAAGGTTAACCGGCGGAGTTGTATCCAAGGGCGGTCTCGGAAGGTTCTCCCACAGGCCTGCGATTAAGGACCGTTTTGAACCACACACCGAAGTTTGTCATCTCTACCTGAGTGTCGACCTTGTATATCACTTGGTCCACTCCTCGGTCACCACACATCCTCAAAGAATTCCAGCAAATTTGTGAAACGTGATTTCCCTTTCATAAAACCATGCTGACTCTGCTTGACTGAATTATACTTTTCCAAATGTCCCGCTACTGCTTCCTTAATAATGGACTCCAGCATTTTCCCAATGACAGATGTTAGGCTAACTGGTCTATAATTTCCTGCTTTTTGTCTGCCTCCTTTTTTAAATTCCCCAACCAGTGCTTGCTTACAGCTTAAAGCAAGAAAGGACTTTCATTTATATCGATAGCTGTGACAGGAGTGGGAGGATTGTTCAGATGGCAGTTCATCAGAAGATTGTCCATTCATTTTAAGCTCAGAAATGCCGACACGGCAACCGAGAAGACCAGGAAAATCTGACCAGCAACTTCAAAAAAGCTGTCAGAGCCTCAAAAGGCTGAGAACTTAGGAACACCCCTAATTACAGCCCCTGACATGTGAAAACAAGTAGTTATGTGGGCTGTGTAACTTAAGCTGTCGGTATAACAAGGAAAGAACTTGCATTTCTATAGTACCTTTAATGACCTAAGAATGTCACACAGCGCCTCACAGACAATGAAATACTTTTTGAATTGTAGTCACTGTTGTAATGGCGGAAACATGGCAGCCAATTAGCGCACAGCAAGCTCCCACCAACAGCAATAAGATATTGAACAGATAATATGGTTTAATGATGTCGGTTGAGGGATCATTTTTGTCCTTTGAATAGTGCCATGGGATCTGTTACATCCACCTGAGAGGGCAGATGGAACCTCGAATTAACGTAGATCATGAGATAGTGAGTGAGAAAGAGAGTTGGAAAGTGCGATAGTGGGCTGGAAAGAAAGAGAGAGAGAGAGAGAGAGTGGGAGCCATCTGGAAAGAGGGAAAGGGAGAGAGAGAAACAGGCCAGGGCTTAGCTACGATGCACCCAACGGTCCAATATCTTGCCAGTCCTTGATGTCCAAGCTGGCATGTCAATGCTGGCCATGGGAGGGGGAGGTACTGGGGCAACCACGGCCTGTTGGGCTGTAACTAGGCTTTGGGTTATTGCCTTCTGAGGAGGAAGAGCGTGGAAATTAACCATTAAAGATTGATAAGGGAAAAGGAGAGAGAGGAAAGATTTTAATGAACATGCAGCTTAAAAATACCCTCAGTCCACAAAACCCATCCCCCGCCCAATGAAACTGCTGTGTCCCCGGTTTATTGTGGATCAGGTGTGACCTGAATCCATCCACAGGCAGGAGAGCCTTTCTGATCTCCCAAAAACCAGAGCAATATCTGCTCACTGTGAGACTGGAAACCCGCTGGGGCTCCAGATTTCACAATCACTCACTCTCAGGATGTTCAGATTTCAGGATTTTATCCTCCTGCAAATTCCACTGTGTTTTTTTTAATTTATAAAGAAATTCAAATCAAAGTGAAAACCAAAAGGGAACAAAGTTCCTTCTCTGAGTGAAAGCTGCAATGTTCCGGTCATGGTGCAACTTCACTCACCGAGTAGAAAGATTTTAAATCAGCCTTTCTTTGCAAACCATGTTAAACATGGTCTAGTGAGCACAGACAATAGAAACATAGAAAATAGGTGCAGGAGTCGGCCATTCGGCCCTTCGAGCCTGCACTGCCGTTCAATGAGTTCATGGCTGAACATGCAACTTCAGTACCCCATTCCTGCTTTCTCGCCATACCCCTTGATCCCCCTAGTAGTAAGGACTACATCTAACTCCTTTTTGAATATATTTGGTGAATTGGCCTCAACAACTTTCTGTGGTAGAGAATTCCACAGGTTCACCACTCTCTGGGTGAAGAAGTTTCTCCTCATCTCGGTCCTAAATGGCTTACCCCTTATCCTTCGACTGTGACCCCTGGTTCTGGACTGCCCCAACATTTGGAACATTCTTCCTGCATCTAACCTGTCTAAACCCGTCAGAATTTTAAACGTTTCTATGAGATCCCCTCTCATTCTTCTGAACTCCAGTGAATACAAGCCCAGTTGATCCAGTCTTTCTTGATATCTCAGTCCTGCCATCCTGGGAATCAGTCTGGTGAACCTTCGCTGCACTCCCTCAATAGCAAGAATTTCCTTCCTCAAGTTATGAGACCAAAACTGTACACAATACTCCAGGTGTGGCCTCATCAAGGCCCTGTACAATTGTAGTAACACCCCCCTGCCCCTGTACTCAAATTCCCTCGCTATGAAGGCCAACATGCCATTTACTTTCTTAACCGCCTGCTGTACCTGCATGCCAACCTTCAATGACTGATGTACCGTGATACCCAGGTCGCGTTGCACCTCCCCTTTTCCTAATCTGTCACCATTCAGATAATAGTCTGTCTCTCTGTTTTTACCACCAAAGTTTAGCCCAATTTCGCAACAAACCAGCAAAGTTGCAGCTTCAATTGCTGATCTGTGCTGAGCTGGCCGTTTACAGCCTGTACAGAGAGAGGTTGGGGAACAATTAGCTTCAGCACTGTTGGGCTAAGGGGTTTAAATAAACCCAACCCGGGCAGGGGCTCCCCTCCCCTGATGATTATCCGGCCACTCCTGCTGGGAAGGTCACCTTCTGGATGGCCGGTGAGGAAAGGACCAAGCTCAGTTACTGCGCTGTCCACAATAGTCTAACCTTGCACATGAAGGTCCCAGAAGGTTCACCCAATGGGGAAATTGGTCAGTGAAATTGTGGGGCTTACTTTCTGATGCTGGAGAGGAGACAGAAGACGGTGTTCTCGCCAGGAGCCGTCTCCACACGAGGTCGAAAGAAGCAAAACTCACAAACCTCCCAGAAATCACAAGATACCAAACAAATTGGCAAATGGCAAATTTAGGGGAAACCAAAATCAGTATCAACTTGTTGATGTTTAAAATGCAAATGTTTATATCGGGAGAAGTAAAGGTGCTTACTATACAATTCACACTGGGGAATCCAATCTGTATGGATTCAAACCCAGATCCGAGATAAAAGAGTAACTTTCCAAATCACTGCACCAAATCCCAATCCCTGACCGCACCTCGACCCCCACCCCCAACAACCGCACCCCCCCCCCCGATAGCCACCCCACAAACCGCACCCCAACCGCACCCTTATCTCAGCCCCCAACCAACACCCCAACCATGACTCACTCCCCCTCCACCCCCTGCTCCCCACACACACCCAGTCCCCACCCTACTGCAACCCCCACCCACCACCAAACATCCCCACCCCATGCCCACCTGCTCCCTCCCACCCCCTTGAATTCTTGAGCATTCCTGGTTCCTTTCAGAGACCGAGCAATCAGCACAAATCACGTTGTGTGAAGGACTATCTGAACACAATATATCTGGATACCCACACAAGAAAGATCTTCACCTCGCAGTACAAGAGGATCAGGAGGCACTTCAATGTGTCTGTGAAGCCCATGGCAGTCGAATAGTCTATCAACACTCACTGGATAGACTGACATGAAGAACAGCCGCTGACACAAGTTATCAGAGGACAGCCAGTGATTCGATAGTGTTGACACAGAGGAAGGGACAGAATTAGAGCCAGGCCATTCAGGGGTGATGTCAAGAAGCACTTCTTCACACAAAGGGCAGTGGGAATCTGGAACTCTCTCCCCAAATAGCTGCTGAGGCTGGAGGTGAATTACACATTTCCAAACTGAGATTGATAGACTTTTGTTAGGCAGGTTATGAAGGATTATGGAAACAAGGCGGGTGGGTAGATGGAGTTAAGATACAGATCAGCCGTGACCTAATTGAATGATGGAACAGACTCGAGTGCTGAATGGTTGACTCCTGTTCCTGTTGTAAATTATACTTTTTATGTCATTTTTCTAATGTATAAAGCTTATGTTTAGATTAGGTGCTTATAAACATATAAAACATATAAACCGCTCACTTTTGGATTGGGCATTCTAATCCATATAACCATCTCACACTTATAGAAATTAGATTAAACATTAACACATAAACAGCTATGAAGACAGAAATGGTGAAGTTCAAGCTACCCATAAGGCAGAGGGATGGAGCTAAGAAAGGATGCTTTTAAACACATGTTTATACAGCAGTGTGTTTCAGGGATGAGGAGTCGGCACTGAGGGAGGGTGGACACTGATAAGGGAGGCTGCCTGGAACAAGTGAGATAAGGGACAGGCAACTGTGAACAACACATTGTGTGTCAGTGACGAGACTATAAGAATGGGACTTTAGACAGTTTCGGGGTGTAGAGGGATAAGACATGGAACGATCCGTGTGGTTACTTCGCTCTACCCCAGAGGAGAACGGGGTGATGTAATTCCTGTTCCAGCAGCTGTTGCTCAAACATTGTGTAAATTGCTCCTGTGTTAAAACCCTTGTTGTCACATAATAATCAGACAAGTTGTAACCAAAACGGTGTCAGATTCCAATTCTTTTACAGTAGGGGTGAAAAATTCAGTTGGCATGGCCTCCCGTTAGCGCCCCTGAGTGGCGGTAAAGTGTCGCTCATTGTTTAACGCCCGGCCGCGGGGATTTAGCGGCACCCGGAAACTTTGGTTGATTTTACCGGCGGCACTGACAATTATCACCTCGCTATCCAACGCCAGCCAGATAATGATGGCAGTACGCGTGCAACGCCCCGCTAGCGCCCGGGCATCAACTTCGGTTTGTGCGCCTCACTTACCAACAGCCGCTGAACACGCCAGAGGAAGCAGGCAGTCTCAGCTCCTTTGGGCGATGCCGGGAGGGTATTTAAAGTGATGAGCAATCGGGTTACTCAGAGGTCACAGTGCACACTGCGTGTATTTCTGGGATTGCTAAGGCAGATTGCCTTGAGAGTTACAGTTAAGCAGTGATTTTAGGTGTGTATTTAGGTGGTGCAGTTCTAACACACCGCCCTCGCCTCCTCCAAGCTATTGGTAGGCAATGTTTACAGAGAAGGGAGATTGGGAATATGGGGCCACGAATGAGGAGACCCCGTAGACATCGGGCAGGCAGCTTTACCCCCCACAGGTTTATCAGGACCACTCATCATACCTAGACATGTCTGAGGAGCAGTGTGTGAAAAGGCTGCGGTTCCATAAGGAGGTCATCACCGAGCTAAGCCATCTCCTGCAGCCAGACCTAGAGGCTGATATCGGGACCAGGACTTTGCTATCCGTCGCAGTGAAGGTAACTGTGTCGCTCAGTTTCTATGCCGCCGGCTCCTTCCAGGCTACAGCAGAGGACATCTGCAGTGTATCACAATTTTTTGCTCATTGCTGCAACCGCAAGGTCACAGACACTCTGTACTGCAGGAGAATGGATTACATAAACTTTCCTGTGACGCGGGAGAAACAGGAGGAACCTGTCATGTGGGTTCGCCAGGATAGCGGGCTTGGCCATGGTTCAGGGCGCCATTGATTTTACCCACGTGCCATTGCGTGCACCACACCAGAATGCTGAGGTGTTTCGCAGCCACAAGGGCTACCACTCTCTCCATGTACAGTCAGTGTGTGACCACATGCAGTGTATCCTCACTGTGAATCCCGCTACCCTGGCAGTGCATCCTCACTGTGAATCCCGCTATCCTGGCAGCATATCCTCGCTGTGAATGCCCACTATTCTGGCAGTGTACCCTCACTGTGAATGCCCGCTATCCTGGCAGTGCACCCTCGCTGTGAAAGCCCACTATCCTGGCAGTGCACCCTCTCTGTGAATGCCCACTATCCTGGCAGTGCACCCTCGCTGTGATTGCCCACTATCCTGGCAGTGCACCCTCTCTGTGAATGCCCACTATCCTGGCAGTGCACCCTCGCTGTGAATGTCCCCATCCTGGCAGTGCATGCTCATTGTGAATGCCCACTATCCTGGCAGTGTACCCTCGCTGTGAATGCCCGCTATCCTGGCAGTGCACCCTCATTGTGAATGCCCACTATCCTGGCAGTGCACCCTTGCTGTGAATGCCCACTATCCTGGCAGTGTACCCTCGCTGTGAATGCCCACTATCCTGGCAGTGCACCCTCGCTGTGAATGCCCACTATCCTGGCAGTGCACCCTCGCTGTGAATGCCCGCTATCCTGGCAGTGCACCCTCGCTGTGAATGCCCGCTATTCTGGCAGTGCACCCTCGCTGTGAATGCCCGCTATCCTGGCAGTGTACCGTCGCTGTGAATACCCACTATCCTGGCAGTGCACCCTCGCTGTGAATGCCCGCTATCCTGGCAGTGCATGAAAGCCCACTATCCTGGCAGTGCACCCTCGCTGTGAATGCCCACTATCCTGGCAGTGCACCCTCGCTGTGAATGCCCACTATCTTGGCAGTATCCTCGTTGTGAATGCCCGCTATCCTGGCAGTGCACCTCGCTGTGATTGCCCACTATCCTGGCAGTGCACCCTCGCTGTGAATGCCCACTATCCTGGCAGTGCACCCTCGCTGTGAATGTCCCCATCCTGGCAGTGCATGCTCATTGTGAATGCCCACTATCCTGGCAGTGCACCCTCGCTGTGAATGCCCACTATCCTGGCAGTGCAGCCTCATTGTGAATGCCCACTATCCTGGCAGTGCACCCTCGCTGTGAATGCCCACTATCCTGGCAGTGCATCCTCTCTGTGAATGCCCACTATCCTGGCAGTGCACCCCCGCTGTGAATGCCCACTATCCTGGCAGTGCACCCTCGCTGTGAATGCCCACTATCCTGGCAGTGCACCCTCGCTGTGAATGCCCACTATCCTGGCAGTATCCTCGCTGTGAATGCCCGCTATCCTGGCAGTGCACCCTCGCTGTGAATGCCCACTATCCTGGCAGTATCCTCGCTGTGAATGCCCACTATCCTGGCAGTGCACCCTCGCTGTGAATGCCCGCTATCCTGGCAGTACATGCTCATTGTGAATGCCCGCTATCCTGGCAGTGCACCCTCGCTGTGAATGCCCACTATCCTGGCAGTGTACCCTCGCTGTGAATGCCCGCTATCCTGGCAGTATCCTCGCTGTGAATGCCCAATATCCTGGCAGTGTACCCTCGCTGTGAATGCCCACTATCCTGGCAGTGCACCCTCGCTGTGAATGCCCACTATCCTAGCAGTGCACCCTCGCTGTGAATGCCCACTATCCTGGCAGTGCACCCTCGCTGTGAATGCCCACTATCCTAGCAGTGCACCCTCACTGTGAATGCCCACTATCCTAGCAGTGCACCCTCGCTGTGAATGCCCACTATCCTGGCAGTGCATCCTCTCTGTGAACGCCCGCTATCCTGGCAGTGCACCCTCGCTGTGAATGCCCACTATCCTAGCAGTGCACCCTCGCTGTGAATGCCCACTATCCTGGCAGTGCATCCTCTCTGTGAATGCCCGCTACCCTGGCAGTGCACCCTCGCTGTGAATGCCCACTATCCTGGCAGTGCACCCTCGCTGTGAATGCCCACTATCCTGGCAGTGCACCCTCGCTGTGAATGCCCGCTATCCTGGCAGTGCACCCTCGCTGTGAATGCCCACTATCCTGGCAGTATCCTCGCTGTGAATGCCCACTATCCTGGCAGTGCACCCTCGCTGTGAATGCCCACTATCCTGGCAGTGCACCCTCGCTGTGAATGCCCACTATCCTGGCAGTGCACCCTCGCTGTGAATGCCCACTATCCTGGCAGTGCACCCTCGCTGTGAATGCCCACTATCCTGGCAGTATCCTCGCTGTGAATGCCCACTATCCTGGCAGTGCACCCTCACTGTGAATACCCACTATCCTGGCAGTGACCCTCGCTGTGAATGCCCACTATCCTGGCAGTGCACCCTTATTGTGAATGTCCACTATCCTGGTAGTGCACCCTTGCTGTGAATGCCCACTATCCTGGCAGTGCACCCTCGCTGTGAATGCCCACTATCTTGGCAGTATCCTCGCTGTGAATGCCCGCTATCCTGGCAGTGCACCCTCACTGTGAATGCCCACTATCCTGGCAGTGCACCCTCACTGTGAATGCCCACTATCCTGGCAGTGCACCCTCGCTGTGAATGCCCACTATCCTGGCAGAGCACCCTCATTGTGAATGCCCACTATCCTGGCAGTGCACCCTCGCTGTGAATGCCCACTATCCTGGCAGTGCATCCTCTCTGTGAATGCCCACTATCCTGGCAGTGCACCCCTGCTGTGAATGCCCACTATCTTGGCAGTGCACCCTCGCTGTGAATGCCCACTATCCTGGCAGTGCATCCTCTCTGTGAATGCCCGCTATCCTGGCAGTGCATCCTCTCTGTGAATGCCCGCTATCCTGGCAGTGTACCCTCGCTGTGAATGCCCACTATCCTGGCAGTGCACCCTCGCTGTGAATGTCCACTATCCTGGCAGTGCATCCTCTCTATGAATGCCCACTATCCTGGCAGTGCACCATCGCTGTGAATGCCCACTATCCTGGCAGTGCATCCTCTCTGTGAATGCCCATTATCCTGGCAGTGCACCCTCGCTGTGAATGCCCACTATCCTGGCAGTTCACCCTCGCTGTGAATGCCCACTATCCTGGCAGTGCACCCTCGCTGTGAATGCCCACTATCCTGGCAGTATCCTCACTGTGAATGCCCGCTATCCTGGCAGTGCACCCTCGCTGTGAATGCCCACTATCCTGGCAGTATCCTCGCTGTGAATGCCCACTATCCTGGCAGTGCACCCTCGCTGTGAATGCCCACTATCCTGGCAGTGCACCCTCGCTGTGAATGCTCGCTATCCTGGCAGTGCATGCTCATTGTGAATGCCCACTATCCTGGCAGTGCACCCTCGCTGTGACTGCCCGCTATCCTGGCAGTACATGCTCATTGTGAATGCCCGCTATCCTGGCAGTGCACCCTCGCTGTGAATGCCCACTATCCTGGCAGTGTACCCTCGCTGTGAATGCCCGCTATCCTGGCAGTATCCTCGCTGTGAATGCCCAATATCCTGGCAGTGCACCCTCGCTGTGAATGCCCACTATCCTAGCAGTGCACCCTCGCTGTGAATGCCCGCTATCCTGGCAGTGCACCCTCGCTGTGAATGCCCACTATCCTGGCAGTGCACCCTCGCTGTGAATGCCCACTATCCTGGCAGTGCACCCTCACTGTGAATGCCCACTATCCTGGCAGTGCACCCTCGCTGTGAATGCCCACTATCCTGGCAGTGCACCCTTGCTGTGAATGCCCACTATCCTGGCAGTGCACCCTCGCTGTGAATGCCCACTATCCTGGTAGTATCCTCGCTGTGAATGCCCACTATCCTGGTAGTATCCTCGCTGTGAATGCCCACTATCCTGGCAGTATCCTCGCTGTGAATGCCCACTATCCTGGCAGTGCACCCTCACTGTGAATGCCCACTATCCTGGCAGTGCACCCTCGCTGTGAATGCCCACTATCCTGGCAGTGCACCCTCGCTGTGAATGCCCGCTATCCTGGCAGTGCACCCATGCTATGAATGCCCACTATCCTGGCAGTGCACCCTCGCTGTGAATGCCCCCATCCTGGCAGTGCATGCTGATTGTGAATGCCCACTATCCTGGCAGTGCACCCTCGCTGTGAATGCCCACTATCCTGGTAGTGCACCCTCGCTGTGAATGCCCACTATCCTGGCAGTGCACTCTCGCTGTGAATGCCCGCTATTCTGGAAGTGCACTGTGAATGCCCACTATCCTGGCAGTGCACCCTCGCTGTGAATGGCCACTATCCTGGCAGTGCACCCTCGCTGTGAATGCCCGCTATCCTGGCAGTGCATGCTCATTGTGAATGCCCGCTATCCTGGCAGTGCACCCTCGCTGTGAATGCCCACTATCCTGGCAGTGTACCCTCGCTGTGAATGCCCGCTATCCTGGCAGTGCACCCTCGCTGTGAATGCCCACTATCCTGGCAGTGCACCCATGCTGTGAATGCCCACTATCCTGGCAGTGCACCCTCGCTGTGAATGCCCGCTATCCTGGCAGTGCATCCTCTCTGTGAATGCCCGCTACCCTGGCAGTATCCTCTCTGTGAATGCCCAATATCCTGGCAGTGTACCCTCGCTGTGAATTCCCACTATCCTGGCAGTGTACCCTCGCTGTGAATGCCCACTATCCTGGCAGTGCACCCTCGCTGTGAATGCCCACTATCCTGACAGTGTACCCTCGCTGTGAATGCCCGCTATCCTGGCAGTGCACCCTCGCTGTGAATGCCCACTATCCTGGCAGTGCACCCATGCTGTGAATGCCCACTATCCTGGCAGTGCACCCTCGCTGTGAATGCCCACTATCCTGGCAGTGCATCCTCTCTGTGAATGCCCGCTATCCTGGCAGTATCCTCGCTGTGAATGCCCTATATACTGGCAGTGTACCCTCGCTGTGAATGCCCACTATCCTGGCAGTGTACCCTCTCTGTGACTGCCCACTATCCTGGCAGTGCACCCTCGCTGTGAATGCCCACTATCCTGGCAGTGCACCCTTGCTATGAATGCCCACTATCCTGGCAGTATCCTCGCTGTGAATGCCCACTATCCTGGCAGTATCCTCGCTGTGAATGCCCGCTATCCTGGCAGTGCACCCTCGCTGTGAATGCCCACTATCCTGGCTGTGCACCCTCGCTGTGAATGCCCGCTATCCTGGCAGTGCATGCTCATTGTGAATGCCCACTATCCTGGTAGTGCACACGATGCTTTCATCCTGCGGGAGAGCACTGTGCCACGATTCTTCCAGCCACCACATGAAGGTCACGGTTGGCTGCTCGGCAACAAAGGCTATGGTCTAGCCACCTGGCTCATGACATCCCTCTGCAACCCCAATACCCGTGCTGAGCATCGCTACAACGAGAGCCATGCAGCAACCCGGAACCTCATACAGCATAGTATCGGGGTGCTAAAGCAACGTTTCCGATGCCTGGACTGCTCTGGAGGTAGCCTTCAATATTCCCCTGATCAGGTCTCGCTCTTCATTGTGGTGTGCTGCATGCTGCACAACCTGTCCATGAGGAGAACCCAGGCATTGCCACTGGGAATTGCAGCTCACCTCAGGAGGAGGAAGAGGGGCATGATGATGCACAGTATGGCGAGGCAGACCAGGAGGAGAATTAGCAGCCACGGAGGAGGCACCGTGCCAATGCTGTCGCTGCAAGGGCCACATGTCAGGGCCTCATCCTGCATCGGTTCCAATACATCAACGACCAGATGACGAACGGGCCTCACAATTACATCACAATGTGCTAGGCTCATGGCACAGCTCCGTGAAATTCACAATAATATACATCACGACAAAGCAAACGGTCAAATCTACATTTTATTATCTCTAAAAAGAGTGTGCCTCAAGCAGCTCACCAATAGCCCTTCACCAGCAACTAATAAAGAATATAACAAATGTCCCTTGAATCAGCATAACACACCAGCAATTTCATGATTATATATACAAACGCACCTCCCATCTTCTGTTTGATTTGCAACCGAAACTTGCTCACAACAGGCACCAACAAATGCAGACCGGAGGAGGGGAGTCTGACCTCCACGCCCTCACGGAGGTGGAAGAGTTAGTGGTCACCCTCATGGGTGCACAAGTGGGTGCGGTAAGGGTCGGGGAAGCCCGCCCCCCTGGGGACAGTGACGGTATGTTCATCCCCATTCCCTCTTATATAAGACCATCTACCCCTGAAACCACATGCCTTTCCCACTTTACAAAGAAATGTCCTATGTAACCTCCCTCTGCCCTTCCTGCCTCTCCCTTGCTGCTACCCACAGTCCTGCTGCTTTGTGCTATAGATAAGGAGCCAGAAATGCAACAACCTGTCTGTGAGGTGTCTGTTATGTATGTAAACTTTATAATTGTGTAAGACTTGCCACCAGAGGGCACACCTATTGGAGACCCAAGGGTCACCGGCAAACGTTGTGCAAGCAAGTATAAAAGGTTGTCTGCCATGCTGCTTTGGCACTCTGGAGTTTTATTAAAGAGACTAAGGTCACATCAGTTTGAGCTTACAGTATACAGTTTTGTGGAGTTATTCTGAACATAACAATTGGCGACGAGTAACAGATCACGAACAATCACACGGTTATGGCTGCCATTGGTATTCTTGAGAGATTTATTGACGGTGATGATAGAGAAGCCTTCATTGAGCGTCTTGACCATTACTTCGTGGCCAACGAGCTGGATACGGAAGATACCGCGGCCAAGCGCAGGACGATTCTCCTCACCGTTTGCAGATCCATGATATATGGCTTCATCAAAAATCTGCTAGCACCGATGAAACCAATGGAGAAGACATATGCAGAGTTGTGCACGCTGGTTAGGGAAAACCTCAAGCCGAAGGAGAGCATCTTAATAGCCAGGTATCGCTTTTATACTCACCATCGCTCCGAGGGCTAGGATGTGGTGAGCTATGTCGCCGACCTAAGATGCCTTGCGGGACCGTGCGAATTTGCTGGATTTTTGGGGGAAATGTTGTGGGACTTTTTCGTGCTTGGAATCGGCCACGAGGTCATTCTTCGCAAGCTGCTGGCTGCTAAACCCCCAGATCAGAGCAAGGCCATCACGATAGCCCAGGCTTTTATGACCACGAACGATAATACTAAACAGATATCATTGCAGCATCGGAACTCACCGGCAAGTACTGTGCATAAAATAACACCTTCAGCAGGCAGAACTGTACATGGCAGGGCCTAAACGCCTGCAGATGCCAGACCTAGGATGACTCAGAGTCCGGCATGGGGCGTGAATGCGAAGCCATCAGCACCATGTTGGTGCTGCGGGGGTAATCATCAAACCCATCAATGTCATTCAAGCAAAGGCTGCGGAACAATGGGCCACCTCCAGTGAATGTGCAAACTTGCTACGACTCATCACGTGGCAGAGTCAGCAGAAGATGACCAATCTGGCGCGAATCACGCTGAATGAGTAAGAGAGGCAACTCAACCCGAGGCTGAAGAGGAAATTAAATAGCATTTCAGTTTCCATGGAATTGGACATGGGGGCGAGTCAGTCAATTATGAGCTAGAAGGCTTTTGAGAAACTGTGGGGCAACAAGGCACAAAGGCCAAAACTAAGCCCGATTTATACAAAGCTGCGCACTTACACCAAAAAGCTCACACCAGTCATTCGCAGTGCGGCAGTGAAGGTATCGTACAATGGAGCTGTGCATGATTTATCACTGTGGATTGTACCAGGTGATGGCCCATCGCTGTTCGGCAGAAGCTGGCAAGGAAAGATCTGATGGAACTGGGATGACATCAAAGCACTGTTTTCAGTAGATGATGCCTCGTGCGATCAAGTGCTAAACAAATTTCCGTCGCTCTTTGAAACAGGCATTGGCAACTTCACAGGCGCCAAAGTACAGATCCATCTTCATCCCTGATGCACGCCTGTTCATCACAAGGCCTAAGTGGTTCCATATATGAAGCGGGAGAAAGTCGAGATTGAACTGGACAGACTTCAACGAGAGGGAATCATATCGCCATTCGAGTTCAACGAGTGGGCCAGTCCAATTGTTCCGGTGTTGAAAAGCGATGGCACGGTTAGAATCTGCAGAGACTACAAGGTAACGATCAACTGAGTCTCGTTACAGGATCAGTACCCACTACCCAAAGTGGATGACCTGTTCGCAACGTTAGCAGGGGGAAAGTCGTTCACGAAGTTGGATCTAACCCCTGCTTACATGACACAGGAGCTGGCTGAATCTTCGAAAAGATTGACGTGCCTCAACACGTGTTCATAGACCACAGATGCCCTTTGGGAACTCGCTCGGCTGCTCCCATTTTCTAGAGGAACATGGAGAGTCTGCTGAAATCAGTTCCACGCACCGTTGTTTTTCAAGACGACATCCTGATCACCGGTCGTGACACCACCGAACACTAGAAGAGGTTCTAAAGTGTGGGACTCAGGCTGAAGTGCTCCAAGTGTGTTTTCCTAGCGCCAGAGTTCGAATTTTTGGGGAGAAAGATTACAGCAGACAGCATCAGACCCACAGACTCTAAGACGGAGGCCATCAAGAATGCATCAGACCACAGCTGCGGAGCTGCGTTCGTTCCTGGGACTCCTCACATATTTTGGTAACTTTCTACCCGGGTTGAACACTTTGCTGGAACTTTTGCATTTATTGCTACATAAGGATGATGACTGGGTTTGGGGTAAATCTCAAGAGACTGCCTTTGAGAAGGGCAGAAACCTACTATGTTCTAACAAGTTACTTGTATTGTATGACCCGTGTAAATGTCTAGTGCTAGCTTGTGATGCATCTTTGTACGGGGTCGGTTGTGTGTTACAGCAAGTCAATGTGTCAGGCAAACTGCAACCGGTTGCATATGCGTCTAGCAGTTTATCTAAGGCTGAAAGAGCCTACAGCATGGGTGAGAAAGAAGCACTAGCATGGGTATTACGGGGTTAAGAAAATGCACCAATACCTAATCGGACTCTCGAGTTCGAAACTGACCACAAACCGCTCATTTTGTTGTTTTCAGAAAGCAAAGGTATAAGCACCAATGCTTCGTCCCGCATCCAAAGATGGGCAGTAACATTATCTGTGTATGACTATGTAATCCGCCACGGACCAGGTACTGAGAACTGCGCTGATGCCCTCAATCGGCTACCATTACCCACCACCGGGTTGAAAATGGCACAACCTGCAGACTTGCTTCGTGTAATGGGTGTTTTTGAGAGTGAGGGGTCACCCGTCAAGGCTTGCCAGATCAGCACCTGGACTAGCCAGGATCCTCTGCTATCACTAGAAAAAAACTGCATCCTTAATGGGAGCTGGTCGGCTGTTCCCGGGGAAATGCAAGACAAAATTAAGCCGTTTTACCGACGTAAGAATGAAATGTCCATCCAATTGGATTGTATCCAATGGGGAAATCGCATGGTTTTGCCAAAAAAAGCCAGGGAAACGTTTATACATGACCTACACAGTACCCACCCAGGCATAGTCATGATTAGAGCTATTGCCAGGTCGCACATTTGACTCGGAATTGGAGTCATGCGTACACCAATGTAACACTTGCTCACAGTTGAGCAATGCTCCGAAGGAGGCCCCACTGAGTCTGTGGTCATGGCCCTCCAAACTGGTCCAGGCTCCATGTAGATTTTGTTGGCCCCTTTCTAGGAAAGATGTTCCTAGTAGCAGTGGACGCTTAATCTAAATGGATTGAATGTATAATAGTGTCATCATGTACATCCACTGCCACCATTGAAAGCCTCAGGGCCATGTTCGCCACCCATGGTTTGCCTGAAGTCCTTGTTAGTGACAATGGACCATGTTTCACCAGCTTGGAATTCAACGAGTTCATGACCCGCAATGGCATCAAACATGTCAGGTATGCCCCGTTTAAGCCCGCATCCAACGGTCAAGCGGAACGGGCCGTCCAAACTATCAAGCAGAGCCTGAAACGTGTGATGGACAGTTCCCTGCAGACCCGGTTATCTCGGGTGCTGCTCAGCTACCGCACGCGACCCTACTCGCTTACCGGGGTTCCCCTGGCAGAATTGTTAATGAAGAGAGCACTCAAAACCAGGCTCTCCTTAGTCCACCCGGATCTCAATGATCATGTAGAAACCTGGCATCACTGGCATAACGTGTACCACGATCGCACAGCGGTATCGCAGACATTGAGGCTAATGACCCCGTGTTTGTTCTTAATTACGGTCATGGTCCCAAGTGGATTGCTGGTACTGTCTTAGCCAAGGAGGGGAATAGAGTGTTTGTTGTCAAACTTTTGAATGGGTAAACGTGCAGAAAGCATTTGGATCAGACCAAACTGCGATTCACTGACAACCAAGAACAGTTTGAAGAGGACATTACCATCATTGATCCACCAACACACACCCAACCAGCAATCGACCTCACTGTTAGTCACGAGGATGAACCCACCATGCCTGACAGTCCGATCAGACCAGCCAACCGCAGTGCAGCAATGATCCGACCAACTCACCCACGCCAGAACTTCAACTCAGGTGATCAACCCGAGAGCGAAGGGCCCCGGATTGCATCAACTTGTAAATAACTTGTATCTCAGACTTTGGAGGGGAGTGATATTATGATGCAAACATTATAACTGTGTAAGACTTGCCACCAGAAGGCGCACCTGTTGGAGACCCAAGGGTCACTGGCAAACCTCGTGCAAGCAAGTTTAAAAGGTTGTCTGCCATGCTGCTTCAGCATTCTGGAGTTTGATTAAAGAGACTAAGGTCACATCAGTTTGAGCTTACAGTATATAGTCTTGTGGAGTTATTCTGAACATAACAGTGTCCACCTCAAAGACGGGGGAGATGAGGAGGAAGGGGGGAGACAGTTTTGCGCCAGTCCAAACACGATCCATCTGCTGCAGACAGTGGTGGATGAGCCGATCTTCCTGGGGTTTGCTGAGCCTGAGGTTCCTGGACTCAGTGGCCTGCAGCAATGTCCAGTACGAAGGGAAGCTCAGGGGCCAGCTTGTTGGAGATGGTCATTGTGCGGCCCTTGTGCGGCTCGAATGTTTCTTGCCACCTATCAGCCCAAGCCTGGATGTTGTCTAGCTGCACGGTGGTAGTGCCACACAACACGATGGCGGGTGTCCTCAATGTGAAGATGAGACTTCGACTCCACAAGGACTGTCATGGACAGATGTATCTGCGACAAGTAGAGGTCAAGTAGGTTTTTCCCTCGTGTTGGTTCTCTCACCACCTGCTGCAAGCCCTGTATGGCAGCTGTGTCCTTCAGGACTCGACCAGCTCGGTCAGTAGTGGTGCTACCGAGCCACTCTTGGTGATGAACATTGAGGTCCCCACCCAGAGTACATTCTGCGTCCTTGATTTCCAGTTGTGTTCAACATGGAGGACACAGATTGCTCAGCTGAGGGAGGGCGGTAGGAGGTTTTCTTGCCCATGTTTGACCTGATGCCATGAGACTTCATGGGGTCCAGAGCCAATGTTGAGGACTCCCAGGGCCACTCCCTCCCGACTGTGTACCACTGTGCCACCATCCCTGGTGGGTCTGTCCTGCCAGTGGGACAGGACATACCCAGTGATGGTGATGGAGGAGTCTGGGACGTTGGCTGTTGGTAAGATTCTGTCAGTATGACTATGTTTGGCTGATGCTTGACTAGTTTGTGGGACAGCTCTCCCAATTTTGGCACAAGGCCCCAGATGTTAGTGAGGGGGACCTTGCAGAGTCAACTGGGCTGGGTGTGCCTCCATCGTGTCTGAATCCTGCTCCACGCCAGGTGGTTCATTGGTTTTATTATTAGACCTTGTTTAGCAGTTTGTTACAACTGAGTGGCTTGCTGGTCCATTTCAGGGGGCAGTTAATAGTCAACAACATTGCTGTGGGACTGGAGTCACATATAGGCCTGACTGGGTAAGGACACCATGTTTCCTTCCCTAAAGGACATTCGTAAACCAGTTGGGTATTTATGGTCATAATTACTGATACCAGCTTTTTATTCGCGATTTATTTAAATTCAAATTCACACCCTGACATGGTGGGATTTGAAGCCACATCTCCAGATTCTCAGTGCAGGCCCCTGTATTACTGGCCCAGTAACACAATCACTGTCCCACCGTGCCCATTTACTGAGGGACTGAGATTAAGAATGCTGCGAATGTTTAACAAGCTGCAGCTTTTCTTTTGTTTGAAAGTTTCTCTCAAAATGTGTCTGTGTGATGTTTGTTTCTGGGGTCAGCTCCGCCCTCTTTCCCCTCACAGAGCTAAAAGCTGTTTAACCCTCTGTAGTCCTGTCTGTGATGTTGGGAGTAGTTGAAGCATTTTAATCAATGGCTTTTCTATAATTGTATGCTGTCTTCAGTTTGTTCAGTTAGTAATACCTGCTCTCCTGTATGGCTCAGAGACATGGACCATGTACAGTAGGCACCTTAAGTCACTGGAGAAATATCACCAACAATGTCTCTGCAAGATCCTGCAAATCCCCTGGGCGGATAGACGCAGCAACGCTAGCGTCCTCGACCAGGCCAACATCCCCAGCATCGAAGCACTGACCACACTCGATCAGCTCCGCTGGGCGGGCCACATTGTTCACATGCCAGACATGAGACTCCCAAAGCAAGTGCTCTACTCGGAACTCCTTCACGACAAATGAGCCAAAGGTGGGCAGAGGAAACAGTTCAAGGACAACCTCAAAGTCTCCCTGATAAAGTGCAACATCCCCACCGACACCTGGGAGCCCCTGACCAAAGACCGCCCTAAGTGCATCCGGGAGGGCGCCGAGCACCTCGAATCTCATTACCGAGAGCGTGCAGAAACCAAGCGCAGGTAGCGGAAGGAGTGTGCGGCAAACCAGTCCCACCCACCCCTTCCCTCAACGACTATCTGTCCCACCTGTGACAGGGACTGTGGTTCTTGTATTGGATTGTTCAGCCACCTAAGGACTCATTTTTTGAGTGGAAGCAAGTCTTCCTTGATTCCGATGATGATGATGATGTGTTCTCTCTGTATGTACACACGTGTATTAGTTTTGAGATATTGAGTCCCTCTGTTTCCGGTGTTGAACTGATTTGCAGTAATTGAACAGATTGAGTGTTTGATTAAATTATCAAATGCTGAAACTGGTTTTCTGTGTGTGGCCACTACAGACAGTGAGTTATTTACACTGTGTGAGTAATCCTTGGGCTCGCGACCTGGGATTATCACATTAAGCTTTCTGAGTTCACAACCCATTGCAGAGGTCAGTATTTTTAAGGTGCATGAAAGCGTGAATATGGTTGTTGGGTGAGTTCATTTCATTTTAAGGTTGTGCCCCAGAAATATGAGACTTGGGGCAATCTTTTGTGCTTTAAGTTAAAGACGCAAGTGCGGATTTATTTGGACTGAAATTTATTTCTGCCGCTGTTAAAAGCACAAAGAGTTTTTCTACAAAAACAGGTAAAATGCAGCGATGAAGAATCACCAGTTGCAGTTGCAGGATGGTGGTTGTCGATCAATTTCAACTTCTTCACACTTTGTTTTAATTGGAATAAAGCTAAACACTGCTCTCGCTTTCTGCAGTTTAAATGTGATGAGCCAACTGAAATGCTGCCTTTCCTGACAAAAATGTGTTTAAAATTAATCCAGAATTTAATTGTATTAGGATCTGTGTGCACGTTGTTACGGCACTAAGAATTTTGCAGCTGAAAATTTGGGACAATTTGTAAAATTTGGCGCTGCAGTTCCTGTCAGGGGCGGGACCAAGGCCCAATGGGACGGGAATTTTCCAGCGCTACACGGAGGGGTGCATTGCGCTGGCGGGAAGACTGGGCCCTCCCCTTCCATTAAAGGGTAAGGCCAAGCTGATGACTCTGTATGAGGCAGAAGGGGAGATCGCTGGACCACCAGGGAGCAGGGTGCTGTGGCAGCAGCCCAGCACGCAAGCGGAGTGTCGGGCTACAAGACCATGGCACGAACCTCACAATCTGCAGTAAACAAGGCCGCAACTGGTAAGTCGGCCATTTTAAAATTTTCCAGCGCCATACCTCCCCGTTAATTTTCACCCTGCTGTGACTATTGCAATTCCACACCTTCCACCCGACCAGAAGCCTCTCGAGATGTTCAAGGTGGAGTCCATAGGCGTCCTCGAAGGGGACATACATAAGGAATTGGTTAACTATCCAAAGGTATTGGCAGAGAGTGGTGAACCCAGGGTGGCACCAGATTTATCGCTGAACTCTGATCAAAGGCACGTGGATGTGTCGGTGTGATGTCACCCAGAACAGTGTACCGGCTTGTGGTTTCACCCTGGATGATCGCTCCCCTAATTGTATAGTTAGTGTTCAAACTTGAAATTCTCGAAATATCCCGTCATATCTGTGATGTCTGTAAGTGCTGTAAGCTTGTAATGCTTGTAGCGCCATACTGTGAATGTGGACATATTGTGTACTGCAGCTGTAGAGTTATAATAAACAGACAGGCAGTTTCCAGGAGCTTCTGGACCAAGCAGCCTCCATGTTAGGAGCTGTGTGTGTGTGCTCTGTGAAGATATCACAGTTGGCGACTGAGGATGGAGATTTTTCGGATGTTTAAAGCTTAAATTTTGTTGGTGAAGGATTCAACCAGCCGACAGAAGACTTTGGAAGTTTCTGTCTTTGAAAAAAAAGCTACAAAATCCGAGGTAAACTACAGCACACGGTGAGAACACGGCTAGAGTTTAAACATGGCAGGTGTTATCGGATATTTGGGTGAATATAGACACGACCAGTAACGTTTTAAAGCGTATGTGGATCGGCTAGAAATGTATTTCACTGCAAATAACATAATCGAAGTTCGAGACAATGCAGTCCAGAACCAGGCTGTGTTGGAATGGAAGAAGCGATCTTCTTATACGTGGCAGGTCCGACATTGTACGAAACCCTTGTAAATCTGCTTGTGCCTGACGATCCAAAGGACACAACGCTTAAAGAGATTTTAACGAAGCTGGAGCAGCACGATAACCCCATACCATTAGAAATTGCTGAAAGCTATCGTTTCGGGATACGGAATCAAAAAATTGATGAAAGTATCGCTGATTACATCATAGCATTAAAAAAGCTATCGATGCACTGTAATTTTGGGAACTTTCAAAACCGAGCATTACGGGATCGTTTTGTTTGTGGGGTGAAAAATGATGCGATCAGAAGGAAGTTATTGACGACGGATGACTTGACTTTTGAGATTGCTTGTCAGATAGCGAGGTCGATGAGCATGGCCGAACAATATTCATAAGAACAAAAGAACATAAGAATTAGGAACAGGAGTAGGCTATCTAGCCCCTCGAGCCTGCTCCGCCACTCAACAAGATCATGGCTGATCTGGCCGTGGACTCAGCTCCACTTACCCGCCCGCTCCCCGTAACCCTTAATTCCCTTATTAGTTAAAAATCTATCTATCTGTGATTTGAATACATTCAATGAGCTAGCCTCAACTGCTTCCCTGGGCAGAGAATTCCACAGATTCACAACCCTCTGGGAGAAGAAATTCCTTCTCAGCTCGGTTTTAAATTGGCTCCCCCGTATTTTGAGGCTGTGCCCCCTTGTTCTAGTCTCCCCGACCAGTGGAAACAACCACTCTGCCTCTATCCCTTTCATTATTTTAAATGTTTCGATAAGATCACCCCTCATCCTTCTGAACTCCAACGAGTAAAGACCCAGTCTACTCAATCTATTATCATAAGGTAACCCCCTCATCTCTGGAATCAGCCTAGTGAATCGTCTCTGTACCCCCTCCAAAGCTAGTATATCCTTCCTTAAGTAAGGTGACCAAAACTGCACGCAGTACTCCAGGTGCGGCCTCACCAATACCCTATACAGTTGCAGCAGGACCTCCCTGCTTTTGTACTCCATCCCTCTCGCAATGAAGGCCAACATTCCATTTGCCTTCCTGATTACCTGCTGTACCTGCAAACTAACTTTTTGGGATTCATGCACAAAGACCCCCAGGTCCCTCTGCACCGCAGCATGTTGTAATTTCTCCCCATTCAAATAATATTCCCTTTTACTGTTTTTTTTTCCAAGGTGGATGACCTCACATTTTCCGACATTGTATTCCAGCTGCCAAACCTCAGCCCATTCGCTTAACCTATCTAAATCTCTTTGCAGCCTCTCTGTGTCCTCTGTACAACCCGCTTTCCCACTAATCTTTGTGTCATCTGCAAATTTTGTTGCACTGCACTCTGTTCCCTCTTCCAGGTCTTCTATGTATATTGTAAACAGTTGTGGTCCCAGCACCAATCCCTATGGCACACCACTAACCACCGATTGCCAACCCCAAAAGGGCCCATTTATCCCGACTCTCTGCTTTCTGTTAGCCAGCCAATTCTCGATCCATGCTAATACATTTCCTCTGACTCCGCGTACCTTTATCTTCTGCAGTAACCTTTTGTGTGGCATCTTATCGAATGCCTTTTGGAAATCTAAATACACCACATCCATCGGTACACCTCTATCCACCATGCCCGTTATATCCTCAAAGAATTCCAGTAAATTAGTTAAACATGATTTCCCTTTCATGAATCCATGTTGTGTCTGCTTGATTGCACTTTTCCTGTCTAGGTGTCCCGCTGTTTCTTCCTTAATGATAGCTTCAAGCATTTTCCCCACTACAGATGTTAAACTAACTGGCCTATAGTTGCCTGCCTTTTGTCTGCCCCCTTTTTTAAACAGAGGCGTTACATTAACTGCTTTCCAATCCGCTGGTACCTCCCCAAAGTCCAGAAAATTTTGGTAGATTATAACGAATGCATCTGCTATAACTTCTGCCATCTCTTTTAATACCCTGGGATGCATTTCATCAGGACCAGGGGACTTGTCTACCTTGAGATCTATTAGCCTGTCCAGCACTACCCCCCTAGTAATAGTGATTGTCTCAAGGTCCTCCCTTCCCACATTCCCGTGACCAGTAATTTTTAGCATGGTTTTTGTGTCTTCCACTGTGAAGACCGAAGCAAAATAATTGTTCAAGGTCTCAGCCATTTCCACATTTCCCATTATTAAATCCCCCTTCTCATCTTCTAAGGGACCAACATTTACTTTAGTCACTCTTTCCCATTTTATATATCGGTAAAAGCTTTTATTATCTGTTTTTATGTTTTGCGTAAGTTTACTTTCGTAATCTATCTTTCCTTTCTTTTCTGCTTTCTTCGTCATTCTTTGCTGTCATTTAAAATTTTCCCAATCTTCTAGTTTCCCACTAACCTTGGCCACCTTATACGCATTGGTTTTTAATTTGATACTCTCCTTTATTTCCTTGGTTATCCAAGGCTGGTTTTCCCTTCTCTTACCGCCCTTCCGAGAATTAAATAATGATTACGGTCGTCAGTCAATCGAGGTAAATCACCTGCAGGTTGAAAGTAAAAGATGGCCAAGGCCGAAAGTCTCAGAAACTGGAAATTCTACCAGTGTCAAAGTCGTGCTACAGGTGCCTGGGACAACACATTGCTAAAAGTTGTCCATACGTGAATGCAGAGTGTTTCTTCTGCAGACTGACTGGGCATCTTGCTAAGGCGTGCTGACTGAAGGGTAAACCAATTTTTAAAGCTATGAGTCCAGCGTTCAAAGCTATGAGTAGTAATCCAAAGAGACTGCATGGCTTGGAAGAACAACAACAGGATAAAGAGATGTTAGAATTAAACATCATCAGGAGCACGAGGTTAACGGACAGCGATTCGGAAAGCATCAAAATCCACATAGATGTTGCGGGATTCAAGATACCAATGGAAATTGACATGGGTGCCTCCGTGAGTGTAATACCGGAGTCACTGTACCGTGACAAATTGCGTGATTTCGAACTGGAGAAATCCAAGGTAGAGCTGCGAGGCTACTCGGGAGAGAAAATTCCTGTATTAGCCGGATCACCGAACCGGTGATATAGAAAGATCAATTTCAGAACTTGCCTCTAATAATAGTGAAAGGAGACAAGACTGCTTTACTAGGAAGAAATTGGTTAAGCGCACTGAAGCTGGATTGGAGTAAGATCTTCTCTGTGGAAGCGAGATTTTCATCAACGGATGAGTTTATCAAACAATATCCGAAGGTGTTCTGCGAAACGGGCAGTCCGATCCAAGGCTTCATGACGAGTGTCAGGGTACAGAAGGATGCTAGATCGGTTTACTACAAGCCACGTTCCATACCATAGGCACTCAAGGAGAAAGTTGAGCAAGAATTCAAAAGACTAAAGACTGAGAACATTATTTGTAAGATAGATCGATGTAATTGGGCTACACCCATTGTTGTTGTACCTAAGTCTGATGGTAAAGTAAGATTGTGTGGTGATTATAAGGTAACCGTAAACCAGGTTCTAGAGGGTAATGTCCCAAATACATTGCCGAATATAGAAGACTTGTTCACAACACTGACAGGTGGTCAGATCTTCTCAAAACTGGATCTTACGAATGCCTACTTACAGCTTGAACTAGATGAGGAGTCCATATCATGTTTGACTATAAACACTCATCTAGGCCTATATCAAATTAATAGGCTACCATTTGGAGTGTCTTCCACCCCTGCCATATTCCAAGGGGTGATGAACCAGATTTTGCAAGGTATTGAAGGGGTCGTATGTTATTTGGATAACATACTAATTTCAGCACCAAATAGGCAAATTCATAATAAGATATTGAATGAAGTCCTCAAACAGTTAGAGAAGCACAGAGTACGAGTGTCTGCTTCTAAGTGTGAGTTATTTAAAAACTCAGTGGAGTACTTAGGGTACAGAGTAGACAAAGATGGTTTACAGCCGACCAAGGAAAAATTGGATGCAATCAGAAATGCACCCACTCCCAGGAATGTCACTGAACTTCGTTCATTCTTGGGTCTTTTAAACTATTATGGGAAGTTCCTACCAAATGTTGCTGCAGTATTACATCCACTGAATGAACTTTTGAAAAAAACAGGTCCAGTGGAAGTGGTCAAAAGAATGCGATACAGCATTCAAGGAGTGTAAATCAAATTGGTAGAGAGCACCATGTTAGTTCACTATGACATATCTAAGGAGATTAAACTAGCATGTGATGCCTCTCCGTATGGAGTTGGGGCAGTAATCTCTCATGTATTAAGTAATGGGGAGGAGAGACCAATTGCTTTTGCTTCACGCACTCTCAGTGTCAGTGAGAAAAATGATGCGCAAATTGAAAGAGAAGCTTTGGCATTAATTTTTGGAGTCAAGAAGTTTCACAAATACTTGTATGGTCGTAAGTTTACCATCGTTACGGACCATAAGCCCCTAACAGCAATCCTCCATCCAAAGTCCCCAGTTCCAACTGCAGCCCGAATGCAGAGATGGGCTTTGATTTTGTCAGCATATATATATGATATTGAATACAGACGATCAGCTGATCACAGTAATGCTGATGCAATGTCTAGATTGCCTTCCCCATCACAAGTTACACCCGATAGGGAAGAAGTGTTTTATTTTTCATGCATTGATGAACTGCCAGTCACAGCTGGGGAGATTGGTAGAGCAACCAAACGTGACCCCGTGATGTCAAAAGTGTATGAGTATATTGCAACTGGATGGCCAAACCAGGTAACAGACAAAGATACACATCCATTCTTCATTCATAGGAATGAATTATCAGCAGATAAAGATTGTATCATGTGGGGTGCAAGAGTGGTTATACCAAAGAAATTCAGGTCCAAATTATTAGGAGACCTCCATGACCAGCAGTTAGGAATGTGCTTGACCAAAGGTTTTGCACGCAGTTATTTATGGTGGCCAGGTCTTGATAAAGATCTCGAATAAATTGTGAGTCAGTGTACGACATGTCAATCAGTAAGCAAGCAACCACCACCAGTACCATTACAGTCATAGAAATAGCCTCCCAGAGTGTGGCAAAGGCTACATATTGATTTTGCTGAGTTCGATGGACAACAATTGTTCATTGTAATTGATAGCCATTCAAAGTGGGTTGAGGTGTTTCCAATGTGGAAAATAACAACAAGTAAAACATTGGACATTTTACGAAAATTATTTTCTGCATTTGGCCTCCCTGAAGAAATTGTTTTGGATAATGGACCACAATTTCGTTCAGTAGAATTTGCACAATTCACAAGCAAAAATGGTATGAAACATACCAAGGTTCCACTATACCACCCTGCTTCCAATGGTGCAGCAGAGCGCACTGTACAAATTGTAAAACGTGCCCTCATAAAACAAATGTTAGATCCAAATTCAAGAAAATGACAGTTGTCATTGGATCACAAATTGACTAATTTTTTGATTACATATCGAAATACTCCTCATACAACTACTGGTAGAACGCCGCAGAGTTGTTTCTCAAACGTCAGCCACGAACCAGATTCTCATTGTTAAAGCCAAATTTGACACTGTCTGTAGAAGAGACACAAATCAGACAAAAAGAGAATCATGATAGAGGGAGAGTAAAAGAGAGAAGAGTGAAATTAAACCAGAAGGTGAGAGTGAAGAACTATTAACATAAATGGTTAAGGTGGTTACCCGGAAGAGTGGTGAAGATATGTGGTCCTCGCACATATTTGGTAAAGATGTTTGATAATGGACAGGTTAGATTTGTCCATATTTATCATATTTTACCTACAGACATGGAAGGAGTTGAAGGTGGGAATGATTCAATTATTTCTGACTTATCAGATAGTTTTGATATACCAATAGCAAATCCTAAATCCAATGTACTGGAAACAAATCCAGGAGAGAATCAGAATGAAAGTCTGAGTCCAAGTCAGGGAAACAAAGAGTCTGAAGTTAGAGTGAGTGCAAATGAAAATCAAGGAAATTCCGTGGAGGAAAAAGTTCCTCAGGATGAGCCTCAAATGAATGTGTAGTCAACACCATGTTTGGAAGGTTCTGTTCGAGAGTGAAGGTATCCTCTTCGAAACAGAAAACAAGTCGTAAAGTTAAATTTGTAAATATGTATAAAAATGAAGTTAATGATGATGTTGTTATGATGGGTTTTTCATTAAGGAGGGAGAAGTGTGATGTCTGTCAGTGCTGTAAGCTTGTAATGCTTGTAGCTCCATACTGTGAATGTGGACGTATTGTGTACTGCAGCTGCAGAGTTATCATAAACAGACAGGCAGCTTCCCGGAGCTTCCGGACCTAGCAGCCTCCATATTAGGAGCTATGTGTGTGTGCTCTGTGAAAATATCACAATATCCCATCAGCTCTACACTGGGTTTAAACAACATTCATTTCTCAATTTCTGCTTTAAACGAACAGACTGAGCATAAATCCTGTCTGGGTGTGGAAAGTTTAATCAGGCTGTGCTGCCTTGTTTGGGCTGGTGTGTGACAGATAGGCAGATCTCAGCAAGAGGAACAACTGACCTCATGTTAACTCGGTCCTGCTTCCTGCTGCCCGATAACAGGACGGCATTGTCTGTGGTCAGAGAGACCCAGAATCCAGCTTCACAGGCTGGGTTAGAGCAGGGGGAACAGGCAGGGACTTGGATTAAATCATTTGCAAGAGGAAAAAGCTAGAGTTTTAATGCTTCACAGAGAATTATGATTTCATGCCATTTAATTGCGATATCCAGAGCTTCCCTGGGTGGCTCAGTGGGTAAATGAACTGCCTGGTGTGGTACTGAGTCACACAGACCACAGGTCTTGGGGCTGATCCCAACTAGGGCAGTGGTATGGGACTGAAACTGGTCTCAGTTTCTACTGGGCTTGGGAGGGGCAAGTGCACATGTGGATGGGATTAGGATCAGACAAGATGCCTCCCGTTGTTGAATAACCTGCCAATACTTGCAGTCTCGGCTCCTGCATGAAGATCAGAAACTTGTCTCCTCTGGAATCTGAGCCCAGCTAAGGGGCATTCCGCTGGGGCGCAGAGTAAAGGGGAGAATAATGGGGGCGCAAGCTAGGGGAGAATAAAGTATCCTTCAGTTTTAAATTGCTTTTATGTTTTTGAAGAGCTGTGAATGTGTTGTTTGTGTATGTGGGTTAATGCTTCAGATTACCTGTCCGCAGTTGCATTTATTAAAGAGTAATCCTCTTTATCCCTATGATGATTTGAATCCCCGCCAAAAATGAATGAATTCAAAGGTGTTTCAATGATATTCCAGGTCCCGAACTACATCTTGAAGGGTGGAAGATGCCTGTGCGTGGATTTTTTTTAAACATGTAATGACCGTTGCACCCCAGCCACCACACGGGCTTGACAGAGCTGGGTCCTGGTCCAGTGGCAAGGATTAACCAAGACGACTGGAGACCAGCTCTGCTGCATGGACCGAGTGCACACACATATCACAGTATGGGCTGGCCCGTGCTACCCCTGGGCCCTCACCTCTTCTGGGCCCCGAACTCTCGCCTCTCCTGGGCCCCGATCACATCTCTATATGAACTCTTGCCGCTCCTTCGCCCTGACTGGGTGATGTGTATGAGAAGGGACTAATTAGCAATCTTGTTGTGCGAGGCCCCTTGGGGAAGAGTGACCATATCATGGTAGAATTCTTTATTAAGATGGAGAGTGACACAGTTAATTCAGAAACTAGGGTCCTGAACTAAAGGAAAGGTAACTTCGATGGCTTGAGGCGTGAATTGGGTAAAATAGACTGGCAAATGATACTTAAAGAGTTGACGGGGACAGGCAATGGCAAACATTTAAAGATCACATGGATGAACTTCAACAATCGTACATCCCTGTCTGGCGTAAAAATAAAATGGGGACGGTGGCTCAACCATGGCTAACAAGGGAAATTAAGGATAGTGTTAAATCCAAGGAAGAGGCATATAAATTGGCCAGAAAAAGCAACAAACCTGAGGACTGGGAGAAATTTAGAATTCAGCAGAGGAGGACAAAGGGTTTAATAAAGAGGGGGAAATTAGAGTACGAGACGAAACTTGATGGGAACATAAAAACTGACTGCAAAAGCTTCGATAGATATGTGAAGAGAAAAAGATTAGTGAAGACAAACGCAGGTCCCTTGCAGTCGGATTCAGGTGAATTTATAATGGGGAACAAAGAAATGGCAGACCAATTGAACAAATACTTTGGTTCTGTCTTCACGAAGGAAGATACAAATAACCTTCCGGAAGTACGAGGGGACCGAGAGTCTAGTGAGAAGGAGGAACTGAATTTTATCCTTATTAGGCGGGAAATTGTGTTAGAGAAATTGATGGGATTGAAGGCTGATAAATCCACGGGGCCTGATAGTCTGCATCCCAGAGTACTTAAGGAAGTAGCCCTAGAAATAGTGGATGCATTGGTGATCATTTTCCAATAGTCTATCGACTCTGGATCAGTTCCTATGGACTGGAGGGTAGCTAATGTAACACCACTTTTTAAAAAAGGGAGGGAGAGAGAAAGCGGGTAATTAATTAGCCTGACATCAGTCGTGGGGAAAATATTGGAATCAATTATTAAGGATGAAATAGCAGCGCATTTGGAAAGTAGTGACAGGATCGGTCCAAGTCAGCATGGATTTATGAAAGGGAAATCATTCTTGACAAATCTTCTGGAATTTTTTGAGGATGTAACTAGTAGAGTAGACAAGGGAGAACCAGTGGATGTGGTGTATTTGGACTTTCAAAAGGTTTTTGACAAGATCCCACACAAGAGATTGTTGTGCAAAATCAAAGCACATGGTATTGGGGGTAATATACTGACGTGGATAGAGAACTGGTTGGCAGACAGGAAGCAGAGAGGCTGGATAAACGGGTCCTTTTCAGAATGGCAGGCAGTGACTAGTGGAGTGCCGCAGGGCTCAGTGCTGGGACCCCAGCTCTTTACAATATACATCAATGATTTGGATGAAGGAATTGAGTGTAATATCTCCAAGTTTGCAGATGACACTAAACTGGGTGGCGGTGTGAGCTGTGAGGGGGACGCTAGGAGGCTGCAGGGTGACTTGGATAGGTTAGCTGAGTGGGCAAATGCATGGCAGATGCAGTATAATGTGGATAAATGTGAGGTTATCCACTTTGGGGGCAAAAACACGAAGGCAGAATATTATCTGAATAGCGGCAGATTAGGAAAAGGGGAGTTGCAACGAGACCTGGGTTTCATGGTTCATCAGTCATTGAAAGTTGGCATGCAGGTACAGCAGGCGGTGAAGAAGGCAAATGGTATGTTGGGCTTCATAGCTAGGGAATTTGAGTATAGGAACAGGGAGGTCTTTCTGCAGTTGTACAGGGCCTTGGTGAGGCCTTACCTGAAATATTGTGTTCAGTTTTGGTCTCCTAATCTGAGGAAGGACATTCTTGCTATTGAGGAAGTGCAGCGAAGGTTCACCAGACTAATTCCCGGGATGGCAAGACTGACATATGAAGAGCGACTGGGTCAACTGGGCCTTTATACACTGGAATTTAGAAGGATGAGAGGGGATCTCATAGAAACATATAAGATTCTGACGGGACAGGACAGGTTAGATGCGGGTAGAATGTTCCCGATGTTGGGGAAGCCCAGAACCAGGGGACACAGTCTTAGGATAAGGTGTCGGCCATTTAGGATTGAAATGAGGAGAACCTTCTTCACTCAGAGAGTTGTTAACCTCTGGAATTCCCTGCCGCAGAGAGTTGTTGATGCAGTTCATTGGATATATTCAAGAGGGAGTTAGATATGGCCCTTACGGCTAAGGGGATCAAGGGGTATGGAGAGAAGGCAGGAAAGGGATACATCGGGGTGTGCACAGCCCGATGACCTCCGACAGTGGCACCCTCTGGTGTCTGGTGACCCCAAGCATCAATACATAACAACATCCCCTTTTCAAGATCTTAATATCAGTCTCTTTATAAATTATGATGGTCTGGGACTTTCCGTTCACAAGTTGATCATCTCAGTTCAACTTTAGTTCTGGCCGAGTGTTCTGAGTCAGTTGAGACTGAAGGCTGAGTGACCAATCTGATGGGAGTGGTAATGACCACATCAGAGACTGAAGGTCCAGGTTCAGTAATGACAGCAGTGTCCTCTGATGAATGAACATTGGTTGGTTGGTCTCTGACTGCATCTTCCTCAGATGGTTCCAGTTCATCCGTGGGCTGCAGTTTTACCTCATCAACATGTTTCCTGCATGTTTGCCCATTCTTGAGCATGACAATAAACACTTTGTTACCCTCCTTGGCTGTAACAGTACCAGCGATCCACTTTGGACCTTGACCATAATTCAGTATATAAACCGGATCGTTGACAGAGATGTCACATGACACAGCAGCACAATCATGATACCATTGCTGACTTTGACGTCTGTTTTCAACATGATCATTCAAATCAGGATGAACAAGAGAAAGCTTGGTCTTGAGATTTCTCTTCATCAGTAGTTCAGCAGGGGAAATCCAAGTAAGCTTGTCCTGTAACTGAGCAATATATAGGACAAATGAATCTGCAGTGAACCCTGAGTTAATAGTCTCATACTTTGCTTGATCGTTTGAGCAGCACTCTCTGTTTGACCATTAGAAGCAGGTTTGAATGGAGCTGACCTCACATGTCTAATACCATTGAGTTTCTTAGTGCAAGTACACAACTTGTCATTGACTGGACTCAGCTTAGGCTTCACAGACTAAGTGTCTTACAGCTTGTTGAATGTCCTTTGGCTCATTATCAACTGACTCGCACCAGTGTCCAGCTCCATTGATACAGGCACGCCATTCAGCTTCTCATTAACAATTATCGGCTGGCTCTTTGCCAAGAACGAACTTTTGAACAGCCATTACAGGAGTATTGTTTAAACCAACACTGATGAGACCGATGATTGCCCCACAATGCCAACAGGATGAAATCAGATTCGGACCAGTTGGCAGACTCTGAGCAGCTACAGGTTTCACATAATCAGTCGAGTAGACCCTGCCATAAACAGTTCTGCCAGAAGACTACACAATCTTGTTTACAATACTTGCCGTGGAGCTCCGACTCTTCGATGATATCTGCCTCAAATTATCATCAGTCGTCACGTATGCCTGAGCAATCGCGATGGCCTTTCTCAAGTCCAGCTTCTCTTCGGCCAATAACTTCCAGAGAATCATATCATGGTTGATGCCTATCACAAAGAAATCTCACAACATGTATTCCAACACATTCTCGAACTTACACAGCTCAGCAAGACATCGTAGGTCGGCGATGAATCCCGACACATCCTGGCCCTCATCGCGATCATGCGTATAGAATGATAGCGTGAGATGATGCTCCCCTCTTTTGGCTTAAGATGGTCACGCACCAAAACACACAAATCCTCATACTCTTCATCTGTTGGATGTAAAGGCGAGAGAAGGTTCTTCATGAGGCTGTAAATTTTCTGACCACAAATGGTGAGGAAAAGCACCCTGCGATGAAGTGCGTCAGCCTCCCCTTCCATTTTGTTGGCCATAAAATACTTATCTAGGCGGTCAATAAAATCTGCCCAATTCTCGCCCTCCGTGAATTTCTCCAGAATTCCAATAGTGCCCATTGTACATGAGAAGGTTCTTAATTTACCTCGTCGTGTAGGGATGCTGGGTCTGTCAGCTTGCCTTCCTGACCACAGCGGTTGCGAGTCACTCCCACTCCCTGGTTCTCGACCTTGGATTTATTAATCAGGGTGTGAAAAAGTGCAGCAGACAACTGTTTTGTACAAAGAAGGTTTGGGTTTTATTCAAGAAAGCAGATAACACAAATACACTCCAATAAAAACTGTAAAATCTTACAAAAAGGTTCTAAACAATGGAGAATACTTTATTACAGGTAATAAACACAGCAGAAATACCTCCCACCTCCCACTTACTCTACAACTAGGTTAAACTCTAGGGCTCTAGGGATTCATGCTCACCAGATCCTCCCTTTGACAGCTTTGTGGTTTCGGGGTTCTTTTGTCATAGCCGGTTTGCCTTGCTGCGTATTGAAGCCAGTTGGGATGAGTCTGCTGATGCGGTTAGACGTGTTTGGATTTATCTCTGGTGATTTCCCAATTTCCTTTGTTAGCAATAGGGTTTTAAGTTCTTTAGATAATTTTTACCCACTGGATAGTCTCGGCACATATTGTCGGGTGGAAAACTTGTGTGGATCCCGGTTTTCTTGGTGGATGATTTTCCTGGTTAGTTTCGTCGGTCGCGGTGGTCCGGTTGATGGCTGTTACCAAGTCAGTTGGTATTGATGTTCCACTGATTGGTTTTTGAAGTTCTTTTCTCCGATGTCGCGATGTTTCTTCCTGCGTTTTCTCGCCGTGTGCTCTCGATCTTGATCTTGTTGTTCCGAAGTGATGGTCAGAAAAAGTTTTTCTCAGAAATAGTTCCCTGGTACGATAAGTCCCCAGTTATACTCGGAGAGCCTGTTTAATCTTCGCACCAAATCTAACGTTTCTTTTGTTTAAGTTTTGCTGCCCATTGATTTTGAGTGGTTTTCTTTGTATAAGTTTTGGTGGGCTAGCTAACTGAAACTTGATTAAATGTTTTAATCTGGTGTTGATAGACCTTGGGATTGCGTTACTCCTTATTTATGAGCTGGTGAACTCTTGTCCATTGTGATAGCACTGCTTTGGCTTTGGGAAGTCTGGGCTGAGCCAGATATTTCTATGCATATTGAAAAAGGTGTTGGAATATGTATGTGATATTTGGGTCCTGTGGGTTGGGTTGATAATGTTTCTTCTGTGGTCGATTGTTTAAATGCTAATGATTTCTGGGAGCCTGACTATGGTTAAACAGCTCCCCCAGACAAACTGATTAGCGACTGACAAACTGAATACCCAAATTCCAAGGGTAAAGGTTGATCCCACCCCTCTGTTTCTGTAGATTTTCCCCACAGGCCCAAACATGCCTTTTAAAATCCCAAACGTGGTTAAAACTCGTAGATTTCTTCCATATGCATTTTCGGATCCCAAACTTTCTATTTAATAGGCCCAAACCAAATTTCCTTTTCAGTGAGTCCAAACACTGGCGGGGGGTGGTTTCCATGAATTTTGGTATCTTACAGTCCCCCATTTGACACTCTCCGTCACAGAGTATCATCCTAAGTGAACGAAATTCTTGGAACCCGAGAGCTAAAACCTTCCCCTGACATTTACCTAGCTAAACCCAAACGTATATTCCCCTTTGTAATATATTGCTATTTACAGCATAAAGAGGGTCCAACGCCCCTCCATGACTCCAGTTTCACAAAAATACACAGTAAAACACACATAGTACAAACTTTTTACAACACTTGACCTCTGCGCTTTTACAGCAGTTGGAATCTAAACCAGACCTCATGATGTGACTGTTATTTTACTGCAGTGTTCTACCATATTTTGTGTTTCTATCCCTGATACAATCCTGAAGTTCAGCTAGGGCTCGTCCAGCACCCTCTGGTGCCGGGATCGATGACCTCGACCCCTCACCCTGCAGGTAGTACACCATAAATAAAGAATAATCACCAGATGGCAGATAACTAAAATATGGGAAGCTATTCTGATCCAGGGAGGGACCGCTATATTTATGACAATGGTCCAGAACTTAAAGAAGGGTAACTTTGAAGGTATGTGGCGTGAATTGGCTAGGATAGATTGGCGAATGATACTTAAGGGGTTGACAGTGGATGGGCGATGGCAGACATTTAGAGACCGCATGGATGAACTACAACAATTGTACATCCCTGTCTGGCGTAAAAATAAAAAAGGGAAGGTGGCTCAACCGTGGCTATCAAGGGAAATCAGGGATCGTATTAAAGCCAAGGAAGTGGCATACAAATTGGCCAAAAATAGCAATGAACCCAGGAACTGGGAGAAATTTAGAACTCAGCAGAGGAGGACAAAGGGTTTGATTAGGGCAGGGAAAATAGAGTACGAGAGGAAGCTTGCAGGGAACATTAAGACGGACTGCAAAAGCTTCTGTAGATATGTAAAGAGAAAAAGGTTAGTAAAGACAAATGTAGGTCCCCTGCAGTCAGAATCAGGGGAAGTCATAACAGGGAACAAAGAAATGGCAGACCAATTGAACAAGTACTTTTGTTCGGTATTCACTAAGGAGGACACAAACAACCTTCCAGATATAAAAGGGGTCAGAGGGTCTAGTAAGAAGGAAGAACTGAGGGAAATCCATATTAGTTGGGAAATTGTGTTGGGGAAATTAATGGGATTGAAGGCCGATAAATACCCAGGGCTTGATGGACTGCATCCCAGAGTACTTAAAGAGATGGCCTTGGAAATAGCGGATGTATTGACAGTCATTTTCCAATATTCCATAGACTCTGGATCAGTTCCTATGGAGTGGAGGGTAGCCAATGTAACCCCACTGTTTAAAAAAGGAGGGAGAGAGAAAACAGGGAATTATAGACTGGTCAGCCTGACATCGGTAGTGGGTAAAGTGATGGAATCAATTATTAAGGATGTCATAGCAGCGCATTTGGAAAGAGGTGACATGATGGGTCCAAGTCAGCATGGATTTGTGAAAGGGAAATCATGCTTGACAAATCTTCTGGAATTTTTTGAAGATGTTTCCAGTAGAGTGGACAAGGGAGAACCAGTTGATGTGGTGTATTTGGACTTTCAGAAGGCTTTCCACAAGGTCCCACACAAGAGATTAATGTGCAAAGTTAAAGCACATAGGATTGGGGGTAGTGTGCTGACGTGGATTGTGAACTGGTTGTCAGACAGGAAGCAAAGAGTAGGAGTTAATGGGTACTTTTCAGAATGGCAGGCAGTGACTAGTGGGGTACTGCAAGGTTCTGTGCTGGTGAGAATGCATACTGAACATGGATATTAAATGTATACAGACATTAAAGTCGAGAAGTTGAGAACGTGGGAATTATATATGGACAGTATAAGCTAACAAAGAATTCATGGTGGAATAGCCATGACATCTCAGACTCGAGACTGCAAAATGTTACAACACTAACACAGTTTGAAACAAAACCCACAGCTTGCAAAAAAACCTCAAGGTCTTATTAGCTCATAATGGGCCTTTGTGTAAAATCAGACCATACTAAGGTCGGCTTATGAGTGGACAAAGGAAAAGAGGGATCAAAGGGGATAGGCTGAACTAGGATGTCACTCTAATTGTATCTTGTTATCTTTTACCGAAAATGTATAACCGTCGTCCTTTACAATGTAACGTCACTTTGTCCGTAGGAAGTGAGTGCAATCTATCAGAGTGCATTCCTTCTGTTTGATAAAGTCCTCGATCGAGACTTGCTTTGAAATAAAAGCTTACTTTGTTTAAGGCAGAAACGGTATTCGACTCAGTAATTTCGCTGAACCAGATTGAGGGAAAAGAATCAACTTTTATCACTGGGGCCCCAGCTGTTTACATTGTACATTAATGATTTAGATGAGGGGATTAAATGTAGTATCTTCAAATTTGCGGATGACACTAAGTTGGGTGGCAGTATGAGCTGCGAGGAGGATGCTATGAGGCTGCAGAGCGACTTGGATAGGTTAGGTGAGTGGGCAAATACATGGCAGATGAAGTATAATGTGGATAAATGTGAGGTTATCCACTTTGGTGGTAAAAACAGAGAGACAGACTATTATCTGAATGGTGACAGATTAGGAAAAGGGGAGGTGCAACGAGGCCTGGGTGTCATGGTACATCAGTCATTGAAGGTTGGCATGCAGGTACAGCAGGCGGTTAAGAAAGCAAATGGCATGTTGGCCTTCAATGCGAGGGGATTTGAGTACAGGGGCAGGGAGGTGTTGCTACAGTTGTACAGGGCCTTGGTGAGGCCACACCTGGAGTATTGTATACAGTTTTGGTCTCCTAACTTGAGGAACGACATTCTTGCTATTGAGGGAGTGCAGCAAAGATTCACCAGACTGATTCCCGGCATGGCGGGACTGATATATCAAGAAAGACTGGATCAATTGGGCTTGTATTCACTGGAGTTCAGAAGAATGAGAGGGGATCTCAGAGAAACGTTTAAAATTCTGACGGGTTTGGACAGGTTAGATGCAGGAAGAATGTTCCCAGTGTTGGGGAAGTCCAGAACCAGGGGTCACAGTCTAAGGATAAGGAGTAAGCCATTTAGGACCGAGTTGAGGAGAAACTTCTTCACCCAGAGAGTGGTGAACCTGTGGAATTCTCTACCACAGAAAGTTGTTGAGGCCAATTCACTAAATATATTCAAAAAGGAGTTAGATGTAGTCCTTACTACTCGGGGGATCAAAGGGTATGGCAAGAAAGCAGGAATGGGGTACTGAAGTTACATGTTCAGCCATGAACTCATTGAATGGCGGTGCAGGCTCGAAGGGCTGAATGGCCTACTCCTGCACCTATTTTCTATGTTTCTATGTCTATGTTTCTATCCCACCAGGATGGAACGGTGATATCCGAAATCTTCACCCCTATCTCAACTGTTTTTTGTTCTAGAGTATAGAAATGTTTCTGTGATACTTTCAGTCGGGCGGGAAGATGTTTGGGTAGAGGGGGGATTTCATATCCGAAATGTGCGACATAATCTTGTAAATTTGTGAAATTGTTATTTACAGTGAGGTGAACAGTGGAGGGTTCAAGAATGGGGACAATCCGTTCCACGGCCACTTGAACTTCCGACTCGGGTTTAAAACAAAAACTGCTTTCACTCACCGGACACCAAATGTGTTGTCAATGCTGGTAGTGGGGCGCACTTGTGGTGACACAATATGTCCCACCCGCTATATATGCTGCCTGTGGAGGAACATGATCTTGTGCCATTACCTCCATGGTACAGTTGATAGGCTGTGCGCCATGCTTTAAACCCGCACTGTGGTTTAGAATAGGTGTTCAAGTGCTGGAGACACAGTATTATGTGTGCACCCCGGCTCCAGCACCCGGAGAGGTCAGTACCCGTCATAGCGTGCTCTCACTTTATGACATAGGGTGGGACCGCTGTGAAACGAACATGTGCACCTCTTTGAATGATCCCAATATTCTCCACCCTGTACACCGGCGCGGGTCGGGCTGTCCCACCCATAACTGGCATCCTTACAACTATCTCCATGATGGTATGGTTGGACCACCCACAATCTACTGGGACAGGGTAGGCTTCAGAAGCTAGACGGAGCTGACATGGGCTTAACAAATTACTAAATGGGAGGAGGGCTGCGAGGTGCTTGTTGCTAGTCCAGGAGGGGACTAAACCTTGCTTTAAATCCTGCTTTCTGCAGCCCTCACCCAGCAACCATGCGCTGTACAGCACATACACCTCATTCCTCGCAGCCTGATCCAAGGCTTTCCTGTTCTGCCATATAAGTAAATTTAGTGTTTTGTGTGTCTTTCCAGCTCAGCAATAATCTCCTTTAAATGGACGTCATAGCCTGGTCCTCGTGTAGCTCTGAGCCTACCACTATGTTCTCTTCCCTTAGGATCTTCCGTAGTTGGTTTTTTAGACCATTTATTTGCATTTGCAGTTCCATATCGTCCATGCTATTTATCACAGAGGATCCTGTATTATATGCAGTGAAAATATCGTTCCAGGTTCCCCTCCTTTGTCTCCCTGTGCCCATAGTGTTCCCAGCGTATAGTGTGTATAAATCTGCTTTGTCTACATTGCCTAAATCTAATTCGTAAAATTTCCTAAACATTTCTCTGAGTAGGGCCTGCTATAGCTGTTCTGTCTCCTTCAGGCACCATGCAGGCAAGTGTACTTCTGTAAGGTTTAAGATGACTGAAGCTACTGCATAGTGTACCCCCTGGTATAATACCTTTTCGGTCAGTACTAACACTAACCCATTCCCTGGTCCCTTGGTGGTGGCAGACACCTCTCTATCACTGTCCGTACTGTCGGGATCGTGGACAGGGGCTTTCTGGTGCGTGCTACGAGTTCTGTGGCGTTGACTGGGATTGGTTGATGTGGGATCACACATGATTCCTAGCTCTGATCCCAGCCCATCCCCTCCCCCTCATCCTGCCATTTCCTGGCAAACACAATGGATATGCCTGCGGAATAGACCCTTTCTGACCCCCACATGCATACATAGATCCTCTCTTCAGACTCCCACCACTTGTCCCAACATACACTCACTCCTCCCTGTGTCCCCATGATAAGTACCATTACTGAGTCGTTCCCAGTCAGCAACCTGGTCCCCCGTGTCCCGGCTCAGCTTCCTGAGCCACCACCACCTATCCAGGGGAATCTGCCCCTTACATGTCAAACACACTCATTTCCCCTCAGTGACACTGACCCGTGCTGCAATGACCTGTACCCTGGCATGGGATGGAGGCCTCCATGTAGCTAAACACGGCCTGGCTGGAGTACCGGGTAGAATTGGACCCCAGCCACCCTGGCCAACTCCACTCGTGGAAGTAGGCGGCGATGTCCTCCAGCAGTAATGGCGGGTGCTCTTCCTCCTGAGCACCCAAAGGTACAAGATTCCTCGATGTCACCTCTGTGACCTGTACTCGCCCCCATTAGGGTGAGCAGGAGCAAGGCCCCTCTTATCATTCGGGTCCTTCCCTGTACGGACACAAAATTGCTAGCGACCTGCCAGTGAATCTGCTTGAAGTGTTCAAACAGATTCCTGACAAAGCTGTCCCGGGTCACCTCTCTGATCTGGCCTTCCATGAGCACCGGAGCTAGCACATGGGTGGGGGTATGCATGACCCTGCCAGTCATAAGCTCGTATGGGGAGTACTTTTAGACTGGCTGGCCCGGACCCCCATTCGGACCGACGGAAAGACCTCCACCCATTTCTTGGGTGAATCTCCTGTATCCTTTCACAGCCTTTCCTTACTGGTTCTATTTAGTCGCTCCACCATACCCGATGACATGCCATTTCCCCTCCACACCGAGCACCTGAAGAGTTGCCTGCATGACCTGCCCGGTAAAATGACTCACCATGTCGGACTCTATGTACAGTGGTAGTCCCCATCGTGAGAATACTTCCATTATCAGGATCCGAGCAGTACTCAATGTGGTGGCTGTTCGGCATGGGAAGGCCTCCACCTACTTGGAGAAAACATCCACCAATACCAGGCAGTATTTGTAGCCTCCCTGGGCGGTGGGTAGAGGCCCAATGTAGTCGACCTGAATCGACTGCCATGGTCCCTCTACACTCCTGATGTTTCCCATGGACACCTTCCTCTTCTGGGGGTCAGAGATGTTAGCAGCACACACCAGGCATTCCGCGCAGAACTCGCGGACGTCCTCCCTGAGCCCCGGCCACCACCCTGCCTGTTCCTGATGTCTCAGGTCCGGGGTGTCCCTCGTGCCAGTTGGAGGAATTCCCTTTGGTACTACCCACTGCTCCCCTCGGAACAGCATGCTTTCTTTTATGGCTATATCTACTGCGCCATGTGGACCCTCTACTCTCTCCCCTTTAGCCAGCGTGCTCTGGACAGTTTTCAGGACGGGGTCCTGGGTCTGAACCATTTTCAGGTCCGAGGCAAATGCTACCCCTGCCCTCCCTGTTGTCCCAATCCTGCACCTAACCGCTGCAATTGGGCCTGAGTCATAGGGATCCCAAAACTCGCCCGTGCGGGCACCCTCTTTAGTCAGCATGTTGGCCTGCTGGTTTCCCTCTGCATGGGGTTCGGTTTTGGTGGGCCTTTACTTTGTGCATGTTCACCCTCCCTTCATCCCCTGTAGCCGCCATGATTTTCTCCAACAAGGGTTTTGTTGCCAAGGGTTTCCCGTCAGCGGCCCGTGGGCAGTATCCGCGATGGGACCAAATGGCCAGGTACTCCGTACACGAATTGCAAGTGAACATACTGTCCGAGCAAATCATGTAGGGGGTAGGGAACTTCTCTGGGTGTGTAACCACATACATCACCGCGGACAGTTCAGCGTGTTGGGTGCTCATGGTACTCGCGAGTTTAATTGCCAGGGCAATGCCTGCCTTTGGATCATAAACCCCGAAACCAGTGAGTCGCTCACCAGCAGACACTGTGTTTGAACTGTCCACATAGATTTCGCGGCCCATGGGCTGTATCCCGGCCCGAAAGCCTCTGTCAACTTCCCATACCCCTTCAACGGAATACCGGTGGGCTGTCCCTGGATAAATCATGTTAGCTGCGAGACTGGGCTTACAGACGCCTTTTACTCTTAGGTCCATTTGGGAGAGAAGGGGGGTCCAGTGAGCAATGCGCACACTGATCACTGACCCATCCTTGATTCTCCCATCTAAGAGCATCTGGGTGGGTGTATGGTGGGTGAGGAGAGTTATAGCGGACCCCTGTGAAGATGAACGATCTCTTCACAGCCCAGTGAGTGGCAAGGAGGTGCCTCTCACAGTTGGAATATGCCTTCTCCACATCGGTGAGAATACTGGAGGAGTAAACCACTGGTCCCAGCTGGCCGTGCCGCTCCTGAAGCAGCACTGAGCTCAGGCTGTCCCCGCTGGCTGCCACCTCCAGGAAAAACTCCTTCCCCCCATCAATAGCCCCTTGGGCCAGCGCAGTCTGCAGATTTCCTTTTAGCTGGCTGAACACCACTTCGCAGCCCACATCCCACTCCCAATCCCCTCCTTTGTGTAGGAGTCGCAGTAGAGGGGCTGCTGTGGCTGCGTAATCTTCGATGAAGTCTCTGCAGTACCCGGTGAGCGCCAGGAACGACCTTACCCCTGTAACTGTACTGGGGGTCGCTAACTCTTGTACTGCCTCCCTCCTAGCCTTGTCAATTGCACTTTTGCCTGCGCCTACGGTCAGACCCAGGAATTTGACTTCCTTCAGGCCGATCTGCGCCTTCTTGGGGTTAACTTTAAACCCTTCCTCCTTCAACAGCTCCAGCAGTTCAGCCAGCAGTGGGCCATGCTCCTCCCCCTCATCGGTGAACAGGAGCAGGTCATCCACATACTGTACCAGCTGCTGGGGTCTGCTGAAGCCCTTTAAACAGTTGGCCATGCATTGGTGAAAGATGCTCGGTCTGTTATGGAAACCCTGAGGGAGACAGTTCCAAGTGTATTGCTGGCCTTTAAAGGTAAAAGCAAAACTTGTACTGGTGCCCCTGCCTTAAAGGGATGGAGCAGAACCTGTTGGAAATATCCAGCACTGTGAAGGTGGTCACGGAGGCTGGGATACTTCCAATGAGGTCGGCGACGGCAGCGACCGTGGGTGCATAGACGGGAATGTTACGGTTGAGTACTCGTTGTCCACCGTGGCTCTCCAAGAGTTGTCCGGTTTCTTAACTGGCCAAAGCAGGGAGTTTACGTGGGTGGCTATCGGTCTCAACACCCTCTGTTTAACTAGGGAACCCAGGGCTGTCTCCATATCTGCCTCCGCCTCCCTGGGGAAGTTGTATTGCTTTTGTGCACGGGACATGGGATCCCCTTCCACACTAACCTCGACCCCGTTTAACCTCCCACAATCGTGTTTGTGGGTGGAGAATGCTGCGAGATTAGCCTGCACATATGCCTGGTATTCCAAAGGAGTGTTACTGACCAATTGGTCGAGGTCATAACCCTCCTTTGGTTTTACGGTACACAAGTTCCCTTCCCTTGCTTGTCCGGGATAACTACCACCTCTTCCTCCTTTCCAGTGCACACCGCTCCCCAAAGACAGTGGTTCCAGAGATCCACTAGGATCTTGTGGCCTATAATGAAGTCAGCCCCCAAAGTTCCCTTCCCTTCCTGATCCCACTTCATCAGGACGCACGTCTGCTTGGTGTGGAGTGCTCCCAGATGAATGGTGAGCGGGATGGAGAATGAACCAGCCTGCTCGTTCCCTGTGAACCCTACGAGGATAGAAGTGAGGTGGCTGGGCTACCTGCATAAACAATGGTGCTCGAAGCTCCAGTATCCAGCAGATAGGTCCCTTTTACCTTTTCCACCTCCATCTTGATGCATGGCCTCCTCCATGCATCATACTCCTAGGGACACAGGTATACTGGCGGTGCCGGTTCTAGTCATTGCTCAGTGTTGTATGGGGCGGATGGGGTTTCCCACCCCATGGCCGTAGCTACCTTCCCTGGACCGCCCAATATGGACCGGAGCGCGGCCAAGAACTCCTCGAAGGAAGAGGGAGAGTTCTGCACTCCGGGTCCAGGTCCGGCTTTTTGTGCAGCTGCTGGGGGTTCCTTAGCTACGTTATCCTTCCAAGGGTTCCTACAATCCTTTCTCCAATGCCCACTTTTCCTGCACCCAAAGCAGTTATGTTTGGTGTCGGAAGAGATACCCCCTTCCTGGTGCCATTCCCCCTTTGCTTGGTGGGGCCTTAACTCATGTACCCTCCTCTTGGGTGGGTTCTCCTCCGTCCCTCGGCCGCTCCTAAAAGCCAGGGTTAGTTGCCTAATCACTGACTCCTCGGTGGCGTTGGGATCCCTAGGATCAAATCACAGCTTGGCTTTGGCCTTTACCCACCAGGCTCCGGAACCAGTGGGCCCTCTCATCCCGGGTCAAGTGATCCTGGTTGAGGGTCCCACTGCAGGCACTCTTGTAGACGGGCCACAGCCTGTCTGAGAAAGCTTGTGGGTTTCCCCTGCGTGTTGCATTGTCTTTTCCACTCAGGAGAAGGGACTACCATCGTTTAGGCCCATAACTTCCAAGACTTCTTCCTTGATAGTAGCATATGTACTCTGCCCTCTTTTACTTTCCGCAGAGAGAGAGACTGATATACTCCACTGTCTTGGGAGAATAGGAGCATTTTTGCCATTGCGGAGTCGTCGCACCCATTGATGCCTGCCGCTTGGTCTATTTCCATAAAGTGAACCGAAGGGTCCCCTTTATGGGTGAGCTTGTCCAGGTGGGCTACCATGGTTCGAAGCTGCTGGGTGTTGTGGGGGATCACGAAGTTACTTTAGAGGGGCCCTGCTGCCCCACCGAGAGTGGGCGCACTGTACTTCTGCTGCCGTACTGGGCACATCGGCCCTGGTCCCGGCCCTTGTTGTACTGGTGTCACTCCCACCTCTCCCTGCTGCCAAGCCGAGTCACAACCCGACGCCACAGGTGGTGGTGCACTGTCCCCGTCTGCCCCACAAACTGTTCACCCTCCTGCTGCCTGACTGGGCTAAGCCCCAGGGCCACAGGTACTGGGTGAATGTCCCTCTCCGTTCTCCCCTCCTGCTGCCTGACCGGGCTAAGCCCCGGGGCCACAGGTACTGGGTGAATGTCCCTCTCCGTTCTCCCCTCCTGCTGCCTGACCGGGCTAAGCCCCGGGGCCACAGGTACTGGGTGAATGTCCCTCTCCGTTCTCCCCTCCTGCTGCCTGACCGGGCTAAGCCCCAGGGCCACAGGTACTGGGTGAATGTCCCTCTCCGTTCTCCCCTCCTGCTGCCTGACTGGGCGAAGCCCCAGGGCCACAGGTACTGGGTGAATGTCCCTCTCCGTTCTCCCCTCCTGCTGCCTGACCGGGCTAAGCCCCGGGGCCACAGGTACTGGGTGAATGTCCCTCTCCGTTCTCCCCTCCTGCTGCCTGACCGGGCTGAGCCCCGGGGCCACAGGTACTGGGTGAATGTCCCTCTCCGTTCTCCTCTCCTGCTGCCTGACTGGGCTAAGCCCCGGGGCCACAGGTACTGGGTGAATGTCCCTCTCCGTTCTCCCCTCCTGCTGCCTGACCGGGCTAAGCCCCAGGGCCACAGGTACTGGGTGAATGTCCCTCTCCGTTCTCCCCTCCTGCTGCCTGACCGGGCTAAGCCCCGGGGCCACAGGTACTGGGTGAATGTCCCTCTCCGTTCTCCCCTCCTGCTGCCTGACTGGGCTAAGCCCCGGGGCCACAGGTACTGGGTGAATGTCCCTCTCCGTTCTCCCCTCCTGCTGCCTGACCGGGCTAAGCCCCAGGGCCACAGGTACTGGGTGAATGTCCCTCTCCGTTCTCCCCTCCTGCTGCCTGACTGGGCTAAGCCCCGGGGTCACAGGTACTGGGTGAATGTCCCTCTCCGTTCTCCCCTCCTACTGCCTGACCGGGCTAAGCCCCGGGGCCACAGATACTGGGTGAATGTCCCTCTCCGTTCTCCCCTCCTTCTGCCTGACTGGCTAAGCCCCGGGGCCACAGGTACTGTTCAAACAGTTTCCCCCTGCTTTTCCAGGTCTGCCCGAGGCGTGCTCGGGTTTATTCGGCAGAACATGCCTTTGGCCTTCGAAAGAGCAAGGTTCAGTCTCTCAATTTGCTTTTGGCAGGGACCGTGGTCTCTAGTCTCGAACCCTCTGCTGCTTGCTACCTTACAAGCGGCCTGTACATCCCTTACCTTCTCCTCCTGCTCTTTATTTATCCTGGTGAGGCGGGTGTTTTCCTCCCGCAACACCAGTTCTTGACCCTTTGCTTCGGTGACCTGGCACTGAAGGTAATCCTGGCGGTTTCTATGTGTTTCCACTAACCGTAGTTTCCCTTGCTTTTGCTTGCCTAACTCCTCAAATAATCTCCATCCCATGATAGCCCTGGCACTCGAGTGTGCCTCGGACTCCCTGAGGTCTGCCTTCAACAGAACTACAACAATTGTACATTCCTGTCTGGCATAAAAATAAAAAAGGGAAGGTGGCTCAACCGTGGCTATCAAGGGAAATCAGGGATAGTATTAAAGCCAAGGAAGTGGCATACAAATTGGCCAGAAATAGCAGCGAACCTGGGGACTGGGAGAAATTTAGAACTCAGCAGAGGAGGACAAAGGGTTTGATTAGGGCAGGGAAAATGGAGTATGAGAAGAAGCTTGCAGGGAACATTAAGACGGATTGCAAAAGTTTCTATAGATATGTAAAAAGAAAAAGGTTAGTAAAGACAAACATAGGTCCGCTGCAGTCAGAATCAGGGGAAGTCATAACGGGGAACAAAGAAATGGCGGACCAATTGAACAAGTACTTTGGTTCGGTATTCACGAAGGAGGACACGAACAACCTTCCGGTTATAAAAGGGGTCGGGGGGTCTAGTAAGGAGGAGGAACTGAGGGAAATCCTTATTAGCCGGGAAATTGTGTTGGGGAAATTGATGGGATTGAAGGCCGATAAATCCCCAGGGCCTGATGGACTGCATCCCAGAGTACTTAAGGAGGTGGCCTTGGAAATAGTGGATGCGTTGACAGTCATTTTCCAACATTCCATTAACTCTGGATCAGTTCCTATGGAGTGGAGGGTAGCCAATGTAACCCCACTTTTTAAAAAAGGCGGGAGAGAGAAAACAGGGAATTATAGACCGGTCAGCCTGACATCGGTAGTGGGTGAAATGATGGAATCAATTATTAAGGATGTCATAGCAGTGCATTTGGAAAGAGGTGACATGATAGGTCCAAGTCAGCATGGATTTGTGAAAGGGAAATCATGCTTGACAAATCTTCTGGAATTTTTTGAGGATGTTTCCAGTAGAGTGGACAAGGGAGAACCAGTTGATGTGGTATATTTGGACTTTCAGAAGGCGTTCGACAAGGTCCCACACAAGAGATTGATGTGCAAAGTTAGAGCACATGGGATTGGGGGTAGTGTACTGACATGGATTGAGAACTGGTTGTCAGACAGGAAGCAAAGAGTAGGAGTAAATGGGTACTTTTCAGAATGGCAGGCAGTGACTAGTGGGGTACTGCAAGGTTCTGTGCTGGGGCCCCAGCTGTTTACACTGTACATTAATGATTTAGATGAGGGAATTAAATGTAGTATCTCCAAATTTGCGGATGACACTAAGTTGGGTGGCAGTGTGAGCTGCGAGGAGGATGCTGTGAGGCTGCAGAGCGACTTGGATAGGTTAGGTGAGTGGGCAAATGCATGGCAGATGAAGTATAATGTGGATAAATGTGAGGTTATCCACTTTGGTGGTAAAAACAGAGAGACAGACTATTATCTGAATGGTGACAGATTAGGAAAAGGGGAGGTGCAAAGAGACCTGGGTGTCATGGTACATCAGTCATTGAAGGTTGGCATGCAGGTGCAGCAGGCGGTTAAGAAAGCAAATGGCATGTTGGCCTTCATAGCAAGGGGATTTGAGTACAGGGGCAGGGAGGTGTTGCTACAGTTGTACAGGGCATTGGTGAGGCCACACCTGGAGTATTGTGTACAGTTTTGGTCTCCTAACCTGAGGAAGGACATTCTTGCTATTGAGGAAGTGCAGCGAAGGTTCACCAGACTGATTCCCGGGATGGTGGGACTGACCTATCAAGAAAGACTGGATCAACTGGGCTTGTATTCACTGGAGTTCAGAAGAATGAGAGGGGACCTCATAGAAACATTTAAAATTCTGACGGGGTTAGACAGATTAGATGCAGGAAGAATGTTCCCAATGTTGGGGAAGTCCAGAACCAGAGGTCACAGTCTAAGGATAAGGGGTAAGCCATTTAGGACTGAGATGCGGAGGAACTTCTTCACCCAGAGAGTGGTGAACCTGTGGAATTCTCTACCACAGAAAGTTGTTGAGGCCAATTCACTAAATATATTCAAAAAGGAGTTAGATGAGGTCCTTACTACTAGGGGGATCAAGGGGTATGGCGAGAAAGCAGGAATGGGGTACTGAAGTTGAATGTTCAGCCATGAACTCATTGAATGGTGGTGCAGGCTAGAAGGGCCGAATGGCCTACTCCTGCACCTATTTTCTCTGTTTCTATGTTTCTATGTTTCAGCGACTTGACTTTCTTGTCCAATTGCTGGACCTGTTGCTGTCGGCAGACTAACCATATTGCTTTCTCCACAGAGCGTTTATGGTCCTTACTCTCAGTCCATTTGGCTGCAGCGTCCACAGGACGATCAGCGTGCAATAGGTTCAGTACCCATTTCTTTGTTATATTGACTTTCTTGAATATGTAAGAGGAAATCCTCTCTTGCATTTTGCTTCTTTCCTCAAAAACAGTGTCTATTGCATCACACCCTTTTGCCCAAGCTCCTACCTGGCTCGCCATTCTGTAGCGGTGGTGGGTCTGTCAGCTTGCCTTCCTGACCAGAGCGGTTGCGAGTCGCTCCCACTCCCTGGTTCTCAACCTTGGGTTTATTAATCAGAGTATGATAAAATGCAGCAGACAACTGTTTTGTACAAAGAAGGTTTGGGTTTTATTCAAGAAAGCAGATAACACAAATACACTCCAATAAAAACTGTAAAACCTTACAAAAAGGTTCTAAACAATGGGGAATACTTTATTACAGGTAATAAACACAACAGAAATACCTCCCACCTTCCACTTACTCTCTAACTAGGTTAAACTCCAGGGCTCCAGGGATTCATACTCACCAGATCCTCCCTTTGACAGCTCGGGCTGTTTCGTGGTTTCGGGGTTCTTTGTTTGTAGCCGGTTTGCCTTGCCGTACCCCGGATGTGGTAGAAGACCTCTGCTGTGTATTGAAGCCAGTTGGGATGAGTCCGCTGATGCGGTTAGACGTGTTTTGGATTTATCTCTGGTGATTTCCCAATTTCCTTTGTTAGCAATAGGGTTTTAAGTTCTTTAGATAATTTTTACCCACTGGATAGTCTAGGCACATATTGTCGGGTGGAAAACTTGTGTGGATCCCGGTTTTCTTGGTGGATGATTTTCCTGGTTAGTTTCGTCGGTCGCGGTGGTCCGGTTGATGGCTGTTACCAAGTCAGTTAGTATTGATGTTCCACTGATTGGTTTTTGAAGTTCTTTTCTCCGATGTCGCGATGTTTCTTCCTGCGTTTTCTCGCCGTGTGCTCTCGATCTTGATCTTGTTGTTCCGAAGTGATGGTAAGAAAAAGTTTTTCTCAGAAATAGTTCCCTCGTACGATAGGCCCGCAGTTATACTCTGAGAGCCTGTTTAATCTTCGCACCAAATCTAACGTTTCTTTTGTTTAAGTTTTGCTGCCCATTGATTTTAAGTGATCTTCTTTGTATAAGTTTTGGTGGGCTAGCTAACTGAAACTTGATTAAATGTTTTAATCTGGCGTTGATAGACCTTGGGATTGTGATACTCCTTATTTATGAGCTGGTGAACTCTTGTCCATTCTGATAGCACTGCTTTGGCTTCAGGAAGTCTGGGCTGAGCCAGATATTTCGATGCATGTTGAAAAAGGTGTTGGAATATGTATGTGATATTTGGGTCCTGTGGGTGGGGTGGATAATGTTTCTTCCGTGGTTGATTGTTTAAATGCTAACGTTTTCTGGGAGCCTGACTATGGTTAAATAGCTCCCCCAGACAAACTGATGAGCTACAATACCCAAGTTCCAAGGTAAAGGTTGATCCCACCCCTCTGTTTCTGAAGTTTTTCCCCACAGGCCCAAACATGCCTTTTAAAATCCCAAACTTGGTTAAAACTCGTAGATTTCTTCCATATGCATTTTCGGACCCCGAACTTTCTATTTAATAGGCCCAAATCGAATTTCCTTTTCAGTGAGTCCAAACACTGGGAGGTTTCCACAAATTTTGGAATCTTACAGTCGCAAAACGTAATGACTCAAGAGTCTTGTTACTGTAAACCGCCTCAGGTGTGAACCTAATCCATCTTTATCCACGCCCAAAGTACACACGTGACATAGTACCCCGCTTATATACCAGTGACCGCACACACGTGTGTACAACCCAATGACCTCCGACAGTGGCGCCCTCTGGCATCAATACATAACAGACTCATTAACCATTTCCTACAGCTACATTGTAGAAATGCTTTGCTGCTCCATACCCACCCTGGAGCCAGATGTCTGTTTGCTGTGATTTGTGTGTGTGCAGGAGGTGGGAGTGATCTGAGATGGTCCAGTATGTTGTCGCCATTTGTTTACAACAAGATGCTGATACAGTTCACTTACTTGGGGGATATTTAAAACTGCTCCTGATTCAGGCGTGACCCTGTACACGTACTTTCGGCACATGTGTGTTATATATCTGGACTTGTATTTACTCTGTACAGCCACCAAAGGGCTCATCCCCTGGAGTCCCAAGGGATCACAGGTATTTAAGGAGGCTTCACAGTTTGGAGAGGCACTCTGGTGACCTGCAATAAAAGACTAATGTCACACTTTACTTTGAGCTCACAGTGTTCAGTCTGACTCTTTCTCCATATGCAACAACTGGCAACGAGATACAGATAGCGAACCCAAAGATGCAGAGAACAGTGGGCATCCTGGAGAAATTCTCAGAGGGAGATGATTGAGAAACTTTTGTGGAGCGACTCGACCGATACTTCGTGACCAACGAGCAAGATGGGCTGCCAAACAAAGGGCTTTCCTCCTCACCGTCTATGGGGCACCAAAGTATGGCCCCATGAAGAATCTGCTCACTCCAGCGAAACCCACGGAGAAATCATACGACAATTTGTGCACACTGTTCGAGAGTATTTGAACCCGAAGGAAAGCGTTCTGATGGCGAGGTATCGGTTCTACACCTACAAAAGGTCTGAAGACCAGGAAGTGGCGAGCTATGTCACTGAGGTAAGACGCCTTGCAGGACATTGCGAATTTGAAGGACATTTGGAGCACATGCTCAGAGACTTTTTCGTACTTGACATTGGCCATGAAACCATACTTCGCAAACTTTTGACTGCAGAAACCCCAACCTTGAGTAAGGCCATAGCGATAGCCCAGGCGTTCATTGCCACCAGTGACAATACGAAGCAAATCTCTCAGCACACAAGTGCTGCTACAAGTACTGTGAATAAAGTGATGCTGTTTTCAAATCATAATGTACAGGGCAGGTCACACATACCTGCAGCTACACGTCCGCAGATAACTCAGAGTCCACCATTAAGGGTGATGAATGCAAGGCCATTAACACCTTGTTGGCGCTGCAGGAGGGTGATCATTATTTCCATTCATGCCGATTCAAAGGGTATGTTTGCAAGGGCTGTGGAACAATGGGACACCTCCAACGAGTGTACAGGCGAGCTGCTAAGCCTATTAAACCTGCAAACCACCATGTTGCAGAGGAGGACAGATCCACGGAGGATCATGACGAACCAGAGCCTCAGGTAGAGGAGGCAGAGGTACATGGGGTGCACACATTCACCACGAATTGTCCCCTGATAATGCTGAATGTTGAACTAAATGGACTCCCGATGTCAATGGAGCTGGACACGGGCGTGAGCCAGTCCAACATGGGCAAAAAGACTTTCGAAAGGTTGTGGTGCAACAAGGCCTCAAGGCCAGTCTTAACTCCAGTTTGCACGAAACTAAGAACTTACACGAAAGTACTGATTCCTGTAATCAGCAATGCTACCATAAAGGTCTCCTACAATGGAGCAGTGCACAAGCTACCACTCTGGGTGGTTTCAGGCGATGGTCCCACGCTGCTCAGCAGGAGCTGGCTGGGAAAGATACGCTGGAACTGGGACGACGTCCGAGCGCTATCGCCTGCTGACGACACTTCGTGTGCCCAGGTCTTAAACAAATTTCCTTCGCTGTTCGAAACAGGCATCTGGAAATTCCAAGGAGCAAAAGTGCAGATCCATCTAATTCCAGGGGCACGACCCATCCATCACAAGGCTAGAGCAGTACCGTACATGATGAGAGAAAGAGTAGAGATTGAGCTAGACTGGCTGTAAAGAGAGGACATCATTTCATCGATTGAGTTCAGCGAGTGGGCCAGTCCTATTGTCCCAGTCCTCAAGGAAGACGGCACCGTCAGAATCTGTGGCGATTACAAAGTAACTATCAATCGTTTCTCCCTGCAGGATCAATACCCACTACCAAAGGCCGACGACCTCTTTGCAACACTGGCGGGAGGAAAGACGTTCACGAAGACGTTCACGAAGCTGGATCTGACTTCAGCCTACATGACGCAGGAACTTAAGGAATCATCAAAGGCCCTCACCTGCATCAACACGCACAATAGTCTTTTTGTTTATAACAGATGCCCGTTTGGAATCCGATTAGCGGCGGCGATATTCCAGAGAAACATGTAAAGTTTACTGAAGTCGGTCCCGCACACTATCTTGGTCACAGGTCAGAACACAGTCAAGCACCTGCAGAACCTGGAGGAGGTTCTTAGTCAACTCAACCACGTGGGGCTCAGGTTAAAACACTCAAAGTCCTTTTTCCTGGCGCCTCAAGTGGAGTTCTTGGGAAGGAGGATTCCGGCAGACAGCATCCTCCAACGTGAAGATGGAGGCAATCGAGAACGTGATGGAGCTACAGTCGTTTCTGGGACTCTTGAACTACTTTGGTAACTTCTTACCGGGTCTCAGCACACTGCTAGAACCATTACATGTCTTACTACGAAAGGGGGTGCCGAATGGGTTTGGGGCAAAAGAAAATGTCTTTGTAAAAGCGAGAAAATTGTTATGCTCAAACAAATTGCTTGTGTTGTATGATCCATGTAAGCGTTTGGTACTAGCATGTGATGCGTCGTCATATGACATCGTGTGTGTATTACAACAAGCCAGTGATTTCGGGAAACTGCAACTGGTTGCTTATGCATCCAGGAGTCTGTCTAAGGCTGAGAGAGCCTGCAGCATGATTGAAAAAGAAGTGTTAGCATGTGTCTATGGGCTAAAGAAAATGCATCAATACCTGTTTGGGCTAAACTTCGAATTGGAAACTGACCATAAGCCACTTATATCCCTGTTTTTCGAGAGTAAAGGGATAAATACCAATGCATCGGCCCGCATTCAAAGATGGGCACTTACGTTGTCCACAGGCCAGGCACAGAAAACTGCGCCTATGCTCTCAGTAAGCTGCCATTGCCCACCACGGGGTGGAAATGGTGCAGCTCGCCGATCTAGCCATGGTGTTGGAGAGTCACTCTGGAGACCTGCAATAAAAGACTAAGGTCACACTTTACTTTGAGCTCACAGTGTTCAGTCTGACTCTTTCTCCACAGACAACAATGTGTGTGTTGTAGAGGTCAAGACTCGAGCTCTTCAGTTTACAGCTGAACCAGTTTCACTCATTCCCAGACCAGGTGAGCTTTGTTGTGTTGTTTTGGGCAGGAGGCGAGAGGAACTGATTGACCCTGTTTTGTGCTCCCTGTTGGCCAATGCCCTGAAACCAATAGTGAAAGAAGCCTCGAGGAGTCTGGAACTATCAGGCACACAAACCCCAGCAAAGAATTCAGCCTGTGATCAGAGACACTATTCGTCAGATACCGGTTAGTGGCTTTTACAATAATGTGCCCAGTCCCAGAATAGTTGAGCAGGTGGGGAGGCAGAGGAAGTGAAATCTAGAAATCTAAACAAGGCTTGCATTCCCTTGACTATAGAAGATTAAGGGATGATCTAATTCAGGTGTTGAAGATGATTAAGGGATTTGATCGGGTAGTTATGGGATAAAAATTGCGTCGAGCCCCGTTTGGGGGCAGTAACAGCCGTGAGGAGGGAGTTCCTGTGCCAGGCCTGGAAATCCCGTCCCGCTCGCGATATTGGTGTTACCGCCCCGAGAGTAACTGGGGCGCAAGGTAACGAAAGATAACGCCGCACTGCTATTGTGTCAAAGCTCCCCGGTCCTTCTCCTGCTGCTCCTCCTCCTCCCCGCCCCACCCCCGTGCCCCATCGCCAGGCTCCAACTTTCTTCCCCCTCCTGCTCCTTCATCCTCATCCTGTGCTCTCCAGTCACCCTCTAATTTCAGCTCCCCCCCCACCCTCTAGTTCCAGCTCCCCTCCCCCCACCCTCTAATTCCAGCTCCCCTCCCCCCCACCCTCTAGTTCCAACTCCACACTGCCCTCCACCCTCTAGTTCCAGCTCCCCTCCCCCCCACCCTCTATTCCAGCCTCCCCCCCCACCCTCTAGTTCCAGCTCCCCTCCCCCCACCCTCTATTCCAGCCTCCCACCCTCTAGTTCCAGCTCCCCTCCCCCCACCCTCTAGTTCCAGCCCCCATCCCCCCACCCTCTAGTTCCAACTCCACCCCGGCCTCCACACTCTAGTTCCTGCTCCCCCCACCCTCTAGTTCCAGCACCCCCACCCTCTAGTTCCAGCTCCCCTCACCCCCACCCACCCTCTAGTTCCAGCTCCCCACCACCCTCTAGTTCCAGCTCCCCTCACCCCCACCCACCCTCTAGTTCCAGCTCCCCACCACCCTCTAGTTCCAGCTCCCCCCGACCCTCTAGTTCCAACTCCACACCCCCACCCCGCTCCACCCTCTAGTTCCAGCGCCCCCTCTCCCCCTGCCGGAGCTCAATCTCCGAGCCTGAGCAAGTCGCACAACTCTCGAGTCGCAGATTAGAACATGCCACCGACTGAGCCATGCACAGGTCAGTCAGCCTCGGAGCATCAGGGGAACGGGAGGACAGTGGTTACATTATGGGATGAGTAAACCAGAGGCCTGGATAATAATCCGGAGACGTGAGTTCAAATCCCTCCATGTCAGCTGGGGAATTTAAATTCAGTTAATTAAATAAATCTGGAATAAAAATGCTAGTATCAGTAATGGTGACCATGAAACTACCGGATTGTTGTAAAAACCCATATGGTTCACTAATGTTCTTTAGGGAAGGAAATCGTCCGTCCTTACCCGGTCTGGCCTATATGTGACACCAGACCCACAGCAATGGTCCCTCTGAAGTGGCCTAGCAAACCACTCAGTTATACACAACCGCTACGAAAAACAAGAATAAAACCGGACGGACCACCTGGCATCGACCTCGGCACTGGCTTTGGAAATGACCGTGGCACACCCAGCCCAGTCGGCCCTGCAACGTCCTTCTCACCAACATCTGGGGACTTGTACCAACATTGGGAAAGCTGTCCCACAGACTAGTCAAGCGACAGCCTGACATAGTCATACTCACACAATCATACCTTTCATCCAATGTCCCAGACTCCTCCATCACCATCCCTGGGTATGTACTGTCCCACCGGCAGGACAGACCCACCAGCGGTTGCGATCAGTCGGGAGGGAGGCCTTGGGAGTCCTCAATGTTGATTTGGACACCATGAAGTCTCATGGCTTCAAGTCAAGCATGGGCAAGGAAACCTCCCACTGATTACTACCTACCACCCTCCCTCAGCTGATCAATCAGAACTCCTCCATGTTGAACACCACTGGGAAGAAGCACTGAGAGTAGCAAGGGCACAGAATGTACTCTGGGTGGATGGAGTTCAATGTGGCTCGGTAGCACCAGTACTGACAGAGCTGGCCGAGCCCTGAAGGACACAGCTGCCAGACTGGGCCTGCAGCAGGTGGTGAGAACCAACACGGGGGAAAAACCTACTTGACCTCGCCCTCACTAATCGACCTGTCGCAGATGCATTCTTCAAAAATAGGAAATGCATTGCAGTTGCAGCTACTAAGCTGCAAAACAGCATTGGTAGCAGGGACAGCACAGTCATTGTGGAGACAAAGTCCCATCTTCACACGGAGGACACCATCCATCGTGTTGTGTAGCACTACCACCGTGCTAAATGGGATAGATTCAGAACAAATCTAGCAGCTCAACACTGGGCATCCATGAGGCATTGTGGGCCATCAGCAGAATTGTATTCCACCACAATCTGTAATCTCATGGCACGGCATATCCCTCACTCTACCATTAGCATCAAGCCTAGGGACCAACCCTGGTTCAATGAAGAGTGGAGAAGAGCATGCCAGGAGCAGCACCAGGCATAACTAAAAATGAGGTGCCAACCTGGGGAAGCTGCAACACAGGACTACATGCAGGCTAAACAGCAGAAGCAGCATGCTATAGACAAGGCAAAATGATCCCACAACAAATGGATCAGATTAAACCTCTGCAGTCCTGCCACATCCAACTGCGAATGGTGGTGGACCATTAAACAACTAACGGGAGGAGGAGATTCCATAAATATTCCCATTCTCAAAGATGGTTGAGCTCAGCAGTAAGTGCAAAAGACAAGGCTGAAGCATTTGCAACCATCTTCAGCCAGAAGTGCCGAGTGGATGATCCATATCGGCCTCTTCCTGAGCTTCCCACCATCACAGAAGCCAGTCTTCAGCCAATCCGGTTAACTTCACGTGATACCAAGAAAAGCCTGAGTGCACTGGATACAGCAAAGGCTATGGGTCCTGACAACATCCCGGCTGTCGTTGTGAAGATTGTGCTCCAGCACTAGCTGCAACTCTAGCCAAGCTGTTCCTGTACAGCCACAACACTGGCATCTAACCGACAATGTGGAAAATTGCCCAAGTATGTCCTGTCCACAAAAAGCAGGACAAATCCAATCCAGCCAATTATCACCCTATAAGTCTACTCTCAATCATCAGCAGTGCTATCAAGTAGCACTTACTCAGCTGCAGGAAAAATGCAGGGTACAGAGCCAGCCCTTATACATGGCCTTCTTCGACTTTACAAAGGCCTTTCACACTGTCAACTGCAAGGGTCACCAATAACATGCTCACTGATACCCAGTTTAGGTTCTGCCAGGAGCACTCGGCCACAGACCTCATTATAGCCTTGGTCCAAATATGGACAAAAGAGCTGAATTCCAGAGGTGAGGTGAGAGTGACTGCCCTTGACATCAAGGCAGCATTTGACCGAGTGTGGCACCAAGGAGCCCGAGTAAAACTGAAGTCAATGGGAATCAGGGGGAAACTCTCCACTGGCTGGAGTCATACCTAGCACAAAGGAAGATGGTTGTGGTGGTTGGAGGTCAATCATCACAGCCCCGGGATATCGCTTCAGGAGTTCCTCAGGGCAGTGTCCAAGGCCCAACCATCTTCAGCTGCTTCATCAATGACCTTCCCTCCATCATAAGGTCAGAAATGGGGATCTTCGCTGATGATTGCATAGTGTTCAGTGCCATTCACAACACTTCAGATAATGAAGCAGTCCATGCCCGCATGCAGCAAAACCTGAACAACATTCAGGCTTGGGCTGATAAGTTGCAAGTAACATTCACGCTGCACAAGTGCCAGGCAATGACCATCTCCAACAAGCGAGAGTCTAACCGCCGCCCCTTGACATTCAACAGCATTATCATCGCCTAATCCCCCACCATCAACATCCTGGGAGTCACCATTGACCAGAAACTTCACTGGACCAGCCACATAAATACTGTGGCAACAAGAGCAGGTCAGAGGCTGGGTATTCTGTGGCAAGTGCCTCACCTCCTGACTCCCCAAAGCCTTTCCACCATCTACAAGGCACAAGTCAGGAGTGTGATGGAATACTCTCCACTTGCCTGGATGAGTGCTGCTCCAAATACACTCAAGAAGTTTGACACCATCCAGGACAAAGCAGCCCGCTTGATTGGCAGCCCATCCATCACCTTAAACATTCACTCCCTCCATCACCGACGCACTGTGGCTGCAGTGTGTACCATCTACAAGATGCAATGAAGCAACTCACCACTGCTTCTTCAGCAGCACCTCCCAAACCCGCGACCTATACCACCTAGAAGGACAAGGGTGACAGGCGCATGGGAACACCACCACCTCCAAGTTACACACCATCCTGACTTGGAAGTATAGTGCTGTTCCTTCAATCGTCGCTGGATCAAAATCCTGGAACTCCCTCCCTAACAGTACTGTGGGAGTACCTTCACCACAAGGACTACAGCGGTTCAAGAAGGTGGCTCACCACCACCCCTCAAGGGCAATTAGGGATGGGCAATAAATGCTGGCCTTGCCAGTGATGCCCACATCTCAGGAACATTTAAAAAAAAACTCAGAGTCATGCGCAACCACACATGTGCACACGCACACAGACACGCACACAGACGCAGACACGCACACACATGCACTTGGAATTTAAGATACAAAATTAGTGATCATTCCTGGTTGCTGATTATCAGTACAAATCACATTGTGTCAAGGACTATCTGAAAACATGTCGCTGCGGCCCACTCAAGAATGATCTCCACCTTGTAGTACAAGAGGATCGGGAGGCATTTCAGAGGACCAGGAGTCGGCCATTCAGCCCCTCGAGCCTGTTCCGCCATTCAACTAGATTGTGGCTGATCTGTTAATTCCTCTACTTGCTTCCATAACCATTAATACCCTTGCCAAACAAAAATATATTAATTTTACCTTTGAAGTTTACAATTCACCCCCAGCCTTAACAGGTTTTTGGGGGAGAGATTGCAGATGAGAAAGTAGACTTAATTTCATTAGTGCCTCCCATCAGACAAGCTTCCATGGTCTGCAGCCCAGGTGGGTCTGACCAGAACTGGACACAGTACTCGAGGTGGGTCTGACCAGAATTGGACACAGTACTTGAGGTGGGACTGACCAGAACTGGACATAGTACTCGAGGTGGGACTGACCAGAATTGGACACAGTACTCGAGGTGGGACAGACCAGAACTGGACACAGTACTCAAGGTGGGACTGACCAGAACTGAATACAGTACTCGAGGGGGGACTGACCAGAACTGGACACAGTACTCGAGGTGGGTCTGACCAGAATTCGACACAGTACTTGAGGTGGGACTGACCAGAACTGGACATAGTACTCGAGGTGGGACTGACCAGAATTGGACACAGTACTCTAGGTGGGACAGACCAGAACTGGACACAGTACTCGAGGTGGGACTGACCAGAACTGAATACAGTACTCGAGGGGGGACTGACCAGAACTGGACACAGTACTCGAGGTGGGACTGACCAGAATTGGACACAGTACTTGAGGTGGGACTGACCAGAATTGGACATAGTACTCGAGGTGGCTCTGACCAGAACTGGACACATGACTTGAGGTAGGACTGACCAGAACTGGACACAGTACTCGAGGTGGGACTGACCAGAACTGGACACAGTACTCGAGGTGGGACTGACCAGAACTGGATACAGTATTCGAGATGGGACTGACCAGAACTGGACACAGTACTCGAGGTGGGACTGACCAGAACTGGACACATTACTCGAGGTGGGGCTGACCAGAACTGGACACAGTACTCGAGGTGGGACTCACCAGAACTGGACACAGTACTCGCGATAGGACTGACCAGAACTGGACACAGTACTCGAGGTGGGACTGACCAGAACTGGACACAGTACTCGAAGTGGGACTGACCAGAACTGGACACAGTACTCGAGGTGGGACTGACCAGAGCCCTGTACAGTTTGATCCTGATGTCCTCTGACTGGATTCTCCTGTTTTGGATTTGTGGTCCAACATTATTCTGTCTTTGTTGCTGCAGCTCTGCATTGGTTGGACATGTTTGGTGTTGAGTTTACTGAGACTTGGAGCCTCTGCTGCTTTGCTTTTTCCATCTCTCTTTGCTCCTCTGATGGACCTTTAACTTTTTCTGTATATTTTTCTATTCGTCCCAGAGAGCTCCTTCCCCTTTCTCTCTGCAGGGTTTGTAAAGGTTATTTTGACTCTACATCAGTTTTAATTTGTTTGTTAAACTATTTTGGGTCTGGTCTGAGCTGATCAGTTTTGGGTCTGTGTTTACTGAGCCCAGCTTGCTGTATTCTGCCTCCAGATTGTAAAATTCCAATCTTGTTTTTCTGATAGTAATTGTGAACTTCTGCTGTAGGCCTGAAAGGGTTAATCTTCAGCCAAAGTGAGTCATGAAATTAAACTAACAATGTCACTCCCAGCACCGAGTGTTTATAAGAATTTCACTTCCTGCTCTGGCTCCTCACTGTCGCCGGTGCTGTGTGAAACCTTTTCAAGATCAACAGGGATGCGACCCGAAGCTGATCCAGCCCGTGACAGCCGCTAATCGAGACTGTTTGATGTCAGAGAGAGACACTGTCCAGAACACAAGAAAGTTCTTTATTTCTACCTTAAAGATGATGCAGAGTGTGTGTGCGCGGTTCCTGTATAACAGAGAAATATAAATCCCACACAATGCTGAATCAAGACTCGGCACAAACTTCAATTCAGGTCAGTGACACAATACCTGATATTAAATACAGTGAGCGAGAGTTTTCCTGTTAATGACCAACATTAATTGGAACTGATTGCAGACAGTGCTGATTGAGCCCAGTGTTTTCTTGCTGTCCCAGGTCTGGGTGTTTGTTTTATGTCCGTCAGATTTGCTCCCTCCCCTTTCTCTTGCAGTCTGTCTGAGAGAACATGGTGGGCACTGGGAGGGGTGTGACAGTGGCCCAGGGTGACTGCCCCTCACCCACACTCAGCCCCTCCTGGGGAGGGCACTGCAGAGCTCAGTAATTCACTGTGTGGGCACCTGTGAGAACTGGCACTCCATGGCACAGGGCTGTAGAGCAGAGCATGTTGTAGCCCTGGGTAATGTTGGGGGATTTTGCTCCCTGAGCAGCAGGGAGAGGACCATTCCCGGTGGGGGGAGTGAGGGACACGCACGGGGGAGACTCAGGGGCTGGGTAGATAAACTGTTCCTCACAACAAGAGGGAATTGCTGTTTGAGAAATGCTGGTGTGTCTGAGTCTGTCTCCCTTTCCCCTGGGCTGATTCTGAAAATGGAGGAGCTGAGTCTGTGTGAGAATGCAGCACACGCTGTGTCATTGTGAAAAGTAGCCGGTGTGTGTGTGGTCACTCAGTTTATACAGGGCAGGGAGTGCCTCATTACTGAGAGCCACAGAAGGCAATATTTGTGCTCAGGGCCCAGACACTGAGGCCCTGAGATTCCCGGGGAGGTGGGGAGGGAGCGGGAGGGCCTGTCGGTGGCCCGGAAACACAGAAATTCTGGAATACAGATGTCCGAATTTAACGGCAGGACTTCATTAGAATTGTTTTATTCTGTTTCCCGTCCGACAGCCGGCCAGTTTGTGTGGCTGAGCACTGCCGGGTGGGAAATCCTGCAGGACAAGGCAGGAGCCGGAGAATGCTGGGGGCAGTCCCAATCAATCAAAATCAGGGCTCGGTGGGGCGGGACTCAGAGCACAGCGGGGAGATTGAGGGGGGTGGGGCGGTGGGAGTGCAGGGGGGGAGAGAGTGCAGGGGGGAGAGAGTGCAGGGGGGGAGTGCGGAGAGAGGTGGCGGGGGGGGAGTGAGAGAGAGGGCAGGGGAGACATATAGGGGGAGAGGGAGAGTGAGATGGTGTAGGGAGAGAGGGGGGGAGAGGGGGGTTGGGGAGGGGAGTTGGCGGGGAGAAACATTTGCGGGGAGCGAGTTGTTGGCGGGGTGTGGTGTCTGAAGATGGGTGGGGTGGGGGATAGCTTGCGGCAGGTTTGTTTGAGGGTCCAGGGGAAGCTCTCCTGCCCCTCCAGGCCCACACGCAGTGCTGGAAAAACACTTCCCTGCTGGATCTGGCAGCTCCTTCCTCCCTGCAGCTGTGGGGATTCCCGAGCCCCGGGATACACGGCCCGCAGCCGTTAAATCCAATCGCTGCCCAAATCTGAGGCACGGAGCCTTATTTAAATATTATAATTACCCACCCGCCTCCCCTGAGCAGGTTACTCGGCCCAGACCGAACCTGCCTTGGTTAAACCGGAAGGAGGCATGTTCATGGCTTCTTGTCTCCACTACCAACAGTCTCCTGAAACCCCTCTCCTCTGCCCCGTCCACCCTCACCCCCAGCAACACGTGCGAGGAGCTCATGGACCTCTTTGTCAGCAAGATTGAGAACATCCGATCAGCTGCCTCTGCCCCCTCCCTCCCTTCCCCTGGCCTTCCAAACAATCCCAAGGTTCCCCTGCTCTAGCCCTGAACTCACATCTCTCTGTAATTTCTCCCCTGTCTCCCCTCATGCCCTTTCTGTGCTCACCTTGTCCATAAGACCTGCCTTCTGTTTTCCTGAAGCTATTCCCACTAAACTACTAACCCCCCCCCACCTCCCTTCCTGCCCTCCATACTCGTTGATATTGTTTACGGTTCAACCTCCCTACCTGGCCCCCATGCTTAACCTCGGTTGTCTGACGATTGGAAATGGCACGAAATTCTCGGGAGTATTGGTCGGCCATATCCATCGACATTGCTGTCTGACAAACTAAATCAAAAGTCAAGTTAAGGATTGTCAATAACTTTCTTCTGATTGCTTCATTTTTCATCCCACAATCAAAGCAATCATGCAATGCTCGGTCCTGAAAGTCTCCGAAATGACTTTGAATAGATAGCTTTTTTTAAGCTACAATATACTCACAGATACTCTCGTCATGTAATTGATCTTGTGTTCCAAAACGATAACTTTCAGCAATTTCCAGGGGCTCAGGACTGTAGTGCTGAAACTCCATCAGTGGCGTGTCCTTCGGCTTGATGGGAACAAGCACATTTTTCAGGGTTTCATACACCTCGGCCCTGCTTCAATCAGGAAAATAGCCCGTTTTCATTCTAAAATCACAGTCACAGTTTTCATTAGCCGGGACTTCGACGATACTATTTGAGCCACTCCACATACACTGCAAAAGTCTCTCAGTCACAATGGAACTCACCCAAGTGCTCTATTATTCCCATAGGCATGGCCATCTTAACTCTGACACTTCAACAAATTGTGTTTGAAATTTACCATGGAATTTTAACTGTGCTGCAAAACAAAGAACCTCTCAAAGTCGCTTTGTTGGTTAGCCAGATCATCCACCAACAAAAATTTCAGCCAGGGATTCCAGAAATCCCATACCAAATGTGATATATTCTTACGACATCACTAAAGTACACACATACAAGATGGCTGTACTCAGCAACTTGTCATGTGACTTGTTCACATGATGCTTTTATTGTATAAACATCAGCAGTTCTCCACAAGGTGGAGCTCTATATTACAGACCCCATACTCGCTGATATTGTAAATGGGCCTCTCTCCTCAGATACTGTTCACTCCCTTTCAAATCTGCCATCATCACCACCTCATCAAAAAAACTCACCTTGACCCCTCGGTCCTTGCAAACTACCATCCCATCATAGCCTCCCTTTCCTCTCCAAAGCACTTGTACATGTTGGAGCCTCTCCAATCAGGTTTCCACCTCTGCCACAGCACTTAAACAGCCCGACTAAAAATCCTCTGTGACGATGACCCTGGTGCACTATCCCTCCTCATCCTTCTTCACCTCTCTGCAGCCTTTGACACGGTGTCACACCATCCTCCTCCAATGCCTGTCCTCTGTTGTCCAGCTGAGTGGACTGCCTTCACCTGGTTCCACCCTTACCGATCCAGTCATAGCCAAAGGATCTGCTGCAGTGGCTTCTCTTCCCACTCCCGCACCGTTACCTCTGGAGTCCCCCATGGATCTATCCCTGTCCCCTTCCTATTTCTCATCTACATGATGTCCCTCGGTGACATCATCCAAACATCACATCGCCACATTCCGCATATACGGTGAGACACCCAGCTCTCCCTCACCACCACCTTTATCCACCCCTCCACTGCCTTTGATTTATCACGCTGCTTGTCCCACATCCAGTCCTGGATGAGCAGAAATTCCTCCAACTAAATATTGGGAAGATCGAAGCGATTGTCTTCGGACCCGGCCACAAACTCTGCTCCTTAGCAACCGATTCCATTCCCCTCCCTGGCCACTGTCTCAGCCTGAACCAGACTTATCACAATCTTAGCGACCTATTTGACCCTGAGCTGAGCTTCCGACCCCTTATCCTCTGCATCACTGGGACCACCTGCTTCCACCTCTGTAATATCGCCCGTCTCTGCCCTGCCTCAGCCCATCAGCTACTGAAACCCTCATTCATGCTTTTGTTACCTCCAGACTTGACTACTCCAAAGCACTCCTGACCAGCCTCCTACTATGCCTCCTAAACATAAGCTTCACCGAAACTCTGCTGCCCGTATCCTAACTCGCACCAAGTCCCGTTCTCCCATCACACCTGTGCTCGCTGACCGACATTGGCTCCCGGTCCGGCAATATCCCGAATTTAAAATTCTCATGCTTGTGTTCAAATCCCTCCATGGCCTCACTCCTCCCTATCTCTATTAGCCCCTCCAGTCCGACAATTCTCCGTGAACTCTACATGCCTACAATTCTGACCACATGTGCATCCCTGACTTCCTTTGCCCCACCCTTGGCTGCCGTCCCTTCAGCAGTCTGGGTCTTAGGCTGTGGAATTCCCTCCACAAACCTGTTTGTCTCTCCACCTCTCCCTCTTCTCGTTTACAACACTCCGTAAAACCTACAACAACCAAGCATTTTGTCACCTGTCCTAAAGTCTCCTCCTTTGGCTCAGTGTCAATTATTGTCTGATTACGCTCCTGTGAAGCACCTTTGGATGTTTTACTACATTAAAAGCGCTATATAAATGCAGGTTGTGACTTTAAATCCTTTCCAATTGCCTTTACAGGAAGAATTGGAGAGAGAAACCGAGAAGCTTCGGGGAGTCCAGCAGAATTGTTCCAGCAAACAGCGAGATCAGAAGCTGAAATAAAGGTAGGGAAAAGTGGAGCTGGATTTAGAAAGGGTTTGTCTCCCCACTGAGTCAATGAACACATCAGAAACAGGCTTCCAAACCGGGCTGGTTGTGTTGGGGCCGAGTCACTGATTACACGGAGTTCCCGTGTGTTTGATGTGAGGGGAGCTGCTTAACTCTACCTGCCCCTCCCAGGGAATATTATTACATCACTTGGGCACTGGATTTCATCATCATCATCATCATTGGCAGTCCCTCAAAATGAGGATGACTTGCTTCCACGCTGAAAAGGGATGAGTTCACAGGTGTTTCAATGAAGGGCCTAATACTCTGGATCCCGAACTACATCTTGAAGGGTGGAAAATGCCTGTGCATGGATTTTGTTAAGGTGTGGTGACCGTTGCACACCAGCCACCACATGGGCTTGACAGAGCTAGGTCTTGGTCCAGTGGCAAGGATTAACCAAGATGACTGGAGACCAGCTCTGCTGCACGGACCCAGTGCGCACAACATATCGCAGTGCTGGCTGGCCCGTGTTACCCCTGGGCTCTCGCCTCTTCTGGGCCTGCAAAACCATCAGCAGGCCGGGGCCATTAGAGGGAGCAGCGTGTGGCGGGATACAACTGCAGGGAGCAGCGCGTGCTGCTGCAGGAGGGCGGGCAGGAATGGCGAGATCAGGGGGAAGGAGCGGCAAGCGTTTTTAGAGGGATGTGATTGAGGCCCAGGAGAAGCGAGAGCTCGGGGCCCAGAAAGAAGGATATACTTGCTTTGGAGGCTGTTCAGAGAAGGTTCACTAGGTTGATTCCAGAGATGAGGGGGTTGACCTATGAGGAAAGGTTGAGTAGGTTGGGCCTATACTCATTGGAGTTCAGACGAATGAGAGGTGATCTTATTGAAACCAAAGATAATGAGAGGGTGCAACAAGGTGGATGCAGAGAGGATATTTCCACACAGGAGAAACTAAAACTAGGGGACATCGTCTCAGAGTAAGGGGCTGCCCATTTAAAACTGAGATGAGGAGAAATTTCTTCTCTCACAGGGTGGTAAATCTATGGAATTCTCTGCCCCAGAGAGCTGTGGAGGCTGGGTCATTGAATGCATTTAAGGCGGAGTCAGACAGATTTTTGAGTGATAAGGAAGTAAAGGGTTATGGGGAGCAGGCAGGGAAGTGGAGCTGAGTCCATGATCAGATCAGCCATGATCTTATTGAATGGCAGAGCAGGCTTGAGGGGCAAAATAGCCTACGCCTGATCCTATTTCTTATGTTCTTACTGAAAGGATTTACTGAGACAGACACAGCCAGAGGCTGGCAGGTGAAGACTTGCCCTGAAGCTTGTATCATATGAACATAGAAAAGAAAAGGAAGAAAAGCCCATTAGCCCCAGCGAGACTGCCCCATGCAGACAGGGTTCAATCACACACACCACTGATCCACCCCGAACCATGTATATTATGTATGCAAACCTCACCAATGTGTCATACTTGCCACCAGGGGCCACACCTGTGGGAGACCTAGGAGTGATCTGTGCACCCTGGGCAAGCAGGTATAAAAGGTAATTCACCATGCTGCTTCCTCACTTTGGAGTTACATTAAAGAGACCAAGGTCACAATGGTTTGAGCTTACAACACAGTCTTGTGGAGTTATTCTTAACATAACAATTGGCGACGAGTTACAGATCACGAACTTTCACGCGGTAATGGCTGCCAATGGTATTCTTGAGAGATTTGTTGAGGGTGATGATTGGGAAGCCTTCGTTGAGTGCCTCGACCAATACTTTGTAGCCTACGAACTGGACAAGGCTGATACGGCGATCAAGCACAGGGCGATTCTCCTCACCGTATGTGGGGTCTTCGATATATGGCCTCCTCAAAAATCTGCTGGCACCGGTCAAACCAATGTACAAGACTTACACAGAGCTGTGCACAATGGTTCGGGAACACCTCAAGCCGAAGAAGAGCATCTTGATGGCCAGGTATCGCTTTTACACGCACCATCGCTCCGAGGGCCAGAACGTGGTGAGCTTTGTCGCTGACCTAAGATGCCTTGCGGGACAGTGCGAATTTGCAGGATCCTTGGGGGAAATGTTGCAGGACATTTTCGTACTTCGACTCGGCCACGAGGTCATTCTTCGCAAACTGCTGTCTGCTGAATCCCTAAATCTGAGCAAGGCCATCACGATAGCCCAGGCTTTCACATCCATGAGCGACAACACGAAACAAATATCTTCACAGCATTGAAACTCACCGGCAAGTACTGTGCATAAAATAATGCCTTCAGCAGGCAGAACTGTACATGGCAGGGCCTACACGACCGCAGAGGCCAGGCCTAGGGTGACTCTGAGGCCGCTATGGGGTGTGAATGCGTATCCATTAACACCATGTTGGCGCTGCGGCGGCAGTCATAGAGCCCATCAATGTCGATTCAAGCACTATGTGTGCAAGGGCTGTGGAACAATGAGGCACCTCCAGCAAATGTGCAACAACCTCTGACTCACCACGTGGCTGAGTCAGCAGAGGACGTCCGATCCAGCGTGGATCACGCTGAATGAGCAGGAGAGGCTACTCAACGTGAGGATGAAGAGGAAGTGTATGGGGTACACACCTTCACCACCAAAAGCCCTCCAATAATGTTAAAAGTTAAACTTAACGGCATTCCAGTCTCCATGGAATTTGACACATGGGTGAATCAATCAATCAATTTGAGAAACTGTGGGGCAACAAGGCACAGAGGCCAAAACTGAGCCCGATTCACACAATACTGCACACTTACACCAAAGAACTCATACCTGTCATCGGCAGTGCGGCAGTGAAAGTATTGTACGACGGAATGGTGCATGATTTACCACTATGGATTGTACCAGGCAATGGCCCAACGCTGTTCGGCAGAAGCTGGCTAGGAAAGATCCGAAGGAACTGGGACGACATCAAAGCACTGACTTCGGTGGATGAGGCTTCGTGCGCCCAGGTGCTAAACAAATTCCCGGTGTTATTTGAGCAAGGCATCGGCAACTTCACAGACGCCAAGGTGCAGATCCATCTTGTTCCTGGGGCAAAGCCCGTTCATCACAAGGCCTGAGCAGTCCCATATATGATGCGAGAAGCAGTCGAGATCGAGCTGGACAGACTTCAACAAGAGGGAATCATATCGCCAGTTGAGTTCAATGAGTGGGCCAATCTAATTGTGCCAGTGCTAAAGAGCGATGGGATGGTCAGAATCTGCGGAGACTACAAGGTAATAATCAACTGAGTCTCGTTACAGGACCAGAACCCATTACCTAAAGCAGAAGACCTATTCGCAACGCTAGCAGGGGGAAGTCGTTCACCAAGCTAGATCTAACCTCTGCCGACATGACACAGGAGCACGCTGAACCATCAAAGAAATTGATATGCATCAACACGCACAAAAGACTGTTCGTGTACCACAGATGCCCCTTTGGGATTCGCTCAGCTGCGGCCATCTTCCAGAGGAACATGGAGAGCCTGCTGAAATCGGTTCCATGCACTGTGATGTTCCAAGACGAGTGCAGCGAAGGTTCACCAGACTGATTCCCAGGATGGCAGGACTTACATATAAAGAAAGACTGGATCGACTAGGCTTATATTCATTGAAATTTTGAAGAATGAGAGGGGATCTCATGGAAACATATAAAATTCTGACGGGATTGGACAGGTTAGATGCAGGAAGAATGTTCTCGATGTTGGGGAAGTCCAGAACCCAGAGTCACAGTCTAAAGATAAGGGGTAGGCCATTTAGGACCGAGATGAGGAGAAACTTCTTCACTCAGAGAATTGTAAAACAGTGGAATGCTCTACCATAGAAAGTTGTTGAGGCCAGTTCATTAAATATATTCAAAAGGGAGTTAGATGTGGCCCTTACGGCGAAAGGGATCAAGATATATGGAGAGAAAGCAGGAATGGGGTACTGAAGTTGCATGATCAGCCATGATCATATTGAATGGTGGTGCAGACTCGAAGGGCCTGCACCTATTTTCTATGTTTCTATGTTTGATCACTGGTCACACTTGCACAACCTGGAAGAGGTTCTAAAGCGACTGGACAGAGTGGGACTCAGGCTGAAACGCTCCAAGTGTGTTTTCCTGGTGCCAGAGGTTGAATTTCTGGGGAGAAAGATTGTGGCAGATGGAATCAGACCCACGGACTCCAAGATGGAGGCCATTAAGAATGCACCCAGACCACAGAATGTGACGGAGCTGCGTTCGTTCCTGGGACTCCTCAACTATTTTGATAACTTTCTACCGGGGTTGAGCACTTTGCTGGAACCCTTGCATTTATTGCTATGCAAGGGTGACAACTGGGTTTGGGGTAAATCTCAAGAGACAGCCTTTAATAAGGCCAGAAACCTGCTATGCTCTAACAAGTTACTTGTATTGTATGACCTATGTAAACGTTTAGTACTAGCTTGTGATGCATCGTCGTACAGGGTCGATTATGTGTTACAGCAAGCAAATGTGTCAGGCAAACTGCAACCAGTTGCATATGCGTCCAGAAGCTTATCGAAGGCTGAAGGAACCTATTGTATGGTTGAGAAAGAAGCGTTAGCATGTGTGTACGGGGTTAAGAAAATGCACAAATACCTATTTGGTCTCCAGTTCGAGCTCGAAACCGACCACAAACCGCTTACTTCACTGCTCTCAGAAAGCAAAGGTATCAACACCAATGCTTCGTCCAGCGTCCAAAGATGGACACTAACATTGTCTGCGTATGACTATGTAATCTGCCACAGACCAGGCACTGAGAACTGCGCTGACGCCCTCAGTCGGCTACCATTGCCCACCCACCGGGGTGGAAATGGCGCAAGCCGCAGACTTGCTTCTTGTAATGGATGCTTTTGAGAGCGAGGGGTCACCCGTCACGGCTCACCAGATCATGACCTGGACGAGCCAAGACCCTGTGCTATCACTAGTAAAAAGCTGCATCCTTAATGGGAGCTGGTCGGCGGTTCCCGGTGAAATGCAAGATGAAATTAAGCCGTTCCACTGATGTAAGGATGAATTGTCCATCCAATCGGATTGTCTCCTATGGGGGAATCGCGTGGTTTTGCCAAAAAAAGGCAGGGAAACGTTTATACATGAACTACACAGTACGCACCCAGGCATAGTTATGACGAAGGCTATCGCCAGGTCGCATGTTTGGTGGCCCGGCATTGACTCCGAATTGGAGTCGTGCGTACACCAATGCAACACTTGCTCACAGTTGAGCAACGCAAGCAGGGAGGCCCCACTGAGCCTGTGGTCATTGCGCTCCAAACCGTGGTCCAGGGTCCACGTAGATTTTGCTGGCCCTTTTCTAGGAAAGATGTTCCTCGTAGCAGTGGACGCTTACTCTAAATGGATTGAATGTATAATAATGTAATCATGTATGTCCACTGCCACCATTGAAAGCCTCAGGGCCATGTTCGCCACCCATGGTTTGCCCGACGTCCTTGTTAATGACAATGGACCATGTTTCACTAGCTCGGAATTCAACGAGTTCATGACCCGCAATGGCATTAAGCATGTTAGGTCTGCCCCATTTAAGCCCGCATTCAATGGTCAAGTGGAACGGGTAGTCCAAACTATCAAGCAGAGCTTGAAACGTGTAACGGACGGCTCCTTGCAGACCCGGTTATCTCTGGTCCTGCTCAGCTACCGGACGTGCCCCCACTCGCTTACCGGGGTTCCCTCGGCAGAATTGTTAATGAAGAGAGCACTCAAAACCAGGCTCTCCTTAGTCCACCCGGATCTCAATGATCATGGAGAAACCCAGCGATACCGGCATAACCCGCACCACGATCGCACGGCTGTAAAGCGTGACATTGAGGTTAGTGATCCTGTGTTTGTTGTCAACTATGATCATGGTCCCAAATGAATTGCTGGCACTGTTTTAGCCAAGGAAGAGGAACAGAGTGTTTGTTGTTAAACTGTTGAATGGGCAAACGTACAGCAAGCACTTGGATCAGACCAAACTGCAATTCACTGACAACCAAGAACAGTTTGAAGAAGACTTTACCATCTATGATCCATCAACACACACCCAACCAGCAATCGACCTCACTGTTAGTCACGAGGATGAACCCACCATGCCCGACAGTCCGATCAGACCAAATGCGCTGCCGTGCAGCAATGATCCGACCAACTCACCCACGCCAGAACTTCAACTCAGGCGATCGACCCGGTAACGCAGAGCGCCTGATCACCTCAACCTGTAAATAACTTGTACATAAGACTTTGGGGGGGGAGTGATGTTATGTATGCAAACTTCACCAATGTGTAAGACTTGCCACCAGGGGGCACACTTGTGGGAGATCTAAAGGTCACCTGTGTACCCTGGGCAAGCAGGTATAAAAGGTGATTCACCATGCTGCTTCCTCACTTTGGAGTTACATTAAAGAGACCAAGGTCACAATGGTTTGAGCTTACAACACATTCCTGTGGAGTTATTATGAACATAACAATGTACTCACCTGGGAAAGGCAAACCGAGAGAGAATAAACACCTGCAGCCAATTCAGGACAAGCTCGGGGAAATTCCTCCCCAGCTCCCTTTTAAAGGGTGGTAGTGACTCCATACCCACCACATGTTCAGGGAGTCTGTTCCAGAGATCGAGGTCTCTGGCCTCTAACCTAACTCTGTGCCTATGGATTTTATACACAGGCCCTCTAGTCCTACCATCCCGATCCATCTCCAGTACCTCACCCAACGAGTGAGTCCAATAATGCCTCCATCAGTTTAAACACCTCAATCATGTCCCTCTCGGCCTGCCTTTCTCTAAATCACCCGACCTCTTGGAGCCGATCCTCAGAACTAAACTCCATCAGACTACGTGTCATTCTGGCCCTGTCCTCTCCAGAGTCTCGATCTCCTTCACCAGGTGTGGGCACCAAAACTGGAGCCATCACTCCAGGTGTGGGTGGACCAGGTGGCAGTGCCACACACAGTCTAAATACAGCGCTCCTTCTTTTAGGCTCAAGGCTCAAGGTAACATGGTTAAACTCTGTTTCCTCTCCCAGTAGACACCCCCACTGCCAGTAGACACCCCCACTGCCAGTAGACACCCCCACTGCTTGTCTATCTTTAACGGGTGATCGAGTGGTGATCTAAACAAACTGTCCCGTCCCTGGAAAGTGCCGTGTGCTCAGGGTAACACTGTGTGGAAGGGCCGTTTGTAATGAGAGTTGGTTTGGGTTTCAGACACGAATCAAGGAGCTGAAAGGAAAGCTATCGAAGAGCTTCTCTGAATGGAGGAGACAGCTGGAAGAAGATGAAGAATACGCACTGAAACTGATCGATGAGGAGGGGCTCCGAGCTCTCGCACAGATTAGAAGCTGTTCTGAAGCATTAAACAAGAGAATGGAACAGATTACATTAACAGATGCAGAAACCCAGAGTCTGCTACAGAGGAACCCTCTCTCCTTTATTCAGGTACATCTTCAATATAAATAGGGCCATGGCTGGGGAATGGGGCCTTTCTGTGAGGCTGGTGTGAGGGCTGAATTGTTTGAAGATTGTTGGTGGGGCCCAGCATTGGTGCTTCCCCCTCAGCCCTGCCCTCGAAGTGTTGGTGCCCCCTCAGCCCTACCCTCGGAGTGTCGATGCCCCCTCAGCCCTGCCCTCGGAGTGTCGGTGCCCCCTCAGCCCTGCCCTCGGAGTGTTGGTGCTGCCCCAGGATGGAGTGCAGTGAAATGTGGGATTATTTCCCATTCCTGTGACTGGCCCCACCTACTGTTACACACTGAACTCTTTGCTCTCAATCCCAAATTCACCGTTTGCTTCCATTGGGTGTTGGTTTGTTCGTTGACTGATTTGATCTCCTCTCTTTATTCACAGAACTCGAAGCAGCTCCTTTCCAGGTAAGTCCCTCTCCGTCACACAGTACCTGCTGCTGATAGGGAACCTTCACCTGTATCTGGGAGAAGAGTGAAAGTAGAATCACGGCTTGGAAACCTTCCCAGATAAGGAGCTTTCAAATGATGGGAATATTGAGTGATGTGTAACTGGGGTCTGAGGGGTTCTTGGCTCAGGCAGCATGTGGGCAATGGGAGATTCTACATGTACAATATCGACTCCCAGCTCTACCTCACCACCACCTCTCTCCACCCTCCACTGCATCTGACTTGTTACGCTGCTTGTCCGAGATCCAGTCTTCGATGAGCCAAAATTCCCAGCAATTAACCATTGGGAAGATTGAAGCCATTGTCTTTTAATCCCGACCACCAATTCCATCCCCCTCCATGCTCACTGTCTGAGGTTGAACCACACTGTTTGCAACCTCAGCATCCTATATGACCCTGAGGTGCCTATTCCAATGTTCTCCTGGCCGGCCTCCCAGCTTCCAATGACCATAAACTTCACCTGTATCTAACCGAGGCTTCTAAAGGCTCCATGTGTGTCAATGACAGCTTTATTCCATTGGGTCAGTAAGTTCTGTGTGATTGGCTTGTTCTATCAGCCAGCCCATGGAGAATGAGGAGAGAGGCAGGTCCCAGTGTCAGGGTGACAGTAAGATGTGTTGTGATTGGCTCATTCTATCCACTAACAGAGAAATGAGTGGGTGCTGAGACGTCCCAGTAATGTCAGTGTCCCTGGACACTCTGACCCCGATATTACCAGGGAGATGGGGAGGGTGCAGGGGAGGCCGTTAACCAGGGAAGGATGGGGACGTGGCGGCCCTGTCGGTAATTGACAGCCTAGCCGGCGGACGGAGTGAAACAAGCAGCAGAAAGTCGCAGCCGGGGACCCAACCATGGGGGCGTTCCCCGTCACTCAGTGCAGAGGAAAGCAGAGGCTCCGAGGGAGGGCCAAGCGGGGGTTGTGGCTGAGGGAGGCAGAAGGCTTCCTTGTGAGGCCTGGGGCTCTCCTGCTCCTCCGGGCCCACAAGCAGTGCTAAAAGGAGCAGATCTTTAGCACTTACTTTGGCCAGTCGGCTCCTCCCGTCTCGGATCTGCTGCCGGGGAGCCGACAGCACAGGCCTCCCCCTGACCCACACTCACATTTCACCCACCCATCGCCCCCATTATGTCCTCAGGCCCACACTTTCCATTGTTCATTAGGCCCCGCCTGCCCTTCACAGGAGCCTCGTCGATGGCCTGATTTGTGTTTGTTAAAATTGGAATAGCTGGGAACAGGGTCGGGCTGGGGTCGGGTTACTCGATCCCGAGGCTTTAACCCCCGACCCTCTCCCGCCCGTCGGGGGGCATGGGGTTAGAATCGAGACGTCTGTGAGGGCATCCCACTGACCCCAGGTCCCTGGGAGGCTGTTCCTTCTCCTCTCCTAACTTCACATGATTGTAGTGAGTGTGTTCCTGCAGAGAGCGGGGCACAGACTGGAGACCCTCGGGATAATAATAATGATCAATAATGGAAAGATGAGGCTCCAGTACAGAGAAACTGGACTGAACACAGACGGCTTTGAAAATCACAAACTGAGCTGAAGTGGCAGCAAACCAGGATCCCACTGCACGTGTGGAGATCAATGTGAATGTAGGGAGACGGCAAATCCCGGGATACTGCCATTTTCAGGACGGGTTGCTGCGGGGTGTCAGGACCAGCATTAGAAGGGGGGCAGCTTGTTGCACTGATCACTCGATCCCCTTTGGGTTTCTGATCTGAAATGTCCCCACTGATAAAAACATTCTCTCCTCTTTCATTCCAGAGTGACAGGGACTAAGAGAGTTACAGACCCAGATGTTCCAGCGCTCACCCTGAACCTGTCCAATATATCGCAACTTATCCAAGAGAGGCTGAATGGATGGGAAAAGTATCACTCAGATATATTGGGAATCATCAGTAAGATGGTGCAGCTTTTCTCCAATATAAGGGAGTGAGAGCAGGTGGGGTAGTTGTGTTCAGACAGCTGGGAATATCCCGAACTTTAATATCAGCTCCCTGTGTCTGTGGATCAGGAGCCTGAGATTAATCCTCAGTCCCCAGTGACACCTGCTTTAAACATTCCTCACTGTAATGGGCCAGAGCTTCACCCACCATGGGTCAGGTAGGGGCGGGGTTACACACTGCCAATCATACCACAAATAGTGGGGAACCGAGGGACTAATAAGAGTGAGGAACTTAAAGTAATTAATATCAGTCGAGAAAAGGTGCTTGAGAAACTAATGGAACTAAAAGCCGACAAATCCCCTGGACTGATGGCCCACATCCGAGGGTTCTAAAAGAGGTGGCTGCAGCAATAGTGGATGCATTGGTTGTGATCTTCCAAAATTCCCTAGATCCTAGAATGCTCCCAGCAGATTGGAAGGTAGCAAATTTAACCCCGCTATTCAAGAAGGGAGGGAGAGAGAAAACAAGGAATTACAGGCCAGTCAGTCTGACATCAGTAGTTGGGAAAATACTAGAATCCATTATTAAGGAAGTGGTATCAGGGCATTTAGAAACTCATAGTATGATTCGACAGAGTCAACATGGTTTTATGAAAGGGAAATTGTGGTTAACCAATTTATTAGAGTTTTCTGAGGATGTAACGAGCAAGGTGGATAAAGGGGAACCAGACGATGTAGTATATTTGGATTTCCAAAAGGCATTCAATAAGATGCCACATAAAAGTTGACTACACAAGGTAAGGGCTCATGGGGTTGGGCGCAATATATTATCATGGATAGAGATTGGTTAATAGATAGAAAATAGAGAGTAGGGATAAACGGGTCATTTTCCGGTTGGCAGGCTGTAACTGGTGGGATGCCGCAAGGATCAATGCTGGGGCCTCAGCTAGTTACAATCTATATTAATGATTTAGATGAAAGGACCTCGTGCAATGTATCCAAATTTGGTGACAATACAAAGTTAGGTGGGAAAGTAAGCTGTGAGGAGGACACACAGAGCATGCAAAGGGATAGAGACAGATTAAGTGAGGAGGCAATAAGGTGCTAGATGGAGTATAATGTGGGAAAATATGAGGTTATTCACTTTGGCAGGAAGAATAGGAAAGCAGAATATTTTATGTAATGAGAAGCTTTTAAATGTTGGTTTTCAGAGAGATTTGGGTGTTCTCGCACAGGAAACACAAAGTTACAGTTGCAGCAAGCAATTAGGAAGGCAAATGGCATGTTGGCCTTTATTTCAAGGGGATTGGAGTACAAGAGTAAGGGATTCTTAGTACAATTGGACAGGGCTTTGGTGAGACCACCCTTGGGGTACTGTGCACAGTTTTGGTCTCCTCATCTGAGAAATGACATAAATGCCTTGGAGGCGGTGCAACGGATTTCACTCGATTAATCCCTGGGATGAGAGGCTTGTCATATGAGGAGTAGATTGGGCCTGTATTCTGCGAAGTTTAGAAGAATGAGAGGTGATTTCATTAAATATATAAGATTCCGAGGGAGATTGACAGGGTAGATGCTGAGAGGTTATTTCCCCTGGCTGGAGAGTCTAGAACCAGGGGGCATAGCCTCAAAATAAGGGGTCAGCCATTTATATCTGAGATCAGGAAGAATTTCTTCACTCAGACGGTTGTGAATCTTTGGAATGCTCTACCCCAAAGGACAGTGGACACTGAGTCATTGAGTATATTCAAGGCTGAGACAGATAGATATTTGGAGGTAGAGGAATCAAGGGATATGGGGATCGGGCAGGAAAGTGGAGTTGAGGTCAAAGATCAGCCATGATCTTATTGAATGGCGGAGCAGACTTGAAGGGCCGTATGGCCTACTCTTACGTTTAATCAGAGTGTCTTTTAAAGCGACACCGTTCCTCACAGGGCTGTCAGTATTATTAAAGAATAAAGTAAAAAAAGGAAGGCTTGCATTTATATAGCACCTGTCACAACCTCAGGAATCCCAAAGTGCTTTACAGACAATGGAGTTCTATTTTTGAAGCGTACTTACTGTTGTAATGTAGGAATATATAAGTATGGAATATATAACCCCCCCATCGAGTAATATGAAGGAGGTGGGACCTCGCTGTGTCACAATTCCCAATCATCGTGAGCTTTGTTTACAGGGCCAGCTTCCACCGAATACAGGGGCCCATCGACTATAACTCTTCTCCCACACAGCTCCTCTGGGCAGCCCCTGTCCCATGGATCACCATTAAGCAGTCGACTGGGATCAGAGGGAGAGCGGGAATATCCCGAAATGTGTTTATAATCTGAAACGGGGTTCACACTGATTGTTTTAATTTGTGTTTAACTCTTTCTTTTTCTATGACGTTTCTTCAGTCAGGGTTCACTGCGATGGATTCGCAGGGCGAGTTCCTGCATCTGTTCCCTCCTCACAGATCGGAATTATTCCGAGTCTCAGATCCAGGGCCCGAGGGGATGTTGGTCAATTCAGAGTGAACAGGGAGCAACAGTTTTATGTAGAGAAGGGCCTTAAGATTCCTCTCAATTCACAACTGAAACCTCACTGCTGTGTGTAAAATGATACACAGTGCTAGGGGCTTGTGTGATTAAATTGACTGCTTCTGTGTGTCTGACTGCAGTGTTTGTCCTGAGTGTACAGCACTGGGACCCACACCTCTCCACCTCGCCACCTCTCTACCACTCGCTCCTCCTTTAAGACGCTCCTTAAAACCTACCTCTTTGACCAAGCTTTTGGTCATCTGCAGTAATTTCTTCTTGTGTGGATCAGTGCCAAATTTATTTGTTTTGTCTTATAACACTTCCATGAAGCGCCTTGGTGCATTTTACTACGGATATATTCTTACGACATTATTAAGAAGCACATGCACACAAGATGGCTCTGAACAGAAGCTGTCATCATGGGACTTTGCCACATGACCCTATTATTATTTACATCAGTGATTACATTACATCTGTAGTCCATTAGATGGAGCAATAGTCCATGAGGGGACCTCTATTACACTTCTCCCTCCTTATTGAAGATGTAATCATAACAAAATAATCATCATACATAACTTGCATGGTATGCACAACAAAAGATATAAACGTATTTTTCCATATTTACAAATCAGACTTAACCACTGGTTTTCTGTTTCGAAGAGATTACCTTCACCCTTTGACAGAACTTTCCAAACTTGGTGTCGAACTTGGACTCATTTCAGGCTGAGCCTGAGGAGAGTTTTTCTCAAAGGGCAACCCTTGATCTACTTTTGGACTCTCTACAACTTCAGACTGTTTGTCTGCCTGACTCAGGCTCAGACTTCAATTCTGACTTTCTCTTAGATTTGTTTCTCGTAAATCTGATGTAGGATTTGCTACTGGTATTCTCCTTGTACCAACATTATCTGGGGCCAAAATTGCCCTCCGCCCGAAACGGGTCATACTTAAAACTCTTGACGTGTTCCCCAATGCATGGGGCGGACAATTATATCTGATGCATCACAATGTCCCTCCCCTTCAGTTAAATGGGCAGGGCCGTTGCAAACACTGGGCCACCAGGGAGGGGGTGCCAGGCTGCCTGATGGCGGCCTGACTGAACCCGGGGGCATAATTGTCAGACCAACCTGGCAGTCGGCCGATAAAACAAAAAACGGAGTCACCAGCAGCGCCACCTTCCCTTTAAGAGCGGCCACACCGCCAAGCCACAGATAGGGTACCGACAGAAAAAGCTGTTGGGGGCACCGACTGGTGGGTGGCGCCACTCCTGCGGGGCAATTTACAAACAGGACAATTTCGGAGAGGGGTGACCATCGGTCGGTAAGAGGTCGGTGCATGCATGACGCGGCGGGAAAACGGGCAGAGTGGTCCCGGACACCGCTCCAAAAGTAAAGGAGGGCTTTAGCAAAAATGGCGGCCCCTCCGCGGTGACTCGGCGGCCATTTCGCACCGACCCGTGACCGCCGTTTTCAGGCCTTATAGAAAGGGGCAATTTCAGTCCCTCTGACTCATCAGAAATAATCGAAGCATTCCAACTTTCAACTCCTTCTCCAGCTGTAGGTAAAACATGATCAATGTGAACAAACCCAACCTTTCCATGATCAAACATCTTGACGAAATATGTGCGAGGACCACATATCTTCACTACTCTTCTTGGTAACCACTTTAACCATTTATGCTGATGGTTTTTCACTCTAACCTTCTGATTAAATTCCACACTTCTCTCTCTTATTCTATCTCTATCATGACTCTCTTTCTGTCTTAATTGTTTCTCTTCTACTGACTGTGGCAAGTTTGGCTTTAACTACGATTACCTGGTTCGCAGCTGTCGTTTGAAAAACAACTCTGCTGGTGTTCCACCAGTAGTTGTATAAGGATTATTACGATAAGTAATTCAAAAATTTGCTAGTTTGTGTTCCAATGACAACTGCCATTTCCTTGGATTTGGATCCAACATTTGCTTGATGAGGGCACGTTTTACAAGTTGTACTGTGCGCTCTGCTGCACCATTTGAAGCAGGGTTGTATGGTGGAACCTTGGGATGTTTCACACCATTTCTTCTCATGAATTGTGCAAATTCTTCTGAACAAAATTGCAGTCCATTATCAGACACAATTTCTTCTGGGAGGCCATGTGAAGAAAACAATCTTTGCAAATTGTCTCGTGTTTTACTTGTTATTTTCTGCATCATTACACCTCTAGCTACTTCGAATGACTATCAATCGCAATGAACAATTTCCTTCTAGCTCAGCAAAATTTACATGTAACCTTTGCCACACCCTGGGAGGCCATTCCCATGGCTGTAATGGTATTTGTGGTTCCTTGCTTACCAATTGACATGCAATACACTGACTAACAATCTACTTTACAGGGCTAGATTTTCGGGGTTTTGCAAAAATGGTAATTTAACACCAAAAATTACCGTTTTCAGGCCTAACTTTCGGTCTTTACTTTGCATCAGTAAAATCGGCATTGCACATGGATTCACGGCACAAACTACTTTAGGCTGAGTTTGGGTGCGCTGCGAGGGAGGCCTTGGAAGGGGGGAAAAAAAAAAATGCAAAAATCAGAAAAAAAAACATTGACAAAACATTCAAAAAACTTACCCAATAAATTGCTGCAAAATAATGTAAAAATAAAAACACTGTCGGTATTGTGGGCGCAGCTTACGTGTCCCGACGGAGCCAAAAGTACGACGACAACGCAATCCGCAGCATTGCACATCGTTTCACATCGGCGCTCCTCTCCCTGGTGGTATGTGAAAGCGCCGCCGCGAAGAGGGCGCCGAGGATCCCGCCGACTAGGTTTTCGCGGTGGAGGATCAAATCGCGGCGAAAATCCGGTCGCAAAGTCGGCTAAAATCTAGCCGATTATCTTTATCTAAACCTGGCCACCATAAGTAACTGCGTGCAAAATTCTTGGTCAAGCACATTGCCAGGTGCTGGTCATGAAGATCTCCTAACAATTTGGAGCTGAACTTATTTGGGATAATCACTCTTGCACCCCACATGATACAATCTTTATCCTCTGATACCTGGTTTGGCCAGCCATTTGCTAGGTAATCTTTTGACATAACTGGACCATGTCTGGTTGCTCTACCAATCTCTCCAGCAGTGACTGGCAGTTCATCAGTATATGAGAAATAGAACACTTCTTCTACCTTCGAGATAATGTTCTCAGATTCTAGTCTTTTGAGTTCTTGCTCAACTTTCTCCTTGAGTGCATATGGTATAAGACATGGGTTGCAGTAAACTGACCTTGCGTCCTTCTATACTCTGATATTCACCGTGAAGCCTTGGATCAGACTGCCTGTTTCGCAGAACACCTTTGGATACTCCATGATGACGTCATCTTTCGATGCAAATTTTGTTTCCACACAAAACATCTCATTCCAATCCAGCTTCAGTGATCCCAACCAATTTCTACCTATCAAGGCAGACTTGTCTCCTGTCATTGCTAAGAGAAGCAAGCTCTGAAACTGATCCTTGTATTTCACTGGTATGATGGTACATCCTACAACAGGGATTTGCTCTTCTGAGTAGCCTTGCAGCTCTATCTTAAATTTTCCAGTCGAAAATCACTCAACCTGTCGAGGTATAGCGAATTTGGTACTATGCTCATGGATACACCAGTGTCAATTTCCATGGATATCCTGGTTCCTGCAACGTCTATGTGGATGGCGATACATCGCGAATCGTTGTGAGATACACTTGTGCTCCTGATGACATGCATCTCCAGAACTTCCTCGTTCTGTTGTTTCTCTTCAATGCTATTTCGTGTCTGGCAATTTCTACTTCTAGCATTTAAGATCGGTTTACTCTTCAGTCAGCATGCCTTTGCAAGACGCCCAGTTTTCTTGCAGAAGAAACACTCTGCCTTCACATATGGACAGTTTTGAGCAATGCGTTGTCCCAGGCACCGAAAGCACGACTTCAATTTATTGTTACCTTGGCCAGTTGCTGAGGCCTTGGGACCCAACTGCCTTTTACTTTTAACTTGCAGGCAATTCGCCCTCAGTTGTCTGACCACTGGAAATGGTGTGAAATTCTCGGGAATATTGGTCGGCCATATCCGTCGACATTGCTGTCTGACAATTAAATCAAAAGTCAAGTTTGGGATTGTCAACAACTTCCTTCTGATTGCTTCACATTTTATTTTTCATCCCACAAACAAAGCGGTCACGCAATGCTTAGGCCTGAAAGTTTCCAAAATGACACTGAATGGATAGTTTTTTTAAAGCTACAATGACCTCATTGATACCCTCATCAATTAATTGATCTCTTATTCCAACATGATAAATTTCACCAATTTGCAGGAGCTCAGGACTGTAGTGCTAATCTCTGTTAGTGGTGTGTCCTTTGGCTTGACGGGAACTAGCAAATTTTTCAGGGTTTCATACACATCAGGGCCTGCATCAGTCAGGAAATAGCCCGTTTCCTTTCTAAAACCTCCCATTTACGATTTTCATCATCGGGGACTTCGACAATACTATTCGGGATGGAACTCATTTCTATCCGCTCCACATATGCTCCGAAAGTCTCACAATGGAACTCACCAAAGCACCCTATTATTCCCATAGGCGCAGCCATCTGGTCTCTGGCAATGTCGACAGTTCAGCCAAATGTGCTTGTCATTTACCTTGGATTTTTAGCTGTTCTGCAAACAAAGAGCTCTCAAAGTCTCTCTGTTGGTTGGCAGGAACATTTACCAAAAAACTTCAGCTGGGGAATCCTGAAATCCCTTTTCTTACTTACATCAGTAGTTGCATTGCATCTGTAGTCCACTAGATGGAGCAGTAGACTGCTCATGGGAGCTATCTTACAACTATGTTAAAAGCGCAATATAAATAAAAGTTGCTGTTGTTGTTGTCGTGTATCTCACTGCAGTGTTTGCCCTGAGTGTACAGCACTACATAAGAACATAAGAAATAGGCTACTTGGCTCCTCGAGCCTGCTCCGCCATTTAATAAGTTGATGGCTGATCTGATCATGGACTCAGCTCCACTTTCCTGCCCTCTCCCCACAACCCTTTATTCATTTATCGCTCAAATATCTGTCTATCTCCGCCTTAAATATATTCAATGACCCAACCTCCACAGCTCTCTGGGGTAGAGAATTCCATAGACTTACAAACCTCTGAGAGAAGAAATTCCTCCTCATCTCAGTTTTAAATGGGCGGCCCTTATTCTGAGACTATGTCCCCTAGTTTTAGTTTCCACTATGAGTGGAAATATCCTCTCTGCATCCACCTTGTTTAGCCCCCTCATTATCTTATATGTTTCAATAAGATCATCTCTCATTCTTCTGAACTCCAATGAGTATAGGCTCAACCTATCTTCATAAGTCAACCCCCTCATCTCCAGAATCAACCTTGTGAACCTTCTCTGAACAGTTTCCAATGCAAGTATATCCTTCTTTAAATAGCGAGACCAAAACTGTATGCAGTACTCCAGGTGTGGCCTCACCAATACCCTGTACAGTTGTAGCAGGACTTCTCTGCTTTTATACTCTATCCTCCTTGCAATAAAGGCCAACTTTCCATTTGCTTCCTGATTACTCACATTTATGCTTCATGCAAAAGAATCCCAGGTCCCTCTGTACTGCAACACTTTGTAATTTTTCTCCATTTAAATTATAATTTGCTTTTCTATTTTTTCTGCCAAAGTGGATAACTTCACATTTTCCCACATTATACTCCATCTGCCAAATGTTTGCCCACTCACTTAGCCTGTCTGTATCCTTTTGCAGATTTGTTGTGTCTTCCTCACAATTTACTTTCCCACCCATTTTTGTATCATCAGCAAACATGGCAACATTACACTCGGCCCCTTCATCTAAGTCATTAATATAGATCGTAAATAGTTGAGGCCCCAGCACTGATCCCTGCAGCATCCCACTCGTTACTGATTGCCAACCGGAAAATGACCCATTTATCTGGGACCCACACACTGCTATTGAACAGGGATACTGATCGAAGGCCATTGATTTAACATGGGAAGAATCCAGTCTAACAGGTAATATGGGGCTGACTGTCTGGGAAATACTGACACTCCTACCCTGCAGCTGTCAATCATTGATCTGAGTGGAATAACCCTGACTGACCAATCTCTTCGCTCCTCTCTAGGGCAAAGGTCACCGATGAGCCTGGATCCAAAGACAGCAAACTGGAACTTGGTTCTGTCTGATGATCTGAGGTCAGTAACATGGACTGAACAGGGAGAGCCCTACCCACCTCACCCAGAGAGGTTTAAAGACCATCCCCAAGACCTCTGCTCCCAGAGCTTCTCCTCAGGATCCCATTCCTGGGATGTGGAGACTACTGGGGATTACTGGCGAATAGGGATTGTGTGTGGGAGTGTAGAGAGGGAGGGGAAATTGTATTACCTTGGGAACAGCAATAAATCCTGGTGTTTATATTATCATGGTCGTCTCTGGTCCCGGGACAGTTGGCAGATTATTGAGCTCCTCTCACTGGTCCGGTCTGTGAGCAGGTTCCAAGTTCAGTTGGACTATGAGGCTGGGACTGTGTCATTTCACCAGATCACTGGCTCAAAGGGACATTTATACACATTTCGAACCACGTTCACTGAACTCATGTTTCCAGCATTTTATTGTCGGGACAAATCCCTAAACTGTTAAATTAATCCTGGTTGGGGGCTGTGATGATGTCATTTCCAGCTCTCCCACGGTCATGCTATGGGTAGGGCTTGCTCCCAGGCCCCTCCCTCTGGTGATGCTGTGAGTGGGACAATCTCAGGCCCCTCCCCTGGTGATGCTGTGGGTGGGACAATCTCAGGCCCCTCCCATGGTGACACTGTGGGCGGGTCTTTCTCAGGCCCCTCCCATGGTGATACTGTCGGCGAGTCTTTCTCAGGCCCCTCCCTCTGGTGATTTTGTGCGTGGGACTCTCAGGCCTCTCCCACTGGTGATGCAGTGGGCGGGGCTCTCTCAGGCCACTCCCTCTGGTGATGCTATGGGCGGGGCTCTCAGGCCCCACTCCTGGTGATGCTGTGGGCTGGGCTCTCTCAGGCCCCTGCCCTTGGTGATGCTGTGGGTGGGGCTCTCTCAGGCCCCTTCCCGAGGTTTGAGGTGCCTGTGACTGACAGGCCGTGCTGGGCTCAGTCCTCAGACTGTATCTGTGGTGCTGAGGCTGGGACCCGGCTTCCTGCTCTCCAGGTTTCGGTTCCCTCTGTTCCCAGGCAGGCCCCTCACTCCCTCTCCACCCTCCTTATTCCAACAGGGGTTGTGAGGTGCTGGATTGGAGCTCCCTCCCTCCCCGGATTCTCCAACTTTCAGCCTCTCTACTCCCAGTGCTTCAGGAGCTGTTGGCGGGGAGCCCCCCAAACGCAGCCATTCTCAGCTGGCCCATCCTGTGCCCGTCTCTGGCTGCTCCGGTGACCAATCAGAGGCTGGTCAATGGGGAAAGGAGAGCGTCTGCCCATGAGCTGATCCCCCAGGCTTCCCCAGGGCAGGCTGGAGGCTCCAACTATCCACTTTCTGTCAGACAACTTCCCGGCAGTCCCAGAGACCACAACCAATCACAGCACTGACTGGGGGCACAGTGCCTGAACCTACACCAGCCCTGATTCTCCCGGCTGCACACACTGCTGCAACTTCCCAGCAATGTTTCCTGCCCTGTGGAATAGATCGCCATATCCCACAGGGAGGGTGAGAGGAAGGAGGTGAATCAGTCCTCGTGCTGGAGTTCAAACCTGATCCCACATCTTCAATCCACCTGACATGGTCAATGATCGATCCCTTGTCAGGGTCCAACATCACTACATCCTTCGCCAATTCTTTTAAACCTTTTATCGAGGTCAGGGAACAGCATCTGCAGCAGCTGCTGGAGGCTCCACATTCTCAGCATCTGCACCTGGTTCCTCAATATTGTATCCTGACCCGACCACAACACCCACATCATTGGTCCCTGACCTGATCCCTTTACTCTCCCTACTGGAACCGATTGTGGTGAGCACAATTCTGATTCAATGAATGATTTAAAGTTGTTCGATTTCTCGCACTCACTTGAGGGGCGGCTGAAGGATTTTGGACTTTTAAAAAATATTGTTAATTACCTGGTAAAGGAGCTGGGTTTGATTAAAAGTACTAATTCAACAAAGGAATTGTTAAACTGACTGTTCACTGGTATGCTGGGAAGGTTGGCCACATTGGAAAAGTCTTATAGACTGTCTCGAAGGTTAAAGATAAGACAGCTGTGAGGTCTTGATGATCTGTGAGAAACTGCTGTAAACATCAGATTCTGTCGTATCAACTTGTTTTATACCCTGGGAAAGAGAGAGAGTGGAAACATACCAACAGTGTGTTGTTGCCAGCAAGAAGGGTATAAAACCAGCCATTTCAGTAAGATCGAAAGAGACAGTCATGAGACAGACAAATAGATCCCCACACAGGATGGTGATGGAGAATTAACCTCTCAGTCTCCCAAAGCAGAATAATTGACCATTCTGAGTTGAGTTGTATGGCTGACTTATAGCCTGTATTAATCTCTGTCTGTAAAACTAATTGTACTTCAGTGCTAATAAAACCAATTAGTTAGAAATGTTTAAAGCCTTGGTGATCTTATCTCCTATTACCCTAAAGAGTAAAGAGAGTAAATTTAAAAATCAGACAGTTGCTCTGTCCCTAACAACAGTTTTTTCATGTATTTCACCATCTTGCAATGATTATAAGTATGTAACTGTAACTCATGCACACTGTACCTGTACCCTTGTAATGCACACCCTGACTACAGGGAGTGAGCTCCTCACCTGGGCTTCCAGGTATAAAAGGGGAGTTCCCACCCAGGATCAGCACTCTTTAGTCCTGGAAATAAAGTGAAGGTCACAGAGTGACCGTGTCTGACATATCCATGCCTGAGTTTGTAACAAGGTGCAGAGACACAACATCTGGCGACGAGAAGCGGGAATCACCAAACCACGAGGATGGCCACCGGCAGCACAGAGGAACGTTACTGTGTGGGTGAGGACTGGGACGACTGTGGAAAGACTCCAGCAGAGCTTTGTCACAAAGGACTGGCTGGAAGAGGCAGCGGCTGACAAGCGGAGGGCGCATCTACTGACCAGCTGTGGTCCACAGATGTATGCGCTAATGAAACACCTGCTCGCACCCCAAAAGCCAGCGGACAAGTCCTTCAAAGAGCTCAGCCAGCTGACCAGTGAGCATCTCAAGCTGGCCCGGCACCGGTTCTACTCTCACCGGCGTCGGGAGGGTCAAAACATCTCGGACTTCGTGGCGGAACTGCGGCGTTTGGCCAGTATCTGTAAGTTCTCCGATGCCTGCAGGGGGGAGATGTTAAGGGACTTTTTCATCGAGGGCATTAATCATGCCGGCATTTTCACGAAGCTCAAAAAGACGAAGGATTTGACTTTAGAAGGGGCAGCGTTGATAGCTCAGACCTTTATGGAAGGGAGAGAGGAGACCAAGCTAATCCATGCACACAGCCCTGGTTTTAAAGTTGCGTTGAACCAGGGAATAAATGTTATAAAAATGACACAGAACCCCACAGACAGGGAAGGGCAATTCGACACTGTCCAGGCAGACAGGCAAGGGCAATTCAACACCACCCAGGTAGCAACAAGCTCCTGGCAACAGGGACAATGGAAAGGGGATTGGCAATTCACGCCATCACGAGGAACAATACATCCTGTAATGGGACAATTAACATCCCCATCAGAGTGCTTAGAAACAGCCAAAAGGGCCATCAGAAAGGGATGCCTGGGAATAGTCCTTTTGTTAACAGCAATCTCAGCTCATGTTGGAGAAGTGGGAGCAGACACACTGCAAAAATCTGCAGGTTCCAACTTTACACCTGTAGGATTTGTAATGTCAAGGGACACCTGGCCAGGATGTGCAAAAAGGCAGTAGCGAGGCTAGTCTGTGAGACAGAGGAACCAGACGAGGGGTCTGAAATGCAGGATGAGGCCTGGGGAACAACCATGGATGCTGAAGTTCAGAGAGTTCACGTGGCTGACGTCCACAGTTCATACACCAAAACGCCACCCATGATGGTGAAAGTCTTACTGAATGGCATCCCAGTGCACATGGAGCTGGATACGGGAGCTAACCAGTCACTCATGAGCGCCCAACAATTTGAGAGACTATGGCCACACAGAGCTAGCAGGCCCAAACTGGAACACATTGAGACGCAGCTACGTACGTACACCAAAGAGATCATCCCAGTGCTGGGCAGTGCAAACTTGGTGGTAACACATAATGGATTACAGAACCGGCTGCCACTCTGGATCATTCCAGGAAATGGCCCCGTGCTCTTGGGGAGGAGTTGGCTAGCTGAGATGAATTGGAAATGGGGGGATGTGCACACCATTTCATCCGTGGAGCGAAGTTCATGCTCGCAGGTATTGCAAAAATTCGAGTCACTCTTTCAACCCGGTGTCGGAACGTTCAAGGGCACCAAAGTAGTGATACACATCACTCCGGACGCCAGACCAGTGCACCACAAAGCCAGAGCGGTGCTGTATGTGATGCGTGAAAAAATTGAAAGTGAACTGCTCAGAGAGGGCATAATTTCGCCCGTTGAATTCAGCGACTGAGCAAGTCCTATTGTTCCCGTCCTCAAAGCAGATGGCTTGGTTAGGATTTGTGGCGACTACAAAGCCATCATCAGCCGAGTGTCGCTGCAAGACCAATAACCGCTTCCGAGAGCGGAGGACCTCTTTGCCACACTGACAGCTGTTCATGAAGCTGGACCTCACTTCGGCCTACATGACTCAGGAACTGGCAGAAGATTCCAAGCTTCTGACCACCATCACGACGCACAAAGGACTATTTGTCTACAACAGGTGTCCGTTTGGCATTCGTTCGGCAGCAGCTATCTTTCAATGAAACATGGAAAGCTTGCTCAAGTCCATCCCTGGAACGATCGTATTCCAAGACGACATCCTTATAACGGGTCGAGACACCGAGGGACACCTCCGCAACCTGGAGGAGGTGCTACGCCGATTGGATCGGGTAGGCCTGCGGCTTAAAAAGGCCAAGTGCATGTTTTTGGCCCCAGAGGTCGAGTTCCTGGGCAGGAGGGTTGCTGCAGATGGGATCCGGCCCATTGAATCAAAAACTGAGGCGATTCGCCGGGCGCCCAGGCCCGGCAACACGTCGGAGTTGCGATCATTCCTGGGACTCTTGAACTATTTTGGGAACTTCCTGCCGAACTTAAACACATTGTTGGAGCCATTACACATGCTCCTCCATAAAGGTTATGAATGGTCTTGGGGGGATTGTCAAGAACGGGCTTTCAATAAGGCGAGGAACCTGCTGTGTTCCAACAAACTGTTGACTTTGTATGAACCCTGTAAAAAACTGGTTTTAACATGCGATGCGTCATCCTACGGGGTTGGGTGTATATGCAGCAGGGTAACGATGATGGCCGACTCCAACCGGTGGCTTATGCCTCCAGGTCGCTCTCCCAGGCAGAGCGTGGATACGGCATGGTCGAGAAGGAAGCACTCGCGTGTGTGTACGGTGTGAAAAAGATGCACCAGCACCTTTTCGGTAGACGGTTCGAGCTAGAGACGGACCACAAGCCGTTAACATCCCTGTTGTCCGACAGCAAGGTTGTCAACGCTAATGCGTCAGCTTGCATACAGCAATGGGCTTTCACGATGGCTGCGTAGGACTACACCATACGGCACCGGCCAGCCACCGAAAATTGCGCTGACGCGCTCAGCAGGCTCCCACTGGCCACCACCGAGGGGGCATCAGAGCAGAGCGCTGAGATGGTCATGGCCATTGAGGCTTTTGACACTGCGGGCTCCCCTATCACAGCCCGACAGATCAAACTCTGGACCAACAGGGACCCCCTCCTATCCATGATAAAAAAATGTGTCCTGACTGAGGACTGGGCGCCCGCACACGGGGCGTGCCCCGAGGAAGTCAGGCCGTTTCAGAGACCGATGGATGAACTCTCCGTCCAAGCCGACTGCCTGTTATGGGGCAGCCGGATCGTCATGCCCCAAAAAGGGAGGGAAGTGTTCATCAGGAAACTCCACAGCGAGCACCCTGGCATCGTGTTAATAAAGGCCATTGCCCGGTCACATGTGTGGTGGCCGGGGATTGACTCAGACCTGGAACACTGGGTGCGCAGGTGCACGACGTGTGCCCAGCTGGACAATGCCCCCAGGGAGGCCCCACTTAGCCCATAGCCCTGGCCCACCAGGCCATGGTCATGTATTCATGTAGACTATGTGGGCCCGTTCATGGGAAAAATGTTCCTGATCGTTGTCGATGCATACTCGAAGTGGATCGAGTGCATCATATTGAACTCGTGCATGACATCCATCACAGTGGAGAGTCTGCGTATGGTTTTCGCGACCCACGGCTTGCCGGACATCCTGGTCAGCGATAATGGCCTGTGTTTTACCAGCCATGAATTCCAGGAGTTTATGTCGGGCAATGGGATCAAGCATGTCCGGACAGCGTCGTTCAAGCCGGCCTCCAATGGCCAGGCGGAATGGACTGTCCAAGTCATAAAGCAGGGCATGCTACGCATCCAAGGACCCTCCCTTCAGTACCGCCTATCGCGCCTCCTGCTGGCCTACAGGTCCCGGCCGCACTCGCTCACGGGAGTCCCGCCAACGGAACTCCTCATGAATAGCACGCTCATGACGCGGCTGTCCCTTATTCACCCAGCCCTGGTAGACATTGTTGAGGGCAAGTGCCAGTCCCAAACCGAGCTCCATGATAGAGGCTCAAGGGGGAGATGTATAGAAATAGATGACCCGGTATTTGTTCTAAACCATGCTTTGGGAGCCAAATGGCTTGAGGACACTGTAATTGGCAAGGAAGGAAACAGGATCATGGTGGTCAGACTAAACAATGGGCAGATATGCCGCAAACACTTGGACCAAGTAAAGACAAGGTTCAGTGCAGACACGGAGGAACCGGAAGAAGAGCATTATGAGATAGCACCCCCATCACTGCCAGCGTACGAGCAACAAAGACAGCCCTCAGCATGCACAGGCCATGCGGCCAGCCCGGACAGGCTGGAATCACCTCAAGTGACAGAGACGCGTGCTGAGGCTCAGCCACCAGAGCCACAACTGCGATGCTCCACGAGAGAGCACCGACCACCCGATAGACTTAACCTCTGAAACTAAAAGACTTAAGTGGGGAGGTGATGTCATGTATTTCACCATCTTGCAATGACTATAAGTATGTAACTGTAACTCATGCATACTGTACCTGCACCCTTGTAATGCACACCCTGACCACAGGGAGTGAGCTCCTCACCTGGGCTTTCCGGTATAAAAGGGGAGGTCCCACCCAGGATCAGGACTCTTCAGTCCTGGAAATAATGTGAAGGTCACAGAGTGACCGTGTCTGATACATCCATGCCTCGTGTGAGTTTGTAACAAGTGCAGAGACACAACAAGATTCTAGTAACTTCGCCACAACAGATGTTCGACCAATAGTTCTCCTGCAAGAAAGAGGGAAATGTGTTAGTGAGAGTGTTGTGAGGTGTTTGGAGAATTTGGCTGTAATGGTGGAAAAGCTGACCGTGTGTGTGTGTGAGATGTGAGTTGTGGGTAAGTAGCCGCCTGAGGAAAAGAGTGTTTGAAGACCATACCCTCAAAACTGTCACCAAGCTCATGGTCAACAGGGCTGTAGGAATACCTACTCTCCTGTATGGCTCAGAGACATGGACCATGTACAGTAGACACCTCAAGTCGCTGGAGAAATATCACAACGATGTCTCCACAAGATCCTACAAATCCCCTGGGAGGACAGACGCACCAACATTAGCGTCCTCGTCCAGGCCAACATTCCCAGCATTGAATCACTGACCACACTTGATCAACTCTGCTGGGCAGGCCACATAGTTCGCATGCCAGACACGAGACTCCCAAAGCAAGCGCTCTACTCAGAACTGCTACATGGGCAGAGGAAACGTTACAAGGACACCCTCAAAGCCTCCCTGATAAAGTGCGACATCCCTACTGACCTGGGAGTCCCTGGCCAAAGACCGCCCGAAGTGGAGTAAGTGCATCTGGGAGGGCGTTGAGCTCCTCGAGTATCGTCACTGAGAGCATACAGAAATCAAGCGCAGACAGCGGAAGGAGCGTGCGGCAAACCAGGCTCCCCGCCTACCCTTTCCTTCAACCACTGTCTGTCCCACCTGTGACAGAGACTGTGGTTCTCGTATTGGACTGTTCAGCCACCTAAGAACTCATGCTAAGAGTGGAAGCAAGTCTTCCTTGATTCAGAGGACTGCCTATGATGATTATGGGGGGTGTAAGTGAAGTTTGAAATAGTGTGAGTGTGTGAGGAAGAGGAGAAGGATGTTTAGTGAAGTGTGGTGCAGTGATTGTAGCACAGTGCAGGGTAGTGGGGGAGGGGAGTGTAGTGAGTGCTGAGAAAGTAAGGCCAATAAAGGCCAAGATACCAGTGGCCTTCCTGATCACTTGCTGTACCTGCACACTAACCTTTTGTGTTTCATGCACAAGTACCCCCAGGTCCCGCCGAACTTGGCAATTTTTCTCCATTTAAATAATAACTTGCTCTTTGATTTTTTTCTGCCAAACTGCATAACCTCACACTTTCCAACATTCTACTCCATCTGCCAAATTTTTGTCCACTCACTTAGCCTGTCTTTGTCCTTTTGCAGATTTTTTGTGTCCTCCTTACACATTGCTTTTCCTCCCATCTTTGTATCATCAGCAAACTTGGCTACGTTACACTCGGTCCTTTCTTCCAAGTCATTAAAATAGATTTTAAATAGCTGGGGTCCCAGCACTGATCCCTGCAGCATCCCACTAGTTACTGATTGCCAACCTGTTCGTTAGTCAATCCTCTATCCATGCTGATATACTACCCCCAACCCCGTGAAGTTTTATTTTGTGCAGTAACCTTTTATGTGGCACCTTGTCAAATGCCATCTGAAAGTCCAAATACACCACATCCACTGGTTCCCCTTTATCCACCCTGTCCGCTGGGAAATTCTGGACTGGCTTCAAACGCAGAAACCAAATCATTGGTAATAATCTCGAGAATTAATGAATAACCAGTGGGACTGGTCTTTTGGTCTTTGGAGACAGGCCCAGAGAGAGCAGAGTTCCTCAATGATAATCTTTGCACTGTCCACACAAACCCAATCACAGGGAACTGGACAGCAGCTCGGTAAAGGAAATGGACCACTCCATCCGTACACAAGAATCCCCCATTCCCCATGTATCGTGACGGCATTCTCACACCTCAAAACAGGGTGGGGGCTCCCACACAGTTGCTGATGATATCACCGGTTGGGTACGCCCCACGAGGTGGGAAATAGCATCAGGAAAGCTCCAGACACGGATGGATGATGTGGGGAATGGGCAGCGCAGAAAATGACAATGCCTGCTTTACCCCAAAAGCAGCGTGAGAGGAAGAGGGTGTGAGGCTGGGCCAGAGGAAGAGGATGTGAGACTGGGCCAGAGGAAGAGGATGTGAGGCTGGGCCAGAGGAAGAGGATGTGAGGCTGGGTGAGAGGAAGAGGATGTGAGGCTGGGCCAGAGGAAGAGGATGTGAGGCTGGGCCAGAGGAAGAGGATGTGAGGCTGGGCCAGAGGAAGAGGATGTGAGGCTGGGCCAGAGAAAAAGGATGTGAGGCTGGGCCAGAGGAAGAGGATGTGAGGCTGGGCCAGAGGAAGAGGATGTGAGGCTGGGCCAGAGGAAGAGGCTGTGAGGAATGGCTGGTGTCAGACACCAATCCAGATCTGCCGACAGCAGATCTCGGCAACACTTTCCGGGCGGATGTGGCTGGGACACGCCACATGGACGGCATCACCACCAAGGCATCAGCTAATAGTGAGCCTTCTGTAGACAGGAGCCAGGAGTCAGCCACGGGACTTTGCTCACACTGTACAAAGCCTCCATCCACCCTCTCCTCCAATATGGCCCTCTGGCCCGGTACACAGCGAGCGAGAGAGACACAAACTGATGAGCCAGCAATAAGGGCAGTGTGCTGCCTCTCACACTTTAGCTGCATAAGCTGTCTGCACAACATCTGTGGCCACCAAACAATGGAAGGAAGGCTTCGGAGACTGCGGCAGAGATACCTGCACAAGGCAATGACTAACCTGTCACTGTAACTGCTGATAGAGGAGGGAGGTCAGAACTCGCCCCCGACCCCTGTACAATTACAACACTGCACTGTCCATGGGCCTGCAGTAAGTGGCAGATCTTAGCAACCTTCAATCACAGAAAAGATTGTGTCTCAGGAGCCAACTGAATGTTATTGAAACCCAGTCACTGGTCAGAACTGACCGTCACAAACTCCAGCATTTCTGATCTCCAAAGGATGCTAAAAGGGTAATAAACCCATGCCCATCCTTAGCGAGCGCCGACTGTCATTAGTGGGAATCATTTCAATAGTTAGCAGCCCCAGTCTGCACCTGGTTTGTGCTCAGTGTCTCCGCAGAACAGCAAAGGCAATATCAGCACGTGCAGAGTGAGGGATTGAACCTGCATCCAGCTGTGGGTCCCACACCCAGTGTGAAGGGTGAACACATCCCAAACTGATCCAATGTAGAGTCCATACAGGGGAGAGATTAAAAGGAACTTTCACTGCATTAGCTGCAGCTTGATTCAACTCAATGTCGGAGAAACGAATGGGTTGTGTGTGATCCCACTCTGTAAACACCCCTCATCTCCCATCTATAGATTACACACATGCCTCCAAATGAGGAACGCACACCAGGTCCTGAGACTGCCAGAGAACCAGGCCAAAGCCTTCAGTGGGAGTGTGGCGGAAGGGAAGCACACTAGGCTGGAAACCGGACACAGCAGGTTAGAGCCTGCACTGGGAGTTCCTGATAGGCCATGTAAAGGGTGGAGCCTCCCACTGCCCCTTACAGGGCCTGTGATGTAGAGGGGAAGGGGCAAGGGAGGTCCTGGCATCCTGAACCTCACAGAACAGTTGGGCATCTGTGGAAGCTGGTCCAGCGAGAAGGGAGATGTTACCATGCTCCTGATCGATGGGAGTGAGGGAGGGTCCAACCGGGGTCATTGCTCGAACCCCTGAAGTGGAGGTTTGTGAAGTAACTTTGAGAAGGTCCAAGTCTGGAGGTTTCTAGGGGAGGCCCCAGTAACATCTCCCCAGCTCAGTTCCCCGTGTCAGTGTGGCACACAGGCACCTCCTGAGATCCACACCATGGGTGGGTTCGAGGGTTTGACTGGCAGCGGCTGACGGCCCGTGGTGAAGGAGAACCGGGGGAAGGGGGTCCGGGGGGAAGGGGTTCTGGGGGGAAGGGGGTCCGGGGGGAAGGGGACCCAGGGGGGAACAGGGTCCGGGGGGAAGGGGACTCGGGGGAGGGAAGGGGTTCCGGAGGGAAGGGGGTCTGGGGGGGAAGGGGACCTGAGGGTGAATGGGGTCTAGGGGGAAGGGGGGCCCGGTGGGAAGGGGGTCCTGGGGGGAAGGGGCCCAGGGGTGAAGGATGACTGGGGGGAAAGGGGCCCGGGGGGAGAGGGTGGAAAGGAGCCCGGGTTGGAGGGGGCCCGGAGGGGAGGGGGCCTGAGGGGGAGGGGGCCCAGGGTGGAAGTGGGCCCGGTGGAGAAGGGGGCTCGGGCAGGAAGGATGCCTGGGGGGGAAGGGGCAATGTGCCCGATACTCAGTCCGCCCACAGTTCCACCATTCCCCTGCCCGGGAGACGGCTGCTGGGAGAGAAGGGCTATCCATTCTCCATCCGGCTCATGACTCCCCTCCACAACCCCACCGCTCATGCCCAGCATGCCTATAATGAGAGCCATACTACCACCAGGAACATCAGTGAGCAGACCATCGGCTTATTGAAGCAACAGTCCCGCTGCCTTGACCGTTTGGGAGGAGCCCTCCAGCACTTGCCAGACCAGGTGTCCCATTTCATGGTGGTTTGCTGCATTCTCCACAACTTGGCCAGCATGAGGGCGCAGCCCTTGCAGCAGGGAGTGGGATCACCTCAGGAGGAGGATGAAGCAGAGGAGGGTGAGAATGAGGACGATGATGAGGAGGAAGTTGATGAGGAGGAGAAGGAACAGGAGGGAGGGAGGAGGCAGCGAGACAATCGGCCTTCTGGACAGGAGTCCGTGACCGGCACATCAGACACCGATTCACATGAATGAACCCCAGATCCCCGTAGCTCACCAGTTCCCCAGCCTGTCTCCTGAGGTATCACAGCATCCTCCTCCGCACAAAGGTGAAATGAGAGAGACTACAAAATATTCCAAACAATATCAATCAATTTATCTATAACCTTATCACACAGATCACATGAATTCTAATAACTAATGACCCTTGTGCCTGCCATAGTCGAAGCTCTCATTGTGTGCAAGGTGTGAGATGTGGGTGTGAGTGTTGCTAGGCACAGATTGTTGGTGAGTGAGTGCTGGGGGTGTGGTGCATTGAGCAATGTGTGAAGCTTGTGGTACAGATGGTGGTATGTAACATTTGTTGAAGCCTTCACTCACCCTGACCAGTTGTTGTTGTAGTGCCGAGCCTGCTGCGGTTTCAGATTCCGGTTCCCCTGCTGGGAATTGTTCACTCCCTGCTGAGTTAGCTGTGATCTGCTGGTTTCTGCTGGTCCCCATCCTGCTCTGGATTCCGTCCCACTGCTGCCCAATACCCTTTGCTCAGCGGCTTTCTGCCTTTCCTTCTCCGGGATTTATTCCCTTCCTTTCAGTTCTCTCGCCCCTTCGTGCTTTATCTTGGAGCCCCCTGCTGTGGGCATCAATGCTAAAGTCTGACAGTGCTGCACTCACAGTTTCTGGCAGTGTCGGCCTGTCTAATGCAGGACTATCCAGTGGGGAATATAGTAACTCGTTGGCTGTAAAGCACTTTGGGACATCCGGAGGTGGGGAAAGGTGCTATATAAATGCAAGTTCTTTCTTTCACTGTACACAGTGATGCTGGCACACAGGCCAAATTGTGGTCATTCCCAGCCTTCAATCCCATTCACCCATCACCACTGAGACATTGGGACAGGCGACCAAACGCTTGGTCAAAGAGGGAGGTTTTAAGCACCATTTCAAATGTAACTCTGGCTGGTGGGGTTTCTCAGGCCTCAGGTAACCCACCAGCTAAAGTGAGGCTTGGACTGCTGGATCCAGGAGGTAAGTGTAAAGGCAATAGTCCCTGCCTCACCCACCCACTGCCATCGGAAACCTTCCCCGATTCCTCCGATTTCCCCCCCCACCACGAGGCCTCCGATTTCACCCCCCGAGGTCTCTGATTTCCCCCCTCCCTCGCTCTCCACATTTCCCTTATAATGTATGTTCACTTGTAAATAAAGGCCTTGTCAGCCATGACCGTATTGTGGATGATCAAATTGACATCATGTCATTGACGGAGACATGGTTGAGGGGTGATGAGACCTTTCCCCTCAGTGAAGTTTCCCCACCTGACTATACGTACCACCATATTCCACGGTCACACCGCCGCAGTGGTGATGTAGCCCTTATATCTAAATCACACCTCGGTCTGTCTCCCTACTCCTCCGGCAACTTCTCCTCCTTTGAGCAACTCACCTTGTTCCACCTCTCACGTCTCTCTTTTAAAATCCTTATTCTGTACCGTCCACCCAAATACCACACCAATTTTCTCAATGTGATATCTTCTCTGCTCTCCTCCCTCTGCCTCTGCACCGAGCGACTTCTCATCCTCAGTGATTCCAACCTCCATCTCAACTCATCTTGCTCTCACTCCTCTGAGTTCACTGTCCTCCTTTCCTCCCTTAATCTCTCCCTTCATGTCAACTCCCCCACCCATATACACGACCACCCCCTCGATCTTATCATCTCACGTGACCTCGCTATCCCCTCCGTAACCATCACCGATGAGGGAAACTCCGACCATTTCCTCATCTCACTCTCGACCCATTTTCCCCTTCTCGCTCTTAAACCCACTTCTTTCTGTATCCACTCCTGGGAAAAACTCTCCCTCAAGTCTCTTACCGCTGCACTTTCTAATTCCCAACTACCTGGCCTTTGGCGTACTATTCTCCAAGACATCTCTGCAGATACTGACTTACTGAATCACACCCTCTCCACCACCGTTGATGCCCTTGTCCCACTACAATCATTACACTCTCTCACCCGAGTCATTCCCCCTGTTATACCCCTCATCTCCACTCCCTTAACTCCAAGGGACGCAGACTTGAACGTCTTTGGCAAACAACTGGTCTATTCATTTATCACCAGATTTGGCAGATCATATAAAGCACCATCGGGTCCTGCTCTCCATCACTAAAACCACCCACTATTCTAACATCATCCAGGCGGCAAAAATAACACCAGTCTTCTCTTCACCACTAACCATCTCCTCAAACCACCCTCCCCTGCCTCCTCCTCCCTCACCTCCAACAATAAATGTGAGGAACTCAGGACTTCTTTGTTAAAAGGTCAACAACATCCATTCACCTGTTTCTGCTTTCAATTCCCTCCCTCCCCCGGCCCACCGGACCGCACTCCCTCTCCCGTCCCCCGGCGCATTGGACCTCACTTCCTGTTCCCTCCCCCGGCGCATTGGACCTCACTTCCTGTCCCCTCACTGGCCAACGGGACCTCATTTCCTCTCCCCTCCCCCGGCCAACCGGACCTCACTTCCTCTCCCCTCCTCCGGCCCACCGGACCTCACTTCCTCTCCCCTCTCCCAGCCCTAACCCTAAATTTGCATATTTCTGTCCTATCTCCCCTCTTGCCCTCTCACAGGACATCTTGTCAATGAGACCAACCTCCTGCTCTCTCAACCCTATTCCTACTAAATCGCTGACTACCCAACGTTCCTTCCTGGCTCCCATGTTAGCGGATATTGTTCACGGTTCTCTCTCCTCCGGTATTGTCCTCCTTTCCTTCAAATCTGCCGTCATCACCCCTTTTCTCAAAAAACAACCCTTGACCCCTCCATGCCTGCAAACTATCACCCCATCTCCAACCTCCCTTTCCTCTCCAAAGTTCCTGAACGTGTTGCCACCTCCCAAATCCGTGATCATCTTTCCCAGAACTCCTTGTTTCAATCCCTCCAATCAGGTTTCCGTCCCTGCCACAGTACTGAAACTGCTCTTACCTCGCTCACACATCACATCCTCATTGACTGCGACAAAAGTAATCTTTCCCTCATCTGCAGCTTTGACACAAAATTCTGCTCCAACACCTCTCCACCATCGTCCAGCTGGATGGGACGGCACTCGCCTGGTTTCATTCCGATCTTTCCAGCCGTAACCATAGAAACAAGTGCAATGGCTTCTCTTCCCGATCCCACACTGTCGCCTCTGGTGTCCCCCAAGGTTCTATCCTTGGCCCCTCCTATTTCTCATCTACATGCTGCCCCTCAGTGACATCATCCGGCAACACAAGCTGAGTTTTCACATGTACGCTGATGATACCCAGCTCTACCCCTCCTCCACCTCTCTCACCCCTCCACCGTCTCTATACTATCGGACTGCTTGTCCGACATCCAGCACTGGATGAGTAGAAATTTCCTCCAATTTAATATGGGGAAGACTGAAGCCACTGCCTTTGGTTCACGTCACAAACTCCATTCCACTGATGCGACCTCTCTCCCCGACAGCTGTCTCAGGCTGACCAAGTCTGATCGCAACCTCGGTCTCACGTTTGATGATGAATTGAGCTTCCGACCTCATATCCGTTCTAACACTGACTGCCCATTTCCACCGTCGTAATATCGCCCGCCTCCGCCCTTAACTCAACTTATCTGCTGCTGAAACCCTCATCCATGCCTTTATCACCTCTACACTTGACTATTCCAATGCACTCCTGGCCGGCCTCCCTCTTTCTATCCTCCATAAACTTGAGGTCTTCCAAAACTCTGCTGGCCGTGTGTGAACTCGCAGTGAGGCCCACTCACCCATCTCCCCTGTGCTCGCTGACCGATATTGGCTCCCAGTTAAGTAGTGCCTCGATTTTAATATTCTCATCTTGTTTTCAAATCCCTCCTTGTCCTCGCCCCTCATTATCTCTGTAATCTCCTCCAGCCCTATAATCCCCCAGACCTCTGTGCTCCACCTATTCTGGCCTTTTGAACATCCCGATTTGAAATACTCCGCCATTGGTGGTGGTGTCACCAGCTGCCTGGGTCCTAAGCTCTGGAATTCCCTCCCTAAATATCTCCTCCTCTCCACTTCATTCCTCCTTTAAGGCTCTCCTTAAAACCCACCTCCTCAACAAAGCTTTTGGTCATCTGCCCAAACATCTCCTTATATGGCTCGCTGCTAAATTTTGTTTTCTTTGTTAACAATCCTGTGAAACGTCTTGGCAAGTTTTATTACATTAAAGGCGCTATATAAATATTTGTTGTTGTTGTTGTTGATGCTCCGTCCCCGATCACTCCCCCCACACTTCCTATTTCCGGCCCCGTTCCTTTCCCCAATACTCCGCCCCGATCCTTTCACCCCCCGTCCTGCCCCGATATTCCGGCTCCAATCCTTCCACTCCCCCCGGAAACTCCGGCCCCAATACTTTCACCCCCCCCGCCCCAACACCCTTCCAGCCCCCGACCACACCCCGTTCCCCACCCGATCCCTCCCTCCATCCTCTCTGCGGCCTAGTGCCCCAGGCCTACCCGCCCACAGCCTCTCCATCTGTCTGGCTGCCGGTGGAAAGCAGAGTTTTGAAATACAAAGCAGGCCCTGCAGTTAAATGAGGCAGGGCCTGTGAGAAACCCCTTCTCCCGGGTTTCCCCATCACTTTCTAGCCCCTCCTCCTCCATATTAAAATTCCGGCCGAAGAGAAAACCCAGGAAAGTCACTGCGTTTCCTCTGACCTCTTGGAAATGTTGGACATTGCCTCAACGGTAATAAGATACTTGGGTTTGGACTTCTCGTCAATCACGGTATCATTGAGGACACCAATTTACCGCAGTGTTTGTCTGTCTGTTGAGAAGCTCCGATTGCAGCGTTTCCCAAACCCTCTACAGCGAGTCACTGGACAATCGGGGACTCATCAATCAGGCCTCGAAACCAACTTTCCACAAACGTATCGTCAGCAACAAGTCCCACACCACTGAATGATTTAAAAGCTCCCCAAAGTAGACAGCTTTGTTCCTCGCTTCTCCTGGATATATTTATTTGTTTTATCTCCCAGAGTTGTTCCAGCCTGTCCTCCCACCTTCCCCGAACGATTAACTTCATCCGCCATCCCTTATTATTGATTGAAATATTAAAATAAACTCGTGGGTGTGTGAGTGAGAATCTATGTCAGCCGTTAAACAACCCACCCGGGGATTGGGTAAACCCACAGTGGTACTGCCCCAGGACTATTACACAGGTCTTCCACCACCAAACAACACGTTAGCAGGTATAACAAACCCAACACATTCACGGCCCAGATACTGGGGCCAAAGACACAGCTCCTCATAGAATCATAGAAAGTTACTGCACAGCAGGAGGTCATTTGGCCCATTGTGGTCTGTGCCATATCTGGGAGTTCCGGTCTCCAGGCAGGGTAAATGGAGCCTAATAGCACTTTCCAGCTCTTGGTCCGTAGCCTTTAGGTTACAGCACTTCAAGTGCACATCCCAGCACTTTTTAAATATGATGCGTGTTTCTGCCTCTACCTCAGGCAGTGAGGCCCAGACTCCCCACCACCCTCTGGTTGAAAACCTTCTCCTCAATTCCCCTCTAATCCTTCTGCCAATGACTTTAAATCTATGCCCCCCTGGATATTGACCTCTCTGCTAAGGGAAATTGGTCCTTCCTTTTCACTCCTGGTCCTTCCTATTCACGATGGTGATGATTGGGACGCCTTTGTGGAGAGGCTCGAACATTTCTTCACAGCAAACGACCTGGCAGGAGACGTCCCGGCCATACTGGCTGATAAGCGCAGAGCTATCTTGCTAACCAATCGTGGGCCCACCGTCTATGGCCTCGTCAGGGACTTGCTGGCACCAGCGAAGACAACGACCAAGTCGTACAAGGAGCTCATAACCCTGATCCAGGAGCAACTCAAGCCCAAGGAGAGCATCCTCACAGCCAGACACGGTTCTATACCCACCGACTGCCTGAAGCCCAGGAAATCACCAAGTACGCCGCAGACCTCAGGAGGCTGGCGGCACCGCGCGAGTCCGGCAACCTCCTCACCGAAGCGCTATGGGACAGCTACTGTCGGCAGATACCACAGTCACACTGCAGAAGGCCATCTCTGTGAGCCAGGCATATTCACCTCGACCTGCGGCTCTAGGCAGATGACTCACCTTCAGGACTCAAACCCAGCAGATACTGTGCACAGAGCACCATTTAGAGGCTGGACTGTAGAGCGCGAACCCTTTCAGGGAAGAGAGAACAGGCCTCCGAGTCCTTTAACTCAGAGTGCGCCGAGGGGGGCTAATCAAGTAGCACCATGTTGGCGTTGCGGAGGGAATCACAGGACTCACCAGTGCCGCTTTAAAGTCTATGTATGCAAAGGCGGCAGCACAAAGGGCCACCTTCAGCGAATTTGTCAGAGAAACATGATTCACTGTGTCAATGAAGAGTCTGTAGATGGCCAGGAATCCAGCGCGGATTATGAATCGATAGGCAGAGAGACAGCGCAGCCCCACGGAGAGGTACATCGCATGTTCACCTGTACCACCGAGTGTTCCCCGCTGAAGATGGAAGTCGAGATAAATGGTGTTCCTGTCTTCATGGAAGTGGACACGGGGGCGAGCCAGTTAGTGATGAATCCTTTGAGAGGCTGAACGACCCAAGTTGGTCCCAGTTCAGGCAAAGTTGCGCACCTACACTGATGAAATCATCCCAGTCATTGGTAGTGTAGATGTAAATGTACTCCATTATGGCGCGGTGCACAAGTTACCCCTGTGGATTGTTGCAGGTGATGGACCAATGCTGCTCGGCAGAAGGTGGATGGAGAAGATCCATTGGAAATGGGAAGACTTCATCCCTCCAGCGATCGACGTCCTATGCGCTCAGAAGCAAAGCAAGCCCTCACCTGAAGGTGGACCTGGCACCAGAGAGCAGACCAGCACGGCACCCGAGGCACAGACCGCTCAGCACGACTGCATGGAGATGATCCAGCTGAGGTGACCTGAACGCACCTTCCAGGCTCCATAGCAGGACTCCGGAGGAAGAGAATTGAATCCAGAGGTGACTTCCCAGCTTCGGAGACAGAACCCGGGGAGAAGAGGATCACTGCAGTCGACATCGTGGATGGAGGAAGATGGCGCCCAAACCACGAGGTGAAGCACTGAAGAAAAAGATGGCCGCGGTCAGACCACGAGGTGCAGCGCTGATGGAGCAACATGTGGCACCAAACGGAGAAGCGGATTGGGGTAAAGAAAGCAAGGCTCTCTGAAAGGAGGCCTGCAACCCACTGCAATTAAAGGTACAGTTCCACACACTCAAGCAATGTAATAGTAACTGTCAGTCAGAGACAAAATGTGTAACTGATCATGTAAAATGTGTAACTGATAATCTGAATTGTGCACATGCAACCAGCGAGGAAAAGTCGCGCGATTGCGATCGGAACCACAGAGTGTCCATCATAAGTAATGAAAAGTTGTGCAATGCAGGATTTCACCTGCACGCAGCCAATGCAGCGGGCAGACACCCATCGGGAGCACACAGGTCCAGCGAGCTACCCAATGCTGTAGCCTGCGTCCCGGGGACCAGAGTCATGCACTATGGAGTGTGGCCACAAACAGCCGACACACACGAGCTGCAGAGCAAGTGACCTCAGCAGGGCAATGGCACCGGTATCGATACCCTGCCCCTGATCGGCTCCATCTCTCCGGCACCCAATGGCACCAACTGCCACGAGCCGGAAGGAGCAGACTGTGCTGAGGCGCAGTCCCCAGACCCCATCGCCACCAAGGCCTACCCGTAAACGAAGGGTCACCCACCACAGTTTCCCCAAAGGGGACCGGGACCAGCCAGGATCCCAAACCAAACAACGCCCAGGCCAGCGAGTCAGCAGTCCTTTGTGTATTGCTTGGCAACAGCTCCTCAGGAAGCAGCAGCGACCCTGGGCGCAAGGAGAGGACAGGGAGGTCACAGGCATCAGTGAACCGGCCCGACGCTAGGGACCACGGCAACAGTCCCGAGAGCAGGCTAGGCGAGCCAACCGGGTTCCCACTCCCAGCACTGGGCACTGAGTCACCACCAGACTGCAGGGACTCAATCCAACAGCCCTGGAACTAGTTTGTCCTCACGCACCGGTCACTGCATCAATAAGGCATCTCACCAGTCTAACGTACTTGTCTCACAACCGAACCACAAATGGAATGCAAAACCCAGTTTCCTGAACTTGAATGTATATGAATGCTGTGAGCCTCCGACATAATCTATATGGGAGGGGAGGGGGGAGAATGGAGTGGTCAGGGACACACGCAAACAGCAACCACCAGCACTCTACTGCACCAACCACTCACCCAAGATTGAAACGACCTGCCAAGGGTCAACCAGATTGAGCCCACATCGAGCTAAGCCCAGAGCGCAATTAATGCAGAGGCAATTTGCACTAAAGGCTCAGGGGAGAGTGATGTCATGTAGGCTACATGGATACTGTTAGTACTATCACAAGGTGTGCCACCAGAGGGCATAACAGTGGGAGACTTGTAGGTTACCTGTACAGGTGTGCCTGGCCTAGTATAAAAGGCAGGCCACCAGGTGTGATCCTCATTCTGGAGTTAGCTAATAAAGGACTAAGGTCACTACAGTTCAAGTACAACACACTGCCTCATGGAGTCATTACTAGAGCATCGAAGGACACAACATTCTCTACCCCGGTGTGGTTCAGGGCGAGGAACACTCGGGGACTGTGTTAAAGTGAATAAACCAGAGACTGAAACTCTGCTCAATGGGAGATGTTTATAGCTGCAGTTCCTGGGGCAGCCACTGGGTGGAGCACCATTCTGGGCCCGCTCACTGATGTGGAACACCAGCTTCAGTCCGTGGAAGCCTTTTTATGGCGGACCCCTTGACACCTTCTCACAGACCCCCAGGGGACCGCTCACCCCCGGTGGGGAACCCTGCTCTAACACACTAGATTTCACGTCTGCCTTGTAAACTTCCAATGTCAATAGATTTCAATGTCTCCCCGCACCAAGCAGCCTCCTAAACACTCTCCCACATTCCCAGATCGGCAGACACAGTCAGCCCAGGTTCCCAGGCCCTGACCCAGAACATAAGATAACCTCAGTAGACGGAATGTCTCCTGCCCTCGGTGTACACGGACAGTTACACACACTGCCCGACAAGAACAACTTTCAATCTAAAGGCCTAGTCTACTGAAAAGCCTGTGGAAAGTATTTTTCTCTCACTATGTGACCCTGAGATGACCTTCTGACCCCGTATCCACTCCATCACCAAGACCGACTACTTCCCCCTCCGTAACATCGCCGTCTCCACCCTGCCTCAGCTCATCTGCTGCTGAAACCCTCATCCATCCCTTTGTTATCTCTAGACTTGAATATTCCAACACTTTCCTGCCCGGCCTCCCACCTTCGACCCTCCATAAATTTGTGTTCATCCACAACTCTGCTACCCGTGTCCTAACTCGCACCAAGTCCCGTTCACCCATCATCATAGGCAGTCCCTCGGAATCGAGGAAGATTTGCTTTCACTCTAAAAATGAGTCCTCAAGTGGCTGAACAGTCCAATACGAGAACCACAGTCCCTGTCACAGGTGGGACAGATGGTCGTTGTAAGGGGGTGATCTCTATGAGGGGGTCACGTTCCCTTCTGACCAACTTGAGTGGTTTGAATCGCTCCCACTCCTCTGGGTTCTAGACTCTGGATTTATTTCGGGGGGTGTGACAAAAGTGCAAAGGACACTGGTTTGGTGCAAACTAACTTTGTTTTTATTACAGTCAAGGAAATACAGGCTTATTATTCGAGTAAGAGAATACAAGGCCAAACTTACAATCACTCTAATAAAGGACAATACAAGGAAAGGTACAAGCTCAAAATTATATACACTCTAATAAAGAACCATACACTACACATTCAAAGGGGGTTACAGTAAAATTACACCTCCCACCTCCCAATACCTAATTCTAGCTAGGTTGGACTCCAGGGCAGGCATGGACTATACTTACCAATCCTTTTGACAGTTAACGGTAGATCGCGATTTCGGGGTTCGCTGGATTCGGTAGGGTCTGCTTGCCATACCCCGAACGTCGGAGAAGACTTCTTGCTGCGCAATACTCAGTTGGGTTGAGTCCGCTGATGCGGTAAGATGTGTTTTGGATCTATGGGGTATGTACCTGGTTTTCTTCGTTAGAAATAGGTTTCTACAGTCTTTTAGGTAATGTTTTACCCGTTGGTAGGTCAGGATTAGATTGTAGAGTGGAAACTTTCCGATTCTTCACTTTTTCCCGTTAGAGTTTTGTTCGAGTTTGGTTGATCGCGGTGGTTTTTCGTTGATACCACGTTGACTGTGATCGGTTGCTGCCGCGATGGGGATGTTCTTCCTTCCTTCAGGACTTCAGGACTTCGAGGCTGGAGAAGTTAGTTTACAACTGTCGCATTGGTCTCTCTCCTTGTCTTGATGACAACAACTTGGTCTCGGTTGTATAGCGAAGTGTGTCATCTGAGGTAGTAGCAGCCTAGTAGCTACCTAGCAACATAACCTCTGTTGAAAACAGGGGCCAGTTATACGAGTCCAGTGGTTCTAATCTAGGCGCCAAATCAGTTCAAAATCCTTTGTAATAATTTGGCGGGCTTGGTTCTTTGTAATATTTTGGCAGGCTCGTTAAAAGTTGATATGTTTTGGGTGAGTTGATGTTTAAAAACTGTTTCCTGATGGAAGTATTAGTTTGGTAATTGCAATGTCCTTTTGTGCTTAGTCCTTTGCATACAGGCTTTATGATGTATATGCTGAAATGGTTTTCCAGACCCATGTGGATGGGTAGCTATCTCTGAGTGATTTTGTGATGTTAATGTCTCTTGTGGAGAAGGATTCTCGAATACTCATTCCTCCAGACAGGTTAACTTAGTCCTCACACCCAGGTAGCCTCACTTAATCAGACTGTCTCCTGCTAGTTCCTTAGGCCTGCCCACAGCCTTGAATTTGTCTTTTAAAATCCAAAATTCTATTAAAGTTCGTAGTTTAAGAGTTCCAAACTTTTCAGTAGATAGTCTCAAATTAAATTTCCTTTCAAATGAGCCCAAACACTGGGGGGGTGGGTGGGGGGAGGCAGGGGGGTGGTTCTTGTGAATTTTGCACCTCCTTCATCGTTGAGGGAAAGGGTGGGTGGGACTGGTTTTCCGCATGCTCTTTCCACTGCCTGCACTTGGTTTCGACATACTCTCGGCAACAAGACTCGAGGTGCTCAGCGTCCTCCTGGATACACTTCCTCCACTTAGGGAGGTCTATGGCCAGGGACTCCCAGGTGTTAGTGGGGATGTTGCACTTTATCAGGGAGGCTTTGAGGGTGTCCTTGTAACATTTCCTCTGCCCACCTTTGGCTCGTTTGCCGTGAAGGAGTTCCGAGTAGAGCACTTGCTTTGGGAGTCTCGTTTCTGGCATGCGGACAGTGTGGCCTGCCCAGCGGAGTTGATCAAGTGTGGTCAGTGCTTCAATGCTGGGGATGTTGGCCTGGTCAAGAATGCTAACGTTGGTGCGTATGTCCACCCAGGGGATTTGTAGAGACATCGTTGGTAGTATTTATTTCTCCAGCGACTTGAGGTGTCTACTGTACCTGATCCATGTCTCTGAGCCATACAGGAGGGTGGATATTACTAAGGTCCTGTAGACCATGAGCTTGATGGCAAATTTGAGGGACTGGTCTTCAAACACTTTTTTCCTCTGGTGGCTGAAGGCTGCACTGGTGCACTGGAGGTGGTGTTGAATCTCGTTGTCAATGCTTGCTCTGTTGAAAAGAGGCTCCAGAGGTATGGGATATGGTCCATGTTGTCCAGGGCTGCGCCATGGATCTTGATGACTGATGTTTAATGTAAGGCCCATGCTTTCCTAAAGCTCAGTAAATATGTTGACTATGACTTGGAGTTCAGCCTCTATATGTGCGCAGACGTCGTCCACGTACTGTAGCTCGATGACAGAGGTTGGGGTTGTCTTGGACCTGACCTGGAGACGACGAAGGTTGAACAAGTTTTGACTGGTTCTGTAGTTTAGTTCCACTCCAGCGGGGAGTTTGTTGACTGTGAGATGGAACATGGCAGCGAGGAAGATTGAGAAGAGGGTTGGGGCGATGACACAGCCCTGTTTGACCCCGGTCCGGACGTGGATTGGGTCTGTAATGACTCTGTTGGTAAGGATCACAGCCTGCATGTCGTCGTGGAGCAGGCGGAGAATGGTGACGAACTTTTGGGGGCATCCGAAACGGAGGAGGACGCTCCATAGACCTTCGCGGTTGACAGTGTGAAAGGCATTTGTAAGGTCGAAGAAAGCCATGTATAAGGGCTGGTGCTGTTCCTTGCATTTTTCCTGCAGCAGTCGTGCTGTAAAAATCATGTCCATGGTGCCCCGTAGGGGACGAAAACCGCACTGTGACTCTGGGAGGAGCTCCTCAGCCACAGAGAGAAGACGGTTGTAGGAGGACTCTAGCGACGACTTTCCCAGTGGCTGATAACAGGGAGATTCCTCTGTAGTTGCTGCAGTCGGACTTGTCCCCTTTTTTAAAGATGGTCACGATCACTGCATCTCTGAGATCTCCCAGCATGCTCTCCTCCCTCCAGGTGAGAGAGATGAAGTCATGTATTCGCGCCAACAGTGCCTCTCCACCATACTTCAGTGCCTCAGCCAGGATTTCATCCGCTCCCATAGCCTTGTTGTTCTTAAGTTGTCTTATGGCTTTTTCTACCTCGTGCAGTGCTGGGGTTTTACTGAGGTGGTGGCGGGTAGCATGCTGCGGATTGGAGTCGAGAACACTCGAGTCAAAGGCAGAATCTCTTTTGAGGAGATCTTCGAAATGCTCCTTCCAGCGGGCCCTCCCTTGATGAGTGTTTCCCCATCCTTGGGCAGCAATGGGGCGGGGCCTTGGGTGTTTAGACCATAGGTGACCTTGACTGCGATGAAGAATCCTCGCACATCATGAACCTCAGCCTTAAGCGGTCTGTAATGCTGCCTTGCTGCTCCCGAGTCGGATTGTTGTTTAAGGCTCAGAAATGCCGTGCACTTGCGATCTATTAGCTCTTGGATCTCCTGGTCATTCTCATCAAACCAGTCCTGGTGTTTCCTGGTTGAGTGACCGAGCGTCTCTTCACAGGCACTGGTTATGGAGGCCTGGAGGGCAGACCAAGCGCTGTGGGCATTCTGCGTCTCAGTGTCATCAAGGCACGCCAGGTTAGCTGTGAGGTGCTGACTGTATAGGGCTCTCTTAGCTGGGTCTTTAAGCACCCCAGCATTGACTTTTTTACGGCACTGATTCTGCTGCCCCCTCTGCATTGGGGCTATGTAAATGTCGATGATGGATCGGATTAGGCGATGGTCCGTCCAGCATTCATCAGCTCCTGTCATGGCGCGGGTGATGCGCACATCCTTGCGATCCCTGGTTTAGACGATGACATAGTCGAGCAGGTGCCAGTGTTTGGAGTGAGGGTGTTGCCACAATGCCTTGTATTTATTCCTCTGGTGGAACAAGGTGTTGGTGATGACAAGTTCAGGAGTAGTGTACCGCTGGAGTTGGCTTTCCCTCTGCCAATCACGCCTCCCCAGAGGGCTGTGTCCTTGCCAACCCTGGCGTTGAAGTTACCGAGGAGGATCAGTTTGTTGTCCGCAGGGACGCGGGGCAGGGTTTTTCTAGGTTGGAGTAAAAGCCCTCTTTGGTCTCATCTATCGCATTGAGTGTTGGGGCATACGCACTGATGACAGTGGCACATTGATTCTGGGATAGGGTGAGTCAGATGTCATGCGACGTTCGTTAACCCCGCAGGGGGAGTCTTTGCGGTGGTCGACCAGCTCATTTTTGATGGCAAGACCGATTCCATGGAGGCGGCGTTCTTCCTCTGGTTTCCCTTTTCAGAAGAAGGTATAACCTCCACCTTGTTCCTTGAGCTGGCCTTCCCCTGCCTGCCGGGTCTCGCTTAGGGCGGCGATGTCGATATAAAAGCGTCTAAGTTCCCGGGCTACTATAGTGGTGCGGCGTTCCGGCCTGTCGCTGTTGGAGTTGTCCATGAGGATCCTGACGTTCCAGGTCCCAAACTTCATGTTAAAGGAGTGGAAGATGCCTGTGCGTGAGTTCTGTTAACGTGGGATGGCCGTTGCACACCAGCTACCACACGGGCTTAGCTGGACCCCCTTGGTCCAGTGGCAAGGGGGTCCAAGACCAGGCACTGCTGGATGGGCCTCGTCGCCTTCGGCGAGATGTTGGCCTCAAGCTCGGCGCCGAGTAGCGCTCTTGAAAGTAGGTGGTCCGAGGTTTGGTTGGGGGAAGGCATTGGGAGGGTCAGTGGCCCACTGGAGTTCAGAGTGGAAGGTCAGGGTTAATATATTAATGTGCATTAACTCCTTTACTGCCAGGAACAAGTTCCAGTGCCTACTGAAGGAGGAGGGGAGGCCAACCGGCGTTGTAGGAGAGGAGGCCCCGTCGCCACTGAGGAGGAGGTCACCTGTGGGGAAGGAGAGATCCAGCCATCGTCAAGGAGGCCCAGATGCCATCATCGAGGAGGAGAGGCCCATCTGCTGCCGCTGGGGGGGGTGGGGGGGGGGCTATCGCCGCTGGAGGTGGAGTACCGATCGCCTGGCTGGAGGCCCACTAGGCTCGCTGGGCATCGTTGGGGATCGAGGATGGGGTGAGGTTGGTGAGTCGATGCCGAGGAAGAGGCCACCGAAAGGGGGAAGAGATCCAGGACCAGGTCACCATCACAGGATGGCCGCCGGGCTGGCAGCTTCCTAGGGAGCTCTCCGGCCAAACAACTCCCATCTTCTGCCATCCCCCTCCCGCTGTCTAAGCTTCCCCTAGCCCTAATAGATCATAATAGGGGGCGCATTCACTGAAGTCCTTACTTTAAACCTAACCCCGTGAATCCCACAAGTTCGAGCCTACCTCAGGCTTCGCACCACACTACCCATTGGCGATGACGACCGGACTGCCAGAGATCACCAGGCTTCCTGTGGTTCCCCCATCACCCCTGTGCTCACTGACCTGCCCATATCCTAACTCGCACCAAGTCCCGTTCCCCCATCACCCCTGTGCTCACTGACCTGCCCGTATCCTAACTCGCACCAAGTCCCATTCCCCCATCACCCCTGTGCTCACTGACCTGCCCGTATCCTAACTCGCACCAAGTCCCGTTCACCCATCACCCCTGAGCTCACTGACCTGCCCATATCCTAACTCGCACCAAGTCCCGTTCCCCCATCACCCCTGTGCTCACTGACCTGCCCGTATCCTAACTTGCACCAAGTCCTGTTCACCCATCACCCCTGAGCTCACTGACCTGCCCGTATCCTAACTTGCACCAAGTCCTGTTCACCCATCACCCCTGTGCTCACTGACCTGCCCGTATCCTAACTTGCACCAAGTCCTGTTCACCCATCACCCCTGTGCTCACTGACCTGCCCGTATCCTAACTTGCACCAAGTCCTGTTCACCCATCACCCCTGTGCTCACTGACCTGCCCATATCCTAACTTGCACCAAGTCCTGTTCACCCATCACCCCTGAGCTCACTGACCTGCCCATATCCTAACTTGCACCAAGTCCTGTTCACCCATCACCCCTGTGCTCACTGATCTGCCCAATGTAGAATTTACCAATATCTCGCAAAGATTCCAGGTACCTTTCCCCTGCAGAGGAGAAACATTCCTTTCTGGGCTTTTAAAATGAGTTTAAAGGGGCAGACGAAGCCTGCGGGGGATAAAAGGGGATGCATTCATGGAGACCCCCCCCCCCCAGTGTTTGGACTCATAGGAAAGGGAATTCAAAATGGACCTAAATTACAGAAGCTTGAGATCCCCTAAACATCTATGGGAAGGAGCATATCAATTTTCAGATTCTACAACATTTTGGCTGCGAAAAAGAGTTACCAAATACAGGAGGTGGGGCCAAATTTGTGCATTAAGGACCCCAGGCTATTCACCCTCTAAGAGATAATCGAATTACCCAATCAAGCACAATGGAAATCATGGTCAAGAAACTGGACAATCCTAAAACAATGCAAAACCAGTGATAGCACATTCTCACACCCTAATCGAGTTACTGCTGACAAAGGAGACATTTGAAAATCAATGGACAGAACAGTTTAAACAGAGCCCAAGAGATTTGATGGGAGATAACGGAGCCTTTTTTTGGGATATATCTTTTCCCCAGTTTTACAAGGAAAGACTAACAAAACATAGAAACTAGCAGAACACAGGAGAGAAGCAGAACACAAATGAGCAGAACACAGAACGGAGCAGAACACAGAACGGAGCAGAACACAGACTCGAACAGAACACAAACAGACACAAGCAGCCGGAGTGTGAAATGGAGTCGTGAAGAAACTTACAAGAAATCGTCAAGGAGCGACTGAGCACGAGGCCCACGAAATGGAAGGTTGTCAGCAATCAAATTGACAAACCCGGGCTACCACAATCAGCGAAACGTCCAATTAAAACCAACTCAGCAAAAACCGAAGAATCGACATTTATTTCCACTCTACAATCTACTTCTGAACGGCCAACGGGTGAGAAATTACCTAAAAGGACTAACTAAAACCAAAGAAAGTGGGTACTTACCCCATACATCCAAAACACAACTTACCGCATCAACAGACGCACCCCAACCGAAGACTACGCAGTCCGAAGTCCTCTCCTCCGTCCGGGGTATGGCTGGCCTAGAAGGCCAAGTGCAGCGAACCCCGAAACCGTGATTCACCGGCAACTGTCTAAAGGGATTGGTGAGCATGGCCCCTGAACCCTCAGAGTTATAACTTAGTTAGTGAGGGGAATTGGGAGGGGGGAGGCTGGGATAACTTGTGTAAATGTATCTGCATTCTCCTCTTTACCCCATTTAGAGTTTAAGCTGTATTTTTTTCCCCACAGGCTGTAATTTGACATTTTATTCAATGTGTTGTACTCCTCAGTGTGTATTGGTCTGTGTGTGTTATTAAAGGTGTGCCTTTTACTTCTTTTTAAACACAATAAAGCCATACCTGCTTCCTACCTTGAAACCGATTGTCTGTCCAAGTCTGTTACAGTCCCTTCATAATTCCAGTGTCTAGAACCAAGGGTGTGGGAGCGATTCGGAACCGCTCATATAAGGTCAGAAGGGAAAGCTGACCCCCTGCAAACCACCCCTTACATAATGGCGACCCAGATGGGACACTGATACAAGGGACGTGATAAGAGAGAGACTGGTTTCAGGAAATGAAGCAAAATGGAAGAGGGGATTTCCTCGTATGTGTTTAAGAGGGTAAATGTGGCTAAGGAGTGGGCACTCGATCTATTGTCTGCTGAGTATCCAGAAGATGCTGCAGCTCAATGGACCGAGAGCAAGGACCATAAAAGGTCGATAGAGAAGGCCATTTGGCTAATTTGCCTTCAGCAACAGATCCGGCTTCTCGATGAGGAGAATGAGAAATTAAAGGGAGTATTGAGACAGGCAGAAGAGAGGTCCAGCGCAAGGGCCACAGTCGGGGAAAGGCTGTGGACAGAGGTGGGACAGTTAAAGGAAAGTAGAGAGCTCACTAAAGAAAGGTACAAAACCCAACTGGACCTTTTACAGTGTCAGATTATTGAAGCCAAGAATAGCGAACGGGCATTGCGGGAAGAGAATTCCTGCCTCACCAAGCAAGTTAAAGAGTACGGGGAGAGGGTGAGAAACATTCAGGAAGCCTATAAGGTAGCCAGTACCAGGGAATTTGAGGCAGGAGACCACGGCCCATGCCAGCAGCAGATCCAAAGCTTGAACCTTGCTCTATCCCGGGCTAAAGGCATGGTGTGCCTGATAAACCCGGGTTTAGCCCAGGAACACCTGGTTGGACAAGGAGAAACCCCTCAGTCACCGCCTGCAGCTCCCAGGAATGGCCCAGGGCAGCAGGGGTGTCAGCCAGAGTGCGGGGCAGGCAAGGATTGCAAACTACCAACACCGGCAGCCCCGAGTTTTAACTCGGCTTGGCAGCAGGGGGAAGAGGGTGAGCCAATAAAAGAAGGGCCGGAACCAGGGCCGGCAGCAGAAGTTTGGCCCGCCTGATGCCAATGGGGCAGTAGGACCCCTAGAAAGCAACTTCGTAGTCCCTCACGACACCCAAAAACTGAGGACTATGTAGGCCACCTAAGTAAGCTCACCCAACAGGGGGAATCCCTTGGTACACTTCCTGGAAGTGGAACACACAGGGGATATTAACGGGTGCGATGATTCAGAGCAGGCTAAGCTGTTGCTCTTCTCGCTAGACACCAAGCTGTGCCATTCCCTCTCTGCAGACAGCAGAAAGGGGCGAAACACGTATGCTACGGTTAAGGAGGAGGTTCTAGAGGCCATGGGTATGAACGACGGGAGTCCTTTCTCCCGAGTGGAAAAAACAGTGCAGCTCTATGGGGAGACTCCACAGGCTTTCGTCGACAGGTTGTGGCCGGTCTACGAAAGGGCCTGCAGTGTGGTTCTTGACCGGGCCCACCTGATCCCTAATGAGCTGGCTCACTGGCTCCGCAGGCTGGTGACAAACAGCTTACCTGGAGTAAAGGCAAAAGCCGAGGTCTGGTTCGATCCAAGAGATCCCAGAACCACCGAGGAGACAGTGGTCAGACAGTTGACACTGGCTTACCGGAACTGTAGAGGGACAGAGGAGCCCTCCTCTAAAGTGAGGGTCCATGAGATTAAACCCAGCCAAGGCAAGAGAGAGTGGCATCAGGAAGGTGGGAACCCTCCCCACAAAGGGGGCGAGTGTTTTGGGTGTGGGAAAAATGGGCACTGGAGGAAGGACTGTAGGAACCCATGGAAAGAGACTAAGGGAAAGGCCACTCCAGCCCCAGCCCGTAAGGCCGGGGCAGGAACACCCGACTCATATGAGACATTCGTAGCCGCCCTTCAGACGCTCATAAACGGACAGGGAGCAGTAGCTATCGCAACCGGTGCAGTAGCCGGTACGGTAAAACCCTCTGCTCCAACTCACCCAGATGCATGACTAGAGCCAGCGCAGCCTGTGTACCTGTGTTCCCTAGAGTACGATGCCTGGAAGAGACCGTGCATTACGATGGAGGTGGAAAAAGTGAAAGGGACCTACCTGCTAGATACTGGTGCTTCCAGCACCCTTGTATATGCAGATAACCCAGCTACCTCACCTCTATCGAACGGGGTCCCGTACAGTCTAGTGGGGTTCACAGGCAATGAGCAAACTGGTTCATTCTCCATCCCACTCACCATTCAGTTGGGGACACTCAAAACCAAATGGAAGTGTGTCCTGATGAAATGGGAGCAGAAGGAAAAAGGGATCCTGGGGGCTGATTTTATCATTAGCCACCAGATCCTAGTGGATCTCAGGAACCACTGTCTATGGGGAGCCATAGTGACTGACAGGGAAGGTGAGGTGGCGGTGATCCCAGAAAAAGGGGCCAAGGGAACATTGTGTACCGTGAAGCCAAAGGAGGGTTATGACTTGGAATTACTGGTCAGTAACACCCCAGTGGAGTACCAGGCATATGTACGGGCACACCTTGCAGCATTCGCCACCCACAAACATGACTGTGGTAGGGTAACGGGGGTGGAAGTTAGTATAGAAGGGGACCCCATGACCCGACCACAAAAGCAATATAACTTCCCCAGGAAGACAGAGACAGACCTGACAACGGCGCTGGGATCAATGGTAGAGCAAGGGGTGTTAAGACCGATAACTACCCATGTGAACTCTCCACTGTGGCCGGTTAAGAAACCGGACAACTCATGGAGGGCCACCGTGGACTATCAAGTACTAAATAAGAATATCCCTGCCTGTGCACCCACTGTAGCAGCCGTAGCGGATCTCATAGGGAGTGTTCCAGCATCCGCGACCACTTTCACAGTGCTGGACATTTCAAATGGGTTCTGGTCCATTCCTTTAAAACGGGAGGACCAGTACAAGTTCGCCTTTACCCTTTCAGGGCCAACAATACATGTGGAACTGTCTTCCCCAAGGCTTCCACAATAATCCCAGCATTTTTCACCAATGTTTGGCGAACTGTTTAAAGGGCTTTAGCAGACCCCAGCAGTTGGTGCAGTATGTGGATGACCTGCTCCTGTTCAGCGATCAGGGGGAGGAGCATGGCCCACTGCTGGCTGAGCTGCTGGAGCTGCTAAAAGAAGAAGGGTTTAAAGTAAACCCCAAGAAGGCACAGATCAGCCAGAAGGAAGTCAAATTCCTGGGGCTGACTGTGCGCGCTGAGGGAAGGGCCATAGACAAGGCTAGAAGGGAGGCAGTACAGGAGTTACCAGCCCCCAACACAGTGACAGAGGTAAGATCCTTTCTAGGGCTCACCGGGTACTGCAGAGACTTCATTGAGGATTATGCAGCCACCGCAGCCCCTCTGCTCAGGCTCCTACACAAGAGTGTAGAGTGGGACTGGGATGAGGGTTGCGAGGCAGCATTTAATCAGCTCAAGAAGGACTTGCAGACCGCGCCAGCCTTGGGAGCGATAGATGTAGGAAAGGAGTTTTTCCTGGAGGTGGCAGCCAGCGGGGACAGTTTGAGCTCAGTGCTGCTTCAAGAGCGGCACGGCCAGCTGAGACCGGTGGTTTACTCCTCCAGGATCCTCACAGATGTGGAGAAGGGGTACTCCAACTGTGAGAGACACCTCCTAGCCACACATTGGACAGTGAAAAGATCCTTGATCTTCACGGGAGGGTCTCCTCTAACACTCCTAACCCACCACACACCTACTCAGATGCTCCTAGATGGGAGGATTAATGACGGGACGGTGAGCAGTGCCCGCATTGCTCGCTGGACCCTGCTCCTCTCCCAGATGGACCTCAGAGTTGAAGGCCCCCGCACGCCAAGGCTCGCAGCCAACCTAATCTATCCAGGGAAAGCCCACAGGTGCTCCATAGAAGGGGTATGGGAGGTGAACATTGGCCTTCGGGCTGGGTTACACCCTACAGGCCAGGACATCTACGTGAACGGGTCCAGCACGGTATCTGCTGGCGAACGACTCACTGGGTGCGGAGTCTATGACCCAAGGGCAGGTATTGCCCTGGCAATCAAGCTCCCCAGCACCATGAGCGCCCAGCGTGCTGAATTGTCCGCCGTAATGTACGTGGTGACCCACCCCGAGGAATTCCCTACCCCGTACACGATTTGCTCGGACAGTATGTTCACCTGCAATTCATGTACGGAGTACCTGGCTATCTGGTCCCGTCGCAGATACACGTCCGCTGACGGGAGACCCCTGGCAATCAAGCCCCTGCTGGAGAAAATCATGACAGCAGTGGGGGAAGAAGGAAAGGTCTACATACATAAGGTGAAGGCCCATTCAAAAACAGAACCCCGTGCAGAGGGAAACCAACAGGCTGACAAACTGGCTAAAGGAGGTGCCTGAACGGGAAAGTTCTGGGACCCCTATGACACCGGCCGCATAGCAGCGGTCAAGAATAAGAACAGGGCAGCAGAGAGTACAGGGATAGCTTTGGCCCCGGACTTAAAAACAGTTCAGCTACAGGACCCAGTCCTGAAAGCTGTCCTGAACGCACTAGCTAGAGGAGAGAGAGTAGAAGGTCCGTACGGCACAGCAGCCATTACCGTTCAGGAAGGCATGCTGTTTAAAGTGGGACAATGGGTCGTGCCACAGCAGCACCAGAGGGAATTCCTAAAACTGGCCCATGAGGGTCCAGGAGCGGGACACCCCGGGCCTGATACCACCTGGCAACGGGTGGAACAGGCAGGATGGTGGCCGGGACTCAGGGAGGACGTCCGCGAGTTCTGTGCGAACTGCCTGGTGTGTGCTGCGAACAACCCTGACCCCCAGAAAAGGAAGGTGTCCCTAGGACACGTCAGGAGGATAGAGGGACCATGGCAGTCAGTCCAGATTGACGACATCGGGCCCCTACCCACCGCCCAGGGAGGCTACAAATACTGCCTAGTCCTGGTGGACGTGTTCTCAAAATGGGTTGAAGTCTTCCCCTGCCGAACAGCCACCGCACTAGGGACAGCTAAGATTCTAGTGAGGGAAGTGTTCTCCCGGTGGGGACTCCCACAGTATGGACCAGGGAGCCATTTCACCGGGCAGGTAATGCAGGCAACCCTTAAGGTGCTCGGCATTGAGGGGAAATGGCACGTTGCCCACAATCCACAGTCATCTGGTATTGTGGAGCGTTTAAACCGCACCATTAAAGAAAGGCTGCGGAAGGAAATGGGAGACTCACCCCAAAAGTTGGTTGGGGTCTTACCGTTGGTCCTAATGGGGATCCGAGCCAGCCAGTCAATGTAGAATTTACCAATATCTCGCAAAGATTCCAGGTACCTTTCCCCTACAGAGGAGAAGAATCCCTTTCTGGGCTTTTAAAATGAGTTTAAAGGGGCAGACGAAGCCTGCGGGGGATAAAAGGGGATGCATTCATGGAGACCGCCGCCCCCCCCCACCAGTGTTTGGACTCATAGGAAAGGGAATTCAAAATGGACCTAAATTACAGAAGCTTGAGATCCCCTAAACATCTATGGGAAGGAGCATATCAATTTTAAGATTCTACAACATTTTGGCTGTGAAAAAGAGTTACCAAATACAGGAGGTGGGGCCAAATTCGTGTATTAAGGATCCCAGACTGTCTGGGGGAACTATTCACCCCCTAAGAGATAATAGAATTACCCAATCAAGCACAATGGAAATCATGGTCAGAAAAACTGGACAATCCTAAAACAATGCAAACCCAGTGATAGCACATTCTCACACCCTAATCGAGTTATTGCTGACAAAGGAGGCATTTGAAAATCAATGGACAGACAGTTTAAACAGAGCCCAAGAGATTTGATGGGAGATAACGGAGCTTTGTTTGGGGATATATCTATCCCCCAGTTTTACAAGGAAAGATGAGCAGAACACAGGAAAACTAGCAGAACTCAAAGCTAGCAGAACAGAGAGACTGGAACTCGCACAGAGTTGAAAGGAACACAGACAGATACAAGCAGCCTGCTTGCTCTACAGTGAAGAAATGGAATAGTGAAGGAAACTACCAGAACTCATCAGGAACCGACCGAGCATGAGGCCCACGAAACGGAAGGTTTTCAGCAACCAAATTGACAACCCGGGCCACCACAACCAGCGAAACGACCAACCAAAACCAACTCAGCAAAAACCGAAGAATCGACCTTTACTTCCACTCTACAATCTACCTCTGAATGACCCAACGGGTGAGAAATTACCAAAAGGGACTAGCTAAAACTATTCCGAACCAAAGAAAATGGGTACTTACCCCAAACATCCAAAACGCAACTTACCGCATCAACGGACGCACCCCAACCGAAGACTACGCAGTCCGAAGTCCTCTCCTCCGTCCGGGGTACGGCTTGCCTAGAAGGCCAAGTGCAGCGAACCCCGAAACCGTGATTCACCGGCAACTGTCTAAAGGGATTGGTGAGCATAGCCCCTGAACCCTCAGAGCTATAACTTAGTTAGTTCGGGGAATTGGGAGCGGGGAGGCTGGGATAACTTGTGTAAGTGTATCTGCATTCTCCTCTTTACCCCATTTAGAGTTTAAGCTGTATTCTTTTCCTCACAGGCTGTAATTTGACATTTTATTCAATGTGTTGTACCCCTCAGTGTGCATTGGTCTGTGTGTGTTATTAAAGGTGTGCCTTTTACTTCTTTTTAAACACAATAAAGCCATAGCTGCTTCCTACCTTGAAACCGATTGTCTGTCCAAGTCTGTCACAGTCCCTTCATAATCCCAGTGTCTAGAACCAAGGGTGTGGGAGCGATTCCTAACCGTTCATATAAGGTCAGAAGCGAAAGCTGATCCCCTGCAAACCACCCCTTACATCAAAGAGCACCGGGTATTCCCCATACGAGCTCATGACTGGCCGGATCATGCGGACCCCCACCCATGTCCTAGCCCCGGTGCTCACAGAAGGTCAGCTCAGAGAGGTGAACCAGGACCGGTTTGTCAGGAACCTGTTTGAACACCTCAAACAGATTCACGGCAGGCTGCTAGTAACATGGGCAGACAGCATCAGGGGAACCGATTGCTGCTAGAACCCAGCAAACACCACGAATGGGAGATAGGGAACCAAGTCATGGTGAGGAACTATGCTCGGGTCGGGGTTTTTGAAGCATTATATATGGGGCCATACAGCATTGTGGACAAGGCAAGCCCGATGGTCTATGCCATAAAGCTGCCCCGCCGTACTAAGTGGTTCCACATCAACCAGTGCAAGCTGTACAACCCAGGGTCAGCCAAGCACAGAGGGCAGCCGGGAGGGGTGAACCGTCCTCAGGACAGGGACCCTCCGTTGGTCGCCCCCGACGGTGGAGGGCCCACAGGGAATGTGGCAGGCTCAGAAACCGTGCCTATAGGGGTGGTAAATTACAGTACTGGAGGGGCTATCCCACGCATCGTTTGGGATTTGGACGCACCCCCAGTAACCCAAGCCCTGAGAAGGACCCTCCATACACCATGGCCAAAGATACCGTGGTCACCGGCATCTGAGCCTCAGCGATTCTACCCTAGGAGAAGGGCAGCCCGACAGGAAAGGCCGAAGGTCAGAAGTACAGAGGCCGCTCAGAGTAGGGACCACCAGCCAGCCGCCTCCAGCGGTGAGGGTCTCACAGGAGCAGTAGCAACGAGCTGTCCCAGAGACAAGGGTCTCCAGCTCACCGGCTGCGGGGAAACCCTAGCATCCAGGCGACTATCAGGCCGCACAAGGCATGGGCCTGACAGGGACTAACCAGGCCACCCGGAGACGGGTAGCAGTTGTACATAGCTCTAATTTTAGTTTAAGGCAGCTGACTGCACCATTTTACATTTTAAGGTTTAGTTTAGAATTGAGGGTAATGTTGCAGTAATGTTTAGGTGATTATTTTGAGTTTGTCTTGTGTGTCAGCCAGCCTGAGAGCAGTTCTCAAGGGCAGGATCCAGACATTATTGGGTGATGGACAAACCTCAGGAGACCAATTGATGTTGTTTAATTTTAATCTAGGTTTTTTTCCTTCTGTAATGTGGTTGTACGTTGCCTATATGCTGGTGAAGAAAATGTAACTGAAATGAAATGTAACTGTGCTGAAATGCAATTGTAGTGATTGAACCCCCTCCAAGCTGGGAGGGTATAAATGTAAAAAGTTTGTACCTGTAAAGGGAAAAGTGCGCATCTATGGTGATGTTGCATAAGTGTAATGCATTTTGAGTATTAGTTTAGCTAATTTACGGGGAAGGTTATCTCTTGGGAGTCAGGAACTTTGCTCACCTCGAAGAATGATACCATAAGTGATTTGGTATCACAGGGGGGAATGTAGAATTTACCAATATCTCGCAAAGATTCCAGGTACCTTTCCCCTGCAGAGGAGAAGAATCCCTTTCTGGGCTTTTAAAATGAGTTTAAAGGGGCAGACGAAGCCTGCGGGGGATAAAAGGGAATGCATTCATGGAGACCCCACCCCCCCTCCAGTGTTTGGACTCATAGGAAAGGGAATTCAAAATGGACCTAAATTACAGAAGCCTGAGATCCCCTAAACATCTATGGGAAGGAGCATATCAATTTTAAGATTCTACAACATTTTGGCTGTGAAAAAGAATTACCAAATACAGGAGGTGGGGCCAAATTTGTGCATTAAGGACCCCAGGCTATTCACCCTCTAAGAGATAATCGAATTACCCAATCAAGCACAATGGAAATCATGGTCAAGAAACTGGACAATCCTAAAACAATGCAAAACCAGTGATAGCACATTCTCACACCCTAATCAAGTTACTGCTGACAAAGGAGACATTTGAAAATCAATGGACAGAATAGTTTAAACAGAGCCCAAGAGATTTGATGGGAGATAACAGAGCCTTTTTTTGAGATATATATATCCCCCAGTTTTACAAGGAAAGACTAGCAGAACACAGAAACTAGCAGAACACAGGAGAGAAGCAGAACACAAATGAGCAGAATACAGAACGGAGCAGAACACAGACTCAAACAGAACAGAGACTTGAAAGGAACACAGACAGACACAAGCAGCCGGAATGAAGAAATGGAGTCGTGAAGGAACTTACAAGAAATCATCAAGGACCGACTGAGCACGAGGGCCACGAAATGGAAGGTTGTCAGCAACCAAATTGACAAACCCGGGCCACCACAACCAGCGAAACGTCCAACTAAAACCAACTCAGCAAAAACCGAAGAATCGACATTTATTTCCACTCTACAATCTACTTCTGAACGGCCAACGGGTGAGAAATTACCTGAAGGGACTAACTAAAACCAAAGAAAGTGGGTAATTATCCCATACATCCGAAACACAACTTACCGCATCAACGGACGCACCCCAACTGAAGACTACGCAGTCCGAAGTCCTCTCCTCCGTCCAGGGTACGGCTTGCCTAGAAGGCCAAGTGCAGCGAACCCCGAAACCGTGATTCACCGGCAACTGTCTAAAGGGATTGTTGAGCATAGCCCCTGAACCCGCAGAGCTATAACTTAGTTAGTTAGGGGAATTGGGAGGGGGGAGGCTGGGATATCTTGTGTAAATGTATCTGCATTCTCCTCTTTACCCCATTTAGAGTTTAAGCTGTATTCTTTTCCCCACAGGCTGTAATTTGACATTTTATTCAATGTGTTGTACCCCTCAGTGTGTATTGGTCTGTGTGTGTTGTTAAAGGTGTGCATTTTACTTCTTTCTAAACACAATAAAGCCATACCTGCTTCCTACCTTGAAACTGATTGTCTGTCCAAGTCTGTCACAGTCCCTTCATAATTCCAGTGTCTAGAACCAAGGGTGTGGGAGCGATTCGGAACCGCTCATATAAGGTCAGAAGGAAAAGCTGACCCCCTGCAAACCACCCCTTGCACCGTATCCTAAATCGCACCAAGTCCCGTTCCCCCATCACCCCTGTGCTCACTGATCTGCCCGTATCCGAACTCACACCAAGTCCCGTTCTCCCATCACCCCTGTGCTCACTCACCTACATTGTCTCCAATGTTCCCCTTAAGTTGTGCTCACTGAGCAGCTCTCTGAAGATCCCACGAATCACGGCCCGCCGGCGTTTAATGGACACACCGTATAATGGCGGTATTCTGAATGGACCGTTAAAGGGGCAGTGCAGACCCCCCAAAAATTACCGGGAACACTGATTGGCTCCCAGTCCCGCAACACCTCAATTTTCAAATTCTCATCCTTGTGTTGAAGTCCCTCCATGATCTCGCCCCTCCCGATCTCTGTAACCTCCTCCAGACTGAAAACCCTTCGAGATCTCTGCGTCCCTCTAACTCTGGCCTCCTGTACATCCCCGATTAACATCGCACTACCATTGGTGGCTGTGCCTTCAGCAGCCTAGGCCCTAAGCTCCAAAATTCCCTAAAGCTCTCCGCTTCTCTACCACTCGCTCCTCCTTTTAATACGCTCCTTAAAACCCACCTCTTTGACCAAGCTTTTGTTCACCTGTTCGAATGTCTCGTTCTGTGGCTCGATGTTAAATGTTGTCTGATAACGCTCCCTGTGAAGCTCCTTGGGATGTTTTACTGTGTTAAAGGTGCTATATAAATGCAGTTGTTGTAGATCCCAGCCTGTCTGGTTATTTTGCCTCAGTCCCGATAGAGGTTTACCCACCGGGGGATGGGTTATAAACAAACAGCCTGAGATCGGGCCATGAACAGAGCAGAAACAGTCCATTGACACAGCTCCACAGCTCAGGGTTTCTGTAGAAGATGTAAAATGTCTACAGTTGCGGGGCTGAAGTAATTTGCTGTTTTGTGGTTTGTGCACAGTATTTGGGTTTAAGATTAATCTCACTGTCGCAATGCCTGAACACAGATTCCAGCCTTTATTTTACCAAGAAGACACAAAACCCGGACCGGAGATATCTGTGCCCAGGGTTTGGAATGGAGTGCAGAACACAACAAATCAGTCCTTCGTTCCTCGAAACACGAGGCTCTTTGTCCGTTTGCATTCTCTCGTGTTCTCCTTTTTTATTGGGTGTTCAGGAAAGGAAAGAGAAACCGAGAGGTGACCTGATCGAGCTCTTTAAATGATGACGGGGTTCGATAGGGTTGAGGGTTGTTAACTACAGAAATAATCTATAAATAGAATAAAGTATAGAATATAAGTTTTTATTTTCTGTACAATGGTGTCACTTACTATCTCTCAAACTGAATCTCTAACACTACATCGGCAAAACACTTGGTGCAGTAATTGTCCCATTAAAGGTATTTTCACACTGATACTCTAACAGCTCATTCCATATTCAGGTGCTGAATCCACACACTCAATGGGAGTCCATGGATATTTCACGGAGCCACTGTGCATCCTGACTGCACGGTGCCTGTGGGAGGAATGTATCACTAAACCCGGCTTCCTACACTGGGAGCAGAGCAGGTTGATGGACCGAGGCAGCTTCTCTGGTTCCAGTTTGTGCTGAGAGACTCTTCGAGAACAGGCCCCAAGGTAACCTGTTACTGCCCCAGTTCCCCAGACCAAGGGGAACATCACTCGTTCTGATGGGCAGATGTCCCCATGTTGGTTGTGGGAGGGTTAACCAGAGCGGGATGGGGGATACATCTTCCTGCAACTAGTAGCAAGAGTTGTCCTAATTTGTTCAGTGTGGGGGAGGGGGCCCTTTCTCTCCGGTGGGCAGGTCTGGCATGTGGTTTACCATTTCCTTTCCTGTCTCCTTAGCTTGGAACATAAGAAAATAAGAACATAAAAAATAAGAGCAGGAGTAGGCCATCTGGCTCCTCGAGCCTGCTCCGCCATTCAATAAGATCATGGCTGCTCTGATCTTGGTCTCAACTCCACTTCACTGCCCACTCCCCATAATCTTTGACTCCCTTATTGTTCAAAAATCTGTATATATTCAATGACCCAGCCTCCACAGCTCTCTGGGATAGAGAATTCCAAAGATTTACGAGCATCTGAGAGAAGAAATTCCATCTCCGTTATAAATGGGCGGCCCCTTATTCTGAAACAATGCCCCCTAATTCTAGATTCTCCCACGAGGGGAAACATCCTCTCTGCATCTGCCTTGTCGAGCCCCCTCAGTATCTTATATTTCAATAAGAACACCTCCCATTCCTCTAAACTCCAATGAGTACAGGTCTGATCTGTTCAACCTATCTTCATAAGACAACCCCTTTATCTCAGGAATCAACCTCGTGAAGCTTCTCTGAATTTCCTCCAATGCAAGTACATCCCTCCTTAAATAAGGAGACCAAAACTGTACGCAGTACTCCAGGTGTGGTCTCACCAATGCCATGTACAGTTGTAGCAGGACTTCCGTACTTTAATAACCCATCCCCCTTGCAATAAAGGTCAACATTCCATTTTCTGTACCTGCATGCTAACATTGTCTTTCATGTACAAAGACCCTCAGATTCCTTTGTCATCTCTCTCCATTTAAATAATAATTTGCTTTTTTATTTTTCCTGCCAAAGTGGATAACCTCACATTTTCCCACATTATACTCCATCTGCCAAACTTTTGCCCACTCACTGAGCCTATTGCCATCCCTTTGCAGACTCTTTGTGTCCTCTTCACAACTTGCGTTCCCACCTATCTTTGTATCGTCATCAAATTTGGCTACATTAGACTCATTCAGTACATTACATTCATCCAAGTCATTATTATAGATTGTAAACAGCGGAGGCCCCAACATTGGAAATATTGACCACTTTTGTTCTACTCAGAGTTTACTCATTAAGGCATCAGAAGGTTTAAGTCCAGAGACTTGAGTACATCATCTATGTTGACACTCCAGTGCATTACTGAGGGAGCGCTGCCCTGTTGGAGTTGTCATCTTTTCAATGAGACGTTAAACCGAGGCTCCGTTTGTCCTCTCAGGTGGATGCAAACGATGCCACGGCACTATTTGAAGAAGAGCAGGAGAATTGTCCCCAGTGTCCCAGCCAATATTTATCCCTCAACCAACATCATTAAAGCAGATTATCTGGTCATGATCACATTTCCGTTTGTGGGATCTTGCTGTGTAAAGATTGCCTTATGCATTCCCTACGTTACAGCAGATTACACTTCAAAAGCACATCATTGAGTGTGAAGCACTTTGGGACGGCCTGAGGCTGTGAAAGGTTCTGTATAAATACAAGTTCTTTCTGACTCCCAGGAACAGGTAGTGGCGGAGCCTGGACACCAGGTGGTGCTGTTCCAGGACCCTGATTCAGCGCAGGAATTCACCTCATTACATCCTTCTTGCTTTCTATTTCAGTGTGTTTCAGTTCATCATTTCCCTTCCACAGTTCAGCACGATTACATCAAAGAGATAATTTCAGGAGCTTCACTGACAAACCCAAATAGAGCACAACATGAGTGTGGGTCAGAGATAGCGTAACATTGTGGCCCTGATTCCCCAACCAGTGCTTGCTTACAGCCTCCAGCAAGAAAGGACTTGCATTTATATCGGCGGCTGTGACAGGAGGGGAGGGTTGTTCAGATGGCAGTTCATCAGAAGATTGTCCATCCATTTTAAGCTCAGAAGTGCCGACACAACTGTTATGTATTGATGTGTGTATTGTCCTGGTACCTTAAATGTATAATAAGCACAATGGTACACCACAGAGGGCGCTGTGGTGGGAGACCTGAAAGTACCTGCAAAAGGCAGTATAAAAGGCTGACCACCACACCTGAGAGTCACTCTGGAGCTGTTCAATAAAGGACGACAGTCACAGCAGTTGGATTAACACCAGACCGTGTGGAGTCAGTGATTTGTGTGCTACATACACCACATTGGCGACAAGGAAGTGGATGAATTCCACGCAACCATGGCTACTCTGGGCTCACTAAAGGATTTTACCGTGGGCAATGATTGGGAGGCCTTTACGGAAAGGCTCGAGTACTACTTCACAGCAAACGATCTGACGGAGGACACAAACGCACTGAGAGAGAAGCGTAAGGCGATATTGCTCTCCAGTTGTGGCGATGAGGTTTACTGTCTCGTCAGGGATTTGCTGGCACCCGGGAGCGCCAGGGACAAGTCATACGAGGAGCTGACTGAACTCATTCGTGACCAGTTGAAACCGAAGGAGAGCATCCTCACGGCCAGATACAAATTTTACCATCACTGCAGACCTGAGGGCCAGGATATCACCAAATATGCTGCGGACCTCAGGAGACTCGTGGCGCCGTGTGATTTTGGCGCACACCTTGATGAGGCATTATAGGACGTTTTCGTTATGGGGATTGGCCATGAGGGCCTCCTTCACAAGCTGCTGGCCATGGAACCCACAATCACCCTGACAAAGGCCATCACCATCAGCCGGGCACATATGACCTCGACTTGCAGCACCAAGCAAATAATCCACACAGTCTCGAACCCAGCAGGCACTGTCCACAGGATAGCGCCCACCACGGACAAAACTGCAGAACGTGGTTCTGCCCGGGGCAGAGAGCATGGACCTCGGGATCCTGGAACTTAGAGTCCGCCGAGGGGGGCCAATCAAGCAGCACCATGCTGGCGCTGCGGAGGAAGCCATGGGGCTCACCGGTGCAGGTTTGCGGAGTATACGTGCAATACCTGCCACGTTAAAGGCCACCTTCAGCGTATGTGTAAAAGAAATCTGACTTATCATGTGGCTGAGGAGATGGGGGATGATCCACTGTTCAGTGAGGAGCAGGCAGAAGAAGATGAGGTTTTGGGACTGTACACGTGCACCGATGATTCGCCCTCAGTGGTAATGGAAGTAAAAATCAATGGAGTCCCAGTGAGTATGGAAGTGGACACGGGCTCGGGTCCGTCGTTGATGAGTCGGAGAACTTTTGATAAACTGTGGATTAACCCAGCTGCACGACCCAAGCTGGTCCCGGTCACGGTGAAGCTGCGTACCTACACCAGGGAACTAATACCTGTTCTCGGCAGAGCGATGGTGCAGGTATCCCACGGGGGCGAGACGCACGGTTTACCTTTGTGGTCGTTGCAGGTGATGGGGACAGTCCGTGGGAGCTGGGAAGACTTCACCACACCACAGGCTGCTGCACCCCGGGGTGCTGCCATGCCCCGGGTCCCCAGAGAGCAGCGAGCTGGAGCTGCAGCCTCAATCCACCCACAGGCAAGCCCCAGGCCCGGACCTCACACAGAGATCCTGCAGCCTTAGCCCCCACAGGCAAGCAGTCCTGCAGAGGCGGGCCTAATGGGGTTGGGGGGAGGGGTGGGGTGAGCCGGCGGGGCGCTGCGGGCGGGGTGCGAGGGATCCAGGATGGCCGGCGGATCGGAGGGGCCCATGCAGAGGGAGAGTCGGGCGGCGGCCGCAGAGGAGGCTGCTATGGAGGCCGTGGGGGAGGCGGCAAGTGCGGCGGCTGGAGAGGCCACGACGGCCACAGGGGAGGCGGCAAGTCAGGTGTCAGCGGAGGGGAGCGGAGGCTGTGGCGGCGGAGGGCATCCGGAGCAGCAGAGCGCAAGATGGCAGCGTCCTCGAGTCCAGAGCAGCAGAGCATCAAAGATGGCAGCGCCCAAGGAGAAGCCTCGTGGAATTCAGCTGCATCAAAGATAGCGCCTTAAAAAGGAAATGCACCCGGGAGTCTTAAAAGGGCCGTACCATGTGGTGGTCCCCACAAAGTGACTTCTGTAAGGCAAGAGCGAGTCTAAAATGATCTATGTTAACGTGAGATGATGAATTTACAATAAGAATTAATATTTTAATGCTGAATGGTCACTGTGTTTGTGTAAAATAATGGATATGAAGTACAATTAATGATAAGAGCTAATAAGGAAATCAGGGATCAGTTACCAGTTAATAACTATTTAATGTAACTGCTCAGTGTACCTGCAACCCGTTGACGCAACATCTGTACCAGAAAACATGTACCATACAAACGCACTGTCTATGCGTACCTGCCTTCCTTCCGTTGGACAAACAAGGTCAAGATCCTCGGCAACGGCTTCAGGACTGGGGGGGAAGTGAGATGTTATGTGTCGATGTGTGTATCGTCCTGCCTCCTGGGGGGGAAGTGAGATGTTATGTGTCGATGTGTGTATCGTCCTGCCTCCTGGGGGGGAAGTGAGATGTTATGTGTCGATGTGTGTATCGTCCTGCCTCCTGGGGGGGAAGTGAGATGTTATGTGTCGATGTGTGTATCGTCCTGCCTCCTGGGGGGGAAGTGAGATGTTATGTATCGATGTGTGTATCGTCCTGCCTCCTGGGGGGGAAGTGAGATGTTATGTGTCGATGTGTGCATCGTCCTGGTACCTTAAATGTATAATAAGCGCAATGGTACACCACAGAGGGCGCTGTGGTGGGAGACCTGAGACAGTATAAAAGGCTGACCACCACACCCGAGAGTCACTCTGGGGCTGTTCAATAAAGGACCAAGGTCACAGCAGTTAGATTAACACCAGACCGTGTGGAGTCAGTGATTTGTGTGCTACATACACCACAACAACAACCTAGAAGACCAGGAAAAGCTGACCAGCAACTTCAAAAAAGCTGGCAGAGGCTCAAAAGGCTGAGAACTCGGGAACGCCCCTAATTACAGCCCCTGACATGTGAAAACAAGTAGTTATGTGAATATCCACTGCTCTTCGACTAGTGCCGTGGGAACTTTTACATCCACCTGGGAGGGCAGACGGGGCCTCGGTTTAATGTCGCATCCGAAAGATGGGAGAGAGTGAGCGAGAGCAGGCTGGAGCTCAGCTGTGGTGCACCCCACGGTCCAATATCCTGCCAGTCCTCGATGTCCAAGCTGACATGTCAATGCTGGCCATGGGAGGGGGAGGTACTGGGGCAACCACGGCCTGTTGGGCTGTAACTGGGCTTTGGGTTATTGCCTTCTGAGGGGGAAGAGGGTGGAAATGAACCATTAAAGATTGAGAGGGGGAAGGGAAAAGGAGAGAGAGGAAAGATTATAATAAACATGCAGCTTAAAAATACCCTCAGTCCACAAAGCCCACCCCCTGCCCAATGAAACTGTTGTGTCCCCGGTTTATTGTGGATCAGGTGTGACCTGAATCCATCCACAGACAGGAGAGCCTTTCTGATCTCCCAAAAACCAGAACAATATCTGCTCACAGTGAGACTGGAAACCCACTGGGGCTCCAGATTTCACAATCACTCACTCTCAGGATGTTCAGATTTCAGGATTTTATCCTCCTGTAACTTCCACCGTGTTTTTTGAAGGTTATAAAGAAATTAAAATCGAAGTGAAAACCAAAAGGAAACAAAGTTCCTTCTCTGAGTGAAAGCTGCAATGTTCCGGTAACGGTGCAACTTCACTCACTGAGTAGAAAGATTTTAAAACAGCCTTCCTTTGTAAACCATGTTAAACACGGCCTAGTGAGCACAGACATTGCCCAGTTTAGCAACAGACCAGCAAAGTTACAGCTTCAATTGCTGATCTGTGCTGAGCTGGCCGTTTACAGCCTGTACAGAGAGAGGTTGGGGAACAATTAGCTTCAGCACTGCTGGGCTAAGGGGTTTAAATAAACCCAACCCGGACAGGGGCTCCCCTCTCCTGATGGTTATCCGGCCACTCCTGCTGGGAAGGTCACCTGTCTGGAGAGTGTAAAACAAACATGCCCGACAATTGGACGGCCAGTCATTGCCTCACAGGGTGTTAGCCCTGTACTTGAGGCAACATTCTCAGGGATAGACATTCAATTCAGGGGCACCTCTAAACCTTCCCCACTCTTCACACAACGTTTCCAGCATTGTTTGGACGGTGCGATTCCCTCTCCCGACCTGACCTAGTGCCTGTGGGTGATACGGAATGGGACACTTTGGGTCTTTCTCCAGTATTGTGCACATTTCTTTCATCACCTGCCCCACAAATGCTGCACCGTTGTCGCTGTCTATCAGCTGTGGCATACCCCGCCTCGACAGAACTTGTCCAACAAATCCCTCCGCAGTCACTAACGCAGTGCAGCGATGGGTAGCAACAGCTTCGAGACATTTAGTGACAGAATCAACAATAACCGGCAGGTATTTATTTGCTCTTACAGTCTGAGGCAGTGCGATTGTGCAGCCAACCTGCAACCGTTCCCAAGGTCCCGTAGGCCAGGGCTTCTCAACCTTTTTATCTCTCCCGTGTTATAAACATTCCACCGACCCCCTGTAACACAACACACGCATTGTTCTGTATAAACATGAGTTATAGAAACATAGAAACATAGAAAATAGGTGCAGGAGTAGGCCATTCGGCCCTTCTAGCCTGCACCGCCATTCAATGAGTTCATGGCTGAACATTCAACTTCAGTACCCCATTCCTGCTTTCTCGCCATACCCCTTGATCCCCCTAGCAGTAAGGACCTCATCTAACTCCTTTTTGAATATATTTAGTGAATTGGCCTCAACAACTTTCTGTGGTAGAGAATTCCACAGGTTCACCACTCTCTGGGTGAAGAAGTTCCTCCGCATCTCGGTCCTAAATGGCTTACCCCTTATCCTTAGACTGTGACCCCTGGTTCTGGACTTCCCCAACATTGGGAACATTCTTCCTGCATCTAACCTGTCTAACCCCGTCAGAATTTTATATGTTTCTATGAGGTCCCCTCTCATTCTTCTGAACTCCAGTGAATACAAGCCCAGTTGATCCAGTCTTTCTTGATAGGTCAGTCCCGCCATCCCGGGAATCAGTCTGGTGAACCTTCGCTGCACTCCCTCAATAGCAAGAATGTCCTTCCTCAGGTTAGGAGACCAAAACTGTACACAATACTCCAGGTGTGGCCTCACCAATGCCCTGTACAACTATAGCAACACCTCCCTGCCCCTGTACTCAAATCCCCTTGCTATGAAGGCCAACATGCCATTTGCTTTCTTAACCGCCTGCTGCACCTGCATGCCAACCTTCAATGACTGATGTACCATGACACCCAGGTCTCTTTGCACCTCCCCTTTTCCTAATCTGTCACCATTCAGATAATAGTCTGTCTCTCTGTTTTTACCACCAAAGTGGATAACCTCACATTTATCCACATTATACTTCATCTGCCATGCATTTGCCCACTCACCTAACCTATCCAAGTCGCTCTGCAGCCTCACAGCATCCTCCTCGCAGCTCACACTGCCACCCAACTTAGTGTCATCCGCAAATTTGGAGATACTACATTTAATTCCCTCATCTAAATCATTAATGTACAGTGTAAACAGCTGGGGCCCCAGCACAGAACCTTGCGGTACCCCACTAGTCACTGCCTGCCATTCTGAAAAGTACCCATTTACTCCTACTCTTTGCTTCCTGTCTGACAACCAGTTCTCAATCCATGTCAGTACACTACCCCCAATCCCATGTGCTCTAACTTTGCACATCAATCTCTTGTGTGGGACCTTGTCGAACGCCTTCTGAAAGTCCAAATATACCACATCAACTGGTTCTCCCTTATCCACTCTACTGGAAACATCCTCAAAAAATTCCAGAAGATTTGTCAAGCTGAAACAAAGAGTCGGCACAGACCCGATGGGCCGAATGGCCTCCTTCTGTGCTCAATGATTCTGTGAAAGGTGATCCATCACTTTGGTACATTAGAACATAAGAACATAAGAATTAGGAACAGGAGTAGGCCATCTAGCCCCTCGAGCCTGCTCCGCCACTCAACAAGATCATGGCTGATCTGGCCGTGGACTCAGCTCCACTTACCCGCCCTCTCCCCGTAACCCTTAGTTCCCTTATTGGTTAAAAATCTATCTATCTGTGACTTGAATACATTCAATGAGCTAGCCTCAACTGCTTCCTTGGGCAGAGAATTCCACAGATTCACAACCCTCTGGGAGAAGAAATTCCTTCTCAACTCGGTTTTAAATTGGCTCCTCCGTATTTTGAGACTGTGCCCCCGAGTTCTAATCTCCCCGACCAGTGGAAACAACCTCTCTGCCTCTATCTTGTCTATCCCTTTCATTATTTTAAATGTTTCTATAAGATCACCCCTCATCCTTCTGAACTCCAACGAGTAAAGACCCAGTCTACTCAATCTATCATCATAAGGTAATCCCCTCATCTCCGGAATCAGCCTAGTGAATCGTCTCTGTACCCCCTCCAAAGCTAGTATATCCTTCCTTAAGTAAGGTGACCAAAACTGCACGCAGTACTCCAGGTGCGGCCTCACCAATATCCTGTACAGTTGCAGAAGGACCTCCCTGCTTTTGTACACCATTCCTCTCGCAATGAAGGCTAACATTCCATTCGCCTTCCTGATTACCTGCTGCACCTGCAAACTAACTTTTAGGATTCATGCACAAAGACCCCCAGGTCTCTCTGCACTGCAGCATGTTGTAATTTCTCCCCATTCAAATAATATTCCCTTTTACTGTTTTTTTCCCCAAGGTGGATGACCTCACACTTTCCAACATTGTATTCCATCTGCCAAACCTTAGCCCATTCGCTTAACCTATCTAATCTCTTTGCAGCCTCTCTGTGTCCTCTACACAACCCGCTTTCCCACTAATCTTTGTGTCATCTGCAAATTTTGTTACACTACACTCTGTCCCCTCTTCCAGGTCATCTATGTATATTGTAAACAGTTGTGGTCCCAGCACCGATCCCTGTGGCACACCACTAACCATCGATTTCCAACCCGAAAAGGACCCATTTATCCCGACTCTCTGCTTTCTGTTAGCCAGCCAATTCTCTATCCATGCTAATACATTTCCTCTGACTCCACATACCTTTATCTTCTGCAGTAACCTTTTGTGTGGCACCTTATCGAATACCTTTTGAAAATCTAAATACACCACATCCATCGGTACACCTCTACCAACCATGCTCGTTATATCCTTAAAGAATTCCAGTAAACATAGAAACATAGAAAATAGGTGCAGGAGTAGGCCATTCGGCCCTTCTAGCCTGCACCGCCATTCAATGAGTTCATGGCTGAACATGCAACCTCAGTACCCCATTCTCGCTTTCTCGCCATACCCCTTGATCCCCCTAGTAGTAAGGACTACATCGAACTCCTTTTTGAATATATTTAGTGAATTGGCCTCAACAACTTTCTGTGGTAGAGAATTCCACAGGTTCACCACTCTCTGGGTGAAGAAGTTTCTCCTCATCTCGGTCCTAAATGGCTTACCCCTTATCCTTAGACTGTGACCCCTGGTTCTGGACTTCCCCAACATTAGGAACATTCTTCCTGCATCTAACCTGTCTAAACCCATCAGAATTTTAAACCTTTCTATGAGGTCCCCTCTCATTCTTCTGAACTCCAGTGAATACAAGCCCAGTTGATCCAGTCTTTCTTGATAGGTCAGTCCCGCCATCCCGGGAATCAGTCTGGTGAACCTTCGCTGCACTCCCTCAATAGCAAGAATGTCCTTCCTCAGGTTAGGAGACCAAAACTGTACACAATACTCCAGGTGTGGCCTCACCAAGGCCCTGTACAACTGTAGCAACACCTCCCTGCCCCTGTACTCAAATTCCCTCGCTATGAAGGCCAACATGCCTTCATAGCGAGGGGATTTGAGTACAGGGGCAAATTAGTTAAACATGATTTCCCCTTCATGAATCCATGCTGTGTCTGCTTGATTGCACTATTCCTATCTAGATGTCCCACTATTTCTTCCTTAATGATAGTTTCAAGCATTTTCCCCACTACAGATGTTAAACTAATCGGCCTATCGTTACCTGCCTTTCTGAGTACAAATGGTATCATCCTTCAAACAGTTCCCCTGGAAGAAAGACTCCCTCTATATTCCATGGAACAATATCATCAATCCATTTAGAAAGAGCAGGTATATGATTCTGGTACAAATGCACAGAAACCCCACCCCAGCCCCAGATATATCAATAACTTGAAACACCACCAGAATATTGGCATTAATAGATCTAAAAAACTGACTTCATTTTCAGATAGAGTTTATTTCCAAATAATATATAATTTATGCAAAGATTCAGTGAGTTGAGGCATGTTCTCTCTGTTAGGCGGTCCCTCGTATTGAGCATGACTTGCTTCCACACCAAAAAGGGATGAGTTCACAGGTGTTTCAATGAAGGACCTAATATACCAGGCCCTGAACGACATGTTGAAGGGTGGAAGATCCTGTGCTTGGATTTTTTTAACGTGTGGTGGCCGTTGCACACCAGCCACCACACGGGCTTGACAGAGCTAGGTCTTGATCCAGTGGCAAGAATTAACCAAGGCGACTGGAGATCAGCTCTGCTGCACGGATGTAGTGTGCGCACATATCGCAGTGTGGGCTGGCCCGTGCAGCCCCTGGGCCCTTGCCTCTTCTAGGCCCTGAACTCACGCCTCTCCTGGGCCCCGATCAGATCGCTCTGCAATCTCTCGCCACTCCTTCGCCCCGACCCTGCTGTACCTGCCCCTGCTCCAATACCGACCTGGTTTATGGTGATGTCCAATCCAGTCACCCTCCTCACTGCCGTCGCCCTCCTGCACCAGCTCGCACTGCTCCCTGAAGTGGTACGCCACCACGCTAGTTCCAGGGCCACTCGTCTTTTGTGGCCCCGACCTGCCGCTGGTGTTCTCACACAGGTCAGGCTGCCACGCTGTGAGGCATTTTAAGCTCAGGATGTAGACATTGGGGAGGATTAATTGATCTGCAGCACAGTCATTTAACCTCATTTATCATCTGCATGGTTTCAAATTCTTAAAATTCACAAGTTTTACTGACAAATCTGTTCGAAGCCAAAGGTCGTGTTAACATGTTTGGCAGGATTCAGTTTATTTACTGAAAATATGGCAAGCAAGCAACTAATGTCTTTAATAAACTCACTCGTCTTTGTAAACTTAACTGCAGCAGAGTTATTGAGATAAACCGGGCCCATTATGTGTATCAGTAATCTGCAGTTTTAAAATGGAGGATAACTACTGTACGACTATCAGATCTTCTTTCCCAATTCGATCAATATTTAAATCTCCAGGCTTTGCAGCCGTCTCACAATGATCAATTGGGATTCCGCTTCTCGTGTCTGAAAACTTGCTGAACCACCAAACGGGAAGCTGCAGAAAAAGGATTAACCATTCAAGGAGTCAGTTTGTGGCTTTAAAGCAAAAAATTATAGTTTAATGTTTTCAGCCTGTCGCTTATGTAACCAGGAATCAATGGTCATAATATCAGGAAATGTGATGCCATTATTTCAGATGGAACGTATTGTTACATCGGCTGCATCTCCAGGCAGATCAAACAGATCGCACTCCAATGTCTGTCAAACTGTCCCCATGAAATCAATCCCCGACACTGCAATCCTATTTAAAGCCAGGCAGCCTGCTACCACATTACACGGGCTGACTGGCAAATCATCCCAAGGGCACTGGGCTCGTGTGTGAAATTAAAATTAAATGAGTTGCAAAAAGACCCACAGAAACCATTGTTGCAACACGTGTCAGAGTTATCAGCTCGGTGATTCCCTTTGCACCGCTCGGACACATTCCGGAATGAATCATTTTATTCAATAAGCCGGTTACAAGAGCGACATTCCCTTCTCCCCGAAATCTGTCTCCCAGAGTCACAGGATGCTGAAAGGAAAGGCACGGCTGGAGCAGCAACCTGGCGCCCTTCACCCACCCGGGCCGCAGGCTGCCTCTGCACAAACCCACCTCTTCATCTCTTCCTTATACACACACTGAAATCTGTCTGAGACCTCCGTCCTTCACAGGGGGCGGGGTCAATCCTTCAAACTCTGCATCTGTCCACAGAAAGATCATCGGTTCCAGGGACCCAGGCCATTGGCAGTAATACACCTGGTGATCATCCAATAGAAAGCAGCAGAAAGTTAACGTCAATCATTTTAGAATCATTCTGAAGATTTGGTGGACCCCTTGAAAGCTTCTCGCAGTCCCCCAGGTGAGAAAGCTGAACCACACATCCCAGAGATCAGACACCTTGGCTTCTGGAGAACAAAAAACTGCTCGAGACAGAACCTTACCCCTACACAGGGTGCTATCACTGCCTGATGATAGGGTCCCCTAGCCTTACCCCTACACAGGGTGCTATCACTGCCTGATGATAGGGTCCCCTAGCCTTACCCCTACACAGGGTCCCTGATGATAGGGTCCCCTAGCCTTACCCCTACACAGGGTCCCTGATGATAGGGTCCCCTAGCCTTACCCCTACACAGGGTCCCTGATGATAGGGTCCCCTAGCCTTACCCATACACAGGGTCCCTGATGATAGGGTCCCCTAGCCTTACCTCTACACAGGGTTCTATCACTGCCTGATGATAGGGTCCCCTAGCCTTACCTCTACACAGGGTGCTATCACTGCCTGATGATAGGGTCCTCTAGCCTTACCTCTACACAGGGTGCTATCACTGCCTGATGATAGAGTCCCCTAGCCTTACCCCTACACAGGGTGCTATCACTGCCTGATGATAGGGTCCTCTAGCCTTACCTCTACACAGGGTGCTATCACTGCCTGATGATAGGGTCCCCTAGCCTTACCTCTACACAGGGTGCTGTCCCTGCCTGATGATAGGGTCCCCTAGCCTTTCCTCTAATCATTATTGCATCACTATTGACATTCCTAGTTCTGTGAAACAATTCTGTTGGGAGAAACAATATTTAGTTTGTTCATCTCATGTTAGAAAGAGTCAGGTTTTCTTGGACTTGTACCCACAATTCAGATTAAACCCCATTTAGTAAATCATTGATCATTTATTGAAGAGAGGTCCAAAACCCCTCATTTTATTAACTCTGAGTGAGTTTGTGGAGCCCAGCTCCAGATTGTTGCCATAGAGACGGCGGGAGATCCTGGGATTCCTGTTGATTCACTTTTACCCTGACCACAGGCACTCACAGGATCAAAGGATGCTGTCAGTTTGCTAACGGCCGACACATTCCAGCACAACCAAGATGCCTTGGACTGAAATAGTCTTCTTCGCTCCAAAACTTAGCACAGCTCCAGTCACATTAATTATTCAACATTAACCCCTTATCCACCTTAAATCACTGTCCCTGGCAAGCTGAGAAATTCAAAAAGGGCAATGTTTTTTAATGTGATCTCATGTCCGGAACAGGAGATTTTGCACATAATTTACAATAACCAGAATTTCACCATGGCCACAAAAAAATTCTGGTTTTCACAATTTGATCGGTTAGTTAACTGCAATATCTTAAAGTCAACACAACACAGCACAGCAAATCCCGAGTAAATTACAACATCTTTCTTTGTGTTCTTTCTTCAGGCCTCTCTCCAAATGACTGCAAGAAATACTGAACATGACTGAAGAAAAAGTAACTGTCCACAGAAGGGGTTAACGGGGCGGAGCTTCCCACTGAAACTGTTCATCACACACACAGGCTTTTTATATAAACACTCCACGGAAAGCGACAGGAACCGGCAGCCTTTTGCTTGAACCATTTTCTCCTCACAACAACTTTACTTTCTGACACTCTGAAGTTTTAACCTCTGTCTTCATTCTAACTTTGGACAAAGGGAGGGTGAACTGACGCAGAATACAGGGGGATAGTGTCATCGGGGCACCAGTCGACAGTCCCAGATTACTGCATCTGTCCCTGCTGGTTCCAAGCCCAAAACCATCCCACATTCCAACCTCTGCCTACACCTACAATCATAGAATGGTTACAGCACAGAAGGAGGCCATTCGGCCCATCCAGCCCGTGCGGCTCTCTGCGAAGCACTTCAGTTAGTCCCACTCCCCCACCCTTTCCCCGTATCCCTGCAAACTGTTCCCTTCAGGTACTTATCCAATTCCCTTCTGAAAGCCACGATTGAGTCTGCCTCCAGCACCTTTTCAGGCAGTGCATTCCAGATCCTAACCATTCACTGCGTCAAAACAGGATTTACCACAGTGTTGAGCATGGGAAGGTTATAAATAACCCATGGACCATTAGACCCCTTTTGTATCCGACCCCTCATCAAAGGGACTCAAAGCCATTTAAATGCGTCTCTGTATACGACCGCTTCCAACACAAATTGTGATGCTTGAAGAGCGAGGATACGTTTCTCTGAAGTCTCATCTAGTTCAGAGTGTGATAATGGCCATGGCAGAATAATTTACTGTCACGCGGCAGTGTTAAATGTCAGAGAAATACAGGTCGCCATCCTAAAATCTCTGTCCCAAATATGCCCCTTGATCTGAGATGCCAACTGTTCGGGAATGGATGTTCATATATATAAATTAATCAGATATTCCACGTGGTAATAGGGTTCAAAGGCATTTATTGACTTTCGCAGGAATTAAGCATAAAATGATAATTATTACCAATAATTAGACATCTACAATGATAACTATTATTCCCAATAATCACCCATATACAATAACTATTATTACCAATAATTACCCATATACAAAAACTATTATTACCAATAATCAGACATATACAATGATAACTATTATGAACAATAATCACCTTTTTGCTTGAGACGCTTGCGGTACAAGACCGGAGAATTCACCGGGTCACAGGTTTCGAGCTCAAGGGGATCAGCTGGCCAAGCCTTGTCGAATTCTGAAGTATCTATTCTAACTGCCCTCTTTTTATCCCTTTCTTTCACTCGCTATTTGAGGATCCACATGTATGACCTCATCCAATTAACTGGTGTAACTCCAGTTTTATCAAGAATAGCTCCCCATAATTTGACTCACTCCCGAATTTTCCAGATCTATGGCAGGTGCCTTTTCAAGGCTGGAGCTAACAGAGTTTTGTGGCCTCTCCTTATCAGTGAAAACTCTGTGGACTGGAATCCCTTTTACTGACTGAACATTTCTGACAGAAACTCCCTTAAACCTCAAGTTAATATGAAGAATTTAACTGTGATTAATGCAGTCGTGCCTGTCATTAGTATAATTCATTACTGATATTAATGCAGTCGTGCCTATCACTATTACAATTCACTACTGAGATGAATGCAGCTGTGCCTATCAGTATTACAATTACAATTCACTACTGAGATTAATGCAGTCGTGCCTATCGCTACTACAATTCACTACTGAGATTAATGCAGTCGTGCCTATCACTATTACAATTCACTACTGAGATTAATGCAGTCGTGCCTATCGCTACTACAATTCACTACTGAGATTAATGCAGTCGTGCCTATCACTATTACAATTCACCACTGAGATTAATGCAGTCGTGCCTTTCACTATTACAATTCACTACTGAGATTAATGCAGTCGTGCCTATCACCACTACAATTCACGACTGAGATTAATGCAGCCGTGCCTATCACTATTACAATTCACGACTGATATTAATGCAGTCGTGCATATCCCTATTACAATTCACCACTGAGATTAATGCAGTCATGCCTATCACTATTACAATTCACTACTGATATTAATGCAGTCATGCATATCACTATTACAATTCACTACTGAGATTAATGCAGTCATGCATATCACTATTACAATTCACTACTGAGATTAATGCAGTCGTGCCTATCACCACTACAATTCACGACTGAGATTAATGCAGCCGTGCCTATCACTATTACAATTCACGACTGATATTAATGCAGTTGTGCCTATCACTATTACAATTCACTACTGAGATTAATGCAGTCATGCCTATCACCACTACAATTCACTACTGATATTAATGCAGTCGTGCCTATCACTATTACAATTCACTACTGAGATTAATGCAGTCATGCCTATCACTATTACAATTCACTACTGAGATTTGTGCAGTCATGCCTATCACCATTACAATTCACTACTGAGATTAATGCAGTCATGCCTATCACTATTACAATTCACTACTGATATTAATGCAGTCATGCCTATCACTATTACAATTCACTACTGATATTAATGCAGTTGTGCCTATCACTATTACAATTCACTACTGATATTAATGCAGACGTGCCTATCACTACTACAATTACAATTCATTACTGAGATTAATGCAGTCATGCCTATCACTACTACAATTACAATTCACTACTGAGATTAATGCAGTCGTGCTTGTCACTAATACGATTCACTACTGAGATTAATACAGTGAGCGGAAGGAGCAGCATGGCGGCCTGGCCCAGCAGTCTGTGCGGCCCCCAGCCTGCGAGCACCATTGGAACAGGCCGGGGAGCAGAAGGAGCAGGTGGCGGCGTACCACTCCAGGGAGCAGCATGTGCTGGAGCAGGAGAGCAACGGCAGTGAAAAGGGACGTCATCAAGGTCCAGGTCGGTGATTGGAGTGCGGGCAGGTACAGCAGGAGCGGCGAGGTCAGGGCGAAGAAGCAGCGAGAGATTGTAGAGGGACATGATCGGGGCCCAGGAGAGGCGTGAGTTCGGGGCCCAGGAGAGGCGAGAGACCAGGAGCAGCATGGGCCAACTCACACTGCAATATGTGTGCACACTAGGTCCATGCAGCAGAGCTGGTCTCCAGCCGTCTTGGTTAATCCTTGCTACTGGACCAAGACCTAGTTTTGTCAAGCCCGTGTGATGCCTGGTGTGCACCGGTCACCACACGTGAAAAAAATCCAAGCACAGGCATCTTCCACCCTTCAAGATGTAATTCGGGACCTGGAATTTAGGTCCATCATTGAAACACCTGTGAACTTTTTGACGTGGAAGCAAGTCATCCTCGATTCGAGGGACTGCCTGTGATGATGACGATGATGTGCCTGTCACTACTACAATTCACTACTGAGATTAAAACCACTACAATTATACAATTAAAGTAGTAAAATTCTACAATGGAAGTGGACAATCAATTGTAATTCGAAGAATTCTTGCAAACTGACCAAAAGCAGCTGTTTTTAGTGTTCGACAGACCCTTACAGAGAAAAGCACAAAGACCCCACGGGTCCTTAAAAACAGCTGGGCACCGAGCTCCTGACATCATTAGACTGAGGAGACCCGACATGACATCATCAGAGGTGGAGATTCAGACATGACAGGGTCAGAGTGGGAGACCCAGACATGACATCATCACAGGGGCATACCGGGAAATGTCATCATTGAGGGGCAGGCCTGTATGTGACATCAACAGAGGGCAGACCCAGAAATGACATCATCAGAGCCCCAGACCAGGAAGTGACATCATCAGGGGGACCAGGAAATGATATAATCAGAGGGACATACCTGGACATTACATCATCAGAGGGAACCAAGAAATGTCACCATTCGAGACTCCAACCCGGAAATGATCCATTTAAGAGGTCCATCCAAAACCAGAAATGACATCATCCAATTCGCGAACCGGGTGACATCACCAAGTCTCCGATATCAGGATTAATTTAATAGCTTTAGGGATTTGTTTCCACAATAAAATGCTGGAAACACGGGTTCAGTAAATGTGGTTTGAAATGTGTGTAAATGTGTCAGTGAGTCAGTAACCTCGTGAAATGACACAGTCCCAGCCTCGTAGTCCAACTGAACTCGGATCCTGCTCGTAGAATGGATCCGTTGGAGGCGAGTGTCCTGGGAATTGTGCTGGGCCCAGAGATAAATAACATCAAAAATACCACCATAATATAAACCCCAGGATTTACTGCTGCCCCAAAGGAAAGACCCTTCCCCCTCCCTCTCTACACTCCCACACACAATCCCTAATCCCCAGTCATTCCCATCAGTCTCCACATCCCAGGAATGGGATCCTGAGGAGAAGCTCTGGGAGCAGAGGACTTGGGGATGGTCTTTAAACCTCTCTGGGTGAGGTGGGTAGGGCTGTTCCTGTCCAGTCCAAGTTACTGATCTCAGATCATCAGACAGAACCAAGTCCCAGTTTGCTGTCTTTGGATCCAGGCCCATCGGTGACCTTTACCCTAGAGAGGAGAGAAGAGATTGGTCAGACAGGGTTATTCCACTCAGATCAATGATTGACAGCTGCAGGGTTCGAGTGTCAGTATTTCCCACACAATGTCAGCACCATATTACCTGTGAGACTGGTTTCTTCCCATGTTAAATCAATGACCTTCGATCAGTATCCCTGTTCACTAGCAGTGTGTGGGTCCCAGTGCTGTACTCTCAGGGCTAACACTGCAGTCAGACACACAGTCGCAGTTAGTTCAATCACACAAGCCCTGGCACTGTACACACGTTCTCCCAGACACAATGCAGGGATTCACCAGCACACAACACATCCCACATCCTCACAGTTACAACCCCACAATATCAGCACTGGCTGTAATGTGTGGGGGAGGACTTACAGTCGATGGCCCCTGTATTTGGTGGAAGCTGGCCCTGTAAACAACGCACACGGTGCTTGGGAATTGTGACACAGCGAGGTCCCGCCTCCTTCATATTACTCGATGGGGGGGGGGTTATATATTCCATACTTATATATTCCTGCATTACAACAGTGACTACCCTTTAAAAATAGGACTTCATTGTCTGTAAAGCACTTTGGGACGTCCTGAGGTTGTGAAAGGCGCTATATAAATGCAAGTCGTCCTTTTTTTTTACTTACCTCTTTAATACTACTGACAGCCCTGTGAGGAACGGTGTCCCTTTAAGAGATACTCTGATTAACATAGAAACATAGAAAATAGGTGCAGGAGTAGGCCATTTGGCCCTTCGAGCCTGCACCGCCATTCAATGAGTTCATGGCTGAACGTGCAACTTCAGTACCCCATTTCTGCTTTCTCGCCATACCCCTTGATCCCCCTAGTACTAAGGACTACATCTAACTCCTTTTTGAATATATTTAGTGAATTGGCCTCAACAACTTTCTGTGGTGGAGAATTCCACAGGTTCACCACTCTCTGGGTGAAGAAGTTTCTCCTCATCTCGGTCCTAAATGGCTTACCCCTTATCCTAAGACTGTGACCCCTGGTTCTGGACTTCCCCATATTAAACATAAGAACATAAGAATTAGGAGCAGGAGTAGGCCATATGGGCCTTCGTGCCTTCAATAAGATCATGGCTAATCGTCGATCTCAACTGCACTTTCCCGCCCAGTCCCCATTAATATGTCCTTACTATACAGTATAAATGCACACGAAGCCCATACTTGAGAGAAGATCACTCTGTGACCAGTTACCTTTATTACCAAGACCTCAAGAGACAGACGGTGGGTGGAGTTTCCCCTTTTATACCGGAAAGTCCAGGTTAGGAGTGTCTCCCACAAGTTCGTCCCCTGTGGTCAATGTTCTCAAGGTGAACAACTTAGGTCAGCTTATACATGGGTTACAATGACAGTTGAATACATGACATCCATATCCCTTGATTCCACTTGAATCTATCTCAGCCTTGAATATACTCAATGATTCAGCATCCACAGCCCTTTAGGGTAGAGAATTCCAAAGATTCACAACCCTCGGAGTGAAGAAATTCCTCATCATCTCAGATTTAAATGGCTGACCCCTTATCCTGAGACTTTGCCCCCTAGTTCTAGACTCTCCAGCCAGGGGAAACAACCTCTCAGCATCTACCAATCAATTCCCCCGCTGAATCCTATAGGCCCGAAATTCAACAACTTACATCCCACTAATGCCCACTACCGCCCAATTACCAGCCAGAAATAGAAGTTTCGTCTAAAAAAACACATTTACCACCCAGATAGCGCCCGGTGTTAAATTCCAGTCATTACCGCGTCGCGGTATTTGATACAATCCGCCCATATATTACCGCCCAAAATGGAAGTTTCATCATGAAGATCCGTTTACCACCGAACCTTAATCCTGTCCTGAAAAAGCAGGTCTAGTGGGCGTATGGACACAGATCTGACAGGTTTGTTTGATATTACACAGATCTGTATAGTTCTCCACAGTTTGATATATTTTTTAATGGAATGTAGTATTTTCTAATGTTAGGCAATAATAAAAATGGTTTAATAAAGCCTTATTTACTCCTTTAGTCTCTCTCACTCACTAGTCTCACGCATTTTAGTCTCTCTCACCCCCCCCCAGTCTCTCTCTCCCCCCCACCTGCTACAGTCTCTCCTCCCCACAGTCTCCCCACCTCTCCAAGCTCTCCTCCCCCGCAGTCTCACTCACCCCCCAGTCTCTCTCAGCCCCCAGTGTCTCTACCTCCTCACAGCGATCTCTTCCCCCAACAGCGATCTCCCTCCGCACAGTGATCTGCCCCCACCACAGCGCTCTCTCCCCTCCCCCCACAGTCATCTCTCCCCCCTCACCCACAGCGCTCTCTCGTCTCCCCCCACAGTGATCTCTCCCCCCTCCCCCACAGTGATCTCTCCCCCCTCCCCCACAGCGCTCTCTCCCCTCCCCCCACAGTCATCTCTCCCCCCTCACCCACAGCGCTCTCTCGTCTCCCCCCACAGTGATCTCTCCCCCCTCCCCCACAGTGATCTCTCCCCCCTCACCCACAGCGCTCTCTCGTCTCCCCCCACAGTGATCTCTCCCCCCTCCGCCACAGTGATCACTCCTCCCCCACAGCGATCTCTCCCCCCCCCACAGTGATCTCTCCCCCCTCCCCCACAGTGATCTCTCCTCCCCCACAGCGATCTCTCCCCCCCCACAGTGATCTCCCCCCCGCACCCCCAGTGATCTCTCCCCCCCACAGTGATCTCTCCCCCCCCCCCACAGTGATCTCCCCCCACCCAGCGATCTCTCCCCCCCGACAGCGATCTCTCCCCCCCACAGCGATCTCCCCCCACCCAGCGATCTCTCCCCCCCGACAGCGATCTCTCCCCCCCACAGCGATCTCCCCCCACCCAGCGATCTCTCCCCCCTGACAGTGATCTCTCTCCCCCCACAGCGCTCTCTCCCCTCCCCCCACAGTGATCTCTCCCCTCCTCCCACAGTCATCTCTCTCCCCCCCACAGCGCTCTCTCCCCTCCGCCCACAGTGATCTCTCCCCTCCCCCCACAGTGATCTCTCTCCCCCCCACAGCGCTCTCTCCCTCCCCCCACAGTGATCTCTCCCCTCCCCCCACAGTGATCTCTCTCCCCCCCACAGCGCTCTCTCCCCTCCCCCCACAGTGATCTCTCCCCTCCCCCCACAGTGATCTCTCTCCCCCCACAGCGCTCTCTCCCCTCCCCCCACAGTGATCTCTCCCCTCCCCCCACAGTCATCTCTCTCCCTCCCACAGCGCTCTCTCCCCTCCCCCCACAGTGATCTCTCCCCTCCCCCCACAGTGATCTCTCTCCCCCCCACAGCGCTCTCGCCCCTCCCCCCACAGTGATTTCTCCCCTTCCCCCACAGTCATCTCTCTCCCCCGACACAGTGATCTCTCTCCCCCCACAGCGCTCTCTCCCCTCCCCCCACAGTGATCTCTCCCCTCCCCCCACAGTCATCTCTCTCCCTCCCACAGCGCTCTCTAACCTCCCCCCACAGTGATCTCTCCCCTCTCCCCACAGTCATCTCTCTCCCTCCCACAGCGCTCTCTAACCTCCCCCCACAGTGATTTCTCCCCTTCCCCCACAGTCATCTCTCTCCCCCGACACAGTGATCTCTCTCCCCCCACAGCGCTCTCTCCCCTCCCACCACAGCGATCTCTCCCCCCTCCCCCACAGCAATCTCTCCCACTCCCCCACAGCGATCTCTCCCCCCTCCCCCACAGCGCTCTCTCCTCTCCCCCCACAGTGATCTCTCCCCCCACACAGTGATCTCCCTCCCACACACAGCGCTCTCTCCCCTCCCACCACAGCGATCTCTCCCCCCTCCCCCACAGTGATCTCTCCCCCCAACAGTGATCTCTCCCCCCTCCCCCACAGTGATCTCTCCCCCCTCCCCCACAGTGATTTCCCCCCCACAGCGATCTCTCCCCTCCCCCCCACAGTGATCTCCCCCCCGCCCCCCAGTGATCTCTCCCCCCCACAGTGATCTCTCCCCCCACCACAGTGATCTCCCCCCCCGCCCTCCAGTGATCTCCCCCCCCACAGTGATCTCTCCCCCCCTCACAGTGATCTCCCCAACCCCCCAGTGATCTCCCCTTCCACCACAGCGATCTCTCTCTCCCCCACAGCGATCTCTCTCCCCGCCTCACAGTGATCTCTCCCCCCACAGCGATCTCTCTCCCCGCCACAGCGATCTCTCTCCCCGCCACAGCGATCTCTCTCCCCCCCACAGCGATCTCTCTCCCCGCCTCACAGTGATCTCTCCCCCCACAGCGATCTCTCTCCCCGCCTCACAGTCATCTCTCCCCCCACAGCGATCTCTCTCCCCGCCACAGCGATCTCTCTCCCCGCCACAGCGATCTCTCTCCCCCCCACAGCGATCTCTCTCCCCCCCACAGCGATCTCTCTCCCCCCCACAGCGATCTCTCTCCCCCCACAGCGATCTCTCTCCCCGCCTCACAGTGATCTCTCCCCCCACAGCGATCTCTCTCCCCCCCACAGCGATCTCTCTCCCCCCACAGCGATCTCTCTCCCCGCCTCACAGTGATCTCTCCCCCCACAGCGATCTCTCTCCCCCCCACAGCGATCTCTCTCCCCCCACAGCGATCTCTCTCCCCGCCTCACAGTGATCTCTCTCTCCCCCACAGCGATCTCTCTCCCCACCACAGCGATCTCTCTCTCCCCCACAGCGATCTCTCTCCCCCCCACAGCGATCTCTCTCCCCCCACAGCGATCTCTCTCCCCGCCTCACAGCGATCTCTCTCCCCCCCACAGCGATCTCTCTCTCCCCCACAGCGATCTCTCTCCCCGCCTCACAGTGATCTCTCTCTCCCCCACAGCGATCTCTCTCCCCACCACAGCGATCTCTCTCCCCGCCTCACAGCGATCTCTCTCTCCCCCACAGCGATCTCTCTCTCCCCCACAGCGATCTCTCTCCCCACCACAGTGATCTCTCTCCCCGCCTCACAGCGATCTCTCTCCCCCCCACAGCGATCTCTCTCCCCGCCTCACAGTGATCTCTCCCCCCACAGCGATCTCTCTCCCCGCCTCACAGCGATCTCTCTCCCCCCCACAGCGATCTCTCTCCCCCACCTCACAGTGATCTCTCCCCACCACAGCGATCTCTCTCTCCCCCACAGCGATCTCTCTCCCCCCCACAGCGATCTCTCTCCCCCCCACAGCGATCTCTCTCTCCCCCCACAGCGATCTCTCTCCCCACCTCACAGTGATCTCTCCCCCCACAGCGATCTCTCTCTCCCCCACAGCGATCTCTCTCCCCACCACAGCGATCTCTCTCCCCCCCACAGCGATCTCTCTCCCCACCTCACAGTGATCTCTCCCCCCACAGCGATCTCTCTCTCCCCCACAGCGATCTCTCTCTCCCCCACAGCGATCTCTCTCCCCCCCACAGCGATCTCTCTCTCCCCCCACAGCGATCTCTCTCCCCACCTCACAGTGATCTCTCCCCACCACAGCGATCTCTCTCTCCCCCACAGTGATCTCTCCCCCCACAGCGATCTCTCTCTCCCCCACAGCGATCTCTCTCCCCCCCACAGCGATCTCTCTCCCCACCTCACAGTGATCTCTCCCCCCACAGCGATCTCTCTCTCCCCCACAGCGATCTCTCCCCCCCCACAGCGATCTCTCTCCCCCCACAGCGATCTCTCTCCCCACCTCACAGTGATCTCTCCCCCACCACACAGCGATCTCTCTCCCCCCACAGCGATCTCTCTCCCCACCTCACAGTGATCTCTCCCCCACCACACAGCGATCTCTCTCCCCCCCACAGCGATCTCTCTCCCCACCTCACAGTGATCTCTCCCCCCACAGCGATCTCTCTCTCCCCCACAGCGATCTCTCTCCCCACCACAGCGATCTCTCTCCCCCCCACAGCGATCTCTCTCCCCACCTCACAGTGATCTCTCCCCCCACAGCGATCTCTCTCTCCCCCACAGCGATCTCTCTCCCCACCACAGCGATCTCTCTCCCCCCCACAGCGATCTCTCTCCCCACCACACAGCGATCTCTCTCCCCCCACAGCGATCTCTCTCCGCCCCACAGCGATCTCTCTCTCCCCCACAGCGATGTCTCCCCCTCCCCCACAGCGATCTCTCCCCCTCCCCCACAGTGATCTCTCCCCCCCTCCCCCGCAGTGCTCTCTCCCCTCCCCCCCCACAGTGATCTCTCCCCCCACAGTGATCCCCCCCACAGTGATCTCCCCCAACCCCCCAGTGATCTCTCCCCCCCACAGTGATCTCTCCCCCTCACAGTGATTTCCCCCCCACCCCCCAGTGATCTCCCCTTCCCCCACAGTGATCTCTCCCCCCCACAGTGATCTCTCCCCCTCACAGTGATCTCCCCCCACCCCCCAGTGATCTCCCCTTCCCCCACAGTGATCTCCCCTTCCCCCACAGTGATCTCTCCCCCCCACAGTGATCTCTCCCCCACCACAGTGATCTCTCCCCCCCTACACAGTGATCTCCCCCCCGCCACAGCGATCTCTCCCCCCCCACTGTGATCTCCCCCCCGCCCCCCAGTGATCTCTCCCCCCCACAGTGATCTCTCCCTCCCGCCCCATAGCGATCTCTCCCCCGCCCCCCAGTGATCTCTCTGATACGTCCTTACTGTACAGTATAAATGCACACGAGGCCCATGCTTGAGAGAAGATCAGTCTGTGACCTATCCTTAGCACTCAAGTGATGAAGGTGGGTGGAGCTTCCCCTTTTATACCTGTAGGTCCAGGTTAGGAGTGTCTCCCACCTAGTGGTCAGTGTTCTCATGGTATACAACTTCGGTCAGTTTATACATGGGTTACAATGCTGGTTGAATACATGACATCACCTTCCCCCCAAAGTCTAATTGGGATCACAGGTTGAGTCTCTCTGGTAGTTTACGCTCCCTTGTAGAGCGCCTGAGTTGGGGCTCCAGTTGTTGGGCGCTGGCCTGAGTGTCTGCTGTTTGCAGTGCCTCAGGCCTGTCCGGACTGCCCACAGTGACTGGGCTCTCCTCCCTTTGGTTCCGATGTTCGATCTCCTGTGGTGGAGTGTACTCTATATCATGTTCTTCCTCTGCTTCTTCTATGGGGTTGCTGAACCTCCTTTTTGTTTGATCCACATGTTTGCGGCAGATTTGTCTATTGGTAAGTTTAACTACCAGAATCCTATTTCCCTCTTTGGCAACCACAGTGCCTGCGAGCCATTTGGGCCCTGCAGCGTAGTTGAGGACAAAAACAGGATCATATACATCAATACATTGCGCCCTCGCATTCCTGTCATGGTAGTGATATTGTGACTGGCGCATGCTATCGACAATTTCTTTCATGGTGGGGTGTATAAGGGATAATCGGGTTTTGAGCGTCCTTTTCATTAGTAGCTCTGCGGCTGGAACCCCTGTGAGCGAGTGTGGTCGGGATCTGTAGGCCAACAGGAGGCGTGATAAGCGGGTTTGTAGCAAACCCCCTTGGAATCTGAGCATCCCCTGTTTGATTATCTGCACTGCTCCTTCTGCCTGGCCGTTTGAGGCCGGCTTGCACGGTGCCGTTCTAACATGGTTAATTCCATTGCCTGCCATGAAGTCCTGGAATTCAGTGCTTGTGAAGCACGGGCCATTGTCGCTGACCAAGATGTCCGGTAGACCGTGGGCGGCAAACATTGCCCGTAGACTTTCTACCGTGGCAGAGGATGTGCTTAAATTTAAAATGTCACACTCGATCCATTTGGAGTAGGCGTCTACTACAACCAAAAACATTTTCCCCATGAAAGGACCTGCGTAGTCCACATGGATGCGTGACCAAGGCTTGGCGGGGCCATGGCCAGGGGCTAAGGGGGGCTTCCCTGGGCGCATTGCCCAGCTGGGCACACGTGTTGCACCTGCGAACACGAAGTTCCAGATCTGCGTCTATCCCTGGCCACCAAACGTGTGACCTGGCAATTGCCTTCATCGTGACAATGCCCGGGTGCCCATTGTGGAGTTCTCTGATGAACACCTCTCTGCCCATCTGGGGTATGACTACGCGGTTTCCCCATAGTAGGCAATCGGCCTGAATCGAGAGTCCGCCCCTGCGCCTGTGAAATGGTTTAAATTCCTCAGGGCATGCCCTGTACGTGGCTGCCCAGTCCCCATTCAGGACACATTTCTTGACTAGAGACAATAGCAGGTCTCTATTTGTCCAGACTTTAATCTGACAGGCTGTCACGGGTGAGCCTTCGCTTCCGAAAGCTTCAACAGCCATGACCATCTCAGCACCATACTCGGTCGCCCGCTCAGTGGTGGCTAGTGGGAGCCTGCTGAGTGCATCGGCGCAGTTTTCGGTGCCCGGTCTGTGCCGAATTGTGCAGTCATAGGCAGCTAACGTGAATGCCCACCTCTGTATGCGGGCCGATGCGTTTGCATTTATGGCCTTGTTGTCGGCCAAAAGGGACGTTAGGGGTTTGTGATCTGTCTCCAGCTCAAATTTCCTGCCAAACAGGTACTGGTGCATTTTCTTTACCGCATATACACATGCGAGCGCCTCCTTTTCTACCATCCCGTAGCCCCTTTCTGCCTGGGACAGACTCCTGGAGGCATAAGCTACCAGCTGTAACTGACCCTTGGCATTGACATGCTGCAGCACACACCCGACACCATAGGACGACGCATCGCACGTTAACACAAGTTTCTTACATGGGTCATATAGCGTTAACAGATTGTTGGAACATAACAAATTGCGTGCTCTATTAAAAGCCCTTTCCTGGCTGTCCCCCCAAACCCATTCACGACCTTTGCGTAGGAGCACGTGTAGCGGCTCTAGCAGCGTGCTCAATTTGGGAAGAAAGTTACCAAAATAGTTCAGGAGCCACAGGAACGAACGCAGCTCCGTCGTGTTATGGGGTCTGGGTGCTCTCTGGATCGCTTCCTTCTTGGATGCAGTCGGGCTGATCCCATCTGCTGCTACCCTCATCCCCAGGAATTCTACCTCTGGAGCTTGGAAGACGCACTTCGCCTTTTTCAGTCGCAGATCTACCCGGTCCAGTCTGCGGAGCACCTCCTCCAGGTTGTGGAGGTGTTCTTCAGTATCGTAACCCGTAATGAGGATGTCATCCTGAAAAACCACCGTCCCTGGAATCGACTTGAGGAGGCTTTCCATATTTCGTTGGAAGATCGCAGCGGCCGAGCGAATCCCGAACGGACATCCGTTGTACTCAAACAACCCCTTGTGTGTCGTGATGGTGGTCAGCTTCTTCGACTCACTCGCCAGCTCCTGGGTCATGTAAGCTGAGGTCAGGTCCAATTTTGAAAAAAGTTTGCCACCGGATAGCGTCGCAAAGAGGTCCTCCGCTCTCGGTAGCGGGTACTGGTCTTGGAGTGACACCCGATTGATGGTGGCCTTGTAATCGCCACATATCCTGACCGACCCATCCGCCTTGAGCACCGGAACAATCGGGCTCGCCCAGTCACTAAATTCGACTGGCAAGATGATGCCTTCCCTCAACAGGCGGTCCAATTCGCCTTCTATCTTTTCCCGCATTACGTACGGCACCGCTCTGGCCTTGTGGTGTACTGGTCTGGCGTCCGGGTTTTTGTTAATCACTACCTTGGCCCCCATGAAAGTGCCAATGCCGGGTTGAAATAATGAGTCAAATTTGTCCAGGATCTGTGAGCATGATACTCGCTCCACAGAGGAAATTGCATTGACATCGCCCCATTTCCAGTTCATGACAGCAAGCCAACTCCTCCCCAGTAGTGCGGGACCGTCCCCTGGGACAATCCAGAGTGGCAACCTGTTCTCCGAATCTTTGTGGGTCACGACTACCGTGGCGCTGCCTAGCACCGAAATGATCTGCTTTGTGTAAGTCCGTAGCTGTGCGTCAATCGCCGATAATTTTGGCCTCCTGGCCTTGGATGCCCACAACTTTTCGAACTGTTTGATACCCATCAGGGACTGGCTGGCACCCGTGTCTAACTCCATTGATACTGGGATGCCATTGAGGAGCACTTTCATCATTATCGGTGGCATCCTGGTGTATGAACTGTATACGTGCTCCACATGAACTCGCTGAACTTCAGCTTCCAGCGATTTCCCCCCATGTCCATTTCTGCAATTTCTGCAGGTATTTTGCTCATCTCTGCAAACTCCGGCTGAATGTATGCCTCCACGCCTCCAGCATGAGTTGCGGTTTGAAACAAAAGGTCCCTTGCCAGTCGATCGTCCCTGACTGCCCCTGTTATTGTCCTTGAGTGCACCATTAACAGGTGTTGATGGCCCCATTACTGGTCGCATTGTCCCTTGCAATGGCGTGAATCACCGTTCAGCTTGCCATTGTCTCTGTCGAACTCCCCCTCTGGGTTCGACTACATGTTGGGGCATGCCTGACTGCCCTTGTCTGCCTGGAGAACTGTGTGCTGCTTTAACAATGTTGAATCTCTGTCCCAACCATTCCTTAACACAGTACCTCTCGTCTGTTCTGCTAGTGGCCATGCTCGCGTGGTTTAAATCCCAGTTTCTTGTCGCCATTTGATACGTCCTTACTACACAGTATAAATGCACACGAGGCCCATGCTTGAGAGAAGGTCAGTCTGTGACCTGTCCTTTATTCCTTAGCACTCAAGTGATGAAGGTGGATGGAGCTTCCCCTTTTATACCTGAAGGTCCAGGTTAGGAGTGTCTCCCACCTAGTGGTCAGTGTTCTCACGGTGTACAACTTAGGTCAGTTTATACATGGGTTACAATGCTGGTTGAATACATGACACTCCCCTTCCCCCACAGTGATCTCTCCCCCCCACAGTGATCTCTCCCCCCTGCACAGTGATCTCTCCCCGCCACAGTGATCTCTCCTCCCTGCACAGTGATCTCTCCCCCCCACAGTGATCTCTCCCCTCTGACAGTGATCTCTCCCCCACTCACAGTGATCTCTCCCCCCATCCCCCCACAGTGATCTCTCTCCCCCCCACAGTGATCCCTCCCCCCCCCACAGTGATCTCTCTCCCCCTACAGTGATCTCTCCCCCCCACAGCGATCTCTTCCCCCCCCACAGCGATCACCCCCCCTCTCTCCCCACAGCGATCTCTCCCCCTCCTCCCCCACAGCGATCTCTCCCCCCTCTGTCTCCCCACAGCGATCTCTCCCCCCCCCACAGCGATCTCTCCCCCCCTCTCCCCACAGCGATCTCTCCCCCCCTCTCCCCACAGCGATCTCTCCCCCCTCTGTCTCCCCACAGCGATCTCTCCCCCCCCACCACAGCGATCTCTCCCCCCCCTCCCCACAGTGATCTCTCTCCCCCCCCCCACAGCGATCTCTCCCCCCCCCTCTCCCCACAGCGATCTCTCCCCCCCCCCCACAGCGATCTCTCCCCCCTCTGTCTCCCCACAGCGATCTCTCCCCCCCCCACAGTGATCTCTCCCCCCCCCCTCCCCACAGTGATCTCTCTCCCCCGCCCCACAGCGATCTTGCTCCCCGCCACAGCGATCTCCCCCCATCCCCCTCTCCCCACAGCAATCTCTCCCCCCTCCCCCACAGCAGTCTCTGGATCTCATCGGTGCCTCTCAAGGGGGCGGAGCTTGACAGTCGCCTGCACATGCGCACTACTTGGGAGCTGAAGATTCCCGAGTCGATAGCCTCCTCCGCCAGCTGCACTCCGTTCCCGCTATCGCCAAGAAAAGCAGGATGAAACTCCCACCCACCCGGCCTCAACGGATGGTAAAAAAGTAAGCACCGCCCGGGGATTGCCGAAAAACGGGCGGAACTTGGGTTTCACCAAATTTGGACCCTATATGTTTTAATGAGATCACCTCTCATTGTTCTAAATACCAGAGAGTATCGGCCCAATCTACTCAATCTCTCCTCATAGGACAACCCTCTCATCCCAGGGATCAATCTGGTGAACCTCCGTTACACCGCCTCTCAGGCATAGAAACATAGAAACAGAGAAAATAGGTGCAGGAGTAGGCCATTCGGCCCTTCGAGCCTGCACCACCATTCAATAAGATCATGGTTGATCATTCACCTTAGTACCCCTTTCCTGCTTTCTCTCCATACCCCTCGATCCCTTTAGCCGTAAGGCCCATATCTAACTCCCTCTTGAATATATCCAATGAACTGGCATCAACAACTCTCTGCAGCAGGGAATTCCACAGGTTAACATCTCTCTGAGTGAAGAAGTTTCTCCTCATGTCAGTCCTCAATGGCCTACCACTAATCCTAAGACTGTGACCCCTGGTTCTGGACTTCCCCAACATCGGGAACATTCTTCCCGCATCTAACCTGTCCCATAGAATCTTATACGTTTCTATGAGATCCCCTCGCATCCTTCTAAACTCCAGTGTATAAGGGCCCAGTTGATCCAGTCTCTCCTCATACGTCAGTCCAGCCATCCCTGGAATCAGCCTGGTGAACCTTCGCTGCACTCCCTCAATAGCAAGAACATCCTTCCTCAGATTAGGAGACCAATACTGAACACAATATTTCAGGTGAGGCCTCACCAGGGGCCCTGTACAATTGCAGTAAGACCTCCCTGCTCCTATACTCAAATCCCCTAGCTATGAAAGTCAACATGCCATTTGCCTTCTTCACCGCCTGTTGTACCTGCAGGTCAACTTTCAATGACTGATGAACCATGACACCCAGGTCTCGTTGCACCTCCCCTTTTCCTAATCTTCCGCCATTCAGATAATATTCTGCCTTCGTGTTATTGCCTCCAAAGTGGATAACATCACATTTATCCACATTATACTGCATCTGCCATGCATTTGCCCACTCACCTAACCTGTCCAAATCACCCTGCAGCCTTTTAGCATCCTCCTCACAGCTCACACCGCCACCCAGTTTAGTGTCATCTGCAAACTTGGAGATATTACATTCAATTCTTTCATCCAAATCATTAATGTATATTGTAAAGAGCTGGGGTCCCAGCACTGAGCCCTGCGGCACTCCACTAGTCACTGCCTCCCATTCCGAAAAGGACCCGGTTATCCCGACTCTCTGCTTCCTGTCTGCAAACCAATTCTCTATCCACGCCAGTACATTACCCCCAATACAATGTGCTTTGATTTTGCACACCAATCTCTTATGTGGGACCTTGTCAAAGGCCTTTTGAAAGTCCAAATACACCACTTCCACTGGTTCTCCCTTGTCCACTCTACTCGTTACATCCTCAAAAAATTCCAGATGATTTGTCAAGAATGATTTCCCTTTCATAAATCCATGCTGACTTGGACCAATCCTGTCACTGCTTTACAAATGCGCTGCTATTTCGTCTTTAATAATTAATTCGAACATTTTCCCCACTGCTGATGTCAGGCTAACCGGTCTATAATTACCCGTTTTCTATTTCCCTCCTTTTTTAAAAAGTGGTGTTGCATTAGCTACCCTCCAGTCCATAGGAACTGATCCCGAGTTGCTAGACTGTTGGAAAATGATCACCAATGCATCCAGTATTTCTAGGGCCACTTGCTTAAGTACTCTGGGATGCAGACAATCAATCCCATCAATTTCCCCATCACAATTTCCTGCCTAATAAGGATATCCTTCAGTTCCTCCTTCTCTCTAGACTCTCGGTCCCCTCGTACATCTGGAAGGTTATTTGTGTCTTCCTTCGTGAAGACAGAACCAAAGTATTTGTTCAATTGGTCTGCCATTTCTTTGTTTCCCATTATAAATTCACCTGCAAGGGACCTATGTTTGTCTTCACTAATCTTTTTCTCTTTACATAAGTATAGAAGCTTTTGCAGTCAGTTTTTATGTTCCCGGCAAACTTCCTATCGTACTCTATTTTCCCCCTCCTAATTAAACCCTTTGTCCTTCTTTGCTGAATTCTAAATTTCTCCCAGTCCTCAGGTTTGCTGCTTTTTTTGGCCAATTTATATGCCTCTTCCTTGGATCTAACACTATCCTTAATTTCCCTTGTTAGCCACGGTTGAGCCACCTTCCCTGTTTTATTTTTACTCCAGACAGGGATGTACAATTGTTGAAGTTCATCCATGTGATCTATAAATGTTTGCCATTGTCTATCCACCGTCAACCCTTTAAGTATCATTTGCTAGTCTATTCTAGCCAATTCACGCCTCATGCTGTCGCAGTTACCTTTCCTTAAGTTCAGGACCCTAGTTTCTGAATTAACTGTCACTCTCCATCTTAATAAAGAATTCTATCATATTATGGTCACTCTTCCCCAAGGGGCCTCGCACAACAAGATTGCTAATTAGTTCCTTCTCATTACACATCATCCAGTCCAGGATGGCCAGCTCTCTAGTTGGTTCCTCGACATATTGGTCAAGAAAACCATCGCTAATACATTCCAGGAAATCTTCCTCCACCGCATTGCTACCAGTTTGGTTAGCCCAATCTATATGTAAATTAAAGTTGCCCATGATAACTGCTGTACCTTTATTGCACACATCCCTTATTTCTTGTTTGATGCTGTCCCCAACCTCACTACTACTGTTTGGTGGTCTGTACACAACTCCCACCAGTGTTTTCTGCCCTTTGATATTCCGTAGCTCCACCCATACCGATTCCACATCATCCAAGCTAATGTCTTTCCTTACTATTGCATTAATTTCCTCTTTAACCAGTATTGCCACCCTGCCTCCTTTTCCTTTCTGTCTATCCTTCCTAAATGTTGAATACCCCTGGATGTTGAGTTCCCAGCCTTGGTCATCCTGGAGCCAATTACATCACATCCATTAACTGCTACCTGTGCAGTTAATTCATCCACCTTATTCTGAATACTCCTCGCATTGAGGCACAGAGCCTTCAGGATGTCTTTTTAACACACTTTGCCCTTTTAAAATTTTGCTGTAATGTGGACCTTTTTATTTTTTGCCTTGGGGTTTCTCTGCCTCCACTTTTACTATTCTCCTTTCTATCTTTTGCCTCTGTCTCCCATTTATTTCCCTCTGCCTCCCTGCATAGGTTCCCATTCGCCTGCCATATTAGTTTAACTCCTCCCCAACAGCACTAGCAAACACTCCCCCTAGGACATTGGTTCTGGTCCTGCCCAGGTGCAGACCGTCTGGTTGTATGTCCTTTCTCAGACAAGGAGACCACAACTATGCACAGTACTCCAGGTGTGGTCTCACCAAATCCCTGTACAATTGTAATAAGACTTCCTTATTCTTGTACTCCAACCCACTTGCAATAAAGGCCAACGTGCCATTTGCCTTCCCAATTGCTTGCTGTACCTGTATGCTAACTTTCTGTGTTTCCTGAACAAAGACACCTAAATCTCTCTGAACACCGACATTTAATAGTTTCTCAGCATTAAAAAAGTATTCTGTTTTTCTATAACTCCTACCAAAGTGAATAATCTCACATTTCCGCACATTATACTCCATCTGCCACGATATTGCCCACTCACTTAACCTGTCTGTATCCCTTTACAGGCTCTTTGTTTCCTCCTCACAGCTTATTTTCCCACCTACCTTTGTATTGTCACTAAATTCAGATACATTGCACTTAGTCCTTTCATCTAAGTCATTAATATAGATTGTAAATAGCTGAGGCCCAAGCACTGATCCTTGCGGCACCCCACTAGTTACAGACTGTCAACTTGAAAATGACCCGTTTATCCCATTCTCTTTTTTGTGCATTAACCAATCCTCTATCCATGCAAATATATTGCCCCCAATCCCATGAGTCCTTATCTTGCATTGTAAACTTTTATGTGGCACTTTATTGAATGCGTTTTGGAAATCCAAATATATTACATCCTCTGGTTCCCCTTTATCCACCCTGCTAGTTACATCCTCAGAAAACTCTAATAAATTTATTTACGGCAATTTCCCTTTCATAAAACCACCTAATCATACTATAATTTTCTAAGTGCCCCATTAGCACTTCATTAATAATGGATTCCAGCATTTTCCCGACGACTGATGTCAGACTGACTGGCTTGTAATTCCTTGTTTTCTCTCTCCCTCCTTTCTTGAATAGAGGAGTTATATTTGTACCTTCCAATCTGCTGGGACCGTTCTAGGGAATTTTGAAAGATCACAACCAATGCATCCACTATCTTTGCAACCACCTCTTTTAGAACCCTTGGATATGGGCCATCAGTCCAGGGGATTTGTCTCTTTTAGTTCGATTAGTTTCTCAAGTACTTTTTCTCTACTGACATTAATTACTTTAAGTTCCTCACTCTTATTAGTCCCTTGGTTCCCCACTATTTGTGGTATGATTGGCATTGTGTAACTCCGCCCCTACCTGGCCCATGGTGGGTGAAACTCTGGCCCATTACAGTGAGGAATGTTTAAAGCAGGTGTCACTGGGGACTGAGGATTAATCTCAGGCTCCTGAAGCACAGACACAGGGAGCTGATATTAAAGTTCGGGATATTCCCAGCTGTCTGAACACAACTAACCCCACCTGCTCTCAGTCCCTTATATTGGAGAAAAGCTACACCATCATACTGATGATTCCCAATATGTCTAAGTGGTACTTTTCCCATCCATTCAGCCTCTCCTGGATAAGTTGCGATATATTGGGCAGGTTCAGGGTGAGCGCTGGAACATCTGGGTCTGTGACTCTCTGAGTCTCCGTCACTCTGGAATGAAAGAGGAGAGAATGTTTTTATTAGTGGGGACATTTCAGATCAGAAACCCAAAGGGGATCGAGTGATCAATGCAACAAGCTGCCCCGCTTCTAATGCTCGTACTGACACCCCGCAGCAACCCATCCTGAAAATGGCAGAATCCCGGGATTTGCCGTCTCCCTACATTCACACTGATCTCCACACGTGCAGTGGGATCCTGGTTTGCTGACACTTCAGCTCAGTTTGTGATTTTCAAAGCCGTCTGTGTTCAGTCCAGTTTCTCTGTACTGGAGCCTCATCTTTCCATTATTGATCATTATTATTATCCCGAGGGTCTCCAGTCTGTGCCCCGCTCTCTGCAGGAACACACTCACTACAATCATGTGAAGTGAGGAGAGGAGAAGGAACAGCCTCCCAGGGACCTGGGGTTGGTGGTATTCCCTCACAGATGTCTCGATTTTAACCCCGCGCTCCCCGACGGGTGGGACAGGGTAGGGGGTTAAAACATCGGGATCGAGTAACCCATCCCAATAATTGATAATCAAGGGGCTATTGGGAGAGGGGAGCTAAAAGCAATCACTATCACTAGAGAAAAAGTACTCGGCAAAATAATGGGACTAAAGGTGGACAGGCCCCCTAGACCTGATGGCCTGCATCCTCGGGTCTTGACAGAAGTGGCTGCAGAGATAGTGGCTGCATTGAATGTAATCTACCAAAATTCCCTGGATTCTGGAGAGGTACAATGGACGAGAAAAATGTAAATGTAACGCCCTTATTTAAAAAAGGAGGGAGACAGAAAACAGGCAACTACAGACCAGTTAGCCTAACATCTGTCATTGGGAAAATGCTGGAGTCCATTATCAAGGAAGTAGTAGCAGGACATTTAGAAAGTTAGAATACAGTCAAGCAGAGTCAGCATGGTTTTCTGAAAGGGAAATCATGTTTGAGAAATTTGCTGGAATTTGTTGAGGACGTGACGAGCAGGGTGGGTAAAGGGAAAGCAGTAGATGTGGTGTATTTGAATTTCTGGAAGACATTTGATCAGGTACCACATGAAAGGTTACTTCACAAGAGCCCATGGAGTTGGGGTAATCTATTAGCATGGATAGATATTGGCTAACTAACAGAAAAAAAGGAGTCGCGATAAATGGGTCATTTTAAGGCTGGCAAATTGTAACTGGTGGGGTGCCACAGGGATCAGTGCTGGGGCCTCAACTATTTACAATCTATATTAATGACTTGGATGAAAGGACAGAGTGTAATGTAGTCAAATTTGCTGATGATACAAAGATAGGTGGGAAAGCATATGGTATGGGGGACATAAAGAATCTGCATAGAGATATACATAGGCGAAGTGAGTGGGCAAAATTTGGCAGATGGAGTATGATGTGGGAAAATGTGAGGTTATCCACTTTGGTAGAAGTAAAAAAGCAAATTATTATTTAAATGGGAAGAGATTACAAAATGCTGAGAGACCGAGGGGTCCTTGTACATGAAACACAAAATGTTAGCATGTAGATACAGCAAGTAAATAGGAAGGCAAATGGAACATTGACCTTTATTGCAAGGGAGATGAAGTATAAAAGTAGGGAAGTCCTGCGACAACTGTACAGGGTGTTGGTGAGACCACACCTGGAGTACAGCGTACAGTTTTGGTCTCCTTATTTAAGGAGGGATATTCTTGCTTTGGAGGTCGTTCAGAGAAGGTTCACGAGTTAGATTCCTGAGATGAGAGGGTAGTCTTATGAAGAAAGGTTGAGCAGGTTGGGTCTATACTTATTGGAGTTTAGAAGAATGAGAGGGGATCTTACTGAAACATCTAAGATTCTGAGGGGGCTTGACAGGGTATATACGGAGAGGATGTTTCCCCTTATGAGGGAATCTAGAACTAGGGGGCATAGTTTCAGAATAAGGGGTCTCAAATTTAAACCGGAAATTAGGAGGAATTTCGTCTCCCAGAGGGTTGTGAATCTTTAGAAATCTCTACCTCAGAGAGCTGTGGAGGCTGGGTCACTGAATATATTTAAGGTGGAGATAAACAGGTTTTTGAAAGAGAAAGGAGGCAAGGGTTATGGGGAATGGGTAGAGAAGTAGAGTTGAGTCCAAGGTCAGATCAGCAATTAACTTATTGAATGGCGGAGCAGGCTCGAGGGGCCCAATGGCTTACTCCTGCTCCTAGTTCTTATGTTTTCATGACCCCAGCCCGACCCCGTTCCCAGCTATTCCAATTTTAACAAACACAAATCAGGCCATCGACGAGGCTCCTGCGAAGGGCAGGCGGGGCCTAATGAACAATGGAAAGTGTGAGCCTGAGGATATAATGGGGGCGGTGGGTGAAATGTGAGTATGGGTCAGGGGGAGGCCTGTGCTGTCGGCTCCCCGGCAGCAGATCCGAGACGGGAGGAGCCGACTGGCCAAGGTAAGTGCTAAAGATCTGCTCCTTTTAGCTTGTGGACCCAGAGGAGCAGGAGAGCCCCAGGTCTCACAAGGAAGCCTTTGGCCTCCCTCAGCTGCACCCGCCCTGGGGCCTCTCCCACCACCCCGGAGCCTCTGCTTCCCTCTGCACTGAGTGACGGGGAACGCCCCCACGGGTGTATCCCCAGCTGCGGCCTCCTGCCGCTTGTTTCGCTCCGTCCACCTGCCAGGTCGTCAATTACCGACAGGGTCTCCACGTCCCTGACCTTCCCAGGTTAATGGTATCCCCCGCACCCTCCCTACCTCCCCGGTAATATCGGAGTCAGAGTGTCCAGGGACACTGACATAACTGGGACATCTCAGCACCCACTCATTTCTCTGTTCGTGGATAGAATGAGCCAATCACAACACATTTTACTGTCACCCTGACACTGGGACCTGACCCTCTCCTCATTCTCCATGGACTGGTTGATAGAACAAGCCAATCACACAGCACTTACTGACCCAATGGAATAAAGCTGTCACTGACACACATGGAGCCTTTAGGAAGCCTCGGTTAGATACAGGTTACTGCAGTTTTCTCTCTCTCTCACTTCCTGTCTAACAGCTTCCTGAGAAGCTCGACACACCGATGGAACAGCCCATGTCACTGCCATTTCCCACAGGCTGCCTGAGCCAAGAACCCCTCAGGCCCCAGTTACACATCACTCAATATTCCCACCATTTTAAAGCTCCTTATCTGGGAAGGTTTCCAAGCCGTGATTCTACTTTCACTCTTCTCCCAGATACAGGTGAAGGTTTCCTATCAGCAGCAGGTACTGTGTGATGGAGAGGGACTTACCTGGAAAGGAGCTGCTTCGAGTTCTGTGAATAAAGAGAGGAGATCAAATCAGTCAACGAACAAACCAACATCCAACGGAAACAAACGGTGAATTTGGGATTGAGAGTAAAGAGTTCAGTGTGTAACAGTAGGTGGGGCCAGTCACAGGTTTCATGTATCTCACGTTACTGTATATAACTATATCTTACCATGCTATACATGACTGTAACTGGATATGACCTGTAACAATAAGCATACCTTACCACCAGGGGTGCACTTGCAGGAAACACTCCATACCTGTCCGACTGAGGTATATAAAGGGAGGTCTCAGGCAAGTGCGGCACTGGAGAGCTGGAATTAAAGGTGCAGGTCCTGAGTGACCTTGACTTCAGCATGTGTCTCGTGTAAGTCAGTACGTTAGCGTCAGGACTTAACAGTGGTGACGAGTTACGGGATCCCAGAATCCACAGAATGGCTACCAACAGCTCAGATGAGAAATACAATGCTGGAGACAATTGGGATAACTTTATAGAAAGGCTCCAGCAAAGCTTTGTGACCAAAGACTGGCTGGGCGACGATAAGGCAGACAAGAGAAGAGCCCATCTCTTGACCAGCTGTGGCTCGAAAACATACACTTTAATGAAAGACCTGCTGGCACCCAAGAAACCAGCAAGCAAGTCGTTTGAGGAGTTGAGCACGCTGGTGAGAGACCACCTGAAGCCAGCGAGCAGCCTACACATGGCCAAACACAGGTTCTACAACTACAGACGCTGTGTGGGCCAAAGCTTACCCGACTTCATGGCGGAACTTCGGAGGCTGGCTAGTTCATGTGAGTTCCCCGATGAACTAAGGAGAGAAGTACTGAGAGAATTTTTTATTGAAGGAATAGGCCACGCAGGCCTATTCCGAAAGCTTATAGAGACTAAGAACTTGACTTTAGTGGCAGCAGCACTGGTCGTACAGACGTTCTTGGCAGACGAAGAAGAAACGAGGCTGATCTATACTTTGGGTACGACAACCAACGAGGCATCGAAACAAGGGGTTCACATTGTGAAACAAACAGCTACCCCCACACACAGACAAAGGCAGGAGAGCAGGCCTCCAACAGCAGACAGTGGCGCCAGAAGCCATCAAAATCAAATGCCACATGAACGGCCGATCACACCTCATCAACCCACAATGTGAGCAATCAACAACAGATTGAGAGAAGCTCAAGGGAGATCAGCCAGACACAGCTCATCCTTCGGAAACAATGGAAACGGTCTGTGTTGGAGATGTGGGGGAAGGCACTCAACCAGGGTGTGTCGATTTCAGCATGCCATTTGCGGAAACTGCAACTATACAGGGCATCTGGCTCGCATGTGCAGAAAAACAGCAGCTCGGCTGGTATACAAATTGGAAGGGTCAGAAAGCGGACCAGAACAGTGCACGTGACGCCGAGGTACAGAGGGTTAACACGATCAATGTCCACTGTTCTTACACCAAGACGCCTCCAATTATGATGAGGGTTCTACTCAACGGGATACCCGTCAACATGGAACTGGATACGGGGGCCAGTCAATCCCTCATGAGCGTTCAACAATTTGAACAGCTGTGGCCGCACAAAAGCAACAGACCAAAACTCACAAAGACCAATACCAAACTAAGGACCTATACTAAAGAAATCGTCCCAGTCCTTGGCAGCGCCATGCTCTCAGTCACACACAAAGGGATGGTGCCCCGACTTTCCCTGTGGATTGTCTCCGGGGATCTCCCAGCCCTGTTGGGGAGAAGCTGGCTAGTAGAACTTAATTGGAAATGGGATGATGTTCACGCCATGTCGTCAGAGGAACGGACCTCCTGCTCAACAGTTCTAAGCCGTTTTGAACATCTCTTTCAGCCAGGTGTGGGCACCTTCAAAGGGGCTAAAGTTAGAATCTACATCACACAGAATGCCAGACCGGTCCATCACAAGGCTAGAGCTGTGCCTTATGTGATGAGGGAAAAGATTGAAAATGAACTGGACCGGCTTCTGCGGGAAGGCATAATTTCTCCCGTGGAATTCAGCGACTGGGCAAGCCCCATCGTCCCCGTCATGAAGCCTGATGGATCCGTGCGAATCTGTGGGGATTACAAGTCTACCATAAACAGAGTCTCCCTACAGGACCAATACCCGCTGCCCAGAGCGGAGGACCTATTTGCCACGTTGGCTGGAGGAAAACTTTTCTCAAAACTTGACCTCACATCTGCGTATATGACGCAAGAACTGACCGAAGAGTCTAAGCTACTCACCACCATCAACACACATCGAGGTCTTTTTGTGTACAATCGATGCCCATTCGCATCAGGTCGGCAGCTGCTATATTCCAGCGCAACATGGAGAGTCTGCTCAAGTCCATCCCGGGGACGGTCGTGTTTCAAGATGACATACTCATCATGGGCAGGAACACCGACTCTCACCTCCGCAATCTTGAGGAAGTACGAAGTCGATTGGATCAGGTAGGCCGAAGTGTTAAGAAATCCAAGTGTCTGTTTCTCATGCCTGAGGTTGAATTTTTGGGCAGAAGGATTGCCGCTGATGGAATCCGCCCAACCGAATCCAAAACCGAAGCGATTTGCCTGGCACCCAGGCCCCGGAATGTTTCGGAACTGCGCGCCTTTCTCAGGCTACTCAATCACTTTGGGAACTTTATGCAGAACTTGAGCATGCTGCTGGAGCCTCTCCACGTGCTACTCAGAAAGGGGTGTGATTGGTTTTGGGGGGACGCCCAAGAACGCGCCTTCAATAAGGCACGCAACATTCTATATTCCAAGAGTGTTTTAGCCTTTTTTGACCCAGGTAAAAAGTTAGTCCTTACGTGTAATGCGGGGTCGGGTGCATTTTACAGCACGTCAATGATGCGGGTAAATTGTAGCCCGTTGCTGATGCCTCCAGGTCACTTTCGCGGGCGGAGCGTGGGTACGTTATGGTTGAGAAGGAGGCGCTCGCATGCATATACGGTGTCAAAAAAATGCATCAATACCTTTTCGGGGCCAAGTTTGTGTTAGAAACTGACCACAAACCCCTCATGTCCCTACTATCCGAGTGCAAGGAAATCAACGCCAACGCCTCGGCACGCATTCAGTGATGGGCACGTATGCTGGCGGCTTATGACTACACGATAAGGCATAGACCAGGCACAGATAACTGTGCCGACGCGCTTAGCAGGCTACCCCTGGCAACCACAGAAGGGTCTGACGAACAGGACTGTGAGATGGTCATGACAATCAATGCCTTTGAATCCACAGGTTCGCCCATGACGGCTCGCCAAATCAGCGCCTGGATGACCAGCGACCCCACGTTATCTCTAGTTAAAAGATGCGTTTTAATCGGTGACTGGGCAGAGGCTCGCGATGCCTGCCCCGAGGAAGTCAAACCCTTCCATAGGCGCATGCATGAACTCTCACTTCAGGCAGACTGCCTGATATGGGGCAGCCGAGTAGTTATGCCCTTACGAAGCAGGGAGGCGTTTGTCTGGGAGCTCCATCGCGAGCACCCGGGGATCGTCCTTATGAAGGCCATAGCCAGATCCCACGGCCGGTGGCCTGGCATTGACGTGGACTTGGAGATCTGCGTCTGTCGGTGCACCATTTGTGCCCAACTCAGTAATGCCCCCAGTGAGGCCCCCCTAAGCCCCTGGCCCTGGCCCACCAAACCGTGGCCGCGGGTGCATGTAGACTATGCGGGCCCATTCATGGGCAAAATGTTCCTCGTAGTCGTTGATGCATTTTCAAAATGGATCGAGTGCATCATTTTGAACTCGAGCACCACCTCCACCACTATGGAGAGCCTTAGAACCATGTTTGCAATGCACCGCATTTCTGACATGTTGGTCAGTGATAATGGTCCGTGCTTCAACAGCACAGAATTTCACGATTTTATAGTTGACCACAGTATAAATCATGTTAAGACGGCACCTTTCAAGCCGGCCTCCAATGGCCAGGTGAAGCGAGCAGTGCAGATCATTAAACAAGGCATGCTCAGAATCCAAGGTCCCACGCTGCAGAGCCGCCTGTCGCGACTGCTGCTGGCATACAGATCTCGTCCGCATTCGTTGACTGGGGTTCCCGCTGCACAACTATTGATGAAACGAACCTTAAAGACCAGGCTCTCGTTAATCCTCCCAGACATACATGAAATTGTTGAGGCTAAGCGTCAAAAGCTAACTGAATACCATGACCGAAATTCGAGGGGGAGGTGGAATGAGATAGGGGATAAAGTGTTTGTGCTGAACTATGGCCGGGGTCCCAAATGGCTTGCAGGGACAGTAACAGACAAAGAGGGAAACAGGCTACTGGTTGGACAAATGGATAATGGCCAAACCTGCTGGAGGCATGTAGACTAAGTAAAAAGTAGATTCACTGATAACACTGAAGAGCCAGAGGCAGACTACAATGTGGAACTCACATCACACCTGGTGGACAGACAGGTGGAACAACCTGAGGAAAGGGCAGTCGCAACAGACAGCCCAGGTGAGATACCAGCAATCACACCGAACGAAACAGACAGCCCAGGCGAGATACCAGCAATCACACCGAACGAAAAACAGGCACCAAGGCAAACAACTGAACCACAACTAAGACGCTCCATGCGAGAGCGCAGACCACCTGAGAGACTGAATCTATAAAGGCAATTAGACCTTTGGGGAGGGTGATGTCATGTACCTCACATTACTGTATATAACTGTATCTTACCATGCTATACATGACTTAACTGGATATGACCTGTAACGATAAGCATACCTTATCACTAGGGGTGCACTTGCAGGAGACACTCCATACCTGTCCCACTGAGGTATATAAAGGGAGGTCTCAGGCAAGTGCGGCACTGGATAGCTGGAATTAAAGGTGCAGGTCCTGAGTGACCTTGACTTCAGCATGTGTCTCGTGTAAGTCTGTACATTAGAGTCAGGACTTTACAACAGGAATGGGGAATAATCTCACATTTCACTGCACTCCATCCTGGGGCAGCACCAACACTCCGAGGGCAGGGCTGAGAGGGCACCGACACTCCGAGGGCAGGGCTGAGGGGACACCAACACTCCGAGGGCAGGGCTGAGGGGGCACCGACACTCCGAGGGCAGGGCTGAGGGGGCACCGACACTCTGAGGGCCGGGCTGAGGGGGCACCAACACTCCGAAGGCAGGGCTGAGGGGGCACCAACACTCCGAGGGCAGGGCTGAGGGGGCACCAACACTCCGAGGGCAGGGCTGAGGGGACACCAACACTCCGAGGGCAGGGCTGAGGGGGCACCGACACTTCGAAGGCAGGGCTGAGGGGGCACCAACACTCCGAGGGCAGGACTGAGGGGGCACCGACACTCTGAGGGCAGGGCTGAGGGGGCACCAACACTCCGAAGGCAGGGCTGAGGGGGCACCAACACTCCGAGGGCAGGGCTGAGGGGGCACCAACACTCCGAGGGCAGGGCTGAGGGGGCATCGACACCCCGAGGGTAGGGCTGAGGGGGCACCAACACTCAGAGGGCAGGGCTGAGGGGGCAGCGACACTCCGAAGGCAGGGCTGAGGGGGCACCGATACTCCAAGGGCCGGGCTGAAGGGGCACCAACACTCAGAGGGCAGGGCTGAGGGGGCACCAACACTCCGAGGGCAGGGCTGAGGGGGCATCGACACTTCGAGGGTAGAGCTGAGGGGGCACCGACCGAGGGCAGGGCTGAGGGGACACCAACACTCAGAAGGATGGGCTGAGGGAGCACCAACACTCAGAGGGCAGGGCTGAGGAGGCACCGACACTCTGAGGGCAGGGCTGAGGGGACACCAACACTCAGAGGGCAGGGCTGAGTGGACACCAACACTCCGAGGGCAGAGCTGAGGGGACACCAACACCCCGAGGGCAGGGCTGAGGGGGCAGCACCAATGCTGGGCCCCACCAACAATCTTCAAACAATTCAGCCCTCACACCAGCCTCACAGAAAGGCCCCATTCCCCAGCCATGGCCCTGTTTATATTGAAGATGTACCTGAATAAAGGAGAGAGGGTCCCTCTGTAGCAGACTCTGGGTTTCTCCATCTATTAATGTAATCTGTTCTATCCTCTTGTTTAATGCTTCAGAACAGCCTCTAATCTGTGCGAGAGCTCGGAGCCCCTCCTCATCGATCAGTGTCAGTGCGTATTCTTCATCTTCTTCCAGCTGTCTCCTCCATTCAGAGAAGCTCTTCGATAGCTTTCCTTTCAGTTCCTTGATTCGTGTCTGAAACCCAAACCAACTCTCATTACAAACGGCCCTTCCACACAGTGTTACCCTGAGCACACGGCACTTTCCAGGGACGGGACAGTTTGTTTAGATCACCACTCGATCACCCGTTAAAGATAGACAAGCAGTGGGGGTGTCTACTGGCAGTGGGGGTGTCTACTGGGAGAGGAAACAGAGTTTAACCAGTGTTGCCTTGAGGTTAAATGTAAGAGCATTTTTTGTTTTTTACTCCTTCATAGCATGTGGGTGTCGCTGGCAAGGTCAGCATTTATTGCCCATCCCTAATTGCCCTTGAGAAGATGCTGGTGACCGCTTCTTGAACCGCTGCAGTCTGTGTGGTGAAGGTACAGCCACAGTGTTATTAGGGAGGGAGTTCCAACGATGATGAAGGAACGGCGACATATTTCCAAATCAGGATGATGTGTGACTTGGAGGGGAACTTGCAGGTGATGGTGCTCCCATGCGCTTGCTGCCCTTGTCCTACTAGGTGGTCACGGTCAGGGTTTGGGAGGTGCTGCTGAAGAAGCCTTGGTGAGTTCTTGCAGTGCATCTTGTAGATGGTACACACTGCAGCCATGGTGCATCAATGATGGAGGGAGTTAATGTTTGAGATGGTGGATGGGGTTCAGATTAAGCAGGCTGCTTTGTCCTCGATGGTGTCGAGCTTCTTGAGTGTTGTTGGAGCAGCACTCATCCAAGCAAGTGGAGAGTATTCCATCACACTCCTGACTTATGCCTTGTAGATGGTGGAAAGGCTTTGGGGAGTCTGGAGGTGAGCCACTTCCCACAGAATACCCAGCCTCTGACCCGCTCTTGCTGCCACAGTATTTATGTGGCTGGTCCAGTTAAGGTTCTGGTCAATGGTAACCCCCAGGATGTTGATGGTGGGAGACTCAGTGATGGTAATCTTGTTGAATATCAAGGAGCAGTGGTTAGACTCTCGCTTGTTGGAGATAGTCATTGCCTGACACTTGTGTGGTGCGAATGTTACTTGCCACTTATCAGCCCAAGCCTGAATGTTGTTCCGGTTTTGCTGCATGCGGGCATGAACTGCTCGAATATCTGAGGAATTGCGAATGGCCCTGAACACTGTGCAATCATCAGCGAACATAATTGAGGTATTTAAAATGATGGACGGATTATTGGACTCACTCATTGGGTGAGGTACTGGAGATGGATCGGGATGGTAGGACGAGCGGGCCTGTGTATAAAATCCATAGGCACAGGTACCTAAGTGATGCAATAATATTCCCTGGGAGGGGCAGGTAGAGTTAAGCAGGTCCCCTCACATCAAACACACGGGAACTCCGTGTAATCAATGACTCAGCCCCAACACAACCAGCCTGGTTTGGAAGCCTGTTTCTGATGTGTTCATTGACTCAGCGGGGAGACAAACCCTTTCTAAATCCAGCTCCACTTTTCCCGACCTTTATTTCAGCTTCTGATCTCCCCAAGTCTCGCTGTTTGCTGGAACAATTCTGCTGGACTCCCCGAAGCTTCTCGGTTTCTCTCTCCAATTCTTCCTGTAAAGGCAATTGGAAAGTGTTTAAAGTCACAACCTGCTTTTATATTGAGATTTTAATGTCGTAAAACATCCTAAAGTGCTTCACAGGAGCGTAATCAGACAAAAATTGACACCAAGCCAAAGGAGACTTTCGGACAGGTGACAAAATGTTGTTGAGGTAGGTTTTGATGATTGTCTTAACGGAGAGGTGGAGAGGTGAAATCCCACAGCTTCAGGCATAGAATGGGGTGTTGTCAAACTCTTTGCTTCTGAGGCCCCTCCCATATTATAAAAATTCCCCACCACCACCCATAACACAACACAAGTGTTTTCTCTGTGTAAAGATGCGTTGGTGGAAACTGAGTCCAATCTGGGAATTGTCCAAGTGCTGTATGTTTCTTATATCTTTAAATCGCAATAATATCAGTTTCAAATTATTCATAATAATCAAAGTGGCTCAGCAACTTTCATTGTGGCATCTTCGAGGTAATAACAAATTACTGTCATAATATTAACCCCGAATATTCCTAATTAATCTGCTCACAGAATAAAATTAGTGTGGAGACTGACCCAGAATCGGCGTCCTAAGCCCAGCAACAGCTAAAAACCCATGTAGTTGCAGAGACCGATTGGCCGGCCAGATCCCAGTGATCCTGTAACTAGTGATCAAAACCTAGGTGTCAATCCAGGGCTCTGTGCAATAACCTGGCAGAAACTGAAGAGTTTACCTTTCAGAATGGATTGGAGAGATTAATCAGCATCCTGCTGCAGATTTAGAATCACAATACAAGTGTTGCAGCTCAGTGAGAAGTCCTTGCATTACCACATATTCTGGGGCCGGTAATGACATGCGATTTCAGTCTGAGACTGAAAGTGGAGCAGACAGGCACACACAGAATGATCAACACAAGTGGACCAAAGGTACAAACACAATCGCAAATGCTAAGCTGGCCACAGGGAGAAATTGATATGGAAGAAGATTGATCTGACATTAAAAGCCTCAGGGGTGAGTCAAAAATAAACCATCGTGAAGAGAGCGATTGGATGAACAGCATTTAGCTGTCTGTCTATCAATTTAACAAACACACACACATGTATATTATTGTGTCTATAAGCACTCTAGTAATGACTCCACGAGGCAAGGTATTGTACTTGAACTGTGGTGACCTTAGTCCATTTATTACAGCTCCTGAGTGAGGATACAGCATGGTGAGCTCCCTTTTATACCTGGTTACCTGTTGTGTACAGGGGACCCCGAGGTCTCCACCAGTTGCACCCTCTGGTGGTACAAGCACAGTGTATACAGTGTGAAGGTACATCCAGTAGTCTTATGTAACTGTACATTGAATGTACAGGGAATATACTTACGTTATACATGCTCAACATCACTCTCCCCTAAGCCTTGTGCCACTGGCCTTTGCAGTATGTGCTCGGGCCTTAGACTTGAGTGCCCAAAACCCTTGCACCTTGTCTAAGCTTTGGCATGGCTCTCTCCCTGTTGACCCCCAAGTCCTTATTGCCACAACATTGGGAAATGGTCAGCAGTGGGCGGTTTGAGGTTGCAGTGGGGGTTGAGCGGGTTCTGGGTATGATCCATGTGTGTCCTTGGCTACATATATCCATTCGCCCCCCCCCCGCCCATACATAGACCACGTGTGTGGCTCAACACCTGCATGTACATACACGCACAGAAAAAAAGGAACAAAAAAAAGGCATGGGATTAATTACATCACTGTTTGGGTTCTGCAGTAGTGGAACAAGTATATTTTACAGGTAAGGTACATACGTGGTATCACAGTCTTGCCCCTGGGTTGTGTGGGTGCAGGTGGGTGAGGATGCTAGTTTCACAGTGACCGGACTGTGCCCAGGTTGTCTGATGGTGGTGCTGCGCGCCCTGCCAGCTGGGTGGGCTCCGATCGCTCACCTGGCTGAGTCTCGGGGCCTTTGCCGTTGCCTAGTGGTGGGCAGAGCCACAGGTGTGTGGCCTCCCTGTCCTCCGTTGAGGGCTGCTGTGTCTTTTTGCTGCCCTTCAGCGATAGTGGGAGCCTGGTCATCGCAGGTCCCGTTGGGAAAGCTGGAGGGTGCTAGCCTCTTGCTCCCGGTACTGGCCCCTGGTGGCCAGAGAGGTAGGGCCGATCAGGGGCAGGGTGCCAGTAATGGTGCCTTTGCTATCTGCTGATCGCTGGCCCTGCAGCTGGTATGCTCCCTCTGTGTGTAGCCACGCTCCCTGGGACATCACATTGGTCCCGGAGGTGCAGGCTACATGGTCGGGTTGCCCGCTGGACCTGGGTGCTTCCGACGTGAGGTTGCCCTTGGTTTTGTCGGCACGCTTGTAAATCCCGGCATCGCACATCATCACTTCATTTACTCTCGCAATACATTGGTTCCGACCACAATCGCCCGACTTATCATGGTTAGTTACATTTACAAACTTGAATTTGTCAATTACATCTCTTACATATGTGTCACCGGCATCGCTGTATGAAGAGTGGAACTGTCCCTTTAATTGTGATGGGTTGCCGGTCTCCTTTAAGAGGGCCTTGCAATCTTTACCTCAATCCGGTTTGCTGCTCGGCATCACGTGTTGCTCCATCAACGCTGCCCCTCGTGGTCTAGCCGCCGCCATCTTTACTTCAGGTGATCCTTTTCTCCCCAGGTTCTGCCATGGAAGCAGGAAAATTGCTTTCTGCGCCGATTTTCTACCTCCGGAGTCCTGCCACTGGAGCCTGGAAGGTGAGGTTGGGTCGTTGTGGCTGGATCATCTCGCTGTTAGGTTGAGCGGTCTGGGTCGTCTCCATGCAGTCGGGTTGAGTGGCTGGTTTTTCAGGTGCTGTGCTGATCCAACTTCGGGGCCGCGGAGGACGTCGATCGTTGGAGGTTGGAGGTTTTCCCAGCTCCAACGGATCTTTTTCATCCATATTCTTCCTAACAGCGTTGGACCATCACGAGCAATGATCCACAAAGGTAACTTGTGTATTGTGCCGTCATGGGACACCTGGACATCCACGCTGCCAACGACTGGGATGGTGTCGTTTGTATAGGTGATCTTCACTTGGATCGGGATCATTTTAGGTCGTTCGACTGGATTGTCCCAGAGTTTCTCAAAGGCCGCCTGATTCATCAGTGACTAGCTCGCCCCTGTGTCCACCTCCATCGTGACTGGAACACCGTTGATTTCGACTTCCATTTTCAACAGGGAACTCTCGGTGGTGCAGGTAAACACTCCATACACCTCATCTTGGGGCTGAGCTGCCTCATGGACTCTCTCTTCATCGTCGCTGGAGTCCAGATGATCAGCCAACTTTTCATCGACTCGGTGAGTACGATTTCTCTTGCACATTCGCTAGAGGTGGCCCTTCGTGTTACAGCCTTTGCATGTATAGTCTTTATAGCAGCACTGGTGGGCCCTGTGGTTTCCTCCACAGTGCCAGCATGGGGTTAGCCGATTGGCCCCATGTGGCGGACTCAGGGTTGCGGGACTCGGGGTTCTGTTCTTTCTTCCTTGAGAGAAACTGCTTGCAGCAACCCTGCCTCTAAAAGGCGCCAGTTGGTTAACAGTACTTGCCGGGTTAGAGTCCTGGGGGTGAGACATCCGCTTGGAATCGCAGGCCGAGATCATGAACGCCTGGCTCATGTTAATTGCCTTCTGCAGGGTGACCGTGGTGTCCGCAGAGAGCAGCTTGTGGAGAAAGCCCTCGTGGCCCATTCCAAGAACGAAGATGTCCCACAGTGCTTCGGTGAGGTGCTCGCCAAAATCACACGGTGCAGTCAATCGTCTGAGGTCTGCAGCATAGTTTGCGATTTCTTGGCCTTCAGGCTGCCGGTGGGTGTAGAACCGGTGTCTGGCTGTGAGGATGTTCTTTTTAATTTTGAGTTGTTCCTGTATCATCGTTACTGATACATTCACAATAAAGGATGAAACTGAGTACTGTGTACAATAAGCAAGCGTGACCTTAGCTGCTTGAATAAGACTCCACAGTGCAGGTAGCTTGTGGGTAGCCTGCTTATATACTGTACTCCCAAGGGATGTTGGGACACCTTGGGACTCCAACAGGTAGGCCCTCTGGTGGTATGTAATACAGGTTACAAGGGGTTAAATACATAACATCACTCCCCGTGAAGTCAATAGTACACTTATTTACAAGGTGAGCCGATCTGGGGCATTACGCTCCCTTGTCGATCGTCTCGGTACAAATGCGGGTGTGGGTGAGTTGGTTAGTTCTTCACTGGGCTGCTGGGGATGGTGAGTTCGGCTTCGTGGTCAACCATGATGTCAGTTCCACTTGTGTGTGTGTTGGAGGGTCAAAGTTGGTGGTGTTTTCATCGGGTTGTTTGTAGCTGTTGGTGAACCACAATTTGATTTGGTCCAAATGTTTTCTGTACGCTGAAACACCCTACTCCCCTCTTTGGTTATGACCGTGCCAGCGAGCCATTTGGGACCATGTCCATAACTGAGTACAAACACAAGATCATTGACCTTAAAATCGCGTGACAAAATTTGGCGGTCATGGTACACACTTTGTTGATGCCGCTTGCCCTCGACGTGATCATGGAGATCAGGGCGGCCTTTTCATGAGCAGCTCGCCTGGGGGAACCCCGGTGAGTGAGTGGGGTCTGGTGCGGTAGCTGAGCAGCACTCGGGACAGCCGGGTCTGCAGGGAGCTTTCCGACACACGTTTCAGGCTTTGCTTGATGGTCTGAACTGCAGGTTCAGCCTGGCTGTTGGATGCGGGCTTGAACGGGGCAGATGTGACATGCTTGATCCCATTGCGGGTCATGAATTCCTTGAATTCAGCACTGGTGAAACACGGCCCATTGTTGCTGACTAGGACATCAGGCAGGCCGTGCATGGCAAATATGGCTCATAGGCTTTCAATAGTGGCCATGGACGTGCTTACAGACATTATTGCACATTCAATCCATTTTGAGTAAGCGTCCAGGACAACCAAAAACATTTTGGCTAGAAATGGGCCCGCATCGTCCACGTGGATCCTTGACCACAGTTTGGATGGCCACGACCACAAACTTAGCAGTGCCTCTCTGGGTGCATTAGTCAGCTGAGAGCAAGTGTTGCATTGGCGCACACATGACTCTAAATCTGAGTCGATGCCAGGCCACCATACATGGGATCTGGCTATGGCTTTCATCATTACAATGCCTGGGTGGGTGCTGTGCAGTTCACATATGAACGTATCTCTGCCTTTCTTGGGCAAGACCTCGCAATTGCCCCACAACAGACAATCCGCCTGCAGGGACATTTCATCTTTGAGCCTGTGGAATGGCTTAATCACCTTCTGCATCTCCGCCGGGACACAGTTTTTTTACCAAGGACAGTAAAGGATCCTGGCTGGTCCAGATCCTGATCTGGCAGGCCGTAATGGGGGACTTTTTGTTTTCGAATGCATCCACTACCATGAGCAAGTCCACTGGCTGTGCCATTTCCACCCCGGTGGTGGGCAATGGCAGCCGACTGGGAGCATCTGCGCAGTTCTCTGTGCCCGGTCTGTGGCGGATTACATAGTTGTATGCCGACAGTGTGAGCGCCCATCTTTGGATGCGGGCAGAGGCATTGGTGTTAATCCCTTTGCTCTCAGAGAACAGCGATGTGAGCGGCTTATGTTCAGTTTCAAGCTCAAACTTGAGGCCAAATAAGTACTGGTGCATTTTCTTTATCCCGTAAACGCATGCCAGAGCCTCTTTTTCAATCATGCTGTAGGCCTTTCGACTTTGGACAAACTCCTGGACGCATAAGCGACTGGTTGTAAAATCCCCGCTTCATTAGCCTGTTGTCACACACACCCGACCCCGTATGACGACGCATCGCAAGCTAGCACTATTCTTTTACAAGGGTTATACAGGACAAGCAGTTTGTTTGAACACAACAGATTTCTGGCTTTCTTGAAGGCAGCCTCTTGTGAATTCCCCCATACCCAGTCGTCTCCCATGCGCAGCATGTAGGGGTTCTAGCAGGGTGCTTAACCCAGGTAGGAAATTACTGAAATAGTTAAGGAGTCCCAGGAATGACCGTAGCTCCGTCACATTCTGTGGTCTCGGCGCGTTCTTGATGGCCTCCGTCTTGGCATCGGTGGGTCTGATGCTGTCTGCTGCGATGCTTCTTCCCAAGAACTTGACCTCCTGCACCAGGAAAGCACACTTCGAGCGTTTCAACCTGAGCCCCACGTGATCCAACCGACTAAGGACCTCATCCAGATTCTTCAAATGGTGTCCCGACCTGTAACCAGTATGTCATCCTGGAAAACCACAGTGCGAGGAACTGACTTTAGCAGGCTCTCCATGTTTCGTTGGAAGATTGCCGCGGCCGACCGAATCCCGAACGGGCATCTGTTATAGATGAACAGACCTTTGTGCGTGTTGATGCAGGTGAAGCCTTTCGAAGACTCCTCCAGCTCTTACGTCATGTAGGCCGAGGTCAGGTCCAGTTTGGTGAACGTCTTCCCTCCAGCCAGGGTCGCAAATAGGTCGTCTGCCTTGGGTAGCGGGTACTGGTCCTGTAGTGAAAAATGGTTAATTGTTACTTTATAGACCCCACAAATTCTGACCGTGCCGTCCTCTTTAAGTACCGGGACAAACGGACTAGCCCACTTGTTGAATTCCACCGGCGCGATGATGCCTTCTCGCTGCAGCCTGTCCAGCTCAATTTCCACTTTCTCACGCATCATATACGGTACCGCCTGTGCCTTGTGGTGGATGGGTCGTGTACCGGGAACCAAATGGATCTGAACTTTCGCCTCCGAGAAGCTTCCAATGCCAGGCTCAAACAACGCTGGAAATCTGCTCAGAACCTGGGAACATGAGGCGTCGTCGACAGACGAAAGCGCTTGGATGTCGTCCCAGTTCCAGCGGATTTTACCCAGCCAGCTTCTGCCAAATATTGTGGGGTCATTGCCTGGCACAATCCACAGCGGGAGTTCGTGTACTGCTCCATCATAGAGGACTTTGACATCTCCTTGGTGTAAGTCCTTAGTTTGGTGTGAATGGGCCTGAGCTTGGGCCTGTGTGCCTTTTTGCCCCACAGCCTGTCGAAGGCCTTTTTACTCATTATGGACTGACTCGCACCCATGTCCAGTTCCATCAATACTGGAATTCCTTTCAGTTCAACTTTCAACATTATTGGTGGACATTTTGTGGTGAATGTGTGCACCCCGTACACTTCTGCTTCCTCAGTACGAGACTCCAATTTCCCTGTATGGGTTTCCAATTCAGCCTGATCCACAGTGGATCAATCTTCCTCTGCAACGTGGTGGTTTGCAGGGCTTGCAGGGTTTGCAGCTTCCCTGCACATTCGCTGGAGGTGTCCCATTGTTCTGCAACCGTTGCACGCATAGTGCTTGAAGCGGTATTGATGGGGCCGATGATCACCTGCACAGTGCCAACAAGGTGTTAACTGCCTCGCATTAACGATTGATGGCGAACTCTGGGTCATCTGAGGTCGGGCAGCAGCAGCCGGCGTGTACCTTCTGCCATGTATATTCCTGCTTGAAAACGACGTTACTTTTTGCACAGTACTCTGCGAAATCTGTTTGTTGTCGCTGGTGGACATAAATGCCTGGGCTATCGTTATGGCTTTACTTAGATTCGGAGTTTCAACAGTCAACAGTTTGCGAAGGATTGCCTCATGGCCAATGCCCAGTACAAAAAGACTCTAAGCATTTGTTCTATGAATCCCTCAAATTCGCAATGTCCTGCAAGGTGCCTTAGTTCGGCGACATGGCCCTCCAACCGTTGACGTGTCGAACCGATATCTCGCCATCAAAACACTTTCCTTAGGATTTAGGTGCTCCCAGACCAGCGTACCCAATTCTTCATAGGATTTAGCTATTGGTTTTGCCGGAGCTAGGAGATTCTTCATGAGGCCATAGGTTGTTGCCCCACAGACAGTTAGGAGAATCGCCCTTCCTTTGGCAGCGTTCTCGTCTCATTCCAGCTTGTTGGCACAAAGTATTGGTCGAGTCTCTCTATGAAGGCCTCCCAATCATCCCCTTCTGAGAAGTTCTCCAGGATACCAACTGTTCTTTGCATTTTTACGTGGTTGTTCGTTTCCTCGTCGCCAATTGATACGTTCACAATAAAGGATGAAACTGAGTACTGTGTACAATGAGCAAGTGTGACCTTAGCTCCTTTAATAAGACTCCAGAGTGCAGGTACCTCATGGGTGGCCTGCTTATATACTGTGCTCCCAAGGGGGAAATTGTTGCTCCTATATTTAATATCAGCATGTTGATGCCTTCTGACAAATTCATGCCTCTTTTTATTTCATTTTACATTTACCGATTCTGATCCCACTGCCAGGTCCTTTCAGGGCTGGATGTTGAGCAAGCAGCGTGATCAATCAGAGGCAGTGGAGGGGTTGAGAGAGGCTTTGGTGAGGTAGAGCTGGGTGTCTCACTGTATATGTGGAACCTGACGTTGTGATTTTTGGATGATGTCGCCAAGGGACATCATGTAGATGAGAAATAGGAAGGGGACAAGTGAAGATCCATGGGGGACTCCAGAGGTAATGGTGCGGGAGTGGGAAGAGAAGCCATTGTAGCAGATCCTTTGGCTATGACTGGATCGGTAAGGGTGGAACCAGGTGAGGGCAGTCCCACTCAGCTGGACAACAGAGGATAGGCATTGGAGGAGGATGGTGTGACACCGTGTCAAAGGCTGCAGAGAGGTGGAGAAGGATGAGGAGGGATAGTGCACCAGGGTCATCATCACAGAGGATGTCATTTGGAACTTTTTAGTCGGGCTGTTTAAGAGCTGTGACAGAGGCGGAAACCAGATGGGAGAGGGTCAAACATGGAGTTACTGGAATGATGGGCACGGATTTGGGAGGCGACAACACGTACAACAACTTTGGCGAGGAAAGGGATGCTATGATGGGACGGTAGTTTGCAAGGGCCGAGGGGGTCAAGGTGAGATTTTTTTGAGGAGGGAGTGATGACAGCAGATTTGAAAGGGAGTGAACAGTCCCTGAGGAGAGAGAACCATTTACAATATCAGTGAGCGGGAGGGGGGGGTGGTGGGGCGGGGGCAGCAAGGGAGGGTGGGTATCCTGCCTGCCATCTCTCTCGCACGTCAATCTCTCCCTTACCATAGCTCCCCCCACGGCAATCTCTCTCCTCCTCAATCTCTCCCTCATCATCTTTCTCCCTCCTCAATCTCTCCTTCACCATCTCTCTCCCCAACAATCTCTCTCCTCCCTCAATTTCTCCCACCACCAATCTCTCTCCCAGCAATCTCTCACCCCCAACAATCTATGTCCCCCTCAGTCCCTCTCCCAGCAATCTGTCCCCATCAATCTCTCCCCCAGTAATCTCGCCCTCCCCCCACAATCTCTCCACCGTGCTCTGATCACCGTTTTCCACCCCCTCTCCCTCCAACCCACAGAGCCCTGATTTTTGATTGACCAGGACCGCACCCAGCATTCCCCAGCTCCTGCCTTGTCCCGCAGGATTTCCTGCCTGCCAGAGCTCAGCTTCACAATATGGTTGACTGCCGGATGGTAAACAGAGTGAAATAATTCCAATAAGGTCCTGCCATTAAATTTGGCTGGACATCAGCATTCCAGGTAACTTCTAGGTTTCTGTATTTAATATCAGGAATTGTGTCACTCACCTTAATTGCAGCTTGTGCCTGATCCAGACTCAGCAGTGTATGCGATTTATGTTTCCCTATTATTATACAGGAACCACACACACACTCTGCATCATCTTTACAGAAGAACTCAAGGACTTTCTTATGGTCAGGACACTGTCTGTCTGTAAGGTCAGTCACAGGCTTGATTAGGGTGTGTCCATTTAAAGCCTTGTTCAGCAGATGTCGTTTTATGTGAATGGAACAAAAGGAAGAAAAACAAATAAGACACGTCTTCACAGCTGGGGATTGATTGTCAATGCAGTAATCGCACATGACATGGGCTGAATCAGCAGAAAGCTGTGACTTGTCGTATTTTTCCACGATATTACACAGCGTGAAGTTTCTCTCCAGACTGGGCTTGGGGTTAAATTTCCGACGACATTGAGGACACTCAAACCCTCCTGGGCCTGCTGTCTGGGTCCAAACTCCCTCAATACATTTCATACAGAAACTGTGCAGACAGGGTAATGCCACAGGATCCTGGTACATGTGGAGACACACAGCACAGGTTAATTCAGCCTCTAAAGCTCCGAGCTCCATTGCTACAGCTCCTGAAGCAAATTCACACAGTGCCGGAGAGAGTGAGGAACCAGAGCAGGAAGTGAAGTTCTTATAAATACTCAGTGCAGTAAATGACAATGTTAGGTTCACTTTGATGACTTACTTTGGCTGAAGACCAACACTTCAGGCCTGCAGTCACAGTTCACAACAATAATCAGAAAAATAAGATTGTAGTTCTACAATCTGGAGGCAGAATACAGCAAGCTGGGCTCAGTAAACACAGACCCAAAACTGATCAGCTCAGACCAGACCCAAAATAGACTAACAAGCAAATTAAAACTAGTATAAAAAGGAAAAATAAACGTTACAAACCCTGCAGAGAGGAAGGGGGAGGAGTTCTCCGGGTGGAATAGAAAAATATACAAAAAGGTTAAAGGTTCATCAGAGGGGCAAAAAGAGATGGAAAAAGCAAAACAGCAGAGGCTCCAAGTCTCAATAAACTCAACACCAAACATGTCCAACCAACGCAGAAATGTAGCAACAAAGACAGAATAATGTTTGACCATTAATCCAAAACAGGAGAATCAAGTCAGAGGAAATCAGAATCAAACTACAGGGCTCTGGTCAGTCCTACCTCGAGTACTGTGTCCAGTTCTGCTCAGACCCACCCTGAGTACTGTGTCCACTTCTGGTCAGTCCCACCTCGAGTACTGTGTCCAGTTCTGGTCAGTCCCACCTCGAGTACTGTGTAGGATTGCAAAATTCATGGAAACCTCTCAGTGTTTGGACTCATTGAAAACAAAATTCAATTTGGGACTATCAAACAGAAAGTTTGGGATCCTAAAATGCTTATGGAAGAAATCTACGCATTTTAACCAAGTTTGTGATTTTTAAAAGGTGAATGTTGGGTCTGCAAGAGAAGGGGTGGAGTCAATCTCCAAAAGACCAGTTTGGACATTGGAGCTAATCAAATTGTCTGGGAACTGTTTACCACCGAAATCTGCCCCGAGAAGACATTTACGTTTTAACAATCGACCATGGAAGAAACATTATCCACCCACCCAGAGGACCCAAATGTCACATACATATTCCAACACCTTTTCAACAGGCAGAGAAATATCTGGCTCAGGCCAGACTTCCGGAAGCAACAAAAAGCAGTGCTATCACAATGGACAAGAGCTCATCAACTCAGAAAAGTCTATCAATGCCAGATTAAAACTTAATCAAGTTTCAGTTAGCTGGGCAGCAAAACTGAAACAAAAGAAACGTTAGATTTGGTGCGAAGATTAAACAGGCTCTCCGAGTATAATTAAGGGCCTATCGTACCAAGAGAGCTATCTCCATTCTGACCATCACAGAAATAACTTTTCTGACCAAGCACTTCGGAGCAACAAGATCGAGAGCACACGGCAAGAAAACGCAGGAAGAAACATCGCGACATCGGAGAAAAGAACTCACCACAACTGGCTTCAATACGCAGCAGAGGTCTTCTGCACGTCCGGGGTACGGCAAGGCAAACCGGCTATAACCAAAGAACCCCGAAACAGCGAAACAGCCCTAACGGTCAAAGGAAGGATCTGGTGAGCATTATCCCTGCTGCCCGAGAATCTAACTTAGCTAGAGAGTAAGTGGGAGGTGGGAGGTATTTCTGTTGTGTTTATTACCTGTAACAAAGTATTCCCCTTTGTTTAGAACCTTTTGTAACATTTTACAGTTTTACTGGAGTATATTTGTATTATTTGATTTCTTGAATAAAATCCATACCTTCTTTGTATAAAACAGTTGTCTGCTGCACTTTATCACACCCTGATTAATAAAATCAGGGAGTGGGAGCGACTCGCAACCGCTCTGGTCAGGGAAGGCAAACTGATCCCGCACACCACCCCCTATAACTGTGTCCAGTTCTGGTCAGACCACCTCGAGCAGTGTGTCCAGTTCAGGTCAGTCCCACCTCGAGTAATGTGTCCAGTTCTGGTTAGTCCCAACTTGAGTACTGTGTCCAGTTCTGGTCAGTCCCACCTCGAGTACTGTGTCCAGTTCTGGTCAGACCCACGTCGAGTACTGTGTCCAGTTCTGGTCAGTCCCACCTCAAGTACTGTGTCCAGTTCTGGTCAGTCCACCTCGAGTACTGTGTCCAGTTCTGGTCAGTCCCACCTCGAGTAATGTGTCCAGTTCTGGTCAGTCCCAACTTGAGTACTGTGTCCAGTTCTGGTCAGTCCCACCTCGAGTACTGTGTCCAGTTCTGGTCAGACCCACCTCGAGTACTGTGTCCAGTTCTGGTCAGTCCCACCTCAAGTACTGTGTCCAGTTCTGGTCAGTCCCACCTCAAGTACTGTGTCCAGTTCTGGTCAGTCCCACCTCGAGTACTGTGTCCAATTCTCAACAGAATCCAATCTCCCTTTCCAAATTGGGCTTTACTCATGAACTCATTGAATGGTGCTGCAGGCCCGAAGGGCCGAATGGCCACCTCCTGCACCTATTTTCGATATTTTCTATGTTATTGATCTTAGCCAAAAATCCCTTGTATTGTCCTTAGATGCTCCAGTAATGACTCCACGAGGCAACGTGTTATACTTGAACTGTAGTGACCTTAGTCCTTTATTAGTTAACTCCAGAGCAAGGATCACACCTGGTGGCCTGCCTTTTATACTAGGCCAGGCACACCTGTACAGGTAACCTACAAGTCTCCCACTGCTGTGCCCTCTGTGGCACACCTCGTGATAGTCCAACAGTAGCCATGTAGGATACAAGACATCACTCCCCCCTGAGCCTTCAGTGCAAATCGCCTCTGCATTGACTGTGCTCTGGGCTTAGCTCTACGTGGGCTCTGTCTGGTTGACCCTTGGTGGGTCACTTCAATCTTGGGTGAGTAGTTGGTGCAGTAGCATGCTGGTGGTTGCTGTTTGTGTGTGTGTGTCCCTGACCACTCCATTCTACCTCCCCTCCCCGCTCCCCACCCCCACCCCACCCCCCCACATCGATTATGATGGGGTCTCCTAGCCTTCATGTACATTCAAGTTCAGGAAAGTGAGTTTTGCATTTTTCTTTTGTGGTTCCGTGGTTCGACAAGTACGTTAGGTGCCTTGTTGATGCAGTGACCAGTGCGTGAGGACAAGCTAGTTCCAGAGCGGCTGGGTTGTGTCCCTGCAGTCTGGTGGTGACTCAGTGCCCAGTGCTGGGAGTGGGAACCCGGTTGGCTCGCCTAGCCTGCTCTCGGGGCTGTTGCCGTGGTCCCTAGCGTTGGGCCGGTTCACAGATGCCTGTGACCTCCCTGTCCTTTCTCTGCGCCCCGGGTCGCTGCTGCTCCCTGAGAAACTGTCATCGAGCAGTACACAGGGAACTGCTGACTTGCTGGCCTGAGCATCGTTTTGTTTGGGATCCTGGCTGGTGCCTGTTTCCGTTAGGGAAACAGTGGCGCGGGCCCCACATCTATGGGTATGGCCTTGGTGGCGATGGGGTCTGGGGACTGCGCATTGGTACAGTCTGCTCCTTCAGGCTCATGGAAGTTGGTGCCATCGGGTGCCTGAGAGGTAGAGCTGACCAGGGGCATGGTATCCTGTGGACGCTGCAGCCAAATGGACTTAGAGTAAGGACCATAAGCGCACTGTGGAGAAAGCAATATGGTTAGTCTGCCTACACCGACAGGTTCAGCAATTGGACAAGAAAGTCGAGTCGCTAGAGGCAGGCCTCAGGGAGTCCGAGGGATACTCGAGTGCCAGAGCTATCATGGGGGAGAGATTATTTGAGGAGTTAGGCAAGCAAAACAAGGGAAACTGCGGTTAGTGGAAACACATAGAAACTGCCAGGATTACCTTCAGTGCCAGGTCACCGAAGCGAAGGGTCAAGAACTGGTGTTGCGGGAGGAAAACACCCCCCTCACCAGGATAATTAAAGAGCAAGAGGAGAAGGTAAGGGATGTACAGGCCACTTATAAGGTAGCAAGCAGCAGAGGGTTCGAGACTGGTAACCACGGTCCCTGCCAAAAGCAAATTGAGAGACTGAACCTTGCTCTTTCAAAGGCCAAAGGCATGTTCTGCCTAATAAACCCGAGCACGCCTCGGGCAGACCTGGAAAAGCAGGGGGGAACCGTTCAACCAGTACCTGTGGCCCCGGGGCTTAGCCCGGTCAGGCAGCAGGAGGGGAGAACGGAGAGGGACATTCACCCAGTACCTGTGGCCCCGGGGCTTAGCCCAGTCAGGCAGCAGGAGGGGAGAACGGAGAGGGACATTCACCCAGTACCTGTGGCCCCGGGGCTTAGCCCAGTCAGGCAGCAGGAGGGGAGAACGGAGAGGGACATTCACCCAGTACCTGTGGCCCTGGGGCTTAGCCCGGTCAGGCAGCAGGAGGGGAGAACGGAGAGGGACATTCACCCAGTACCTGTGGCCCCGGGGCTTAGCCCGGTCAGGCAGCAGGAGGGGAGAACGGAGAGGGACATTCACCCAGTACCTGTGGCCCCAGGGCTTAGCCCCGTCAGGCAGCAGGAGAGGAGAACGGAGAGGGACAATCACCCAGTACCTGTGGCCCCGGGGCTTAGCCCGGTCAGGCAGCAGGAGGGGAGAACGGAGAGGGACATTCACCCAGTACCTGTGGCCCTGGGGCTTAGCCCAGTCAGGCAGCAGGAGAGGAGAACGGAGAGGGACATTCACCCAGTACCTGTGGCCCCGGGGCTTAGCCCGGTCAGGCAGCAGGAGAGGAGAACGGAGAGGGACATTCACCCAGTACCTGTGGCCCCGGGGCTTAGCCCGGTCAGGCAGCAGGAGAGGAGAACGGAGAGGGACATTCACCCAGTACCTGTGGCCCCGGGGCTTAGCCCAGTCAGGCTGCAGGAGGGGAGAACGGAGAGGGACATTCACCCAGTACCTGTGGCCCCGGGGCTTAGCCCGGTCAGGCAGCAGGAGGGAAGAACGGAGAGGGACATTCACCCAGTACCTGTGGCCCCGGGGCTTAGCCCGGTCAGGCAGCAGGAGAGGAGAACGGAGAGGGACATTCACCCAGTACCTGTGGCCCCGGGGCTTAGCCCAGTCAGGCAGCAGGGGGGAAGAACGGAGAGGGACATTCACCCAGTACCTGTGGCCCCAGGGCTTAGCCCGGTCAGGCAGCAGGAGGGGAGAACGGAGAGGGACATTCAACCAGTACCTGTGGCCCTGGGGCTTAGCCCGGTCAGGCAGCAGGAGAGGAGAACGGAGAGGGACATTCACCCAGTACCTGTGGCCCCGGGGCTTAGCCCAGTCAGGCAGCAGGAGAGGAGAACGGAGAGGGACATTCACCCAGTACCTGTGGCCCCGGGGCTTAGCCCGGTCAGGCAGCAGGAGAGGAGAACGGAGAGGGACATTCACCCAGTACCTGTGGCACGGGGCTTAGCCCGGTCAGGCAGCAGGAGAGGAGAACGGAGAGGGACATTCACCCAGTACCTGTGGCCCCGGGGCTTAGCCCGGTCAGGCAGCAGGAGGGAAGAACGGAGAGGGACATTCACCCAGTACCTGTGGCCCTGGGGTTTAGCCCAGTCAGGCAACAGGAGGGGAGAACGGAGAGGGACATTCACCCAGTACCTGTGGCCCCGGGGCTTAGCCCGGTCAGGCAGCAGGAGGGGAGAACGGAGAGGGACATTCACCCAGTACCTGTGGCCCCGGGGCTTAGCCCGGTCAGGCAGCAGGAGGGAAGAACGGAGAGGGACATTCACCCAGTACCTGTGGCCCCGGGGCTTAGCCAGTCAGGCAGCAGGAGGGGAGAACGGAGAGGGACATTCACCCAGTACCTGTGGCCCCGGGGCTTAGCCCGGTCAGGCAGCAGGAGGGGAGAACGGAGAGGGACATTCACCCAGTACCTGTGGCCCTGGGGCTCAGCCCAGTCAGGCAGCAGGAGGGGAGAACGGAGAGGGACATTCACCCAGTACCTGTGGCCCCGGGGCTTAGCCCAGTCAGGCAGCAGGAGGGGAGAACGGAGAGGGACATTCACCCAGTACCTGTGGCCCCGGGGCTTAGCCCAGTCAGGCAGCAGGAGAGGAGAACGGAGAGGGACATTCACCCAGTACCTGTGGCCCCGGGGCTTAGCCCGGTCAGGCAGCAGGAGGGGAGAATGGAGAGGGACATTCACCCAGTACCTGTGGCCCCGGGGCTTAGCCCGGTCAGACAGCAGGAGGGGAGAACGGAGAGGGACATTCACCCAGTACCTGTGGCCCTGGGGCTTAGCCCAGTCAGGCAGCAGGAGGGTGAACAGTTTGTGGGGCAGACGGGGACAGTGCACCACCACCTGTGGCGTCGGGTTGTGACTCGGCTTGGCAGCAGGGAGAGGTGGGAGTGACACCAGTACAACAAGGGCCGGGACCAGGGCCGATGTGCCCGGTACAGCAGCAGAAGTACGGTGCGCCCACTCTCGGTGGGGCAGCAGGGCCCCTCGAAAGTAACTTCGTGATCCCCCACAGCACCCAGCAGCTTCGAACCATGGTAGCCCACCTGGACAAGCTCACCCATAAAGGGGACCCTTCGGTTCACTTTATGGAAATAGACCAAGCGGCAGGCATTAAAGATTTCGACGACTCCAAAACGGCCAAAATGCTCCTATTCTCCCTCGACAGTAGATTGTACCAGTCTCTCTCCACAAACACCAATAGGGGGCAAAGTACATCTGCGGCCATCCAGGAAGAAATCCTGGAGGCTATGGGCCTCAACGATGGTCGTCCCTTCTCCCGAATGGAGAAGACAATGCAACAGGCAGGGGAAACCCCACAAGCTTTCTCAGACAGGCTGTGGCCTGTCTACAAGAGTGCCTGCAGTGGGACACTCAACCATGATCACTTGACCTGGGATGAGAGGGCCCACTGGTTCCGGAGCCTGGTGGCAAACAGCTTGCCATGAGTAAGGGCCAAAGCCGAGCTGTGATTCGATCCTAGGGATCCCAACGCCACCGAGGAGTCAGTGATTAGGCAACTAACCCTGGCTTTTAGGAGCGACCGAGGGACGGAGGAGAACCCACCCAAGGGGAGGGTACATGAGTTAAGGCCCCACCAAGCAAAGGGGGAATGGCACCAGGAGGGAGTATCTCTTCCAACACCAAACATATCTGCTTTGGGTGAGGGAAAAATGGGCAGTGGAGAAAGGATTGTAGGTACCCTTGGAAGGATAATGTTGGGGGAACAGTGGCGGGTGACCCTCCATCTGTGAGTGTGGCCTTGGTGGCGATGTGTTCTGGGGACTGCGCCTTGCTACAGTCTGCTCCTTCCGGCTCGTGGCAGTTGGTGCCATCGGGTGCCGGAGAGATGGAGCCGATCAGGGGCAGGGTATCGATACCGGTGCCATTGCCCTGCTGAGGTCACTTGCTCTGCAGCTCGTGTGTGTCGGCTGTTTGTGGCCACACTCTATGGTGCATGACTCTGGTCCCCGGGACACAGGCTACAGCATCGGGTAGCTCACTGGACCTGTGTGCTCCCGATAGGTGTCTATCCGCTGCATTGGCTGCGTACAGTTGAAACTCTGTATCGCACAACTTTTCGGTACTTCTGCTGGGCACTTTATGGGTCCGAATGCGATCGCGCGACTTTTTCTCGCTGGTTGTATGTGCACAGTTCAGTTCAATTACACATTTTACATAATCAATTACATTTTTTCCTCTGACTTACAATTACTGTTACATCGCTTCAGTATGTGGAACTGTCCCTTTAGTTGCAGTGGGTTGCAGGCCTCCTTTAAGAGAGCCTTGCTTTTTTTTTACCCCAATCCGCTTCTCCGTTTGGTGCCACATGTTGCTCCATCAGCGCTGCACCCCGTGGTCTGACCGCGGCCATCTTTGTCTTTAGCGCCTCACCTCATGGTTTGGGCGCCATCTTTGCTCCATCCACAATGTCGACTGCAGTGATCCTCTTCTCCCCAGGTTCTGCCTCTGAAACTGGGAAGTCGCCTTTGGATCCGATTTTCTTCCTCCGGAGTCCTGACACGGGAGCCTGGAAGGTGCGTTCAGGTCGTCTCAGCTGGATCATCTCCCCGCAGTCGTGCTGAGTGGTCCGTGCCTTGGGTGCCGTGCTGGTCTGCTCTCCGGTGCCGGGTCCACCCTGAGGTGAGGGCTTGCTTTGTTTCTGAGCGCATAGGACGTCGATCGGTAGAGGGGTGAAGTCTTCGCATTTCCAATGGATCTTCTCCATCCATCTTTTGCTGAGCAGAGTTGGTCCATCACCTGCAACAATCCACAGGGGTAACTTGTGCACCGTGCCATCATGGAGTACATTTACATTTGCACTACCAACGACTGGAATAATTTCATCGGTGTAGGTGCGCAGCTTTGCCTGAACCGGGACCAGCTCGGGTCGTTCAGCCTGATTGTCCCATAGCCTCTCAAAGGCTCCTTGGTTCATCACTGACTGGCTCACCCCCATGTCCACTTCCATGAAGACTGGAACTCCCTCTATCTCGACTTCCATCTTCAGCGGGGAACACTCGGTGGTGCAGGTAAACATGCTATGTACCTCCCCGTGGGACAGGGCTGCCTCTCTGACTATCGATTCATAATCCATGCTGGATTCATGGCCATCTGCAGACTCTTCATCAACACAGTGAGTCATATTTCTTTTACACATTCGCTGGAGGTGGCCCTTTGTGCTACAGCCTTTGCATACATAGTCTATAAAACGACACTGGTGAGCCCTGTGATTCCCTCCGCAACACCAGCATGGTGTTACTCGATTAGCCCCCTCGGCGGACTCGGGAGCCTGTTCTCTCTTCCCTGAGAGGGTTTGCGCTCTACAGTCCAGCCTCTAAACGGCGCCATTCTGTGCACAGTACCTACTGGGTTTGAGTCCTGAGGGTAAGACATCTGCCTGGAGCCGCAGGTCGAGGTTGTGAATGACTGGCTCACAGAGATGGCCTTCTGCAGTGTGACTGTGGTATCTGCCAACAGTAGCTTATGAAGAAGGCCCTCGTGGCCAATTCCAATTCCTCCTGACCCGCTGCTGAAGTTGTATCTCAGAATCATACAGTACACAAGGCCATTCGGCCCATCCTGCCTGTGCCAGCAGCTGTTGACACAATAGAACTTTACAGCTCAGATTGTGCCCCTCACATTTCTGTTCACTACACAATGAGGGATATTATGACCAAGAATCCCCCTCCCTACACCTCGAGTGTCCTTTTACCGTGCAGTCCCACTTCACCGAGTGCCCGATTGTTCTGTCCTGAGCTCCCCAACTTTCCACATGTTAAAGTCTGAGTGTCCGAGCTCTGGCTCTAATTGGGCCGCGAGGCTGCACACCATGGAACCTTGGGGGCGGGAGGCACAAATGTAGTGAAGTCTCTGCTCTCAGTAAATGTCGCTGGTGCTCTCGGATCCAGAGGTTGTGGGTTAAGATTTATCCACCAACAAGGCAGCAGTGCTGAGAACAGCCCTTTCCAGCCCCGGCCCACATCATTCACACATTACAACACAGTCAATGAGAAACACAAGCCCACACAGTGGCTGGGCTTCATGGGCCGGATCGCCAGGGCTGACCATCCACATTCCTGCCATGAAGTAGTAGACTGGTCCCCCTGTGTTAAAGAATGTTTCTGCCAGTTCAATATTACTGACAGCTGCTTGTTTCTTTAGGAATGGCACCAGTCTGATTTCACTCATCATTCCTCCCAAAGACCAGATCTCACCAGCAGCAAAGATGTTGACAGATGAGTTTATCACTGCCTCAAACATCCAATCTCGAGTGAACCGTCTGTCTGTGCTGGGGGCCATTACGTTTGTGCAGCAGCATCTTAAACTACACAGTAATGGTCAGTTTACAGCGTTATGTAAAATTCTCCTCGGGGTTGGTGTGTTTTATGGTGGGTGATTGGAGCTCCGGGTTCCAGTGACCCTGTCAGCACCAGCAAGTGCTCACAGTATGTGTTCACATTAAAGTCAGCTCTTGTGTTGGAAGTTACTTAAGTCCCTCCCCATGGCTCAGTGGGTAAAGTGTAACTGGCCTGATGTGTTGGCGGTGAGTTCCACATGGCCTCGTGTCATTAAACTAGGGCAGGAACAAAGACTCAGTCAGTGTTAAATTTCCATTTATAAATGACTTGGATGAAGGAACAGAGAGCGGTATATCCAGCTTTGCTGACCACACTAAGTTAGGAGACACAGTAAACAGTGGAGATGGGAGCAGAAAGCGGAAGGTTTGTTGATTGGAAGCTCAATGATTAAAGGTGAGCAGAAGGTGCGTGGTCACTGGTGTGGGGAGGACATCAGGGGAGGGCTGAGTCCGGCTCGGCTTCTTGGTATCCTGCAGGGGGAAGTCAGCCTCACGGCAGCCGTGTCTCTTTATCAAAGCCCCGGACCTGAGGATTGGATTGAGCATTTGGTGAAGAGTAAAGCTGGGAATGTGGCATTGGACTTGATGTCTCCAACATCCCAAGCTGGCTGGCACATTGCAAGCTCGTGTGTGGGGCCATTCCACCTGCTTCATGCAATGAATGAAACTCGGGGGCTGCTGCTTGAAGAATGGTCCTCTGAGAATGGCCAGTTTCAGAGGCAAGCAGTTAAATGCTGACGCTCCGTCACTCCCAACTGGTGGGTGTGATGTGGGCCCACACGACTGTAACCGTGCACTCACACCGATTATAGTGAGTTCTGCTGTTAACTGACGCTCGCACCGAGCTCCTGTTATCGGCTGTTTGCCCAGCGAGGGCTGAAGCCCACGCTTCTCAGTGTCCAATCACCAGCTAGTGACTATCTTAACAATATAAGAACATAAGGAGCAGGAGAAGGTCATACAGCCCATCGAGCCGGCTCCACTGTTCAATAAGATCACGGCTGGTTTACATCCTCAACTCTACTTTCCTGCCCGATCCCTAGATCCCTTGATTCGCCTAGAGTCCAAAAATCTGTTTATCTCAGCCTTGAATATACTCAACGACTCAGCATCCACAGCCCTGTGGGGCAGAGAATTCCAAAGATTTACAACCTTCTTAGAGAAGAAATTCCCTCTCAGTTTTAAAAGTGTGGCCCCTTATTCTGAGACTATGTTCTTTCGTTTTAGTTTCCCCTATGAATGAAAATATCTTCTCTGCATCCACCTTATCGAGCTCCCTCATTATCTTATATGTTTCGATAAGATCACTTCTCATTCTTCTGAACTCCAATGAGTATAGGCCCAATCTACTCAACCTCTCTCCATAAGCCAACTCTGGAATTAACCTAGTGAACCTTCTCTGAACAGTCTCCAATGCAAGTATATTCCACCTTAAATACGGAGACCAAAACTGTACGTAGTACTCCAGGTTTCACCTCACCAATACCCTGTACAGTTGTAGCAGGACTTCTCTGCTTTTATAATCTATCCCCCTTGCAATAAAGGCCAACATTCCATTTGCTTCCTGATTACTTGCTGTACTTGCATACTCACTTTTTGTGTTTCATGCACAAGGACCCCCAGATCCCTCTCTACTGCAGCACTTTGCAATTTTTCTCCATTTAAATTATAATTTGTTTTTCTATTTTTTCTTCCAAATTATCCACATTATACTCCATCTGCCAAATTTTTGCCCACCCAATTAGTTTCCCCCCCCCCCCCACAGGGCACAGAGCCCCCCCACCCCAGGACACAGCCCACTCCCCCCAGGGCACAGAGATTTTTTGTGTCCTCCTCACAATCTGCTTTCCCACCCATCTTTGAATCATCAGCAAACTTGGCTACATTACACTCAGTCCCTTCATCCAAGTCATTAATATAAATTGTAAATAGTTGAGACCCCAGCACTGATCCCTGCGGCACCCCACTAGTTACTGTTTGCCAACCGGAAAATGACCCATTTATCCCAACTCTCTGTTTTCTGTTAGTTAGCCAATCCTCTATCCATGCTAATATATTACCCCCAACCTCATGAACTTTTATCTTGTGCAGTAACCTTATAGGCAGTGAGTTCTAGACTACCACCATCCTCTGGGTAAAGAAATTTCCCCTCATATCTCCTCTCAACCTCCACCCAATTACTTTAAATCTATGCGCCCTGGTTGTTGACCCCTCTGCCAAGGGAAACAGGTCCTTCCTATCCACTCTATCCAGGCCCCTCATAATTTTATACACCTCAATCAGGTCTCCCATTTGCCTCATCTGTTGCTAAGAATACAGACTCAGCATTTCCAAGCTTTCTTCATAGCCAAAATTTATCAGTCCAGGCAACATATCCTCCTCACAGCTTACTGTCCCACCTAGCTTTGTATCTTAAGCAAACTGGGATACATTGCACTGGGCCCAAGTCATTAATATAGACTGTAAATAGCTGAGGCCCAAGCACTGATCCTTGCAGCATCCCACTAGTTACAGCCTGCCAACTAGAAAATGACCAGTTTATCCATACTCTCTTTTCTGTCGATTAACCAAACTTATATCCATGCTAATATATTACCCCCAACCCCATGAGCCCTAATATTGCGTAGCAACCTTTTATCAAATGCCTTTTCGAAATCCAAACAAACTACATCCACTAGTTCTCCTTTATCTACCCTGCGAATTACAGCCTCAAAAAACACTAAGAATTTTGAAAAGAAGATTTCCCTTTCAAAAACCTTTGTTGATTCTGCCTGATCATACCATGATTTTCTAACTGCCCTGTTGTCACTTCCTTATAATGGATTCCACCATTTTCCCTATGACTGATGTCAGGCTAACTGTGCTACAGTTCCCTGCATTCACTCTCTCTCCTTTCTTGAATAGCGGTGTTATGTTTGCTCCCTTCCAATCTGCTGGGACTGTTCTAGAATCCAGGGAATTTTGGAAGATCACAACCAATGCATCACTATCTCTGCAGCCTCCTCTTCTAGAACCCTAGGATGTAGGCCGTCAGGTCCAGGGGATTTGTTGGTGTTTAGTCTCAATAGTTTCTCATGTACTTTTTCTCTACTGATAGTAATTACTTTAAGTTCCTCACTCTTATTAGCCCCTTGGTTCCCATTATTTTGGGTCTGCTTTTTGTGTCTTTGACTGTGAAGAAAGATACAAATTATTTGTTTGAAGTCTCTGCCATTTTTTTATTCACCAATATAATTTCACTGTCCCAGCCTCTACGGGACCAACGCTTACTTTTGTTACTCGCTTTCTTTTTACATACTTGTAGAATCTTTTACGAGTAAGTTCCATTTGGGCTCGAGTTGGCTTTAACTTGACTTGCCTGACATTGGAAGATTGCAACCGGCAGCAATTGTTGGTAAAATCGACAATTTGCTATCTGGGCGCGGCAGTTGTAGTGAGTGTCACGCATTGGTTGGGAACTCGAGAACCTCTGACTGAAGTTCCTCCCTCCTGACCGCTGTCTCTGATGAACCAGATCCTCTCACTATCCAGGGAGAGGGAATTCCCGTCTTGGACTCAAGTACAGTTCACCACACCAATAAATAGATTGGTTTAAGGATGCGACTGCTGCCAACGAACTCGAAGTTGTGTAGAAACATTCTGTGTATGTGCGCTTCCGGCTCATTGAGGGAGCGGGCTGATTAAAAAACGTTTTAAATGTCGGGGGTGGGGCTCTGTGCCAAGATGAAGCTCTGTGCCCGGGGGGGGGGGCTCTGGGTAAATGCCGGTGGAGGGGGGGTTCTGTGCCCGGGGGGGGGCGCACAGTGCCCGGAGGGAGGCTCTGTGCCCGAGGGGGGGGGGTCTGTGCCCTGGGGGGGGGGGGCTCTGTGCCTGGGGGGGGGGCTCTGTGCCCTGGTGGGGGGCTCTGTGCCCAGGGGGGGCTCTGTGCCCGGGGGGTGCGCACAGTGCCCGGGGGGGGCTCTGTGCCCTGGGGGGGCTTTGTGCCCTGGGGGGGGGGGGGCTCTGGGGGCTCTGTGCCTGGGGGGGGGGGGTTCTGTGCCCAGGGGGGGCTCTGTGCCCAGGGGGGGCTCTGTGCCCTGGGGGGGGGCCGGGGTGTGGGGTGGTGCTCTGTGTCGGGGGGGGGGGTGGCTCTGGGGAAATGCCGGGGTGGGGGGCGGGGGGGGGCCTTGTGCCCGGTGGGGGGGGGGGGGGGGGGAGTGGCTCTGCGGAATAAAAACCCGATGTTTCCGGTCTCAGATTGATGCGCAATCGCTTCGGTGCAGCTTCTGGTCGTTGGCAGCAGTCACTCTGTTTGTGGGAAGAATTGATTATTTATTTAGCCTCAAGTTTCCTCATGTAACCGAATCTCACGTCAGGTGCCCGAGTTCAGGATCGACAGCCATACGACAAAACAGCCCACTGCACAGCATTAATAGCCACATTTTCCAGTTTACCCGCACCCACACGATCGACTCGGGTCAGCTGACCCAGTCAGGAGGCTTCATCGGCACAGACTGCCTCAGGACTGGTTTATGTCCCATTTTCCTTCGCACCAATGTCCCATCATATCCCACAATGCCATTTCCTGATTAAATTCACTCAATTCCTCAATCGTAAACCTTAGCCTGGGGCTTTGTCCATTACACATTGACTTCTGTGGTGTTCAAAATCCACCAGTTCCAGTCTGGCCTGCATTCTCATTCTGCACTTATTCAGAAATCACCCTCAATGTGGTTAGTCTGGTCTCAGTTCTTACACCCTGACTGGGCCTCCGTCACGGAACATGTTTGATGGATATCTGTTTGTTCCTGTCAGTTTCCACAGCACTCGGGAGATTACAGTCAGAGGTTTGTCCTGCTGCAACAGGAAGTGGCCTTTGGTAAATCTGTCACTGCAGCTTTGGTTGGTATCAGGAGGAAATGAGTAGAGGCCACGTTTTACATACATCCTGTGTAGGTTAATGGGCCGATTCAGCATCTCCCAGAACCACTCACATTCTCAGAGGAACAAACAAAATACAGCACCGAAAGTTTAGCTTGGAGATCACTGGAAGGCTCATTTGGTAAAGTCAGTATTTAACTCAAATGTACAGGAAGATCCCAGAATCTATTGCATGACAAGCGAACTGATAATGGTCCATGGTTCAGCCTGCCTGGCTGTAAATGGGACTTTGAGTGGTAAACCTGTCACTCAATGCTGGCATTCGCCCACTTGGTTCCAGATAGTCCTCTCAATCCTTGCCCTAATGGTTAGGCTGGTCTTAGCTGGACAAGCAGCAGTATTGGTCCCAGTGCTCTGCTGGGGAGTTGCACCATTAACTGGTTGACTTCCAGCAGTATCCCTGCACACACTTGGGGATCTTTAAGCCTCGGCCCTGCCAGCCTTCGCCCAGCTCTGTGGACTGGGGTGAATGGGGTGTGTCCTTACAGGTAGAGTGTGTGCTCTCCATATCAGGCCCACAGAAACTGCCTGGGTGGATTCCTCAGTTTGGTTTGGAGACGCTTAACCATGGTGATTGGTTTCAATGTACATCAAATACTCACCTGCCCAAGTACATCAATGGAAATGTCACTCCATGATTTAATGTGACTGAGCATTTGGACAGGTGTGAGCTGATCAGAGAGAGCCAGCACGGACATGTAAAGGGTGCGTCATTTCTAGTGAACCTAGTTGCGTTTTTTTGAAGTGGTTCCAAATGTGGTAGATGAGAGAGTGTCTGTGAATGTTATTGATATGGAATTCCAGAAGTCATTCAACAAGTTCCCACATAAGAGACTTAACAAAACTGAGCCGCAGGGAACTGGAGGCACCCTACTAGTTTGGACAGGGAGTTGGTTCGAGGGTAGGAGACAGAGCGTAAGATAATGGGCATGCTCTCAAATTGGCAGGGTATGATTAGTGAGGGCCCCAGGGATCTTCCAAGCTTCTCACTATATGTAAACATGACTTGGATAAAGGAATAGAGAGCCACTTATCCAAGTTTGCTGATGACTCTGAGTTAGGTGGTACAGTAAGTAGGGCAGATGGGAGTAGAAAGTTGCAAAGGGACATTGAGAGATTACGCGAGTGGGCAAAACTGGGGCAGATGGAGTTCAACGTGGAAAGTGTGAGGTCATCCACTTTGGAGCTAAGAAAGATGGACCAGAGTATTTTCTAAATGGCGAGAAGCTAGAGACTGTGGAGGAGCAAAGAGATTTAGGGGTTCAAGCCCAGACATCACTAAAAGCTCGTGCATGGGTACAACAATAATTAAAAGGCTAATGGAATGTTGGCCTTGAGCTTGAGGCTGCAATACAAAGGCTGGAAGTTATTTCCAGCTGTGCAGAGCTCTGGTTAGGGCACATCTGGAAAACGCTGTTCTGTACTGGGCACTGCATCTCAGGAAGGATACATTGGGCTTGGAGGGAGTGCAGTGCAGATTCACCAGAATGATACCGGGGCTAAAGGGTTCAATTATAAGGACAGGTTGCACAGACTAACTTTATATTCCCTCAAGCATAGAAGATTGTGGGGTGATTGAATCAAGATGATTAAAGGATTTGAGAGAGTAAAAAGCAAAGAAACACTTGTAGTTAGATAACGTCTTTCATGACCACCACACACCGGACATTGGCTTTACAGCCAATGAAGTACTTTGTGAAGTGTAGTCACTGTTGTAATGTAGAATACACAGCAGCCAATCTGTGAACAGCAAGCTCCCACAAACAGCAATGCGATAATGACCAGATAATCTCTTTTTTTTGTTATGTTGATTGAAGGATAAATATTGACCAGGACACTGGGGATAACTCCCCTGCTCTTCTTTGAAATAGTGCCATAGGATCTTTTATGTCCGCCTCAGTTTAACATCTCATCCAAAAGACAATACCTCTGACAGTGCAGCACTCCCTCAATACTGTACTGGAGTGTCAGCCCAGGGATATGCCTTCTGCTGGGGGAGTCCAGAACAAGGGGCACAACAGTAAAATTACAGCTAGGTCATTTAGGGGTGATGTCAGGGAGCATTTCTTCACACAAAGGGGTGTGGAAATCTGGAACTCTCTCCCCCAAAAAGCTGTTGAGGCTGTGGGTCAACTAAAAATTTCAAAACTATAATTGATAGAATTTGTTAGTCAAGGGTATTAAGGGTTGTGGAACCAAGGCATGTCGATGGAATTAAGATACAGATCAGCCATGATCTAAATGAATGGCAGAACAGGCTCGAAGGGCTAAATGGCCGACTCCTGATCATCATCATCATTATAGGCAGTCCCTTGAAGTGAGGATGACTTGCTTCCACACCAAAAAGGAATGAGTTCACAGGTGTTTCAATGAAGGACCTAATATTCCAGATCCCGAACTACATCTTCGAGGGTGGAAGATGCCTGTGCTTGGATTTTTTTAATGTGTGGTGGCCGTTGCACACCAGCCACCACCTGGGCTTGACAGAGCTAGGTCTTGGTCCAGTGGCAAGGATTACCCAGGACTAACTGGAGACCAGCTCTGCTGCACGGACCGAGCGCGCACACATATCGCAGTGTGGGCTGGCCTGTGCTGCCCCTGGGCCCTCACACCTTCTGGGCCCCAGACTCATGCCTCTCCTGGGCCCCGGTCACTTCCTTCATAAAACACTTGCGCACCTTCGCCCCTCCTGATCCTATGGTCTTATGAACTGCCTCCTTATCCCCTTGTACTACAAGATGGACATAAAGAATCCCACAGCACTATTCGAAGAAGAGCAGTGAGTTCTCCCCCATGTCCTGACCAATGTTTATTAACCAACATAACTAAAACAGATAATCTCATTGCTGTTTCTGGGACCTTGCTGTGCCCAAATTGGCTGCCACGTTCCCTACCACTACTTCAGAAAGTATCTCATTGGCTGTAAAGTGCTTTGAACATCCTGAAGCTGTGAAAGGCATTGTGTAAATGCAAGTCCTTTGTTTTTTGTTCGAAACAGATATCCTGCCATACCTCATGGACTTTCAAGGTGTGGAATACCAGGGAGAGGAGGACCACTTTCCTGCCTGAGTGAGTACGCTGTGGCCTAGACTTGGTCTGGCTACAGGTGCTGATCCCTCCAGCATCAACCCAAGGAGTGAAGATCCACAGCGCAATAATCAATCCCTGCCTTAGCACAGACAGTTACACACCTTGTGATACTCGAAATACATTGGAGAGGGTGAATTTAAATATAAAATAACTGTTTGATTTGTCAGTGTCAATACAGCAGCAACACCAAACCACATTGTTCCTAATGCCAGTTTGGACTCATCTTTGGAGACATTTTATTTCAAATAAAATTTACTTGAATGGAACTTGTCATTTATTCGAGCTTTTAGTGATGAAGAATTGAGATTTCTTCACCTCCATATGTAGAAGCAAATAATAAAAACGGATTGCTATCGAGCTTCCTTTTTGCAGGCAGAATGGATCTGCGGCTCTGAGCTCACTGTTTCTCAATTAAAACAAGTCAGTGTGAGTGAATTGTGCCGTGTATGAGCCCATTGACATGGGGGCTATTGAGCTCTGACTGTATGTGAGGGGGACAGGGGAGAATAGGCCTTTGGCATGTAAGTCATTTCAGTTAATCTCTGAAATAAAGCAGGGGAACAAATTTTCTGATTTGTGACCAATAATTTTATGGCCTGCACCTTTGTGGAGGGAGAAAGGAAGGCTCCTTCACAAGGTATATATATCAAACAAGGGGGAGTTTTAAATAACATTCTTATCATGTATCCAACATGGTTACTGCTTGTACTATTACAAGGTGTGCCACCAGAGGGCACCGCAGTGGGAGACTTGCAGGTTACCTGTACAGGTGTGCCTGCCATGGTATAAAAGGCAGGCCACCAGGTGTGATCCTCACACTGGAGTTATCAATAAGGTCACTACAGTTCAAGTACAACACATTGCCTCATGGAGACATTGTCAAAGCATCTAAAGATATAATAATTAGCGACGAGATTCCGGACCTTCACGCAAAAATGGCTACCCTTGGCTTGTTGCAGCAGTTTGCCGATGGTGATGATTGGGACGCCTTTGTGGAAAGGCTCAACCATTTCTTCACCGCAAACGACCTGGCAGGCGATAATCCAGCCACACTGACCAATAAGCGCAGAGCTATCCTGCTAATCAGTTGTGGGCCCACTGTCTATGGCCTCGTCAGGGACTTGCTGGCACCAGCGAAGACAATGACCAAGATATATGAAGAGCTTGTAACGCTGATCCAAGAACAACTCAAGCCCAAGGATAGCATCCTCACAGCCAGACACCGGTTTTACACCCACAGGCCGCCCGAAGGCCAGGAAATCGCGAAATACGCTGCAGAACTCAGGAGGCTGGCGGCACCGTGTGATTTCAGCGACCACCTCACCGAAGCGCTGCGGGATATCTTTGTTATTGGAATCAGCCATGAGGGCCTTCTTCATAAGCTACTGTCTGCGGATACCACAGTCACACTGCAGAAGGCCATCTCCGTGAGCCAGGCATTCATGACCTCGACCTGCGGCTCTAGGCAGATGACTCATCCTCAGGACTTAAACCTGGCAAGTACTGTGCACAGAGTGGCACCTTTTAGAGGCTGGACTGTAGAACGTGAGCCTTCTCAGGGAAGTGAGAACAGGCCCCCGAGTCCCTTAACTCAGAATCCGCTGAAAGGGGCTAACCGAGTAGCTCCATGCTGGCATTGCGGAGGGAATCAGCGGGCTCACCAGTGACACTTTAAAGACTATGTATGTAAAGGCTGTAGCACAAAGGGCCATCTCCAGAGAATGTGTAAAAGAAATATGACTCACTGTGTTGATGAAGAGTCTGCAGATGGCCATGAATCCAGCACGATTATGAAGCAATAGTCAGAGAGGCAGCTCAGCCCCATGATAAGATATATAGCATGTTTACCTGCACCACCGAGTGTTCCGCATTGAGTATGGAAGTCGAGATAAATGGCGTTCCAGTCTTCATGGAAGTGGACACGGGGGCGAGCCAGTCAGTAATGAATCAACCTGCAACCCACCACACTTAAAGGGACAGTTCCACATTTTCAATCAATGTAAGAGCAACTGTGAGTTAGATGTAAAATGTGCAATTGATGATCAGAGTTGTGTACATGGAATAAGCAAAGAAAAATCGCGCGATCGCGATCAGAGCTTCAGGTTATTTACAATGAGTAATGAAACATTGTGCGATATTGGATTTCCACTGCATTCAGTCAATGTAGCGGGCAGACACCCATCGGGAGCACACAGGTTCAGCGAGCTACCCAATGTAGTAGCCTGCGTCCCTGGGACCAGAGTTATGCACCATGGAGTTTAGCCACAAGCAGCCACAAGCTGAAGAGCAAGCGATCTCAGGAGGGCAATGGCACCGATATCGATACCCTGCCCCTGATCGGCTCCACCTCTCAGGCACCCGATGGCACCAACCGCCACGAGCCTGAAACCACGCTAAGGCGCAACCCCAGTTCTGATCGCCACCAAGGGCATACCCGGGAACGAAGGGTCACCTGCAACAGTTCTCCCAAATGGGACCGGGCCCAGCCAGGATCCCAAACCAAATACTGGCCAGGCAAGCGAGCCAGCAGTTCCCCTTGCACTGCTAGCCAACTGCTCCTCAGGGGACAGCAGCGACCCAGGGCGTAAGGAAAGGACAGGGAGGTCACAGGCCAAAGGGTATAATTAGGAGGAGGAAAATAGAATATGAGAGTAAGCTTGCAGGGAACATAAAAACTGACTGCAAAAACTTCTACAGATACCTGAAGAGAAAAAGATTAGTGAAGACAAATGTAGGTCCCTTACAGTCAGAATCAGGTGAATTTATAATGAGGAACAAAGAACTGGCAGACCAATTGAACAAATACTTTGGTTCTATCTTCTAAGGAAGACACAAATAACCTTCCGGAAATACTAGGGGACTGAGGGTCCAGCAAGAAGGAGGAACTGAAGGAAATCCTTATTAGTCAGGAAATTGTGTTAGGGAAATTGATGGAATTGAAGGCCGATAAATCGCCAGGGCCTGATAGTCTGCATCCCAGAGTACTTAAGGAAGTGGCCCTCCTAGAAATAGTGGATGCATTGGTGGTCATTTGCCAACATTCTGTCGATCTGGATCAATTTCTATGGATTGGAGGGTAGCTAATGTCACCCCACTTTTTAAAAAAGGAGGGAGAGAGAAAACAGGGAATTATAGACCGGTTAGCCTGACATCGGTAGTGGGGAAAATGTTGGAATCAATTATTAAAGATGTAATAGCATTTGGAAAGCAGTGACATGAACCGTTCAAGTCAGCATGGATTTATGAAAGGGCAATTAAGCTTGACAAATCTTCTCGAATTTTTTGAGGATGTAACTAGTAGAGTGGACAAGGTGTAGCCAGTGGATGTGGTGTATTTAGATTTTCAAAAGGCTTTTGACAAGGTCCCACACAAGAGATTAGTGTGCAAAATTAAAGCACATGTGATTGGGGGCAATGTATTGATGTGGATAGAGAACTGGTTGATAGACAGGAAGCAAAGAGTGGGAATAAACGAGTCCTTTTCAGAATGGCAGGCAGTGACTAGTGGGGTACCGCAAGGTTCAGTGCTGGGACCCCAGCTATTTACAATATACATTAATGATTTAGACGAAGGAATTGAATGTAATATCTCCAAGTTTGCAGATGACACTAAGCTGGGTGGCAGTGTGAGCCGTGAGGAGGATGCTAAGAGGCTGCTGGGTGACTTGGACACGTTAGGTGCGTGGGCAAATACATGGCAGATGTGGTATAATTTAGATAACTGTGAGGTTATCCATTTTGGTGGTAAAAACAGGAAGGCAGATTATTATCTGAATGGTGACAGATTAGTAAAAGGGGAGGTGCAACGAGACCTTGGTGTCATGGTACATCAGTTATTGAAAGTTGGCATGCAGCTACAGCAGGCGGTGAAGAAGACAAATGGCATGTTGGCCTTCATAGTGAGAGGATTTGAGTATAGGAGCAAGGAGGTCTTACTGCAGTTGTACAGGGCCTTGATGAGGCCAAACCTTGAAGATTGTGTACAGTTTTGGTCGCCTAATCTGAGGAAGGATATTCTTGCTATTTTGGAAGTGCAGCAAAGGTTCACCAGACTGATTCCCGGGATAACAGGACTGACATATGAAGAAAGACTGGATCGACTAGGCTTATATTCAATGGAATTTAGAAGAATGAGAGGGGATCTCATAGAAACATATAAAATTCTGACGGGATTGGACAGGTTAGATGCAGGAAGAATGTTCCCGATGTTGGGGAAGTCCAGAACCAGGGGTCACAGTCTAAGGATAAGGGATAAGCCATTTAGGACCGAGATGAGGAGAAACTTCTTCACTCAGAAAGTTGTGAGCATGTGGAATTCTCTACCACAGAAAGTTGTTGAGGCCAGTTCCTTAGATATATTCAAAGGGGAATTAGATGTGGCTCTTACGGCTAAAGGGATCAAGGGATATGGAGAGAAAGCAGGAATGGGGTACTGAAGTGAATGATCAGCCATGATCATATTGAATGGTGGTGCAGGCTCGAAGGGCCAAATGGCCTACTCCTGCACCTAATTTCTATGTTTCTTTGTTTAACAGAAATCTCACGTGACACAGTTGCACAATCGTGGTACCCTTGTTGACTTTGTCTTTGTATTCAACATGATTATTAAAATCCGGGTGTACCAGAGATAGCTTGGTCTTAATATCTCTTTTCATCATGAGTTCAGCAGGCGAGACTCCTGTGAGCGTGGGGGTCTTGTCCTGTAACTCGGCAGTATGCAGTCCAAGCGGGCCTGCAGTGACCCTTGGGTTACTCGCCTCAGGAAAAGAGTGTTTGAAGACCAGGCCCTCTAAACTGCCATCAACCTCATGGTCTACAGGGCTGTAGTAATACCAGCCCTCCTGTATGGCTCAGAGACAGGGACCATGTACAGTAGACACCTCAAGTTGCTGGAGAAATATCACAAACGATGTCTCCGCAAGATCCTACAAATCCCCTGGGAGGACAGATGCACCAACGTCAGCGTCCTCACTCAGGCTAACACTCCCAGCATTGAAGCACTGACCATACTTGATCAGCTCCGCTGGGCAGGCCACATAGTCCACATGCCAGACACGAGACTCCCAAAGCAAGTGCTCTACTCAGAGCTCCTTCATGGCAAATGAGCCAAAGGTGGGCAGCAAAACACTACAAGGGCACCCTCAAAGTCTCCCTGATAAAGTGCAACATCCCAACCGACATCTGGGAGTCCCTGGCCCAAGACCGCCCTAAGTGGAGGAAGTGAATCCGAGAGGGCGCTGAGCACCTCGAGTCTCAACGCCGAGAGCATTCAGAAATCAAGCGCAGACAGCGGAAAGAGCGTGCGACAAACCAGTCCCACCCACCCCTTCCCTCAACGACTATCTGTCCCACCTGTGACAGAGTCTGTGGCTCTCGTATTGAACTGTTCAACCACCAAACAACTGACTTCAGGAGTGGAAGCAAGTCTTCCTTGATTCCGAGGGACTGCCTATGATGACTCTCCTCATGCTTTGCTTGATAATTTGTACTGCAGGCTTGAACGGTGCTGACCTTACATGTTTTATGCCATTAAGTTTCACAAATTCCTGAAACTCCTGACTGGTGAAGCACGACTGATTGTCACTCACTACTATGTCAGGCAGACCATGTGTCGCGAGCATGACATTGAGATTCTCTACGTTTGCCATGGGCATGCTGGATAACATGATTATGCATTCTATCCATTTCGAATAAGCATCCACCACCACTAAAAACATCTTGCCCAGGAAGGGACCTGCAAAATCTACATGGATCCTGGTGCTTTGCTGAGCTGCATGCAAGTGTTGCACTGATGCACGCATGCTTCCAGCTCAGAATCAATTCCTGGCCACCATCCGTGGGACCTGGCGATGGCCTTCATCATCACTATACCCGGATGTGTGCTGTGTAACTCATGCACGAACTTCTCTCTCCCTTTCTTGGGCATTACAACGCGATTGCCCCACAATATGCAATCTGCTTGAATAGACAGTTCGTCCTTGCGACAAATGTACTGCAGGGTGACTTGGACAGGTTAGGTAAGTGGGCAAATGCATGGCAGATGCAGGTTAATGTAGATAAATGTGAGGTTACCCACTTTGGTGGCAAAAACAGGAAGGCAGACTATTATGTGAATGGTGACAGATTAGGAAAAGCAACGAGACCTGGATGTCATGGTACATCAATCATTGAAAGTTGGCATGCAGGTACAGCAGGCGGTGAAGAAGGCAAATGGCATGTTGGCCTTCATAGTGAGAGGATTTGAGTATAGGAGCAGGGAGGTCTTACTGCAGTTGTACAGGGCCTTGGTGAAGCCACACCTTGAATATTGTGTATAATTTAGGTCATTCTTGCTATTGAGGGAGTGCAGCGAAGGTTCACAGACTGATTCCCGGGATGGCAGGACTGACATATGAAGAAAGACTAGATCAACTAGGCTTATAGTCAATGGAATTTAGAAGAATGAGAGGGGATCTCATAGAAACATATAAAATTCTGATGGGATTGGACAGGTTTAATGCAGGAAGAATGTTCCCAATGTTGGGGAAGTCCAGAACCAGGGGTCACAGTCAAAGGATAAGGGTTAAGTCATTTAGGACCGAGATGAGGAGAAACTTCTTCATTCAGAGAATTGTGAACCTGTGGAATTCTCTACCACAGAAAGTTGTTGAGGCCAGTTCATTAAATATATTCAAAAGGGAGTTAGATGTGGCCCTTACGGCTAAAGGGATCAAGGGGTATTGAAAGAAAGCAGAAATGGGGTACTGAAGTTGCATGATCAGCCATGATCATATTGAATGGTGGTGCAGGCTCGAAGGGCTGAATGGCCTACTCCTGCACCTATTTTCGATGTTTCTATGTTTCTATGTACGGTTTGGCCTCCTCGCACATTTGCTTAGGTATGGCAGACCAATCCATCTTTGAGGATGCAACCCTTTACCACCGATAATATCGGGTGCTGGCTGATCCAGGTCTTAACTTGTTGAGCTGTGACAGGGGTTCCTTCACTCTCAAAAGCATCCATGATTAACATTTGATCCGCCGGTTGTGACTTTTCCACCTCCGGTGTGGGCAACTGGCTCAAAGCATTGGCTCAATTCTCTGTGCCAGGTCTGTGGTGAATGACATAATCATAGGCAGATAATGTCAGCACCCACCTTTGGATGTGAGATGAAGTATTGGTATTGATACCTTTGCTCTCGGAAAACAATGAAATGAGTGGCTTGTGATCAGTCTCTAATTTGAACCTCAGACCGAACAGGTATTGATGCATCTTTTTGACACCATACACACATGCTAAAGCTTCTTTTTCTACCATGCTGTAGGCACTTTCCGCTTTAGACAAACTTTTGGATGCATACGCGACAGGTTGAAGTTTCCCCAATTCATTGGCTTGTTGGAGTACGCAACTAATTCCATATGACGATGTGTCACAGGCCAAAACTAAACGTTTACATGGGTCATAATGTACCAGCAGCTTGTTCGAGCAAAGCAGATTGGTGGCTTTCTCGAAAGCTTTGTCTTGCGATGCGCCCCAGACCCAGTTGTCGCCTTTTCTCAATAGCTTGTGCAGTGGTTCTAGTAAGGTGCTCAATTTAGGTAGGAAATTACCAAAGTAGTTGAGTAGACCCAGGAAGGAACGAAACTGCATCACATTCTGCGGCTTGGCCTTGGTTTTCACGTCAGTAGGTCTGATGCCATCAGCGGCGATTTTCCTCCCGAGGAATTCGACCTGCGGTGCCATGAAGACGCACTTCGAGCGTTTCAGTCTGAGTGCCACTCTTACCAAACACAGTAGTACCTCTTCCAGGTTGTTCAGATGTTCCTTGGAGTCATGACCGGTGATCAGGATGTTATCTTGGAACACGACGGTTCTGGGAACGGACTTCAGTAAACTTTCCATATTCCTCTGGAATATTGCTGCAGCCGAGCGAATTCCGAAAGGGCACCTGTGGTAAATAAACAGTCCTCTGTGCGTGTTAATGCACGTAAGTCTCTTCGACATCTCGACCAACTCTTGTGTCATATAGGCCGACGTCATGTCCAGTTTTGTGAACGACTTCCCTCCGGCTAACGTCGCAAACAAGTCATCAGCCTTCGGTAACGGGTACTGATCTTGTTTTGAAATCCTGTTGATCGTAGCCTTGTAGTCTCCACAGATTCACTTTTCAGCACAGGAACAATGGGGCTGGCCCATTCATTAAATTTGAATTCGACCGGTGATATGATCCCTTCACACTGATGTCTGTCCAATTCAATTTTGACCTTCTCCCTCATCATATACGGCACTGCCCGAGCTTTATGATAGACGGGTCTTGCACCTGAGTCTACATGGGGCACCTTGGCACCCGTGAAGTTGCCGATACCCGGTTCGAACAGCGAGGGGAACTTGCTCAATACTTGGGCACATGTATTTTCCTCCAATGATAACGCCTTTATGTCGTTCCAGTCGCATCTGATTTTCTCCAACCAGCTCCTGCCGAGCAGCACTGGGCCATTGCCTGGAACAATCCACAGCGGTAACTCGTGAACCGCACTGTTATATGACACATTAATTTGTGCACTGCCAATCACCTTAATCAGTTCTTTGGTGTACGTGCGCAGCTTGGCGTTAACAGGGCTCAGCCTGGGCCTCACAGTCTTAGTATCCCACAGCTTATAAAATGCCCTCTCGTTCATGATCGATTGACTCACCCCGTGTCCAGTTCCATGGATACCGGTATCCCGTTAAACTTCACATTAATCAAAATTGGTTTACTCTTGGTTATGAAGAAGTACAGTCCGTACACTTCCTCCTCTGGCATCTTGGATTGCGTATCTGGATCTAGGCTAGTCTGACTCTCATCCTCCACGTGGTGTGTCGCAGCTCGCTTGCTCATCTGCGGACACTTACGCTGGAGATGTCCCACTCTCAGTCTTTGCAACTATATTGCTTAAATCGGCACTGCTGGTGCCGATGATTTCCCCCACGGAGAAGTCGGATTCATTCCCGTTGGCAGACTTTGGGCAGCCACAGGTTTGGCGAACACAGCCGGATAGGCCCTGCCAAGTGCCGCTCTGCCGAACGCTGAATCAATCACATTTACAGTACTTGCCGAGGTTCAGTTCTTTACCGCTATTTGCTTTAGACACCTGTCCGTCGTCATGCATGATTGAGCGATCTGGATGGCCCTTTTTAAATCCAACTCCTCCACTGCCAGAAGTTTGCGCAGGATCACCTCGTAGTTGATACCGATAACAAAGATGTCCTGCAGCATGTCTGCCAACACTATCCCGAACTTGCACGGTCCTGCTAGATGTCTCAGGTCGGCAACGAATTCTGCCGTGCTCTGGCCCTCCGATCAAACGTGTGTATAAAACCTGTATCTTGAGATGATGATGCCGCCGTCTGGTTTGAGGTGCTCCCGAAGCAATGTACACAACTCCTCGTGTGTTTTCTCTGTTGGATCACTAGGCATGAGTAGATTCTTTATCAGACTGTAGATCTTTGAACCCGCACACAGTGAGGAACACGGCCCGGCACCGATCTGCATCGTCAACCCCCTTCATTTTATTGGCCACGAAGTACTGGTTCAAATGACTCACAAAGTCTGCCCAATCTTCTCCCTCCACGAATCGCTCTAAAAATCCAATCGTGCTCATTTTGCAAACAAAGGTTCTTGTATTCTCGTCGCCAAATGTTATGTATGCAATAAAGGTTTAAACTGTGTACTATTTAAATAAGCAAGGTTAAACCTTGGCTCTGCTTTATTTAGGCCCAAAGTGCCTGACTCTCAAAATGGCTGGCCTTTTATACCTGAGCAGCACCATATACGTGCTGCTCAGTGGCCTCCAACAATGACACCGTCTGGTGGCTACAAACAGAATGTACATACATGATAGGTTTGTGTCGAGACAGTGCGAGGAAGCTGACATTTTAAACGCTGGGTTAATGATCCAGCAAACTGGACAGATCCAGTGTGGGGGTGGTGTGTGGGGTTTTTGCAGGCAGGGGGCGATTTTGGGGAGTGAGGAGGTTGAGGGGTTGTTTGTGGGTGGGCAGGGTGTTGGGGGAGCGGGGATGTGGGTGGAGTGGGGGAGCCGGGGCAGGGGGAGGTGTTTCTGAACCACAGCAATTGAAGAGAAGCAGCAACAAGAATGCGGTTGTTTTAAACAAATGGGCTGGATTTTCAGCTTTTGGGATTTGGGGGGCAGTAATGGCGGTGGGGCGATCCTGATGCCACCTGGGAAAAGTTTGCAAAATGAGGTTCCATGATCGGGAGCGTTAATCAGACGTTACACAACAGACTTTGTGCGCCCCAGCCGAAAAAAAGTTTTGTTGATTTAAGGAACTTCAGTGCCGCAACATAACGCTGTGTATTGTAGGGTTTTATTCTGTGGAGGGAGATCTTGTTACTTTGTTGCAGCAACATTTCTGATTCGTCCTTTGCCGTTGGTGCCTTGTGTATCATCCAATGCTCACCGGAGTGTGCCTTTATGGGGCAGATAGCGTGTTCAGTATTAGCTCCATCCCTCAGTTTCCTCCATTTAGGAGAACTGGTCCATTATGGGCGGTCGATGTGTGACTCTTGGTCCGGCAGTATCTCCACGCTGCCTCCCCTGGGGATCAGGTGGTTATCCAATGGGGGCCTCGCCAGGCTCCTCTTCCTTGTCCTCCTCCTCCTCCTCCTCCTGAAGTGGGCCTGCAATCCCCACTGGCAATGCCTGGCCCCTCATGATGGCCAAGTTGTGCAACATGCAGCACACCACAATAAATTCAGATACCTGATGATGGGAGTATTAAAGGCTGCCTCCAGAGCAGTGTGGGCATTGGTCTGCCTGTGGGAGATGGCATATCTCCGTCAACACTTCCTTTCGGAAGTGCAGCGTTCTCACACACTGCTCCTCAGAGAGCTGGAGGTCTGAAGGTTGGTGCCTGTAAACCCGTGGGGGGGTAAGCCTTCCTCCCCAGACATCTTCGGCCTCCACTCATCCATGGGCCGACATGGCCAAGAGCCCTTCTTCTAGCTTGACACCACCTGGCAATAGCATGGAGCATGATACGCTGGCGAACTAGTAATGCCCCCATTAAATGTTCTCACTTACCTTGTAAGGACACTATAATGGCAGATAAAAGTGCCGTTTGCAAGTCGGAGCTTCACGCAGCGTGCTGTGCACAACCGTTGCAATCAACGTGAGCTGCGATGTAGGATCCCCCTCCCTCCATTTAAAAATGCTGCCAATACCGCCTGCTGCATCCTGGGAATGCCTGGTTTTTCAGACATTTCCTGGGGCAGGCGTTAAATGAGGCATTGGGCCTAATTTTGCATTCAGGGCGCTAGCGGAGCATTGCACGACGATTGATGTCATGATCTGAGTAAAACTAGAGGGTGGGGAGGGAAGGTTTTCCACCACCGCAAACCATGAGCCGAATTTACCGGCTGGGCACTAAAAGCTGGACGCCCAACGTTAGGCCTGGAAACCCCATTTATCACCCGTCCGGGGCACAAACAGAGACACAAACTAACCGAAAATCCAGCCCAGACTACAGATCGGTTGAAATAGAATATTAAAATCACACAGGAAACAGAATCATTTCGCCTTGCAATGTTAGGCCAAGAAACAGCACAGAGTGGGCAGGATATCAGTCCTGGGACTGGTGATATAAGGGTCACAGCCCAGAGTGAGCAGGATATCAGCCCTGGGACTGGTGATATAAGGGTCACAGCCCAGAGTGGGCAGGATATCAGTCCTGGGACTGGTGATATAAGGGTCACAGCCCAGAGTGTGCAGGATATCAGCCCTGGGACTGGTGATATAAGGGTCACAGCCCAGAGTGGGCAGGATATCAGCCCTGGGACTGGTGATATAAGGGTCACAGCCCAGAGTGTGCAGGATATCAGCCCTGGGACTGGTGATATAAGAGAGTCACAGCCCAGAGTGTGCAGGATATCAGCCCTGGGACTGGTGATATAAGGGTCACAGCCCAGAGTGGGTAGGATATCAGTCCTGGGACTGGTGATATAAGAGAGTCACAGCCCAGAGTGTGCAGGATATCAGCCCTGGGACTGATGATATAAGGGTCACAGCCCAGAGTGGATAGGATATCAGCCCTGGGACTGGTAATATAAGGGTCACAGACCAGAGTGAGCAGGATATCAGCCCTGGGACTGCTGATATAAGAGAGTCACAGCCCAGAGTGGGCAGGATATCAGCCCTGGGACTGGTGATATAAGGGTCACAGCCCAGAGTGTGCAGGATATCAGCCCTGGGACTGGTGATATAAGGGTCACAGCCCAGAGTGGGCAGGATATCAGCCCTGGGACTGGTGATATAAGGGTCACAGCCCAGAGTGTGCAGGATATCAGCCCTAGGACTGGTGATATAAGGGTCATCGCCCAGAGTGGGCAGGATATCAGCCCTGGGACTGGTGATATAAGGGTCACAGCCCAGAGTGTGCAGGATATCAGCCCTGGGACTGGTGATATAAGGGTCACCGCCCAGAGTGGGCAGGATATCAGCCCTGGGACTGGTGATATGAGGGTCACAGCCCAGAGTGGGCAGGATATCAGCCCTGGGACTGGTGATATAAGAGAGTCACAGCCCAGAGTGAGCAGGATATCAGTCCTGGGACTGGTGATATAAGGGTCACAGCCCAGAGTGTGCAGGATATCAGCCCTGGGACTGGTGATATAAGGGTCACAGCCCAGAGTGGGCAGGATATCAGCCCTGGGACTGGTGATATAAGGGTCACAGCCCAGAGTGTGCAGGATATCAGCCCTGGGACTGGTGATATAAGAGAGTCACAGCCCAGAGTGTGCAGGATATCAGCCCTGGGACTGGTGATATAAGGGTCACAGCCCAGAGTGGGTAGGATATCAGTCCTGGGACTGGTGATATAAGAGAGTCACAGCCCAGAGAGTGCAGGATATCAGCCCTGGGACTGGTGATATAAGGGTCACAGCCCAGAGTGGATAGGATATCAGCCCTGGGACTGGTAATATAAGGGTCACAGACCAGAGTGAGCAGGATATCAGCCCTGGGACTGCTGATATAAGAGAGTCACAGCCCAGAGTGGGCAGGATATCAGCCCTGGGACTGGTGATATAAGGGTCACAGCCCAGAGTGTGCAGGATATCAGCCCTGGGACTGGTGATATAAGGGTCACAGCCCAGAGTGTGCAGGATATCAGCCCTGGGACTGGTGATATAAGGGTCACAGCCCAGAGTATGCAGGATATCAGCCCTGGGACTGGTGATATAAGGGTCACCGCCCAGAGTGGGCAGGATATCAGCCCTGGGACTGGTGATATAAGGGTCACAGCCCAGAGTGTGCAGGATATCAGCCCTGGGACTGGTGATATAAGGGTCACCGCCCAGAGTGGGCAGGATATCAGCCCTGGGACTGGTGATATGAGGGTCACAGCCCAGAGTGGGCAGGATATCAGCCCTGGGACTGGTGATATAAGAGAGTCACAGCCCAGAGTGAGCAGGATATCAGCCCTGGGACTGGTGATATAAGGGTCACAGGTGGCTGAGACAGGAGGGGGAGGATTGTTCAGATGACAGTTTATCAGAAAGATTGTCTATCCATTTTAAGCTCAGAAATGCTGACATGGTAACCTGGAAGACCAGGAAAAGCTGACCAGCAACTTCAAAAATGCTGACAGAGCCTCAAAAGGCTGAGAACTCCGGAATGGCCCTAATTACAGCCCCTGACATGTGAAAACAAGTAGTTATGTGGGCTGTGGAACTTAAGCTGTTGGTATAACCAAAAAATACAATGTAGGAAATGAAACAGCTAACTCACCAGATAATCTGTTTCAAAAATTCTCATCCTTGTTTTCACATCTCTCCGTGGCCTCACCCCTCCCTATCTCTGTAATCTCCTCCAGACTCACATACCTCCAAGATATCTGCGCTCCTCTAATTCTGGCCTAAGATACCCTGATTCCAATTGTTCCACCATTGGTGGCCGTGCCTTCAGCTGCCTGGGCCCTAAGCTCTGGAATTCCCTTCCTAAATCTCTCCACCTCTCTTTCCTCTTTTAAGACGCTTCTTAAAATCCACCTCCTCTGCCCTAATAGCTCCTCCTGTAGTGTCAGATTTTGTTTTGTAACCCTCCTGTGAAGAACTTTGGGATGTTTTACTACATCAAAGACGCTATATAAATACAAGTTGTTGTTGTAGTGATGTTGGCTGAAGGCTAACTATTGGCCAGGATACCGGGGAGATCTCCCCTGCTCTTCTTCCAATAGTGCTGTGGGAACTTTTCGTCCATCTGAGAGGGCAGGTGGGACCTCGGTTTAATGTCTCATCAGAAAGATGGCACCTCCGACAGGGCAGAACTCCCTCAGTGCTGCACTGGAGTGTCAACCTGGATTATGTGCTCAAGTCTCTGGAGTGGGACTTGAACCCACAACCTTCTGACCCAGCGACGAGAATGCCAGCCACTGAGCCATGGCAAATGCCTTAACGTGTAAACATAGAGTAGATCAAAAATAGTCAACCTTTCCAAGCTGAGGAGACAAGAGAAGAAATGGTAAACCACATGCCAGGCCTGCCCACCGGAGAGAAAGGGCCCCTCCCCCATACTGAACAAATTAGGACAACTCTTGTTACTAGTTGCAGGGAGATGTATCCCCCATCCCGCTCTGGTTAACCCTCCCACAACCAACATGGGGACATCTGCCCATCAGAACGAGTGATGTTCTCCTTGGCCTGGGGAACTGGGGCAGTAACAGGTTACCTTGGGGCCTGTTCTCGAAGAGTCTCTCAGCACAAACTGGAACCAGAGAAGCTGCCTCGGTCCATCAACCTGCTCTGCTCCCAGTGTAGGAAGCCGGGTTTAGTGATACATTCCTCCCACAGGCACCGTGCAGTCAGGATGCACAGTGGCTCCGTGAAATATCCATGGACTCCCATTGAGTGTGTGGATTCAGCACCTGAATATGGAATGAGCTGTTAGAGTATCAGTGTGAAAATACCTTTCATTGTCTTTGGTCCCCTCCACAAACTCCGTTCGCTAGCCACTGACTCTATTCCTCTCCCTACCTTATGTCTGAGGCTGAACCAGACTGCTCACAACCTTGCTGTCATATTTGACTCTGAACTGAGTATCCAACAAATATCCACTGTATAACTAAAACCACCTATTTCCCCCTCTGTAACATCGCCCGTCTCTGCCCCTGCCTCGGCTCATCTGCTGCTGAAACCTTCATCCATGCCTTTGTTACTACTCAACTTGACTAGTCCAACGCCTCCCACATTCTAACCTACGGAAACTTGAGGGCATCCAAAACTCAGCAGCCCGTGTCCTAACTCTACCAAGTCCCGTTCACCCATCACCTCTGTGCTCGCTGAACTATATTGGCTCCCGGTTAAGCAATACTTCGTTTTCAAAATTCTCAACCTTGTTTAAAAATTTCTCTGTCAAGAATGTAGACGATGTATACTAACTGTATAGTGACACAAGGTGTGCCACCAGGGGGCACTGCGGTGGGAGACCTGAGGGTCACCTGCATAGGTGTGCAGGGCCCAGTATAAAAGGCTGCCCACCATGCTTGTGCCTCACTCTGGAGTTACAATAAATGGGACTAAGGTCACAACGACTCAAGTACAATACTAGACCTCGTGGAGTCATTCATAAGAGTATTAAAGACATAACACCCTCCATGGCCTCACCCCTCCCTATCTCAGTAATTTCCTTCAGTCTCACAACCTCCCAAGATATCTGCACTCCTCAAATTCTGCCCTCTTGAACATGACTGATTATAATTGTTCCACCATTGGTGGCCGTGCCTTCAGCTACCTGGGCCCCAAGCTCCGGAACTCCCTGCCTAAACCTCTCGAGCTCTCTACCTCTCTCTCCTTCTTCAGATGCTCCTTAAAATCTACCTCTTTGACCAAGCTTTTGGTCACCTGCCACAATTTCTCCTTATGTGTCTCGGTGTCAAATTTGTGTATTACAACACTGCTGTGAAGCACCTTGGGACGTTTTACTACATTAAAGGCACTATATTAATACAAGTTGTTGTTGTTAATTGTAAAATAATTTGATAAAACACTTTGCCGATGTACTGTTAGAGATTCAGATTGAGAGATAGTAAATGAAACCATTGTACACAAAATAATTACTTGTAATCTACACTGTATTCCATTTATAGATTATTTCTGTAGTTTAAAAAACGAATATTGAAAGACTGTAAAAGGCTGACAGTGGATCTGTACAAGGGGTGACATAAATTACATAGAATTTACCACAGAAACAGGCCATTGGGCCCAACAGGTCTGTGCCGGGGTTTATGCTCCACACGAGCCTCCTCCCACCTCACTCCATCTCACCCTGTCAACATATCCTTCTATTCCTTTCTCCCTCACGGACTTATCCAGCTTCCCCTTAAATGTATCCGTGCTATTCACCTCAACCACTCCATGTGGCCGTGAGTTCCACCTTCTCACCACTCTCTGGGTAAAGACGTTTCTCCTGAGTTCCTGATTGGATTATCAGGGACTATCTTATATTCATGGCCCCTAGTTCTGGACTCCACTCCAAGTGGAAACATCTTCTCTGCACCAACCCTATCGAACAGTCATTTTCCAACAGTCTATCGACTCTGGATCAGTTCCTATGGACTGGAGGGTAGCTAATGTAACACCACTTTTTAAGAAGGGAGGGAGAGAGAAAACGGGTAATTATAGACCAGTTCGACATCAGTAGTGGGGAGAATGTTGGAATCAATTATTAAAGATGAAATAGCAGCACATTTGGAAAGTGACAGGATCAGTCCAAGTCAGCATGGATTTATGAAAGGGAACTCCTGCTTGACAAATCTTCCAGAATTTTTTGAAGATGTAACTAGTCGATTGGACAAGTGAGAACCAGTGGATGTGGTGCATTTGGACTTTCAAAAGGCTTTTGACAAGGTCCCACAGAAGAGATTGGTGTGCAAAATTAAAGCATATAGTATTGGAGGTAATGTACTGACGTGGATTGAGAGCTGGTTGGCAGACAGGAAGCAGAGAGTCGAGATAAACGGGCCCTTTTCAGAATGGCAGGCAGAGACTAGTGGGGTACCGCAGGGCTCAGTGCTGGGACCCCAGCTATTTACAATATAAAGTAATGATTTGGATGAGGGAATTGAGTGTAATATCTCCAGGTTTGCAGATGACACTAAGCTAGGTGGAAGTGTGAGCTGTGAGGAGGACGCTAAAAGGCTGCAGGGTGACTTGGACAGGTTAGGTGAGTGGGCAAACGCAGGGCAGATGCAATATAATGTGGATAAATGTTAGATTATCCACTTTGGTGGCAAAAACACGAAGGCAGAATATTATCTGAATGGCGGCAGATTAGGAAAAGGGGAGGTGCAGCGGGACCTGGATGTCATGGTCCATCAGTCATTGAAAGTTGGCATGCAGGTACAGCAGGCGGTGAAGAAGGCAAATGGTATGTTGGCCTTGATAGCTAGGGGACTTGAGTATAGGAGCAGGGAGGTCTTACTGCAGTTGTACAGGGCCTTAGTGAGGCCTCACCTTGAATATTGTGTTCAGTTTTGGTCTCCTAATCTGAAGAAGGATGTTCTTGCTATTGAAGGAATGCAGCAAAGGTTCACCAGACTGATTCCCGGGATGGCAGGACTGACATATGAGGAGAGAATTGATCGACTGGGACTGTATTCACTGGAGTTTAGAAGGATGAGAGGGGATCTCATAGAAACATATAAAATTCTGACGCGACTGGACAGGTGAGATGCAGGAAGAATGTTCCCGATGTTGGGGAAGTCCAGAACCAGGGGTCAAAGTCTAAGGTTAAGGGCTAAGCCATTTAGGACTGAGATGAGGAGAAACTTCTTCACTCAGAGAATTGTTAACCTGTGGAATTCCCAACTGCAGAGAGTTGTTGATGCCAGTTCATTGGATATATTCAAGGGGGAGTTAGATATGGCCCTTACAGTTAAAGGGATCAAAGGATATGGAGAGAAAGCAGGAAAGAGGTACTGAGGTGAATGATCAGCCATGATCTTATTGAATGGTAGTGCAGGCTCGAAGGGCCGAATGGCCTACTCCTGCACCTATTTTCTATGTTTCTATGTTTCTATGAACCTCGTCATCATTTAAAGAGCTCGATCAGGTCACCTCTCGGTTTCTCTTTCCTTTCCTGAACACCCAATAAAAAAGGAGAACACGAAAGAATGCAAACGGACAAAGAGCCTCGTGTTTCGAGGAACGAAGGACTGATTTGTTGTGTTCTGCACTCCATTCCAAACCCTGGGCACAGATATCTCCGGTCCGGGTTTTGTGTCTTCTTGGTAAAATAAAGGCTGGAATCTGTGTTCAGGCATTGCGACAGTGAGATTAATTTTAAACCCAAATACTGTGCACAAACCACAAAACAGCAAATTACTTCAGTCCCCCAACTGTAGACATTTTACATCTTCTACAGAAACCCTGAGCTGTGGAGCCGTGTCAATGGACTGTTTCTGCTCTGTTCATGGCCCGATCTCAGGCTGTTTGTTTATAACCCGTCCCCCGGTGGGTAAACCTCTATCGGGACTGAGGCAAAATAACCAGACAGGCCGGGAGCTACAACAACTGCATTTATATAGCGCCTTTAACACAGTAAAACATCCCAAGGAGCTTCACAGGGAGCGTTATCAGACAACATTTAACATCGAATCACAGAATGAGACATTCGAACAGGTGAACAAAAGCTTGGTCAAAGAGGTGGGTTTTAAGGAGCGTATTAAAAGGAGGAGCAGTGGTAGAGAAGCGGAGAGCTTTCGGGAATTCTGGAGCTTAGGGCTTAGGCTGCTGAAGGCACGGCCACCAATGGTAGTGCGATGTTAATCGGGGATGTACTGGAGGCCAAAATTAGAGGGACGCAGAGATCTCGAAGGGTTTTCGGTCTGTAAGAGGTTACAGAGATAGTGAGGGTAATTTAGGTGAGTGAGCACAGGGGTGATGGGGAAATGGAACTTGGTGTGAGTTAGGATACGGGCAGGTCAGTGAGCACAGGGGTGATGGGTGAACAGGACTTGGTGTGAGTTCGGATACGGGCAGGTCAGTGAGCACAGGGGTGATGGGGGAACGGGACTTGGTGTGAGTTAGGATACGGGCAGGTCAGTGAGCTCAGGGGTGATGGGGGAACGGGACTTGGTGTGAGTTAGGATACGGGTAGCAGAGTTGTGGATGAACACAAATTTACGGAGGGTCGAAGGTGGGAGGCCGGGCAAGAGAGTGTTGGAATATTGAAGTCGAGAGATAACAAAGAGATGGATGAGGGTTTCAGCAGCAGATGAGCTGAGGCAGGGTGGAGACGGCGATGTTACGGAGGGGGAAGTAGTCGGTCTTGTTGATGGAGCGGATACAGGGTCAGTAGGTCATCTCAGGGTCACATAGTGAGAGAAAAGTACTTTCCGCAGGCTTTTCAGTAAGTTGTTCTTGTCGGCAGTGTGTGTAACTGTCCGTGTACACCGAGGGCAGGAGACATTCCGTCTACTGAGGTTATCTTATGTTCTGGGTCAGGGCCTGGGAACCTGGGCTGACTGTGTCTGCCGATCTGGGAATGTGGGAGAGTGTTTAGGAGGCTGCTTGGTGCGGGGAGACATTGAAATCTATTGACATTGAAAGTATATAAGGCCGACGTGAAATCTAGTGTGTTAGAGCACACTAAGCAGGGGTTCCCCACCGGGGGTGAGCGGCCCCCTGGGGGTCTGTGAGAAGGTGTCGAGGGGTCCGCCATAAAAAGGCTTCCACGGACTGAAGCTGGTGTTCCACATCAGTGAGTGGGCCCAGAATGGTGCTCCACCCAGTGGCTGCCCCGGGAACTGCAGCTATAAATATCTCCCATTGAGCAGAGTTTCAGTCTCTGGTTTATTCACTTTAACACAGTCCCCGAGTGTTCCTCGCCCTGAACCACACCGGGGTAGGGAACCCACCCACCCACAATTCCCCTTCAGTGGGCCGCCTATATGATCGGGTCTGGTGAACAAGGAGAAACAGATTAAACTGTCGCTCAGGTTCCTCCATTTATATTGTGTTTCTCGAGGTCACACCTGATACTTTCTGCCTCGACTGCAAAATGTCCCCAACAGAACATCGGGATTTACAGGCACGGGGTGATGAAAGTCTCTGTCACACAACTGTTCAATCTCCCGAATATAAAGAAAAGCAGAACAAGAGTCTCCGAGCCCAGTGGCCCCTTAGAATCAATATTAAAGTCATGTGATACTGAGGGCAGCTCCATACAAAGAAAGGCAACATGTGGAGGGAGAGTAAAGCAGGAATTGGGACTCCTCAGATCCCTCGAGGAACTGTGACAGTTAAAGACACCAACACACTCATTTCAAGCCGGACACTGCAGTGCCGGAGCAGAATGGGGGAGGGGTAACTGAGAGATCAATGGTTCCAGTAAACCAGTGTCAACAAACAAATACAGGCCCCAGATACGGATTCCAAACTCTCTCCCTGACAGACAGACTCACTGACCTGACTGCAGAGAGTTTAGTGGCATGTTGATAGAACCAGGTATTACGGACCCCCAAATGTGTCCAAGTGTCCCCCTGGAGTTTCCCCAGCGTCCCGGGATCGTTTCCCAGTACTGAGCACTGGGATGGTTCTCACTGGTTCAGTCTCCAGGCAATGCCTCCAGCGGCTGTCCTCCCCAGTCTCAGAGTTTCCCCTTTAGCCAAAAGATGGGGCAGTTGCCTTCAGCGCGGTGGGTGGGGTTACACAGGGCCGATGGCATGGTGTCAGCCACCTTGGTGTTCTGGGTGTTTAAATCCAGGGCCATTTACCAGGCTCACTCACCACCAACTACCACATGGGAAATACACGGCCTCATGTCAGGGGGTTTAGCAGAGGGGTCCTCACCTTGGGATTGATTCTTCCTCCCGGTTACTCTGTTATGTATGTATGTAAACCTCACCAATTTGTAAGACTTGCCACTAGGGGGCACACCTGTGGGAGACCTAAGGGTCACCTGTGCACCCAGGGGCAAGCAGATATAAAAGGTGATTCACCATGCTGCTTCTCCACTCTGCAGTCTGAATAAAGAGACCAAGGTCACAACAGTTTGAGCTTACGATACAGTCCTGTGGATTTATTCTGAATATAACAAATTGGTAACGAGCAACGGATCACGAACATTCACGCAGTAATGGCTGCCATTGGTATTCTTGAGAGATTTGTTGAGGGTGATGATTGGGAAGCCTTCGTTGAGTGCCTCGACCAATACTTTGTGTCCAACGAGCTGGACACGGCTGAGATGGCGATCAAGCACAGGACGATTCTCCTCACCATATGTGGGTCTTCGATATATGGCCTCCTCAAAAATCTGCTGGCACCGGTCAAACCAATGTTCAAGACTTACACAGAGCTGTGCACAATGGTTCGGGAACACCTCAAGCCGAAGGAGAGCATCTTGGTGCATGTATCACTTTTACACACACCATCGCTCCGAGAGCCAGAACGTGGCGAGTTTTGTCGCCGATCTAAGGCGCCTTGCGGGACAGTGCGAATTTGCAGGATCCTTGCGGGAAATGTTGCGGGACTTTTTCGTGCTTGTAATCGGCAACGAGGTCATTCTTAGCAAACTGCTATCTGCCAAATCCCTGGATCTGAGCAAGGCCATCATGATAGCCTAAGCCTTCATATCCACAAGCGATAACACAAAACAGATATCTTCACAGAATCGAAGCTCACCGGCAAGTACTCGGCATAAAATAATGTTTTCAACAGGCAGAACTGTAGAGGACAGGTACCACACGACCGCAGAGGCCAGACCTCGGCCTAGAGTGACTCAGAGTCCGCCGTGGGACGTGAATGCATATCCATTAATACCATGTTGGCACTGCGGGGGCAGTCATAGAGCTCTTCAATGTTGATTCAAGCCCTATGTGTGCAAGGGCTGTGGAACAGTGGGGCATCTCCAGCGAATGTGCAAACGACCTGCGACTCACCACGTGGCAGAGTCAGGGGAGGACAACCGATCCAGCGAGGATCACGCTGAACGAGCAGGAGAGGCAACTCAACGTGAGGATGAAGAGGAAGTATATGGGATACACACCTTCACCACCAAAAGCCCTCCGATAATGTTAAAAGTTAAATTAACGGCATTCCAGTCTCCATGGAACTGGACACAGGGGCGTGTCAATCAGTAATGAGCCAGAAGGCATTCGAGAGGTTGTGGGGCGACAGAGCACAACGACCCAAGCTGATCCCGATTCAGGCAAAGCTGCGCACCTACACCAAGGAACTGATACCAGTTATTGGTAGTGTGGACATAAGAGTATCCCATGAGGGAGCGATGCATGATTTACCACTGTGGATTGTTTCAGGTGATGGGCCAATGCTGCTTGGTAGAAGTGCATGGGGAAGATTCGATGGAACTGGGAAGACCTCTGTGTACCTTCTCTGGCGAGCGACATCTCCCCTTGCTCAAATGCTGAGCAAAGCCCCAGCTTCAGCTGAACCAGGCATCGAAGTGCAGATCCATTTGCAGATCCCCGAGGCACAGGCCGCTCATCACGACCACGAGGAGGTGAAGATCATCCGAGCAGCGGTACAGGCACGGTACTCACCACCCAAAGCCGACGACCTCTTCGCGATGATGGAAGAGGCTCCAGGTCAACCAAGCATAGTGGGACTCTGGCCGAAATGATCCGAATGCATCTTCCCAACGCCAGAGGCAAAATCTCTGGGAAGGCAAAATCGGCATCACGGACACGGATGAGAATGCGTCCAGACCACGGGCGAGAGTGCGTCCAGACCACGGGACGAAAGTGCGTCCAAACTATAGGACAAGAGAACGTCCAGACCACGGGACGAAAGTGCGTCCAAACTACAGGACGAGAGAGCGTCCAGACCACGGGATGTCGCCGCAATGAAATAGAGGTATGTGTTGCCCAGCAAGGAAGACGACTGGGTTTGGAGCAAAGGTAAAGCGGTGGCCGCTGAGAAGGCCAGGAACCCATTACATTCCAATAAGTTGTTTGCACTACGTAACCCATGTGAGCATTCTTTCATGGCCAATGATGCACTATCATATGGGGTCGGGGGTACCTTACAACAAGCCAAAGTAGCCGGCGAACCCCAACCAGTTGTGTTTGTATCTAACAAAGTATTTGTAGCAAGTGATGTGTTATCACACGGGGTCGGGTGCATTGTACAGCAAGCCAAAGTAGCCGGCGAACCCCAACCAGTCGTATATGTATCTAACAAAGTACTTGTAGCAAGTGATGTGTTATCACACGAGGTCGGGCATGTTGTACAGCAAGCTAAAGTAGCGGGCAAGCCCCAACCGGTTGTACATGTATCCAATAAGTTAACCAAGGCAGTAGCTCGGGTTCACGGGACAAAAGAGACATACCAAAGAAGGTCCCAATATTTGCTCGAGTCAGACAAGCCGCCCATCCCACAGTTTTGGGAGAGCAGAGGCACCACTATTGATGCGTTGTTTCGAGAATGTTTAACACTGCCTGTGCACTGTAACATGATCCGCCACGGGCCAGGCACTGAGAACGGCGCTAATGCCCTCAGTTGGCTGGTGTTGCCCACCACTGGGGTGGAAATGGCGCAGCCTGCAGACCTACTCGTTGTCGTGGAAGTGCTAGAAAGTGAGGGGTCAACCGTAACGGGCCCCCAGTTTAGGACCTGGACCAGCCAGGATCCCACGTTACCGCCGACCAATAGTGAACCACCAGACGGGATGTTGCAGCTTATCCGTCGCAAAGACAAAAGGCTCATCCCATCAGTTTGTCCCCAATGGGGCAACCCTGCAATGTTGGAAAGAAAGGCAGGTGGTCCGGGGGCCTCCATACCATGGTCCAGGATCCACTGGGACCACGAGGCCTCCGCCACTACTGAAAGTCTCAAGGCCATATCGACCATCCTGGGCTTGCCAGACCTTAGGATCAGCGACAATAGACCAGAGCAGGCAGCCCAAATCACAAAGCCAAGCACCACGTGTCACGGTAGACTCCCTACAGACCCGGCTATCTCGGGTGCTACACAGTCACCAGACAGAATCACTCAGAACCGAGCCCTCCGTATGCTATCAGCAGAGAATATACCATGATCGCATGGCTCCTCCACGCAACATCAGCATAAATGATGTAGTCCATGTTCAGGGCCCAGATAGTCCGCTAGCACTGTATTAGCCAAAGCGGCGAATGGAGTGTGTGTGATGAAAATGGAGCATTTGATTGTGAAACCATGTACTGGGCAAATGCAGAAAGCATTTGGACCAGACCAAACTTCGAACTACAGATATCAGGAACCAGTGTGAAAGGACCTGGGCCCCAGCGACCCACTACCACAATCGACCTCACCGTCAACCACGAGGATGAACCCACCATGTCAGGACTTCAACCCAGGCGATCAACCCAGGGGCGTGGGGCACCACATCACCTCAACTTGTAAATAACTTGTACATAAGACTTTGGGGGGGAGTGATGTTATGTATGTATGTCAACCTCACCTATATGTAAGACTTGCCACTAGGGGGCACACCTGTGGGAGACCTAAGGGTCACCTGTGCACGCTGGGGCAAGCAGGTATAAAAGGTGATTCACCATGCTGCTTCCCACTCTGGAGTCTGTATAAAGAGACCAAGGTCACAACAGTTTGAGCTTGCAATACAGTCCTGTGGATTTATTCTGAACATAACATACTCGATCACAGTTTGCTTTTCCCCAGAGTCTTTCCTCCATGAAACCAGTTCCCTTGTTTGCCTGAAATCTCCCTCCTAACTTGTCCGTGGGCTGGGTAAATGGAGCAGAGGGAGTCCTTCTCCTGTATATCTGGGAGTTCAGGTCTCCAGGCCCCGACAGAATTGTTGCTCAGCACCAGCAACAAGTTTCATATTCAGTTAGTGAAATAAAGAAAATAATAAATATATGTGTTTAATTGTGGAACTCATTACTATACAGAAACAATCCCTGTGTTGTCTTACAGGGGTCGGTGGGATGTTTATAACATCGGAGGGGCCTCAGCAGCAAAAAGGTCATGACCCCGTGTTAGAGGACTCTGGGAGTGGAATTGGATTCCCTCGAAGCAAGGCCGCTGCCAGATTGATCACCTCGTAACCTTGTGGCATTAGTCAGGTTGTAGACCCACAGCTCATTCACTGTCTCACTGTTAGAACCATTGCATTTTAACTCCATTCCTTCTTGTATTGTAGTTTGTGTAATACGTGTAATAAACATCTACACTTTGGAACAAGGCTCCCTCTGGGATCCGAGTATCACAGGCCGATCAATAGCCAACATTTGGGGCCCACGTGGAGCGAGAGGAGCTGTCCCAGTATCTGGGCCGTGAATGTGTTGGGTTTGTTATACCTGCTAACGTGTTGTTTGGTGGTGGAAGACCTGTGTAATAGTCCTGGGGCAGTACCGCTGTGGGTTTACCCAATCCCCGGGTGGGTTGTTTAACGGCTGACATAGATTCTCACTCACACACCCACGAGTTTATTTTAATATTTCAATCAATAATAAGGGATGGTGGATGAAGTTAATCGTTCGGGGAAGGTGGGAGGACAGGCTGGAACAACTCTGGCAGATAAAACAAATAAATATGTCCAGGAGAAGCGAGGAACAAAGCTGCCTACTTTGGGGAGCTTTTAAATCATTCAGTGGTGTGGGACTTGTTGCTGACGATACGTTTGTGGAAAGTTGGTTTCGAGGCCTGATTGATGAGTCCCCGATTGTCCAGTGACTCGCTGTAGAGGGTTTGGGAAACGCTGCAATCGGAGCTTCTCAACAGACAGACAAACACTGCGGTAAATTGGTGTCCTCAATGATACCGTGATTGACGAGAAGTCCAAACCCAAGTATCTTATTACCGTTGAGGCAATGTCCAACATTTCCAAGAGGTCAGAGGAAACGCAGTGACATTCCTGGGTTTTCTCTTCGGCCGGAATTTTAATATGGAGGAGGAGGAGCTAGAAAGTGATGGGGAAACCCGGGAGAAGGGGTTTCTCACAGGTCCTGCCTCATTTAACTGCAGAGCCTGGTTTGTATTTCAAAACTCTGCTTTCCACCGGCAGCCAGACAGATGGAGAGGCTGTGGGCGGGTAGGCCTGGGGCACTAGGCCGCAGAGAGGATGGAGGGAGGGAGTGGTTTTGGCGACGGAAGATGGGATTTTTTGGATGATTTAAAGCTTAAATTTTGTTGGTGAAGGATTCAGCCAGCCGACAGAGAGACTTTGGAAGTTTCTGACTTTGGAAAAAAGCTACAAAATCCGAGGTAAAATACAGCACACGGTGTGAACAGCTAGAGATTAAAATGACAGGTGTATTGGGACATTTGGGAGAATATAGACATGACCGGAAATGTTTTAAAGCCTATGTGGATTGGCTAGAAATGCATTTCACTGCAAATAACATAATCTAAGTTTCAGACAATGCAGTCAGGAACCGGGCTTCATTGGAACATAATAAAGCGATCTTCTTATCGGAGGCAGGTCCAGCATATTCTTGTAAATCTGCTTGTGCCTGACGAGCCAAAGGACATAACGCTTAAAGAGATTTTAACGAAGCTGGAGCAGCACGATAACCCCAAACCGTTAGAAATTGCTGAAAGCTATCGTTTCGGGATTCGGAATCAAAAGGCTGATGGAAGTATCAGCGATTACATCGTTGCATTAAAGAAGCTATCGATGCACTGTAATTTTGTTTGTGGGGTGAAAAATGATGCGATCAGAAAGAAGTTATTGACGACGGATGACTTGACTTTTGAAATTGCTTGTCAGACAGCGAGGTCGATGAGCATGGCCGAACAATATTCCCGAGAATTAAATAATAATTACGGTCGTCAGTCAACCGAGGTAAATCACCTGCAGGTTCAAAGTAAAAGACGGACATGGCCGAAAGTCTCAGAAACTGGAAATTCTACCAGAACGTCGAAGTCGTGCTATAGGTGCCTGGGACAACACATTGCTCAAAGTTGTCCATACGTGAAGGCAGAATGTTTCTTCTGCGGGAAGACTGGGCATCTTGCGAAGGCATGCCGACTGAAGGGTGTACCAGATTTTAAAGCCAAGAGTCCAGCGTTCAAGTGGAAATCCAAAGAGACTACATAGCATGGAAGAACAACAACAGGACGAGGAGATGTTAGAGTTACACGTCATCAGGAGCACGTCATTAATGGACAGCGATTCGGAAAGCATCAAAATCCACATAGATGTTGCGGGATTCAAGATACCAATGGAAATTGACACGGGTGCATCCGTGAGTGTAATACCGGAGTCACTATGCCGTGACAAACTGCAGAAATCCAAGATAGAGCTGCGAGGCTACTCGGGAGAGAAAATTCCTGTAGCAGGCCGTATCATCGTACCGGTGAAATATAAAGATTCAGTTTTGAGAAGATCTGACCACCTGTCAGTGTTGTGAACAAATCTTCTATATTCGGCAATGTATTGGGGACATTACCCTCTAGAACCTGGTTTACGGTTGCTTTATAATCACCACACAATCTTACCTTATCATCGGACTTAGGTACAACAACAATGGATGTAGCCCAATTACATCGATCTATCTTACTTAAGGAAGGATATACTAGCATTGATGAACTGCCAGTCACAGCTGAAGAGATTGGTAGAGCAACCAAAGGTGACCCAGTGATGTCAAAGGTGTATGAGTATATTGCAAATGGATGGCCAAACCAGATAACAGACAAAGATACACATCCATTCTTCATTCGTAGGAATGAATTATCAGTCGATAAAGATTGTATCATGTGGAGTGCAAGAGTCGTTATACCAAATAAATTCAGGTCCAAATTATTAGGAGACCTCCATGACCAGCACCTGGGAATGTGTTTGACCAAGAGTTTTGCACGCAGTTATTTATGGTGGCCAGGTCTTGATAAAGATATAGATTACATCGTGAGTCAGTGTATGACATGTCAATCGGTAAGCAAGCAACCACCACCAGTACCATTACAGCCATGGAAATGGCCTCCCAGAGTGTGGCAAAGGCTACATATTGATTTTGCTGAGTTAGAAGGACAACAATTGTTCATTGTGATTGATAGCCATTCGAAATGGGTTGAGGTGTTTCCAATGTGGAAAATAACAAGTAAAACATTGGACATTTTACGAAAATGATTTTCTTCATTTGGCCTCCCTGAAGAAATTGTTTCGGATAAAGGACCACAATTTCATTCAGAAGAATTTGCACAATTCACGAGCAAAAATGGTGTGAAACATACCAAGGTTCCACCATACCATCCTGCTTCAAATGGTGCAGCAGAGCGCAATGTACAAATTGTAAAACGTGCCCTCATAAAACAAATGTTAGATCCAAATCCAAGGAAACGACAATTGTCATTGGATCACAAATTGGCTAATTTTTTGATTACATATCGAAATACTCCTCATACTACTACTGGTCGAACACCAGCAGAGTTGTTTCTCAAATGACAGCCATGAACCAGATTCTCGTTGTTAAAGCCAAATTTGGCGCAGTCCGTAGAAGAGACACAATTAAGACAGAAAGAGAATCATGATAAAGGGAGACTAAAAGAGAGAAGTGTGAAATTAAACCAGAAGGTGAGAGTGAAAAACCATCACCATAAATGGTTAAAGTGGTTACCAGGAAGAGTGCTGAAGATATGTGGTCCTCGCACATATTTGCTAAAGACGTTTGATAATGGACAGGTTAGGTTTGTTCATATTGATCATATTTTACCTACAGACATGGAAGGAGTTGAAGGTGGGAATGATTCAATTATTTCTGACTCATCAGATAGTTTTGATATTTCAGTAGCAAATCTTAAATCCAATGTACTGGAAACAAATCCAGGAGAGAATCAGAATGAAAGTCTGAGTCCAAGTCAGGGAAACAAAGAGCTTGAAGTTAGAGTGAGTGCAAATGAAAATCAGGGAAATTCCGTGGTGGAAAACGTTCCTCAGGATGAGCCTCAAATGAGTGTGAAATCGACACCATGCTTGGAAGGTTCTGTTCGAGAGCGAAGGTATCCTCTTCGAAACATAAAACAAGTGGTGAAGTTAAATTTGTAAATATGGAAAAAAAAAGTTTAGATCCTGTGTTATGTATAAACATGAAAGTTATGTATGATGTTTGTCATGATGGCTTCTTCATTAAGGAGGGAGAAATGTAATGTCTGTAAGCTTGTAATGTTTGTAGCGCCACACTGTGGATGTGGACGTATTGTGTACTGCAAGTGCAGGGTTAATAATAAACAGAACTGGGCAGATTTCCGGAGAATTCCGAGAAGAATAGCCTGCCATGTTAGAAGCTGTGTGTGCTGTGCTCTGTGAAGATATCACAGGGGACTAGAAGGGTGTCGGGGTGGAGGGGTGGGGTGAAAGTATTGGGGCCGGAGTTTTCGGGGCAGGGCGGGGGGTGAAAGGATCAGGGGCGGAGTATTGGGGAAAGGAATGGGGCTGAAAATAGGAGGTGTGGGGGGAGTGATTGGGGATGGAGCACCAACAACAACAACAACAAATATATATATAGCGCCTTTAATGTAATAAAATGTCCCAAGGCGTTTCACAGGATTGTTATCAAAGAAAACAAAAATTTGGCAGCGAACCAGACAAGGAGATGACCAAAAGCTTTGTTGAGGAGGTGGGTTTTAAGGAGGGTCTTAAAGGAGGAATGAAGTGGAGAGGAGGAGATATTTAGGGAGGGAATTCCAGAGCTTAGGACCCAGGCAGCTGGAGGCACCACCACCAATGGCGGAGCATTTCAAATCGGGATGTTCAAAAGGCCAGAATAGGTGGAGCACAGAGGTCTGGGGGATTATAGGGCTGGAGGAGATTTCAGAGATAATGAGGGGCGAGGCCAAGGAGGGATTTGAAAACAAGGATGAGAATATTAAAATCGAGGCGCTACTTATCTGGGAGCCAATATCGGTCAGCGAGCACAGGGGAGATGGGTGAGTGGGCCTCGGTGCGAGTTCACACACGGCCAGCAGAGTTTTGGAAGACCTCAAGTTTATGGAGGATAGAACGAGGGAGGCCAGCCAGGAGTGCATTGGAATAGTCAAGTGTAGAGGTGATAAAGGCATGGATGAGGGTTTCAGCAGCAGATAAGTTGAGTTAAGGGCGGAGGCGGGCGATATTACGACGGTGGAAATGGGCAGTCAGTGTTAGAACGGATATGAGGTAGGAAGCTCAATTCATCATCAAACGTGAGACCGAGGTTGCGATCAGACTTGGTCAGCCTGAGACAGCTGTCGGGGAGAGAGGTCGCATCAGTGGAATGGAGTTTGTGACGTGAACCAAAGGCAGTGGCTTCAGTCTTCCCCATATTAAATTGGAGGAAATTTCTACTCATCCAGTGCTGGGTGTCGGACAAGCAGTCCGATAGTATAGAGACGGTGGAGGGGTGAGAGAGGTGGAGGAGGGGTAGAGCTGGGTATCATCAGCGTACATGTGAAAACTCAGCTTGTGTTGCCGGATGATGTCACTGAGGGGCAGCATGTAGATGAGAAATAGGAGGGGCCAAGGATAGAACCTTGGGGGACACCAGAGGCGACAGTGTGGGATCGGGAAGAGAAGCCATTGCACTTGTTTCTATGGTTGTGGCTGGAAAGATCGGAATGAAACCAGGCGAGTGCCGTCCCATCCAGCTGGACGATGGTGGAGAGGTGTTGGAGCAGAATTTTGTGTCAAAGCTGCAGACGAGGGAAAGATTACTTTTGTCGCAGTCAATGAGGATGTGATGTGTGAGCGAGGTAAGAGCAGTTTCAGTACTGTGGCAGGGGCGGAAACCTGATTGGAGGGATTCAAACAAGGAGTTCTGGGAAAGATGATCATGGATTTTATGAGGTGACAACACGTTCAGGAACTTTGGAGAGGAAAGGGAGGTTGGAGATGGGGTGATAGTTTGCTGGGACGGAGGGGTCAAGGGTTGTTTTTTGAGGAAAGGGTGATGACGGCAGATTTGAAGGAAAGGAGGACAATACCGGAGGAGAGAGAACCGTGAATAATATCCGCTAACATGGGAGCCAGGAAGGAACGTTGGGTAGTCAGTGATTTAGTAGGAATAGGGTCGAGAGAGCAGGAGGTCGGTCTCATGGACAAGATGACCTGTGAGAGGGCAAGAGGGGAGATAGGAGAGAAATATGCAAATTTAGGATTAGGGCCGGGGGAGGGGAGAGGAAGTGAGGTCCGGTGGAACAGAAGAGGGGAGAGGAAATGAGGTCCGGCGGGCCGGGAGAGGGGAGAGGAAGTGAGGTCCGGTGGGCCGGGGGAGGGGAGAGGAAGTGAGGTCCGGTGGAACAGAAGAGGGGAGAGGAAGTGAGGTCCGGTGGGCCGGGGGAGGGGAGAGGAAGTGAGGTCCGGTGGGCCGGGGGAGGGGAGAGGAAGTGAGGTCCGGTGGGCCGGGGGAGGGGAGAGGAAGTGAGGTGCGGTGGGCCGGAGGGGGGAGGGAATCGAAAGCAGAAACAGGTGAATGGATGTTGTCGAGCTTTTAACAAAGAAGTCCTGAGCTCCTCACATTTATTGTTGGAGGTGAGGGAGGAGGAGGCAGGGGAGGGTGGTTTGAGGAGATGGTTAGTGGAGAAGAGAAGCCTGGTGTTATTTTTGCCGCCTGGGTGATGTTAGAATAGTGGGCAGTTTTAGTGATGGAGAGCAGGACCCGGTGGTGCTTTACATGATCTGCCAAATCTGGTGATGGATGATTAGACCAGTTGTTTGCCAAAGACGTTCAAGTCTGCGTCCCTTGGAGTTAAGGGAGTGGAGATGACGGGTATAACAGGGGGAATGACTCGGGTGGGAGAGTGTAATGATTGTAGTGGGACAAGGGCATGAACGGTGGTGGAGAGGCTGTGATTCAGTAAGTCAGTATCTGCAGAGATGTCTTGGAGAATAGTACACCAAAGGCCAGGTAGTTGGGAATTAGAAAGTGCAGCGGTAAGGGACTTGAGGGAGAGTTTTTCCCAGGAGTGGATACAGAAAGAAGTGGGTTTCGGAGCAGGGAGGAGAAAATGGGTCGAGAGTGAGATAAGGAAATGATCGGAGATTCCCTCATCGGTGATGGTTACGGAGGGGATAGCGAGGTCACGTGAGATGATAAGATCGAGGGGGTGGCCGTGTATATGGGTGGGGGAGATTAAGGGAGGAAAGGAGGACAGTGAACTCAGAGGAGTGGGAGCAAGATGAGTTGAGATGGAGGTTGGAATCACTGAGGATGAGAAGTCGCTCGGTGCAGAGGCAGAGGGAGGAGAGCAGAGAAGATATCACATTGAGAAAATTGGTGTGGTATTTGGGTGGACGGTACAGAATAAGGATTTTAAAAGAGAGACGTGAGGGGTGGAACAAGGTGAGTTGCTCAAAGGAGGAGAAGTTGCCGGAGGAGTAGGGAGACAGACCGAGGTGTGATTTAGATATAAGGGCTACATCACCACCGCGGCGGTGTGACCGTGGAATATGGTGGTACGTATAGTCAGGTGGGGAAACTTCACTGAGGGGAAAGGTCTCATCACCCCTCAACCATGTCTCCGTCAATGACATGATGTCAATTTGATCATCCACAATACGGTCATGGCTGACAAGGCCTTTATTTACAAGTGAACATACATTATAAGGGAAATGTGGAGGGTGAGGGAGGGGGGAAATCAGAGACCTCGGGGGTGAAATCGGAGGCCTCGTGGTGGTGGGGGGAAATCGGAGGAATCGGGGAAGGTTTCCGATGGCAGCGGGTGGGTGAGGCAGGGACTATTGCCTTTACACTTACCTCCTGGATCCAGCAGTCCAGGCCTCACTTTAGCTGGTGGGTTACCTGAGGCCTGAGAAACCCCACCAGCCAGAGTTACATTTGAAATGGTGCTTAAAACCTCACTCTTTGACCAAGTGTTTGGTCGCCTGTCCCAATGTCTCAGTGGTGATGGGTGAATGGGATTGAAGGCTGGGAATGACCACAATTTGGCCTGTGTGCCAGCATCACTGTGTACAGTGAAAGAAAGAACTTGCATTTATATAGCACCTTTCCCCACCTCCGGATGTCCCAAAGTGCTTTACAGCCAACGAGTTACTATATTCCCCACTGGATAGTCCTGCATTAGACAGGCCGACACTGCCAGAAACTGTGCAGTGCAGCACTGTCAGACTTTTGCATTGATGCCCACAGCAGGGGGCTCCAAAATAAAGCATGAAGGGGCGAGAGAACTGAAAGGAAGGGAATAAATCCCGGAGAAGGAAAATCAGAAAGCCGCTGAGCAAAGGGCATTGGGCAGCAGTGGGACGGAATCCAGAGCAGGATGGGGACCAGCAGAAACCAGCAGATCGCAGCTAACTCAGCAGGAAGTGAACAATTCCCAGCAGGGGAACCGGAATCTGAAACCGCAGCAGGCTCGGCACTACAACAACAACTGGTCCTTGAGGAGACAACGTCCCGTCTTCAAACTGAGGACCCCCTCCATCGTGTGTGTGGCACTATATCCGTCTAGTTAGACAGCATCCAGGCTTGGGCTGATAGGTGGCAAGGAACATTCGCACCACACAAGGGCCAGGCAATGACCATCTCCAACAGAGAGTGTCCAATCGCCTCCCCTTGACATTCAATGGCATTACCATCATCGAATATCCCATCAACATCCTTGACCAGAAAATTAACGACCAACCACAGAAATATGGTGGCTACAAGAGTAGGCCCGAGGTTTGGTATTCTGTGACAAGTGACTCAGCTCCTGACTCCTCAAAGCCATTGGCTGTTGGATCACTTGGCTCGGCCTATAGCTTGCTACATACGCTGTTTAGCATGCACGTAGTCCTGTACTGTCTCGATCTCCGGGCCTCACCGCTCCTCCTGCACCTGGGTCCCGACCCCGCCGCTGGTCTTGGGGAGCAGAGGTCGGGACCGGCGGGGAGTGGAGATCGGGACTGGCAGGAAGCAGCGGAGGAACGACGAGGTCGGAGCCCAGGATCGAGGTCGGGGCCCAGGATCGAGGTCGGGGCCCAGGAGCGGTGAGGTCGGGGCCCAGGAGCGGTGAGGTTGGGGGCTCAGGATCGAGGTTGGGCCCAGGAGCGGTGGGGTCGGGGGCCCAGGAGCGGTGAGGTCGGGACCCAGGAGCGATGAGTTTGGGGCCTCTGGACCCAGACCTTACTCTGTCAAGCCCATGTGGTGGCTGGTGTACAACAGCCACTCCACGTTAAAATAATTCACACAGGCATCTTCCAACCTTCAAAATGAAGTTCGGGGCCTGGAATGTCAGGTCCCTCCTGGAAACACCTGAGAACTCTTTTGTTTTTGGTGTGGAAGCAAGTCACCCTGGATCCCGAGGGCCTGCCTAATACTATACTATACTAGTCCTGTGCTGTATTTTCACCAGATTGGCACCTCATTTTCAGGTATACCTGGTGCTGCTCTGGGCATGCTCTTCTGCATTCCTCACAATTTCACTGACCAACACCCGCTTTGAGTGAACCTTCTGGGACCTTCATGTGTGAGGCTGGGCCCCCGTGGACAGCGCGGTAACTGAGCTCAGTCCTTTCCTCACCGGCCATCCAGACAGGTGACCTTCCCAGCAGGAGTGGCCGGATAACCATCAGGAGAGGGGAGCCCCTGCCCGGGTTGGGTTTATTTAATTGTTCCCCAACCTCTCTCTGTACAGGCTGTAAACGGCCAGCTCAGCACAGATCAGCAATTGAAGCTGTAACTTTGCTGGTCTGTTGCTAAACTGGGCAATGTCTGTGCTCACTAGGCCGTGTTTAACATGGTTTGCAAAGAAAGGCTGTTTTAAAATATTTCTACTCAGTGAGTGAAGTTGCACCGTTACCGGAACATTGCAGCTTTCACTCAGAGAAGGAACTTTGTTTCCTTTTGGTTTTCACTTCGATCTGAATTTCTTTATAACCTTCAAAAAACACGGTGTAATTTGTAGGAGGATAAAATCCTGAAATCTGAACATCCTGAGAGTGAGTGATTGTGAAATCTGGAGCCCCAGTGGGTTTCCAGTCTCACTGTGAGCAGATATTGCTCTGGTTTTTGGGAGATCAGAAAGGCTCTCCTGCCTGTGGATGGATTCAGGTCACACCTGATCCACAATAAACCGGGGACACAGCAGTTTCATTGGGCAGGGGATGGGCTTTGTGGACTGAGGGTATTTTTAAGCTACATGTTTATTATAATCTTTCCTCTCTCTCCTTTTCCCTTCCCTCTCTCAATCTTTAATGGTTCATTTCCACCCTCTTCCCCCTCAGAAGGCAATAACCCAAAGCCCAGTTACAGCCCAACAGGTCGTGGTTGCCCCAGTACCTCCCCCTCCCATGGCCAGCATTGACATATCAGCTTGGACATCGAGGACTGGCAGGATATTGGACCGTGGGGAGCACCACAGCTGAACCCCAGCCTGTTTTTCTCTCTCTTTCCCTCTTTCCAGATGAATGCCACACTCTCTATTTCTTTCCAGGCCAGCATCGCACTCTCTCTCTCTCTCTCTCACTATCTCACGATCTTTCTCCCGCTCTCTCTCGTCTCTCGGCTGAGACGTTAATTCGAGGTCCCAGCTGCCCTCTCAGGTGGATGTAACAGATCTCACAGCACTATTCGAAGGACAAAAATAATCCCTCAATCGACATCACTAAACCATATTATCTGTTCAATATTTTATTGCTGTTGGTGGGAGCTTGCTGTGCGCTAATTGGGTGCATTGTTTCCGACATTACAACAGTGACTACACTTCAAACAGTGTTTCATTGGCTGTGAAGCACTTGGGACGTATAAGTGGAGTGGGACTTGAACCCACAACCTTCTGACCCAGAGGCGAGAGCACTGCCACTGAGCCGAGGCAAATGCCTTAATGAGTAAACTCTGAGCAGAACAAAAGTGGTCAACCTTTCTCACTGGGTAGACAGGAAAGGAAATGGTAAACCACATGCCTGGCCTGCCCACCGGAGAGAAAGGGCCCCCTCCCCCACACTGAACAAATTAGGACAACTCTTGCTACTAGTTGCAGGAAGATGCATCCCCCATCCCGCTCTGGTTAACCCTCCCACAACCAACATGGGACATCTGCCCATCAGAACGAGTGATGTTCCCCTTGGCCTGGGGAACTGGGGCAGTAACAGGTTACCTTGGGGCCTGTTCTCGAAGAGTCTCTCAGCACAAACTGGAACCAGAGAAGCTGCCTCGGTCCATCAACCTGCTCTGCTCCCAGTGTAGGAAGCCGGGTTTAGTGATACATTCCTCCCACAGGCACCGTGCAGTCAGGATGCACAGTGGCTCCGTGAAATACCCATGGACTCCCATTGAGTGTGTGGATTCAGCACCTGAATATGGAATGAGCTGTTAGAGTATCTGTGTGAAAATACCTTTAATGGGACAATTACTGCACCAAGTGTTTTGCCGATGTAGTGTTAGAGATTCAGATTGAGAGATAATGGGCTGAATATTCCGGCCTCGCTGGGTCTGTACGAGGTGCACATGGACCCGGCGAGGCCTCGCAAAAGCCGGCTGTCGGGGCGCGAGGCGCATGCACCGAGAACCGGCTTTTCCCATCGGTCAAGATTTTGCTGGACAGATCCTCCTTATCCCCGGGAGAAGGACATCCACACGGACTATTTGTCCAACTCATGCCCAGCAAATGTCCTTCAAACTTTTACACCTGGTAAAAGCAGGCGCATAGCTTACTTTTAGCAGTGTAAGAGTTTTCAAACATATAAAAGTAACATTTAAGCACTTATTTTTATATCAAAAACCCTGTCCATTAAGGAAAGTTTATTTTGAACCCTGTAAAAACACTAATAAAAATTCCCAAAAATATTTTTTCTTAAACATTTAATTAAATTTAATTTCTATTAATTTTAAATCTATGAGGTGTTTTATTTATTGTGCTGTGTTTCGGTGTTTTCGGGTTTTTTCTCATTGATAGTAATGGGAGTCCGTACAAACAGAGCTCCCATTTTTATCAATGAGAATACTGCATCGTGATTGGTGGTCCAGGCCCTGACTCCGGCGTGTACGCTGTAAGGGTTACTAAATGCCTAGTCCCCCGTTACACGGTTCTTGATGTCAGGATTTATAAAGAACAAAATTACACACGGCAGTGTTTTGGCTCAACCAAAATTAGTTTGTTTTATTGCACCTACACACAACTCCCTCCCCAATATAAATCACTACGGTCTGTGGTGGGACTAACACACCCACAATACAAACCCCTACGAGAAGGTCACTTACATCGGCACAACTTGACAGGGTTAAACCCCTACGCGATTTGACTGTTACATATAAAGTGACCCAGACCCAATCACAAAGCCCTTCTCTGGCTGGAACAAACATACAATCACCAGTTCCTCGGTCGTCTTCTGAGCTTGCAGCTGGTGTCCCGAAGACTGGTTAATGGCTGCTTCTGTACTGCTGTGTTCTGCTGCTGCGTGCCTTCGAAAGTGGCTCTTCTTTATACCAAAAACCAACTAACTATCTTGGAACAGATTTAACACGATGGCCGCATCAAATGTGATCTCTTGATGGCTAATTGTTGCCCATCGAGAGTCATTGTTCATGATTGTTATGAGGTCCTTTGCAAGGCTGGTTTTCTATTAGTATTCATATCCGCGTGGCTCAGGGTCCGCTCCATTGTCTCGGCCGACCCCGATACCATCACCATCATCATCGGCAGTCCCTCGAAATCGAGGAAGACTTGCTTCCACTCTAAAAATGAGTTCTCAGGTGACTCAACAGTCCAACACGGGAATTACAGTCTCTGTCACAGGTGAGACAGACAGTTGTTGAGGGATAGGGTGGGTGGGGAGTCTGGTTTGCCGCACGCTCCTTCCGCTGCCTGCGCTTGGTTTCTGCATGCTCTCGGCAACGAGACTCGAGGTGCTCAGCACCCTCTCGGGTGCTCTTCCTCCAATTAGGGCGGTCTTTGTCCAGGGACTCCCAGGTGTCGGTGGGGATGTTGCATTTTATCAAGGAGGCTTTGAGGGTTTCCTTGAAATGTTTCCTCTGCCCACCTGGGGCTTGCTTGCCGTGTAGGATCTGTTCAACCTTCGTCGCCTCCAGGCCAGTTCCAAGGCCGTCCCATCCTCTGTCGTCGAGCTACAACACTTGTGTCTGCGCACACAGAGGCTGGACTCCAAGTCACCATCAACATCTTCACCGAGGCATACAAATCATGGGCCTTACGCTAAACATCCGTAAGACAAAGGTCCTCCACCAACCTGACCCCGCCACACAGCACTGCCCCCCAGACATCAAGATCCACGGCGCGGCTCTGGACAATGTAGACCACTTTCCACACCTCGGGAGCCTATTATCAGACAAGGGCAGACATCGACAACGAGGTTCAACACCGCCTCCCGTGCACCAGCGCAGCCTTCGGCCGCCCGAGGAAGAGAGTGTTCGAAGATCAGGCCCTCAAATCTGGCACCAAGCTTTTGGTCTACCCTGATACCAGCCTTTCTGGAGCCACAGTCCAGGGTACATTCTTTAAACAATGTAACCCCTAAAGGTAAATGAGTATCTAAATGTTCCTGTGTCTTTTCAGGCAGGAAACCATTGAAGGTGCGAATGTCTCTCTTCAGCTGCCATTGTCTGGTTCTCTACGTTGCTCCGGGACCACCAGGAACTTTCCTGGATTTTTTTCGGGTTGGAGGCGTTTGTGCGAAGGAAGCCTCCGGCCACAATTTCCCCCATTATCTGATCATGATCACATTGCTGTTTGTGGGACCTTTCTGTGCACCATGTTTCCTACGTTAAAAAACAAAGCCTTGCATTTATCTAGCCCTTTGCTGCTATTGATATTGAAAGTATATAAGGCAAACATGAAATCTAGTGTGTTAGAGCAGGGGTTCCCCACCTGGGGGTCCGTGAGAAGGTCTCGAGGGGTCCACCATAAAACGGCTTCCACGGACTGAAGCTGGTGTTCCACATCAGTGAGTGGGCCCAGAATGTTGCTCCACCCAGTGGCTGCCCCGGGAACTGCAGCTATAAACATCTCCCATTGAGCAGAGTTTCAGTCTCTGGTTTATTCACTTTTACCCAGTCCCCGAGTGTTCCTCGCCCTGAACCACACCGGGGTAGGGAACCCACCCACCCACAATTCATCACAATCGGTCGAAGAGCTGACAGGGGAGATAAATTCACCGTTGCACACCAGAGCTGGGGGGCCATAATGAAAATGCCGGCTAAATGTAACCGAGTCAGTCGCCGAGCTCCGATTCAGATCCTGGGAAAAGCCGAGTCTTAAAGGTGCACCTAGTAATGTATCTACTAAAGTTTTCAAAATCACTTTTTCTCAAGCTGAACTCTTATGTCTGTCTGCCGCTGCAAACTGGGAGGCTCACCACCGTGCTGTGTGTAAACGTTGCACTGACTGTGACCTCCGAGGGAAGTGCTTCCTCATCCCTTTAAGTAGCCACCAGTTACTGACTCTGCAAGCCTGGACCTACTGTTTTTACAGACGTTGTTCCTGGCGGCCGTTAAATGAGGGGGCCGCACCTAATTTACCGACCGGGGCACAAGTGTGGGTGTTGCACCAGGAATACGCCATGATCGGAGTGATCGGCAGCAGCTGGGCGTTACTGGTTTGTGCCCCCGGTGAGCCTCGAATGGATTTTTGGTCGGGGCGCTAAACGCTGTGTAAGAGAAAAATTTGGCATTAGGGGTACCAGTGGGACAAGCGTTAAAGTGCTGGTTCCTGCACCGGTACCCATAAGGAGGTAAAAGGCCTCGCTTTGGCCTTGTACATTCCAGTACCAAGGCTCCAGAAGTTATCACTTCAATAATATTCCGACAGGATACGATGTGAGAACGTAAACAGACATTGATAAGACCTTGCGAAGAGTCTCGAGGCAGACTCACGGCATCAAGGAGAATCAACAAATTCTGACCTAATGAAGTCATTCTAGACACGGCCTAAGGTGGTCACAAGGGTCTTGGCCTGTCAATCCAAAGTAGCACTAATAAGGTAGTCCAATTAGAGAAGTAGCACTGATAAGGTAGTCCAATTAGAGATCTAGGGAGATCTTATCAGGGAACGGAGGAGGGGTTTTTGAAATGTATAAAAGTTGTATAATTGTGCTGTTCGGGGAGCATTTCCACACAGGCGGCTGTGATGAGAGGTGTTCCCAAACGTTCGTAATAAAAGATTGTTATACCTTGCCATCCGTCTCTGTCTGCTAACTCCGGGGGCTGGTACGCGGGTTGGGGCGAGCGTCGACCCTCTATATCATGGTGCAGGGACGAGACATATTGACCCAAAGCGTGGCAGTACGAGTGTACGGAGCCAAGGGAAGACATATAGATATAAATAATGTCCTGCATACCTAACACGAATTAAAGGGAATGCCCAAGATCCTCATAGCCCTGAAGAAAATGGGTAACACGGCTATTCGTAACTACGTAATGCCATAAAAAAAGCTGATAGTGACTATCTTAAGTGACATATGGATCCAAAAAAAATAGAGTCAGCCAAACAATTAATAAGCTTTGTTGAATAAAAAGAGACTTTTGTGAATGTCTGTCGTTGAGTGAGAGTCCTTGTGTGATTTTTTTGACTGTGGAATGAATTTTTCCTGTGTCTGAAAGCTTGTTTGGTGTTGTCCTATATGTAGGAAGTTTTACGTTAGAAAAGCAGGTGTGGAATTATTCGGATGGAGTGTGGAGGAAAGATGACAATGTAGTGGACCCGAAATAAAAGATTGGCATTACAAAATTTGAATTGGGATTTTGAGATATTAAGAGAAGGCACAGCAAAATACTGAGATGGATTCAAACTAAAAAAAAATATTAAATTAAATCTGATCTCTTAAAAAAGCTGGAGGAATAAAACTAAAAGGTTTGGAAACAATCTCGAAGTACCTTCAGGGATCAGGTCAAAATCTTGGGTGAGTAGCGAGCTATCTGCAAAGGTGTAAAAGGGACTTTTGAAAAAAAAAGTTAAAACGGCAAGCTTTAGCAGTTTAGAAAAACAGTTTACATTGTAACGGCCTTGAAACTGGAACATTTGAGATAACGAAAAGCAGCCCCCAAAGCCTACGTGCTAGACTCCGTTCTAGTTATGGAAAAAAAAAGATTAACTCACAACTTTGAAAGAAAACAAATTGAACAAATTTGAAAGAAAAAGTGTCTTCGATTGTCTGATGATTTTAAATTAACAAATTTATGGAGACACGAGCCCTCCGTGTAAAATGCAAAACCTAATTTGAAGAAAGGAGATCTGAAAAAAAAAGACGTAACGTACTAAATAGGTGCTGAAAAAAAGGGGGTGTTTGCGATGGAAAAAGACACAACTTACTAAATACTAGTTGATAATGGCTGCGAGAAAGATATTGGTTTAATTGAAAAAAAAGAATTTGAAGAGGTAAAAGACACTCTCCATTGATAATGATTTTAAATTACGAGAAAGTTTCACTGCAGTTTGAAAGAGTTCCAAAATGGACGTTGTTAGCAAGAAAAGTCCCGAACAGTCTAAACAAGCAAGAGGGTTTTGAAAATAATGAGGAGAAAAGATCTAAACTATGTGAACTCAGCACAGAAAAAAAAACTGGGAATTAGAGAATCTTACTGAATTTTAAAATTCTTACAGAAAATGGAACTGGCACGGAAGTTTAGATTTTGTGCTGAGAGAGAAATAAAACACAAGATTTGCCCAGTGAACGGGACCATAAAAAAAAGTAAAATGTTGGAATGTATACAGCTTGTGTGAGAATTGGATTTCAGTAAACAAAATAGCTATTAAAAATGTGTGGTCTCATTTAAAATCAAAAAAAAAATCTTTGGCAAGTACTTGAATTAGAAGTTAAGAAAAAATTGGAGTTTAATCTAAAACGCTGTCCTTCCTGATGAGAAGACTTTTATTATGACGGCTTTACTAATGATTTCTGCTGTTTTAACGGATTCCTAATTTCTAAGCAAGTTTTGAAGGCACAAAGACTTTAAAAAAATGATTATGCAAAGTCACGTAATGACATCAGGCCTTATTACAAACCTGTGAAGGAGTTAACCCTTTGCATTGACAGCTGTTTTATACTGGACATTATTAATTTGGATTTCTTAATAGAATAAAAAAGACTCACCTGACAGACAGAGGAAATGGTGGGATAGTCAGTATAAAAATAAAACAGAACTAGCCTATGTAATAATACTCGCCTGATACAAATAAAAGAAAGATACTCAAACAAAACAAATTCAAGAGTTAAAGGCTAAGATAAATAAGCTGGAAGAGATTTTTTTAAAATGGGACCAGATGGATCGTGCAATGTGCAGCCATAGCACCATCACCTATGGCAATAGAGCCAATGTACCCCACGGTGGGTAAGTGTAATCCACAAACCCAACCTAACCCTTACCTCCGATTTCACAGAGTGACCTCGACATGCATGGATAAAAGATGAGTAGACCAGAACCTAACACCTGGTGATGACCAGGCTATCTGTTTAAAACTTACAGATAAAACACTCACCGAGATAGGACCACAGCGGCTACTTCGAACCTTACGACCCATGCAAGCATTAGATAATGCAGACGGACTAGGAGAGATATAGCACACGCAGGAAAGACACAGCTACATGAGATGGGGCTTTGTTTAATTTAATTGACAAAATATGCATCCCAGCAGCCAAGGACTGGAGCAAGGACAGAACTTATTTTAACGCATGGCTATGCTATGGGTGCCAGTAGATTCCGAGGACAGGAGCAAGTTCACAGGACCAAAAGGGGAAGGGCGCAGAAATCCAACTGGATGGAATGTCAGCTCTGGAAGCTCATGCCTGGGCGGATGAAGTTGCAAATCAAGCAGCCAAATCCACCCTGCAAGATACAGAAGGGTAGGAACAGAACGGAGCAAAAAGGGGGGTGGGACCCCAGGATGTTTAGGAAAACTGGCCAGTGGGATAAAATAAAGGTCCGGCTGGGACACCAAACACGCCCAAAGGAAGCCCTACCGCTGCCCCGACAACCACCCTGGGGACAACAACTCTTCCCAGCACAACCACGCAAGTCCCCCATAAGCCCGTCCATAAAGACTGGAGCCAAAGCGGGGCTAGTAATAAAAGAATCTAAAGAAAGGATATAATTTGGGATGGGTCAGCGACGACTTAACCTAAACCTAACGGATATCATTCTTCCTAGCTTCTGTGGTAATGAAACTATAAGTCTGTACCAGAACCTGACACAACGGATCCTCGAAGGCCCGGAATCCACTACCCTGAGATTTAATGTCAGAAAGGGAACAGGACAAGGTTGAACACAAAGGGGAATACTGGAAACACTAGGCACGGGTTATGCGGCAGGGGTTACGACGATGAATTCCAGAGACCTGTATGCAATAGACGACCGGGTTAACAACTTAACGTAAATCTTGAGGGGTTTACTGGGGAGGGAGTTGGATAACCAAGCCCTACAAGCGCGGTTGAAGATGGCGCGGAAGGGGAACTGTTACAGGTGGCCCATACATTACAGAAACATGCCAAGACAATAAATTTGATCCACGCAATGGGGAACGACATAAGTAAACGATTACAAGCTGAGATAGTTTGCTCCGGGTATGGGGCCTGGATTAAGTGAAGTACAACATAACTTGGAGCAACTCCAGAATGGGGACATACCAGATTGGATCCCAAACAGCATACTTAACAACTGGACTCTCGATAAAAAAATGAATAACACGTGCGAGGTACAAAGGAATAGTCACGCATGGATGTCAAATTTCAGATGTATTACTGGGCGTGTGAATATGATCGGATTTATGTTGTCCATACCACAGTATGATGTAACAAAGGGAGACCCCTTATACCAGATCAATAATATCGGTGAAGTAAGAAACCAAACTCGGTTGCGTTATCATCAGCCTGCCAGACAGGTGATTAAAATTAACAATAGTACCAAGGGCATTGACATAACCGACTGCTATAAAATTAACCAAGTGGTTTTATGTTGAGGTACGCCACGAATGACGAATGATGATTGCAGATTCCACCAAACAAATGGATGCTTGCTAAGTATCACTCCTCGCGAACACAATTCTGAAACAATCACTGCTCCACAAGGGAATGGAGATTTGGTGCATGAGCACAGGAGCAGCCAACCCGACGATTAAGACCAAGGGAGGAGTCACCCGCTGTGTCATCACCAACCCTGACTTCTGTTTCAGGCCCATGGGAAAATAGACATAAATGGATACCACATACATCCTGAGACAACGGAAATCATCCATGGAATGGTCACGGATACCCTCCGAGAAGGGTACAAGGAGGCAGTATGGGAATCGCAAGAAAAACAGATACCCGAATTAAGTGAGGAACGATTGGTGCACTATCCAGCTGATGGAAGAAATAGACAAACCTACAAAGAGACACGAGCGCGATGCTGGCCAACCAGCCTTGGTACTCAAAACTGTGGAACATTGGACTTAATATTCAGATCCACCCATGGATAAGAATTATATCACATGCACTTGTAGTAATACAAGGCCTGGTCCTGATGGTACTGGTAGGGCTAACCTGTGCACGAATTAAACAGGCCAAACGATATGTCAGGGCACACACTATGATTAAGGCCATAAGGGATGAAAATTTAAGCAGTCCTACAGGAAGGACTTACCTTATATAACTCTGCGGGAAAGGTCTCAGGAGGTTCCGAAGCTTGGGAGATGGCCACCCTGGTGAACGGACCTATCTGGAACTTGCCTACAAGGAGATAGTTATCAGGAAATATGGCCAGCTTGGCGTATAGCCAAGGGCCAAAAGGGGGGAAATGTAAGAGAAATTTGGCATTAGGGGTACCAGCGGGACAAGGGTTAAAGTGCTGGTTCCTGCACCGACCCATAAGGAGGTAAAAGGCCTCTCTTTGACCTTGTACATTCCAGTACCAAGGCTCCAGAAGTTATTAATTCAATAATATTCCAACAGGATACGATGTGAGAACCTAAACAGACATTGATAAGACCTTGCGAAGAGGCTTGAGGCAGACCCACAGGCATCAAGGAGAATCAATAAATTCTGACCTAATGAAGTCATTCTAGTCACGGCCTAAGGTGGTCACGAGGGTCTTGGCCTTTCAATCCAAAGTAGCACTGATAAGGTAGTCCAATTAGAGATCTAGGGAGGTCTTACCAGGGAACGGAGGGGTTTTTGAAATGTATAAAAGTTGTATGATTGTGCTGTTCGGGGAGCATCTCCACTCACAGGTGGCTGTGATGAGAGGTGTTCCGGACGTTCGTAATAAAAGATCGTTATACCTTGCCATTCGCCTCTGTCTGCTAACTTCGGGGGCTGTTACGTGGGTTGGGGCGAGCGTCGACCCTATATATCAGAGGGCCCGCTCGTGGGAGGAGAAGCCTTCCTATTTTCCCCCTAAACGCTGCACTCCCGGTCGGTAACCTCTTACGTTCCCATTAATGCCCCCTCTGGCCACTAACTGAGGCATTAGACAACCGAAAATCCAGCTCTTTGTGCCTTTAACACAGATCCTGTGGATTTATTCTGCCATCAAATAAAACTTGCACAAAGATCCGAATACAATTAAATTCTGGCAGATAAATTTCCGCTCCTCTTTGACTTTCAATTCTACAAACATGAGCCGTGAAGGCACAAAAATGACCAATTATTTTGCATCCTAAGGAATTGAAAACCTGTTAAAACAAGCAGGAATCCTCAGTAACATCACTATTAACATTCCTATTTCTGTCAGACAATTCTGTTGGGAGAAACAATGTTTAGTTTGTTCATCTCATGTTACAAAGAGTCGGGTTTTCTTGGCCTTGTACCCACAATTCAGATTTAACCCCATTTAATAAATCATTGATCATTTATTTACGAGGGGACAAAACCCTTCATTTTATTAACTCTGAGCGAGTTAGTGCTGCCCAACCATAAGATGACTCCAGATTGTTGCCATAGAGACGGCGGGAGATCCTGGGATTCCTGTTGATTCACTTTTACCCTGACCACAGTCACTCACAGGATCAAAGGACGCTGTCAGTTTGCTAACGGCCGACACATTCCAGCACAACCAAGATGCCTTGGACTGAAATAGTCTTCTTAGATCCGAAACTTAGCACAGCTCCAGTCACATTAATTACTCAACATTAACCCCTTATCCACCTTCAATCACTGTCCCCGGCAAGCTGAGAAATTCAAAAAGGGCAAGGTTTTTTAATGTGATGGGGCCGAAATTCAGTGCAGCCAGAAAGCTGGTGGTGTTAAGGGTTTTTCCCCGATTAGTGCCACAAAGTTTGCAGCAGCCATTGGATCCAAATTCAGCTTTTTGACCACAAAAAGTGTTCCAGTCTTATTAGCCCTTCAAACCTGAAAGTTTTCAGTCTTAACTGGGCCTCTGAGCCATATAGGAGGGTGGGTATCACTACTGCCCTGTCGACCATAAGTTTGGTGTCAGATTTGAGGTCCTGGTCTTCAAAAACTCTCTTCCTGAGGTGACCGAAGGCTGCACTGGCACACTGGAGGCAGTGTTGGACCTCGTCGTCGATCACTGCCCTCGCTGATAGTAGGCTCCCAAGGAATGGAAAATGGTCCACATTGTCCAAGGCCTCACTGTGGATTTTGATAACCGGGGGACAGTGCTTGTCACGGGGTCAGGTTGGTGGAGGACCTTTGTCTTATGGATGTTTAGTGTAAGGCCCATGCTTTCGTACACCTGGGTGAAGGTGTTGACGATGGCTTGGAGTTTGGCCTCCGAGTGTGCGCAGACACAAGCGCCGTCTGCGTCCTGTAGTTCGATGACAGAGGACAGGACGGCCTTGGATCTAGCCTGGAGGTGGCGGAGGTGGAAGAGATTCCCATTTATTACCGCTCGGAATGAGCCCTGGATTGAGATTTCAGTTTTCTCTCTGTGAATCTCGGGATCTCTATTTCTCTCTCTCTCTAGTTTTTCCCCCTTTTCTCTATTCTTATTTCTCTCCCAATCCAATTTCCTCATTCTGTTTCTCATTGCCTTTCCTCACTTCTATCTCTTTCTCCTTTCTCTTTTGCTCTCTCTTTCTCTCCCTTCGCTCTTACACCCTCTCTTTCCCTATCCCCCTCTCCTTCGTTCTTTCCCTTGCTCTCTCCCTCTCTCTCACCCTCCCTCCCTCCCTCTCTCACCCTCTCTCTTTCCCTTTCCCTCTCTCTCCTTCCCTCCCTCTCTCCCCCTCTCTCTCCCTCCCCTTGAGTGCGGATTCTGAGCTGAACTCCTCCGGCCCATTGAAGAGGCTCCTGGACTTGTTGCTGTGCAATGCGGAGCTGGCTCCAGGATCTCCCCCAGATGATCCCTTACCGGACTTCTCTGTCAGACCGACTCAGCTGCTATTACTTCGAGGACTCCGGGAGCTTCCAACCCATCCTCAGGTTTGGACCTTACCTTCTTGTCTCTCTCCGCTCCCACGGCTCTGAGATCTCTGCCATTCTGCACCGGCCCTAAAAGCTGGCGGGAGCACCGTCAGCTGAAGGGCCGGCTTTTTCACGCTGAAAATGGGTCTGGGGGGCAGAGCGACAGCGGTGCACACTTTTAGCGCGTCGCTACTGCCGCAAGCCCCACACCACCACGAGAGTCGGAGGTGGCCCACAACAATGCAAGACCTCCCAGGCCCAATCTAAGTTGGGGTGGCCAGTTGAGCCCAAAGCAGTGGCCGCCACAAACGGACAGTTATGGTCCTTCCCGGGATCATAAATTTTGGTGCCATGATCTCATGTCCGTAACTGGAGAGTTTGCATATAATTTACAAGAACCAGAATTTCACCATGGCCACAATAAAAGTCTGGTTTTCACAATTTGATAGGTTAGTTAACCGCAATATCTCTAATTTAATTCAGCAATATCTTAAAAGTCAACACAAGACAGCACAGCAAATCCCCAGTAAATTACATCATCTTTCTTTGTGTTCTTTCTTCAGGCCGCTCTCCAAATGACTGCAAGAAATACTGAACATAACTGAAGAAAAAGTAACTGTCCACAGTGAAACAAAGTCCGTGTAACATTCGTACACAGAAGGGGTTAACAGGGGGCGGAGCTTCCCACTGAAACAGTTCATCACAGACACAGGCTTTTTACAGAAACACTCCACGGAAAGTGACAGAAACCGGCAGCCTTTTGCTTGAACCATTGTCTTCTCACAACAACTTTACTTTCTTTCGCTCTGTGAGGTTTTAATCTCTGTAAGGGGAGCTTGGGGTGTGGGTTCGAATCCACACTCCCCTTGCGTTCTGTACGTGTGATTTATGAGGGTGGGTGAGTAATGAGGCACCAGACACAGTGGGTAAGAGTACAAAATGGCTAATGTTGTTTATTTAGAATAGCAAACACAAAGATAGAGGACATAGGAAGAGGTCATAAAATAGCAGTAATGGCAACATCTCATTCAACAACCCGAAAAATCTCGCAACAGGGAAGGGGAAAACAAGAGGTTAAAACATCCCACTCACACACAACCACACCTCCCACTCCCACCCTTCCTACCAATTCCTCTCCTAAATAGAGTCTGTGAGGGGGTTTGGCCTATACTCACAATCCTATCAACTCCGGGGTTCTGTAGCACTTATTTCAGCTCGGGGTCCCTCTGGGGTGGGTTTTATGTTATTGTTCAGTTTTCCTCTTCGATATTGCGTCGGTTTCTTCTATCTGCCTCTGGGTTATGGTCAGACTACAGCTGTGAATCCAGGTTATTGAACCAGGAGTCCAGGTCTGCACAGCTCTGCGTGCCCCAGCCTGATGCTTCGGCTATTCTCACCCTGTCCAGTGTGTTCAGGGCTAACAGCAGCACCTGCTGCCACTTACCGACCAGGAGGTTGGCTCCTGGGTTTTTAGTCTCGACCAAAATCAAAGTTTGCAAAACTCTCTCAGCTCCTTCCCCCCAACAGCCAGCAGCCCTTTCAAGAACTGACCCCAAACTGTTTTTCTCCACAACTCCTGCAAGTCTTTTCCTCTCCACACCTTTCCTCCCCAACTCTGCCCAGCTCCTTTTTGGTCCACAACTCCCTTTTTCCACAACTCCTTTTCGGGTGGTTCTGTGTCCTATATTTGTATTCAATTCAGTTCTGGTCTTTTCGCGCTCAAACCCAGTGGGCGGTCCATTGTGTAAGTTTGGGCGGGGAGATAGCTTTGAATATTTAATCAGAAGATGTCACAGGTACACGCAGGTGTGAGGACCAGGGTAATGTTTCAGCGCACATAGGTGCCGGGAAGTCTGTGGGTCCTTTGTTATAGTCCTGGGAGTCAGTGGGCCATTCTTGCAGTGATCCATAGTTTGGATTCAGAGCTATTGTCCATATTAATTAGGGAGATAATGGCCCACATTCGTAGTTTGATTGGGGGTGGGGGAGGGGGAGTCATTTTCAAACTGGGCCGGGGAGTCCTTATTGGTTGAAGATTTCCCCACTTCAGGCCTGACTCGACCCCTGATTGGCCTGCCAGAATGCACTTTTCCCCCATTGGCCAGTGCCTCTGTCTCGCTTGTGAGCCAGACTCCACAATGTCTGTATCCACCCACACGTTTCCCAGCCTGCTTTTACTTGGCCAAAAATATTCATTTAGTATATGGAATGATCCCATGTTAGTTTTCTTGTCCTTACAGTGTTTCAAATGCGGCCGAGAATTTTCAAACCTAACACTCCCCCATTAAAACACTCTGTCTCAGGGTGTTTTCAAAATGTGCAGCTAAACCTTTTCCCTCTCACAGAGCCAATCTTCCCCAAATCTTACCTAAACCCACAATAAACATTAAAATGCACCAATGGTATTCATACATTTGGAATCAATACAATACTGAAAATGTAAAATCTCAACCAATGCCCTTCACCAAAATCATAATAGCACATAATATCACACATCATAGTATGACACTGGTTTTTTTGTTGTTGTAGGGTGAAGTAATATTTCTGGGATTTTGTACTGCTTTGAACAGATCTGTCAGGTGCACTGGTAAAACAAATGGATTGTGGTATCCGAAATGTGCTACATAATTGTCCGTGTTATTAATCATTGATGCCCCGGTGTTAAAACCAGTAAAAACATCATTCCAGATCCCTCTTCTGTGTCTTTTCGGTTTAATGTTGTCTCTGGGTTGTAGACGGTACAGCAAAGTCTTATTCAAATAGCCAAAATCGAGCTCGTAGAATGTCCTGAACATTTCTCGAAGGAGAGCCTGGTAGAGGCGTTCTGTCTCTTTTGGGCACCACTCAGGTAGGTGCACCTCGGTAAGGTTTAGGATGACGGAGGCCACGGCGTAGTGGACCCCCCGGTATAGCAGCTTGTCCGTGGGAACCAAAACCAAACCGTTCTCTGGTCCCTGGGTGGTGGTAGGGCATCTGCCCTTGTCAGTTGGTTCGGTCGGGGCTGTGGGCAGGGGTTGTCTGGGGTGTGCGCTTAACTCGGTGGCGTGGATGGAGCTGGGGTGGCTAACTATGCATGCGACCATGCTCCGGTCCCATCCCATCCCCTCCCCTTCATCCCGCTACTGTCGGGAGAACGCTAAGGAGATGCCTGCTGGGCATATCTTCTCTGATCCCCACCTGCACACATACACTCCTAACTCCGCCTCCCACCATTTATCCCAACACACATTCACTCCCCGCTGGGTGCCCGTGATGGTCCGGTAGGTGCTGTTGTCTAGTCTCTCCCAATCCGCTGTCAGGTTTCCCATGTCCTTGCTCAGCTCCATGAGCCACCACCACCTTCCCACCGGGATGTGCCCCTTACAGGTCAGGCAAACCCTCTTCCCAACCACTACCCTAACCTGGGATGCAGTCACCTCAATGCTGGGGCAGGAGACTGATGCTTCCCCATACGTGACCCCGGGATGGTTGGAGTATCGAGAGGAATTAGACCCCACCCACCCTGGCCACCTTCCCCTGTGGGTATGGTCGGTGCCTGCCCCCCTGAGCATCCAAAAACAATGCCTTCTTCAGTCTCTCCCCGGTAGCCAATGCACATTCTGATGTAGGTGCACAAGCACCAGATTTTCCTCATCTACTGTTCCTCTTCTGAAAGACAACATCTCATTTGGTTTCTGCACCTCACAGTACCCCTGCACGGGTTTAAACTGTGTGTGCTTATCAAGTCAAGTCATTTCAACTAATTGGTTGAACCGCAAACAGCAACAAACCCTTGAAAAAACAAACAACCTTACACAAAAGAGGAAGTGAGAAAAAAGTCAAGGGGTTTCACCGACTAAACCCTTGAAAAAACAAACAACCTTACACCAAAAGAGGAAGTGAGAAAGAGTCAAGAGGTTCCACGCTCCCCCATCCTATTGGCTCAAAAACCTCACTGTAACACTCCTTATATTGCAGAGGCCACCTGGGCCCCACTACACTCGAGAAAACTTTATATATATCTGTACACACCTACTGCTCTCCTTTTTAATCTGCTTGCCACCCTTCCCGGGTGGCTGTGCTAATCCCTGGGATGCACCTTGGTTTTCCTTTTATGCGGGGGAATGTAGAGGGAAGACCACCTCTCCTTTGGCCTCTTAGGCCGGACCGACCTCCGCGGCCCCTCTGTCTCTCCTGCCAAGGTGTCCCCGAGCTTCGGGTGGTGCTTACTGGGCTGGTACAGCCCCTCACCCACTCCAGAGATGGCTCACTGCCCTCGGGAGCAACGAAAATCCCCCCAGCAGGCTCCTCACTGCCGGGGACTCCCGTATCCTCTGGGGTTGTACAAGGGTTCCACCCAAAACCACTCGCAGCTGATACTCTCACAGCGTTTCCTCTGTTCTTCCAGGGACCACTCGCTGCTGGGACCCGCCGCCACTATCTCGCTTGCAGGCTCCGGGCTGTCCGCACCGAAGGCTAGGCTAGCTCCAACAGGCTCCTCACTGTCGGCGGCCCCTTCCTCTCGTACAACCCCTTCCCTGTCAGGAGACCTTGGCTGCGGGGTCACATCCAGTGACTGGCTGCCTGCCCTGCACGGCCCTTTTCCCCTCGTATCTCTCGGGAAAGTAAAACAGGCTGCGAGGGACGGTGTCACCCTTGGCTGCACAGTCCGAGCGGATCTCCTAACGGATGGAGGTGAGTCCTCGTCCCATATGTAAGGTGGGAATCCCCCTTCCTGTGGGTCCCAAATCTGTGGGTAGTTTGTACCTGTGAAGCAACTCACTGCTCCTTGTGGTGGGATCGGTGGGGCTGCAGTGGTGGGCTGGGGGCCTGGGCTTCCCGTCGGGATTATCCCTCTGGGCTGTCCTTTCCCACGAGGTTTTTCCTTGTTGAGGTTAAACAGTTCACATTGGTTAATGTGAAACCATTTAACCCGGCAGGGCATCTTGACCGCGTATACCATGGGGCTTGCCTTGTCGACAATACTGTAAGGCCCCATGTATAGTGGCTCAAAGACTCCCATCCTGGCAAAGTTGCGGACCATGACCTGGTTCCCCACCTGCCACTCGTGGTGTTTGCTCGGTTCCAGCAGCAATCGGTTGGTCTGATGCTGCTTCCCCATGTTAGTGGCCGCCTGCCAGTGAATCTGCTTGAGGTGCCCCAACAGACTCTTGGTAAAGCGGTCCCTATTCACCTTGATTACCTGAGCTTCCATCAGGACCGGGGCAAGTACATGGGTGGGGGTTCGCATGGCTCTTCCAGTCATGAGCTCGTATGGGGAATACCCCGTGCTTTTCGATTGGCTGGCCCGGATCCCCATCAAAACCTCTCCACCCACCTCTGCGGGGAATCCCCAATCTCCTTCCTGAGTTTTTCTTTCAAGGTCCTATTCATACGCTCCACTAGCCCCGAGGACTGGGGGTTGTAGGTGACGTGCCACTTTCCCTCAATCCCCAGCACCTTAAGGGTTGCCTGCATGACCTGTCCCGTGAAGTGGCTCCCCTGGTCGGACTCCACGTACTGTGGAAGTCCCCACCTGGAGAACACCTCCCTAACCAATATCCTGGTGGTCCCTGCTGCTGTGGCTGTTCGGCAAGGGAAGGCTTCAACTCACTTTGTGAAAGTGTCCACCAAAACCAGGCAGTACCGGTACCCTCCTTTAGCCACAGGTCGGGGCCCTATGTAATCGATTTGTATCGATTGCCATGGTCCCTCTACCCTCCTTGCATGTCCTAGAGACACCTTTCTTTTCTGGTGATCTGGATTATTGGTTGCACAGACAAGACAGTTCGCGCAAAATTCACGAGTGTCTTCCCGCAGCTGGGGCCACCACCCGACCTGTTCCACCCGTTGCCAGGTGACCTCCAGTCCGGGGTGTCCAGCTCCAGGGCCTGCGTGGGCTAGCTGAAGGAACTCCCTCTGGTGCTGCTGGGGCATTATCCACTGCTCTCCTTTAAACAACATCTTCTCCCTAACATGGATGCCTGTGCCTCCGTACGGTCCTTCGACCTTTTCTCCCGCAGTCAGCTTGTCCATGACGGACTTGAGGACGGGATCTCGTGCCTGCACCTGCTGGAGGTCTGGGGCCAAAGCCACCCCTGTGCTCCCTTGTGTCCCTGTCCGCCCCGGATAGCTGCTATGGGGCCTGCCTCGAGTGGGTTCCACTTGGTTCCTGTTCGGGCTCCCTCTTTGGCCAGCTGATCTGCCTTTTGGTTCCCCGCAGCCCTAGGCTCATGTTTGTTATGGGCCTTTACTTTGTAAATGCAAATGTCTGCCCCGGTCCCTGCTGCCTGCATGATGTGACTAAAGTAAATGTTGGTCCCTGAGAAGATGAGAGGGGGGATTTAATAATGGGAAATGTGGAAATGGCTGAGACCTTAAACAATTATTTTGCTTCGGTCTTCATAGTGGAAGACACAACCATGGCAAAAATTGCTGGTCACGGGAATGTGGGAAGGGAGGACCTTGAGACAATCACTATCACTAGGGGGGTAGTGCTGGACAGGCTAATAGGACTCAAGGTAGACAAGTCCCCTGGTCCTGATGAAATGCATCCCAGGGTATTAAAAGAGATGGCGGAAGTTATAGCAGATGCATTCGTTATAATCTACCAAAATTCTCTGGACTCTGGGGAGGTACCATCGGATTGGAAAGCTGCTAATGTAACGCCTCTTTTGAAAAAAGAGGGCAGACTAAAGACAGGTAACTATAGGCCGGTTAGTTTAACATCTTTAGTGGGGAAAATGCTTGAAGCTATCAATAAGGAAGAAATAGCGGGACATCTAGATAGGAATAGTGCAATCAAGCAGATACAACATGGATTCATGAAGGGGAAATCATTTTTAACTAATTTACTGGAATTCTTTGAGGATATAACGAGCATGGTGGATAGAGGTGTACCGATGGATGTGGTGTATTTAGATTTCCAAAAGGCATTCGATAAGGTGCCACACAAAAGGTTACTGCAGAAGATAAAGGTACGCGGAGTCAGAGGAAATGTATTAGCATGGATCGAGAATTGGCTGGCTAACAGAAAGCAGAGAGTCGGGATAAATGGGTCCTTTTCAGGTTGGAAATCGGTGGTTAGTGGTGTGCCACAGGGATCAGTGCTGGGACCACAACTGTTTACAATATACATAGATGACCTTGAAGAGGGGACAGATGTAGTGTGACAAAATTTGCAGATGACACAAAGATTAGTGGGAAAGCGGGTTGTGTCGAAGACACAGAGAGGCTGCAAAGAGATTTGGATAGGTTAAGCGAATGGGCTAAGGCTTGGCAGATGGAATACAATGTCGGGAAATGTGAGGTCATCCACCTTGGCAAAAAAAACAGTAAAAGGGAATATTATTTGAATGGGGAGAAATTACAACGTGCTGAGGTGCAGAGGGACCTGGGGGTCCGTGTGCATGAATCCCCAAAAGTTAGTTTGCAGGTGCAGTAGGTAATCAGGAAGGTGAATGGAATGTTGGCCTTCATTGCGAGAGGGATGGAGTACAAAAGCAGGGAGGTCCTGCTGCAACTGTATAGGGTATTGGTGAGGCCGCACCTGGAGTACTGCGTGCAGTTTTGGTCACCTTACTTAAGGAAGGATATACTAGCTTTGGAGGGGGTACAGAGACGATTCACGAGGCTGATTCGAGAAATGAAGTCCCTGCAGTAACCGGTCAGACCCAGGAACGACCTCACCCCTGTAACTGTAGTCGGAGCCAGTAACTCCTGAACTGCCCTCCTCTTAGCCTCATCAATGGCTCTCTCCCCTGCCCGGAGTCAGCCCCAGGAATTTTACTTCTGTCTGGCCGATCTGTGCCTTCTTAGGGTTTACTTTAAAACCCTCCTCGTGCAGCAGTCCCAACAGCTCTGCCAGCAGGGGACCGTGCTCTTCCTCCGAATCGGAGAATAGCAGCAGGTCGTCCACATACTGGACTAGCTGTCTGGGTCTGCTGAACTCTTTCAGGCAGTTGGCCATACACTGATGAAAAATGCTCGGGCTGTTGTGGAAGCCCTGGGGAAGACAGTTCCAGGTATACTGCTGTCCTTTGAATGTAAAGGCCAATTTGTACTGGTCTTCCCACTGCAGCGGGATGGACCAGAACCCATTCGAGATGTCCAGCACTGTAAAGATGGCTGCGGACATGGGGATGGCTGTGACTAGGTCGCCTACGGCTGCCACTGTGGGCGCACAGGCAGGGATATTTTTATTGAGGACTCGGTAGTCCACCGTGGCCCTCCAAGAATTGTCCGGTTTCCTAACCGGCCAAAGTGGAGAGTTCACATGTGTGGCTATTGGTCTCAACACTCCCTGTCTGACTAGAGATCCCAATGCGACCTCTAGGTTTGCCTCAGCCTCCCTGGGAAAATTATACTGCTTCTGGGGCTTAGACATGGGGTCCCCATCTACTCTGACCTCGACCCCATTTACCCGTCCACAGTCGTGCTTATGCCTGGCAAATGCCGCCAGGTTGGCCCGACAAAAGCCTGATAGATCATCGGGGTGCCGTCTACCAGAGCGTCGAGGTCATATCCCTCCTTCGGCTTTACAATGCAGAGGGAACCCTTCCCCTGCTTCCCCTGGATGACTGCTGTACCTTCCCCCTCCCCGGTGTCAACTGTGCCCCACAGACAGTGGTTCCTCAGGTCGACCAGAATTTTCTGGCCGCTGAGGAAATCTGCCCCTAGGATGCCTTTACCCACTCCCTCCCATGGCAGAAGGACACACTTCCACATGGTGTGGAGGGTGCCTATGTGTATCTGCAGTGGTTTGGAGAAGAAGCCCTCGCGTTCTTCTCCAGTGAAGCTGGTTAGGCAGTAGGGGATCCCACTGGATAGGGGTGAGGTGGTCGGGTCGTCTACATGAACCAGGGTGCACGAGGCCCCTGTGTCCGGCAGATATTTCCCCCGGACCCCCTCAACCCCCATCATGGTCTGCTCCACGCATCATAGGTGACCGGGCAGAGGTACACGGGTTCCTCGGGATCTAGTCATTGGGGTGTGTTGGTCTGGGCCTGAGGGACTTCTTCCCCGGTCATGGCTGCGACCTTCCCAGTTTGGGTAAGGAGTGCCTGCAGAGCTGCGAGGAGACCCTCGAGTGGGGCGGCAGGGCTGGGCACAGCTGGTTTGGGAGGGCTTGCGGCCGCGGGGACTGGGGCTGAGGTTGGGACCTGTGGACCTCTCTTTTCCTGCCTCGGATCCCGCCATTCCCTCCTCATGTGTCCTGTCTTCCCGCACCCGTAGCAAACCACCTCTCTGCCTGCCTGCCAATTCCCTTCTTACCTCCACTCTCTCTTATCAGAGCCGGGGCGGATCTCACATACCTTCCCCTTGGTGGGTTTCTCCCCCCCGATTCTGTCATTATGAAAAGAGAGGGTCAGCTGCCTCAGCACCGTCTCCTCTGTGGCTTGGGGGTCTCTGAAATCGAACCACAGGTTGGCCTGGGCGCGCAACTCAGGTAGGCTGTTTGCCACCAGTGCACGCAGCCAGCGACCATGTTGATGTGCATCCAGCTGGGTTCGGTCCAAATTTCCCCATTGGCTTCCGCATACACTGGCCACAGTCGATCAGCGAACGCCTGGGGGGTCTCCCCTGGTCTCTGAACAGTGGCCTGTACCTGGTTGAATGGACAGCCATCGTTCAACCCCATGGCCTCCAGGATATCCTCCTGGAGAGCGGCCACTGTTCGCTGACCCCTCTTACACTCAGCAGAGAGAGCCTGACACAGGGCTGGGTCCAGTGAGAACAGGAGCAGTTTGCAGTCATTTATGTCTCCTACCTGCTCTACTTCCATAAAGTGGACAGAGGGGTCTCCTTTTTGGGTCAGTTTATTCACATGGGCCACCATCTGCTGCAGCTGGGTCGCACTGTGGGGAACCACGTAGTGATTGGTTCTGTAGGGGACCCTCAGCCTGACCCACTGTGGGTGGTCTGAATCTACTCTGCCTGATGGGGCACATTGGGGCTGGTCCCGGAGGTTTAGATTCCAGCATTTCACCCTGCCTCTCCACCAGGATCCCCAATGTGGCTGTGGGAGAGGGCCTGTAGGATTATTCCTCCCTATCCTCCTCCCTACAGCCTGTTTCACTATGCTCCCCCTTCCGCACCTCGGCTGGGCTGATAAGGCACACCACTCCTTTACTGGGTGCCTTGCTTTCAGCCCAGCCAAGGGCTTTTGCCTCAGCTGGGGCCAGAGCTTTGGTGTCGGGCTGGGTGGGGATTCGAGTCTCGGGCACTTCCAGAGCTTTTGGCTCTGGCTAGAACAAGGGCTGCTTTGGCTTCAGCCAGAGCCAGGGTGAGCCGATCAATTTGTTCCTGAAAGGAACAATGATCCACCTCTGCCCTGCTGTGGCACGCCTGAAGCGCAGCCTGTAGCTGGAGACTCTTACCCTCTCCCAACCTTCCCTGGTTCTGAGCCTGGGCAAGTTCCTCCTGCAGTCCCCTGACGTAACCTTTTCCCTCAGTTACCTGGGACTGAAGGTACTCTCTGTGGTTGCGATAGCTTTCTCCATCCCTCTCTCGTTCCTGCCTCTCCCACTTGAAATCCTGATCCAGCTTTTCCCTTTCTTTGCTGGTCTTTACTAGCTCCTCTTCCTGCTCAGCTAACTCTGTCTGCAGTACTTCTACCTGCCTGTCCAAGACCTGTATATGCTTCCAAAAGCAAATCAGCCACACTGTCTTTTCCACTGATCTTTTATGATCTTTACTCTGGGTCCACCTGGCTGCTGCGTCCTCAGGCCGTTCAGCCTCCAGCAGCGCCTGCACCCACTTCCTTGAGTAGTTTATCCTTGCTGTTACATACCTAGCAATCCTACCCTCCATTCTATACTCCTCTCCACCAAGACTGACTGTTCCTTACCCTCACTCAACGCACGTCCCCTACTACCTGGCTCACCATTGTAAGGGGAGCTTGGGGTGTGGGTTCGAATCCACACTCCCCTGAGGTTCTGTACGTGCGATTTATGAGGGTGGGTGAGTAATGAGGCACCAGACACAGTGGGTAAGAGTGCAAAATGGCTAATGTTGTTTATTTAGAATAGCAAACACAAAGATAGAGGGCATAGGAAGAGGTCATAAAATAGCAGTAATGGCAACATCTCATTCAACAACCCGAAAAATCTCGCAACAGGGAAGGGGAAAACAAGAGGTTAAAACATCCCACTCACACACAACCACACCTCCCACTCCCACCCTTCCTACCAATTCCTCTCCTAAATAGAGTCTGTGAGGGGGTTTGGCCTATACTCACAATCCTATCAACTCCGGGGTTCTGTAGCACTTATTTCAGCTCGGGGTCCCTCTGGGGTGGGTTTTATGTTATTGTTCAGTTTTCCTCTTCGATATTGGGTCGGTTTCTTCTATCTGCCTCTGGGTTATGGTCAGACGACAGCTGTGAATCCAGGTTATTGAACCAGGAGTCCAGGTCTGCACAGCTCTGCGTGCCCCAGCCTGATGCTTCGGCTATTCTCACCCTGTCCAGTGTGTTCAGGGCTAACAGCAGCACCTGCTGCCACTTACCGACCAGGAGATTGGCTCCTGGGTTTTTAGTCTCGACCAAAATCAAAGTTTGCAAAACTCTCTCAGCTCCTTCCCCCCAACAGCCAGCTGCCCTTTCAAGAACTGACCCCAAACTGTTTTTCTCCACAACTCCTGCAAGTCTTTTCCTCTCCACACCTTTCCTCCCCAACTCTGCCCAGCTCTTTTTTGGTCCACAACTCCCTTTTTCCACAACTCCTTTTCGGGTGGTTCTGTGTCCTATATTTGTATTCAATTCAATTCTGGTCTTTTCGCGCTCAAACCCAGTGGGCAGTCCATTGTGTAAGTTTGGGCGGGGAGATAGCTTTGAATATTTAATGAGAAGATGTCACAGGTACACGCAGGTGTGAGGACCAGGGTATTGTTTCAGTGCACATAGGTGCCGGGAAGTCTGTGGGTCCTTTGTTATAGTCCTGGGAGTCAGTGGGCCATTCCTGCAGTGATCCATAGTTTGGATTCAGAGGTATTGTCCATATTAATTAGGGAGATAATGGCCCACATTCGTAGTTTGATTGGGGGTGGTGGGGGCGGGAAGTCATTTTCAAACTGGGCCGGGAAGTCCTTATTGGTTGAAGATTTCCCCACTTCAGGCCCGACTCGACCCGATTGGCTGCCAGAATGCACTTTTCCCCCATTGGCCAGTGCCTCTGTCTCGCTTGTGAGCCAGACTCCACAATGTCTGTATCCACCCACACGTTTTCCCAGCCTGCTTTTACTTGGCCAAAAATATTCATTTAGTGTATGGAATGATCCCATGTTAGTTTTCTTGTCCTTACAGTGTTTCAAATGCGGCTGTGGATTTTCGAACCGAACACCTCTGTCTTCATTCTAACTTTGGACAAAGGGAGGGGTGAACTGACGCAGAATACAGGGGGATAGTGTCATCGGGGCACCAGTCGACAGTCCCAGATTACTGCATCTGTCCCTGCTGGTTCCAAGCCCAAAACCATCCCACATTCCAACCTCTGCCTACACTTACAATCATAGAATGGTTACAGCACAGAAGGAGGCCATTCAGCCCGTGCGGCACTCTGCAAGAGCACTTCAGCTAGTCCCATTCCCCCGCCCTTTCCCCGTATTCCTGCAAACTGTTCCCTTCAGGTACTTATCCAATTCTCTTCTGGAAGTTACGATTGAGTCTGCCTCCAGCACCTTTTCAGGCAGTGCATTCCAGATCCTAACCATTCACTGCGTCAAAACAGGATTTATCACAAGTTTATAAATAACCCATGGACCGTTTGGCCCCTTTTGTATCATCATCTTCATAGGTGGTCCCTCGTATCAAGGATTACTTGGTTCCACGCCAAAAAGGGATGAGTTCACAGGTGTTTCAATGAAGGACCTAATATTCCAGGTCCCGAATTACATGTGGAAGGGTGGAAGATGCCTGTGCGTGGATATTTTTAATGTGTGGTGGCCATTGCACACCAGCCAACACACGGGCTTGACAGAGCTAGGTCTTGGTCCAGTGGCAAGGATTAACCAAGACGACTGGAGACCAGCTTTGCTGCACAGACTTAGTGCGCACAACATATTGCAGTGTGGGCTGGCCCTTGCTGGCCCCGAACTCACGCCTCTCCTGGGCCCTGATCACGTCGCTCCACAATCTCTTGCCGCTCCTTCGCCCTGACCTCGCCGCTCCTGCTGTACCTGCCCACGCTCCAATCACTGACCTGGGATATGGTGACATCCAATCCAGTCGCCCGCTTCACAACCGTCACCCTCCTGCACGAGTACACGCTATACCTTGCAGTGGTGTGCACCACACTGCTCCTCCTTTAAGGCCCCGACCTGCTGATGGTCTCTGCACCCTTTTGTATCAGACCCCTCATAGAAACATACAAAATAGGTGCAGGATCAGGCCATTCGGCCCTTCTAGCCTGCACCGCCATTCAATGAGTTCATGGCTGAACATGAAACTTCAGTACCCCCTTCCTGCTTTCTCGCCATAACCCTTGATCCCCCGAGTAGTAAGGACTTCATCTAACTCCCTTTTGAATATATTTAGTGAATTGGCCTCAACTACTTTCTGTGGTAGAGAATTCCACAGGTTCACCACTCTCTGGGTGAAGAAGTTTCTCCTCATCTCGGTCCTAAATGGCTTACCCCTTATCCTCAGACTGTGACCCCTGGTTCTGGACTTCCCCAACATTGGGAACATTCTTTCTGCATCTAACCTGTCTAAACCCGTCAGAATTTTAAACGTTTCTATGAGGTCCCCTCTCATTCTTCTGAACTCCAGTGAATACAAGCCCAGTTGATCCAATCTTTCTTGATAGGTCAGTCCCGCCATCCCGGGAATCAGTCTGGTGAACCTTCGCTGCACTCCCTCAATAGCAAGAATGTCCTTCCTCAAGTTAGGAGACCAAAACTGTACACAATACTCCAGGTGTGGCCTCACCAAGGCCCTGTACAACTGTAGCAACACCTCCCTGCCCCTGTATTCAAATCCCCTCGCTATGAAGGCCAACATGTCATTTGCTTTCTTAACCGCCTGCTGTACCTGCATGCTAACCTTCAATGACTGATGTACCATGACACCCAGGTCTCATTGCACCTTCCCTTTTCCTAATCTGTCACCATTCAGATAATAGTCTGTCTCTCTGTTTTTACCACCAAAGTGGATAACCTCACATTTATCCACATTATACTTCATCTGCCATGCATTTGCCCACTCACCTAACCTATCCAAGTCACTCTGCAGCCTAATAGCATCCTCCTCGCAGCTCACACTGCCACCCAACTTAGTATCATCCGCAAATTTGGAGATACTGCATTTAATCCCCTCGTCTAAATCATTAATGTACAATGTAAACAGCTGGGGCCCCAGCACAGAACCTTGCGGCACTCCACTAGTCACTGCCTGCCATTCTGAAAAGTACCCGTTTACTCCTACTCTTTGCTTCCTGTCTGACAACCAGTTCTCAATCCACGTCAGCACACTACCCCCAATCCCATGTGCTTTAACTTTGCACATTAATCTCTTGTGTGGGACCTTGTCGAAAGCCTTCTGAAAGTCCAAATATACCACATCAACTGGTTCTCCTTTGTCCACTTTACTGGAAACATCCTCAAAAATTCCAGAAGATTTGTCAAGCATGATTTCCCTTTCACAAATCCATGCTGACTTGGACCTATCATGTCACCATTTTCCAGATGCACTGCTATGACATCCTTAATAATTGATTCCATCATTTTACCCACTACTGAGGTCAGGCTGACCGGTCTATAATTCCCTGTTTTCTCTCTCCCTCCTTTTTTAAAAAGTGGGGTTACATTGGCTACCCTCCACTCCATAGGAACTGATCCAGAGTGATTCAAAGGGACTCGAAGCCATTTAAATACATCTCTGTATATGACCGTGTCCAATGCAAATTCTGATGCTTGAAGAATGAGGATACATTTCTCTGAAGTCTCATCTAGTTCAGAGTGTGATAATGGCCAGGGCAGAATAATATACTGTAACACGGCAGTGTTAAATGTCAGAGAAATACAGGTCGCCATCCTAAAATCTCTGTCCCAAATATGCCCCTTGATCTGAGATGCCAACTGTTAGGGAATGGATCTTCTTATCTATAAATTAATCAGATATTCCACGTAGTAATAGGGTTCAAAAGCATTTATTGACTTTCATACGAATTAAGCATAAAATGATCATTATTACCAATAATTACCCATATACAATGATAACTATTATTACCAATAATCACCTATATGCTTGAGACGCTTGTGGTACAAGACCGGAGAATTCACGGGGTCACAAGTTTCGAGCTCGAGGGGATCAGCTGGCCAAACCTTGTCGAATTCTGAAGTATCTATTGTAACAACCCTCTTTTTATCCCTTTCTTTCACTCTCGCTACGTGAGGGTCCACGTGTTTCAAAGTATTACTTCATCCAATTAGTTGCAGTAACTCCAGTTTTAACAAGAATAACTTCCCATAACTTGACTCACTCCCGGATTTTCCAGATCTGTGGCAGGTGCCTTTTCAAGGCTGGAACTAACAGAGAGTTTTGTGGCCTCTCCTTATCAGTGAAAACTCTGTCGGACTGGAATCCCTTTCACTGACTGAACATTGCTCACAGAAACTCCCTGAAACCACAAGTTAATATGGAGAATTTAACTGTGATTGATGCAGTCCTGCCTGTCACTAGTATAATTCACGACTGATATTAACCCAGATGTGCTCATCACTATTGTGATTCATCACAGAGATTAAAACCACTACAATTATAGAACTAAAGTACTAAAATTCTACAACTGAAGGGGACAATCAATTGTAACTCTAGGAATTGCAGCAAACTGACCAAAAGCAGCTGTGTTTAGCGTCAGTGACAGACCCTTACAGAGAAAAGCACAAAGACCCCACGGATCCTTAAAAGCAGCAAGGCACCGAGCTCCTGACATCATCAGAGGGGGACCCGGGTATGACATCATCGGAGGGAGGGACTCGAACGTGACATCATCAGATGGCACCGGAAATGGCGTCATTGGGGGTGTGACCCGACTTGAAAGCATCAGAGATGCAGACTCGGAAATGACATCATAGAGGGGCAAGGCTGGAAGTGACATCGTCAGAGGGACAGACCCGGAAGTGACATGCAGAGGGGAACAGGAAATGACATAATCTGTGACCCCAACCCGGAAATGACCCGTTGAGGAGGGCCACCCGAAACCGGAAGTGACATCGCAGTATCCCCGAAACCGGAAGTGACATCACCGAGTCTCCGATATCGGGATTAATTTAACAGTTTTAGGGATTTGTTTCCACAATAAAATGCTGGAAACACGGGTTCAGTGAATGTGGTGTGAAATGTGTGTAAATGTGTCAGTGAGTCAGTGACCTGGTGAAATGACACAGTCCCAGCCTCGTAGTCCAACTGAACCCGGATCCTGCTCCCAGACCGGAAACCTCGGAGGGGAGTGTCCCAAGAATTGTGCCGGGCCCTGAGAGAAACACCACCATAATAATGTAAACCCCAGGATTTACTGCTGCCCCAAAGGTAAGACCCTCCCCCCTCCCTCTCTACACTCCCACACACAATCCCTATTCCCCAGCGATTCCCATCAGTCTCCACATCCCAGGAATGGGATCCTGAGGAGAAGCTCTGGGAGCAGAGGACTTGGGGTTGGTCTTTAAACCTCTCTGGGTGAGGTGGATAGGGCTGTTTCTGTCCAGTCCGTGTTACTGATCTCAGATCATCAGACAGAACCAAGTTCCAGTTTGCTGTCTTTGGATCCAGGCCCATCGGTGACCTTTGCCCTGGAGAGGAGAGAAGAGATTGGTCAGACAGGGTTATTCCACTCAGATCAATGATTGACAGCTGCAGGGTCGGAGTGTCAGTATTTCCCAGACAGTGCCAGCCCCATATTACCAGTCAGTGTGATCCCCGTTTCAGATTATAAACACACCTTGGGATATTCCCGTTCTCCCTCTGATCCCAGTCGACTGCTTGATGGCGATCAATGGGACAGGGGCTGCCCCAGAGGAGCTGTGTGGGGGAGGAGTTACAGTCGATGGGCCCCTGTATTCGGTGGAAGCTGGCCCTGTAAACAAAGCTCACGGTGATTGGGAATTGTGACACAGCGAGGTCCCGCCTCCTTCATATTACTCGATGGGGGGGTTATATATTCCATACTTATATATTCCTACATTACAACAGTGACTACACTTCAAAATAGAACTCCATTGTCTGTAAAGCACTTTGGGATTTCTGAGGTTCTGACAGGTGCTATATAAATGCAAGTCTTTCTATCTCTTACTAAATTCTTTAATAATACTGACAGCCATTGAGGGTCGGTGTCCCTTTAAGGGCCACTCTGATTGGCAGTGTGTAACCCTGCCCCTACCTGGCCCACGGTGGGTGAAGCTCTGGCCCATTACAGTGAGGAATGTTTAAAGCAGGTGTCACTGGGGACTGAGGATTAATCTCAGGCTCCTGATCCACAGACACGGGGAGCTGATATTAAAGTTTGGGATATTCCCAGTGGTCTGAACACAACTAACCCCACCTGCTCTCAGTGCCTTATATTGGAGAAAAGCTGCACCATCTTACTGATGATTCCCAGTATGTCTGAGTGGTACTTTTCCCATCCATTCAGCCTCTCCTGGATAAGTGGCGATATATTGGACAGGTTCAGGGTGAGCGCTGGAACATCTGGGTCTGTGACTCTCTGAGTCTCCATCACTCTGGAATGAAAGAGGAGAGAAAATGTTTTTATCAGTGGGACATCTCAGATCAGAAACCCAAAGGGGATCGAGTGATCAGTGCAACAAGCTGCCCCTCTTCTAATGCTCGGACTGACACCCCGCAGCAACCCATCTGGAAAATGGCAGAATCCCGGGATTTGCCGTCTCCCTACATTCACACTGATCTCCACACGTGCAGTGGGATCCTGGTTTGCCGCCATTTCAGCTCAGTTTGTGATTTTCAAAGCCGTCTGTGTTCAGTCCAGTTTCTCTGTACTGGAGCCTCATCTTTCCATTATTGATCATTATTATTATCCTGAGGGTCTCCAGACTGTGCCCCCCTCTCTGCAGGAACATACTCACTACAATCATGTGAAGTGAGGAGAGGAGAAGGAACAGCCTCCCAGGGACCTGGGGTGGGTGGAATTCCCTCACAGTCGTTTCGATTTTAACCTCGCGCCCCCCGACAGGCGGGAGAGGGTCGGGGGTTAAAACATCAGAGTGACTATTTCCACCGTGTTGTTTCTGCGCCTGTGTCCTCTGGACTCTGCCCCCGACGCCTTTCGCACAGGCGCAGACTCCTCGGCCCTGGAACCGGAAGTGGGCCCCACAACGAGCACGTTGTGCTGCTGTGCTGCTGATCTTCTGACGGGTCAGTATAGAGGCCGCTGCTCAAACATTTCCTGCCGCTGAAGCCTGGGGCTGGATTTGCTTCCAGCTGTTGCATTATTGGGAACATTTTCGTGGCCTTCTGTAGGAGGAGAAACATCGGCAGTAGTGTGAGAGAGAGATAGCGGGGAGAGAGAGACAGACACGGGGAGTGACAGAGAATGGAGAGGGGGGGGGGAAGAGACATGGGGGGGTTGAGATAGACACACAACATGGGGGTGGGAGAGAGAGACACGGTGGGGGACAGAAACACACGGGGGGGAGTGACAGACACAGGGAAGAAGAGAGAGACACGGGGGAGAGAGAGACAGAAAGAACGGGGGTGAGGGAGAGAGACACGTGAAGGAGGGGAAGATAGACCCTGGGGGGGAGGGGGGAGAGAAAGAGAGGCACTGGGGAGTCGTGCAGCAGGGGAGTGAGACATAGGGTGGGGTGGGGAGGAGATAGAGACACGCGGGGGTAGAGAGAGTCATGGGGGGGAAGATAGAAAAAGGACAGGGGGACAAAGAGAGACAGGGGGGGGAGAGGAGGGGAGACATTGGGGGGGAGGGGGAGACACGAAGGGGAGAAAGACACGGGAGGGAGGGGGAAACGGGGGTGGGAGAGAGAGAGCGACAAGAGGGAGGGGAGAGAGAGAGACAAGGGGGTGGGAGAGAGAATGATGGGGTTGGGGGGGGAGAGAGAGAAAGGTCGGAGGTACAGAGAGAGAGACGGTGGGGGGGGGGGAGTGTTGAGAGAGAGATGAGGGCGAAGAGGGAGAGAGAAACACGGGCGGGGGGGGGGGGGGCGAGAGACACAGTGGGGAGAGAGACAGATAGGACAGGGGGTACAGAGAGAGACGGGGGAGGGGGAGATAGACACGGGGGGGATGGGGGAAGAGAGAGAGGTGGGGGTGGGGGGGAGAGAGAGAGAGAGCCGGGGGTGGGGGAGAGAGAGAGAGAGACACTGGGGGAAGAGACGGGCGACGGGGGTACAAGACACAGGGCGGTGGGGGGAGAGAGACATGGGAGGGAGCGAGAATTATGGGAGGGGGAGAGAGAGAGAGAGAGAGACAACTGGGGGAAGAGACTAGCCGGGGGGCAGAAACGGGGGGGAGAGAAAGAGGCACAGGATGGGCGAAGGGGAGAGAGACATGGGGAGGAGAGAGAGAAAGGACAGGGACACAGAAAGAGATGGCGGAGAGAGAGAGAGACAGGGGGGAGGGGGAGAGAGACACGGGCGGGTGGCGGGGGGAAGAGAGGCACTGGAGGAGAGATAGAGATACGGGGACAGGGGGGAGAGACAGGTGGGGGGGGGGTGATGGATGAAGAGACATAGGGAGGGAGAGAGCCACAGGGCTGGGAGAGTGATGGGGTGTGGAGAGAGCGACATGGGGGTGGGGGGAAGAGAGAGAGAGACACGTGAGGGCAGTCGGGGAGGGAGAGAGACACACACTCAGGGTTGCGGGGAGAGAGAGACACATACACAGGGGAGGGCAGGGCGGGAATGGGGGAAGATACACAGAGAGGAGGAACAGGTAGAGAGACACGGGGGCAGAGATAGTCATGAGGGGGGGAGAGAGAGGAAAGACGGTGGGGGGGACGCGACAGGAGAGAGAGACATGTGGGTGGTGGGGGGGAGACTGACACGGGGACAGGGGTTGAGAGAGACGCGGGGGGGTTGGAGAGAGATCGACATGGGGGCAGAGGGGGAGAGAGACATGGGGGTGGGCGACGGAGAGACCTGGGGAAGAGAGAGAGACATGGGGGGGTGCGAGGGATGATTTGGGGGGAGAAAGAGACACGGGTGGGGGGAGAGAGACATGGGGGCAGGGGTTGAGAGAGATTCGGGGCGGGGGATTGGAGAGAGACACGCACATGGAGGGGGTGGCGTGGGGGGCGAGAGACACGGAGGGGGAAGGAGAGAAAGGACGGGGGGGACAGAGAGGGAAACGGGGGTGGGAGAGAGAATCATGGAGGGGGAGAGAGAGACGGGGGTTGAGAGAGAGAGAGATGGGAGGAAGAGGGAGAGAGTATGTGGAGAGAGAGAAACACGGGGCGGAGGGGGGGCATGAAAAAGTGCGGGAGGGCAAGAGACACGGGGGGAGAGAGACGGGGGGGAGAGAGAGACACGGTGGGGAGAGGGAGAGGAGACACGGGGGGGGGAGGGAGAGAGAGAGAGGGTGGGGTGGGGGGGGAGAGAAAGAGAGAGACGGTGGGGTGGGGGGAGGAGAGCGAGAGAGAGAGAGAGAGCAACATGGGGGCAGGGGTTGAGAGAGACACGGATGGGGGAGAGAGACAGAAAGAACGGGGAGGGGGAGAGAGAGAGACACCTGGAGGAGGGGAAGATAGACCCGGGGGGGGAGGGGGGAGAGAGAGAGAGACACTGGGGGGTCGGGCAACGGGGGAGTGAGATACAGAGCGGGGTGGGGAGGAGATAGAGACACGGAGGGGGGGGGGGGTGGAGAGAGACATGGCCGGGGGGGGGAGGGAGTCATGGGGGAAGATAGAAAAAGGACGGGGGGACAGAGAGAGACGGGGGGAGGGGAGACAGGTTGTGGTGAGAGAGAGACACGGGGGTGGGTGAGAAAGCCATGGGAGGGAGGGGGAAATGGGGGTGGGAGAGAGAGTCATGGGGTGGGGGGGAGAGAGAGAAAGATCGGAGGGACAGAGAGACAGGGGGGGATGAGAGAGAGAGACACGGGGAGGAGAGAGAGAGACGGTGGGATAGGGGGAGAGAGTGACATAGTGGTAGGGGTTGAGAGAGACAAGAGGGAGGGAGAGAAAGACATGAGGAGGAAGAGAGAGACATGGGGGTGGGAGAGAGAGTGATGGGGTGGGGGGAGAGAGAGAAAGGTCGGGGGGGCAGAGAGAGACAGAGTGGGTTGAGAGAGAGATAGACACGGGGGAGGGGAGAGAGATGGGGGCGAAGAGGGACAGAGGGAGAGAGAGACACGGGGGAGAGAGAGAGACACTGTGGGGAGAGAGAGACACGGTGGGGAGAGAGAGAGACACGGGGGTGGGCGAGAGACACGGTGGGGAGAGAGAGAGACACGGGGGAGAGAGAGAGACGGTGGGGTGGGGAGAGAGGGAGAGTGACATGGGGGCAGTGGTTGACAGAGACACTGGAGGGGAGAGAGAGAGAGAGAGGGAGACACTGGGGGGTCGGGCAGTGGGGTAGCGAGACACGGGGTGTGGGGGGGAGGAGATAGAGACACGGCGGGGGAGGGAGGGTTGAGAGAGACACGGTGGGGGAGAGAGACAGAAAGGATGGGAAGGGACAGAGAGAGACGGGGGAGGGGGAGAGACACAGGGGGAGAGAGACACAGTGGGAGGGGGGAAGAGAGAGAGAGAGAGACGGGGGTGGGGGTGGGGGAGAGAGAGAGAGACACTGGGGGGTCAGGCGGCAGGGGAACGAGACACAGGGCGGGGGGGAGGAGATAGAGACACGGAGGGGGGGGGGGTGGAGAGAGACATGGCCGGGGGGGGAGGGAGAGAGTGTCATGGGTGGGGGGGGAAGATAGAAAAGGGACGGGGGGACAGAGAGAGAAAGACGGGAGAGAGAGAGGCACGGGGTGGGAGAGCGACATGGGAAGGAAAGAGAATCATGGGGGCGGGCAGAGAGAGACACACATGGGAGGGGGGAGAGAGAGAGAGACAAGCGGGGGGAGACTGGGGGAGGACAGAGACGGGGAGAGAGAAAGAGACACGGGACGGGCAGAGGGGAGAGAGACATGGGGGAGGGGGAGAGAGACACGGGGGGGAGGTGAGAGACACTGGAGGAGAGATAGCGATACGGGGGGGAGAGACAGGTGGAGGGGAGGGGTGGGGGTGGAGGAAGAGACATGGGGGGGAGAGAGCCACGGGGATGTGTGTGTCATGGGGTGGGGAGTGACATGAGGGCTGGGGGTGATAGAGAACGATTTGGTGGCGGGGAAAGAAAGAGAAAGGACGGGGGAAGAGAGAGAGAGAGAGAGAGACACGTGAGGGTGGTCGGGGGAGGGGAGAGACAGACTCAGGGAGGGGGTGAGACACACTTGGGGAGGGGAAGAGGGAGCGAAGGCGGGGGAGAGAGACACGGGAGAGAGAGAGAGATGGGGGGGGGAGAGAAAGAGAGCGAGACACACACAGGTGAGGGGCGTGGCGGGTGGGGAAAGATACACAGAGAGGGGGAAGAGGTAGGGAGACATGGGGGAGAGAGAGAAAAGATGGGGGTGAGGTGGGGCAAGAGACACTCGAGGGGAGAGAGAGACAAGGCGGGGGGAGAGACTGACACGGGGGCAGGGGTTGAGAGAGATACGGGGGGGATGGAGAGAGATCAACTTGGGGGCAGAGAGACACGGGAGGAAGAGAGGGACGCGGGGGGGCGGCCGCAGAGAGAGAGATGCAGGAGAGGGGGGAGAGAGAGATGCAGGGGGGTAGATATTCACGGGAGTGGGGGAAGAGAGAGACACGGGGTGGGCAGAGAGACACAGGAGCGGGGAGGGAGATATGGGAGTGGGGAGAGAGACACATGGGAGCGGGGGGAGAGAGATACATGGGGGGTGTTAGAGAGATACGGCGGGGAGAGTCATGGGGGGAAGAGAGAGACATGGGCGGTTGGGGGTGACAGCTAGAGGCAAACGGGGGGAAAGAAAGACACGGGGGCAGAGGGTGAGGCAGACACGGGGGCAGGGGGAGAGAGAGAGACATGGGGGCAGAGGGGGAGAGAGAGATATGTTGGCGGGGATAGAGAGAGACACACACTCAGGGTGGGGTGGGGGGATGTACGAGGCTTGGGGAAGAAGAGGGAGACATGTGGGGGTGAAATAGAATGACATGGGGGAGGGGAGAGAGAGACACACACTCGGGGCAGTGGAGATGGGAGGGATGTCGGTGGGGGGGGGAGACTGAGAGAGACACGAGGCGGGAGAGAGAGATGGGGGGAACAGAGAGACACTGGGAAGGGGAAAGAGAGACACGGGGGGCATGGAGAGAGGCACGGGGGGGAGCGCAAGACACGGGGGGAGCGCGAGACACGGGGGGCATGGAGAGAGACACGGGGGGAGCGCGAGACACGGCTGGGCATGGAGATAGACACGGTGCGGGGGGGCGCGATACATGGAGGCATGGAGAGAGACATGGCGGCGGGGAGCGCGAAACACGGGAGGGGGTGGGGAGAAAGACACGGGCATGGAGAGAGACGGGGGTGGGGGGAAGAGACACGGGGAGAGAGATACAAGTGCGGGGAAAGAGACACGTGGAGGGGGAAGAGGAAGAGAGGCACGGGGCAGAGATCGTCATGGGGTGGGGAGAGAGACGGTTGGGGCGGAGGGGGGAGGGACTGACATCGGGGCAGGGGTTGAGAGAGACGCGGGCGGTTGTAGAGAGACCGACATGGGGGCAGAGGGTGAGAGATGCGGGGGTAGGAGAGGGAGAGACCTGGGGAAGAGTGAGAAGTGCGGGGGGGGGGGTGGCGGGGAGAGAAACATGGGGGGGGGGGAGAGAGATGGGTGGGGGGGAGGAGAGAGATGGGTGGGGGGGAGGGAGAGAGAGAGAGAGAGACAGACAGTGGCGGGGGGCGAGAGATGGGTGGGGGGGAGAGAGACACAGTGGGGGGGGGAGAGAGACAGCATGGATGGGGAGCGAAAGACATGGGGGAGAGGGGAGACAGACACGGGGGAGGGGGAGAGAGACATACACATGGAGGGGGTGGTGAGGGGGGGCGAGAGACATGGAGGGGGGAAGAGAAAAAGGACGGGGGGACAGAGAGAGAGAGAGACGAGGGAGGGAGAGGGGGAAACGGGGGTGGGAGAGAGAATCAGGGAGGTGGGGGGGGAGAGAGAGTGATGGGGGAGGGGGAAGAGAGATGGGGGGGCGGGAGAGAGACATAAGGGCAGGGGTTGAGAGAGACATGGGGGAGAGAGAGAGAGACAAGAGGGAGGGGGAGAGAGACATGGGGGGGGATGGGGAGATGGACCCGGGGGTGGAGGGGGGGAAGGGGAGATAGACACGGGGCAGGGGGAGGTGAGAGACACGGGAGGAGAGATAGAGATACGGGGGAGGAGAGACAGGTGGGGGGGGAAGGGCGGAGGAAAAGACATGGAGGGGGGAGAGAGCCATGGGACTGGGAGAGTCTTGGGCTGGGGAGAGAGCGACATGGGGGCGGGGGGGGGGGGGGGTGATAGAGAACGACTTGGTGGCGGGGAAAGAGAGAGAAAGGACGGGGGAAGAGAGAGAGAGAGACACACATGAGGGTGGTCGGGGGGAGAGAGAGACACACTCAGAGTGGGCGGGGGGAGACACGCACTCGGGGAGGGGGGGAGAGAGAGACACGGGTGGGGAGAGAGAGAGACACACACAGGGGAGGGGGAGAGGGAGATACACATTCGGGGAGGGGGTGAGGGGGAAAGACACACTCGGGGAGGGGGTGGGGGGGGGAAGCGGGAGAGGCGGCGGGAGATGGAGACATGGGGGAGAGAGAGACACGGGGGGAGCGGAAGATAGAGAGACATACACGGGGAGGGGCGTGACGGGGGAAAGATACACAGAGAGGGGGAAGAGGTAGAGAGACACGGGGGCAGAGATAGTCATGGGGGTGGAGAGAGAAAAAGGACAGAGGGGGGAGGTGGGGCAAGAGACACGCGAGGGGAGAGACATGGCAGGGGGAGAGACTGACACAGGGGGGGGGGATGGAGAGAGATCGACATGGGGGCAGAGGGGGAGAGAGAGACACGGGGGGGCGGCGGGAGAGAGACAAGGCGGGTAGAGAGAGACACAGGGTTGAGAGAGAGACACAGTGGCGGTGAGAGACACGGGGAGAGCGAGGCACGGTGGGGGGCGGGGGAGAGAGACATTGGGTGGGGGAGAGAGACACGGTGGGGGGCGGGGGAGAGAGGCATGGAGTGGAAGAGAGAGTCATGGAGGGGGGAGAGAGATTGACATGGGGGCAGAGGTTGAGGGAGACACGGGGGCAGGGGGAGAGAGACACGAGGGAGGGGAGAGAGAGAGACGGGGGAGGGTGAGAGATCGACATGGGGCAGAGGGCGAGAGAGAGTGACATGTTGGCGGGGATAGAGAGAGACACACACTCGGTGTGGTGGGGGCGGGGGAGAGAGACATGGAGTGGAAGAGAGAGTCATGGGGGGGGAGAGAGAGAGTCATGGGGGGGGGAGAGAGACACGGGGGGGGTGGGGGGGACAGCTAGAGGCAAGGGGAGGAGAGAAGGACACGGGGGCAGGGGGCGAGAGACACGAGGGAGGGGGAGAGAGAGAGACATGGGGGAGGGAGAGAGATTGACATGGGGGGCAGAGGGGGAGAGAGAGTGACATGTTGGCGGGGATAGAGAGAGACACACACTTGGTGTGGAGGTGGGGGGGCGCATAGGAGGCTTGGGGAGGAAGAGAGAGACACGGTGGGGTGAAATAGAATGACATAGGGGAGGGGCGTAAGAGAGACACACAGGGGAGGGGGAGAGAGAGATACACACTCGGGGTAAGGGAGAGGGAGGGGCAGTGGTGGGGGGGGGAGACAGAGAGAGACACGAGGAGGGAGAGAAAGAGACCGGGGGGCGGGGGGGGGGAACAGAGAGACACAGGGGTTGGGGAGAGATAGACACGGGGGCGGGGGAGCGCGAGACACGAGGGGCGTGGAGATAGACACGGGGGGGAGCGCGAAACTCGGGGGGGCGTGGAGATAGACACGGGGGGAGTGTGAAACATGGCGGTGGTGGGGAGATAGACACAGCGGGGAGAGAGAGAGACAAGTGGGGGAGAAACATGGAGAGAGAGACACGGGGGGTGGGGATTGGAGAGAGACATGGTGGAGAGAGAGACACACACACATGGAGGGGGGGGAGGGGGGCGAGAGACACGGAGTAGGGAGGAGAGAAAGGACAGAGAGAGAGACGAGGGAGGGAGAGAGGGAACTGGGGGTGGGAGAGAGAATCATGGAGGCGGGGGGAGACAAGGAGGGTTGAGAGAGACACACGAGGGAGGAGAGAGAGAGATGGGAGGAATTGGGACCGAGGGAAAGAGCCATGTGGTGAGAGAGAAACACGGGGCAGGGGAGGGGGCAAGAGACACGGTGGGGGAGAGAGGCTCATGGGAGGGCGTGACAGACACGGGGGAGGGGGGAGAGAGAGAAACACTGGGGGGTCGGGCGATGGGGGAGCGAGACACAGGGCGGGGTGGGGAGGAGATGAGACACGCGGGGGTGGGGAGAGACAAGGGGGGTAGAGAGAGTCATGGGGGAAGATAGAAAAAGGACGGAGGGACAGAGAGAGACGGGGGGAGGGGAAACGGTTTGTGGGGGGTGGGGGGTGGAGAGAGAGACACGGGGGTGGGGGTGGGGGAGGGGGAAAGGGGGTGGGAGAGAGAGTCATGGGGTGGGGGGGAGAGAAAGAGAAAGGTCTGGGGGACAGAGAGACGGGGGTGTTGAGAGAGAGAGACATGGGGGAGGAGAAAGAGAGAGAGAGAGAGAGCGAGAGATGGGGGCGAAGAGGGACAGAGGGAGAGAGAAACACGGGGCGGGAGGGGCGAGAGGCATGGGGGAGGGAGAGAGCCACGGGGCTGGGAGAGTCATGGGGTGGGGAGAGAGCGACATGGGGGCAGGGGGGTTATAGAGAATGACTTGGTGGCGGGGAAAGAGAGAGAAATGACGGAGGGGAAGAGAGAGAGAGAGAGACACGTGAGGGTGGTCGGGTGTGGGAGAGAGACACACACTCAGGGAGGGGGGAGAGGGAGACACACACTCGGGGAGGGGAGTGGAGAGTGAGAGACACACACTCGGGAAGGGGGGAGGGGGAGGCACACACTCAGGGAGGGGGAGAGGGAGAGGGAGAGACGGCGGGGGAGAGAGACACGGGGGGAAAGATAGAGAGACACACAGGGAGGGGAGTAGCGGAGGGGAAAGATAGACCGAGAGGGGGAAGAGGTAGAGAGACACGGGCAGAGATAGTCATTGGGGAGGAGGAAGAGAAAAGGTGGCGGGGGGTGAGGTGGGGCGAGGGACTCGCGAGTGGAGAGACTGACACAGGGGCAGGGGTTGGAGAGAGATCGACATGGGGGCAGAGAGAGAGAGAGACACGGGGAGGGTGGAGAGAGAGACACGGTGGGTGGGGAGAGAGAGACACGGTGGGTGGGGAGAGACATGGGGAGGGGAGAGAGAGACACGGGGAGGGTGGAGAGAGAGACATGGGGAGGAGAGAGAGAGACACGGGGGAGTGGGAGGAGAGAGACACATGGGAATGTTAGAGAGATATGGCGGGGAGAGTCATCGGGGGGAAATAGAGAGACACAGGGGGTTGAGGGGGGGTAACAGCTAGAGGCAAAGGGGGCGCGGGAGAAAGACACGGGGGCAGGGGGAGAGAGACACCGGGAGGGGGAGAGAGAGTGACATGTTGGCGGGGATAGAGAGAGACACACACTCGGGGTGGTGGGGGGAGGTGATGGGAGGCTTGAGGAGAAAGAGAGAGACATGGGGGGGTGAAATAGAACGACATGGGGGAGGGGGAGAGAGAGACACACAGGGGAGGGGGAGAGAGAGACACACACTCGGGGCAGGGGAGAGGGAGGGATGGCGAGGGGACGGTGGGGGGGAACAGAGAGAGACACGAGGGGGGAGAGAGAGAGAGAGAGAGACACACACACACGGGGAGGGGCATGGCGATGGGGGAGAGATACACAGAGAGGGGGAAGAGGAAGAGAGACACGGAGCAGAGATAGTCATGGGGCGGGAGAGAGAGAAAGAACGGGGGGACAGAGGGAGACGGGGAGTGGGGGGGGAGAGAGAGAGAGACACGGAGTGGGGGGGGAAGAGAGAGAGACATGGTGGGGGGGAGAGAGAGAGACATGGTGGGGAGGGAGAGACTGACACGGGGGCAGGGGTTGAGAGAGACGCGGTGGGGTTGTAGAGCGATCAACATGGGGCAGAGGGGGAGAGAGACACGGGGGTATGAGAGAGAGAGACCTGGGGAAGAGAGAGAGATGCTGGGGAGGGGGGAGAGAGAGACACGGGGGGGGGTGCGGAGGGGGCTGCTGAGACGGGTGGCGGGGAGAGAGAGACACGGGGAGGGGAGAGAGAGACGGAGGGGGAGAGAGACACGGAGGGGGGGGGAGAGAGACGGAGGGGGAGAGAGAGAGACACGGGGTGGTGGTGGGGAGAGAGAGAGAGACACGGGGTGGTGGGGGGGAGAGAGAGAGACACGGGGTGGTGGAGGGTGAGAAGGACACACACACATGGCGGGTGAGTGAGAAGAGGGAGAGAGGCATGGTGAGAAAGGGAGAAAAAGGGCGGGGGAGAGTGACACAGGGAAAGAGAGAGAGAGAGACACAGTTGGGGGGGAAAGAGAGCGACATGGGGAGGAAGAGAGAGATACGGGGGGACAGAGAGACACGGGGGGGGGCGGAGAAAGACATGGGGGGTAGAGAGAGACACGGGGAGGGAATGATTGAGAGACGGGGGAGAGAGACACGGGGGTGGGAGAGAGAGAGACACGGTGGGGGTGGGGGAGCAGCTAGAGACAGGGGGTGGAGAAAGATGGGGGGCAGAGGTTGAGAGCGACATGGGGGAGGAGGGTAGGAACACATGGGGGGGAGGGAGAGACGGTGGTGGAGTAGAGAGACACGGGGGGCAGGGGGAGAGGGAGAGACATGGCAGGGTGAGACAGAGACACACGGTGAGGAAAGAGAGCCACATGGCGGCAGGGGGGAGAGAGAGACGGGGGAGAGAGAGACACGGGGGAAAGAGAGAGACGGGGGGGGCGGGGGAGAGAGAGATGGGGGGGGGAGAGAGACGGGGTGGGGGGGAGAGAGACACGGGGGGCGGGGGAGAGAGAGACGGGGGGGTGGTGGGGAGAGAGAGACACAGTGAATGTTTTTATCAGTGGGGACATTTCACATCAGAAACCCAAAGGGGATCGAGTGATCAGTGCAACAAGCTGCCCCTCTTCTAATGCTCGTACTGACACCCCGCAGCAACCCATCTGGAAAATGGCAGAATCCCGGGATTTGCCGTCTCCCTGCATTCACATTGATCTCCACACGTGCAGTGGGATCCTGGTTTGCTGACACTTCAGCTCAGTTTGTGATTTTCAAAGCCGTCTGTGTTCAGTCCAGTTTCTCTGTACTGGAGCCTTATCTTTCCATTATTGATCATTATTATTATCCCGAGGGTCTCCAGTCTGTGCCCCCCTCTCTGCAGGAACACACTCACTACAATCATGTGAAGTGAGGAGAGGAGAAGGAACAGCCTCCCAGGGACCTGGGGTCGGTGGGATTCCCTCACTGAGTGTCCAGGGACACTGACATTACTGGGACATCTCAGCACCCACTCATTTCTCGGTTCGTGGATAGAATGAGCCAATCACAACACATTTTACTGTCACCCTGACACTGGGACCTGCCCCTCTCCTCATTCTCCATGGACTGGTTGATAGAACAAGCCAATCACACAGCACTTACTGACCCAATGGAATAAAGCTGTCACTGACACACATGGAGCCTTTAGGAAGCCTCGGTTAGATACAGGTCACTGCAGTTTTCTCTCTCTCTCACTTCCTGTCTAACAGCTTCCTGAGAAGCTCGACACACCGATGGAACAGCCCATGTCACTGCCATTTCCCACAGGCTGCCTGAGCCAAGAACCCCTCAGACCCCAGTTACACATCACTCAATATTTCCACCATTTGAAAGCTCCTTATCTGGGAAGGTTTCCAAGCCGTGATTCTACTTTCACTCTTCTCCCAGATACAGGTGAAGGTTCCCTATCAGCAGCAGGTAGTGTGTGACGGAGAGGGACTTACCTGGAAAGGAGCTGCTTCGAGTTCTGTGAATAAAGAGAGGAGATCAAATCAGTCAACGAACAAACCAACACCCAATGGAAGCAAACGGTGAATTTGGGATTGAGAGCAAAGAGTTCAGTGTGTAACAGTAGGTGGGGCCAGTCCCCAACAATCTTCAAACAATTCAGCCCTCACACCAGCCTCACAGAAAGGCCCCATTCCCCAGCCATGGCCCTGTTTATATTGAAGATGTACCTGAAGAAAGGAGAGAGGGTCCCTCTGTAGCAGACTCTGGGTTTCTCCATCTATTAATGTAATCTGTTCTATCCTCTTGTTTAATGCTTCAGAACAGTTTCTAATCTGTGCGAGAGCTCGGAGCCCCTCCTCATCGATCAGTGTCAGTGCGTACTCTTCATCTTCTTCCAGCTGTCTCCTCCATTCAGAGAAGCTCTTCGATAGCTTTCCTTTCAGCTCCTTGATTCGTGTCTGAAACCCAAACCAACTCTCATTACAAACGGCCCTTCCACACAGTGTTACCCTGAGCACACGGCACTTTCCAGGGACGGGACAGTTTGTTTAGATCACCACTCGATCACCCGTTAAAGATAGACAAGCAGTGGGGGTGTCTACTGGCAGTGGGGGTGTCTACTGGGAGAGGAAACAGAGTTTAACCAGTGTTGCCTTGAGCCTTGAGCCTAAAAGAAGGAGCGCTGTGTTTAGACTGTGTGTGGCACTGCCACCTGGGCCACCCACACCTGGAGTGATGGCAACAGTTTTGGTGCCCACACCTGGTGAAGGAGATCGAGACTCTGGAGAGGACGGGGCCAGAATGAACGTAGTCTGATGGAGTTTAGTTCTGAGGATCGGCTCCAAGAGGTCGGGTGATTTAGAGAAAGGCAGGCTGAGAGGGACTTGATTGAGGTGTTTAAAATGATGGAGGGATTATTGGACTCACTCGTTGAGTGAGGCACTGGAGATGGATCGGGATGGTAGGACTCGAGGGCCTGTGTATAAAATCCATAGGCACAGAGTTAGGTTGGAGGCCAGAGCCCTCGATCTCTGGACAGACTCCCTGAACATGTGGTGGGTATGGAGTCACTACCACCCTTTAAAAGGGAGCTGGGGAGGAATTTCCCCGAGCTTGTCCTGAATTAGCTGCAGGTGTTTATTCTCTCTCGGTTTGCCTTTCCCAGGTGAGTACATGGTTCGGGGTGGATCAGTGGTGTGTGTGATTGAACCCTGTCTGCATGGGGCAGGCTCGCTGGGGCTAATGGGCTTTTCTTCCTTTTCCTTTCTATGTTCCTATGATACAGGCTTCAGGGCAAGTCTTCACCTGCCAGCCTCTGGCTGTGTGTGTCTCAGTAAATCCAGTGCCCAAGTGATGTAATAATATTCCCTGGGAGGGGCAGGTAGAGTTAAGCAGCTCCCCTCACATCAAACACACGGGAACTCCTTGTAATCAGTGACTCGGCCCCAAAACAAAAAAAAACAGTTAAATCAAGTGCCCCCGATCTTGGGGACACTCCAAACACTTATCACGGCCCTTTTTATATTTTTTTTGTATTTTGTTGTGGTTTTTTTGGGCCCTAAAACTGTAAATTTACAAGTGCCCCCTATCAAAGGGGAGAGGGAACGAAAACCCGGCAATTAAAGCAAATTAAACTTGAAAACATATAAAATCAAATTAAAATTTGGTTGCCGGGGGTAATAATGCACTTCAGTCCCTCCGGCGCCCACCTCTCGCGGAAGGCCGCGAGCGTACCGGTGGACACTGCGTGCTCCATCTCCAAGGACACCCTGGCCCGGATGTACGCACGTAAGAGAGGCAGGCAGTCGGGTTGAATGATCCCTTCAACCGCCCGCTGCCTAGACCGGCTGATGGCACCCTTGGCCGTGCCCAGGAGCAGTCCTACGAGGAAGCCCTCGGACCTACCCGCTCCCCTCGGCACAGGGTGCCCAAAGATCAGGAGTGTGGGACTGAAGTGCAGCCAGAAATTGAGGAGCAGCCCCTTTAAATAATGAGACAGGGGCTGCAACCTCGTACATTCAATAAAAATGTGGAACACGGACTCTTCCAGGCCGCAGAAATTGCAGGCGCCCTGGGAGCCCGTGAACCCGCTTAAAAATTTATTGCACGGGATTGCTCCGTGCACCACCCTCCAGGCCAAGTCCCCGATAAATAGTGGGAGGACTCCCGCGTAGAGTGCACTCCATCGGGGACCCCCGCCTCCTCCGGACGGCAAGATGTAGCGCCATGGCGTGTCCGGACGGCAGACGAGGATGGCAAAGTTGAGGGTGTGCAGGAGCAGCCCGTACAGGAAATCCCTCCGCGCAGAACTGAAAGGCACGGAGGGGATTTCCCCGAGGCGGCTCAAGTTGTGAGGCGCCGGCTCCCGAGGGAGGTTTCGGGGCTTGACGCATCGGCCCCAACACAACCAGCCTGGTTTGGAAGCCTGTTTCTGATGTGTTCATTGACTCAGCGGGGAGACAAACCCTTTCTAAATCCAGCTCCACTTTTCCCGACCTTTATTTCAGCTTCTGATCTCCCCAAGTCTCGCTGTTTGCTGGAACAATTCTGCTGGACTCCCCGAAGCTTCTCGGTTTCTCTCTCCAATTCTTCCTGTAAAGGTAATTGGAAAACCGTTAAAACGGATTGAAACTGGAATTTAACCGGGAAATGATTGTGTTCCGTGAGTGAGCCCACTGGGGTGGAGTGAAAGTGGTTTGGGGGGGTCTCAGTATCTGGGCCCTGAGCACAAATATTGCCTTCTGTGGCTCTCAGTAACGAGGCGCTCCCTGCCCTGTATAAACTGAGTGACCACACACACACCGGCTTCTTTTCACAATGACACAGCGTGTGGTGCATTCTCACACGGACTCAGCTCCTCCATTTCCAGAATCAGCCCAGGGGAAAGGGAGACAGACTCAGACACACCAGCAGTTCTCAAACAGCAATTCCCTCTTGTTGTGAGGAACAGTTTATCTACCCACCCCCTGAGTCTCCCCCCATGGGTGTCCGTCACTCCCCCCACCGGTGATGGCCCTCTCCCTGCTGCTCAGGGGGCAGAATCCCCCAGCATTACCCAGGGCTACAACATGCTCTGCTCTACAGCCCTGTGTCATGGAGTGCCAGTTCTCACAGGTGCCCACACAGTGAATTACTGAGCTCTGCAGTGCCCTCCCCAGGAGGGGTTGAGTGTGGGTGAGGGGCAGTCACCCTGGGCCACTCTCACAGTCCTCCCATGCCCACCCTGTTCTCTCAGACAGACTGTAAGAGAAAGGGGAGGGAGCAAATCTGACGGACATAAAACAAACACCCAGACCTGGGACAGGAAGAAAACACTGGGCTCAATCAGCACTGTCTGCAATCAGTTCCAATTAATGTTGGTCATTAACAGGAAAACTCTCGCTCACTGTATTTAATATCAGAAATTGTGTCACTCACCTTAATTGCAGTGTGTGCCTGATCCAAACTCAGCAGTGTGTGGGATTTATGTTTCCCGATTATTGTACAGGAAACACACACACACTCTGCATCATCTTTACAGTAGAACTCTAGGATCTTCTTATGGTCCGGACACTGCCTCTCCGTAAGGTCAAACACAGGCTCGATGAGGGTGTGATCTTTGTAGGCCTTTTTCTGTAAATGTGGCTTTAAATGAAGGGAGCAAAATGATATTTCACATTTCAGACACGTCTTCACAGCTTGAGATGGATTATCATCACAGTATTCACACATGACATGGGCTGGATCAGCAGGAGGCTGTGATCGGTTGTAATTTTCCACGATATTACACAACGTGAAGTTTTTCTCCAGACTGGGCCTGGGGTTGAATTTCCTACGACATTGAGGACACTCAAACCCTGCTGGGCCTGCTGTCTGGGCCCAAACTCCCTCAATACATTTCACACAGAAACTGTGCTGACAAGGTAATCCCACAGGATCCTGGTACACATTGAGACACACAGCACAGGTTAATTCAGCCTCTAAAGCTTCAAGCTCCATTGTTACAGCTCCTGAAGTCGTTTCACGCAGTGTCGGAGAGAGTGAAGAACCAGAGCAGGAAGTAAAATACTGATAAACAAGCAGGGAGTGACAATGTTAGTTTCACTTTCATGACTCACTTTGGCTGAAGATCAACCTTTCAGGCCTGCAGTAGCAGTTCCCAACCACAATCAGAAAAACAAGATTATAATTTTACAATCTGGAGCAGAATACAGCAAGCTGGGCTCAGTAAACACAGACCCAAAACTGATCAGCTCAGACCAGACCCAAAATAGTTTAACACAACATAAGAAATAGAAGCAGGAGCAGGCCATACGGCCCCTCGAGCCTGCTCCTTCATGCAATAAGATCATGGATGATTCGATCATGGACTCAGGTCCACTTCCCCGCCCGCTCCCCATAACCCTTTATTTCCTTATCGGTTAAGAAACTGTCTATCTCTGTCTTAAATTTATTCAATGACCCAGCTTCCACAGCTCTCTGAGGCAGTGAATTCCACAGATTTACAACCCGCTGAGAGAAGAAATTCCTCTTCATCTCAGTTTTAAATGGGCAGCCCCTTATTCTAAGATTAGGCCCCCTAGTTCTAGTCTCCCCTATCAGTGGAAACATCCTCTCTGCATCCACCTTATCAAGGCCCTCAATCTTATACGTTTTGATAAGATCACCTCTCATTCTTATGAATTCCAATGAGTAGAGGCCCAACCTACCTTTCCTCATAAGTCAACCCCCTCATCTCCGGAATCAACCTAGTAAACCTTCTCTGAACTGCTTCCAAAGCAAGTATATCTTTCATAAATATGGAAAGCAAAACTGCATGCAATATTCCAGGTGTGGCCTCACCAATACTCTGTATAACTGTTGCAAGACTTCCTTGCTTTTATACTCCATTCCCTTTGCAATAAAGGCCAATATACCATTGGCCTTCCTGATCACTTGCTATACCTGCATACTAATCTTATGTGTTTCATGCACCAGGACCCCCAGGTCCCGCTGTACTGCAGAGCTATGCAATTTTTCTCCATTTAAATAATAACTTGCTCTTTGATTTTTTTCTGCCAAAGTGCATAACCTCACATTTTCCAACATTATGCTCCATTTACCAAATTTTTGCCCACTCACTTAGCCTATCTATGTCCTTTTGCAGATTTTTTGTGTCTCCCTCACACAATGCTTTTCATCCCATCTTTGTATCGTCAGTAAATTTGGCTACGTTACACTCAGTCCCTTCTTCCAAGTCGTTAATATAGATTGTAAATAGTTGGGGTCCCAGCACTGATCCCTGCTGCCCCCCACTAGTTACTGATTGCCAACTGGAGAATGAACCATTTATCCTGACTCTCTGTTTTCTGTTCGTTAGCCAATCGTCTATCCATGCTAATATATTATCCCCAACCCCGTGAACATAAGAACAAAAGAAATAGGAGCAGGAGTAGGCCACCTGGCCCTTCGAGCCTGCTCCGCCATTTAATAAGATCATGGCTGATCTGATCATGGACTCAGCTCCATTTCCCTGCCCGCTCCCCATAACCCTTTATTCCCTTATCATTCGAAAATCTGTCTATCTCCGCCTTAAATATATTCAACGACCCAGCCTCCACAGCTCTCTGGGGCAGAGAATTCCATAGATTTACAACCCTCTGGGAGAAGAAATTTCTCAGCTCAGTTTAAATGGGCAGCCCCTTATTCTGAGACTATGTCCCCTAGTTTTAGTTTCCCCTATTGTAAAACCCTGTCCCCTCAGTACAGATTCACACGAGGCATGTAGTGAAGTCAAGGTCACTCTGGACCTGCACCTTTATTTCACAGCTCTGGAATGCTGCACTTGCCTGAGACCTGTCCTTATATACCTCTCTCTTGCAAGTGCACCCCTGGTGGTAAGGTATGCTGGTGGTTACAGGTCATATCTCATTACAGTCATGTATAGCATGTTAGGATACAGTTATATATAATAATGTAAGATACATGACATCACCCTCCCCCAAGGTCTTATTGTCTTTATAGGTTCAGTCTCTCAGGTGGTCTACGCTCTCGCGTGGAGCGTCTGAGTTGTGGTTCAGTTGTTTGCCTTGGTGTCTGTTTTTCTTTGGGTGTGGTTGCTGGTATCTCGCCTGGGCTGTCTGTTTCGATTGGTGTGATTGTTGTTGACTCGCCTGGGCTGCCTGTTGGGATTGCCCTTTCCTCAGGTTGTTCCCTCTGTCTGTCCACCAGGTGTGGTGCGAGTTCCACATTGTAGTCTGCCTCTGGTTCCGCAGTGTTGTTGGTAAATCTGCTTTTGACTTGGTCTACATGCCTCCGTCAGGTTTTGCCATTGTCCATTTGTACTACCAGTAGCCTGTTTCCTTCCTTGCCCGTTACTGTCCCTGCAAGCCATTTGGGACCCCTGCCATAGTTTAGTACAAATACTTTGACCCTATCTCATTCCATCTCCCCCTCGAAAATCCTGACATGGTACTCAGTCAGCTTACGGCGCTTTGCCTCAACGATTTCGTGCATGTCTGGGAGGATTAATGAGAGCCTTGTTTTTAAAGTCCTTTTCATCAACAGTTGCGCCGGGGGGGGGGGTCCCAGTCAGTGAGTGCAGACGAGATCTGTATGCCAGCAGCAGTCGCGACAGGCGACACTGCAGCATGGGACCTTGGATTTTAAGCATGCCTTGTTTAATGATTTGCACTGCTCTCTCCGCCTGGCCGTTGGATGCCGGCTTGAACGGTGCCGTCTTGACGTGATTTATGCCGTGGTCAATTATAAAGTCTTGGAATGGTGAAGCACGGACCATTGTCACTGACCAATATGTCAGGGATTCCGTGCGTTGTAAACATGGTTGCGAGGCTCTCCACAGTGGTGGAGGTTGTGCTCGAGTTTAAAATGGTGCATTCGATCCTCTTTGAAAATGCATCTACAACTACGAGGAACATTTTGCCCATGAATGGGCCCACATAGTCTACGTGCACCCGTAGTCTCCCTGGGGGCATTGCTGAGTTGGGCACAAATGGTGCACCTTCGGACACAGAGCTCCAAGTCCACGTCAATACCAAGCCACCAGACGTGATATCTGGCTATGGCCTTCATGAGAACGATCCCCGGGTGCTCGCGGTGGAGCTCCCGGACAAATGCCTCTCTGCCTCGCAGAGGCATAACTACTCAGTTGCCCCACATCAGGCAGTCTGCTTGTAGTGATAGCTCATGCATGCGCCTATGAAAGGGTTTGATCTCCTCGGGGCAGGCATCGCGAGCCTCTGCCCAGTCACTGGTTAAGACACATCTTTTTACTAAGGACAACGTGGGGTCGCTGGCCGTCCAGGCTCTGATTTGGCGAGTCGTCATGGGCAAACCTGTGGACTCAAAGGCATTGATTGGGGCCTGGGTGCCAGGCGAATTGCTTCTGTTTTGGACTCTGTTGGGCGGATTCCATCAGCGGCAATCCTTCTGCCCAAAATTTCAACCTCGGGTGCGAGAAACAGGCACTTGGATTTCTTGACTCGTCGGCCTACCCGATCCAACCGCTTTCGCACTTCCTCCAAATTATGGAGATGGGAGTCGGTGTCCCTGCCCGTGATAAGTATGTCGTATTGAAATACATCCATCCCCGGGATGGACTTGAGCAGACTCTCCATGTTGCGCTGGAATATGGCAGCTGCCGACCTGATGCCGAATGGGCATCGATTGTACATGAAAAGGCCTCGATGTGTGTTGATGGTGGTGAGTAGCTTGGATTCCTCGGTCAATTCTTGCATCATATACGCAGATGTGAGGTCTAATTTTGAGAAAAGTTTACCTCCAGCCAATGTGGCAAATAAGTCCTCCGCTCTGGGCAGCGGGTACTGGTCCTGTAGGGAGACTCTGTTTATGGTAGATTTGTAGTCCCCACAGATTCGTACAGATCCATCAGGCTTCATGACTGGGACGATGGGACTTGCCCAGTCGCTAAATTCCACATGTGATATAATGCCTTCCCGCAGAAGCCGGTCTAGTTCGTGTTCAATCTTTTCCCTCATCATATAGGGTACAGCTCTGGCCTTGTGATGGACCAGTCTAGCATCCTGTGTGATGTAGATTTTGACTTTGGCCCCTTTGAAAGTGCCCACACCTGGCTGAAAGAGATGTTCAAATTGCTTTATAACTGTTGAGCAGGAGGTCCGTTCCTCTAATGACATGGCATGGACATCATCCAACTTCCAGTTTAGTTTTGCCAGCCAGCTTCTCCCCAGCAGTGCTGGGGGGTCTCCGGGGACAATCCACAGGGGAAGTCGGTTCCCTGTCCCTTTGTGTGTGACAGAGAGCATGGTGCTGCCGAGGACTGGTACGATTTCTTTGATTTCGGTTCTTAGTTTGGTGTCAACCTTGTGAGTTTTGGTCTGTCTCTTTTATGCGGCCACAGTTGTTCAAATTGTTGAACGCCCATGAGAGATTGACTCGCTCCCGTATCCAGTTCCATGTTGACAGATATCCCGTTGAGTAGGACCCTCATCATTATAGGAGGCGTCCTGTTGTAGGAGCAGCGGCCATTGATCGTTTTGACCCATCAGTGTCCCGGGTACTGTCCCCACCATCTTCCGGTCCGCTTTCCGATCCATCCGATTCGTATACCAGCCGAGCTGCCGTTTTTTTGCACCTGCGGGCCAAATGCCCTGTATATTCACAATTTCTGCAAACAGCCTGCTGAAATCGACATCCCCTTGACGAGTGTCCACCCCCACACCTCCAGCACAGACCTGTTCCATTGTTCAAAGTGTTCCCAAAGAATGAGCTGCGTCTGGCTGATCTCTCTTGAGCTTCTCTCAGTTTGTAGTTGATTGCTCGCATTGTGGGTTGGCGAGGTGTGAACGGCCGTTCCTGTGGCCCTTGATGGCTTCTGCCTGCTGTCGAGAGCCTGTTCTTCCGGTTTTGTCTGTGTGTGGGGGTAGCAGCTTATTTAGTGCTGTGAACTTCTTGTTCCGATATTTCGTTAGTTGCCGTACCTGCATTGTAAATCAACCTCGTTTCTTCTTCCCCTACCAAGAATGTCTGTGCAACCAGTGCTGCTGCCTCTAAGGTCAGGTTCTTTGTCTCTATGAGCTTTCGGACTATGCCTGCATGGCCTATTCCTTCAATGAAAAAGTCTCTCAGCATTTCTCTCCTCAGTTCATCGGAGAACTCACATAAACTAGCCAACCTCCGAAGTTCCGCCACGAAGTCGGTATGCTCTGGCCCACACAGCGTCTGTAGTTGTAGAACCTGTGTCTGCTCGCTGGCTTCAGGTGGTCTCTTACCAGTGTGCTCAATTCTTCAAACGACTTGCTTGCTGGTTTCTCGGTTGCCAACAGATCCTTCATTAAAGCGTATGTTTTCTCTTGTCTGCCTTATCGTCGCCTAACCAGTCTTTGGTTACAAAGCTTTGCTGGAGCCTTTCTATAAAGTCCTCCCAATTGTCTCCCGCATTGTACTTTTCATCTAATCCGTTGTTCGCCATTCTGTGGATTCTGTAATCCCGTAACTCGTCGCCACTGTAAAGTCCTGTCCCCTCAGTACAGATTCACACGAGGCATGTAGTGAAATCAAGGTCACTCTGGACCTGCACCTTTATTTCACAGCTCTGGAATGCTGCACTTGCCTGAGATCTGTCCTTCTATACCTGTCTCTTGCAAGTGTACCCCTGGTGGTAAGGTATGCTGGTGGTTACAGGTCATATCTTATTACAGTCATGTATTGCATGTTAGGATACAGTTATATATAATAATGTAAGATACATGACACAAGACAATGGCATGTAGTTTTGGTATGAAGATGAACGGACTATAAGAAAAAGATGCAAAAATACACAAGGGTGTTGGAGGTTGGAGTTTTGGAGGTTGGAGTTTTGGAGTTTTGGAGGTTGGAGTTTTGGAGGTTGGAGTTTTGGAGGTTGGAGTTTTGGAGGTTGGAGTTTTGGAGGTTGGAGGTTGGAGTCAGCTTTTTGCACTGAGTTGTAGAGTTGAGTTAAGAAGGTGGGAGTCATTTTTCGTTGTGGTTGAGTTGAGTTCAAGGGGAGTTGAGTCAGCTCTTCACAGGGCGCTCGCTCTGGGGAAGGTATGCTTAACTCCAGCTTAGGAGCCAACCGAGAGGCAAATAGAAGAAACCGACGCAACATCGAGGAGGAAAACCGAACCGACCAACAACGTAAAACCTACCCCAGAGGGACCCCGAGCAGGAATAATTGCCCCCCCAGAACCCCGGAGTTAATAGGATTGTGAGTATAGGCCAAACCCCCTCACAGACTCAATTTAGGAAAGGAATTGGTCAGAAGGGTGGAAGTGGGAGGTGGGGTTGTGTGTGAGTGAAATGTTTCAACCTCTTATCTTCCCCTTCCCTGTTGCGAGAATTTTATGTGTTCTTGAGTGAGATTGTGCCATTACTGCTATTTATGACCTCTTCCTATGCCCTCTATCTTTGTGTTTATTATTCTAAATAAACAACATTAGCCATTTTGCACTCTTACCCACTGTGTCTGGTGCCTCGTTACTCACCCACCCTCATAAATCACACGTATAGAACCTCAGGGGGGTGTGGATTCAAACCCACACCCCAAGCTCCCCTTACAATGGCGAGCCAGGTAGGAGGGGACGTGCGTTGAGTGAGGGTGAAGAGACAGTCAGTCTTGATGGAGAGAAGTATAAAATGGATGGTAGGATTGCTAGGTATGTAACAGCAAGGATAAACTACTCAAGCAAGTGGGTGCAGGCGCTGCTGGAGGCTGAGCGGCCTGAGGACGCAGCAGCCAGGTGGACCTAGAGTAAAGATCATAAAAGATCAGTGGAAAAGGCAGTGTGGCTGATTTGCTTTCGGAAGCAAATACAGGTCTTGGACAGACAGGTAGAAGTACTGCAGACAGAATGAGCTGAGCAGAGAGAGGATCTCGTAAAGACCAGCAAAGAAAGGGAAAAGCTTGATCAGTATTTAAAGTGGGAGAGGCAGGAACGAGAGAGGGATGGAGAAAGCTATCGCAACTGGAGGGGAGGATGAAAACCCCCTCATTTTACCCAGAAGGAAAAGGGCTGTGGGATCAGTCTGTGCTGTGAATTGAAACCGATGGAAGGAAAACTTTGGGACATAAATGAATGGAGACCAGCCCCCCCCCACCCCCCCCCCAGTGGTTGGACTCATAGGAAAGGGAATTTAATTTGGAACTATCTACCAGAAAGTTTGAAATCCTAAAGTGCACATGGAAGAAACTACGAACTTTAATCGAATTTGGGATTTTAAAAGGTGTATGTTGGGTCTGCAAGAAAAGGGGTGGAGTCAATATCAAAAGGGCCAGTCAAATTGTCTGGGAACTGTATACCCTCGAAACTTGCCCCTTGAAATATTAGCATTTAAACAATGCCACATACATATTCCAACACCTTTTTTCATCAGGCATAGAAATATCTGGCTCAGGCCAGACTAGCACAATGGCTACAGGAGGCCAATGCAATCAACACCTACTCAAACCTTGAGTAGGTTATCAGTGGAAAAAAAAACCCCAATCTAAAACTGCTGCATTTTTCAAATTCAAAAAGTCCACCAATGAGAAGAATCGACTTCAGCAGGAGAGGCGGACTGGATAATCTGGCTATAAAAAAAAGGGTTTCTGACGTAGTGAAAAAGAAGTGATGATTTTCCCTGTCCTCGTCATCCAACAACCACAACCAGCAAGCCTCTCGACACTGAAGGAAAACCAGTGTCCGAAGGCACCGAAGATAGAAGAAACAAACCACCAGACTGCGGAAGGCACAGTAGTGAGTATAACCTCTGGTCCCCAGAACTCCCAACTCAGTTAGGCCAGGAAAGGTGGGAGGTTGGGCATTGTACTGCTAAACTGGTGTAAAGATTTTCGTTGGGTCCGTTTTAGTGGGATTTAGGGGGATTGTTTTGTTGGTGTATTGCTGTTTGTTGAGTTACTCCTTGTCAAATAAATTGGAAGCCTAAAGTTCCTCTTGGAATCACCTTGTCTCAGTTCTATTGTATTACATCTCCTGATCGTGAGTCTTATGTCAGAACCGTGTAAGGGAAGCTCGGAGCGCCTCGAAAATGCTCAACTGTGTGTTACAGGCTAGGGAAGAAGGGGTTAGGAGTGTTTGACACTCACAGGTGCCTCACAGGCTAGGCATAAGCTGTGGGGACGCAGGAGTCTCAAAACCCCCTTCATAAGCTGTGGACACAGTCTCTCCAGGGGTGCTCTTGCAGCACTCAGAGTACCTCACACGCCAGGCATAAGCTGTGAGGGCAGAAGCCCAGAGAGAGACACCCAAGGCACAACAACCCCGTGAAAACCCCTTACAGAACATGGCGACCCAGATGGGACATAAGCAAACAGGAGATGTTAATATAACAAATGAGGTGATAAGAGAGGAAACTAAAATAGAGGAGAGAATTTCCTCATACATTTTGGGCAAGGTGAACCTCACCAAACCTTGGGTGCAAGCCCTCACTCGGGCAGAGCGCCCAGTGGATGCTGCTGCTCAGTGGACAGCAGGGAAGGACCACAACCACAGGGTGGAAAAGGCCATCTGGCTTATCTGCTTCACCCGCCAGCGGGTGAAGGACTTGGAACAGAGTCTTCAGAAATCAGAGGAGCTCTCTGCTATCCGGGCTGTGGTTGGGGACAACCTGCTGGCCGAATTAGCTGGGGAGCAGCAAAGGAACCGGCACTTGGAGGAGACCTTCTGAAATAGCCGGGACTATCTTCAGTGTCAGGTCACTGAGGGCAAGGGTAGTGAGGGGTCCCTCCGGGAACAGAACTCTCGGTACACCCAGAAAATTTGGGAACTGGAGAATAAATGAAAAGACGTACAGGCAGCCTATAAAGTGGCCAGTAGCAGTGAGTTTGCAGATCACGGTCCCTGCCAGGAGAGGATTAAAACTCTCACCCACGCTCTATCCCAGGCAAAGGGGATGGTCGCCCTGATAGGACCCGGATGGTCCACAGGGGACAAAGGAGAGTATTGGGGGGTAGAGGAGAATCCAAAGGCAAGAGGCGCCCGACCACCTCCTGAGGCACCGGTGGTTTGTCCGGTGGGGTACCAGGAGGAGCGGGGCATGCAGGTAGTAGCATACCCAGGGCTGGGGGAGGACCAATGTGTCCCGTTTGGCAGCAGGGATGTGAGGCTCTAGCCGAGGGTCAGTTAAGGGCTGGATCAGGCGACCAGGCACTGTCTGCTGCACTGGGTATGGTGGGACAGCCGGAGGTAGAGGGACCAGCGCAGAAAGATCCTGAACCAGGGCGGATGTGTCCGGTCAGGCAGCGCAAGTACGGTCCTCCACAGGGAGATGGCCAAGGTCGGGGAGCGCTGGAGAGCGACTTTATTATTCCCCATGGAGTTCAATCACTCAGGGCCATGGTGGCCCATTTGGCCAAACTCACTCGCAGCGGGGACCCGTCTATCCATTTCATGGAGGTGATGCAGGCAGGGGAAATTAATGGGTGTGACGAGGAAGAGACAGCCAAGCTGCTGCTCTTCTCTCTGGACAACAAATTGTACCAGGCCCTACCGGCAGAATGCCGGAGGGGACAGCATACATTTACTGAGGTCCAGAGGGCCGTCCTTGAGGCTATGGGCTTCGATGACAGCAGTCCTTTCGAACGGGTCGAAAGGACAAGGCTGCCCCGCCTCCAAGGCCGCCAAACCACAGAAGGCGGCCAAGGCTGGCGCCGCCGCCACCCCTCCACCTATTTGCGTCCGCGTGCCGGGAGCCGTAGGTGCGCGGGCATCGTCGGGGGCCTTTCTTTTCATGGCCTCCGGCTGGGGGGAGGGAGAGCGTCCGATCGGAAAGAAGGCGCGGAGGAAGGCGAAACATCTCGAGGTGGGTCCCCTCAGTGCGCCAGACAATTTGATCACTGCGCTCAGCCCAACCCTGTCACCAGTGAGCGTGGGGTGCCCTGAGCCCGTGCCCGAGCCCTTGACCAATATCACAGAGGGGCTCGGGCGCGGGCAAGATAAGAAAAAGGGGGGAGTGGAGCGGGAGGCCTCGGCAGACATGGAGGTCTCCCTGCCTCCGCGCCCCCCCAGGAACAAAAGGAGGCGCAGCTCCAATGAGGCGGAGGGGGAACAACATCCCTCCGTGGAGGAGTCGGTGCCCGCCGCGTGTCCCGCGTCCCCCACCAGCGCCCCCAAACTGTGCCGTAGGTGAGAGGAGGGTGAGACAGTCGAGGCTGCCCAGCCTCTGTCTCCCGGGGATGGCATGGAAGATCTGCCTGTCGTGGGGGGCGTGGGACCAGCGGAGGAATGCGTTGCCGCCGGGTCGAGCGTCCCGGGGACTGAGGCGGGCGGGGCTGAAAAGGCCGAACCTGAGCCCGCCCAGCTATTAACCAACTTCCCCCGGGAGTCGCTCGGCCCGGAAGTAACAAAATATGTTAACAATTTTAATGATTCTGTATACGCTGGGCCGGGGGGTGGTGGCGGGGAGGGGGAAGAACAACAACCCTCGCCCCCTACTTTGGAGTTGGGGTACTTAGAGGACCTGGAGAATTTCTTTGGCCGGGTCTCTCCGCGTTCCCCGGCTCCTGGGGCGGAGGAGGAACCCCTTCCGCTGTCGCTTCCTGACCCAGCACCACTTTTAAAAGATCCCAGTGGGGACTCCTCTGCCGACGATCCTGGGGGTGGGATCGGGGCAGAGCCAGGGCCGGATGGAGCGGCCGGGCCGTTTGCCGTACCTCGTGTGGCCGACGGGCCGGCTGCTGGCGGTGACCTCCCGGAGGGGGACGGGGACTCGGTGGAGGACGAGGGAGAAGATCTCGAGTCCATCGCCAGTGAGGCAGTGGATCTCCTCGTGTCCGCCGCTGAGTCCCCCCTCATTTCTGCAAAGGAACTCCGGGACTTTTTGGTCCAGAGCCAGGGTCGCCGTAACCGAGCCCATCTGGCCCTGGAAAAATGGTCCGAGCCGGGGCTGCTCGTCGCATCCGTCCGCGCCGCCGCTAAAACCATGGCCGCGGGCGGGCCCTTATCAAAGGCGCAAGGCCTTGAGCTGCGCCGGTCAAAGGGTTCCTCGCTGGGCTGCTGAAGGAGTGGAGGTCCACAAACGACTCCACTCCCCCCCCACAATAGGTTAGGTAGAGGTTGCACTATGCTGTTGTCATGAAGATAACCATAGCCAGCCTCAACATCAACGGCGGTAGATTTAACAATTTTTCGCTCCTGTGGGAGGGGAAATATGCGGTGTGCTTCCTGCAAGAAACCAACACCATTCCGGGAGACGAAGCCACGTGGCTCCTGGAATGGCAAGGAGAGGTCCGCATGAGCCACCTCACTACAACTTCTTGTGGGGTGGCCATCTTGTTGGCCCCGCATTTTCAGCCGGAGATCTTGGGGGTCGAGGAGCCCACGCCAGGCCGCTTGCTGCACGTCACGGTTCACCTGGGGGACGTGCCGCTCCATCTCGTGAACGTGTACGCCCCTCAGCCCAGCCCGCAGCAAACGCGCTTCTTCGAAGAAGTGTCCGCTCTTCTTGGCTCCGTCGACGTCGGCGACTGCATTGTCCTCGGGGGGGATTTTAACTGCACCCTCGAGGCGAGGGACCGCTCCGGTGCCTCGCAGAGCATGACGGCGATGGAGAAGTTGAGGGACCTGGTCGGGTCCTTCGACTTGGTGGATGTCTGGCGAAATCTCCATCCTGACTCCAGCGCCTTTACTTGGGTGAGGCCTGGAGTCGGATGGTCCAGAATCGACCGCCTTTACGTGTCTCGGGCGTACGTTTCCTGCGTCCCGGCGGCCTCCATGCGGCCGGTGCCGTGTTCGGACCACCACCTGGTGTGGGCGGAGCTCGCTTCGCTCCGAGCGAGGACGGGGTCCGCGTACTGGCACTTTAACAACCGGCTGCTGGAGGACGTGCGGTTCCAGGACTCGTTCCGTCGATTCTGGTCCGACTGGAGAAGGAAGCAGGGGGGCTTCCCCTCCTTGAGGCTATGGTGGGACGTGGGCAAGGCTCACGTCCGCGTCTTCTGTCAAGAGTACGCGAGGGGTTCGACCAAGAGCCGGGCGGCCAGGATCGGGCGCCTAGAAAAAAAGGTGCTCGACCTGGAGTCCCGTCTCGGTCAAGTCGTCGAGGACCCGGCCCTGCGGATGGTGTACGAAGCGAAGAAGGCCGCGCTGAAGGACCTGCAGCTCGTCGGGTCCCGAGGCGCGTTCATGAGGTCGCGGATCCGGTTCCTGCAGGATCTGGACCGCGGCTCCCCCTTCTTCTACTCGCTGGAAAAAAGACAGAGTGTCCGTAAGCAGCTCTTGACGCTGCTGGCCGACGACGGCTCTCTCGTCTTGGATCCGGAGGGCGTCAACAACAGGGCCCGTGAATATTACGGGGCTCTGTTCTCTCCGGAGCCGTCCAGCGAGGAAGCGCGTAGAGTTTTGTGGGAGGACCTGCCGAAGGTCGGCCTGGAGGGCGCCGAAAATCTGGAAGCTCCGCTAAGCCTGGCGGAGCTGACCGACGCCCTCGACCGGCTCTCGAGTGGAAAAGCCCCGGGGCTGGACGGGCTGACCGTGGAGTTCCACAGGGCGTTCTGGGACATCCTGGGGAGCGACTACGCGCGGGTCCTGGGGGAAAGTCTGGCGACTGGGGAGATGCCCCTCTCTTGGCGCAGGGCAGTCATCATCCTGCTGCCTAAGAAGGGCGATCTCCGCCTCCTTAAGAACTGGCGCCCGGTCTCCCTCCTCAGCACGGAATACAAAGTCTTCGCCAGGGCGATGTCTGCTCGTCTTGGCGCCGTGCTGGACCACATGATCCACCCCGACCAGTCCTACACGGTCCCGGGCCGGACAATCCACGATAACATCCATCTGGTCTGGGACCTCATCCATCATTCCCAGGAGGCTGGTCTGTCGGTCGCCTTCCTATCTCTCGACCAAGGGAAGGCATTCGACAGGGTGGATCACGACTATCTGTTCGGAACTCTGCGCGCTTTTGGGTTCGGGACGCATTTCGTCGCCCGGATCCGACTTTTGTACGCCGCCGCGGAGTGTCTGATAAAGGTTAACGGGTCCTTGACGGCGCCCCTTCGCTTTGGGAGAGGGGTGCGCCAGGGATGCCCCATGTCCGGCCAGTTATATGCCATCTGCATGGAGCCTTTCCTGTGCCTCCTGCGGACGAGGTTGACGGGACTGGCTCTGCAAGGGCCGGGCGTGGAGGTCGTCCTCTCGGCTTACACCGATGACGTGCTCCTCGCGGTAGAGGATCCCGCTGACCTGCGGAGGATGCGTGAGTGCCAGGAGATTTACTCGGCCGCATCCTCTGCCAGGATCAACTGGGAGAAATGTTCCGGACTCCTGGTGGGTCAGTGGCGGGTGGACTCCCTGCCGGAGGAGCTCAGGCCTTTTGCTTGGAGCACGACCCATCTCCTCTATCTGGGAGTCTACCTTAGCCCCGACGAGGGAGCCTGGCCGGCGAACTGGTAAGAGCTGGAGGCCAAGATCGCCGCTCGCCTAGAGCGCTGAACAGGACTGCTCCGAGTGCTGTCCTACAGGGGTCGAGCGCTAGTCATAAACTAGCTGGTGGCCGCCATGTTGTGGTACTGGCTGGTCACTTTGACCCCTCCCCCTGCATTTGTCACCAAGATACAGAAGAAGCTGGTGGACTTCTTCTGGAACAACAGGAAGCACTGGGTCTCTGCCGCGGTCTTGAGTCTCTCGCTTGGGGAGGGCAGTCAGTCGTTGGTGTGCGTCAGCACACCCAGCTCGCGACTTTCCGGCTTCAGACCCTGCAGAGATACCTTTACGTCAAGCCCCCTCCTTGGTGGCGTGCTCTGGCGATGTATTTCTTCCGCCAGCAGCACGGCCTCAACTACGACACGCAGCTCCTCTTTGTGCGCTTGGGGGGGCGTCAGGACCGCCTTCCAGGAGCTGCCTGTCTTTTACAAGGAACTCACCAGGGTCTGGAACAAAGTCTCCACCAAGCGCAGCTCTCCACTGGCTGGAGTGGCGGCTGTCCTGCAGGAGCCGCTGCTCGGGAATCCGTACCTCCACGACCGAGGTTTTAGGTGGCGGTCGGATGAGAGGGCTGTGGCTGGTGAGGTGACCAGGGTCAGGGACCTGCTCGATGGCGGAGGAGCGGGCTGGATGGCGCCAGACACGCTGGCGCGGCGCCTAAATTCCGCCAACGTCCGCCGCGCGGCCGATGCCATCGAGTCGCTAAAAACAGCTCTGGGCCCTGACTCCGTTAGGTGCATCGAGGAGGCTCAAGCACGTGGGGAGATCCCGTCCGAACTGACCCCCGTCCGGACGGAATTCCTCATCGGCGCCAAACCCCGGAACCTCCCTCGGGAGCTGGCGCCTCACAACTTGAGCCGCCTCGAGGAAATCCCCTCCGTGCCTTTCCGTTCCGCGCAGAGGGGTTTCCTGTACGGGCTGCTCCTGCACACTCTCAACTTTGCCATCCTCGTCTGCTGTCCGGACGCGCCATAGCGTATCATCTTGCCGTCCGGAGGAGGCGGGGGTCCCCGATGGAGGGCACTCTATGCGGGAGTCCTCCCACTATTCATCGGGGACTTGGCCTGGAGGGTGGTGCACGGAGCAGTGCCGTGCAATAAATTTTTAAGCCGGTTCACAGGCTCCCAGGCCGCCTGCAATTTCTGCGGTCTGGAAGAGTCCGTGTTCCATGTTTTTATTGAATGCACGAGGTTGCAGCCCCTGTTTTATTATTTAAAGGGGCTGCTCCTGAAATTCTGGCTGCACTTCAGTCCCACACTCCTGATCTTTGGGCACCCTGTGCGGAGGGGAGCGGGTAGGTCCGAGGGCCTCCTCGTAGGACTGCTCCTGGGCACGGCCAAAGGTGCCATCAGCCGGTCCAGGCAGCGGGCGGTCGAGGGGGTCGTTCAACCTGACTGCCTGCCTCTTTTCCGCGCGTACATCCGCGCCAGGGTGTCCTTGGAGATGGAGCACGCGGTGTCCACCGGTACGCTCGCGGCCTTCCGCGAGAGGTGGGCACCGGAGGGACTGGCGTGCATCATCACGCCCGGCAACCAAATTTTTATTTGATTTTATGTTTTAAAGTTTAATTTGTTTTAATTGCCGGTGTTTTTAGTGTCCCCCTCCCCTTTTATAGGGGGCACTTGGAGAAAAAAATATGATTTTAGTGCCCAAAAAAACTTTAAAAAAAAAACAAAAACACAAAAACAAAACACAAAAAAAAGGGCCTTGGAAATGTTTGGTGTGCCCCCCAGATCGGGGGGACACAATTTAATGATTTAATGTTTTAGTTTCCTCCCAAAAGATTTCTGTGGACAAGCACTCCTTGTTCCTTTGTTCATTTCCACTATTAAGTGGCCTACGGCTTAATGTATACACCCTTTCCTTATCAGCCCTCCCAAAATGCATCACCTCACACTTATCTGAATTAAATTCTATTTGCCATTGCTCTGCCCACCTGACCAGGAGATTGATATCCTCCTGCAGTCCATGACTTTCCTCTTCATTATCAACCACACAGCCAATTTTAGTGTTGTCTGCAAACTTCTTAATCATACTCCCTATATTCAAATCTAAAATGTTAATATATATCACAAAAAGCAAGGGACCCAGTACCGAGCCCTGCGGAACCCCACTGGAAACATCCTTCCAGTCACAAAAACATCCATCAATCATTCCCCTTTGCTTCCTACCTCCAAGCCAATTTTGGATCCAACTTGACACATTAACTTTCATAACCCGTCTACCATGTGGGACCTTATCAAAAGCTTTGCTAAAGTCCATATATACTACATCGTACGCACTACCCTCATCGACCTTCTTGGTTACCTCATCAAAAAATTCAACCAGGTTAGTCAGACACGATCTTCCCTTAATAAATCCGTGCTGACTGTCCCTAATTAATCCTTGCCTTTTCAAATGCAGATTTATCCTGTCTTGCAGGATTTTTTCCAATCATTTTCCCACCATGAGGTTAGGCTGACAGGCCTGTAATTGCTCGGCCTATCTCTTTCTCCCTTCTTAAACAAGGGTACTACATTAGCAGTCCTCCACTCCTCCGGCACCATGCCCAGATCCAAAGAGGACTGGAAAATGATGGTCAAGGCCTCTGCTATTTCCTCTTTTACTTTGCTCAATAGCCTGGTATGGATTTCATCTGGGCCTGGGGACTTAGCTACTTTCAAAGCTGCTAAACCTCGTAATGCTTCCTCTCTCACTATATTTATTTCATCCAGAATATCACACTCCTCCTCGATAGCAGTATCTGCATTGCCCCTTTCCTTTGTGAAAACAGATGCAAAGTATTCGTTAAGAACCCTCCCAACATCTTCCGTCTCAACACAAAGATTACCCTCATGGTTTCTAATAGGCCCGACCCTTTCTTTAGTTACCCTCTTACTCTTAATCTATTTATAGAACATCTTTGCATTTTCCTTAATTTTAAGGATTCCTTCTTTAGTTTACTCACAGCCTGAAGTCATTGTTTGTCTCCTTGAAGACTTTTCCCTGATATTCTGAAGAAGAATTATCTCTTCGGTTATAATTTGATGAAATTTAAGAACTGAATTCTGTGAACAAACCCTTTTTGATCTCCACAGATTCGGATCAATTTACAAACTGAGTTCCGGAAACAAATGGTTCTAAGCTCCACAGATCCTGATGAGATTCAAAACTAAGTTGCATGAACAACTGATCTCCAGAGATTCTCAAGACTTTGGTAAGCTTTAAACCAACCTGCCCCTTACCTGTCGAGAGCTTTTCAGCATCTGCACTTCAGCTGCTGGTGAAACCCACCTCCCTCTGGGTTGCCATGGTTATCACTGTGATGTCATGTGACAAGCTCCTCAGTTATAATGTGGAGGCTGATGCAAGGCCAAGGTTGAGAGCCCATATAAGGACTGCAGGCTGTTTGAGGCTGGCTGGGTTTAAGCACAGACCTGAGATGCATTGTGGGGGGTGGGAGGCAATTCTAATCTAAGCCGCCCGTCGGAAAACTGAGGGGATCTGGTGCCGCGCTGGTTTCACACCCCGCCTGATCTCGCTCTCATTGCAGTCACTGTACGGAGCATAAACACCGGCATCTGATGGGCTGAATGGCCCGTTTCTGTGCTGTAAATTCTATGGCGGTAAAATTCGCCTGGTTTGCACCTCCCATTAGCACCTGTGAGGGCGGTAACGGGGCACTAAGGGGTTACCGGCCGAGCGAGGCGATTTCACCGAAGCCTGTGAAATTCCCTGGCGGTTTTGCGCTGGCGCTAACACTTAATGCCTCGCCCTCTTGCGCCCAGTAGATTGTGCCATTATCCGGTGAGCAGCGCCCTGTCAGTGCCCTGGATGTGATACTCGCTCCCGCACCCTGCAACATCACCGGGCCTTAACCACAGCAGCTGCAGGAGGCATTGTCACCTCGGCCGGCCGCTTGGGGAGCGATATTTAAAGGCAGTGGTGGTCAGGTAAGGCAAACTTCATATCTCTCCTCAGACTGGTGCCTCCTGATTTCTTGTGAACCTGCGATTTCTCAGCTCTGCAATCTCTGAGAGTGCTTGAGGCTGCTATGTGCATAGCACAGATCCCGTGTCCCGACAGACACAGCATCAATATTGATGGAACCCATCATTGGCCCGACCCTGTAAGTGAGGGAAGGGGCCTGTAAAGATGGCAGTGCTGCACTGAACATTGCTCAGCACTCGGCCGCTCCCACACCTCTCACACACTTTCGCTCTCGAAGGGAAGAGGTAGCACTTGTTTTAGTGTTCCACTTCCCTCTTGGAGCACTAAAGCTGAAGGAGCAGCAAATCATTTTCGCCTGGCAATACATTTTTCCTGCTTCAAAAGTTATTGCCCCAAATGCAATCTCCAGCTCTGTGTAAATGTTGATTCATTTCCCCGTATCCTGCACTCTGCAGTCGGCCATTTTGTGACACTGATGAAGTGGGGGAGGGAACGGTGAGCTGTTAGAGCAAAGCTGGTTAAAGGGGCATTGAGCCGATTGTCCACAGTTTGCAGTGACAGCACATTTCAATAATTACCATAAGATCCTGACATCGTTCTGGGGTTGTGACAATAGCTGGTGTAACGTGGAAGGCCAGAAAGTTGTCTGCAGCCCAAATTTAAAGAGATGCACTTCCTTAATGGCAACTCATCTTTTATGGGAAGGGGTTAATTTTAACTTCACCCCACCAGAGGGAAACATATGTGATCAGATTGGCCACCAGAGGTTGTGGTGGTGAGTGAGGGAGGGGTGGTGAGTGGTGGAGGGGCGGTGCGTGTGGGAGGGGTGAGTGGGGGAGGGGTGGTGAGTGAGGGAGGGGTGGTGAATGGGGGAGGGGTGAGTGAGGGAGGGGTGGTGAGTGGTGGAGGGGCGGTGAGCGAGGGAGGGGTGGTGAATGGGGGAGGGGTGAGTGAGGGAGGGGCGGTGCGTGTGGGAGGGGCGGTGAATGGGGGAGGGGTGAGTGAGGGAGGGGCGGTGCATGTGGGAGGGGCGGTGAATGGGGGAGGGGTGAGTGAGGGAGGGGCGGTGCGTGTGGGAGGGGTGAGTGGGGGAGGGGTGGTGAGTGAGGGAGGGGTGGTGAATGGGGGAGGGGTGAGTGAGGGAGTGGCGGTGAGTGAGGGAGGGGCAGTGAGTGAGTGAGGGGTGGTGAGTGGGGGAGGGGTGGTGCATGTGGGAGGGGCGGTGAATGGGGGAGGGGTGAGTGGGGGAGGGGCGGTGCGTGTGGGAGGGGCGGTGAATGGGGGAGGGGTGAGTGAGGGAGGGGCGGTGCGTGTGGGAGGGGCGGTGAATGGGGGAGGGGTGAGTGAGGGAGGGGCGGTGCGTGTGGGAGGGGTGAGTGGGGGAGGGGTGGTGAGTGAGGGAGGGGTGGTGAATGGGGGAGGGGTGAGTGAGGGAGTGGCGGTGCGTGTGGGAGGGGCAGTGATTGAGTGATGGGTGGTGAGTGGGGGAGGGGTGGTGCGTGTGGGAGGGGCGGTGAATGGGGGAGGGGTGAGTGGGGGAGGGGCGGTGCGTGTGGGAGGGGTGAGTGGGGGAGGGGTGGTGAGTGAGGGAGGGGTGGTGAATGGGGGAGGGGTGAGTGAGGGAGTGGCGGTGAGTGAGGGAGGGGCAGTGAGTGAGTGAGGGGTGGTGAGTGGGGGAGGGGTGGTGCATGTGGGAGGGGCGGTGAATGGGGGAGGGGTGAGTGGGGAGGGATGTGTGGGGGAGGGGTGAGTGGGTGAGGGGTGAGTGGGGGAGGGGTGAGTGGGGGAGGGGCAGTGAGTTGGGAAGGGGCAGTGAGTGGGGGAGGGGTGGTGCGTGTGGGAAGGGCGGTGAATGGCGGAGGGGTGAGTGGGTGAGGGATGTGTGGGGGAGGGGTGAGTGGGTGAGGGGTGAGTGGGTGAGGGGTGAGTGGGGGAGGGGTGAGTGGGGGAGGGACAGTGTGTGGGGGAGGGGTGGTGCGTGTGGGAGGGGCGGTGAATGGCGGAGGGGTGAGTGGGGGAGGGATGTGTGGGGGAGGGGTGAGTGGGGGAGGGGTGAGTGGGTGAGGGGTGAGTGGGTGAGGGGTGAGTGAGGGAGGGACAGTGCGTGGGGGAGGGGTGAGTGGGGGAGGGGCAGTGCGTGGGGGAGGGGTGAGTGGGTGAGGGGTGAGTGGGTGAGGGGTGAGTGGGGGAGGGGTGAGTGGGGGAGAGACAGTGAGTGGGGGAGGGGTGAGTGGGGGAGGGGCAGTGAGTGGGGGAGGGGCAGTGAGTGGGGAAAGCCACTTTGATTAATCGGAGATACTGTTGCCAATGGACACAGAGGCGTTCTGTGCATGCGCGGCTACCTGTTCGCAATGTCACTCCGTGCGCCCGGGTGAAAACATTTGCACAAATGTCGGTGCAGTTTGTCAGTGCCGTTTGTACAAGTGTCGGCCGGGTCCCTCCGACGCTGAAACTGCTTTGGATCGAGCCGAGGGCCTGTGCTCAATCAACCCTCGATCTTGGCTACAAAAGGAACTCCCCGAAAGCCTCAATTACCAGCTGCAATCAACCACACACAGTGTCCTCATCACCACACACAGTATCCCCATCACCACACACAGTGTCCCCATCACCACACACAGTGTCCCCATCACTACACACAGTGTCCCCATCACCACACACAGTGTCCCCATCACCACACACAGTATCCCCATCACCACACAGTGTCCCCATCACCACACACAGTGTCCCCATCACCACACACAGTGTCCCCATCACCACACACAGTGTCCCCATCACCACATACAGTGTCCCCATCACCACACACAGTGTCCCCATCACCACAAGGTGTCCCCATCACCACACACAGTGTCCCCATCACCACATACAGTGTCCCCATCACCACACACAGTGTCCCCATCACCACACAGTGTCCCCATCACCACACACAGTGTCCCCATCACCACACACAGTGTCCCCATCACCACACACAGTGTCCCCATCACCACACACATATCCCCATCACCACACACACTGTCCCCATCACCATACACAGTGTCCCCATCACCACATACAGTGTCCCCATCACCACACACAGTGTCCCCATCACCACACACAGTGTCCCCATCACCACACACGGTAAGTATCCCCATCACCACACACAGTATCCCCATCACCACACACAGTGTCCCCATCACCACACACAGTGTCCCCATCACCACACACGGTAAGTATCCCCATCACCACACACAGTGTCCCCATCACCACACACAGTGTCCCCATCACCACACACGGTAAGTATCCCCATCACCACACACAGTATCCCCATCACCACACACAGTGTCCCCATCACCACACACAGTGTCCCCATCACCACACACAGTGTCCCCATCACCACACACAGTGTCCCCATCACCACACACGGTAAGTATCCCCATCACCACATACAGTGTCCCCATCACCACACACAGTAAGTATCCCCATCACCACACACAGTAAGTATCCACATCACCACACACAGTATCCCCATCACCACACACAGTGTCCCCATCACCACACACAATATCCCCATCACCACACAGTGTCCCCATCACCACACACAGTATCCCCATCACCACACACGGTGTCCCCATCACCACACACAGTGTCCCCATCACCACACACAGTGTCCCCATCACCACATACAGTGTCCCCATCACCATACACAATATCCCCATCACCACACACAGTATCCCCATCACCACACACAATATCCCCATCACCACACACAGTGTCCCCATCACCACACACAATATCCCCATCACCACACACAGTGTCCCCATCACCACACACAGTGTCCCCATCACCACACACAGTGTCCCCATCACCACACACAGTATCCCCATCAGCCGTGCAGTGTAGGGGACTCTATTGCAGGTACAGCTGAGCTGGCAGCATTTCAGATCAATGCCAGCTCTCAGATTTACTCGTCTGCCTCCCTTGAATCCCCATGGCCTCTTAAAGCTCCCAAACATAAGGCAGCAGACCACTGTGCCAACAGAAACACTGGAATGTTGTTCTGGGAACATTCCCGGTGTGCTCCCAGATTTCAGGTTCGGTCAGACCCCACACCCCACCAATGGTCCTGTTAATCTGTGTGGCTGTGCAGCGCTCTGGAGGTCCTGGGCAGGCCCACGTGCTGAAATTTAAAGAAGCAGCGCACCCCCAAAAGTCAGGGGGGACATTTTACACCACACCCCCTCCCCCCGAGGCTCCGCAGCAAGTTGTAAAACCAGCACTGTATGGACAGCACAGTGCTGCATGGGGACAAATAAGGAGCTGACGCTTCCCAGTAGATTGTGTCGGCTTCTACTTGAGCTGGGTCCTGAATGTTTGCTTCATTTAAAGGTTCTGGTATATCGAACAATATCCGGGGATAAAACCCCTGTAGCAGAGTGACTGCTGCCAATGAGCCAGAAGCTGCACAATGCCCACTTCCAGTTCCTTACATCATCACCCGTGCCACATTTGTGAATGCACAAGATTGCCAAAACTTCCACACAGGTGTAAAAATAGGCAAAATGTGATATTTCCAAAAATATTTGCGCGTGTGCAAATTGTAAATTCCCGCGAAATGGTCAAAAGATGTTGCTAGCCGCCAGCTCCCCTCCGATTGGCGAGTTTGTAAAACAAACTGTCCGCTCATTGGTTCATTTCCCTGCACATCATTCTGACCCTGGCATGGACAATAACATCGAGCAAAACGGTAAAAGAATGTTGTGTGGCCTGGGTTTGTGACTGGATGTGTCTGCAGCGATTTTAGAAAAATAATATACACAGAAGGAAGGTCATTTCTGTTATGTTAAACTTGAAGCAGGGATGACGTTACCGCCTCCTGTGATTGGCTGCTGGGGTCACATGGGCTGGGTCAGGGGTCCACAAGTTGGTTTGTCACACAGTCCTCGTTTCCCCATTGGTTTTCTGTCAGTAGTCTCCGCCCTGCTCCCCTGTATGATTGGAATAGTGTCAGATACCCCTTGTGCATGTGCACAGACCTCCATTGCCATGTGGTGGGCGGAGCAATTGAACGTCATGTCCTTACTACTGCAGTGAAATTCATCGGGATTTATCTTGGTGAGTAAAGTGTTTTTGATTTCAGCTTCTACGGATGGACAAGTACCAGCTGCACAACTGCTTTGTTTCATTGGCAGCAGTCGGTTCCAGCGCAGACAACCTCGTGACCGACTACTCAGCCAGTGGCTTTTCCAGGATTTATCTTGGTAAGTAAAGTGTTTTTTGGATTCAGGCTTCTATGGACGGACGAGAACCAACTGCAACCCCTTTCTCTATATGTATAATCTACATATGTAAAAATATAAAACAATGAAGAAAGGAACTAAAGATCCACATTTGTGCGGCTGGGGTGTAAACGGGTTTCTTAAAAAATAGAAAAATGGAAGAAATGTGAGAGACTTGCCTCAGTAATGGGAATGGACACTGGAGATAAGAGCAAAATACTTCCAGCACAACCCAACTTGCTTGCCTCCAGGGTCCCGGCCCACCTGTCCACGAGAGCGCCCTTTATCTACCCACTGATTGGAGGGCTGGGCGCCAGCTTCCCTCCCATTTATAGGGGAGGACGAAAACCCCCTCATTTTACCCAGAAGGAAAAGAGTTGTGGGATCTGTCTGTGCCGCAATGTGAATTGAAACCGAGACGATTTGACCTTGGCAGAGCACTGATTGGACGGGGGAGGACACTGGAGGGCCAATGGTGGGACAGAGTCAGCCCGAAGCATGGGGCTTTCAAGCCAATGGGAAAGCACTTGCCCGAAAACTGTGGGACTGACTCAGCGCCATTATCGGGCTATTGTCTTCCCTATGTTTACACTGTGGAGGGAAATTATGCAGACCTTCAGAAAACTAGGGAGCCCAAAACAAACCAAGGGCCTACACAATGGCTACAGGAGGCCAACACAATCAACACCTACTCAAACCTTGAGTAGGTTAACATCAGTGGAAAAAACCCGCAATAATCTAAAACTGCTGCATTTTTCAAAATCGCAAAGCCCATCAACGGGAAGGATCGATTTCAGCACGGGAGGTGGACTGGATAATCTGGCTATAAAAAGGGGTTTCTGACCCAGTGTGTGTTCTGCTCTGCTCTCGTGATCCAACAACCAGCAAGCCTCTCGATACTGAAGTAAAACCAGTGTCCGAAGACACCAAAGATAGAAGAAACAAACCACCGGACTGCAAAAGGCACAGTCGTGAGTATAACCTCTGGCTCAGTTAGGCCAGGAATGGTGGGAGGTTGGGAATTGTACTGCTAAACTTGTGTAAAAATTTTCGTTGTGTCCGTTTAGTGGGATTTAGGGAGATTGTTTTGTTGGTGTATTGCTGATTGTTGAGATACACCTTGTCAAATAAATTGGAATCCTAAGTTCCTCTTGGAATCACCTTGTCTCAGTTCTATTGTATTACATCTCCTGATCGTGAGTCTTATGTCAGAACAGTGTAAGGGAAGCTAGGAGCGCCTCGAAAATGCTCACTGTGTGTCACTGGCTAGGGAAGAAGGGGTTAGGAGTGTTTGACACTCACAGGTGCCTCACAGGCCAGGCATAAGCTGTGGGGACGCACGAGTCTCAAAACCCCCTTCATAAGCTGTGGACACAGTCTCTCCAAGGGTGCTCTTGCAGCACTCAGGGTACCTCACAGGCCAGGCATAAGCTGTGAGGACAGAAGCCCAGAGAGAGACACCCAAGGCACAACAGCACGCCCCGAGAACCCCTTGCAAAACATGGTGACCGCGGCAGGACACAAGCAAACAGGAGATGTTAATATAACAGATGAGGTGATAAGAGAGGAAACTAAACTGGAGGAGAGAATTTCCTCATACATTTTGGGCAAGGTGAACCTCACCAAACCTTGGGTGCAAGCCCTCACTCGGGCAGAGTGCCCAGTGGATGCTGCTGCTCAGTGGACAGCAGGGAAGGACCACAACCACAGGGTGGAAAAGGCCATCTGGCTTATCTGCTTCACCCGCCAAGTCCGAAAGCTCGACCAGCGGGTGAAGGACTTGGAACAGAGTCTTCAGAAATCAGAGGAGCTCTCTGCTACCCGGGCTGCGGTTAAGGACAACCTGCTGGCCGAATTAGCTGGGGAGCAGCAAAGGAACCGGCAGTTGGGGGAGACCTTCCGAAATAGCCGGGACTATCTTCAGTGTCAGGTCACTGAGGCCAAGGGTAGTGAGGGGTCCCTCCGGGAACAGAACTCTCGATACACCCAGTTAATTTGGAAACTAGAGAATAAATGAAAAGACGTACAGGCAGCCTATAAAGTGGCCCGTAGCAGTGAGTTTGCAGATCACGGTCCCTGCCAGGAGAGGATGAAAACTCTCACCCACACTCTATCCCAGGCAAAGGGGATGGTTGCCCTGACAGGACCTGGAGGGTCCACAGGGGACAAAGGAGAGTATTGGGGGGTAGAGGAGAATCCAAAGGCAAGAGGTGCCCGACCACCTCCTGAGGCACCGGAGATTTGTCCGGTGTGGTACCAGGAGGAGCGGGGCACGCAGGTAGTAGCACACCCAGGGCTGGGGGCAGGACCAATGTGTCCCGTTTGGCAGCAGGGATGTGAGGCTCCAGCCGAGGGTCAGTTAAGGGCTGGATCAGGCGACCAGGCACTGTCTGCTGCACTGGGTATGGTGGGACAGCCGGAGGTAGAGGGACCAGCGCAGAAAGATCCTGAACCAGGGCGGATGTGCCCGGTCAGGCAGCGCAAGTACGGTCCTCCACAGGAAGGTGGCCAAGGTCGGGGAGCGCTGGAGAACGACTATTATTCCCCATGGAGTTCAATCACTCAGGGCCATGGTGGACAATTGGCCAAACTCACTCGCAGCGGGGATCCATCTATCCACTTCATGGAGGTGATGCAGGCAGGGGAAATTAATGGGTGCGACGAGGAAGAGACAGCCAAGCTGCTGCTCTTCTCTCTGGACAGCAAATTGTACCAGGCCCTACCGGCAGAATGCAGGAGTGGGCAGCGCACATTTATTGAGGTCCAGAGGGCCGTCCTTGAGGCTATGGGCTTCGATGACGGCAGTCCTTTCGAACGGGTCGAAAGGACAAGGCAGCTCACAGGGGAAACCCCGCAGGTGTTTGCGGACAGGCTGTGGGTGGTATACCACGCAGCCTGTGGGGAGCTCCTCGACCGGGCGAATCTTTCCGCGGTACAGACTGGCCGCTGGCTGAGGATGCTGGTGGCAAACTGCTTGCCCCGGCTCAAGGCCAGGGCAGAACTGTGGTTCGATTCCCAGGACCCCAACCTCACCGAGGAAGCAGTGGTCAGGCAACTGGCACTGGTCCAACGGAATGGAGGAGGGGAGGAGGAGAAAATCTCCAAAGGTCGGTAAATGAAGTAAAACCCAACTCGATTCCCAAAAGGGAATGGCACCAGGAGGGTGGCCGCTCGTCTGATAAGGAGGGAGTGTGCTACGGGTGCGGGAAAGCTGGGCATTTTAAAAGAGATAGGGGGGGAGAAGTCCTTCAGGAGCCGCCCAGAGTGGGGGAAGTGGAGCGAGCTCCTCACCATCCCTTGACGAGATAGTAGCTGCAGTGAGGACAGCGCTGGAGGGGACTGGGAAGGTAGCCACGGCAACAGGCAGGGAAGCACCAGCAACCTGCCAGTACAGAGGCCATGACTAGCCCAGACCCAGCCTGTGTACCTGTGCCCACTAGAATACGACCCCTGGGGACGACCCTGGGTCAAGATGGAGGTTGAGGGTGTATTGGGTACTTACGTTTTGGACACTGGTGCTTCCAGCACGATAGTCCATTCGGAGGACCCCGCAACCTCACCTCTATCAAACGGAGTGCCGTATCAACTAGTTGGGTTCACAGGAAATGAGAAGGCTGGGTTTTTCTCAGTCCCGCTTGCAGTTCGTTTAGGAGCACTCCAAACACAATGGAAGTGCGTCCTGATGAACTGGGAGCAGGTAGGAAAAGGGATCTTGGGGGCTGATTTCATCATCGCTCGCCAGATCCTAGAAGTCTTGAGGAATCACTGTCTATGGGGCACAGTGGGCACAGGAGCAGAGGGAGAAGTCATGGTTATTGATAAGAAACAGGGAAAAGGGACTCTATGTACAATGAAGCCAAAAGGGGGTTACGACCTGGAGGTTCTGGTCGGTAACACCCCGGCCGAGTACCGGGCCGATGTGCAAGCAAATCTTGCAGCATTTGCCACCCATAAACACGATTGTGGGAGAGTCACAGGAGTGGAGGTTAGAATAGATGGGGATCCCATGTCCTGCCCGCAAAAGCAGTATGGCTTTCCCCGAGAGGCAGAAGCATACTTGGAGACAGCTTTAAGCTCGCTTGTTGAGCAGGGTGTTTTGAGACCCATAGCCACCCATGTCAACTCCCCGCTTTGGCCGGTTAGGAAACCGGACAATTCTTGGAGGGCTACGGTGGATTATAGGGTGCTCAATAAAAACATCCCAGCTTATGCCCCCACAGTAGCGGCGGTTGCGGATCTGATAGGGGAAATCCCTGCATCCACAACTATGTTCACAGTGTTGGACATATCCAACGGGTTCTGGTCTATCCCTGTACAGAGGGAAGACCAGTACAAGTTTGCCTTCACCTTCCGGGAACAGCAGTATACGTGGAGCTGCCTCCCACAGGGCTTTCATAATAGTCCCAGCATCTTTCACCAATGCATGGCGAACTGCTTAAAAGGCTTCAGCCAGCCACACCAGCTGGTCCAGTATGTGGACGACCTGTTGTTGTTCACAAATAGCAGTGAGGAACACGGTCCACTGCTGGCCGAACTGCTGGTCTTACTGAAGGAAGGGGGTTTTAAAGTTAACCCCAAGAAAGCCCAGATAGGTCAAGGAGAAGTAAAATTCCTGGGCCTGACGATAAGGGCAGGAGAAAGGGCTATTGATGAGGCTAGAAGAAAGGAAGTGCAGGAACTCCCTGTCCCTAGGGATGTGTCGGGGGTAAGGTCTTTCCTGGGAATCACTGGCTACCGTAGGGACTTCATCGAGGACTATGCAGCCACTGCCGCCCCTCTGCTCAGACTCCTACACAAGGGGGTCGAGTGGGAATGGGACGAGGGCTGTGAGGCAGCATTTGTCCGTCTTAAGAGAGACCTGCAGGTAGCACCAGCCCGAGGGGCAATTGATGGAGGGGAGGAATTCTTCCTGGAGGTGGCAGCCAGTGGTGACAGCTTAAGTGCAGTGTTGCTCCAGGGGCGAAACGGTCAGCTGAGACCAGTGGTGTACTCCTCCAGGGTCCTCACGGAGGTAGAAAAGGGATACTCCAATTGTGAGAGGCACTTGCTTGCCACCCACTGGGCAGTAAAGAGAGCTCAGATCTTTACCGGAATATCCCCCATTACACTCCTCACCCATCATACACCGACGCAGATGCTGTTGGACGGGAGGATTAAGGACGGGACAGTGAGCAGTGCTAGAATCACTCGCTGGACCCTCCTCCTCTCCCAAATGACTTTAAAGGTCAAGGGCCTCTGCGAGCCCAGGCTCGCAGCAAATTTAATCTATTCAGGGCAGCCGCATCGATGCTCTGTGGAGGGAGTATGGGACATTAACTTTGGATTTCGGGCAGGGATACACCCCACAGGCCGCGAGATCTACGTTGATGGCTCCAGTTCAGTGTCCGCGGGTACAAGACTCACGGGCTGCGGAGTTTGGGATCCCAAGGCAGGAATTGCCTTGGCTCTTAAACTCCCATGCACCCTGAGTGCCCAGCAGGCGGAACTCTCGGCGGTGATGTATGTGGTCACACACCCCGAGGAATTCCCTACCCCATACACGATTTGCTCGGACAGCATGTTCACTTGCAATTCGTGTACAGAGTTTCTGCCGATTTGGTCACGCCGGGGGTACACCTCTGCGGATGGGAAGCCCCTTGTGACCAAACCCCTGCTAGAAAAGATCGTGGCTGCAATGGGATAAACCGGGGATGTATATATCCATAAGGTAAAGGCCCACTCCAAAACTGAGCCACGGGGGGAAGGTAACCAGCAGACAGACCTGCTGGCAAGGGAAGGTGCTCATACAGGTCGCCTATGGGACCCATACGAGGCAGGCAGGATAGCAGCAGCAAGAAGCAAGCCAGGGACACAAGGGAGCGAAGGGGCGGCTGCGGCCCCGGACCTTAAAGTAGTCCAGATGCAGGAACCGATCTTGAAGGCTGCCTTGGCTGCTATAAAAAGGGGGGAAAATGCGGAGGGCCCATACAGTGCTGTAGATATTGCTGTGTGGGAAGGCATGTTGTTTAAAGGGGACAAATGGGTAGTGCCGCCACAACACCGGAGGGAATTCCTTCAGCTGGCCCATGAGGGTCCAGGTGCGGTTCACCCTGGGCCGGAATCTACCTGGCAACGGGTAGAAAAGGCAGGGTGGTGGCCAGACCTCCGGGAAGACGTCTGCAACTTCTGTGCGGGCTGTCTGGTTTGCGCTGCAAACAACCCAGACCCTCAGAAAAGGAAGGCGTCTATGGGACACGTCAGGCGGGTAGAGGGACCATGGCAGTCGATCCAGATCGACTGCATCGGACCCCTACCTGCCGCCCAGGGAGGTTATAAATACTGCCTCGTCCTGGTGGATGTGTTTTCCAAGTGGGTGGAAGCCTTCCCTTGCCGAACAGCTACCGTGGTGGGGACTGCAAAAATCCTGGTGAGGGAGGTGTTCTCTTGGTGGGGTCTACCTCAAATCGTGGAGTCCGACCGGGGAAGCCACTTCACCAGCCAGGTGATGCAGGCCACCCTAAAGGTGCTGGGGATAAGAGCCAAATGGCATGTCGCCTTCAACCCTCAGTCCTCAGGCCCCGTAGAACGCCTGAACCGGACCCTAAAGGAAAGGCTGCGCTAGGAGACGGGAGACTCACCGAACAAGTGGGTGGAGGTCTTACCGTTGGTCCTCATGGGAATCCGGGCCAGTCAGTCAAAGAGCACAGGGTACTCACCCCATGAGCTGATGACTGGCCGGATCATGAGAACCCCAGTGCATGTGTTGGCGCCGGTTCTCACCGAAGGGCAGCTCCGAGAGGTGAACCGGGACCGGTTTGTCAGGAACCTGTTTGAACACCTCAAACAAATTCACTGGCAGGCTGCTAGTAACATGGGCAGACAGCATCAGAGTAACCGATTGCTGCGAGAACCCAGCAAACACCACGAATGGGAGATAGGGGACCAGGTCATGGTGAGGAACTATGCTCGGGTCGGGGTTTTTGAAGCATTATATATGGGACCATACAGCATAGTCGACAAGGCTAGCCCTATGGTCTGTGTTCGACTGCCTCGCCGGGTGAAGTGGTATCACGTTAATCAGTGTAAATTGTTTGACCCCAAAAGAGGTAAAAAAACAGAGGGGACGAGCAAGGGAAGGGAATCAGGCACTGGGGGAAGAACAGGCCCCGGTGGATTTGGAGGCTCCGGAGGAGGCAGCGGGCCTCGAAGCTCTACAGCCAGGGTTGGTTCACTGCTCCTGTAAGGCTATCCCACCACTGGGTAGAGGTTCGCAGCCCACTAACAGAAGTAGGGAGAAAGGCTCTACCATTAGCAAGATTCAAGGGGAAGCTGAACCTCCCATGGTGGATCAGCTGCGGCTAGCCCAAGAGTTGGAGGAGATGGCATTGCAGCCCATAACGTGGGACTCTGCACCGACAGTAAGGAGGAGTAACAGAGTGCCACAGCCCAGGGCGCTGTGGTCCCCTGTTTACTTAGCCTCCCGCTCCAGACCGATCCGGGGCTCGGGAGGGCCTTGGAGGGCAGCACAAGACTCATTAAGGGGGACCATATGAGCCCCTCAGCGGAGGGCATCCTGGTCCCCAGGGTACGGTCAGCCGAGTGGTCGACGACGCCTGTACAGTGAGAGGATATAGCCTGGCCACCCGGGGACGGATGGCGGTGTGTATATTTTCCCTTCCTGTTTTGTTACTTTGTGTTGTGAGTATATGTGTTTAGGTAAGGCAGTGATGGTTGGGTACAGCAATTTTGTGTTTGGAACATGTAAGTGGGCCGAGCCTGGAGAGGTCTCTCAAGGCAAGGCCATGTTCTTCTTGCCTTTCAGATGTCAACACCTCCCTACTGGACCTTAGTGATGCTGGTATCGCTAAGGATCAGCACCGGGCACCGAGGGGACACCGAGGACTCCCTAGTTTTCGGATGCTCCTGGGGCAGAGCGCCGACAGTGACCACAGGAGAAGGGACTCCGGCGGCGGATGGCCGGATCACCTACTCCCACGAGGGGAAATGGCCTGTGTGGTTGGGATCGAACTCCACCAAGTACTCCAACCATAAGGACTTTACCTACGGAGAGGCCTCCATCCCCTGCCCGGAGATCACTGTGGCCACTTCCAGAGTGAGAGTGCAGACTTGTATAAACAGTGGGATAGGGCCGAACAGGGCAGGCAGAGGCGTGGCACTTTAAATGATATTTTCACGGGGTTTAACACCGGGGCGTCCGACATAAACAGTTTGGATAACATGCAGCTGGCCCTCTTTATAAATGGGTTAAAAAATCAGCTGCGCAAAGTCCTGGGGGACGAGAATACCGTAGTGGGATCCGTGCTCCACGAAGAGCTGGCAATGATGATTCACACAAAGGAGATTATCTCTCAATTGGAGGCACAGGCCAGGGCTGTAAACGCCTTGATTCGGGAGGGTAGAAACGCCTCCGATCAAGCCGCCCAAAATGAAGTGTGCGTGCTCTATGGGGCCTGGTTGCTGGGAGAGGGACGGAGTAACCTCGAGGATCTGAGACAGGGACAGGTCCCCTCCTGGATCAGCAACCAGCACTTAGCAGCACTGCACCCTTATGATAATGTTTTGAGTCCTTGCCAACTTCGTGTAGCGTCGGAAGCCTACCCGGTACCGGTGGACTGTGGAAAGTCAAATCATACCACCATGGGTGTGGTGGTCAGGATGCCCGTGATGGGGGCGTCCCCACGACCAGCACCCCTGTACCGAGTGGAGAATGTGGGAGTCATTCGTGGAGGGGTGCATGTTCGATTCCAAGAGGTCCCACCTTATGTCATAATGTGGGAGCACACTGTGACAGGTACAGACCTCTCGGGTTGTCGGAGCAGGGGAGCACAGGTAATCCTGTGCCCCCCACCACTTGAAGGCTTTTGCAAGGCCACAATGCGGGTTCAGCACTGCTGGGGCAGAGCCCATCAATTGCACAATGGAGGTAATGGCCCCTAACCACATGCCTCCACAGGTAGCATATGTAGGCGATGGGACATATTGTGTCACCACAAGTGCCCAACGGTATGAACACGGACCGGGAAGGTGGTGTCCAATACTGTACAGCAGCTTTTGCTTTAAACCCAGGGCAGAGGTTCAAGTGGCACACACCAGAATCACACCCATCCCTGAACCTTCCACGATTCACCGCACGGTACAAAACAACCTCAGCCATCTACAATAATATGTCGCCCAGTTTTGGCTATCCCATTGCCCCACTAACTGAGAAACTTACAGCCCTCCTCCAGGCAGTGGATTTGTCTCAAAAACATTTTTACACCATGGAGCAGAAAACTGAAATTCTAGCAGGGGAGATTGCCCAGATTAAACCCCCAGCATGGTGGGATTTGGGAATACGGGCAGACATACCTGCATGGATCCGGGTGGGATCGCATGCCTTAGTAATCGGCCAACTCCTGATTGTAGCTTATCTGCTAGTTACAAGCTGTAAGCTGAGGAGAAAAAGAAAAAGAACGCAGTTCCTCAGGCTACTACACAGCCAGGAGAGCCATTAATAAACACTCAAGCTGTGTAAACAAAGCTTGACCGCGACACTTAGGCGGTTTTGTTATTCCCAGGGATGACTGCGTTTTTCATACATTGCCCCTGGGGAGTTAGCAGGGCAGGTTTCTTTGTTTTACATTTGAGACTGAAATGAGACTCAATGTACAATTACTGCTGTAACCTTAAGTACATATATGTATGTTGCTGTCGTGTATTGTAACCTGTTGGATTTCTGTGTTTAGTACCGCGTTAAAAGGAATTACGATATATATCGATGGGATCAGTTTAGAGTTAAACTGGGGAAAGTTGGGCAATTTGGGAGACCTAGGGTTTTCTCACCACCCTGAACTTTGACACACTCGAGTGGTGTCTGACTGTGTCAGATGGGGGATTATGTAGGGGAGGACGAAAACCCCTTCATTTTACCCAGAAGGAAAAGGGCTGTGGGATCAGTCTGTGCTGTGAATTGAAACCGATGGAAGGAAAACTTTGGGACACAAATGAATGGAGACCCCCCCCCCCAGTGTTTGGACTCATAGGAAAGGGAATTTAATTTGGAACTATCTACCAGAAAGTTTGAAATCCTAAAGTGCACATGGAAGAAACTACAAACTTTAATCGAATTTGGGATTTTAAAAGGTGTATGTTGGGTCTGCAAGAAAAGGGGTGGAGTCAATATCAAAAGGGCCAGTTTGGACATTGGAACTAATCAAATTGTCTGGGAACTGTATACCCTCGAAACTTGCCCCTTGAAAACATTAGCATTTAAACAATGCCACATACATATTCCAACACCTTTTTTCATCAGGCATAGAAATATCTGGCTCAGGCCAGACTAGCACAATGGCTACAGGAGGCCAATGCAATCAACACCTACTCAAACCTTGTGTAGGTTATCAGTGGAAAAAAAAACCCCAATCTAAAACTGCTGCATTTTTCAAATTCAAAAAGTCCACCAATGAGAAGAATCGACTTCAGCAGGAGAGGCGGACTGGATAATCTGGCTATAAAAAAAGGGTTTCTGACGTAGTGAAAAAGAAGTGATGATTTTCCCTGTCCTCGTCATCCAACAACCACAACCAGCAAGCCTCTCGACACTGAAGGAAAACCAGTGTCCGAAGGCACCGAAGATAGAAGAAACAAACCACCAGACTGCGGAAGGCACAGTAGTGAGTATAACCTCTGGTCCCCAGAACTCCCAACTCAGTTAGGCTAGGAAAGGTGGGAGGTTGGGCATTGTACTGCTAAACTAGTGTAAAGATTTTCGTTGGGTCCGTTTTAGTGGGATTTAGGGGGATTGTTTTGTTGGTGTATTGCTGTTTGTTGAGTTACTCCTTGTCAAATAAATTGGAAGCCTAAAGTTCCTCTTGGAATCACCTTGTCTCAGTTCTATTGTATTACATCTCCTGATCGTGAGTCTTATGTCAGAACCGTGTAAGGGAAGCTCGGAGCGCCTCGAAAATGCTCAACTGTGTGTTACAGGCTAGGGAAGAAGGGGTTAGGAGTGTTTGACACTCACAGGTGCCTCACAGGCTAGGCATAAGCTGTGGGGACGCACGAGTCTCAAAACCCCCTTCATAAGCTGTGGACACAGTCTCTCCAAGGGTGCTCTTGCAGCACTCAGGGTACCTCACACGCCAGGCATAAGCTGTGAGGGCAGAAGCCCAGAGAGAGACACCCAAGGCACAACAATCCCGTGAAAACCCCTTACAGAACATGGCGACCCAGATGGGACATAAGCAAACAGGAGATGTTAATATAACAAATGAGGTGATAAGAGAGGAAACTAAAATAGAGGAGAGAATTTCCTCATACATTTTGGGCAAGGTGAACCTCACCAAACCTTGGGTGCAAGCCCTCACTCGGGCAGAGCGCCCAGTGGATGCTGCTGCTCAGTGGACAGCAGGGAAGGACCACAACCACAGGGTGGAAAAGGCCATCTGGCTTATCTGCTTCACCCGCCAGCGGGTGAAGGACTTGGAACAGAGTCTTCAGAAATCAGAGGAGCTCTCTGCTATCCGGGCTGTGGTTGGGGACAACCTGCTGGCCGAATTAGCTGGGGAGCAGCAAAGGAACCGGCACTTGGAGGAGACCTTCTGAAATAGCCGGGACTATCTTCAGTGTCAGGTCACTGAGGGCAAGGGTAGTGAGGGGTCCCTCCGGGAACAGAACTCTCGGTACACCCAGAAAATTTGAGAACTGGAGAATAAATGAAAAGACGTACAGGCAGCCTATAAAGTGGCCAGTAGCAGTGAGTTTGCAGATCACGGTCCCTGCCAGGAGAGGATTAAAACTCTCACCCACGCTCTATCCCAGGCAAAGGGGATGGTCGCCCTGATAGGACCCGGAGGGTCCACAGGGGACAAAGGAGAGTATTGGGGGGTAGAGGAGAATCCAAAGGCAAGAGGCGCCCGACCACCTCCTGAGGCACCGGTGGTTTGTCCGGTGGGGTACCAGGAGGAGCGGGGCATGCAGGTAGTAGCATACCCAGGGCTGGGGGCAGGACCAATGTGTCCCGTTTGGCAGCTGGGATGTGAGGCTCTAGCCGAGGGTCAGTTAAGGGCTGGATCAGGCGACCAGGCACTGTCTGCTGCACTGGGTATGGTGGGACAGCCGGAGGTAGAGGGACCAGCGCAGAAAGATCCTGAACCAGGGCGGATGTGCCCGGTCAGGCAGCGCAAGTACGGTCCTCCACAGGGAGGTGGCCAAGGTCGGGGAGCGCTGGAGAGCGACTTTATTATTCCCCATGGAGTTCAATCACTCAGGGCCATGGTGGCCCATTTGGCCAAACTCACTCGCAGCGGGGACCCGTCTATCCATTTCATGGAGGTGATGCAGGCAGGGGAAATTAATGGGTGTGACGAGGAAGAGACAGCCAAGCTGCTGCTCTTCTCTCTGGACAACAAATTGTACCAGGCCCTACCGGCAGAATGCCGGAGGGGACAGCATACATTTACTGAGGTCCAGAGGGCCGTCCTTGAGGCTATGGGCTTCGATGACAGCAGTCCTTTCGAACGGGTCGAAAGGACAAGGCTGCCCCGCCTCCAAGGCCGCCAAACCACAGAAGGCGGCCAAGGCTGGCGCCGCCGCCACCCCTCCCCCTATTTGCGTCCGCGTGCCGGGAGCCGTAGGTGCGCGGGCATCGTCGGGGGCCTTTCTTTTCATGGCCTCCGGCTGGGGGGAGGGAGAGCGTCCGATCGGAAAGAAGGCGCGGAGGAAGGCGAAACATCTCGAGGCGGGTCCCCTCAGTGCGCCAGACAATTTGATCACTGCGCTCAGCCCAACCCTGTCACCAGTGAGCGTGGGGTGCCCTGAGCCCGTGCCCGAGCCCTTGACCAATATCACAGAGGGGCTCGGGCGCGGGCAAGATAAGAAAAAGGGGGGAGTGGAGCGGGAGGCCTCGGCAGACGTGGAGGTCTCCCTGCCTCCGCGCCCCCCCAGGAACAAAAGGAGGCGCAGCTCCAATGAGGCGGAGGGGGAACAACATCCCTCCGCGGAGCAGTCGGTGCCCGCCGCGTGTCCCGCGTCCCCCACCAGCGCCCCCAAACTGTGCCGTAGGTGAGAGGAGTCTGTCCCCGGGGAGGGTGAGACAGTCGAGGCTGCCCAGCCTCTGTCTCCCGGGGATGGCATGGAAGATCTGCCTGTCGTGGGGGGCGTGGGACCAGCGGAGGAATGCGTTGCCGCCAGGTCGAGCGTCCCGGGGACTGAGGCGGGCGGGGCTGAAAAGGCCGAACCTGAGCCCGCCCAGCTATTAACCAACTTCCCCCGGGAGTCGCTCGGCCCGGAAGTAACAAAATATGTTAACAATTTTAATGATTCTGTATACGCTGGGCCGGGGGGTGGTGGCGGGGAGGGGGAAGAACAACAACCCTCGCCCCCTACTTTGGAGCTGGGGTACTTAGAGGACCTGGAGAATTTCTTTGGCCGGGTCTCTCCGCGTTCCCCGGCTCCTGGGGCGGAGGAGGAACCCCTTCCGCTGTCGCTTCCTGACCCAGCACCACTTTTAAAAGATCCCAGTGGGGACTCCTCTGCCGACGATCCTGGGGGTGGGATCGGGGCAGAGCCAGGGCCGGATGGAGCGGCCGGGCCGTTTGCCGTACCTCGTGTGGCCGACGGGCCGGCTGCTGGCGGTGACCTCCCGGAGGGGGACGGGGACTCGGTGGAGGACGAGGGAGAAGATCTCGAGTCCATCGCCAGTGAGGCAGTGGATCTCCTCGTGTCCGCCGCTGAGTCCCCCCTCATTTCTGCAAAGGAACTCCGGGACTTTTTGGTCCAGAGCCAGGGTCGCCGTAACCGAGCCCATCTGGCCCTGGAAAAATGGTCCGAGCCGGGGCTGCTCGTCGCGTCCGTACGCGCCGCCGCTAAAACCATGGCCGCGGGCGGGCCTTATCAAAGGCGCAAGGCCTTGAGCTGCGCCGGTCAAAGGGTTCCTCGCTGGGCTGCTGAAGGAGTGGAGGTCAACAAACGACTCCACTCCCCCCCCACAATAGGTTAGGTAGAGGTTGCACTATGCTTTTGTCATGAAGATAACCATAGCCAGCCTCAACATCAACGGCGGCAGAGAGGCACGCCGTAGATTTAACAATTTTTCGCTCCTGTGGGAGGGGAAATATGCGGTGTGCTTCCTGCAAGAAACCCACACCATTCCGGGAGACGAAGCCACGTGGCTCCTGGAATGGCAAGGAGAGGTCCGCATGAGCCACCTCACTACAACTTCTTGTGGGGTGGCCATCTTGTTGGCCCCGCATTTTCAGCCGGAGATCTTGGGGGTCGAGGAGCCCACGCCAGGCCGCTTACTGCACGTCACGGTTCGCCTGGGGGACGTGCCGCTCCATCTCGTGAACGTGTACGCCCCTCAGCCCGGCACGCAGCAAACGCGCTTCTTCGAAGAAGTGTCCGCTCTTCTTGGCTCCGTCGACGTCGGCGACTGCATTGTCCTCGGGGGGGATTTTAACTGCACCCTCGAGGCGAGGGACCGCTCCGGTGCCCCGCAGAGCATGACGGCGATGGAGAAGTTGAGGGACCTGGTCGGGTCCTTCGACTTGGTGGATGTCTGGCGAAATCTCCATCCTGACTCCAGCGCCTTTACTTGGGTGAGGCCTGGAGTCGGATGGTCCAGAATCGACCGCCTTTACGTGTCTCGGGCATACGTTTCCTGCGTCCCGGCGGCCTCCATGCGGCCGGTGCCGTGTTCGGACCACCACCTGGTGTGGGCGGAGCTCGCTTCGCTCCGAGCGAGGACGGGGTCCGCGTACTGGCACTTTAACAACCGGCTGCTGGAGGACGTGCGGTTCCAGGACTCGTTCCGTCGATTCTGGTCCGACTGGAGAAGGAAGCAGGGTGGCTTCTTCTCCTTGAGGCTATGGTGGGACGTGGGCAAGGCTCACGTCCGCGTCTTCTGTCAAGAGTACGCGAGGGGTTCGACCAAGAGCCGGGCGGCCAGGGTTGGGCGCCTAGAAAAAGAGGTGCTCGAACTGGAGTCCCGTCTCGGTCAAGTCGTCGAGGACCCGGCCCTGCGGATGGTGTACGAAGCGAAGAAGGCCGCGCTGAAGGACCTGCAGCTCGTCGGGTCCCGAGGCGCGTTCATGAGGTCGCGGATCCGGTTCCTGCAGGATCTGGACCGCGGTTCCCCCTTCTTCTACTCGCTGGAAAAAAGAGAGTGTCCGTAAGCAGCTCTTGACGCTGCTGGCCAACGACGGCTCTCTCGTCTTGGATCCGGAGGGCGTCAACAACAGGGCCCGTGAATATTACGGGGCTCTGTTCTCTCCGGAGCCGTCCAGCGAGGAAGCGCGTAGAGTTTTGTGGGAGGACCTGCCGAAGGTCGGCCCGGAGGGCGCCGAAAATCTGGAAGCTCCGCTAAGCCTGGCGGAGCTGACCGGTGCCCTCGACCGGCTCTCGAGGGGAAAAGCCCCGGGGCTGGACGGGCTGACCGTGGAGTTCCACAGGGTGTTCTGGGACGTCCTGGGGAGCGACTACGCGCGGGTCCTGGGGGAAAGTCTGGCGACTGGGGAGATGCCCCTCTCTTGGCGCAGGGCAGTCATCGTCCTGCTGCCTAAGAAGGGCGATCTCCGCCTCCTTAAGAACTGGCGCCCGGTCTCCCTCCTCAGCACGGAATACAAAATCTTCGCCAGGGCGATGTCTGCTCGTCTTGGCGCCGTGCTGGACCACATGATCCACCCCGACCAGTCCTACACGGTCCCGGGCTGGACAATCCACGATAACATCCATCTGGTCCGGGACCTCATCCATCATTCCCAGGAGGCTGGTCTGTCGGTCGCCTTCCTATCTCTTGACCAAGGGAAGGCGTTCGACAGGGTGGATCACGACTATCTGTTCGGAACTCTGCGCGCTTTCGGGTTCGGAACGCATTTCGTCGCCCGGATCCGACTTTTGTACGCCGCCGCGGAGTGTCTGATATAGGTTAACGGGTCCTTGACGGCGCCCCTTCGCTTTGGGAGAGGGGTGCGCCAGGGATGCCCCATGTCCGGCCAGTTATATGCCATCTGCATGGAGCCTTTCCTGTGCCTCCTGCGGACGAGGTTGACGGGACTGGCTCTGCAAGGGCCGGGCGTGGAGGTCGTCCTCTCGGCTTACACCGATGACGTGCTCCTCGCGGTAGAGGATCCCGCTGACCTGCGGAGGATGCGTGAGTGCCAGGAGATTTACTCGGCCGCGTCCTCTGCCAGGATCAACTGGGAGAAATGTTCCGGACTCCTGGTGGGTCAGTGGCGGGTGGACTCCCAGCCGGAGGAGCTCAGGCCTTTTGCTTGGAGCACGACCCATCTCCTCTATCTGGGAGTCTACCTTAGCCCCGACGAGGAAGCCTGGCCGGCGAACTGGTAAGAGCTGGAGGCCAAGATCGCCGCTCGCCTAGGGCGCTGAACAGGACTGCTTCGAGTGCTGTCCTACAGGGGTCGAGCGCTAGTCATAAACTAGCTGGTGGTCGCCATGTTGTGGTACCGGCTGGTCACTTTGACCCCTCCCCCTGCGTTTGTTACCAAGATACAGAAGAAGCTGGTGGACTTCTTCTGGAACAACAGGAAGCACTGGGTCTCTGCCGCAGTCTTGAGTCTCCCGCTTGGGGAGGGCAGTCAGTCGTTGGTGTGCGTCAGCACCCAGCTCGCGACTTTCCGGCTTCAGACCCTGCAGAGATACCTTTACGTCAAGCCCCCTCCTAGGTGGCGTGCTCTGGCGATGTATTTCTTCCGCCAGCAGCACGGCCTCAACTACGACACGCAGCTCCTCTTTGTGAGCTTGGGGGGGCGTCAGGACCGCCTTCCAGGAGCTGCCTGTCTTTTACAAGGAACTCACCAGGGTCTGGAACAAAGTCTCCACCAAGCGCAGCTCTCCACTGGCTGGAGTGGCGGCTGTCCTGCAGGAGCCGCTGCTCGGGAATCCGTACCTCCACGACCGAGGTTTTAGGTGGCGGTCGGACGAGAGGGCCGTGGCTGGTGAGGTGACCAGGGTCAGGGACCTGCTCGATGGCGGAGGAGCGGGCTGGATGGCGCCAGACACGCTGGCGCGGCGCCTAAATTCCACCAACGTCCGCCGCGCGGCCGATGCCATCGAGTCGCTAAAAACAGCTCTGGGCCCTGACTCCATTAGGTGCATCGAGGAGGCTCAAGCACGTGGGGAGATCCCGTCCGAACTGACCCCCGTCCGGACGGAATTTCTCATCGGCGCCAAACCCCGGAACCTCCCTCGGGAGCCGGCGCCTCACAACTTGAGCCGCCTCGAGGAAATCCCCTCCGTGCCTTTCCGTTCCGCGCAGAGGGGTTTCCTGTACGGGTTGCTCCTGCACACTCTCAACTTTGCCATCCTCGTCTGCCGTCCGGTCGCGCCATAGCGTACCATCTTGCCGTCCGGAGGAGGCGGGGGGCCCCGATGGAGGGCACTCTATGCGGGAGTCCTCCCACTATTTATAGGAGACTTGGCCTGGAGGGTGGTGCACGGAGCAGTGCCGTGCAATAAATTTTTAAGCCGGTTCACAGGCTCCCAGGCCGCCTGCAATTTCTGCGGTCTGGAAGAGTCCGTGTTCCATGTTTTTATTGAATGCACGAGGTTGCAGCCCCTGTTTTATTATTTAAAGGGGCTTCTCCTGAAATTCTGGCTGCACTTCAGTCCCACACTCCTGATCTTCGGGCACCCTGTGCGGAGGGGAGCGGGTAGGTCCGAGGGCCTCCTCGTAGGACTGCTCCTGGGCACGGCCAAGGGTGCCATCAGCCGGCCCAGGCAGCGGGCGGTCGAGGGGGTCGTTCAACCTGACTGCCTGCCTCTCTTCCACGCGTACATCCGCGCCAGGGTGTCCTTGGCGATGGAGCACGCGGTGTCCATCGGTACGCTCGCGGCCTTCCGCGAGAGGTGGGCACCGGAGGGACTGGAGTGCATCATCACGCCCGGCAACCAAATTTTTATTTGATTTTATGTTTTAAAGTTTAATTTGTTTTAATTGCCGGTGTTTTTAGTGTCCCCCTCCCCTTTTATAGGGGGCACTTGGAGAAAAAAATATGATTTTAGTGCCCAAAAAAACTTTAAAAAAAAAACAAAAACACAAAAACAAAACACAAAAAAAAGGGCCTTGGAAATGTTTGGTGTGCCCCCCAGATCGGAGGGACACAATTTAATGATTTAATGTTTTAGTTTCCTCCCAAAAGATTTCTGTGGACAAGCACTCCTTGTTCCCTTTGTTCATTTCCACTATTAAGTGGCCTACGGCTTAATGTATACACCCTTTCCTTATCAGCCCTCCCAAAATGCATCACCTCACACTTATCTGAATTAAATTCTATTTGCCATTGCTCTGCCCACCTGACCAGGAGATTGATATCCTCCTGCAGTCCATGACTTTCCTCTTCATTATCAACCACACAGCCAATTTTAGTGTTGTCTGCAAACTTCTTAATCATACTCCCTATATTCAAATCTAAAATGTTAATATATACCACAAAAAGCAAGGGACCCAGTACCGAGCCCTGCGGAACCCCACTGGAAACATCCTTCCAGTCACAAAAACATCCATCAATCATTCCCCTTTGCTTCCTACCTCCAAGCCAATTTTGGATCCAACTTGACACATTAACTTTCATAACCCGTCTACCATGTGGGACCTAATCAAAAGCTTTGCTAAAGTCCATATATACTACATCGTACGCACTACCCTCATCGACCTTCTTGGTTACCTCATCAAAAAATTCAACCAGGTTAGTCAGACACGATCTTCCCTTAACAAATCCGTGCTGACTGTCCCTAATTAATCCTTGCCTTTTCAAATGCAGATTTATCCTGTCTTGCAGGAGTTTTTCCAATCATTTTCCCACCATGAGGTTAGGCTGACAGGCCTGTAATTGCTCGACCTATCTCTTTCTCCCTTCTTAAACAAGGGTACTACATTAGCAGTCCTCCACTCCTCCGGCACCATGCCCAGATCCAAAGAGGACTGGAAAATGATGGTCAAGGCCTCTGCTATTTCCTCTTTTACTTTGCTCAATAGCCTGGTATGGATTTCATCTGGGCCTGGGGACTTAGCTACTTTCAAAGCTGCTAAACCTCGTAATGCTTCCTCTCTCACTATATTTATTTCATCCAGAATATCACACTCCTCCTCGATAGCAGTATCTGCATTGCCCCTTTCCTTTGTGAAAACAGATGCAAAGTATTCGTTAAGAACCCTCCCAACATCTTCCGTCTCAACACAAAGATTACCCTCAAGGTTTCTAATAGGCCCGACCCTTTCTTTAGTTACCCTCTTACTCTTAATCTATTTACAGAACATCTTTGCATTTTCCTTAATTTTAAGGATTCCTTCTTTAGTTTACTCACAGCCTGAAGTCATTGTTTGTCTCCTTGAAGACTTTTCCCTGATATTCTGAAGAAGAATTATCTCTTCGGTTATAATTTGATGAAATTTAAGAACTGAATTCTGTGAACAAACCCTTTTTGATCTCCACAGATTCGGATCAATTTACAAACTGAGTTCCGGAAACAAATGGTTCTAAGCTCCACAGATCCTGATGAGATTCAAAACTAAGTTGCATGAACAACTGATCTCCAGAGATTCTCAAGACTTTGGTAAGCTTTAAACCAACCTGCCCCTTACCTGTCGAGAGCTTTTCAGCATCTGCACTTCAGCTGCTGGTGAAACCCACCTCCCTCTGGGTTGCCATGGTTATCACTGTGATGTCATGTGACAAGCTCCTCAGTTATAATGTGGAGTCTGATGCAAGGCCAAGGTTGAGAGCCCATATAAGGACTGCAGGCTGTTTGAGGCTGGCTGGGTTTAAGCACAGACCTGAGATGCATTGTGGGGGGTGGGGGGCAATTCTAATCTAAGCCGCCCGTCGGAAAACTGAGGGGATCTGGTGTCGCGCTGATTTCACACCCCGCCTGATCTCGCTCTCATTGCAGTCACTGTACGGAGCATAAACACCGGCATCTGATGGGCTGAATGGCCCGTTTCTGTGCTGTAAATTCTATGGGGGTAAAATTCGCCTGGTTTGCACCTCCCATTAGCACCTGTGGGGGCGGTAACGGGGCACTAATGGGTTACCGGCCGAGCGAGGCGATTTCACCGAAGCCTGTAAAATTCCCTGGCGGTTTTGCGCTGGCGCTAACACTTAATGCCTCGCCCTCTTGTGCCCAGTAGATTGTGCCGTTATCCGGTGAGCAGCGCCCTGTCAGTGCCCTGGATGTGATACTCGCTCCCGCACCCTGCAACATCACCGGGCCTCAACCACAGCAGCTGCAGGAGGCATTGTCACCTCGGCCGGCCGCTTGGGGAGCGATATTTAAAGGCAGTGGTGGTCAGGTAAGGCAAACTTCATATCTCTCCTCAGACTGGTGCCTCCTGATTTCTTGTGAACCTGCGATTTCTCAGCTCTGCAATCTCTGAGAGTGCTTGAGGCTGCTATGTGCATAGCACAGATCCCGTGTCCCGACAGACACAGCATCAATATTGATGGAACCCATCATTGGCCCGACCCTGTAAGTGAGGGAAGGGGCCTGTAAAGATGGCAGTGCTGCACTGAACATTGCTCAGCACTCGGCCGCTCCCACACCTCTCACACACTTTCGCTCTCGAAGGGAAGAGGTAGCTCTTGTTTTAGTGTTCCACTTCCCTCTTGGAGCACTAAAGCTGAAGGAGCAGCAAATCATTTTCGCCTGGCAATACATTTTTCCTGCTTCAAAAGTTATTGCCCCAAATGCAATCTCCAGCTCTGTGTAAATGTTGATTCATTTCCCCGTATCCTGCACTCTGCAGTCGGCCATTTTGTGACACTGATGAAGTGGGGGAGGGAACGGTGAGCTGTTAGAGCAAAGCTGGTTAAAGGGGCATTGAGCCGATTGTCCACAGTTTGCAGTGACAGCACATTTCAATAATTACCATAAGATCCTGACATCGTTCTGGGGTTGTGACAATAGCTGGTGTAACGTGGAAGGCCAGAAAGTTGTCTGCAGCCCAAATTTAAAGAGATGCACTTCCTTAATGGCAACTCATCTTTTATGGGAAGGGGTTAATTTTAACCTCACCCCACCAGAGGGAAACATATGTGATCAGATTGGCCACCAGAGGTTGTGGTGGTGAGTGAGGGAGGGGTGGTGAGTGGTGGAGGGGCGGTGCGTGTGGGAGGGGTGAGTGGGAGAGGGGTGGTGAGTGAGGGAGGGGTGGTGAATGGGGGAGGGGTGAGTGAGGGATGGGCGGTGCGTGTGGGAGGGGTGAGTGGGGGAGGGGTGGTGAGTGAGGGAGGGGTGGCGAATGGGGGAGGGGTGAGTGAGGGCGGGGCGGTGAGTGAGGGAGGGGCAGTGATTGAGTGAGGGGTCTTGAGTGGGGGAGGGGTGGTGCATGTGGGAGGGGCGGTGAATGGGGGAGGGGTGAGTGGGGGAGGGATGTGTGGGGGAGGGGTGAGTGGGTGAGGGGTGAGTGGGGGAGGTGTGAGTGGGTGAGGGGTGAGTGGGGGATGGGTGAGTGGGGGAGGGGCAGTGAGTTGGGAAGGGGCAGTGAGTGGGGGAGGGGTGGTGCGTGTGGGAAGGGCGGTGAATAGCGGAGGGGTGAGTGGGGGAGGGATGTGTGGGGGAGGGGTGAGTGGGGGAGGGGTGAGTGGGTGAGCGGTGAGTGGGTGAGGGGTGAGTGGGGGAGGGGTGAGTGGGGGAGAGACAGTGTGTGGGGGAGGGGCAGTGAGTGGGGGAGGGGCAGTGAGTGGGTGAGGGGTGAGTGGGTGAGGGGTGAGTGGGTGAGGGATGTGTGGGGGAGGGATGTGTGGGGGAGGGGTGAGTGGGGGAGGGGTGAGTGGGTGAGGGGTGAGTGGGGGAGGGGTGAGTGAGGGAGGGACAGTGCGTGGGGGAGGGGTGAGTGGGGGAGGGGCAGTGCGTGGGGGAGGGGTGAGTGGGGGAGGGGTGAGTGGGTGAGGGGTGAGTGGGGGAGGGGTGAGTGGGGGAGGGACAGTGTGTGGGGGAGGGGTGAGTGTGGGAGGGGCAGTGAGTGGGGGAGGGGCAGTGAGTGGGGAAAGCCACTTTGATTAATCGGAGATACTGTTGCCAATGGACACAGAGGCGTTCTGTGCATGCGCGGCTTCCTGTTCGCAATGTCACTCCGTGCGCCCGGGTGAAAACATTTGCACAAATGTCGGTGCAGTTTGTCAGTGCCGTTTGCACAAGTGTCGGCCGGGTCCCTCCGACGCTGAAACTGCTTTGGATCGAGCCGAGGGCCTGTGCTCAATCAACCCTCGATCTTGGCTACAAAAGGAACTCCCCGAAAGCCTCAATTACCAGCTTCAATCAACCACACACAGTGTCCTCATCACCACACACAGTATCCCCATCACCACACACAGTGTCCCCATCACCACACACAGTGTCCCCATCACCACACACAGTGTCCCCATCACCACACACAGTGTCCCCATCACCACACACAGTGTCCCCATCACCACACACAGTATCCCCATCACCACACACAGTGTCCCCATCACCACATACAGTGTCCCCATCACCACACACAGTGTCCCCATCACCACGCACAGTGTCCCCATCACCACACAGTGTCCCCATCACCACACACAGTGTCCCCATCACCACACACAGTGTCCCCATCACCACACACAGTGCCCCCATCACCACACACAGTGCCCCCACAACCACACACAGTGCCCCCATCACCACACACAGTGTCCCCATCACCACACACAGTGTCCCCATCACCACACACAGTGTCCCCATCACCACACACAGTATCCCCATCACCACACACAGTGTCCCCATCACCACACACAGTATCCCCATCACCACACACAGTGTCCCCATCACCACACACAGTGTCCCCATCACCACACACAGTATCCCCATCACCACACACAGTGTCCCCATCACCACACACAGTGTCCCCATCACCACACACAGTATCCCCATCACCACACACAGTGTCCCCATCACCACACACAGTATCCCCATCACCACACACAGTGTCCCCATCACCACACACAGTGTCCCCATCACCACACACAGTATCCCCATCACCACACACAGTGTCCCCATCACCACACACAGTGTCCCCATCACCACACACAATATCCCCATCACCACACACAGTGTCCCCATCACCACACACAGTATCCCCATCAGCCGTGCAGTGTAGGAGGCTCTATTGCAGGTACAGCTGAGCTGGCAGCATTTCAGATCAATGCCAGCTCTCAGATTTACTCGTCTGCCTTCCTTGAATCCCCATGGCCTCTTAAAGCTCCCAAACATAAGGCAGCAGACCACTGTGCCAACAGAAACACTGGAATGTTGTTCTGGGAACATTCCCGGTGAGCTCCCAGATTTCAGGTTCGGTCAGACCCCACACCCCACCAATGGTCCTGTTAATCTGTGTGGCTGTGCAGCGCTCTGGAGGTCCTGGGCAGGCCCACGTGCTGAAATTTAAAGAAGCAGCGCACCCCCAAAAGTCAGGGGGGACATTTTACACCACACCCCCTCCCCCCGAGGCTCCGCAGCAAGTTGTAAAACCAGCACTGTATGGACAGCACAGTGCTGCACGGGGACAAATAAGGAGCTGACGCTTCCCAGTAGATTGTGTCGGCTTCTACTTGAGCTGGGTCCTGAATGTTTGCTTCATTTAAAGGTTCTGGTATATCGAACAATATCCGGGGGATAAAACCCCTGTAACAGAGTGACTGCTGCCAATGAGCCGGAAGCTGCACAATGCCCACTTCCAGTTCCTTACATCATCACCCGTGCCACATTTGTGAATGCACAAGATTGCCAAAACTTCCACACAGGTGTAAAAATAGGCAAAATGTGATATTTCCAAAAATATTTGCGCGTGTGCAAATTGTAAATTCCCACGAAATGGTCAAAAGGTGTTGCTAACCGCCAGCTCCCCTCCGATTGGCGAGTTTGAAAAACAAACTGTCCGCTCATTGGTTCATTTCCCTGCCCATCATTCTGACCCTGGCATGGACAATAACATCGAGCAAAACGGTAAAAGAATGTTGTGTGGCCTGGGTTTGTGACTGGATGTGTCTGCAGCGATTTTAGAAAAATAGTATACGCAGAAGGAAGGTCATTTCTGTGATGTTGAACTTGAAGCAGGGATGACGTTACCGCCTCCTGTGATTGGCTGCTGGGGTCACATGGGCTGGGTCAGGGGTCCACAAGTTGGTTTGTCACATAGTCCTCGTTTCCCCATTGGTTTTCTGTCAGTAGTCTCCGCCCTGCTCCCCTGTGTGATTGGAATAGTGTCAGATACCCCTTGTGCATGTGCACAGACCTCCATTGCCATGTGGTGGGCGGAGCGATTGAACGTCATGTCCTTACTACTGCAGTGAAATTCATCGGGATTTATCTTGGTGAGTAAAGTGTTTTTGATTTCAGCTTCTACGGATGGACAAGTACCAGCTGCACAACTGCTTTGTTTCATTGGCAGCAGTCGGTTCCAGCGCAGACAACCTCGGGACCGACTACTCAGCCAGTGGCTTTTCCAGGATTTATCTTGGTAAGTAAAGTGTTTTTTGGATTCAGGCTTCTGTGGACGGACGAGAACCAACTGCAACCCCTTTCTCTATATGTATAATCTACATATGTAAAAATATAAAACAACGAAGAAAGGAACTAAAGATCCACATTTGTGCGGCTGGGGTGTAAACGGGTTTCTTAAAAAATAGAAAAATGGAAGAAATGTGAGAGACTTGCCTCAGTAATGGGAATGAACACTGGAGATAAGAGCAAAATACTTCCAGCACAACCCAACTTGCTTGCCTCCAGGGTCCCGGCCCACCTGTCCACGAGAGCGCCCTTTATCTACCTACTGATTGGAGGGCTGGGCGCCAGCTTCCCTCCCATTTGTAGGGGAGGACGAAAACCCCCTCATTTTACCCAGAAGGAAAAGAGCTGTGGGATCTGTCTGTGCCGCAATGTGAATTGAAACCGAGACGGTTTGACCTTGGCAGAGCAGTGATTGGACGGGGGAGGACACTGGAGGGCCAATGGTGGGACAGAATCAGCCCGAAGCATGGGGCTTTCAAGCCAATGGGAGAGCACTTGCTCGAAAACTGTGGGACTGACTCAGCGCCATTATCGGGCTATTGTCTTCCCCATGTTTACACTGTGGAGGGAAATTATGCAGACCTTCAGAAAACTAGGGAGCCCAAGACAAACCAAGGGCCTACACAATGGCTACAGGAGGCCAACACAAGTAACACCGACTTGAGTAGGTTAACATCAGTGGAAAAAACCCGCAATAATCTAAAACTGCTGCATTTTTCAAAATCGCAAAGCCCATCAACGGGAAGGATCGATTTCAGCACGGGAGGCGGACTGGATAATCTGGCTATAAAAAGGGGTTTCTGACCCAGTGTGTGTTCTGCTCTGCTCTCGTGATCCAACAACCAGCAAGCCTCTCGATACTGAAGGAAAACCAGTGTCCGAAGACACCGAAGATAGAAGAAACAAACCACTGGACTGCAAAAGGCACATTAGTGAGTATAACCTCTGGTCCCCAGAACTCCCAACTCAGTTAGGCCAGGAATGGTGGGAGGTTGGGCATTGTACTGCTAAACTTGTGTAAAAATTTTCGTTGTGTCCGTTTAGTGGGATTTAGGGAGATTGTTTTGTTGGTGTATTGCTGTTTGTTGAGATACACCTTGTCAAATAAATTGGAATCCTAAGTTCCTCTTGGAATCACCTTGTCTCAGTTCTATTGTATTACATCTCCTGATCGTGAGTCTTATGTCAGAACCGTGAAAGGGAAGCTAGGAGCGCCTCGAAAATGCTCAACTGTGTGTCACTGGCTAGGGAAGAAGGGGTTAGGAGTGTTTGACACTCACAGGTGCCTCACAGGCCAGGCATAAGCTGTGGGGACGCACGAGTCTCAAAACCCCCTTCATAAGCTGTGGACACAGTCTCTCCAGAGGTGATCTTGCAGCACTCAGGGTACCTCACAGGCCAGGCATAAGCTGTGAGGGCAGAAGCCCAGAGAGAGACACCCAAGGCACAACAGCACTCCCTGAGAACACCTTGCAAAACATGGTGACCGCGGCAGGACACAAGCAAACAGGAGATGTTAATATAACAGATGAGGTGATAAGAGAGGAAACTAAACTGGAGGAGAGAATTTCCTCAGACATTTTGGGCAAGGTGAACCTCACCAAACCTTGGGTGCAAGCCCTCACTCGGGCAGAGTGCCCAGTGGATGCTGCTGCCCAGTGGACAGCAGGGAAGGACCACAACCACAGGGTGGAAAAGGCCATCTGGCTTATCTGCTTCACCCGCCAAGTCCGAAAGCTCGACCAGCGGGTGAAGGACTTGGAACAGAGTCTTCAGAAATCAGAGGAGCTCTCTGCTATCCGGGCTGCGGTTGGGGACAACCTGCTGGCCGAATTAGCTGGGGAGCAGCAAAGGAACCGGCAGTTGGAGGAGACCTTCCGAAATAGCCGGGACTATCTTCAGTGTCAGGTCACTGAGGCCAAGGGTAGTGAGGGGTCCCTCCGGGAACAGAACTCTCGGTACACCCAGTTAATTTGGAAACTAGAGAATAAATTAAAAGACGTACAGGCAGCCTATAAAGTGGCCAGTGAGTTTGCAGATCACGGTCCCTGCCAGGAGAGGATGAAAACTCTCACCCACACTCTATCCCAGGCAAAGGGGATGGTCGCCCTGATAGGACCTGTGGGACAAAGGAGAGTATTGGGGGGTAGAGGAGAATTCAAAGGCAAGAGGTGCCCGACCACCTCCTGAGGCACCGATGGTTTGTCCGGTGGGGTACCAGGAGGAGCGGGGCACGCAGGTAGTAGCACACCCAGGGCTGGGGGCAGGACCAATGTGTCCCGGTCGGCAGCAGGGATGTGAGGCTCCAGCCGAGGGTCAGTTAAGGGCTGGATCAGGCGACCAGGCACTGTCTGCTGCACCAGGTATGGTGGGACAGCCAGAGGTAGAGGGACCAGCGCAGAAAGATCCTGAACAAGGGCGGGTGTGCCCGGTCAGGCAGCGCAAGTACGGTCCTCCACAGGCAGATGGCCAAGGTCGGGGAGCGCTGGAGAGCGATTTTATTATTCCCCATGGAGTTCAATCACTCAGGGCCATGGTGGACAATAGGCCAAAGTCACTCGAAGCGGGGACCCGTCTATCCATTTCATGGAGGTGATGCAGGCAGGGGAAATTAATGGGTGTGACGAGGAAGAGACAGCCAAGCTGCTGCTCTTCTCTCTGGACAGCAAATTGTACCAGGCCCCACCGGCAGAATGCCGGAGGGGACAGCGTACATTTACTGAGGTCCAGAGGGCCGTCCTTGAGGCTATGGGCTTTGATGACGGCATTCCTTTCGAACGGGTCGAAAGGACAAGGCAGCTTGCAGGGGAAACCCCGCAGGCGTTTGCGGACAGGCTGTCGGTGGTATACCATGCAGTCTGTGGGGAGCTCCTCGACCGGGCGAATCTTTCCGCGGTACAGACTGGCCGCTGGCTGAGGATGCTGGTGGCAAACTGCTTGCCCCGGCTCAAGGCCAGGGCAGAACTGTGGTTCGATTCCCGGGACCCCAACCTCACCGAGGAAGCAGTGGTCAGGCAACTGGCACTGGTCCAACGGAATGGAGGAGGGGAGGAGGAGAAAACCTCCAAAGGTCGGTAACTGAAGTAAAACCCAACTCGATTCCCAAAAGGGAATGGCACCAGGAGGGTGACCGCTCGTCTGATAAGGAGGGAGTGTGCTACGGATGCGGGAAAGCTGGGCATTTTAAAAGGGATTGCAGGAGCCCAGCAAAGAGATACGGGGAAGAAGTCCTTCAGGAGCCGCCCAGAGTGGGGGAAAAGGAGGGAGCTCCACACCATCCCTTGATGAGATAGTAGCTGCAGTGAGGACAGCGCTGGAGGGGACTGGGAAGGTAGCCACGGCAACAGGCAGGGAAGCACCAGCAACCCTGCCAGTACAGAGGCCATGACTAGCCCAGACCCAGCCTGTGTACCTGTGCCCACTAGAATACGACCCCTGGGGACGACCCTGGGTCAAGATGGAGGTTGAGGGTGTATTGGGTACTTACCTTTTGGACACTGGTGCTTTCAGCACGATAGTCCATTCGGAGGACCCCGCAACCTCACCTCTATCAAACGGAGTGCCGTATCAACTAGTTGGGTTCACAGGAAATGAGAAGGCTGGGTTTTTCTCAGTCCCGCTTGCAGTTCGTTTAGGAGCACTCCAAACACAATGGAAGTGCGTCCTGATGAACTGGGAGCAGGTGGGAAAAGGGATCTTGGGGCTGATTTCATCATCGCTCGCCAGATCCTAGAAGTCTTGAGCATTCACTGTCTATGGGGCACAGTGGGCACAGAAGCAGAGGGAGAAGTCATGGTTATTGATAAGAAACAGGGAAAAGGGACTCTGTGTACAATGAAGCCAAAAGGGGGTTACGACCTGGAGGTTCTGGTCGGTAACACCCCGGCCGAGTACCGGGCCTATGTGCAAGCAAATCTTGCAGCATTTGCCACCCATAAACACGATTGTGGGAGAGTCACAGGAGTGGAGGTTAGAATAGATGGGGATCCCATGTCCCGCCCGCAAAAGCAGTCTGGCTTTCCCCGAGAGGCAGAAGCAGACTTGGAGACAGCTTTAAGCTCGCTTGTCGAGCAGGGTGTTTTGAGACCCATAGCCAACCATGTCAACTCCCCGCTTTGGCCGGTTAGGAAACCGGACAATTCTTGGAGGGCTACGGTGGATTATAGGGTGCTCAATAAAAACATCCCAGCTTGTGCCCCCACAGTAGCGGCGGTTGCGGATCTGATAGGGGAAATCCCTGCATCCGCAACGATGTTCACAGTGTTGGACATATCCAACGGGTTCTGGTCTATCCCTGTACGGAGGGAAGACCAGTACAAGTTTGCCTTCACCTTCCGGGAACAGCAGTATACATGGAGCTGCCTCCCACAGGGCTTTCATAATAGTCCCAGCATCTTTCACCAATGCATGGCGAACTGCTTAAAAGGCTTCAGCCAGCCACACCAGCTGGTCCAGTATGTGGACGACCTGTTGTTGTTCACAGATAGCAGTGAGGAACACGGTCCACTGCTGGCCGAACTGCTGGTCTTACTGAAGGAAGGGGGTTTTAAAGTTAACCCCAAGAAAGCCCAGATAGGTCAAGGAGAAGTAAAATTCCTGGGCCTGACGATAAGGGCAGGACAAAGGGCTATTGATGAGGCTAGAAGAAAGGAAGTGCAGGAACTCCCTGTCCCTAGGGATGTGTCGGGGGTAAGGTCTTTCCTGGGAATCACCGGCTACTGTAGGGACTTCATCGAGGACTATGCAGCAACTGCCGTCCCTCTGCTCAGACTCCGACACAAGGGGATCGAGTGGGAATGGGACGAGGGCTGTGAGGCAGCATTTGTCCGTCTTAAGAGAGACCTGCAGGTAGCACCAGCCCGAGGGGCAATTGATGGGGGGGAGGAATTCTTCCTGGAGGTGGCAGCCAGTGGCGACAGCTTAAGTGCAGTGTTGCTCCGGGGCGAAACGGTCAGCTGAGACCAGTGGTGTACTCCTCCAGGGTCCTCACGGAGGTAGAAAAGGGATACTCCAATTGTGAGAGGCACTTGCTTGCCACCCACTGGGCAGTAAAGAGAGCTCAGATCTTTACCGGAATATCCCCCATTACACTCCTCACCCATCATACCCCGACGCAGATGCTATTGGACGGGAGGATTAAGGACGGGACAGTGAGCAGTGCTAGAATCACTCGCTGGACCCTCCTCCTCTCCCAAATGATTTTAAAGGTCAAGGGCCTCTGCGCTCGCAGCAAATTTAATCTATCCAGGGCAGCCGCATCGATACTCTGTGGAGGGAGTATGGGACATTAACTTTGGATTTCGGGCAGGGATACACCCCACAGGCCGCGAGATCTACGTTGATGGCTCCAGTTCAGTGTCCGCGGGTACAAGACTCACGGGCTGCGGAGTTTGCGATCCCAAGGCAGGAATTGCCTTGGCTCTTAAACTTCCATGCACCCTGAGCGCCCAGCAGGCGGAACTCTCGGCGGTGATGTATGTGGTCACACACCCCGAGGAATTCCCTACCCGATACACGATTTGCTCGAACAGCATGTTCACTTGCAATTCGTGTACAGAGTATCTGGCGATTTGGTCACGCCGGGGGTACACCTCTGCGGATGGGAAGCCCCTTGTGACCAAACCCCTGCTAGAAAAGATCGTGGCTGCAATGGGAGAAACCGGGGATGTATATATCCATAAGGTAAAGGCCCACTCCAAAACTGAGCCACGGGGGGAAGGTAACCAGCAGGCAGACCTGCTGGCAAGGGAAGGTGCTCGTACAGGTCGCCCATGGGACCCATACGAGGCAGGCAGGATAGCAGCAGCAAGAAGAAGCCAGGGACACAAGGGAGCGTAGGGGCAGCTGCGGCCCTGGACCTTAAAGTAGTCCAAATGCAGGATCCGATCCTGAAGGCTGCCTTGGCTGCTATAAAAAGGGGGTAAAAGGCGGAGGGCCCATACAGTGCTGTAGATATTGCTGTGCGGGAAGGCATGTTGTTTAAAGGGTACAAATGGGTAGTGCCGCCACAACACCGAAGGGAATTCCTTCAGCTGGCCCATGAGGGTCCAGGTGCGGGACACCCTGGGCCGGAATCTACCTGGCAACGGATAGAAAAGGCAGGGTGGTGGCCAGACCTCCGGGAAGACGTCTGCAACTTCTGTGCGGGCTGTCTGGTTTGCGCTGCAAACAATCCAGACCCTCAGAAAAGGAAGGTGTCTATGGGACACGTCAGGCGGGTAGAGGGACCATGGCAGTCGATCCAGATCGACTACATCGGACCCCTACCGGCCGCCCAGGGAGGTTATAAATACTGCCTCGTCCTGGTGGATGTGTTTTCCAAGTGGGTGGAAGCCTTCCCTTGCCGAACAGCTACCGCGGTGGGGACTGCAATATTCCTGGTGAGGGAGGTGTTCTCTCGGTGGGGTCTACCTCAAATCGTGGAGTCCGACCGGGGAAGCCACTTCACCGGCCAGGTGGTGCAGGCCACCCTAAAGGTGCTGCGGATAAGAGCCAAATGGCATGTCGCCTACAACCTTCAGTCCTCAGGCCCCGTAGAACGCCTGAACCGGACCCTAAAGGAAAGGCTGCGCAAGGAGACGGGAGACTCACCGAACAAGTGGGTGGAGGTCTTACCGTTGGTCCTCATGGGAATCCGGGCCAGTCAGTCAAAGAGCACAGGGGACTCACCCCATGAGCTGATGACGGGCCGGATCATGAGAACCCCAGTGCATGTGTTGGCGCCGGTTCTCACCGAAGGGCAGCTCCGAGAGGTGAACCGGGACCGGTTTGTCAGGAACCTGTTTGAACACCTCAAACAAATTCACTGGTAGGCTGCTAGTAACATGGGCAGACAGCATCAGAGTAACCGATTGCTGCGAGAACCCAGCAAACACCACGAATGGGAGATAGGGGACCAGGTCATGGTGAGGAACTATGCTCGGGTCGGGGGTTTTGAAGCATTATATATGGGACCATACAGCATAGTCGACAAGGCTAGCCCTATGGTCTATGTTCGACTGCCTCGCCGGGTGAAGTGGTATCGCGTTAATCAGTGTAAATTGTTTGACCCCAAAAGAGGTAAAAAAACAGAGGGGACGAGCAAGGGAAGGGAATCAGGCACTGGGGGAAGAACAGGCCCCGGTGGATTTGGAGGCTCCGTAGGAGGCAGCGGGCCTCGAAGCTCTACAGCCGGGGTTGGTTCACTGCTCCTGTAAGGCTATCCCACCACTGGTTAGAGGTTCCCAGCCCACGAACAGAAGTAGGGAGAAAGGCTCTACCATTAGCAAGGTTCAAGGGGAAGCTGAACCTCCCATGGTGGATCAGCTGCGGCTAGCCCAAGAGTTGGAGGAGATGGCATTGCAGCCCATAACGTGGGACTCTGCACCGACAGTAAGGAGGAGTAACAGAGTGCCACAGCCCAGGGCGCTGTGGTCCCCTGTTGACTTAGCCTCCCGCCCCAGACCGATCCGGGGCTCGGGAGGGCCTTGGAGGGCAGCACAAGACTCATTAAGGGGGACCATATGAGCCCCTCAGCGGAGGGCATCCTGGTCCCCAGGGTACGGTCAGCCGAGTGGTCGACGACGCCTGTACAGTGACAGGATATAGCCTGGCCACCTGGGGACGGGTGGCGGTGTGTATATTTTCCCTTCCTGTTTTGTTACTTTGTGTTGTGAGTCTATGTGTTTAGGTAAGGCAGTGACGGTTGGGTACAGCATTTTTGTGTTTGGAACATGTAAGTGGGCCGAGCCTGGAGAGGTCTCTCAAGGCAAGGCCATGTTCTTCTTGCCTTTCAGATGTCAACACCTCCCTACTGGACCTTAGTGATGCTGGTATCGCTAAGGATCAGCACCGGGCACCGAGGGGACACCGAGGACTCCCTAGTTTTCGGATGCTCCGGGGGCAGAGCGCCGACAGTGACCACAGGAGAAGGGACTCCGGCGGCGGATGGCCGGATCACCTACTCCCACGAGGGGAAATGGCCTGGGTGGTTGGGATCGAACTCCACCAAGTACTCCAACCATAAGGACTTTACCTACGGAGAGGCCTCCATCCCCTGCCCGGAGACCACTGTGGCCACTTCCAGAGTGAGAGTGGCAGACTTGTATAAACAGTGGGATAGGGCCGAACAGGGCAGGCAGAGGCGTGGCACTTTAAATGACATTTTCACGGGGTTTAACATCGGGGCGTCCACCATAAACAGTTTGGATAACATGCAGCTGGCCCTCCAGATAAATGGGTTAAAGAATCAGCTGCGCAAAGTCCTGGGGGACGAGAATACTGTCGTGGGATCCGCGCTCCACGAAGAGGTGGCAATGATGATTCACACAAAGGAGATTATCTCTCAATTGGAGGCACAGGCCAGGGCTGTAAACGCCTTGATTCGGGAGGGTAGAAACGCCTCCGATCAAGCCGCCCAAAATGAGGTGTGCGTGCTCTATGGGGCCTGGTTGCTGGGAGAGGGACGGAGTAACCTCGAGGATCTGAGACAGGGACAGGTCCCCTCCTGGATCAGCAACCAGCACTTAGCAGCACTGCACCCTTATGATAATGTTTTGAGTCCTTGCCAACTTCGTGTAGCGTCGGAAGCCTACCCGGTACCGGTGGACTGTGGAAAGTCAAATCATACCATCATGGGTGTGGTGGTCAGGATGCCCGTGATGGGGGCGTCCCCATGACCAGCACCCCTGTACCGAGTGGAGAATGTGGGAGTCATTCGTGGAGGGGTGCATGTTCGATTCCAAGAGGTCCCACTTTATGTCACAATGTGGGAGCACACTGTGACAGGTACAGACCTCTCGGGTTGTCGGAGCAGGGGAGCACAGGTAATCCTGTGCCCCCAGCACTTGAACGCTTTTGCAAGGCCACAATGCGGGTTCAGCACTGCTGGGGCAGAGCCCATCAATTGCACAATGGAGGTAATGGCCCCTAACCACATGCCTCCACAGGTAGCATATGTCGGCGGTGGGACATATTGTGTCACCACAAGTGCCCAACGGTATGAACACAGACCGGGAAGGTGGTGTCCAATACTGTACAGCAGCTTTTGCTTTAAACCCAGGGCAAAGGTTCAAGTGGCACACACCAGAATCACACCCATACCTGAACCTTCCACGATTCACCTCACGGTACAAAACAACCTCAGCCATCTACAATAATATGTCGCCCAGTTTTGGCTATCCCATTGCCCCACTACCTGAGAAACTTACAGCCCTCCTCCAGGCAGTGGATTTGTCTCAAAAACATTTTTACACCATGGAGCAGAAAACTGAAATTCTAGCAGGGCAGATTGCCCAGATTAAACCCCCAGCATGGTGGGATTTGGGAATACGGGCAGACATACCTGCATGGATCCGGGTGGGATCGCATGCCTTAGTAATCGGCCAACTCCTGATTGTAGCTTATCTGCTAGTTACAAGCTGTAAGCTCAGGAGAAAAAGAAAAAGAACGCAGTTCCTCAGGCTACTACACAGCCAGGAGAGCCGTTGCTAAACACTCAAGCTGTGTAAACAAAGCTTGACCGCGACACTTAGGCGGTTTTGTTATTTCCAGGGATGACTGCGTTTTTCATACATTGCCCCTGGGGAGTTAGCAGGGCAGGTTTCTTTGTTTTACGTTTGAGACTGAAATGAGACTCAATGTACAATTACTGCTGTAACCTTAAGTACATATATGTATGTTGCTGTCGTGTATTGTAACCTGTTGGATTTCTGTGTTTAGTACCGCGTTAAAAGGAATTACGATATATATCGATGGGATCAGTTTAGAGTTAAACTGGGGAAAGTTGGGCAATTTGGGAGACCTAGGGTTTTCTCACCACCCTGAACTTTGACACACTCGAGTGGTGTCTGACTGTGTCAGATGGGGGATTATGTAGGGGAGGACGAAAACCCCCTCATTTTAGCCAGAAGGAAAAGGGCTGTGGGATCAGTCTGTGCTGTGAATTGAAACCGATGGAAGGAAAACTTTGGGACACAAATGAATGGAGACCCCCCCCCGCCCAGTGTTTGGACTCATAGGAAAGGGAATTTAATTTGGAACTATCTACCAGAAAGTTTGAAATCCTAAAGTGCACATGGAAGAAACTACGAACTTTAATCGAATTTGGGATTTTAAAAGATGTATGTTGGGTCTGCAAGAAAAGGGGTGGAGTCAATATCAAAAGGGCCAGTTTGGACATTGGAACTAATCAAATTGTCTGGGAACTGTATACCCTCGAAACTTGCCCCTTGAAAACATTAGCATTTAAACAATGCCACATATATATTCCAACACCTTTTTTCATCAGGCACAGAAATATCTGTTTCAGGCCAGACTAGCACAATGGCTACAGGAGGCCAATGCAATCAACACCCACTCAAACCTTTGAGTCGGTTATCAGTGGAAAAAAAAAACCAATATAAAACTGCTGCATTTTTCAAATTCAAAAAGTCCACCAATGAGAAGAATCGACTTCAGCAGGAGAGGCGGACTGGATAATCTGGCTATAAAAAAAAAGGGTTTCTGACGTAGTGAAAGAGAAGTGATGATTTTCCCTGTCCTCGTCATCCAACAACCACAACCAGCAAGCCTCTCGACACTGAAGGAAAACCAGTGTCCGAAGGCACCGAAGATAAAAGTAACAAACCACCAGACTGCGGAAGGCACAATAGTGAGTATAACCTCTGGTCCCCAGAACTCCCAACTCAGTTAGGCCAGGAAAGGTGGGAGGTTGGGCATTGTACTGCTAAACTGGTGTAAAGATTTTTGTTGGGTCCGTTTTAGTGGGATTTAGGGGGATTGTTTTGTTGGTGTATTGCTGTTTGTTGAGTTACTCCTTGTCAAATAAATTGGAAGCCTAAAGTTCCTCTTGGAATCACCTTGTCTCAGTTCTATTGTATTACATCTCCTGATCGTGAGTCTTATGTCAGAACCGTGAAAGGGAAGCTAGGAGCACCTCGAAAACGCTCAACTGTGTGTCACAGGCTAGGGAAGAAGGGGTTAGGAGTGTTTGACACTCACAGGTGCCTCACAGGCTAGGCATAAGCTGTGAGGGCAGAAGCCCAGAGAGAGACACCCAAGGCACAATAACCCTGGGAAAACCCCTTACACAACCACAGGGAGTACCTTCAGTCCCAGGTAACTGAGGGAAAAGGTTACGTCAGGGGATTGCAGGAGGAACTTGCCCAGGCTCAGAACCAGGGAAGGTTGGGAGAGGGTAAGAGTCTCCAGCTACAGGCTGCGCTTCAGGCATGCCACAGCAGGGCAGAGGCAGATCATTGTTCCTTTCAGGAACAAATTGATCGGCTCACCCTGGCTCTGGCTGAAGCCAAAGCAGCCCTTGTTCTAGCCAGTGCCAAAAGTTCTGCCCAAGACTCGAATCCCCACCTGGCCCGACACCAAAGCTCTGGCCCGAGCTGAGGCAAAAGTCCCTTGGCTGGGCTGAAAGCAAGGCACCCAGAAAAGGAGTGGTGTGCCTTATCAGCCCAGCCGAGGTGCGGAAGGGGGAGCATAGTGAAACAGGCTGTGGGGAGGAGGTGAGGGAGGAAGAATCCTACAGGCCCTCTCCCACAGCCCCATTGGGGATCCTGGTGGAGAGGCAGGGTGAAATGCTGGAATCTAAACCTCCGGGACCAGCCCCAATGTGCCCCATCAGGCAGAGTAGATTCAGACCACCCACAGTGGGTCAGGCTGAGGGTCCCCTACAGAACCAATACGTGCTTCCTCACAATGCAACCCAGCTGCGGCAGATGGTTGCCCATGTGAATAAACTTAACCAAAAAGGAGACCCCTCTGTCCACTTTATGGAAGTAGAGCAGGTAGGAGACATAAATAGAAACATAGAAACATAGAAAATAGGTGCAGGAGTAGGCCATCCGGCCCTTCGAGCCTGCACCACCATTCAATAAGATTATGGCTGATCATTCCTTCAGTACCCTGTTCCTGCTTTCTCTCCATACCCCTTGATCTCTTTAGCCGCAAGGGCCATATCTAACTCCCTCTTGAATATATCCAATGAACTAGCATCAACAACTCTCTGCGGTAGGGAATTCCAGAGGTTAACAACTCTCTGAGTGAAGAAGTTTCTCCTCATCTCAGTCCTAAATGGCTTACTCCATATCCTAAGACTCTGTCCCCTGGTCCTAGACTTCCCCAACATCGGGAACATTCTACCCACATCTAACCTGTCCAGTCCCGTCAGAATCTTATACGTTTCTATGAGACCCCCTCTCATCCTTCTAAACTCCAGTGAATACAGGCCCAGTTGATCCAGTCTCTCCTCATATGTCAGTCCTGCCATCCCAGGAATCAGTCTGGTGAACCTTCGCTGCACTCCTTCAATGACAAGAACGTTCTTCCTCAGATTAGGAGACCAAAACTGAACACAATATTCCAGGTGGGGCCTCACCAAGGCCCTGTACAACTGCAGTAAGACTTCCCTGCTCCTATACTCAAATCCTCTTGCTATGAAGGCCAACATACCATTTGCCTTCTTCACCACCTGCTGTACCTGCATGCCAACCTTCAATGACTGATGAATCATGACACCCAGGTCTCACTGCACATCCCCTTTTCCTAATCTGCCGCCATTCAGATAATATTCTGCCTTCGTGTTTTTGCCCCCAAAGTGGATAACCTCACATTTATCCACATTATACTGCATCTGCCATGTATTTGCCCACTCACCTAACCTGTCCAAGTCACCCTGCAGCCTCTTAGCGTCCTCCTCACAGCTCACACCGCCACCCAGTTAAGTGTCATCTGCAAACTTGGAGATATAACACTCAATTCCATCATCCAAATCATTAATATATATTGTAAAAAGCTGGGGTCCCAGCACTGAGCCCTGCGGCACTCCACTAGTCACTGCCTGCCATTCTGAAAAGGACCCGTTAATCCTGACTCTCTGCTTCCTGTCTGCCAACCAGTTCTCTATCCACATCAGTACATTACCCCAAATACCATGTGCTTTGATTTTGCACAACAATCTCTTGTGTGGAACCTTGTCAAACACCTTTTGAAAGTCCAAATACACCACATCCACTGGTTCTCCCCTGTCCACTCTACTAGTTACATCCTCAAAAAATTCCAGAAGATTTATCAAGCATGATTTCCCCTTCATAAATCCATGCTGACTTGGACCAATTCTATCACTGCTTTCCAAATGTGCTGCTATTTCATCCTTAATGATTGATTCCAACATTATCCCCACTACTGATGTCAGGCTAACTGGTCTATAATTACCCGTTTTCTCTCTCCCTCCTTTTTTAAAAAGTGGTGTTACATTAGCAACTCTCCAGTCCATAGGAACTGATCCAGAGTCGATAGACTGTTGAAAAATTATCACCAATGCATCCACTATTTCTAGGGCCACTTCCTTAAGTACTCTGGGATGTAGACTATCAGGCGCTGGGGATTTATCTGCATTCAATCCCATCAATTTCCCGTACACAATTTCCCGCCTAATAAGGATTTCCTTCAGTTCCTCCTTCTCACTGGACCTTTGGACCCCTCGTACATCGGGAAGGTTATTTGTGTCTTCCTTTGTGAAGACAGAACCAAAGTACTTGTTCAATTGGTCTGCCATTTCTTTGTTCCCCATTATAAATTCACCCGAGTCCAACTGCAAGGGACCAACATTTGTCTTCACAAATCTTTTTCTCTTGACATATCTATAGAAGCTTTTGCAGTCATTTTTTATGTTTCCGGCAAGCTTCCTCTTGTACTCTATTATCCCCCTCTTAATTAAACCCTTTGTCCTCCTCTGCTGTATTCTAAATTTCTCCCAGTCTTCCAGCTTTTTCTGGCTAATTTGTATGCCTCTTCCTTGGATTTAACACTATCCTTAATTTCCCTTGTTCGCCACAGTTGAGCCACCTTCCCCATTTTATTTTTACTCCAGACAGGGATGTACAATTGTTGAAGTTCGTCCATATGATCTTTAAAGGTTTGCCATTGCCTGTCCATCGTCATCCCTTTAAGTATCATTTGCCAGTCTAATTTCGCCAATTCGTGCCTCATACCATCAAAGTTACCTTTGCTTAGATTCAGGACCCTAGTTTCTGAATTAACTTTGTCACTCTCCATCTTAATAAAGAATTCTACCATATTATGGTCACTCTGCCCCAAGGGGCCTCGCACAACAAGATTGCTAATTAGTCCCTTCTCATTACACATCACCCAGTCTAGGATGGCCAGCTCTCTGGTTGGTTCCTCGACATATTGGTCTAGAAATCCATCCCTAATACACTCCAGGAAATCCTCCTCCACCGCATTGCTACCAGTTAGGTTAGCCCAATTAATATGTAGATTAAAGTCGCCCATGATTACTGCTGTACCTTTATTGCACACATCCCTTATTTCTTGTTTGACGCTGTCCCCAACCTCACTACTACTATTTGGTGGCCTGTACACAACTCCCACTAGCGTTTTCTGCCCTTTGGTATTCCATAGCTCCACCCATACCGATTCCACATCATCCAAACTAATGTCCTTCCTGACAATTGCATTAATTTCCTCTTTAGCCAGCAACGCCACCCCGCCTCCTTTTCCTTTCTGTCTATCCTTCCTAAATGCTGAATACCCTTGGATGTTGAGTTCCCAGCCTTGGTCAACCTGGAGCCATGTCTACGTGATGCCAATCACATCATACCCGTTAACTGCGATCTGCGCAGTTAATTCGTCCACCTTATTCCGAATACTCCTCGCATTGAGGCACAGAGCCTTTAGGCTTGACTTTTTAACACACTTAAACCCTTTAGAATTCTGCTGAAAAGTGGCTCTTTTTGTTTTTTGCCTTGGGTTTCTCTGCCCTCCACTTTTACTATTCTCCTTTCTATCTTTTGCTTCTGTCTCTATTTTATTCCCCTCTGTCTCCATGCACAGGTTCCCATCCCCCTGCCATATTAGTTTAACTCCTCCCAAACAGCACTAGCAAACACTCCCCCGAGGACCTTGGTTCCGGTCCTGCCCAGGTGCAGACCGTCCGGTTTGTACTGGTCCCACCTCCCCCAGAACCGGTTCCAATGTATTGGAATTTGAATCCCTCCCCTCTGCACCACTGCTCAAGCCACGTATTCATCTTCGCTATCCTGTGATTCCTACTCTGACTAGCATGTGGCACTGGTAGCAATCCCGAGATTACTACTTTTGAGGTCCTACTTTTTAATTTAACTCCTAGCTCCCTAAATTCGTCTCGTAGGACCTCATCCTGTTTTTTACCTATATCGTTGGTACGTATATGCACCACGACAACTGGCTGTTCACCATCCCTTTTCACAATGTCCTGCACCTGCTCCGAGACATCCTCGACGCTTGCACCAGGGAGGCAACATACCATCCTGGAGTCTCGGTTGCGGCCACAGAAACGCCTATCTATTCCCCTTAAAATAAAATCCACTGTCACTATCGCTCTCCCATTCTTTTTCCTGCCCTCCTGTGCAGCAGAGCCCACCATGGTGCCATGAACCTGGCTGCTGCTGCTCTCCCCTGATGAGTCATCCCCCTCAACAGTACTCAAAGCGGTGTATCTGTTTTGCAGGGGGATGATCGCAGGGAACCCCTGCACTACCTTCCTTGCACTGCTCTTCCTGTTGGTCTTCCATTCCCTATCTGGCTGTGTACCCTTTACCTGCGGTAAGACCAACTCACTAAACGTGCTATTCACGTCATTCTCAGCATCGTGGATGCTCCAGAGTGAATCCACCCGCAGCTCGAGTTCCACAATGCAGTTCATCAGGAGCTGGAGGCGGATACAGTTCCCGCACTCGTAGTCGTCAGGGACAAATGACTGCGATGAGGCCGAACGGAGCAAACTGCTCCTGTTCTCACTGGACCAGCCCTGTGTCAGGCTCTCTCTGCTGAGAGCAAGAGGGGTCAGCGAACAGTGGCCACTCTCCAGGAGGATATACACCCTACTCCCCTCTTTGGCCATGACAGTGCCGGGAAGCCACTTGGGACCTTGTCCATAGTTCAACACAAATACAGGATCATTAATCTCGATTTCGTGTGACACATTTGTGCAATCATGATATGTATTCCGTTGAAGCCACCTGCTCTCTATCTGTTCGTGTAGATCAGGGTGGACTAACGAAAGCCTTGTCTTAAGTGCCCTTTTCATGAGCAGTTCAGCAGGGGGAACCCCAGTGAGCGAGTGGGGTCTCGTGCGGTAATTAAGCAGGACTCGGGATAGGCGAGTACAGTGAGCCTTCAGTTACCCTCTTCAAGCTCTGCTTGATTGTTTGCACTGCTCTCTCTGCCTGACCATTGGATGCTGGTTTAAACGGGGCAGATGTGACATGTTTGAGCCCATTACGGGTCATGAACTCTTTGAACTCGGCACTGGTGAAGCACGGCCCATTGTCACTCACAAGGACGCCAGACAGGCCTTACGTGGCAAACATGGCCCGCAGGCTTTCAGTGGTGGCAGCGGACGTACTTGCCGACATTATCTCACATTCAATCCATTTGGAGTATGCATCTACAACCACTAGGAACATTTTTCCCAAGAATGAGCCTGCATAGTCGACATGGACCCGAGACCACGGTTTGGATGGCCAAGACCATAACCTTAGTGGCGCCTCCCTGGGTGCATTGCTTAACTGTGAACATGTGTTACATTTGTGCACGCAGGACACGAAGTCTGCATCGATACCGGGCCACCACACGTGGGATCTGGCTATCACTTTCATCATTACAATACCTGGGTAGGTACTGTGGAGATCACTAATGAAAGTGTCCCTGCACTTTTTTGGTACCACTACCCGATTACCCCATAGAAGGCAGTCTGCCTGAATAGACAGTTCATCCTTGCGCCGCTGGTACGGCTTTATTTCTTCCTGCATTTCTAATGGGACACTAGACCAGCTCCCGTGGAGCACACAGTTTTTTACTAGGGACAGTAATGGGTCCTGGCACATCCAGGTTCTAATCTGTCGGGCAGTGACAGGTGATTGCTCACTCCCAAATGCTTCCATTACCATAACTAAATCTACTGGCTGTGCCATCTCCACTCCTGCGGTGGGCAACAGCAGCCTACTGAGAGCATCGGCACAGTTTTCTGTGCCTGGCCTTTGGCGGATGGCGTAGTTGCATGCGGACAATGTGAGCGCCCATTTCTGGATGCGTGTCAATGCATTCGTATTTATCCCTTTACTTTCAGAAAAGAGGGATATCAGTGGCTTATGGTCGGTTTCCAATTCAAATTTGAGCCCAAACAGATATTGATGCATTTTCTTTTCCCCATAAACACACGCTAACGCTTCTTTGTCGATCATGCTGTCGGCCCTCTCAGCCTTAGACAGACCTCTAGATGCATAAGCAACTGGTTGCAATTTCCCAGATTCATTAGCTTGTTGCAATACACACCCGACACCGTATGACAATGCATCACATGCTAGTACCAAACGCTTACATGGATCGTACGACACAAGCAATTTGTTTGAGCCATAACAGTTTTCTAGCTTTTACAAAGGCATTTTCTTGGCTTTTACCTCATACCCATTCATCTCCTTTACGCAGTAAAGAGTGCAGTGGTTCTAACAGTGTGCTAAGACCCGGTAAGAAGTTACCAATGTAGTTCAGGAGTCCTAGAAACGACCGCAGCTCTGTCACGTTCTGTGGTCTCGGTGTGTTCTAGATTGCCTCCGCAGTCGAATTGGTGGGCCTGATGCCGTCCGCCGTGATTCTTCTCCCCAGGATCTCCACCTCAGGCACCAGGAAAATGCACTTCGAGCATTTTAATCTGAGCCCCATGCGATTAAGTCGACTAAGAACCTCCTCCAGGTTCTGCAGATGCTCGACGGTGTCCCGACCTGTAACCAAGATGTCGTCCTGGAAGACCACGGTGTGCGGGACCGACTTCAGTAAACTTTTCATGATCCTCTGGAATATCGCTGCGGCTGATCGAATCCCAAATGGGTATCTATTGTAAATGTGCGTGTTGATGCAGGTGAGGCCCTGCGATGATTCCTCCAGCTCGTGCGTCATGTAGGCCGAGGTCAAGTCCAGCTTCGTGAATGTTTTTCCTCCCGCCAGGGTCGCAAATAGGTCATCTGCCTTCGGTAGCGGGTATTGATCCTGCAGGGAGAAACGATTGATAGTTACTTTGTAATCACCATAGGTTCTGATGGTGCCGTCGTCCTTTAGGACTGGAGCAATCAGACTGGCCCACTCGTTGAATTCGATCGGCAAAATGATGCCCTCTCGTTGCAGCCGGTCCAGCTCGATCTCCACCCTCTCTCTCATCATGTACGGTACTGCTCTCGCCTTGTGATGGATGGGTTGCGCTCACGGAATCAGGTAGATCTGCACTTTTGCCCCTTGGAATTTCCCGATGCCTGGTTCGAACAGCAAGGGGAACTTGTTTAAATCTGGGCACATGAACTGTCATCGACGGACAGTCATCCCAGCTCCAACATATCTTCCCCAGCCAACTCCTGCCGAGCAGTGTGCGGCCATCGCCTGGTACCACCCAGAGTGGTAACTTGTGCACTGCTCCATCATAGGAGACCTTTACAGTAGCATTGCCGATTACGGGAATCAGTTCCTTTGTGTACATTCTCAGTTTAGTACGAATGGGAGTCAGGGCTGGCCTTGAGGCCTTGCTGCACCACAATATGTCGAAAGTCTTTTGGCTCGTTATGGACTGGCTTGCGCCTGTGTCCAGCTCCATTGACACCGGGAGTCCATTTAATTCAACCTTCAGCATTATTGGGGGACACTTTGTGATAAATGTGTGCACCCCATATACCTCTGCCTCCTCAGTCTGAGACTCTGGTTCGTTGTGATCCACTGTGGATCTGTCCTCCTCTGCAACATAATGGTTTGCAGGATTAGCAGGGTTTGCAGCTCGCTTGCATATACGTTGGAGGTGTCCCATTTTTCCACAGCCCTTACAAACATAGCCTTTGAAGCGGCATGAATGGAAATGATGATCACACCTGCAGCGCTAACAAGGTGTTAATGGCCTTGCATTCATCACCCTTGATGGTGGACTCTGAGACATCTGTGAACGTGCAGTTGCAGGCATGTGGGGCCTGCCCTGTACATTACGATTCGAAAACAACATTACTTTGTTCACAGCACTTGCAGCAGCACTCGTGTGCTGAGAGATTTGTTTGGTATTGTCACTGGTGGCGATGAATGCCTGGGCTATCGCTATGGCTTTATTCAAGGTTGAGGTCTCCACAGTCAAAAGTTTGGGAAGTATTACTTCATGGCAAATACCAAGTACAAAGAAGTCCCTGAGCATGTGCTCCAAATGTCCTTCAAATTCGCAATGTCCTGCAAGGCGTCTTAGCTCGACGACGTAGCTCACCACTTCCTGGCCTTCAGACCTCTTGTGCGTGTAGAACCGGTACCTCGCCATTAGAACGCTTTCCTTCGGGTTTAGATGCTCCGGACCAGTGTGCACAAATCATCATATGACTTCTCTGTGGATTTCGCTGGAGCAAGTAGATTTTTTATGAGGCCATACGTTGGTGCCCCGCAAACGGTGAAGAGGATCGCCCTTCGTTTGGCAGTGTTCGCTTCTCCTTCCAGCTCGTTGGCCACGAAGTATTGGTCGAGTTGCTCCACGAAAGTTTCCCAATCATCTCCCTCGGAAAATTTCACCAGGATGCCCACTGTTCTCTGCATCATTGCGGTGGGGTTCGTCATCTGTATCTCATCGTCAGTTGTTATATATTGAATAAAGAGTCTGACCAGATACTGTGAGCTCAAAGTAAGGTGTCACCGCAGTCCATTATTACAGGTCTCCAGAGTGCCTCTCCAGCCTGTGAGGCCTCCTTATGTACAGGTGCTCCCAAGGGATTGTGGGATCCCTTGGGACTCCAGGGGATGAGCCCTCTGGTGGTTAAACAAGGAATTTACAGGTTTACATATGTAACAGTAAGTTCATGATTCAACCACGGCAATATATCTGACAGAGGTAATATATGCTCTTGGGTAATGTCTGACATCATTGATTATTAAGGTTGCAAGTGTAAAATATCTATAACCATTGACTAAATCACGGCTACAATCTCACTTAATGATCTAATTTAAAAAATAATCTCTTTAACTGAGACAGACCCTGAAAACAACAAGTGAGAGACTTGCTCTCTGCCTTATCTCCCGAGGTTTCTCTCTCTCTTGGAGCTGGCGAGCAGCCAACAACATGCGAGAGACTCGCGTTTCTCTCTCTCTCTCCCTCTCTCTCACTCTCTCTCTGTGTCGGAGCTGGCGAGCAGCCAGCAACATGCGAGAGACTCGCGTTTCTCTCTCTCTCTCTCTCTCACTCTCTCTCTGTGTCGGAGCTGGCGAGCAGCCAGCAACATGCGAGAGACTCGCGTTTCTCTCTCTCTCTCCCTCTCTCTCACTCTCTCTCTGTGTCGGAGCTGGCGAGCAGCCAGCAACATGCGAGAGACTCGCGTTTCTCTCTCTCTCTCCCTCTCTCTCTGTGTCGGAGCTGGCGAGCAGCCAGCAACATGCGAGAGACTCGCGTTTCTCTCTCTCTCTCTCTCTCTCTGTGTCGGAGCTGGCAAGCAGCCAACAACATGTGAGAGACTCGCGTTTCTCTCTCTCCCTCCCTCTCTCTCTCTCTCTCTCTGTGTCGGAGCTGGCGAGCAGCCAACAACATGTGAGAGACTCGCGTTTCTCTCTCTCCCTCCCTCTCTCTCACTCTCTCTCTGTGTCGGAGCTGGCGAGCAGCCTGTTTTGAAATTAACCCTTTCAATCCCACACACAGATGTACATTGGGAATTTCCAGCTCCAAGTCCTTCTCTTGGTGTTTTTAATGGTTCTCACCTATTCCTCAGGTAGGGAGGGTTCAGAATGTTCAAACTCCCCCTCGTCCTTTAATCAAAGCACCAATTCCAAGTTCTGGGTTTTCTGTGACAGTCTCTTAATGAACCATTTGAACCGACACCCTGCACCAATTAGACTGATGAGGACAATTATCTGGGCTGTGACAAAACTCACTGATATTATTCTAGCCCCTGGGTTCTGAGCTGTGTTGTAAACCATCTCCCACCATGCATGGTTCCCAAGGGTAGACATCTTTTCAGATGTTGGGATGTTTTACTACGTTACAGGTGCTTTATAAATGCAAGTTGTTGTTGTTGTGCTTTGATGAAAAGGTTTTCTCACTCTCCAGGTTATCTGATCCAAAGATCAGCGGGTGTCTGCGGGTCTGTGCTTATCTCCCCTTGTACGGTCCCAGCAAGTTGTTGTTCTTCAGGCAGGAGCCGAGACTGTAAGTGTAGGCAGGTTATTCAACAATGGGAGGCATCTTGTCTGATCCTAATCCCATCCACATGTACACTTCCCCCTCCCAAGCCCAGTCGAAACTGAGACCAGTTTCAGTCCCATACCACTGCCCTAGTTAGGATCAGCCCCAAGACCTGTGGTCTGTGTGACTCAGTACCACACCCGGCGGTTCATTTACCCACTGAGCCCAGGGAAGCTCTGAATATCACAATTAAATGGCATGAAATCATAATTCCCTGTGAAACATTAAAACTCTAATTTTTTCTTCTTGCAAATGATTCAATCCAAGTCCCTGTCTGTTCCCCCTGCTCTAACCCAGCCTGGGAAGCTGGATTCTGGAACTCTCTGACCACAGACAATGCCGTCCTGTTATCGGGCAGCAGGAAGCAGGACCGAGTTAACATGAGGTCAGTTGTTCCTCTTCCTGAGATCTGCCTATCTTTCACACACCAGCCCAAACAAGGCAGCAAAGCCTGATTAAACTTTCCACACCCAGACAGGATTTATGCTCAGTCTGTTCGTTTAAAGCAGAAATTGAGAAATGAATGTTGTTTAAACCCAGTGTAGAGCTGATGGGATATGACGGGATATTTTGAGAACTTCATGTCTGAAAATATGCCTTTGGTCATCGGCATACACGGCATCTAACGAGGTTCGGGTCTCCCCAATACTTCAAAGGGAACTATTTTTAAACTGAGAAGCCTCAGTAAAGGGGTCAAGTTGTGAAGCTCATTGTCCAGGTGTTGGTGAGGTCTTCACAAAGTGTCCCAGAAAGTCTCCCGATGTGTTTCAAAAGTCCTCCTCAAACGTCCAGCAGCAAGTGAACAGTAAAAGGTGTTATACCTTTAAATAGTGCTCGAAATGCTCAGCAAGGACTAGTTTACTGACAATCAGCTGGTCGCTGTTAGGAGAGGGTGTTGGGACAAGCGCTAGCCACCAAAGTTCCGAGCAGCCTCCTCAATGAGTCCTGGCCGGCAATTTCAGTGACAATCAGCAGCTTAACAATCCTCCGGGAGGGCGTTCCTAGCGCCGGCTAAACCTCCTTTACCAACGCTAAACGCTGTTCATTTCAGCTCACCACCCATCTAGGCCACATCAGAGACTCTTTAGCACCTAAAGTACCCGGGGAAAATCGCCCCCTTGAAGTTTAACCTCTCACTTGACCCCAACCCACCCGTTTTTGGGAGTTAGGATTCAGCCCCCAGAGTCAGCATCAAGCTCTTCCAGGTCAGTCACAGCACAGTGAAGATTCTCTCGCCTGTCCCAACCTCAGAAGAACATCCCCTACTGCACCATTGTGGATTTTATATCCCCATTTCCCACATCACCCATCCTGAAGCCTCGCTGAGTGCGGCAATTCGGGACAAATTCGGGAGAGTTGTGTGTTGTAGGCCCATGCACACTAAGAACTCGTGCTGCCCTTTTCACACCGGACCCTTGCAGTCAGCAGAAAGAGGAGACTTCCATCTTATCAGCCTGCGCTGGATGTGAACCCAGGTACCAGAGGGGAAAGGTCACTGTCTGACCCACTGCAGGACCCAGTGCCCCTAAAGTATGGGAGGAGACGATTGAGGAGGATTCTTGCGATGATTTTCCCTGCGGCAGACGGCAGGGAAACTCCTCTGTAATTATCGCAGTCGGACTTGTCTCCTTGCTTGAAGATGCTCATGATTACGGCGTCTCTGAGATCCCCTGGTACACTGTCCGTGGAATAGGACCTTGAGTGCTTGGGTCGTAAGTGGTCTCGACTTCACAAAAAAATCCACGCGTGTCATGATTGTTGGCTAATTGTTGGATCTCCTGTTATTTCTGAAGCAGTGTTGCACTGGGAGACAACAGCTCATTCAGTCTGCAGCTTATTACACATTGGGTCATTGTTAACCTTGCAGTTCATGCTGCTCTGTAAAGGCAGATTACATAAAGATACAGCTCCCAGATAGGGAGGACACAGCCTCTTGATAGGGACTGGGTCAGGATCACCGAGGGAGAAACTGCTCCCTAAAATAAGGGAAACTGGAACAATTGCAATCTGTTTTATGGGAGAAATACACTGTTTTTTCTACACAATACAACATCAAACAATGATTTCAGATTCAATCTGATCGGGTTTTGTTTATCCATAACTGATCAATATAATGTAGCTGTGGTGAAACTGTTCCCCACTATTTGCTGTCACTCTGACCCTGGTCCTGGGTCCTTGATCTCAGTCCCAGGCTGCTGACTTTCAGCATCCAATGCACACAAGCAGATCCTGGGCCCCGAACATTGACTCTCCATATACAATGGGAACACCTTGGTGTGTCTGTCACAGGTCCAGGTTTTGGGGCATTTGGATTTGAGAATCCAGCAGCAGAACCAAAGTGCAGGAAACAAAAGAGGAACAAAAAGGAAAATAACACAAACTGAAGAGAAAGTTGAAGCAGAAGGAAAAGGAATTGCAGAGTCAGAATGGGCCTAAGCCGGCACTCCTCACTGACTGCACTTTGGCTTTGTACACACACAACTAAATGGTCGGGTTACACAAGAGATAATGATGCCAATGAACACCTTGCCCTGTGAAACCATAAACCAAACCAATAAAAGCCGCTCGCTTCAGAAGTTCCAACACAAGTCGACATGTTTCAGGTCAAATACTGATGTTTATGTCAGTCAGTATTAACTGTACTATTCAAGTGAAGTGGTCATCATAGACGGTCCCTCGAACAAGGATGACTTGTTTCCACATGAGTTCACAGATGTTTCATTGAAGGACCCAATATTCCAGTCCTGAAATCCAATTGAAGGGGTGGAAGATGCCTGTGCGTGGATTATTTTAACGTGTGGTGACCATTGCACACCAGCCACCACACGGGCTTGACAGAGCTAGGTCTTTATCCAGTGGCAAGGGTAAATCAGGACGACTGAAGACCTGCTTGGCTGTACGGACCTAGTGCACACACATATCGAAGTGTGGGCAGGCCAGTGCTGCCTCTGGGCCCTCGGCTCTTCTGGGCCCTGTGCCTTCATTTGCTGCACCTCAGCCACGATCTCTCGCCGCTCCTCTGCCACAAACATTCGCTGCTCCTCCGCCGCGATCTCACACCGCCCCTCCGCCACGCTCTCTCGCCGCTCCTCCGCCACAAACATTCGCTGCTCCTCCGCCGTGATCTCACACCGCCTCTCCGCCACGCTCTCGCTCCACTCCTCCACCACAAAATCATTCACCGCCCCTCCGCCACACTCTCTCGCCGCTCCTCCGTCACAAAATCATTCACCGCCCCTCCGCCACACTCTCTCGCCACTCCTCCACCACAAAATCATTCACCGCCCCTCCGCCACGCTCTCGCGCCACTCCTCCACCACAAAATCATTCACCGCTCCTACGCCACGATCTCTCACCGCTCCTCCGCCACAATCTCGTGCCGCTCATCCGCCCCGACCTTCCCGCTCCTCCGCTGTACCTGGGCCCCGCCGATGTTCCTGCCCAAGCTCAAACTGGCGACCTTGGTTTTGATGACGTCACCCAGTCGCGCACCTCAAAATCGTCGCACACTTGGAGCAGCTAGCGCTGGAAGTTGTAGTGGTATGCTCCAGCTCTTTTATAGCCCGACCTGCGGAGGTGTTCTCTCACAGGTCGGGGGGCCATGATTTTCTAGGCCCGCTACTCCAGCTCTTTTATAGCCCGACCTTCTTGTGGATCATCTATTAAGCCATCCGAGTGGTGGAGATAGTGTTGATCCTCTCTGTACATATTGAAAAGGACTTCTTTGCATGTTTGGCGGGTTCCTGCCCCATCAAAAATACCTTTGTATCACTCCAGCGCTGTGCTGGCAATGGCCCAAATGATAAACTGGCTTCTCTTCTCTGACAGAAGTGAAGTGGTTTTAGTCTGCTAACTGTATCATATACTGTGAGGTTCAAGGTCCTTTTACACAAGACTTCTTTTGTGTAAATTGTGACTGTGTTTTGAACAAAGCAAGTTCTGCATCAATTGCTCCAAGAGGAAGGTCCTGATGCTTTTGATACTGTGGGCTGGAGCTTAGCCAGGTTTGCTACCGGGTTTTTGCCGCGATTTGCCGCTCTGCGGCGATAACCCGGTTGGCAGGATCCTCGGTATCTCTTTGCGGCGGCGCTTTCAAGTACCGCCGGGGAGAGGTGCGCCGACATGCAACGCCGTGTAACGCTGCAGATTGTTTTACCGTCGTACTTAAAGTTCTCTCCACCCCGCCCAGAATACCGACAGGGTCAAACCTGTCGCTGCAGCCCTGCCCTGTACGTATGAAGACCTGCAAAAAAGATCAGTTAAAGTTTTTATTTTTGAACTTATTTTTCAGCGATTTAGTAGGTAAGGGTTTTGTGAATGTTTTGTGAATGTTTTTTGCAATTGTTTTTGTTTTTCAGTAATTTCTGGCGTAAAACTGCCATTTTCACCGAAAACCAAAAATCCAGCCCTGTGGGTCTGATTGAATTTTTTTTAAAAAGGCTTCATCACGGAGACACAATATCTGGGTGGTTGTTTTGGCCTCCTGTCCAGGGGAAATGGTGCGGTAGTGCCCCAATAATAGTGGTCAGTGACCTCCGACCCCGATGCCTCCATCGCTGTGGCCACGGCAACGTCCCCCGGGCCTCCCACTGGCAGCCTGAGTGGCCTCTGAGTCAGGTGGGAGGCCTGTCTAAAATGTAACTCAGGGTCCTGTGACGTGCAGAGGATTCCGATTGCCATTATTGGACAGAACTGGATGATGTAAATTCCTGGATTTTTTTACCTCAATCTGGTTCAGTAAAATTACTGAGTCGAATACCTCTTGTGCTTTGAACAAAGCAGTCTTTATTACCGGCCAGTAAGACTCATCAGACAGAAGATATACTCTCTGGATAGAGCGTACACACTCCCTACGGATAGGTGAAGTTACATCGTAAAGCGTTAACAGTTATACAGTTTTGAAATCAGATAACAAAATACAAATGGATTGACAGTCTAACTCAGCCATTCATTAGTCAATCTATATGAGATGTTTTTCTTGAAAGCTCAAGTATTGCCTCTAAATGTTCCAATCTAGTGGTGTGACTATTAGCTGAGACCTTGCAATTCTGCAGATTTATTTCATGTTACAATTAGATGTTATTGGCAGGAGTAGTGACTTGAAACCTTGAGACAGACTGTTAGCTATGCTGATGTTGCACTATTTGCAATCTGACATTCTCCCAGCTATTCTTCCATGGCTTATACATTTTCATATATCCCGTTTACTTTACTGTCCTTAATTCCATATATTCCGTTCAGATATCCACAGAGTGTGATCCCAGTTCAGGCCAAAGATTGCAACTAGCTGGCAGCCTGGCTGAAGAGGATCCGGTGGGAAAGTTCCTTTTTATTTGTGTGGGGCTGGGAGACTCCTCCCGGCTCCACAAACCCAGCCTGAACTGCTGCCGCTCCGCCCTCACAACGGACCTTCCTTCTCCTGGGCCCGAGGCCGGTCGGGCCGTCGCTATTTCAGCAGCTGGGAGCCGGCGGGTTACCCCGGGGAGCTCGATCTCCGGACACACACCATTGTCCCGATGCTAATGGAGCCTGGCTCGCAAAACCACACTTCCTGTCCTGTGCACAGGCCTGGTCTCCATATTATAACACGGTATAAAAGCAACAGACCAAAACTCACAAGGGTCGACACCAAACTAAGGACCTATACCAAAGAAATCGTCCCAGTCCTTGGCAGCGCCATGCTCTCAGTCACACACAAAAGGACAGTGAACCGACTTCCCCTGTGGATTGATCCCGGAGATCTCCCAGCACTGTTGGGGAGAAGCTGGCTGGCTAAACTAAATTGGAAATGGGATGATGTTCACGCCATGTCATCAGAGGAACGGACCTCCTGCTCAACAGTTCTAAGTCGATTTGAACACCTCTTTCAGCCAGGTGTGGGCACCGTCAAAGGGGCTAAAGTCAAAATCTACATCACACAGGATGCTAGACCAGTCCATCACAAGGCTAGAGCTGCACCCTATGTGATGAGGGAAAAGATTGAACATGAACTAGACAGGCTTCCAGTGGAATTTAGCGACTGGGCAAGTCCCACTGTTCCAGTCATTCAGCCTGATGGATCTGTACGAATCTGTGGGGATTACAAATCTACCATAAACAGAGTCTCCCTACAGGACAAATACCCGCTGCCCAGAGCGGAGGACCTATTTGCCACATTGGCTGGAGGTAAACTTTTCTCGAAACTAGACCTCACATCTGTGTATACGACGCAAGAACTGACCGAAGAGTCTAAGCTACTCACCACCATCAACACACATCGAGGCCTTTTCATGTACAATCGATGCCCATTCGGCATCAGGTCGAAAGCTGCTATATTCCAGCGCAACATGGAGAGTCTGCTCAAGTCCATCCCTGGGACGGTTGTATTTCAAGACGACATACTTATCACGGGTAGGGACACCGGCTCCCATCTCCGCAATTTGGAAGAAGTACTAAAGCGGTTGGATCGGGTAGGACTAAGAGTTAAGAAATCCAAGTGTCTATTTCTCGCGCCCGAGGTTGAATTTTTGGGCCGAAGGATTGCCGCTGATGGAATCCGCCCAACAGAGACCAAAATCGAAGCAATTCGCCTGGCACCCAGGCCCCGGAATGTCTCGGAACTGCTCGCCTTTCTCGGGCTGCTCAATTACTTTGGGAACTTTATGGAGAACCTAAGCATGTTGCTGGAGCCTCTCCACGTGCTACTCAGAAAGGGGTGCGATTGGTTTTGGGGGGACGCCCAGGAACGCGCCTTCAATAAGGCACGCAACCTTCTATGTTCCAACAGTGTTTTGGCTTTCTTTGATCCATGTAAAAAGCTAGTTCTCACATGTGATGCATCAGCGTACGGGGTCGGGTGCGTTTTACAACATGTCAATAGTGCGGGTAAATTACAACCCATAGCTTATGCCTCCAGGTCACTTTCGCGGGCGGAGCACGGGTACGGTATGGTGGAGAAGGAGGCGCTCGCGTGTGTGCACAGTGTCAAAAAGATGCACCAATACCTTTTCAGGGCCAAGTTCATGTTAGAAACTGACCACAAGCCCCTCACGTCCCTGCTATCCGAGAGCAAGGCAATAAACACCAACGACTCGGCCCGCATTCCACGGTGGGCACTCATGCTGACGTCCTACGACTACACCATAAGGCACAGACCAGGCAGAGACAACTTTGCCGACGCGCTTAGCAGGCTACCCCTGGCGACCACGGAAGGGTCTGACGAACAGGACTGTGAGATAGTCATAGCAATCAATGCATTTGAGTCCACAGGTTCGCCCATGACGGCTCGCCAAATCAGAGCCTGGACGGCCGGCGACCCCATGTTGTCCTTCGTAAAAAGATGTGTCATAACCAGTGACTGGGCAGAGGCTCGCGATGCCTGCCCGAGGAGATCAAACCCTTTCATAGGCGCATGCATGAGCTATCACTACAAGCAGACTGCCTGATGTGGGGCAACTGAGTAGTTATGCCTCTGCGAGGCAGAGAGGCATTTGTCCGGGAGCTCCACCACGAGCACCTGGGGATCATTCTCATGAAGGCCATAGCCAGATCCCACGTCTGGTAGCCTGGCATTGACACGGACTTGGAGCTCTGCGTCCGACGGTGCACCATTTGTGGCCAACTCAGTAATGCCCACAGGGAGGCTCACCTGAGCCCCAGGCCCTGGCCCACCAAACCGTGGTCGCGGGTGCACATAGACTATGCGGGCCCATTCATGGGCAAAATGTTCCTCGTAGTTGTAGATGCATTTTCAAAGTGGATCTAATGCACCATTTTAAACTCGAGCACCACCTCCACCACTGTGGAGCGCCATGCAACCATGTTTGCAACGCACAGAATTCCTGACATATTGGTCAGTGATAATGGTCCGTGCTTCACCCGCACAGAATTCCAAGATTTTATAATTGACCACGGCAGAGATCACATCAAGACGGCACCGTTCAAGCCGGCCTCCAACGGCCAGGCAGAGTGAGCAGTGCAAATCATGAAACAAGGCATGCTTAAAATCCAAGGGACCACGCTGCAGGGCTGCCTGTCGCGACTGCTGTTGGCATACAGATCTCGTCCGCACTCACTGACTGGGGTTCCCCCTGCCCAACTGGTGATGAAAAGGACTTTAAAGACAAGGCTCTCATTAATCCTCCCAGACATGCACGAAATCGTTGAGGCAAAGCGCCGTAAGTTAACCGAGTACCATGAGAAATTTGAGGGGGAGGTGGAATGAGATAGGGGACAAAGTGTTTGTACTAAACTATGGCAGGGGTGCCAAATGGCTTGCAGGGACAGTAACGGGCAAGGAAGGAAACAGGCTACTGGTAGTACAAATGGAAAATGGCCAAACCTGCCGGAGGCATGTAGACTAAGTCAAAAGCAGATTTACCAACAACACTGCTGAACCAAAGGCAGACACAATGTGGAACTCACACCACACCTGGTGGACAGACAGAGGGAACAACCTGAGGAAAGGGCAATCCCAATAGACAGCCCAGGCGAGATACCAGCAATCACACCGAAAGAAAAACAAGCACCAAGGCAAACAACTGAACCACAACTAAGACGCTCCACGCGAGAGCGTTGACCACCTGAGAGACTGAACCTATAAAGACAATAAGACCTTGGGGGAGGGTGATGTCATGTATCTCACACTACTGAACACAACTGTATCTTACCATGCTCTACATGACTGTAACTAGATATGACCTGTAACCACCAGCATATCTTACCACCAGGGGTGTACTTGCAGGAGACACTGGATACCTGTCCCAGACAAGTATATAAAGCCAGGTCTCAGGCAGGTGTGGCATTCGAATGCTGTGTAATAAAGGTGCAGGTCCTGAGTGACTTTGACTTCAACATGTGCCTCGTGTGAGTCTGTACTGTGGGGACAGGACTTTAGAAACCTTAAATTGAAATGAATGCATTCAATCACCACATTCACGCTTTCATGCACCTTAAAAACATTGATCCCTGTAATGGGTTCTGAACTCCGAAAGCTTTGTGTGATAATCCCAGGTCATGATCCCAAGGATTACTCACACAGTGTAAATAACTCGCTGTCTGTAGTGGCCACACACAGAAAACCAGTTTCAGCATTTGACACAAAAGCAAAATACTGCGGATGCTGGAATCTGAAATAAAAACAGAAAATGCTGGAAATCTGACGAAGGGTCATCGACCAGAAACTTAATTCTGCTTCCTCTCCACAGATGCTGCCTGACCTGCTGAGATTTCCAGCATTTTCTGTTATTATTCATTATTTGATAATTTAATCAAACACTCAGTCTGCACAATTACTTCAAATCAGTTCAATACCGAAAACAGAGGGACTCAATATCTCAAAACTAATACACGTGTGTGTCCATACATAGAGAGCACAAGGAACAAACTGAATACAGCTTATGCTTACAGAAAATACATTAAAATGCTTCAGATACTCCCTGCATCACGGACAGGACTACAGAGGGTTAAACAGCTTTTAGCTCTGTGAGGGGAAAGAGGGCGGAGCTGACACCAGAAACAAACATCACACAGACACATTTTGAGAGAGACTTTCAAACAAAAGAAAAGCTGCAGCTTGTTAAACATTCGCAGCATTCTTAATCTCAGTCCCTCAGTAAATGGGTACGGTGGGACAGTGATTGTGTTACTGGGCCAGTAATACAGGGGCCTGCACTGAGAATCTGGAGATGGGGGTTCAAATCCCACCGTGGCAGGGTGTGAATTTCAATTTAAATAAATAAATTGTGAATAAAAAGCTATCAGGTTGTTGTAAAAACTCATCTGGTTCACTGATGTCTTTTGGGGAAGGAAAGCTGCCGTCCCTTCCCGACCCGGCCTATATGTGACTCCAGACACACAGCGATGTGGTTGACTCCTAACTGCCCTCTGAACGGGCCGAGCGAGCCACTCAGTTGTATCAAACCGCTACGAGAAGGTATAATAATGGCCCAGAAAGTGTAATCGGAGTCTTCCTGCGGGCGGATACGTCCCACCCAAATTATTTTTACAAAAGTACCTGGTGGTCCCGGAGGAAGGTAGACTTGTGGTCTGAGCCATCCATTCGCAGCCCAGTGTGTGGACCCACACATCCCAGGAACGTAACCGCAACCGAGGATCACGTGGGCCTGGACCACCACTGAACATGGAGTGTTCTCATTGATAATAATGGGAACTCCGTTTGTTCGAGCTCCCATTACTATCAATGAGAATACTCCCCAAAAACACAGAGACACAACACAATAAATTTAAAAAAACACCTCACATGTTTAAAATTAATTGAAATTTCATATAATTAAAGGTTTTAGGCCAGAATTTATTTTTTTGAATTTAAAAAAAAATGTTTTAATAGGGGTAAAAATAAATTTACCTTAATGGACAGGGTTTGTAATATAAAAATTAGTGATAACATTTAATTTTTCTCTCTTTTAAAACTCTGACGCAAAAGAATTTGAAGGACATTCGTTGGACAGGAGTTGGACAAATAGTCCAAATCTTTGAGCGTGAATGTCCTTCTACTGGGATGCAGCGATCTATCAAAAGACATTTTCACAGTTCGCAAATGCTGGTCCGCGGTGTACACACATCGAGCACACCGTGACCCGGCCCTTGTGGGGCTTCTCCGGGTGTGTGCACACCGTGACCCGGCCCTTGTGGGGCCTCTCTGGGTGTGTGTACACCGTGACCCGGCCCTTGTGGGGCCTCTCTGGGTGTGTGTACACCGTGACCCGGCCCTTGTGGGGCCTCTCTGGGTGTGTGTACACCATGACCCGGCCCTTGTGAGGCCTCTCTGGGTGTGTGTACACCGTGTCCCGGCCCTTGTGGGGTCTCTCTGGGTGTGTGTACACCGTGACCCGGCCCTTGTGGGGCTTCTCCGGGTGTCTGTACACCGTGACCCGGCCCTTGTGGGGCTTCTCCGGGTATGTGTACATCGTGAACCGGCCCTTGTGGGGCTTCTCCGGGTATGTGCACATCGTGACCCGGCCCTCATGGGGCCTCTCTGGATGTGTGTACATCGTGACCTGGCCCTCATGGGGCCTCTCTGGATGTGTGCAAATCATCCACACCTGTAGAGGCCACAACTTATGGTCCAATAATAAAACCGACAGCTACGAAGTCTCATGGTATCAGGTCAAACCTGGGGAAGGAAACCTCCTAGCATCCTCCCTCAGCTGATCAATCTGTGCTCCTCCATGTTGAACATGACTGGGAATCAGGGGCACAGAATGTACTCTGGGTGGGGACCTCAATGTCCACCACCAAGAGTGGCTCGGTAGCACCACTACTGACCGAGCTGGCCGAGTCCTGAAGGACACAGCTGCCATACAGGGCTTGCGTCAGGTGGTGAGAGAACCAACACGAGGGAAAAACCTACTTGACCTCTACCTGTCGCAGATACATCTGTCCATGACAGTCCTTGTGGAGATGAAGTCCCATCTTCACACTGAGGGCACCCTCCATCGTGATGTGTGGCACTACCACCATGCAGCTAGACAACAGCCAGGCTTGGGCAAGAAACATTCGCACCACACAAGGGCCAAGCAATGACCATCTCCAACAAGAGACTGTCTCATCTCCTTCCCTTGACAATCAATGGCATTACCATCATTGAATTCTCCATCAACATCCTGGGGGTCACCATTGACCAGAAACTGATTTGAACCAGCCACATAAATACTGTGGCTACAAGAGTAGGCCAAAGGTTAGGTATTCTGTGGCGAGTGACTCACCTCCTGACTCCTCAAAGACTTTCAACCATCTACAAGGCACAAGACAGAGGTCCGATGGAATACTCTGCACTTACCTGGATGAGTCAAGGTCTTGTTGCATGTGGGCATGGACTGCGCCATTATCTGAGGTGTTGTGAATGGAACTGAACACTGTGCAATCATCAGCGAACATCCTCACTTCTGACCTTATGTTGGGGGAAGGTCATTGATTAAGCAGCTGAAGATGGTTTTGAGCCTAGGACACTGCCCTGAGGAACTCCTGCAGTGGTGTCCTGGGGCTGTGATGATTGACCTCCATCAGAACTTTGTCTCCACACGGATTGTGCGCTGGTTACTCCTACCAATACTGATAGGTGTGATTTTGTGAGTATGACCATGTCAGGTTGTTGCTTGACTAGTCTGAGGGGCAACTCTCAAAACTTGTGTATAAGTCTCCCGATGTTAGTGAGGAGGAATTTGCGGGGCGACTGGGCTGGGTGTGTCTTTGTCTTGTCTGACTTCGATGCGTAGGTCGAAGTTGAGTGGCCCGTCCCATTTTATTCCTATTATGATTCCTTGTAGCGTTTTGATATAACTGAGGGGATTGCTGGGCCATTTCAGAGGGCAGTTGTCAGCCATATTGCTGTGGGAGTGGAGTCACATATAGGCCAGACCGGGTAAGGACGGCAAGTTTCCTCCCTGACGGACATTAGTGACATAGTTGGATTTTTACGACAACCCGGTAGCTTCATGGTTACCATTACTGATACCAGCTTTTTATTCCAGATTTAATCAATTATTTTTTTTAGCTGAATTCAAATTTTCAAACTGCCATGGTGGAATTTGAACTCACGTCTCTGGATTATTAGTCCAGACCTCTGGAATCTGACACCTCGAGTACTGTGTTCAGTTCTGGTCAGTCCCACCTCGAGTACTGTGTCCAGTTCTGGGCAGTCCCACCTCGAGTACTGTGTTCAGTTCAGGTCAGACCCACCTCGAGTACTGTGTCCAGTTCTGGGCAGTCCCACCTCGAATACTGTGTCCAGTTCAGGTCAGACCCACCTCGAATACTGTGTCCAGTTCTGGTCAGACCCACCTCGAGTACTGAGTCCAGTTCTGGTCAGACCCACCTCGAGTACTGAGTCCAGTTCTGGTCAGACCCCACCTCGAGGACTGTAAGGTTCAAAAATCCACGGCCACATTTTCTTTCGGAACAACCTAAGGACAAGAAAACTAATATGGGATCGTCCTATACATTTTAAATGAACATTTTTGACCAAGTAAAATCCTCAGACCAGGCAGGCTGGGAAACGTGTGGGCGGATACAGACATTGTGGAGTCTGGCTCACAAGCGAGACAGAGGCACTGGCCAATGGGGGAAAAGTGCATTCTGGCAGCCAATCAGGGGTCGAGTCGGGCCTGACGCGGGAAAATCCTCAACCAATGGGAACGACCCGACCCAGTTCGAAAATATGACTCACCCCGAATCAAATTATGAATGTGGACCATCATCTACCTCATTAATATGGACAGTGGACAATAGTCCTGAGATCACTGTGGTGATGGCCCATCAAAGGGGAGTCCCAAACTGATTGACTCCCAGGACTCTTACAATGGACCAGCAGACTTTGAGGCACCAATGTGCACTGAAACAATACACCTGTCCTCACACCTACCTGTACCTGTGACATCTTCTGATTCAATATTCAAAACTATCTCCCCGCCCAAACTTACACAATGAACCACCAACTGAGTTTGAGCGCGAAAAGGCCAGAACTAAATTGGATACAAATATAGGACCTACAGAACCAGAGGGGAGAAGCAGCTGGAGCAGTAGGAGAAGGAGTCGAGGAGCAGTAGCAGTTACAGACAGACAGAAACCGAGAGAGAATGGAGACGGACTGTTACCGGCTGGGAAACCTACCATCGAACGGGCCCTGGACTCGACTTGTGTGCAGAATATACAACCCAACTACCGAGAGGCCCAACATTGTCTCAAGAAGCCGAGCCGCACACCGAACAACGCTCCGAGGCCAACCAGCTGAAGAACCGGAGACCGAAGTAACTGGGAGAGGCAACATTTACTCCAGCTACCCCGTAAACCAACCATCCTAAGGCTAAAAAAAAATAACTGTCAAAAGGGATCTAAGTATTATCCTGGGGTTTCTTTTCCCAACTGTCAGCCGAGGTCAGTCAGGTAAAAAGCTGGGTGGGGGTGGTGTTGGAAATGTCTTGTGAAGATAAAATTGTGTTAGGTTTTCGTTGTGTCTGTTTCTTCCCATAGATTTCATAGTTTATAAATGTGTGTCAGATATATGTTTTGATGAAGTTTGACCTTGTTGGAAACTTACCGTGGCTAATAAATTGGACTTAGCCATTTTTTTTGATCCAAGGACCACTTGTCTCTGAGTGTTTTGTTTTCCCTTGTGGAAGCTCATAATCCACCAAAATTCTGAGGTTAGAACCAGATAGAGGTGCTAGGGCGCTTCGAAACCGCCAGTTTAGTGGTCAGTGAGCCATAAGCTGCTGGACCGTCCCCTAGAAGGGACAGAGAGGCCCAATACACCAACAGCCACCAGACCCCCGTAATTGTGCAGAGCAAAAATCCCCTACACTCATGGCGAGCCAGGTAGGAGCTCAGTGGGAGAATGAATTACTACCTCAGAGAGGGTGGTACTGGAAAATCTGAAATGGAGGAGAGAATCACGCAATATGTTTTCTCGAAGGTCAATTTTGCCAAAACATGGGTTCAGAACCTGACCAGGGCACCACGTCCAGGGGACCCGGCAGCCCAGTGGACAGAAGGGCCTACACATAACAAAAGGGTAGAAAAGGCAATTTGTCTGATATGTTTAACTAGGCAGGTTCGGGAGTTAGACCTCCAGGTAGGAAAATTACAGGAGGAATTAAAGGATGCCGTTATAACCTCAATGGCCAGGGGGGCCGAGGGTACTAAGGTCACAGAAGAGTTAATAGAGGCAAGGAATAGAAGGGCACGGTTAGAGGAAACGTTCCGCAACCATCAGGAGTACCTGCAGAGTCAGGTCATGGTGTCACGGGCTACGGAACAGAAGTACAGGGAGCAGAGTGCAGCTTATGCCCAGTAGGTCCAAGAGCTTCAGGTCCAATTAAGGGATTTGAGCACAGCCTATAAAGTTAACACCGAAATAAGCCATGAGAAGGCAGATCATGTGCCCTTCCATAAACGGATCCAATCCCTCCTCCAGGCTCTGTCCCAGGTAAAGGGGGCAGTCTGTCTGTTGGGGCCCAGGGAGACAACCAACGAGTCAGGGTATTGGGGAATGGAAGAGGATCCGGCGGTAGAGGACAGTCGACCGCCTCCTGAGGTGCCGGTAGTGTGTCCGGCAGGCCTTTCGGAGGATCAGAGGGTGCAGCCCAAGAAACTCGCAGGACATGGGATCGGCCAGGTAGAGCCGGTCCAGCCAAAGGGGTATGGGACACCCGCAGAAAGGGTCGAGTCTGCAGATTTAAATTCAGAGGCAGTTGAGGCTGAGGAAAGGGGGGAGCCAGTGGTGGTGTCTGCCGCGGGACCGATGTGCCCGGCTGTGCAGAGGAAATACGATCCCCCACAAGATGCACAACCCCAAGGGCCGCTGGACAGCGAGTTTATCATTCCCCATTCAGTTGCTGCATTAAAGGCCATGGTGTCACATATCCCAAAGCTCACTAGACTGGGAGATCCGTATGCTCACTTCCTGGAGATAGCGCAGGCAGTGGACATGAACACATGCGATTACGCGGAAGCAGTTAAAGTGCTCCTTTTTTCCATTGACGGGAAGATCTACCAGGCTCTTCCCCCAGATTGTCGCGGGGGACAAAGCACCCTCGCAGCACTACAAAGGGCTATCCTAGAGGCCATGGGGTGGAACGAAGGGATTCCCTTTGAAAGGATAGCGAAAACACGCCAGTTAGCAGGAGAGGCTCCACAGATATACGTGGAAAGGTTATGGCTGGTCTCCAGCACAGCATGTGGGGGCCTGCTTGTCAGAAACAACCTGACAGTGGAACAAAGGGAAGCATGGTTTCGCACCATAATTGTGAACAGCCTGCCCAGTGTCAAGGAAAGGGAAGATCTCTGGTTCATCCCAGGATACCCCAATCTCACCAAAGCCATCGTGACAGGCAGACTGGCTGCCACACGGCGGCAGGATGGGGAGGAAGAGGGGAAGCCAGAGAAAACAGTAAAAGGCCGGGTGCATGCGGTGCAACCCAACCAAACCCCCAGGAGAGAGTGGCATCAGGAGGGTGGACATCCTCCCGATAGAAGGGGGGTGTGTTACGGGTGCGGTAAGCCTGGCCACTACTGCAACAACTGCAGGGCCAACCCCTACTGCGTGAAAGAAGTAAAAACACCCACGGAGGTGAAACCGGGTAATGAGAAAGCGGGTGCCACAACAGTGTTTGAAACCGCTGTAGAAACCCTCAGGCAGCTGCTGACAGGTCCCGGCCGTATCAATGTCGCGGTGGGTAGAGAGATCCCCACAGCTCCCATACGGCAGGAACCATGACAAGCACCCACCAAGCCTGCCTACCTGTGTCTGCTGGACTATGACGCGTGGGGAAGACCGTGGGTAAAAATGGAGGTGGAGGGGAACCAGGGAACTTACTTGTTGGACACGAGGGCTTCAAGCACCCTTGTCCACACAGAGGACCCGGCCTCCTCGCCCCTGTCCAGCTGTGTGCCCTACGAGCTAGTCGGCTTCACGGGGAACGAAAGAACAGGGTATTTTTCAATCTATCTGACCCTTAAGTTGGGAACACTGACCACCAAATGGAAGTGCGTCCTGATAAGGTGAGAGCAGGCTGACAAAGGTATATTGGGGGCAGACTTCATTATAGCCCACCAGATCCTGGTGGATCTGCTTATGGGGAACAGTGGACCCAGGTACAAAAAACGAGGTCATGCTTATAGAAAGGATACAAGACAAAAGGGCTCTGTGTACTGTGAAGCCAAAAGGGGGTTATGACTTAGAGCTTCTGATCAGAGTATAGGGCCTATGTGTGAGCCAGTCTTGCAGCATTTGCCACCCACAAACACGACTGTGGGAGAGTCATCGGAGTAGAGGTCAGGATAGATGGGGATCCCATGTCCCGACCTCAGAGGCAGTATAATTTCCCGAGAGAGGCAGAAGCCGATTTGGAAGTGGCACTGAGCTCACTGGTGGAGCAGGGTGTGTTGAGACCCATAGCCATGCACGTGAACTCTCCCGGACAACTCGTGGAGGGCCACCGTGGACTACCGGGTACTTAACAGAAACATCCCGGCTTGTGCTCCTACAGTGGCAGCAGTGGCAGACCTGATCAGGGAAATCCCTGCGTCTGCAAACACCTTCACAGTCCTAGACATTTCAAATGGCTTCTGGTCTATCCGTGTGAGGAGAGAGGACCAGTACAAGTTTGCTTTCACCTTTAAGGAATAGCAATATACTTGGATCTGCCTCCTTCAGGGATTTCACAACAGTGCCAGCATCTTCCACCAGTGCATGACGAACTGTTTAAAGAGCTTCAGCCAGCCGCAACAGTTGGTGCAGTATGTGGACGACCTGCTCCTTTTCACTGACAACAGTAAAGAGCATGGTCCCAGGCTGGCAGAACTGTTGGCTGTGCTCAAGGAGGGGGGTTTTAAGGTCAACCCCAAGAAGGCCCAGATAGGGTTAAAGGAAGTAAAATTCCTGGGTCTAACACTCAGGGCAGGGGAACGAGGTATAGATGAGGTCCGAAGGCAAGCCGTGCAGGAACTCCCGGTACCGACCACCGTATCCGGAGTCAGATCTTTTTTAGGGATCACAGGCTACTGTAGAGATTTCATAGAAGATTATGCAGCAACCGCAGCCCCTCTACTCAGGCTCCTACACAAAGGGGTCGAGTGGGAGTGGGATCAAAGCTGTCAAGCTGCATTTCTTCAGTTGAAACAGAACCTGCAGAAGCCACCTGCACTGGGGGCTATTGATGGGGGAAAGGATTTCTATTTAGAAGTAGCAGCCAGCGGGAACAGTCTGAGTGCAGTGCTTTTACAGGAAAGGCACCGACAGCTGAGACCGGTGGTGTACTCCTCTAGAGTCCTTGCAGAGGTGGAGAAGGGTTAATCCAACTGCGAAAGGCATCTGTTAGCCACTCATTGGGCTGTGAAAAGAGCACAGGTTTTCACAGGAGTATCCCTATCACACTCCTCACCCATCACACCCCGACCCAGATGTTGCTGGATGGGAGAATAAAGGATGGAACAGTCAGCAGTGCCAGGATCACTCGCTGGACCTTCCTCCTCTCCCAAACGGCCATCAGGGTCAGGGGCCTCTGTCAGCCCAGGCTCGCAGCTAACCTCATTTATGCAGGGGAGCCACACAGATGCTCAGTAGAAGGGGTTTGGGACACCGACTTTGGATTTTGGGCAGGGGTACATTCCACAGGCAGCGAGATCTACGTCGATGGATCCAGTTCAGTGTCCGCGGGTACAAGACTCACGGGCTGCGGAGTTTGGAACCTCGAGGCAGGCATAGCCTTGGCGCTTAAACTCCCCAGCACCCTGAATGCCCAGCAGGCTGAACTGTCAGCAGTGATGTACGTGGTGACATACCCCGAGGAATTCCCCACCCGGTACACGATTTGTTCGGACAGTATGTTTACTTGCAATTCGTGTACAGAGTATCTGGCTATTTGGTCACGCAGGGGGTACACATCCGCAGATGGGAAGTCCCTGGTCACCAAACCCCTGCTAGTAAGGATAGTGGCAGCCCGAGGGAACAATAGGGATGTCTACATCCACAAGGTTAAGGCACATTCTAAGACAGAGCCCAGGGCAGAGGGTGACCAGCGGGCGGAGCTCCTGGCCAGAGAAGGAGCCAAGACAGGTCGCTTCTGGGACCCGTATGAGAAAGGCAGGGTGATAGCTGCTAGTGGCAAGCCAGGGAAACAAGGGAGCACCGGGATAGCAGTGGCCCCGGACCTGAGAATGGTTCAGGCGCAGGACCCCATCCTCAAGGCTGCCATAGCAACCATCCTAAGTGGAGGAAAGGCAAAGCGCCCATAAAGTGCCTCAGATATAGCTGTCAAGGAAGGGATGCTGTTTAAAGGGGACAAGTGGGTGGTTCCAGCACAACACCAGCGGGAGTTCCTACAAATGGCCCATGAGGGTCCAGGTGCGGGACACCCCGGGCCAGAGTCCACCTGGCAGAAGGTGGAACAGGCAGCATGGTGGCCAGATCTCTGGGACGACGTCCGTGATTTCTGCGCAGCCTGTCTGGTGTGTGCAGCCAACAACCCAGACCCCCAGAAGAGAAAGGCATCCATGGGACACATCAAGCGGGTAGAGGGACCATGGCAGTCGATCCAAATCGACTGCATAGGGCCCCTACCAACCACCCAGGGGGGGTACAAGTACTATCTAGTGCTGGTGAATGTATTCTCCAAATGGGTCGAAGCCTTCCCTTGCCAAACAGCTACTGCATTGGGGACGGCCAAGATCCTGGTCAGGGAAGTGTTCTCAAGGTGGGGTCTGCCGCAGTTTGTGGAGTCCGACCAGGGAAGCCGCTTCACTGGCCAGGTGATGCAGGCCATCTTTAAGGTACTGGGGATTAAAGCACGGTGGCATGTGGTGTACAACCCCCAGTACTCAGGTCCTGTAGAGCATCTCAACTGCACCATCAGGGAAAGGGTCCGCAAGGAGACAGGGGATTCACCCAACAGATGGGTACAGGTCTTGCCACTGGTCCTCATGGGGATCCGAGCCAGTCAGTCGAAAAGCACAGGGTATTCACCCCACGAGCTGATGACTGGGAGACCCATGAGGACCCCAGTACACACATTGGTGCCGGGTCTCACTGAAGGACAGCTTCAGGAAGCTAACTGAGACCGCTTTGCTAGGAATCTGCTGCAACAGCTGTAGCAGATTCACTGGCAGGCAGCCACCAACATGGGAAGACAGCACTTTAGTAACAAGCTGCTGCTGGAACCCCATAGCCACCACGATGGGAAATAGGCGACCAGGTCATGGTATGCAGCTTCGCCAGGGTGGGTTGTCCGAGCCACTGTACATGGGGCCCTACAGTATAGTGGACAAGGCAGGCCCTATGGTTTATGCGGTCCAATTACCCCGCCGGGTAAAGTGGTACCACATGAACCAATGCAAGCGGTTCGACCCTACTAGGGCAGGAAAAAGGAAGGCTCCCACAGGTAAAGAAACCTCACATGAGGCAGAGGGAAGGATGTGGAGGCTGTAGCAGAGGTCAACCCCGGCCCCGAAGCCCCACAACCCGGAATAGTCCACTGCCACAGTAGTACCATCACACAGCAGAGTGAAGTGGCACAGCCTGATAGGCAGGAAAGGGACTTAGCACAGGAGAAGGGAGTCCTGTGCAGTATAACGACAGAGCAGATAGAGGAAGGGATAGAGCAGTGGGAGGACCAATGGGTGCAGCCCGTAACATGGGACTCGGCACCCCTGGTTAGGTGTAGTTCCAAAGTGGGGCAGCCGAGGATACCTTGGTCTCCCGTATACCTTCCCGCCCGTCCCAGAGTCAAACGAGAAAAGAAGCACAAGAGTGGTAAACTCTGTGCGGTAAAAGGGACACCACCGAAAGACCCGGGAAAGATCCCAGACACCGAAGGGCTCACAGAAATGGAAACAGGACATTTGAAAGAAGTCCTCCTGCAATCCCGACAAAAGGGGGCAGTCCGGCTCCTGGGGCAAGGTCAACAAGATGGCCGACAAAGCCAAGTCAGTATCAGAGACTGACCTGGCCACCCGGAGATGGGTGACATTGTATATAGCCCGGTGTTCTGTATATAGTTGAGGGAGATTTTAAAGTGAGGGGATGATGTTTTTTTATTTTGTGATGTTACTCCAGTTGAGCCTGAAGAAGTCTCAGCCAAGACTGTGTTCAATCTTGTGTTCCAGAAGATGCTCCGGACCGTCGCGATGTTATTTACCTACCTGGGGACCTGCACCGGACAGAAACTCGACATCGAGATGTCTTTGACATACGGGTGCTCCGGGGGCAGGGCATCAATCGTGACCATGGGAGAAGGGATCATGAAGGCAGAAGGCCAGGCCACCTACTGCCACAAGGGGAGATGGTCTGGGTGGTTGGGTTCGAATTCCACCCGGTATTCGAGCCACGAGAGTTTTACCTATGGGGAGGCCTCCATCCCTTGCCCCGAAATCGAGATGGCCACGTCCCGGGTTAGGGTGACAGAGGGAAGGAGAGTGTATTTAATGTGTGTTGGGTCATACCTTTGGGACGCTGATGGTGGCTCAGGAAACTGAGCACGGACATCGAGGAGAGCAGCTCAGACTGGGAACGTCTGAGCAATGACACCTACTGGACGATCACGGGGTCACCGGGGGGGGGGGGGGTCACTGTGTGTTGGGAGAAATGGTGGGCCTATGATCAGGGGATCTATACATGCCTATGGGGGTTGGCCCAGGTGTGCCCAGCGGGTTTGTCCATTGCCTTTGCCAGATGGTGGAAGGACTCGGGGAAGGGGATGGAATGGGATCACAGCAGGGAAGATTGTGTGCTCCCTCGCTTCCGGGTACCAGTCAATGCCACCGAGCTGCTGGCTCAGGTGAAGAAACCCCTGCCCACGCCCAAGCCCATTGACAGTTATGGATGTCCGCCCACCACTAGGGGACCTGGGAATGGGTTAGTGTTAGTACCGACAGATAAGTTAGTATACCAGGGAGTACATTATACTGTTGCTTCAGTAATTCTAAACCTGACAGAAGTACGCCTACCTGTTTTCTGCCCCAGAGAAACCGAATTGTTGTACCAAGCTCTACTGAAGAAAATGTTCAGGAGCTTCTACGAGCTGGACTTTGGGGACGTCAATGCTTTAGACCTGTATAGACAAGGAGATACAACCGAGCGGGGCAGACAACACAGGGGGGTCATCAATGACGTTTTCACCGGATTTAACACTGGGAATTCCATCATGAGCAGCCTGAATGATGTGCAGCTGGCCCTACAGATCAGTGGGTTAAAGTCACAGCTGCACAGCATCCTAGGGAAAGAGAATAATGTGTTGGGTTCCACACTTCACGAGGTGGGTGGCTATGGCTGGGTATCTGAAATAAATTATTGCCCAGCTAGAGGCTCAGGCCCGGACAATAAACATCTTGATCTAGGAGGACCGGCTGGCCTCGGATCAGGCTGCACAGAACGAGGTGTGTGTACTCCATGGTTGCTGGGAGAGGGATGGAGCAATTTGGAGGACCTTAGGCAAGGTCGGGTCCCCTCCTGGATCAGCAACCAGCACCTGGAGGCACTACACCCATACAGCAGCACCCTCAGTCCCTGCCAACTCCGCGTGGTGTCGGAAGCCTATCCTGTCCCTGTTGACTGTGGGAAATCCAACCACACTATTATGGGTATAGTTGTGCGAATGCCCACCGGTATAGACACGGCCCGAGTAAGTGGTGTGATATTCCGGACAGCAGTTTTTGCTTTAAACCTAGGGCAGAAGTTCAAGTGGCCCAGAAAGGGATCATCCCAATCCCAGAACCCTCCATGGTCCACCTCACGGTACAGTATAACGCGAGTGATCTGCAGAACTATGTTGCCCATTTTGGGTACCCCATACCCTCACTACCTGAGAAACTCACCGCCCTGTTGAAGGCAGTGGATCTCAGCCAAAAACATTATTACACCCTACAGCAAAAGGCCAAAGACATAGCCCTCGAAATCGCGGACATACAGTCACTAGCGTGGTGGGAATGGGGTACGAGAGTAGATATCGCAGTTTGGCTTCGAATGGCCTCCCACACACTGGTGATTGTACAACTGGTCATTGTCCTATGTCTCATCATCAATGCGTAACCATTCCCTACCGCAGAGAGTTGATGCCAGTTCATTGGATATATTCCCTTATGGCTAAAGTGATCAAGGTGTATGGAGAGAAAGCAGTAAAGGAGTACTGAGGTGAATGATCAGCCATGATCTTATTGAATGGTGGTGCAGGTTTGAAGGGCCGAATGGCCTACTCCTGCACCTATTTTCTATGTTGCTATGTTTACAGCGTTATGCAAAATTCTCCTCGGGGTTGATGTGTTTTATGGTGGGTGATTGGAGCTCCGGGTTCCAGTGACCCTGTCAGCACCAGCAAGTGCTCACAGTATGTGTTCACATTAAAGTCAGCTCTTGTGTTGGAAGTTACTTAAGTCCCTCCCCATGGCTCAGTGGGTAAAGTGTAACTGGCCTGATGTGTTGTCGGTGAGTTCCACATGGCCTCTTGTCATTAAACTAGGGCAGGAACAAAGACTCAGTCAGTGTTAAATTTCCATTTATAAATGACTTGGATGAAGGAACAGAGAGCGGTATATCCAGCTTTGCTGACCACACTAAGTTAGGAGACACAGTAAACAGTGGAGATGGGAGCAGAAAGCGGAAGGTTTGTTGAATGGAAGCTCAATGATTAAAGGTGAGCAGAAGGTGCGTGGTCACTGGTGTGGGGAGGACATCAGGGGAGGGCTGAGTCCGGCTCGGCTTCTTGGTATCCTGCAGAGGGAAGTCAGCCTCACGGCAGCCGCGTCTCTTTATCAAAGCCCCGGACCTGAGGATTGGATTGAGCATTTGGTGAAGAGTAAAGCTGGGAATGTGGCATTGGACTTGATGTCTCCAACATCCCAAGCTGGCTGGCACATTGCAAGCTCGTGTGTGGGGCCATTCCACCTGCTTCATGCAATGAATGAAACTCGGGGGCTGCTGCTTGAAGAATGGTCCTCTGAGAATGGCCAGTTTCAGAGGCAAGCAGTTAAATGCTGACGCTCCGTCACTCCCAACTGGTGGGTGTGATGTGGGCCCACACGACTGTAACCGTGCACTCACACCGATTATAGTGAGTTCTGCTGTTAACTGACGCTCGCACCGAAGAACTTTAGAAGTGTGGTCACTGTTACAAGGTGGGGAAATAGCCACCAATGTGTGCACAGCAAGCTCCCACCAATAACAATGTGATAATTACCAGATCATCTGTTACAGTGATGGTGGTTGAGGGAGAAATATTGATCAGGTCTCTGCTCTTCAAAATAGTGCTGGGCAATCATTTACATCCACCTGAGAAGGCCAATGGGGCCTTGATTTTACGTCTCATCTGAAAGATTGTACTTCTGACAGGGCAGCACTCCCTCAGCAGTGCACTGGAGTGTTGGCCTAGATTTTATGCTCAAGTCTTGGGAAGTCTATTGCCTCGGAGCTGAGAGAGAGTCACTGAGACAGGGCTGACACCTAGATATTGTAGAAACATAGAAACATAGAAAATAGGTGCAGGAGTAGGCCATTCGGCCCTTCTAGCCTGCACCGCCATTCAATGAGTTCATGGCTGAACATGCAACTTCAGTACCCCATTCCTGCTTTCTCACCATACCCCTTGATCCCCCTAGTAGTAATTGTGTATTATTGGCTAGCTGCTACAATTATTTAAAAAAGGAAGCAGACAAAAAGCAGAAAATTATAGACCAGTTAGCCCAACATCTGTGGTTGGGAAAATGTTGGAGTCCATTATTAAAGAAGCAGTAGCAGGACATTTGGAAAAGCAAAATTTGGTCAGGCAGAGTCAGCATGGATTTATGAAGGGGAAGTCATGTTTGATAAATTTGCTGGAATTTTTTGAGGATGTAACAAACAGGGTTGAGAATCAGTGGATGTTATGTATTTGGACGTCCAGAAGGCATTTGACAAGGTGCTACATAAAATGTTACTGCACAAGATAAAAGTTCACGGGGTTGGGGGTAATATATTAGCATGGATAGAGGATTGGCTAACTAACAGAAAACAGAGAGTCGGGATAAATGGCTCATTCTCGGGTTGGCAACCAGTAACTAGTGGGGTGCCGCAGGGATCAGTGCTGGGACCCCAGCTATTTACAACCACTTAACGACTTGGAAGAAGGGACTGAATGTAATGTAGCTAAGTTTGCTGACGATACAAAGATGGGAGGAAAAGCAATGTGTGAGGAGGACACAAAAAATCTGCAAAAGGACATAGACAGGCTAAGTGAGCGGGCAAACATTTGGCAGATGGAGTACAATGTTGTTGGAAAGTGTGAGGTCATGCACTTTGGCAGAAAAAAAAAGCAAGTTATTATTTAAATTGAGAAAGATTGCATAGTGCATAGGGACCTGGGGGTACTTGTGCATGAAAGACAAAAGGTTAGTATGCAGGTGCAGCAAGTGGTCAGGAAGGCCAATGGAATCTTGGCCTTTATTGCAAAGGGAATGGAGTATAAAAGCAGGGATGTCTTGCTACTGTTATACAGGCTATTTGTGAGGTCATACTTGGAATACTGCGTGCAGTTTTGGTTTCCATATTTAAGAAAGGATATACTTGCTTTGGAGGCAGTTCATAGAAGATTCACTAGGTTGATTCCAGAGATGAGGAGGTTGACTTATGAGGAAAGGTTGAGTAGGTTGGGCCTCTACTCATTGGAATTCAGAAGAATGAGAGGTGATCTTATCGAAACATATAAGATTATGAGGGGGCTTGACAAGGTGGATACAGAGAGAATGTTTCCATTGATGGGGGAGACTAGAACTAGGGGGCATAATCTTAGAATAAGGGGCCGCCCTTTTAAAACTGAGATGAGGAGAAATTTCTTTTCTCAGAGGGTTGTAAATCTGTGGAATTCGCTGCCTCAGAGAGCTGTGGAAGCTGGGACATTGAATAAATTTAACACAGAGATAGACAGTTTCTTCACCGATAAGGGAATAAGGCATTTGGGGGAGCGGGCAGGGAAGTAGACCCGAGTCCATGATCGGATCATCCAAGATCGTATGAAATGGCGGAGCAGGCTCAAGTGGCCATATGGCCTACTCCTGCTACTATATCTTATGTTCTTATTACAGTAATTCGTTGTATAAAATCTAAGGTAAGCACCAAAACTCAGTAATGTTGACTCTCGTGACTTAATTGCAAGACTCACAATTTAGATTCATAGCAATTTACAGTACAGAAGGAGGCCATTCGGCCCATTGTGTCCGTGCCGGCCGACAAGGAGCTATCCAGCCTATCTGGCCAGAAATTCCGGCCTCCTGAGTCCGTACGGAGTGTGTACGGACCCGGGAAGACATCGCAAAAGCCGATTTTCAGTGCACAATGAACATGCGCTTAAAAGCGGCTTTTCCAAGCTGGAGCTCGACAGATCTTCCGTATCTCGGCAGCCAGGACTTTGAATGGGCAAGATTGCAATATTTACCCATATCTTGCCCAGCACATGTCCTGAAAACTCTTGCGCCTGATAAAAGTAAGAATTTTAAAATACATAAAAACATTTTAAAATAAAATTATAAAAACACATTTTATTGTTTAAAAACCCTCCCTACTACGGTAAGTTTATTTGAAACCGTACTTAAAAAAAAGTTTTTTTTAAATCGAAAAAATATTGCTTTTTTACAATACATAAATAACTTCAATTTAAATTAATAAAAATATGTGGTGTATTTTTTTTATTAGTGTTTTGGGTGTTTGGGGGGGGGTTTCTCAATCATAATAAAGAGAACTCCAATTACGGAGTTCCCATTATTATGAATGAGGACATACTTTACCTTGATTGGCTGCCCAGAGCCATGTGATTGTACCTCCAGCCCTGCGCAGGTCCTGACGTGCACGCGCTGCGGCGCGCATTGAGTTGGGGCCTTAGGACTGGGAACTCACATGGGCATAGCAGCTTCAGGTAAGTACGCATCTTTTTAAAGTTGTTTTACCCGATCGCCCGTGGGAAGCAGCTGACCCGGGTTTCTGGGCCAATAACACTTTCCAGCTCTTCGTACGTAGCCTTGAAGGATACGGCACTTCAAGTGCTTTTTCAAGAACTTTTTAAATGTGGTGAGGATTTCTGCCTCTACCACCCTTTCAGGCAGTGAGTTCTAGACCCTCACCATCCTCTGGGTGAAATAATTTCCCCATAAATTCCCCATAAACCTCCTACCAGTTACTTTAAATCGATGCCCGCTGGTTGTTGACTAAGGGAAATAGATCCTTCCTATCGAGATCCCTCAATTTTATACACCTCAATCAGGTCTCCCCTCAGCCTCCTCTGCTCCAAAGAAAACAACCCCAGCCTTTTCAATCTTTGCTCATAGCTAAAATTCTCCAGTTCAGGCAACATCCTCGTTAATCTCCTCTGTACCCTCTCAAGTGTAATCACATCTTTCCTGTAATGTGGTGACAGGAACTGCACGCAGTACTCTAGCTGTGGCCTAACTATTGTTTTATACAGTTCAAACATAACATCCCTACTCTTATATTCGATGCCTCGGTTAATAAAGTCAAGTGTGCTTTCTTTACCATCTTATCTACCTGTCCTGCTATCTTCAGGGACCTGTGGACCTGTACTGCAAGGTTCCTCTACACTACTCAGTGTTCCACCATTTATTGTGTATTCCCTTGCCTTGTTGGCCCTCCCCAAATGCATTACCTCACACATCTCTGGATTGAATTCCATTTGCCACTGTTCTGCCCACCTGATTTGTACTGAAAATTTACCCAAACTCACGAAGAGTGGTGATAAATGGTAAGAATTTTCAGATGCAGTAATATAGTTTTTGGACAGAACTGTGACCTGTTGAAGATTAAATAATGCCACGAGGTTTATAAAGTAAAAAAATACCAACTCATGATTTCTTACCAAATCTTTTAAGATTTTTTTCAGTGTTTGTCTCATAATGTATGACAAGGTGGTGTTGGTATTGCTGCTAATGTGGCCTCACTGCTCTGTGTGCTTTAATATTCCATGTCAACCCGTCGACAGAATGGTTAAAACAATCAGATTCCTGTTACTGCTCCCCTTCAATTACTCTGGTTCTGTAACAACGCCCCCACCCCCAAACCCACCCCCCCCTTCCACCAACCCCTCACCCCCACCCCCCCTCCCCCCCCGCCCCACGCCACTGTATCCGTCCAGTTTGCTGGATCGTTAACCCAGGGTTTAAAATGTCAGCTTCCTCACTCTGTCTCGACACAACCCCAAACCCCAGTGGAAATGTGTTCTCGTGTTTGATGAGTGGGTGATGGGTCCTGGCTGCCTTTGCTAGAATTTGGGGCTGTTTCACTGAAATACACAGACAGCTATTTCCCGATTTAAGCTGCACTTTGTGCGGCAGAGACTGCATCCCGCAGCTTGATCCCAAGGGTCGGCCCAGTTCAAGTTCATGCTATACCCACAATACACCCCAATATGGAGCAGATCCTGAGTTAATACAATACACGTCCATCCAGATCAAAACCAGCACACGTCTCAAAGTTAGAACTGACCGGCTCTCGACTCACGAGCAGCCAGACTTTCTAAATTATAAAAACACATTTTATTGTTTAAAAACCTCTCCCTACTACATAGAAACATAGAAACATAGAAAATAGGTGCAGGAGCAGGCCATTCAGCCCTTCTAGCCTGCACCGCCATTCAATGAGTTCATGGCTGAACATAAAACTTCAGTACCCACTTCCTGCTTTCACGCCATACCCCTTGATCCCCCGAGTAGTAAGGACTTCATCTAACTCCCTTTTGAATATATTTAGTGAATTGGCCTCAACTACTTTCTGTGGTAGAGAATTCCACAGGTTCACCACTCTCTGGGTGAAGAAGTTTCTCCTTATCTCGGTCCTAAATGGCTTACCCCTTATCCTTAGACTGTGACCCCTGGTTCTGGACTTCCCCAACATTGGGAACATTCTTCCTGCATCCAACCTGTCCAAACCCGTCAGAATTTTAAACGTTTCTATGAGGTCCCCTCTCACTCTTCTGAACTCCAGTGAATACAAGCCCAGTTGATCCAGTCTTTCTTGATAGGTCAGTCCCACCATCCCGGGAATCAGTCTGGTGAATCTTCGCTGCACTCCCTCAATAGCAAGAATGTCCTTCCTCAAGTTAGGAGACCAAAACTGTACACAATACTCCAGATGTGGCCTCACCAAGGCCCTGTACAACTGTAGCAACACCTCCCTGCCCCTGTACTCAAATCTCCTCGCTATGAAGGCCAACATGCCATTTGCTTTCTTAACCGCCTGCTGTACCTGCATGCCAACCTTCAATGACTGATGTACCATGACACCCAGGTCTCGTTGCACCTTCCCTTTTCCTAATCTGTCACCATTCAGATAATAGTCTGTCTCTCTGTTTTTACCACCAAAGTGGATAACCTCACATTTATCCACATTATACTTCATCTGCCACGCATTTGCCCACTCACCTAACCTATCCAAGTCACTCTGTAGCCTCATAGCATCCTCCTCGCAGCTCACACTGCCACCCAACTTAGTGTCATCCGCAAATTTGGAGATACTACATTTAATCCCCTCGTCTAAATCATTAATGTACAATGTAAACAGCTGGGGCCCCAGCACAGAACCTTGCGGTACCCCACTAGTCACTGCCTGCCATTCCGAAAAGTACCCATTTACTCCTACTCTTTGCTTCCTGTCTGACAACCAGTTCTCAATCCACGTCAGCACACTACCCCCAATCCCATGTGCTTTAACTTTGCACATTAATCTCCTGTGTGGGACCTTGTCGAAAGCCTTCTGAAAGTCCAAATATACCACATCAACTGGTACTCCTTTGTCCACTTTATTGGAAACATCCTCAAAAAATTCCAGAAGATTTGTCAAGCATGATCTCCCTTTCACAAATCTATGCTGACTTGGACCTATCTTGTCACCATTTTCCAAATGCGGTGCTATGACATCCTTAATAATTGATTCCATCATTTTACCCACTACTGAGGTCAGGCTGACCGGTCTATAATTCCCTGCTTTCTCTCTCCCTCCTTTTTTAAAAAGTGGGGTTACATTGGCTACCCTCCACTCGATAGGAACTGATCCAGAGTCAATGGAATGTTGGAAAATGACTGTCAATGCATCCGCTATTTCCAAGGCCACCTTCTTAAGTACTCTGGGATGCAGTCCATCAGGCCCTGGGGATTTATCGGCCTTCAATCCCATCAATTTCCCCAACACAATTTCCCGACTAATAAAGATTTCCCTCAGTTCCTCCTCCTTAATAGACCCTCTGACCACTTTTATTACGGTAAGTTTATTTTAAACCATACTTAAAAAAACTTTTTTTTAAATCGGAAACATATTGCTTTTTTACAATACATAAATAACTTTAATTTAAATTAATAAAACTATGTGGTGTATTTTTTCTTAGTGTTTTGGGTGTTTGGGGGGATTTCTCAATCATAATAATGGGAATTCCAACTTTCTGTGGTAGAGAATTCCACAGGTTCACAATTCTCTGAGTGAAGAAGTTTCTCCTCATCTCGGTCTTAAATGGCTTACATAAGAACATAAGAACATAAGAATTAGGAACAGGAGTAGGCCATCTAGCCCCTCGAGCCTGCTCCGCCATTCAACAAGATCATGGCTGATCTGGCCGTGGACTCAGCTCCACTTGCCGGCCCACTCCCCATAACCCTTAATTCCCTTATTGGTTAAAAATCTATCTATCTGTGATTTGAATACATTCAATGAGCTAGCCTCAACTGCTTCATTGGGCAGAGAATTCCACAGATTCACAACCCTCTGGGAGAAGAAATTCCTTCTCAACTGGGTTTTAAATTGGCTCCCCCGTATTTTGAGGCTGTGCCCCCGAGTTCTAGTCTCCCCAACCAGTGGAAACAACCTCTCTGCCTCTATCTTGTCTATCCCTTTCATTATTTTAAATGTTTCTATAAGATCACCACTCATCCTTCTGAACTCCAACGAGTAAAGACCCAGTCTACTCAATCTATCATCATAAGGTAACCCCCTCATCTCCGGAATCAGCCTAGTGAATCGTCTCTGTACCTCCTCCAAGGCTAGTATATCCTTCCTTAAGTAAGGTGACCAAAACTGCACACAGTACTCCAGATGCAGCCTCACCAATACTCTGTATAATTGCAGCAGGACCTCCCTGCTTTTGTACTCCATCCCTCTCGCAATGAAGGCCAACATTCCATTCGCCTTCCTGATTACCTGCTGCAGCTGCAAACTAACTTTTTGGGATTCATGGAAATAGGAGGTGGGTGGGGTGGATTGACCCATCCACCTCCACGGAGGTGTGTGGGGGACCTGACCCATCCACCTCCATGGCACGAACCTGGTATTGCAGTACTTCCAGGAACGGTGCAGTGGCTCTCGGCCTTTTGGCTAAGATCATTGGCGCAGAGTGATCTTTGATGTGTGCAAGGTGACCTCTGGCGTTTGTGATTTAACAAAGAATTGGAAAGATTGGCTACGAATTTAAAAAAAAAAAATTTTTCATGCACAAGGACCCCCAGGTCTATCTGCACCGCAGCCTGTTGTAATTTCTCCCCATTCAAATAATATTCCCTTTTACTTTTTTTTTCCCCCCAGTTGGATGACCTCACATTTTCCGACATTATATTCCATCTGTCAAACCTTAGCCCATTCACTTAACCTATCTAAATCTCTTTGCAGCCTCTCTGTGTCCTCTACACAACCCGCTTTCCCACTAATCTTTGTGTCATCTGCAAATTTTGTTACACTACACTCTGTCCCCTCTTCCAGATCATCTATGTATATTGTAAATAGTTGTGGTCCCAGCACCGATCCCTGTGGCACACCACTAACCACCGATTTCCAACCCGAAAAGGACCCATTTATCCTGACTCTCTGCTTTCTGTTAGCCAGACAATTCTCGATCCATGCTAATACATTTCCTCTGACTCCGCGTACCTTTATCTTCTGCAGTAACCTTTTGTGTGGCACCTTATCGAATGCCTTTTGGAAATCTAAATACACCACATCCATTAGTACACCTTTATCCACCATGCTCGTTATATCCTCAAAGAATTCCAGTAAATTAGTTAAACATGATTTCCCCTTCATGAATCCATGTTGCGTCTGCTTGATTGCACGATTCCTATCTAGATGTCCCGCTATTTCTTCCTTAATGATAGCTTCAAGCATTTTCCCCACTACAGATGTTAAACCAACCAGCCTATAGTTACCTGCCTTTTGTCTGCCCCTTTTTTAAACAGAGGCGTTACATTAGCTGCTTTCCAATCCGCTGGTACCTCCCCAGAGTCCAGAGAATTTTGGTAGATTATAACGAATGCATCGGCTATAACTTCCGCCATCTCTTTTAATATCCTGGGATGCATTTCATCAGGACCAGGGGACTTGTCTACTTTGAGATCCATTAGCCTGTCCAGCACTTCCCCCCTAGTGATAGTGATTGTCTCAAGGTCCTCCCTTCCCACATTCCCGTGACCAGCAATTTTTGGCATGGTTTTTGTGTCTTCCACTGTGAAGACCGAAGCAAAATAATTGTTTAAGGTCTCAGCCATTTCCACATTTCCCATTATTAAATCCCCCTTCTCATCTTCTAAGGGACCAACATTTACTTTAGTCACTCTTTTCCGTTTTATATATCGGTAAAAGCTTTTACTATCTGTTTTTATGTTTTGCGCAAGTTTACTTTCGTAATCTATCTTTCCTTTCTTTATTGCTTTGTTAGTCATTCTTTGCTGTCGTTTAAAATTTTCCCAATCTTCTAGTTTCCCACTAACCTTGGCCACCTTATACGCATTGGTTTTTAATTTGATACTCTCCTTTATTTCCTTGGTTATCCACGGCTGGTTATCCCTTCTCTTACCGCCCTTCCTTTTCACTGGAATATATTTTTGTTGAGCTCCACTGTTCCTCAGTTGTGCCACCGTTTAGTCTGTGTTTCCAGTCTATTTTAGCTAACCCTGCCCTCATCCCACTGTAGTCCCCTTTGTTTAAGCATAGTACGCTCGTTTGAGACACTACTTCCTCACCCTCAATCTATTATAAATCCAACCATACCCCTTATCCTTAGACTGTGACCCCTGGTTCTGGAATTCCTCAGCATCGGGAACATTCTTCCTGCATCTAACCTGTCCAATCCTGTCAGAATTTGATATGTTTCTATGAGATCTCTTCTCTATCTTCTAAATTCCAGTGAATTTAAGCCTAATCGATCCAGTCTTTCTTCATATGCCATCCCGGGAATTAGTCTGGTGAAACTTCGCTGCACTCCCTCAATAGCAAGAATGTCCTTCCTCAGATTAGGTGACCAAAGCTGTACATAATATTCAAGGTGTAGCCTCTCCAAGGCCCTGTACAACTGCAGTAAGACCTCCCTGTTCCTATAGTCAAATCCTCTTGTTATGAAGGCCAATATGATATTTGCCTTCTTCACCGCCTGCTGTACCTGCATGCCAACTTTCAATGCTTTTCCTAATCTGTCACCATTCAGATAATCTGCCTTCCTGTTTTTACCACCAAATTGGATAACCTCACATTAACCTACATTATACGACATCTGCTATGCATTTGCCCACTCACCTAACCTGTCCAAGTCACCCTGCAGCCTCTTAGCACCCTCCTCACAGCTCACACTGCCACCCAGCTTAGTGTCATCTGCAAACTTGGAGATGTTACATTCAATTCCTTCGTCTAAATCATTAATGTATATTGTAAATAGCTGGGGTCCCAGCACTGAACCTTGCTGCACACCACTAGCCACTGCCTGCCATTCTGAAAAGGACCCGGTTTATTCCTACTCTTTGCTTCTTGTCTGCCAACCAGTTCTCTATCCACGTCAATACATTACCCCCAGTACCATGTGCTTTAATTTTGCACACTAATCTCTTGTGTGGGACCTTGTCAAAAGTCTTGAAAGTCCAAATACACCACATCCACTGGTTCTCCCTTGTCCACTCTACTAGTTACATCCTCAAAATTCTAGAAGATTTGTCAAGCATGATTTCCCTTTCATAAATCCATGCTGATTTGGACTGATCCTGTCACTGCTTTCCAAATGCGCTGCTATTACATCTTTAATAATTGATTCCAACATTTTCCTCACTACCGATGTCAGGCTAACTGGTCTATAATTCCCTGTTTTCTCTCTCCCTCCTTTTTTAAAAAGTGGGGTTACATTAGCTACCCTCCAATCCTGGAAGATGTGGAAAGAAAGAGAGATGTCCTGTATCCTTGGGAGGCCCTCCAGACACATGATGAGAAGGCAGTGGGAACAGATAGTGGCGGTGGGCAATGCCAGGAGTGTAGCCCCAAGGACCTGGATGCAATGCTGGAAGAGGTTTAATGATTGCACACGAGTTGTCAAGATCAGTGAGTGCATCTTCAAATGTCATGCCCTACGAACGGCACCACTGGCCTCATCCACTGCTCAGTCCAGTACACTACCTTCTGACTTACAAGCTGCTGAAAGTGTAAGCAGCAGTTCTTACTTTCTCCTCTCCCCTCACCACAACCAGACCCTTGTCCCTTTTTCATTTCAGATACTCAAGAACTGAAAGCTGCCCAGGCAATTGAGGAAGAGCAAGAAGACAGTGAAGATGAAGGGACACCGTCAGTATGTTTCACAGTCGCAGCCACCAGTTCGGATACTGACACTGCATGTAATTTAGAGGCTAGCATAGAGGCGGGATCTGCATGTGGTGAGACACTGAGCACATGTGCACTGGAGCCAAAGCAGGGGGGAAAGGATAGTGCAGGTGCCAACTCACTGGAGGGAGAGGTCTCACACTAGTTCAGCTGTAGAGGACTCAGATGAGGACTTCGATGGTCCAGGCTACAGAAGAACGATGATGGGTGAACACACCCATATGATTGGGCACTGGGAGGCCTGCAGGAAAGTCTGCGCTCAATGTCAAGGAACATGGAGCAGTGCAGCACCAACTGGCACACGGTTTTGTGCAGAGCTTGGAGCCCATCCTTTCCAACATGGAACAGGTGGCCTCCTCCATCAACACACCTGTGGAGACAACCATGATGCAGCATCTGATGTCTCAGCTTCCATTCTACGAACCTGCCGTCCTCTCAGGATGACAGAATTTGTGCTCCCATCCCTGCCACTCCATTAGTGCACTTGCTGTTGCCTGTCAGCCAGCCAGCCCAGGGCTAAATGGTGCAGTCTGAAGCCGGGCCTTCTAGGCCCAGAGCTGCTTGAGGTCGCCCTCTAAGGCCGTCTGCAGTCTTCTCCACTGAAAGTCAGCAGCCTTCCACCAGCCATGCTGCAGCCACTGGGGAAGCACTTCGTAGGAGCACTAGGACAGGCAAAGGCACACGGAAGAGGCACTAAGGGAATGTACAAGAGTCATTAGTTTAATTTTGTATGCACTGTGGCATGATTTAATTTACAAATTTGGATTGGAATTAATATTTTGTATCTCCTTTTATTTTTGCCATTGTGAGAAAATGCTGGAAATCGCAGCATGTCAGGCAGCATCTGTGGAGAGAAAGCTGCCTGACATGACCCTTCGTCAGAACGAGAGAGTGTTCAGTAATAACACATTCTTAACAAGCACTGAAAGGGGGAGGGGAAGAAAGAACAAAAGGGAAGGTCTGTGATGGGCTGGAAGGCAGGAGAGATTAAAGAGGCAAAAGGGATATGGGCCAAATTGAAATGGTAATGCCAGGAGTTAGAAAAACATTAGTCAAGATAGGGTGTGAATGCTGGGATAATGACCAGCTGCCATTAGAGACAAGGAGAAATAAAAGAAACAGGCTCCGGGAGGGGTGGGGGCGGGAGCCAAAGATTGGCAGCGTTTACGCTCTGAAATTGTTGAACTCGATGTTAAATCCAGAAGGCTGTAAAGTGCCTAAACGAAAGATGAGGCGCTGTTCCTCGAGTTTGCAGTGAGCTTCATTGGAACAGTATAGGAGACCGAGGACAGAGAGGTCAGAGTGGGAATGGAGTGAAGAATTAAAGTGACTGATATGTCCTTACTATACAGTATAAATGCACACGAGGCCCATACTTGAGAGAAAGTCACTCTGACCAGTTACCTTTATTACCAAGACCTCAAGTGATGTGGGTGGAGCTTCCCCTTTATACCTGAAAGTCCAGGTTAGGAGTGTCTCCCACAAGTTCACCCCCTTGTGGTCAATGTTCTCAAGGTGGACAACTTAGGTCAGCTTATACATGGGTTACAATGACAGTTGAATACATGACATCACCTCCCCCGCAAAGTCTTATTGGGATCACAGGTTAAGTCTCTCTGGTGGTTTACGCTCCCTTGTAGAGCGCCTGAGTTGGGGCTCCGGTTGTTGGGCGCTGGCCTGAGTTTCTTCTGTTTGCGGTGCCTCAGGCCTGTCCGGACTGCCCACAGTGACTGGGCTCTCCTCCACTTGGTTCCGGTGTTCGGTCACCTGTGGTGGAGTAAACTCTACATCGTGTTCTTCCTCTGCTTCTTCTATGGGGTTGCTGAACCTCCTTTTTGTTTGATCCACGTGTTTGCAACAGATTTGTCTATTGGTAAGTTTAACTACCAAAATCCTATTCCCCTCTTTGGCAATCACAGTGCCTGCAAGTCATTTGGGCCCTGCAGCGTAATTAAGGACAAAAACAGGGTCATTGACATCAATACATCGCACCCTCGCATTCCTGTCATGGTAGTCACATTGGACTGATGCCTGCTCTCAACAATTTCTTTCATAGTGGGGTGTATAAGGGATAACCTGGTTTTGAGCATCTTTTTCATTAGCAGCTCTGCGGGTGGAATCCCTGTGAGCGAGTGTGGTCGGGATCTATAGGCCAACAGGAGGCGTGATAAGCGGCTTTGTAGGGAACCCCCTTGGATTCTGAGCATCCCCTGTTTGATTATCTGCACTGCTCGTTCCACCTGGCCGTTTGAGGCCGGCTTGAACGGTGCTGTTCTGACATGGTTGATTCCATTGCCTGCCATGATGTCCTGGAATTCAGTGCTTGTGAAGCACGGGCCATTGTTGCTGACCAAGACATCCGGTAGACCATGGGCGGCGAATATTGCCCGTAGACTTTCTACCGTGGCATAGGATGTGCTTTAATTTAAAATGGCACACTCAATCCTTTTGGAGTAGGCGTCTACTACAACCAAAAACATTTTTCCCATGAAAGGACCTGCGTAGTTCACATGGATGCGTGACCATGGCTTGGTGGGCCAGGACCAGGGGCTAAGGGGGGCTTCCCTGGGTAAGTTGTCCAGCTGAGCACACGTGTTGCACCTACGAACACAAAGTTCCAGGTCTGTATCTATTCCTGGCCACCAAACGTGTGACCTGGCAATTGCCTTCATCATGACAATGCTCGGGCGCTTATTGTGAAGTTCTCTGATAAACACCTCTCTGCCCATCTGGGGCATGACTACTCGGTTTCCCCACAGTAGGCAATCGTCCTGAATCGAGAGTTCATTCTTGCGCCTATGAAACAGTTTAAATTCCTCAGGGCATGCCCCGTACGTGGCTGCCCAGTCCCCATTCAGGACACATTTCTTAACTAAAGACAGTAGTGGGTCTTTATTTGTCCAGACTTTAATCTGACGGGCTGTCACAGGTGAGCCTTCACTTTCAAAAGCTTCAACAGCCATGACCATCTCCGCATCATGCTCAGTTGCCCCCTCAGTGGTGGCTAGTGGGAGCCTGCTGAGTGCATCGGCGCAGTTTTCAGTGCTCGGTCTGTGCCAAATTGTGTAGTCATAGGCGGCTAACGTGAGTGCCCATCTCTGTATGCGGGCCGATGCATTCGCATTTATGGCCTTGTTGTCAGCCAAAAGGGACGTTCGGGGTTTGTGATCTATCTCCAGCTCAAATTTCCTGCCAAACAGGTACTGGTGCATTTTTTTTACTGCATATACACATGCTAGCGCTTCCTTTTCTACCATCCCATAGCCCCTTTCTGCCTGGGACAGACTTCTGGAGGCATAAGCTACCGGTTGTAACTGACCATTGGCATTCACATGCTGCAACACACACCCGACCCCATAGGACGATGCATCGCACATTAAAACAAGATTCTTACACGGGTCATATAACGTCAACAGTTTGTTGGAAAATAACAAATTGCGTGCTCTATCAAAAGCTCTTTCCAGGTTGTCCCCCCGGACCCAATCACAACCTTTGCATCGGAGCACGTGTAGCAACTCTAACAGCGTGCTCAATTTGGGAAGAAAGTTACCAAAGTAGTTTGGGAGCACCAGGAACGAACGCAGCTCTGCTGTGTTACGGGGTCTGGGCGCTCTCTGGATTGCTTCCGTTTTGGACGCAGTAGGTCTGATCCCGTCTGCTGCTACCCTCCTCCCCAGGAATTCTACCTCTGGAGCTAAGAAGACACACTTCGCCTTTTTCAGTAGCAGCCCTACCCGGTCCAGTCTGCGTAGCACCTTCTCCAGGTTGTGGAGGTGTTCTTCAGTACCGCGATCCATAATGAGGATGTCGTCTTGAAAAACCACTGTCCTTGTAATCGACTTGAGGAGGCTTTCCATATTTTGCTGAAAGATCGCGGCGGCCGAACGAATCCCGAACGGATATCTGTTCTACTCAAACAACCCCTTGTGTGTCGTGATGGTGGTCAGCTTCTTCGACTCACTCGCCAGCTCCTGGGTCATGTAAGCTGAGGTCAGGTCCAATTTTGAAAAATGTTTGCCACTGGATAGAGGTCCTCTGCTCTAGGTAGCGTGTACTGGTCTTGGAGTGACACCCGATTGATGGTGGCCTTGTAATCGCCACATATCCTGACCGACCCATCCGCCTTGAGCACCGGCACGATCGGGCTCGCCCAGTCACTGAATTCGACTGGCGAGATGATGCCTTCCCTCAGCAGGCGGTCCAATTCGTATTCTATCTTTTCCCGCATCACGTACGGCACCACTCTGGCCTTGTGGTGTACTGGCCTGGTGTTCGGGTTTTTGTGAATCACTATCTTGGCTCCCATGAAAGTGCTGATGCCGGGTTGAAATAATGAGTCAAATTTGTCCAGGACTTGTGGGCAAGATACTCACTCCACAGAGGAAATTGCATTGACATCGCCCCATTTCCAGTTCATGACAGCAAGTAACTCCTCCTCAGTAGTGCGGGACCGTCCCCCGGGACAATCCAGAGTGGCAACCTGTTCTCCGAATGTTTATGGGTCACGACTACCGTAGCGCTGCCTAGCATCGGAATGATCTCCTTTGTATATGTCCGTAGCTGTGCATCAATCGGCCATAATTTTGGTCTCCTGGCCTTGGACACCCATAACCTTTCGAACTGTTTGATACCCATCAGGGACTGGCTGGCCCCCGTGTCTAGCTCCATTGATACTGGGATGCCATTGAGGAGCACTTTCATCATTATCGGTGGCGTCCTGGTATCGTAGGGCTTACATCTGGCCCGTCCTCCTCATACATCAACCTGGCTGCAGGCTTCCTGCACATACGCACCAAATAACCGCTGACGTTGCAGTTTCTGCAGGTATATTGCTGATACCTGCAAGCTGTGGCGGGGTGTTTGGCTCCACACCTCCAGCATGAGCTGGAGGCCCCGTTGTTGGAAACAAAAGGTCCATTACCAGTCGATCGTCTCTGACTGTCTCTGTAACTGCCCTTAAGTGCACCATTAATAGGTGTTGATGGCCCCATTATTGGCCGCATTGTCCATTGCAATGGCCTGATCACCGTTCAGCTAGCCATTGTCTCTGGTGAATTCCCCACTTTGGGTTCGACTACATGCTGGGGCATGTCCGATTGCGCTTGTCTGCCTAGAGAACTGTGTGCCGCGTTAACAATGTTCACTCCCTGGTCGATTGCCGCATTTGAGCCAAGATTTTTGTCATACATCATTCTGGTCTCTTCCTACCCTGAGATAAATGTCTGGGCTATCAGATCCACCGCTTCCAAGGTCAAGTCTTTGGTCTTAATCAGTTTCCTGAAAACCCCAGTGTGCCCGATGCCCTCAATAAAAAAGTCTCACAGCATCTCCGCTCTCCATGCATTTGGGAACTTACATAGGTTCGCCAGTCGCTGGAGATCTGCCATGAAATCTGGAACACTTTGCCCTTCTCTCCGCCGGTGCGTGTAAAACCGGTGTCTCGCCATGTGCATGCTGCTCACCGGTTTAAGGTGTTCCCCAATCAACTTACTGAACTCTTGAACGTCTTGTCCGCCGGCTTCTCTGGCGCTAGAAGGTCCTTCATCAGGGAGTACGTTCTGGATCCACAAACCGTCAGGAGATGAGCCCTGCGTTTGTCGGCCGAATCCTGTCCCAACCATTGATTAGTGACAAAACTTTGCTGTAGTCTCTCAATAAAGTCGTCCCAATCATCACCGACACAGTACCTCGCTTCTGTGCCGCTAGTGGCCATGCTCGCGTGGTTTAAATCCCAGTTTCTCGTCGCCAGTGATATGTCCTTACTTTACAGTATAAATGCACACAAGGCCCATACTTGATAGAAGGTCACTCTGTGACCAGTTACCTTTATTACCAAGACCTCAAGTGATGAAGGTGAGTGGAGCTTCCCCTTTTATACCTGAAAGTCCAGGTTCGGAGTGTCTCCCGCAAGTTCAGCCCCTTGTGGTCAATGTTCTCAAGGTGTACAACTTAGGTCAGCTTATACATGGGTTACAATGATAGTTGAATACACGACAGTGAGAGGCGACCAAAAGCTCAGGGTCACACTTGCGGACTGAATGGAGATGCTCCGCAAAACAGTCATCCAATCTGTGTTTGGTTTCCCCAATGTAGAGGAGACTTCATCGTGAGCAGCGAATACAGTGTACTAAATTGAAAGAAGTACAAGGTAATTGCTGTTTCACCTGGAAGGTGTATTTGAGGCCCTGGGAAGGGAGTAGATAAAAGGGCTGATGTCCCATCTCCTGCGTTTGCACGGCAAGGTGCCATGGGAAGGGGAGGGATGCTGGGGGTGACTGCGGAATGGACCAGGGTGTCGCGGAGGGAGCAGTCCCTTCGGAATGCTGAGAGGGGAGTTGAAGGGAAGATGTGATTGGTGGTGGGATCACGCTGGAGATGGCGTAAATGGAAGAGGATGATCCGTTGAACGTGAAGGCTGGTGGGGTGAAAGGTGAGGGCAAGGGGAACCCTGTCATGGTTCTGAGAGGGAGGGTAAGGGGTGAGGGCAGAGGTACGGGAAATAGAACGAACACGTTCGAGGGCCATGTTAACCATGGTGGAGAGGAATCCTCCGTTGAGGAAAAAGGAAGATATGCCAGAGGCACTAGTGTGAAATGTGGCATCGTCAGAGCAGATGTGACGGAGACGGAGAAACTGGGAGAATGGAAGGGAGTCCTTGCAGGATGCGGGGTGGGAGCAAGTGGAGTCCATAGTCGACATACGCCCATGACAAGTAGCTGCTGTGGTTAGTCCCGAACGGACAGATGACTGTTGGCACAAGCAGTTCTTCATCGTCTGACCTGAAATGCCTTCTAGGTGTTTAATTCTATTTTTAGGGGTGGGCCTGGTGTAGGATATTGGCAGGACCATTTAACTTATGATATGTTGGGTTCTTTGTCTTAAAGCTTGGGTGAAAGCTCTCTTCACATCCTCCCAAGGTTGGAGTCAGACATCCCATTCTTGGCCTTCAGATGTTTGGAGCCGCCTGTTATCAGTTATTTATGATCATGCTGTACAAGTCATTTTAGCTATTGTACCATGGAGTGAATCATTCACGATTTTTTATATTCCCTACTTTGAGAGGGAAATATCCTTATTGACTTCTCACAACCAGCTTTCGACTGCTCGAGCTATTGCCAAGTTATTTGCTTTTTGTTTTCTCCACTTGAGTGTTACTTGGTAGGACTCTCAGAAATGAAGATATCCCCTTTCTTACAGTTCAATCCTTTGAGGGGGAGGTGCAACTTCCGACCTCTTACTCAAGTTCAATTCATTATTCCAGTGTTTGAATTCAGCCTCTCCTGGGGTATCCTCTGTTTCTTGTATCTTTCCTGATCTTAAAGAAAGAAAGACTTGCATTTATATAGTGCCTTTCACGACCACTGGATGTCGCAAGGTGTTTTACAGCCAATGAAGTACTTTTGGAGCGTAGTCACTGTTGTAATGTGGGAAACCAGGCAGCCAACTTACACTCAGCAAACTCCCAAAAACAGGAATGTGATAATGACCAGATAATCTGTTTTTTTTGCTATGTTGATTGAGGGATAAAAATTGGCCAGAACACCAGGGATTAATCCCATGCTCTGCTTTGAAATAGTGCCATGGGATCTTTTGCGTCCACCTGAGAGGGTAGATGGGGCCTCAGTTTAATGTCGCATCTGAAAGATGGCACTCCCTCAGCACTGCACTGGAGTGTCAGCCTAGATTTATGTGCTCAAGTTCCTGGAATAGGACTTGAACCCTCGACCTTCTGACTCAGGCGACTGTGCTACCCACTGAGCCACAGCTTACCCCACCTGGGGTGGTCTCCACGTTGTTTCAGATCTTCTCTTTCGGTATGTTCAATTAATTGAACATTTTTTTAGTGCTGGTTAGTCATAGACATTAGCTTATGCATCAAAGTCTTGCTACACAGGGTACATATATTAAATACACAATCATTATAATTTGGAGAACTCCAAGAGGTAGTGAAATAAGACGAACCTAAGGGTGTGCTGATATATTAAGCCCAATGGGATATATTAGACCCGTAGTTACGATAATAGTGACACAGGAGGCACCACCAAAAGCAGCTCATACTGGATCCTTACTGGCTTCCCCTACGCTGTTACCTACAAAACACAATTATTACAGTCACAGTTAAATTCAATCTCTCAATCATTTCAAGCAACAGTACAGTTTAACATCTAATCAACAAGTCATGGACTTAAAAAAATATTCTCCTGATCTCACTTTTACTCATATCCATCTTGTGGATAATTCTTGCTAAATTTATTTCTCCCTAGCCTTCAATTGTCCCAATCCAAATTCCATGTAACTCTCCACTTCAACTTCAATTTCAATCCCTCTCAAAGGTACCTGATTGTTTCATTCAATAGTTTCTTGATGGAGTATGTGTCAATGCTTTAAAAGTTGTTTCACTCTCCTACCACATTAACTATTTCATGTCTGGTTGTTGTCAAGTAACTGAGCATGTCTGAGACCCATTTTTCAATGCAAATTCATGTGCACACTTACTATCATCATAGGCAGTCCCACAAAATCGAGGAAGACTTGTTTCCACTCTAAAAGTGAGTTCTCCAATGCGGGAATTACAGTCTCTGTCACAGGTGGTAAAGACAGTCATTGAAGGAAAGGGTGGGTGGGGAGTCTGGTTTGCCACACGCTCCATTCGCTGCCTGCGCTTGCTTTCTGCATGCTCTCGACGATGAGATTCGAGGTGTTCAGCGCCTTCTTCTGCAGATGCTCTTCCTCCACTTAGGGCTGTCTTTGGCCAGGGACTCCCAGTTGTCGATGGGGATTTGGACTTTATCAAGGATGCTTTGAGGTCCTTGAAATGTTTCCTATGCCCATCTGAGGATCGCCTGCCATGTTGGACTTCTGAGTAGAGCGCTTGCTTTGAGAGTCTTGTGTGGGGCATGCAGACAATGTGGCCCGCCCAACGGAGCTGGTCGAGTGTGGTCAGTGTTTCAATGCTGGGGATGTTGGCCTGATCGAGAACACTGACGTTGGTGCATCTGTCTTCCCAGGGGATTTGCAGGATCTTGTGGAGACATCAGTGGTATTTCTCCAGCGATTTGAGGTGTCTACTGTATAAGGTCCACATATCTCAGCCATTCAGGAGGGCAGGTATCACTACAGCCCTGTAGACTATAACCTTGGTGCCAGATTTGAGAGCCTGATCTTCGAACACTCTCTTCCTCAGGTGACCAAAGGCTGCGCTGGCGCACTGGAGATGGTGTTGGATCTCGTCTTTGCTGAAAATAGGCTCCCGAGGTATGGAAAGTGGTCCATGTTGTCCAAGGCCATGCTGTGGATTTTGATGACTATGGGGCTGTGTGGTGGGGTCAGGTTAGTGGAGGACCTTTGTCTTATGGATGTTTAGTGTAAGGCCCATGCTTTCATATGCCTCGGTGAAGATGTTAACTATGGCTTGGACTTCAGCCTCTGAATGTGCGCAGACGCATGCATCGTCCGTGTACTGTAGTTCACGACAGAGGATGGGACGGTTTTGGATCTAGCTTGGAGGCGACGAAGGTTGAACAGGTTCCCACTGGTTCTATGGTTTAGTTCCACTCCAGCGGGGAGCTTGTTGAGCGTGAGGTGGAGCATTGCAGCAAGAAAGATCGAGAAGAGCGTTGGCGTGATGATGCAGCCCTGATTGACCCTGTTCCGGACGTGGATTGGGTCTGTGGTGGATCCGTTGGTCAGGATCACGGCTTGCATGTCGTCATGAAGCAGGTGGATGATGGTGACACACTTTTGGGGGCAGCCGAAATGGAGGAGGACGCTCCATAGTCGCTCATGGTTAACAGTGTCAGAGGCCTTTGAAAGGTCAAAGAAGGGCCATGTACAAGGCCTTATACCGGTATCTCATGCCACACATGCTATCCGATACAAGCCATTCTCGGGCTTTCAGGTGATGTTATCAAAAGATTGTTGTCATCTGGAGATTTTTGCTCATCTCCCACTGCATGGTCCCGATATCTTGGGTAGTGGCCAGGCCATCAAATTCAGTTTTCTTCAAAAGTTCATTTTCGGCAGGGACATAAATGTCTCCAAGAGAAAGCTATTATTTTACTATTCGTAATGACACTGTCCTGCCTTTCAGTTGGATGTTAGGAAAATTACATTCTCCTGTTTCTATTTTATACCCTCATTCACTACCTCTCACCATTTTACACATCCCATTAATTGCCATTCATATCTCATTCATGATCGCTGAAGGAGCTTTACCATCCAGTACAACATTAAAGATAGAAAACATGATCAAATGTTCCCACTTGGTCCAAGTTATTAACACAATTTTTTCAATTCTTTATAACCCTTTGTAAGATTTCTAAATCTCTGGCATTAAATTGACAGCAAGACCCATTATTTTAAAACAATTTAGAATAAATTTATTAATCACACGCACATGCATGTAGCCTATCGAACAAAACATCAGTCTACTGGTATCCTACAGACTGCTTAATTACAACAGGTAAGGTAATGAGTTACAGATTTACACAGACATATACTTATCACTGAGTCAAGCAAAGCACTCAGCCTTCTCCCTTTCTTCTTGGTCTGGTATGTAGAGAGGGAGGTTTCCTGCTTTGCCTCATGGTCATCAAAACAAAATAGAGCAGGCTTTGGGGTTGCCTTTTTATATCCTTTAAGGTCCATTGTCTCTCCATAAGTTGGTAAAGCCCCAGGATTGGGGCTTTATTTCAGGGCAGTTCTTCATTGGCTTTCCTCACGCATGTCTGCAGGAATTGGAGCCGTTCCTTGATTAGATGAATCTTTTTTCAATTAACACCTTTCCTAGTTGGATAAAGAGTCAGACTAGATACTGCAAGCTCAAAGTAGGTGTGACCGTAGTCCTTTATTATAGATCTCAGAGTGCCTCTCCAGCCTATGAGGCCTCCTTATATACAGGTGCTCCCAAGGGTTTGTGGGATTCCCTGGGACCCCAGGGGATAAGCCCTCTTATGGCTAGACATGGTAATTACAGGTTTACATACATAACAACACCACCCCCCCCCACCCGCAAAGTTAATAGTGTAACTATTTACAGTGTGAGTCAATCTGGGGCCTTCCTTTCCCTGGTTGATCGTCTCGATGCAAATGCTGGTGTTGGTAAGTCATTTGTTGGGCCCTCGCTGGGCTGCTGTGCAGCTGGCCTTGCTAGACTGCTGGGGGTGCTGAGTCTTGCTGGGCTGCTGAGTGTGATGGGTTCTGCTTCATGGTCAACTGCTGGGTCAGTTGCCACTTGTGTGTGTTTTGGGGGGTCAAAAAGGTAGAGTCTATTGTGGGTTGTTCTGAATAGTCCGTAAATCTGAGTTTGGTTTGGCCCAAGTGTTTTCTGCAGGTGAGTCCACTTGCAAGTTTGGCCACAAACACCCTACTTCCCTCTTTGGCCAAAACAGTGCCAGCAATCCACTTGGGACCTTGTCCATAGTTCAACACAAATACAGGATCATTTACTTTAATTTCGCGTGACACATTTGCATGATGATGCTATGTATTCTGTTGAAGCCACCTGTTCTCTACCTGTTCATGTAGATCAGGGTGGACTAACGAGAGCCTTGTCTTCAGTGCCCTTTTCATGAGCAGTTCAGCGGGAGGGACCTCGGTGAGCGAGTGGGGTCTTGTGCGGTAACTAAGCAGGACTCGGGATAAGTGACTGCAGTGAGCCTTCAATTACCCTTTTCAAGCTCTGCTTGATTGTTTGAACTGCTCATTCTGCCTGACCATTGGATGCTGGCTTAAACGGGGCAGACGTGACATGTTTGACCCCATTGAGGGTCATGAATTCCTTGAAATCGGCACTGGTAAAGCACGGCCCATTGTCACTTACAAGGACATCAGGCAGGCCGTGGGTGGCAAACATGGCCCGTAGGCTTTCAATGGTGGCAGTGGACATGCTTGCCGACATTATCACACATTCAATCCATTTGGAGTACGCATCTACGACCACGAAAAACATTTTTCACAAGAATGGGCCTGCATAGTCGACATGAACCCAAAACCACGGTTTGGAGGGCCAAGACCATAAACTTACTGGCGCCTCCCTGGGTACATTGCTTAACTGGGAACATGTATTCCATTTGTGCGCACAGGACTCTTAGATCTGCATCGATACCGGGCCACCACACTTGGTATCTGGCTATCGCTTTCATCATTACAATGCCTCGGTGGGTACTGTGGAGATTACTAATGAAAGTGTCCCTGCCCTTTCTTGGCACAACTACCCAATTACCCCATAGGAGGCAATCTGTCTGTATAGACATTTCATCTTTACGCCACTGGTACGGCTTTATTTTTTCCTGCATCTCTAACGGGACACTAGACCAACTCCCATGGAGCACACAGTTTTTTTACTAAGGACCATAAGGGATCCTGGCTTGTCCAGGTTCTAATCTGTCGGGCGGTGACGGGTGATTGCTCACTCTCAAATGCTTCCATTACCATAACTAAATCTGCAGGCTGTGCCATCTTCACCCCTGTGGTGGGCAATGGTAGCCTACTGAGAGCATTGGCAGAGTTTTCTGTGCCTGGCCTGTGGCGGATGGCATAGTTGTATGCAGACAACGTGAGCGCCCATCTCTGGATGTGGGCTGATGCATTCGTATTTATCCCCTTATTTTCAGAAAAGAGGGATATAAGTGGCTTATGGTTGGTTTCCAATTCAAATTTGAGCCTGAACAGATATTGATGCATCTTATTTATCCCATAAACACACGCTAACGCTTCTTTTTCGATCATACTGTAGGCCCTCTGGGCTTTAGACAGACTTCTGGATTTATAAGCAACTGGTTGCAATTTCCCAAATTCATTAGCTTGTTGCAATACACACTCGACTCTGTATGACGACGCATCACTTGCTAGTACCAAACGTTTACACGGATCGTACAACACAAGTAATTTGTTTGAACATAACAGCTTCCTAGCTTTCTCAAAGGCATTTTCTTGGCTTTTACCCCATACCCATTCATCTCCCTTATGTAGTAAAGAGTGTAGTGGTGCTAAAGACCTGGTAAGAAGTTACCAAAATAGTTCCGGAGTCCTCGAAGCGACCGCAGCTCCTTCACATTCTGTGGTCTTGGTGCGTTCTTGATTGCCTCCGTTTTCGAATCAGTGGGTCCTGATGCCATCTACTGTGATTCTTCTCCCCAGGAACTCCACTTCATGCGCCAGGAAAATGCACTTCGAGCACTTTAGCCTGAACCCCACACGATTAAGCCGACGAAGAACCTCCTCCAGGTTCTGCAGGTGCTCAACGGTGTCCCGACCAGTAACCAAGATGTCGTCCTGGAAGACCACCGTGCGCGGGACCAACTTCAGCAAGCTTTCCATGTTGTTCTGGAATATCACCGCGGCTGATCGAATCCTAAACTGGCATCTGTTGTAAACGAAAAGACCTTTGTGCGTGTTGATGCAGATGAGGCCTTTCGAAGATTCCTCCAGCTTCTGCGTCATGTAGACCGAAGTCAAGTCCAGCTTCGTGTACGTTTTCCCTCCCGCCAGCGTCGCAAATAGGTCATCTGCTTTTGGTAGTGGGTATTGATCCTGCAGCGAGAAATGTTGATATTTGCTTTGTAATCACCACAGATTCTGACGGTGCCGTCTCCCTTGAGGACTGGAACAATTGGACTGGCCCACTCATTGAATTCGATCAGCGTAATGATGCCCCCTCATTGCAGCCTGTCCAGCTCGATCTCCAACCACTCTCTCATCATGTAAGGTACCACTCTTTCCTTGTGATGGATGGGTCGCGCCCCCAGAATCAAATGGATCTGCATTTTTGCTCCTTGGAACTTCCCGATGCCTGGTTCGAACAGTGAGGGGAACTTGCTTAGGACCTGGGCACATGAGGTGTCGTCAACGGACGGAAGCGCTTGGACATCGTCCCAGTTCCAGCGTATCTTTCTCAGCCAACTCCTGCCAAACAGCGTGGGGCGATCGCCCGGTACCACCCAGAGTGGTAAATCATACACTGCTCCTTGGTGGGCCTTTACGGTAGCACTGCCAATTACGGGAATCAGTTCCTTTGTGTACGTTCTAAGTTTGGTACGAATGGGAGTCAGGACTGGCCTTGAAGCCTTGTTGCACCATAACTTATCGAAAGTCTTTTTACTCATTATGGACTGGCTCGCGCCCGTGTCCAGCTCCATGGACAACAGGAGTCCATTTAATTCAACCTTCAGCATTATTGGGGATCACGTTGTGGTAAATGTGTGCACCCCATATACCTCTGCCTCCTCGATCTGAGGCTCTGGTTCGTCATGACCTACCGTGGATCTGTCCTCCTCTGCATCATGGTGGAGGTGTTGGAGGTGTCCCATTGTTCCACAGGTCTTGCAAACGTATCCTTTGAAGCAGCATGAATGGAATCGATGATCACCGCCGCAGCACCAACAAGGTGTTAATTGCTTTGTATTCACCACCCTTGATGACGGACTCTGAGTCATCTGCGGACGTGCAGCTACAGGCATGTAAGTCCTGCCATGTACATTTCGATTCGAAAACGTTACTTTGTTCACAGAACTTGCAGCAGCACTAGTGTGCTGGGAAATTTGTTTGGTATTGTCACTGGTGGAGATAAACGCCTGGCCTATCGTTATGGCTTTACTCAAGGTTGAGGTCTCTACAGTTAAAAGTTTGCGAAGTATTACTTCATGGCCAATGCCAAGTACAAAGAAGTCCCTGAGCATGACTCCAAGCGTCCTTCAAATTCGCAATGTCCTGCAAGGCACTTAGCTCGACGACATAACTCGCTACTTCCTGGCCTTCAGACCTCCTGTATGTGTAGAACCGATACCTCGCCATCAGAATGCTTTCCTTCGGGTTTAGATGCTCCTGGACCAATGTGCACAAATCGTCGTACGACTTGTCTGTGGGTTTTTCTGGAGCGAGCAGGTTTTTCATGAGATGTGAATTGGCTAGAATAGAGTGGCGAATGATACTTAAAGGGTTGACGGTGGATAGGTAATGGCAAACATTTGAAGATCACATGGATGAACTTCAACAATTGTACATCCTTGTCTGGAGTAAAAATAAAATGGGGAAGGTGGCTCAACCGTGGCTAACAAGGGAAATTAAGGATAGTTTTAAATCCAAGGAAGAGGCATATAAATTGGCCAGAAAAAGCAGCAAACCTGAGGACTGGGAGAATTTTATAATTCAGCGGAGAAGGACAAAGGGTTTAATTAGGAGGGGGAAAATAGAATATGAGAGGAAGCTTGCTGGGAACATAAAAACTGAGTGCAAAAGCTTCTATAGCTATGTGAAGAGAAAAAGATTAGTGAAGACAAACGTAGGTCCCTTGCAGTCAGATTCAGGTGAATTTATAATGGAGAACAAAGAAATGGAAGACCAGTTGAACAAATACTTTGGTTCTATCTTCACAAAGGAAGACACAAATAACCTTCCGGAAATACTAGGGGACCGAGGGTCTAGTGAGAAGGAGGAACTGAAGGAAATCCTTATTAGGCGGGAAATTGTGTTTGGGAAATTGGTGGGATTGAAGGCCGATAAATCCTCGGGGCCTGATAGACTGCATCCCAGAATACTTAAGGAAGTGGCCCTAGAAATAGTGGATGCATTGGTGATCATTTTCCAACAGTCTATCGACTCTGGATCAGTTCTGATGGACTAGAGGGTAGCTAATTTCAGACCACTTTTTAAAAAAGGAGGGAGAGAGAAAATGGGGAATTATAGACCGGTTAGCCTGATATCAGTAGTGGGGAAAATGTTGGAATCAATTATTAAAGATAAAATAGCAGCGTATTTGGAAAGCAGTGACAGGATTGGTTCAAGTCAGCATGGATTTATGAAAGGGAAATCATTCTTGACTAATCTTCTAGAATATTTTGAGGATGTAACTGGTAGAGTGGACAAGGGAGAACCAGTGGATGTGGTGTATTTGGACTTTCAAAAGGCTTTTGACAAGGTCCCACACAAGAGATTGGTGTGCAAAATTAAAGCACATGGTATTGGGGGTAATGTACTGACGTGGATAGAGAACTGGTTGGCAAACAGGAAGCATAGAGTCGGGATAAATGGGTCCTTTTCAGAATGGCAGGCAGTGACTAGTGGGGTGCCGCAGGGCTCAGTGCTGGGACCCCAGCTATTTACAATATACATTAATAATTTAGATGAAGGAACTGAGCATAATATCTCCAAGTTCGAGATGACACTAAGCTGGGTGGTGCTGTGAGGAGGACGCTAAGAGGCTGCAGGGTGACTTGGACAGGTTCGGTGAGTGGGCAAACACATGGCAGATGCAGTATAATGTGGATGAATGTGAGGTTATCCACTTTGGTGGCAAAAACACGAAGGCAGAATATTATCTGAATAGCGGCAGATTAGGAAAAGGGGAGGTGCAGGGAGACCTGGGTGTCATGGTATATCAGTCATTGAAAGTTGGCATGCAGGTACAGCAGGCGGTGCAGAAGGCAAATGGTATGTTGGCCTTCATAGTTGGGGACTTGAGTATAGGAGCAGGGAGGTCTTACTGTACAGGGCCTTGGTGAGGCCTCACCTTGAATATTGTGTTCAGTTTTGGTCTCCTAATCTGAGGAAGGACGTTTTTTTTATTGAGGGAATGTCGGCGAAAATTCAGCAGACTGATTCCCGGGATGGCAGGACTGACATATGAGGAGAGACTGGATCGACTGTATTCACCAGAGTTGAGAAGGATGAGAGGGGATCTCATAGAAACATATAAAATTCTGACGGAACTGGACAGATTAGATGCAGGAAGAATGTTCCCGATGTTGGGGAAGTCCAGAACCAGGGGACATAGTGTAAGGATAAGGGGTAAGCCATTTAGGACTGAGATGAGGAGAAACGTCTTCACTCAGAGAGTTGATAACCTGTGGAATTCCCTACTGCAGAGAGTTGTTGATGCCAGCTCATTGGATATATTCAAGAGAAAGTTAGATATGGCCCTTATGGCTAAAGGGATCAAGGGGTATGGAGAGAAAGCAGGAAAGGGGTACTGAGGTGAACGTTCAACCATGATGTTATTGAATGATGGTGCAGGCTTGAGGGGCCGAATGGCCTACTCCTGTACCTATTTTCTATGTTTCTATGTTTCATGAGGCCATACGTTGATGCCCCGAAAATGGTGAGGAGGATCGCCCTTCGTTTGGCAGCGTTCGCTTCTCCTTCTAGCTCGTTGGCCGCAAAGTATTGGTCTAGTCGATCCATGACGGTTTCCCAATCATCTCCCTCCGAAAATTTCTCCAGGATGCCCACAGTTCTCTGCATTGTTGGGGTTCATTATCTGTATCTCGTCGCCAGTTGTTATGTCTTGGATAGAGAGTCAGACTAGATGCTGAATGCTCAAAGTAGGTGTGACCATAGTCCTTTCTTACAGATCTCAGAGTGCTTCTCCAGCCTATGAGGCCTCCTTATATACAGGTGCTCCCAAGGGATTGTGGGATCCCTTGGGACTCCAGCAGATAAGCCCTCTGGTGGTTAGACCTGGTAATTACAGATTTACATACAAAACACCTTTCCCGATAGAAACTTTTCCCCCCAAGTCTTTGTACCTTCAATACTTACTTAGGAATTAAAAATCCGTTAAATCAGCAGAAATCATTAGTAAAGCTGTAATTATTAGCTTTAAATAAAACTTTCTCATCAGGGAAGACAGCATTTGAGATTTAACTCCAATTGTTTCTAAACTTCCAATTCAAATACTGCCAATGAATTTTTCTTCCATCTATAGATTACACATACACCTCCAAATGAGTTACACACACCAGGGCCTGAGACCGCCAGAGAACCAGGCCAAAGGCTTCAGTGGGAATGTGGCAGCAGGGAAGCAAACTAGGCTGGAAACCAGATACAACAGGTTAGAGCCTGCACTGGGAGGTCCTGATAGGTCATGTAAAGGGCGGAGCCTCCTGCTGCCCCTTACAGGGCCTGTGATGTAGCGGGGAAGGGGAAAGGGAGGTCCTGGCATCCTGAACCTCACAGAAGGGTTGGGCATCTGTGGAGGCTGATCCAGTGAGAAGGGAGAGTTGTTACCATGCTCCTGATCGATGGGAGTGAGGGAGGGTCCAGCTGGGGTCATTGTTTGAACCGCTGATTAAGTCAGGGGGAGGGGAAGGGGCCCCTGTGGATAAGGAGCCCCGGGAGGGGAAGGGAGTCTGGGGGGAAGGGGAGAGGGTCCGGGGGTAAGGGGGCCTGGGGTGCTCAGGGCAGAGGGGGACTTGGGGAGAAGGCTTAGTGTGTTGCAGTGAATGGTGAGAATTAACGGTATCCCCTGCAATGGTGATGAGTGTGAAAGGAATGGCTTGATCATTGTAGGGATGCTTTATGGTGTTGATGTGGGATGGTGTCGGTCTGGCGCATCACATGGCAGCCAGGGTGTACAGTGTAAAGTTAAGTAAATATGGCCATGATGAGGCCATCCCTGGCCTCCTGGGCAGCAATGTGGTTGGGTGCTGATGCCCTCTGTCCTGTGCAGCATCAGGTGATTGCGAAGATGGTTGGTGTTGCTGGTGTGCCTGGTGGTGCTGGTTTTAGAACTCATCGTGGTTCGATTCTGAGGACCAAGGTGCGATAGTATAAATGGCACCAATACTGATGGAATAGATGGCAGGTGAAGTATAAATGACAGAAGCGATCTGTCAATGGTGAGAGAGGTAATGAGGTGAGATTGGATGGAGACATGTGGAAAGACTTGCAGCAAGCTGAATCTGTTGTGGAAATGCAGTGAGGAGCAGCTTGTGGCTGAGGAAAGTGATCTCTGTCAGATGGGAGCTTTTCCTGTACATTTGAAGCTGTTAATTAAGCAGCTGGATCAATGGCCACTGAACTCCCGCCTCAGGTTGACAGACATGGTCACCAAACAGCGTGGTTCCCGTGGCCATGAAGTTAAAGTTTAGAAAATAAGATTTTAAAAAGCCTGTTAAGGCACTGGTATACATTATAATGAGTTTAATTTGGTCCCCCTCCGCTGCCTGTTGTGTCTGTCAGTGTTGACAGACCCGACATTGGGAAAGGTGCATTGCAGTAATGGGGGATTTTAACGGACATATCGATTGGTCAAATCAAATCGCACAGGGTAGCCTTGAGGAGGAATTCATAGAATGAATACGGGATTGTTTCTTAGAATAGTATGTTATAGAACCTACAAGGGAGCAAGCTATCTTAGATCTGGTCCTGTATAATGAGATAGGAATAATAAACAATCTCCTAGTAAAAGATCCTCTCGGAATGAGTGACCACAGTATGGTTGAATTTGTAATACAGATTGAGGGTGAGGAAGTAGTGTCTCAAACGAGCATACTATGCTTAAACAAAGGGGACTACAGTGGGATGAGGGCAGAGTTGGCTAAAGTAGACTGGGAACACAGACTAAAGGGTGGCACAATTGAGGAACAGTGGAGGACTTTTAAGGAGCTCTTTCATAGTGCTCAACAAAAATATATTCCAGTGAAAAAGAAGGGCGGTAACAGAAGGGATAACCAGCCGTGGATAACCAAGGAAATAACGGAGAGTATCAAATTAAAAAACAATGCGTATAAGGTGGCCAAGGTTAGTGGGAAACTAGAAGATTGGGAAAATTTTAAACGACAACAAAGAATGACTAAGAAAGCAATAAAGAAGGGGAAGAAAGATTATGAATGTAAACTTGCGCAAAACATAAAAACAGATAGTAATAGCTTTTACCGATATATAAAATGGAAAAGAGTGACTAAAGTAAATGTTGGTCCCTTCGAAGATGAGAAAGAGGATTTAATAATGGGAAATGTGGAAATGGCTGAGACCTTAAACAATTATTTTGCTTCGGTTTTCACAGTGGAAGACACAAAAACCATGCCAAAAATTGCTGGTCACGGGAATGTGGGAAGGGAGGACCTTGAGACAATCACTATCACTAGAGGGGTAGTGCTGGACAGGCTAATGGGACTCAAGGTAGACAAGTCCCCTGGTTCTGATGAAATGCATCCCAGGATATTAAAAGAGATGGCGGAAGTTATAGCAGATGCATTCGTTATAATCTACCAAAATTCTCTGGACTCTGGGGAGGTGCCATCAGATTGGAAATCAGCTAATGTAACGCCTCTGTTTAAAAAAGAGGGCAGACAAAAGGCAGGTAATTATAGGCCGGTTAGTTTAACATCTGTAGTGGGGAAAATGCTTGAAGCTATCATGAAGGAAGAAATAGCGAGACATCTAGACAGGAATAGTGCAATCAAGCAGACACAACATGGATTCATGAAGGGGAAATCATGAGTAACTAATTTACTGGAATTCTTTGAGGATATAACGTGCATGGTGAATAGAGGTGTACCGATGGATGTGGTGTATTTAGATTTCCAAAAGGCATTCGATAAGATGCCACACAAAAGGTTACTGCAGAAGATAAAGGTACGCGGATTCAGAGGAAATGTATTAGCATGGATAGAGAATTGGCTGGCTAACAGAAAGCAGAGAGTCGGGAAAAATGGGTCCTTTTCGGGTTGGAAATCGGTGGTTAGTGGTGTGCCACAGGGATCGGTGCTGGGACCACAACTGTTTACAATATACATAGATGACCTGGAAGAGGGGACAGTGTGTAGTGTAACAACATTTGCAGATGACACAAAGATTAGTGGGAAAGCGGGTTGTGTAGCGGACACAGAGAGGCTGCAAAGAGATTTAGATAGGTTAAGCGAATAGGCTAAGGTTTGGCAGATGGAATACAATGTCGGAAAATGTGAGGTCATCCACCTTGGGAAAAAAAACAGTAAAGATAATATTATTTGAATGGGGAGAAATTAGAACATGCTACAGTGCAGAGGGACCTGGGGGTCCTTGTGCATGAATTCCAAAAAGTTAGTTTACAGGTGCAGCAGGTAATCAGGAAGGCGAATGGAATGTTGGCCTTCATTGCGAGAGGGATGGTGTACAAAAGCAGGGAGGTCCTTCTGCAACTGTACAGGGTATTGGTGAGGCCGCACCTGGAGCACTGCTTGCAGTTTTGGTCACCTTACTTAAGGGAGAATATACTAGCTTTGGAAGGGGTACAGAGATGATTCACTAGGCTGATTCCGGAGATGAAGGGGTTACCTTATGATAATAGATTGAGTAGACTGGGTCTTTACTCGTTGGAGTTCAGAAGGATGAGGGGTGATCTTATAGAAACATTTAAAATAATGAAGAGGATAGACAGGATTGAGGCAGAGAGGTTGTTTCCACTGGTCGGGGAGACTAGAACTAGGGGGCACAGCCTCAAAATACGGAGGAGCCAATTTAAAATCGAGTTGAGAAGGAATTTCTTCTCCCAGAGGGTTGTGAATCTGTGGAATTCTCTGCCCAAGGAAACAGTTGAGGCTAGCTCATTGAATGTATTCAAGTCACAGATAGATAGATTTGTAACTAATAAGGGAATTAAGGGTTACGGGGAGTAGGCGGGTAAGTGGAGCTGAGTCCACGGCCAGATCAGCCATGATCTTGTTGGGTGGCGGAGCATGCTCGAGGGGCCAGATGGCCTACTCCTGTTCCTAATTCTTATGTTCTTATGTTCTTATTAATGTTGGGGAAGTCCAGAACCAGGGGTCACAAGGATAAGGGGTAAGCCATTTAGGACCGAGATGAGGAGAAACTTCTTCACTCAGAGAGTGGTGAACATGTGGAATTCTCTACCACAGAATGTTGTTGAGGCCAATTCACTAAATATATTCAAAAAGGAGTTCGATGAAGTCCTTACTACTAGGGGGATCAAGGGGTGTGGCGAGAAAGCAAGAATGGGGTGCTGAAGTTGCATGTTCAGCCATGAACTCAATGAATGGCGGTGCAGGCTCGAAGGGCTTATTTTCTATGTTTCTATGTTCTAATGCGGCCGGTTGATAGTGGGTTCCCAACCCGCCACCGATCCTGCGTGCTGACACCCTGGAAAATTCTGGCCTCGATGTTTTTCTTGTCAATAGAAAAAACACAGGTATGAATGGATCCAGCCTCTGCAATCTTCATCAGAAGTGGTGATGTTTGCTAATGATTGCACCGTGTTCAGTTTCATTCACAACTCCTCAGATAATGAAGCAGTCCATGCCCACCTGCAGCAACACCTGGACGCTATTCAGGCTTGGGCTGATAAGTAACAAGTAACATTCGTGCCACACAAGTGCCAGGCAATGCCTATCTCTAACAAGCGAGAGTCTAGCCACCAACCCTTGACTTTCAACACCATTACCATCGCCAAATTCCCTGCCATCAACAGCCTTGTTGTCATCATTGACCAGAATCTTAACTGGAGCAGCCACATAAATAATGTGGCCATAAGAGCAGGTCAGAAGCTGGGTATTCTGCAGCAAGCGTCTAACCTCCTGACTCCCCAAAGCCTTTCTACCATCTACAAGGCAGGAGTGTGATGGAATCCTCTCCACTTGCTTGGATAAGTGCAGCTCCAACAACACTCAAGAAGCTTGATACCATCTTGGACAAAGCAACCCGCTTGCTTGGCACCCCATCCACCACCTAAACATTCACTCCCTCCATTACCGATGTACCGTGGCTGCAGTGTGTACCATCTACAAGATGCACTGCAGCAACTCGCTAAAGCCTCTTCTGCAGCACCTCCTAATCCCGTGACCTCTAGCACCTAGAAGGACAAGGGCAGCAGTCACTTGGGACCACCATCACCTGCAAGTTTCCCTCCAAGTTACACACTATCCTGACTTGGAAATATATCGCCGTTCCTTCATCATCGATGGGTCAAAATCCTGGAACTCCCTCCCTAACAGCTCTAAGGAAGTACTTCACTATATGGATGGACTGCAGTGGTTCAAGAAGGCGGCTCACCACCACCTTCTCAAGGACAATTAGGGATGGGCAATATATTCTGGCTTTGCCAGCGATACTAACATCCCAGGAATGAATTTAAAAAAACATGTATTGCACCAAGCTATTACTTAAATAAAATATAAATAATGCAGTCCATAAGCTGAAATGCAAACTTACCTGAATGATGTGTGTGTCCCTTTAAGTAATGCCAACAGTGTCTCTATAGGTCATGGAATCATAGAAATTTAAAGGATAGAAGGAGGCCTTTCAGCCCATCATGTCTGTGCTGCTATCCAGTGTAATCCCACTTCACAGGTCTTGGTCCATAGCCTTATCGGTAATTGCACTTCAAGTGCATATCTAAGTACTTTTTAAATGTGGTGAGGGTTTCTGCCTCTACCACCCTTTCAGGCAGTGAGTTCCAGACCCCCACTACCATCTGAGTGAAAAACGTTCTCCTCAACTCCCCTCTATTCCTTCTACTAATTATTTTAAATCTATGCCCCCTGGTTATTGACCCCTCTGCTAAGAGAAATAGGTCTTTCCTATCCACTCTATCTAGGCCCACCATAATTTTATACACCTTAATTAGTTCTCTCTCAGGCTCCTCTGTTCCAAAGAAAACAACTCCAGCCTTTCCTCATAGTTAAAATTCTCCATTCCAGGCAACATCCTCGTAAATCTCCTCTACCCTCTCGAATGCAATCACATCTTTTCTGTAATGAGGTGACCAAAACTGCACGCAATACTCTAGATGTGGCCTAACTAATGTTTAATACAGTTCAAGCATAACCTCCCTACTCTTGTATTCTATGCCTTGGCTAATAAAGGCAAGTATTCTTTATGCCTTCTGAACCACCTTGTCTACCTGTCCTACCTTCAGGGATCTGTGGACATGCACTCCAAGGTCGCTTTGTTCCTCCACACTTCTCATTGTTCTACCATTTAATGTGTATTCCCTTGCCCTGTTGGCCCTCCCCAAATGCATTATTTCACACTTCTCCAGATTGAATTCCATTTGCCATTGTTCTGCCCACCTGACCAGTTCATTGATACCTTCCTGTAGTCTGCAGCTTTCGTCTTCATTATCAACCACATGGCCTATTTGCGCAAACTTCTTAATCATGACCCTATATTTAAATCTAAATCATTGATATATACCACAAAAAGCAGGGGACCGAGTACTGAGCCCTGTGGAACCCCACTGCAATCACCCTTCTCGTCACAAAAAGCCTGTCAACCAATACCCTTAGCTTCCTGCCACTGAGTCAATTTTGGATGCAATTTGCCACTTTCCCTTGGATCCCATGAGCTTTTCCTTTTGTGACCAGTCTGTCATGTGGGACCTTGTCAGAAGCCTGGCTCACTCCATGTAGACTCCAGGTCTGCTGCACTCGCTTTACAGAGCGAGCTGAGGACCCAGCGTTAAAGTCAGCGCAAAAATCCAAGTTTGTGGAGCGATGGGCCAAGTCAGCATTGTACGATGACTGATGTCACACTCTGCTATTTTTCATTTCTAGGGCAACGCTATGGCCCTCACCAACATGACTGCCGCTGAGTCCCGTATCAGAGTTGGGCGGAAGAGAGGTGGCTGCCATTTTTGTTCAAGAAACGGCCTTCCAGAGAGCGGTAAGTAACCGAATTTCACTGCCTTCGTTTTTCCCAGCTCCACGATGCCTGCTGCTGTATAATGTTCAGTGCAGGTAATTTCTCAGCCTGTACACCAGATGGTGCTGTTCTGGGTATCAGGATCTAAGCTGTTAACTACTCAAGCAAACCAATTCATTTTATCATTTGGAAAGATGACAAACTATCGAAGCATATGGGGAAATCAAATAATGCCTGAGAAATCGGTTGTGAAGAGAAGGAAAGAATGAGAGAAACAGTGAGGGGGACAGAGAAAGCAAGATCCAGACAGACAGAGACAAGGACAGTGAGGTGGAGCGTGAGAGAGACAGAGAGGACGATGGAGACAGAGAGGATGATGGGAACAGAGACAGACAGAGGAACAGAGAGAGCGAGAGGAGCAGTGAGCCATAGAGAGACAGAGAATGAGAGGGTCAGAGAGGGTGATGGGGACAGAGAGAGGCAGAGAATGAGAGAGTCAGAGGGGTGATGGAGACAGAGAGAGGGTCAGAGAGGGTGATGGGGACAGAGACAGGGACAGTGAGAGGCAGAGAGTGAGAGGGCCAGATAGGGTGATGGGGACCGAGACAGGGACAGTGAGAGGGTCGGAGAGGGTGATGGGGACAGTAAGAGGGTCAGAGAAGGTGATGGGGACAGAGACAAGGACAGTGAGAGGGTCAGAGAGGGTGATGGGGGCAGTGAGAGGGTCAGAGAGGGCGATGGGGACAGTGAGAGGGACAGAGAGGGTGATGGGGACAGAGACAAGGACAGTGAGAGGGTTAGAGAAGGTGATGGGGAGAGAGAGAGGGATAGAGAGGATGATGGGGACAGAGACAAGGACAGTGAGAGGATCAGAGAGGGTCATGGGGACAGTGAGAGTGTCAGAAAGGGTGATGGGGACAGTCAGAGGGACAGAGAGGGTGATGGGTGTAGTTCCCTGCACCTTACTACAAACTCACACGAGGCATAGATATATCAGACACGGTCACCCTGTGACCTTCACCTTTATTCCCAGGACCAAGGAGTGCTGACACTGGGTGGGACCTCCCCTTTTATACCTGGAAACCCAGGTGAGGAGTGTCTCTCGCAAGTTCACCCCCTGTGGTCAGGGTGTGCATTTCTAGGGTACAGGGACAGTGTGCATGAGTTACAGTTACATGACTGTCTTTGCAAGATGGTTAAATACATGACATCACCTCCCCCCTAAGGTCTTTTTGTTTCAGAGGTTAAGTCTGTCAGGTGGTCGACATTCTCTCGTGGAGCGCCGCAGTTGTGGCTCTGGTGGCTGAGCCTCGGCACGTGTCTCTGTCACTTGAGGTGATTCCGGCCTGTCCGGGCTGGCCGCAGGGACTGTGCATGCTGAGGACTGTCTTTGTTGTTCATCCGCTGGCAGTGGTGTGGGTGCCATCTCATGCTTTTCTTCAGTTTCCTCCGTGTCGATGCTGAATCTTTACTTGGTCCAAGTGTTTGCGGCATATCTGCCCATTGTTTAGTCGGACCACCATGACTCTATTTCCTTCTTTGCCAATTACCCTCAAGCCACTTGGGTCCCAAAGCATGGTTAAGAACAAATACCGGGTCATCTATTTCTATACACCTCCCCCTTGAGCCTCGATCATGGAGCTCGGTTTGGGACTTGCGCTTGCCCTCAACAATGTGTGCCAGGGCTGGGTGAATGAGGGACAGCCACGTCTTGAGCGTGCATTTCATGAGGAGTTCCACTGGCGGGACTCCCGTGAGCAAGTGCGGGTGGGACCTGTAGGCAGCAGGAGGCGCAATAGGCGGTACTGAAGGGAGGGTCCTTGGATGCGTAGCATGCCCTGTTTTATGACTTGGACCACCTGTTCCACCTGGCCATTGGAAGCCGGCTTGAACAGCGCTGTCCAGATGTGCTTGATACCATTGCCCGACATAAACTCTTGGAATTCATGGCTGGAGAAACACGGGCCATTGTCACTGACCAGGATGTCCGGCAAGCCATAGGTCGCGAAAACCCTACGCAGATTCTACACGGTTCTTGGATGTCGTGCACGAGTTCAATATGATGCAATCGATCCACTTCGAGTATGCATCGACAACGATCAGGAACATTTTCCCCATGAACGGGCCGGCATAGTCTACGTGAATACGTGATCATGGTCTGGTGGGCCAAGGCCACGGGCTGAGTGGAGCCTCCCTGGGGGCATTGCCCAGCTGGGCACACGTCGTGAACCTGCAAACCCAGTGTTCCAGGTCTGAGTCAATCGCCGGCCACCATACATGTGACCGGGCAATGGCCTTCATTAACACGATGCCAGAGTGCTCGCTGTGGAGTTCCCCGATGAATGCTTCCCTTCCTTTCTGGGGCATGACTACCCGGCTGCCCCATAACAGGCAGTCGGCTTGGATAGAGAGCTCATCCATCCGTCTCTGAAACGGTCTGACTTCCTCGGGCACGTCCTGTGTGCGGGCGCCCAATCCCCAGTCAGGACACATTTCTTTATCATGGATAGGAGGGGGTCCCTGTTGGTCCAGAGTTTGATCTAGCGAACTGTGATGGGGGAGCTCGCAGTGTCAAAAATCTCAAATGCTATGACCATCTCGGCGCTCTGCTCTGATGCCCCCTCGGTGGAGCCAGTGGGAGCCTGCTGAGCGCGTTAGCGCAATTTTCGGTGCCTGGCCGGTGCCGTATGGTGTAGGCATACGCAGCCAGCGTGAGGGCCTAGCGCTGTATGCGAGCTGGTCGGACAACAAGGATGTTAACGGCTTGTGGTCCATCTCTAGCTCGAACTGTCTACCAAAAAGGTACTGGTGCATCTTTTTCACACCGTAAACACACGTGAGTGCTTCCTTCTCGACCATACCGTATCCACGCTCTGCCTGGGAGAGCGACCTGGAGGCATAAGCCACCGGTTGGAGTCGGCTGTCATCGTTACCCTGCTGCAAAACACACCCAAACCCGTAAGATGACGCATCGCATGTTAAGACCAGTTTTTTACAGGGGTCATACAAAGTCAACAGTTTGTTGGAACACAGCAGGTTCCTCGCCTTATTGAAAGCCCGTTCTTGACAGTCCCCCCAAAACCATTCACAACCTTTACGCAGGAGCATGTGTAACGGCTCCAACAATGTGCTTAAGTTCGGCAGAAAGTTCCCAAAATAGTTCAAAATTCCCAGGAATGATCGCAACTCCGACGTGTTGCCGGGTCTAGGCACCTGGCGGATCGCCTCTGTTTTTGATTCGGTGGGCCGGATCCCATCTGCGGCAACCCTCCTGCCAAAAAACTCGACCTCTGGGGCCAAAAACACACACTTGGCCTTTTTCAGCCGCAAGCCTACCCGATCCAACTGGCGTAGCACCTCCTCCAGGTTGTGGAGGTGTTCATCGGTGTCTCGACCCATTATGAGAATGTCGTCTTGGAATACAATCGTTCAAGGAATGGATTTGAGCAAGCTTTCCATGTTTCTTTCAAAGATGGTAGCTGTCGAACGAATGCCAAACGGACACCTGTTGTTGACAAATATTCCCTTGTGCATCGTGATGGTGGTCAGAAGCTTGGATTCTTCAGCCAGATCCTGAGTCATGTAGGCCGAAGTGAGGTCCAACTTCGTGAACAGCTTGCCACCTGCCAGCGTGGCAAAAAGGTTCTCCGCTCTCGGAAGCGGATATTGGTCTTGCAGCGATACTCGGTTGATGGTGGCTTTGCAGTCACCACAAATCCTAACCGAGCCATCTGCTTTGAGGACGGGAACGATGGAACTTGCCCAGTCATTGAATTCAACGGCCGAAATTATGCCCACTCTGAGCAGCCTGTTCAGTTCACATTCAATTTTTTCACGCATCACATACGGCACCACTCTGGCTTTGTGGTGCACTGGTCTGGCATCCGGAGTGATGCGTATCACTACTTTAGTGCCCTTGAACGTTCCGACACCAGGTTGAAACAGTGACCTGAATTTTTGCAGGACCTGTGAGCATGAACTGCACTCCACGGATGAAATGGCATGCACATCCCCCCATTTCCAATTCATCTCGGCTAGCCAACTCCTCCCAAGAGCGCGGGGCCATTTCCCGGGACGATCCAGAGTGGCAGCCGGTTCTGTGATCCATTATGTGTTACCACCAAGTTTGCACTGCCCAGCACTGGGATGATCTCTTTGGTGTACGTCCGTAGCTGTGTCTCAATGCGTTCCAGTTTGGGCCTGCTAGCTCTTTTTGGCCAAAGTCTCTCAAATTGTTGGGCGCTCATGAGTGACTGGCTAGCTCCCGTATCCAGCTCCATGTGCATCGGGGATGCCCTTCAGTAAGACTTTCATCATCATGGGTGGCATTTTAGTGTATGAGCTGTGGACGTCAGCCACATGAACCCGCTGAACTTCAGCATCTATGGCTTTACCCCAGGCCTCATCCTGCATTGCAGACCCCTCGTCTGGTTCCTCTATCTCGCAGATTAGCCTCGCGACTGCCTTTTTGCACATCCTGGCCAAGTGTCCACTGACATTACAAATCCTACAGGTATATTGCTGGAACCTGCAGCTTTTCGTAGTTTGTCTACCCCCGCACCTCCAGCATAAGCTGAGATTGAGATTGCTGTTAACAAAAGGACTATTACCAGGCATTCCTCTCTGATTGCCCATTTGGCTGTTTCTAAGCACTCTGATGGTGGGTGTTAATGGTCCCATCATGGGACGCATTGTTCCTCGAGATGGCGTGAATTGCTGATCCCCTTTCCATTTTCCTTGTTGTGGGCCCACCCTTGAGCCTGTTGCTGCCTGGGCGGTTTCGAAATGCCCTTGCCGGCCTGCGGGGTCCCAAGCCGCGTTCACCATGTTAACTCCCTGGTCCGTTGCCACGTTTGGACCGGGGCTACGTGCGTAAATTAGCTTGGTCTCCTCTTCCCCTGCCATAAAGGTCTGAGCTATCAATGCCGTCCCTTCTAAAGTCAAGTCCTTAGTCTTCATGAGCTTCCTGAAAATGCTGGCATGATTAATCCCCTCATTGAAAAAGTCCCTTAACATCTCCCCCCTGCAGGCATCGGAGAAGTTACAGAGACTGGCCAAGCGCCGCAGTTCCGCCACGAAGTCCGAGACTTTTTGACCCTCCCGACGCCGGTGAGAGTAGAACCGGTGCCGGGCCATGTGTACGCTACTCGTCGGCTTGAGATGCTCACTGATCAGCTGGCTGAGCTCTTCAAAGGACTTGTCCGCCGGCTTTTGGGGTGCGAGCAGGTCTTCATCAGCGCATACGTCTGTGGTCCGCAGCTGGTCAGTAGATGCGCCCTCCGCTTGTCAGCCGCTGTCTCTCCCAGCCAGTCCTTTTTGACAAAGCTCTGATGGAGTCTTTCCATGAAGTTGTCCTAGTCCTCACCCACACAGTAACATTCCTCTGTGCCACCGGTGGCCATCCTCGTGGTTCAGTGATTCCCGTTTCTCGTCGCCAAATGTAGTGTCCCTGCACCTTACTACAAACTCCCACAAGGCATAGATATATCAGACACGGTCACTCTGTGACCTTCACCTTTATTGCCAGGACCAAGGAGTGCTGACCCTGGGTGGGACCTCCCTTTTATACCTGGAAACCCAGGTGAGGAGTGTCTCCCACAAGTTCACCCCCTGTGGTCAGAGTGTGCATTTCTAGGGTACAGGTACAGTGTACATGAGTTACAGTTACATGATTATGTCATTGCAAGAAGGTTAAATACATGGCAATGGGGCAGAGACAGGGACAGTGAGAGGGCCAGAGAGGGTGATTGGGTCAGTGAGAGGGTCAGAGAGGGTGATGGGGACAGAGACAGGGACATTGAGAGGGTCAGTGTGGGTGATGGGTGATGCAGCTGGTGGTTACTCGCAGGTCGGGGTCTCCACGCTTCTCCCAGACCGCCGTACCTCCACTCCTTTTATGGCCCCAACCTGCGAATAACCAGGCCCAGGGTGTAATATAGGAAATGCAGCAGCCAAATTGTACACAACAAGCTCACACAAACAACAATGTGATAATGACCAGATAATCTGTTATTAATGATGTTGATTGAGGGATAAATATTGGACAGGACACCAGGGATAACTCGAGAGGGCAGATAGGGCCTCAGTTTAATGTCTCATCTGAAAGACGGCACCTCCAATGGTGCAGCACTCCCTCAGCACTGCACTGGAATGTCAGCTAGATTTTTGTACTCAAGTCTCTGGAGGGAGACTGTGAACCCACAACCTTCTGACTTTGAGGGAGAGAAAAAAAGAAAGACTTGCATTTATATAGTGCCTTTCACTACCTCGGGACAACCCAAAGCACTGTACAACCAATGACGGTTTTTTTTGAAGTGCAGTCACAGTTGTCACGTAGAGTGCTACCAATAGAGCCACGGCTGACACACACAATGTTTGGTCGTCAATCTCTAACCCATTTTCCTTCATTTGTAAAAGAAGGTTGAGTCCTAAATTTCTTCTTCACATTTTAAAGCGATGTTATTTATAAATTAGCATCGGCGGTGAAGTCAGGAATACTGCAATATGGCCAGTAGTGAATTAGCAATTAATCATATGTAGTTTGTGATCAGCCTGAAGGCTCAGTGAGTACATTCACTGCTTCATGTGTTACTGAACTGAATTGGTCAAAAAGATCTTGTGTTCAATCCCTGATCTTTGTTGAGTTAGACGAGTGCGACTGGAGTGGTATTAGGGTGGACAGAAATGGTCTCAGCCTCTTGAGTTAAGATGGAAAAATCAACTAAGGATCCTGCTTCGAGTTACTATGTAATGGTTCCAAGTGAAAAGTGTGAATATGTGAACATTGGGTAAGGACAAGATCATGGTCAACTGTGATGCTGCCACAGTTGAATAACTTACTGACACTTACCCTCGATTTTCTGTTTGCTGGTCTCTTAAATGGGTTGCTGCCAGCTGTGAAATGACATTGATTGAAAAAGTTGGGCTTCAATGTGTACGATGTGTAAGGGATGGTCCTGAAGGTCAGGTTCACCTCTGACCTACTTGAGCGGTTCGAATCGCTCCTACTCCCTTGGGTTCTAGACTCTGGATTTATTTGGGGTGGGTGATAAAGTGCAAAGGACAACTGGTTTGATGCAAAAGAACTTTGATTTTATTACAGACAAGAAAATGCAATGTCAAACTTATAATCATCTAATAAAGAACAATACATTACACATTCAAAAGGAGTTACAGTAAAATTACACCTCCCACCTCCCAATACCTAATCCTAGCTAGGTTAGACTCCAGGGCAGACAGGGACCATGCTTACCAATCCTTTCTGGTCAGTTCGTGGTAGTTCGCGATTTCGGGGTTCGTTGAATTCTGTAGGTTCTGTTTGCTGTACCCCGAAAGTCGGAGAAGACTTCTTACTGCGCAATCTTCAGTTGGGTTGAGACCGCTGATGCGGTAAGGCGCTTTTTGGATCTATGGCATAAGTACCCGGTTTCCTTCGTTGGAAATAGGTTAAAAGTCTCTTTAGGTAATGTTTTCACCTGTTGGTAGTCAGGAATTAGATTGTAGAGTGGAAACTTTCGATTCTTCGGTTTCTTTCTGTTGGAGATTTGTTTCGAGTTTGGTCGATCACGGTGGTTTTTCATTGGTACCTCATTGGCTGTGGTCGGTTGCTGCCACGCTGGTGATGTTCTTCCTTCCTTCAGGACTTCGAGGCTGGAGAAGTTAGGTTACAACTGTCGCGTTGGTTTCTCTCCATTCTTGATGACATAAGTGTAGTATGGTACTAGGCGTAGTATGGCATACACTCTGTTAAAACAGGGGGCCAGTTATATGGTTTGAGTTGTCCTAATCTGCATGCCATATCAGTCCAGAATTATTTGTTTAAATTTGGCGGGCTTGACATTTCTTTGTAATATTTTGGCAGGCTCATTAAAAGTTAATATGTCTTGGGTGGGTTGCTCTTCTAAATCTGTTTCCTGATGGAAATATAAGCTTGGTAATCGCAATGTCATTTTGTGCTTGGTTTTTGAATACAGGCTGTAGTGGGCCCTTTGTTCTTATTCATGTTGAAGATGGCTTTTCTCAGTTCAGTTCGATGGCTGGTCATCTCTGAGTTATTGTTGTACTGTTAATGCCTGTTGTGCAGAAGGGTTTTCGAGTATCTATTTCTCCAGACAATTTACCTTAGTCTCAATACCCAGACAGTTCCAATAATCAAGTGGGCTTCTTTAGTTCCTTAGGCCCGCCCACAGACTTGAATTTGTCTTGTAAAAGCCCAAAATTTGCTTAAAGTTTGTAGTTTCTTCCATAAGCACTTTAGGATTTCAAACTTTCCTTTCCGGTAGATAGTCGTAAATTAAATTTCCTTTCCAATGAGCCCAAACACTGGGGGTGAGGGGTGAGGGGGTGGGGGGGATTCTTGTGAATTTTGACCCTTCAGTCCTCCCTGTGACACTCTACACTCTTGAGTGTCAAGCAAGGTAAGCAAAATTTCTGATCCCGAGATTCAACCTTCCCTGCATTTATACTAGCTAAACATTAACGTGCATCCCCTTTTAAAATGCAATGCAATTCACAGGCGAATACAATCACTACAATTTGGTTACAGCATAGAGGGGGTACAATGCCCCTCCTTTACTCGGTTTTCACAGTAAAATATTGGTATACAGTCAAACATAACTTTAAGTTCAGTAAAAATAAAGTTACATAGTCCACCACATTTTAAGTAACACTCTTACAACACTCGATATTTTGTGGTTTGCAGCAGGTAAAATCAAACACAAATTAAACATGGTAGTATGGTGTCACCCCTCCCTGCATGATTCCCAAGTTTGGCCAAGGAGTGTACAGACCTGACGGCCTCTGCTTCTCACTCGGCAAGTAAGACACCACAAGTAAAGAATAATCACGAGTTGACAGATAACTAAAGTGTGGGAAGCAATTCGGATCCAGACTGGGACTTCTATATTTCTGAAAAGGTCCCACCAAGGCGGAATTGTGATCTCGAGAATCTTTTTCCCTATCGCAATTGTTTTTTTGTTCCAGAGAGTAGAAGTGTTTTTATGAGATAATTACAGCTTTTAGCAGAGCAGTAAGATGTTCGGGTAGAGGGGGAATTGCATAGCCAAAATGTACAACATAATCCTGCAGGTTTGTGATGTTTTCCTTCACAGTGAGGTGGACAGTGGAGGTTTCAGGAATGGGGACGATCGTTCCTGGGCCACTTAAACTGATGCCTCAGGTTTGAAGCAAAAGTTTCTGTCACTTACCGGACACCAGAAGTGTCCATGTTGGTAGTGGGGCGCACTGGTGGTGAACAGTATTTCCCAGTCCCTATGTATGTTATCTGTGGAGGGACCTGGTCTTGAGCCATTATCTCCATGGTGCAGTTAATAGGCTGTGCACCAGAAGCTTTAAACCCACACTGTGACTTTGAATGAGCACTCAAGTACTGGGACACAGTATTACGTGTGCGCCCCGGCTCCGGCACCCGGAGAGGTCAGTACCCGTTACAGCGTGCTCCCACTTTATGACATAGAGTGGGACCGCTGCGAAACAACTGTGTGCACCTCCCTGAATAACTCCAATGTTCTCTACCCGGTGTACCGGTGCGGGTCGGGCTGTCCCACCCATGACCGGCATCCTTAGTACAATTCCCATAATGGTGTGGTTAGATTTCCCACAGTCTACTGGGACAGTGTAGGCTTCAGAGGCTAGGCGGAGCTGGCATGGGCTTAGTGAATTGCTGTACGGGTGGAGGTCTACGAGGTGCTTGTTCCTGATCCAGGAGGGCACTAAACCTTGTTTTAAATCCTCCAGGTTGTTGTGGCCCTCGCCCAACAATCATGCCCCATGCAATACGCATTCCTCGTTTTGTGCAGCCAGGTCCGAAGCATTTCTATCCTCCCGTATGAGTGCATTCACTGTCTGTGCATGTTTTTCCAGCTCAGCTACTATTTCTTTTAAATGGACAGTCATAGCCTGGTCCGCGTGTAGTTCTGAACCTACTACTGTGTTCTCTTGTTTCAGGATTTTCCTCAATTGGTTCTTTAAACCGTTTATCTGTATTTGCAGTGCTATGTCATCTAGGCTATTTATTACAGAGGATCCTGTATTGTAGGCAGTGAAAATGTCATTTATGATTCCCCTTCTAGGTTTCCCCGAGCCTATGATGTCCCTCGCATTTAGGGTGTATAGGTCTACTATGTCTACATTTACTGCATAATGTACCCCCTGGTATAACACCTTTTCGGTCGATACCAATACTAATCCGTTCCCTGGTCCCTTGGTGGTGGTAGGGCACCTTTCTATCATTGTGCGTATTGGCGGGGTTGTGGGCAGGGGTTTCTTAATGTGTGCTCTTAGTTCGGTGGCGTTAATTGGGAGTTAATGGGGAGTGTGGGACCGCGCACCCGTGTAGGCTAGAATCCCACCCCATCCCTTCCCCTTCATCTTGCCATTGCCTGGTGAAGGCGATCAATATGCCCGCACAACAAATCTTCTCTGATCCCCACATGCAAACGTAAATTCCTTGTTCGGATTCCCACCATTTGTCTCAACAGACTTTTACTCCTCCCTGTGTCCCTGTGATGGTGCGGTATGTATCATTACCGAGTCTTTCCCAGTCCGATTCCTGGTCCCATGCTGAGTTTTCTGAGCCACCACCATCTTCCCAGGGGAATCTTTCCTTTGCAAGTCAAACATACACATTTTCCCTCTGTAACACTGCCTCAGGCAGCGATGATCCGTATCTGGGAGCATGGAACTGAGGCCTCCCGTAGGTAAAACCTTCCTGACTGGAGCAGTGGGTAGAATTAGATCCCAGCCACCCTGGCCATCTTACCTCGTGGATGTAAACGGCGAGTTCTTCAACCCCCGGCGGTTACGATCAGTGCTCTTTCTCCTGAACACCCATAAATGAGGGATTCTTCCACATCTCCTCGGTCGCCACTGCTCATCCTTATCAGGGCGAGCAGGAACAGGACCCTTCTCATGTTGTTCTCTTTCCTGTAGGGGCACATAAAACAGATTGTTTAGCCTTGAGAAAGCTCTCTGGCTTGACAAAGGTGACCGAGTTCCAATTTGGGCTCTCTTCCTTTCAGACATAGTATAGTCTTTAATCGACTGGCTGTCTTATTCAGTTCCTTGTGGACTGATGTCTGCTTCTAACTTTTATCTCACAGCCGTTTTGCTTGTTATCTCACCGGTGCTTCCCTTAATAGTTATACCAGTAGATTCTTCTTACTCCCAGGTATAATACCCAGCCTGTGCCTCTTTAATAGCTGCACAGGTAGATTATTTTCCTTACCCCAGTAACTAACACATATATACTTATCATTACACAGATAAGCTTACACTACTCTAAATTACTCACTAAACATTCTTAAATTCTTATTGTACTATCTATGTACATCTGACACCCACCTCTGGGTGGCCAGGTTAATTCCTGCCTTCTTTCTTTCTTCTTTTGCCTCTGGGTGTCCAGCGGGTCCGGTAGTAAGTTGGTCTGTACCGCAGGACCCGGAGTGTTCTGATCGGACGTGGGTCTGAGTCCCACATTATCGGTGGAACATCCCCTCCGGTGCTGCAGCACACCGCTCCTTTGGGATTGGTTACCTGGTTCGTCTCGTCCCCTGAGGGTTCGGCCTGGTCGAGGGCTATGTGCTGGGGACGCCCACTTGGTGGCTGGTCCACTGCTATCTCTTCTGAAGACCTCTTGTTGCCCGAGGCTACCAGCTGGGTGTCCCTGCTCGCGGCTGGTCCCTTTCCCGGGGCTGAACCATTCAAATTAGAGCGCTGGTGACCACGGTGTCTTTGGCCGTGGTGTGCGGGGAGTCCTTCTTAAGGCTCTGGCTGCTGGAGGTGCATCCGAGTCCCAAATGATTGGGGGGACAGCTCCTCCAGTAACACAGCCCACCACCCCTCTAGGTGCAGTCTGGGGGGTCTGCCACATCCCCTGTTGGAATTCCAAAGTTGGGGGCTGCTGGCTGGGGGTCCCTGTCTTTAGTACAGTTTACAGGTTTTGGCTGTCCCTTACGTTTAGCTGCTGCCCCTGGGTTGAAAAGTTTGCACTGATTTATGTGGAATCACTTTGTACGGTGGGGCAATTTTATGGCATACACCATGGGGCTTGCCTTGTCACAATGTGGGACGGTCCCATGTACAGTGCCTCAAAGACCCCTACTCTAGCGTAGTTCCTTACCATAACCTGGTCCCCTATCTCCCACTCATGGTGCTTGCGTGGTTCTAGCAGCAGCCGGTTGCTCCGATGCTGTTTTCCCATGTTGTTAGCAGCCTATCAGTGAATCTGTTTAAGGTATTCAAACAGATTTCTGACAAAGCTATCCCGATTCGCTTCCCTAAGCTGACCTTCTGTGAGTACCGGGGCTAACACATGGGTGGGGGTTCGCATGACTCTGCCGGTCATGAGCTCGTACGGGAGTACCCCGTGCTCTTTGACTGGCTGACCCTGTTCCATATGAGGACCAGTGGTAGCACCTCTACCCACCCTTTGGGTGAGCCCCCTGTCTCTTTGCGCAGCCTTTCTTTGATAATTAGTCCAGTCCATTGAAATCTGACATTAGAAGTACTGAATCCAGCTTTGGTCAGACCCACCTCGAGTACTGTGTCCAGCTCTGGTCAGTCCCACCTTGAGTACTGTATCCAGCTCTGGTCAGTCCCACCTCGAGTACTGTGTCCAGTTCTGGTCAGTCCCACCTCGAGTACTGTGTCCTGTTCTGGTCAGTCTCACCTCGAGTACTGTGTCCTGTTCTGGTCAGTCCCACCTCGAGTACTGTTTCCAGTTCTGGTCAGTCCCACCTCGAGTACTGTGTCCTGTTCTGGTCAGTCCCACCTCGAGTACTGTGTCCAGTTCTGGTCAGTCCCACCTCGAGTACTGTGTCCTGTTCTGGTCAGTCTCACCTCGAGTACTGTGTCCAGTTCTGGTCAGTCTTACCTCGAGTACTGTGTCCTGTTCTGGTCAGTCCCACCTCGAGTACTGTGTCCTGTTCTGGTCAGTCCCACCTCGAGTACTGTGTCCAGTTCTGGTCAGTCCCACCTCGAGTACTGTGTCCTGTTCTGGTCAGTCCCACCTCGAATACTGTGTCCAGTTCTGGTCAGTCCCATCTCGAGTACTGTGTCCCGTTCTGGTTAGATGCACCTCAAATTCCTCATTGGATTTATCAGTAACTCTCTGAAATTTATGGCCCCTAGTTCAGGTCTCCCAAAAGGTGGAAACATCTTCACTACGTCTACCCTCTCAAACCCTTTCATAATCTTAAAGCCCTCTATCAGGTCGCCCCTCAGCCTTCTCTATTTTATAGATAAGAGCCCCAGCCTGTTGAGCCTTCCCTGATCAGTATATCCTCTCAGTTCTGGTATCACCCCAGTAAATCCACGTTGCACCTTCCCCAGTGCCTCGATACCGTGTTATAATATGGAGACCAGGCCTGTGCACAGGACAGGAAGTGTGGTTTTGCCAGCCGGGCTCCATTAGCATCGGGACAATGGTGTGTGTCCAGAGATCGAGCTCCCCGGGGTAACCCGCCGGCTCCAAGCTGCTGAAATAGCGACGGCCCGACCGGCCTGGGGCCCAGGAGAAGGAAGGTCCGTTGTGAGGGCGGAGCGGCAGCAGCTCAGGCTGGGTTTGTGGAGCCGGGAGGAGTCTCCCAGCCCCACACAAATAAAAAGGAACTTTCCCACCGGATCCTCTTTAGCCAGGCTGCCAGCTGATTGCAATCTTTGGCCTGAACTGGGATCGCACTCCATCCTGTTCTGTCCAATAATGGCAATCGGAATCCTCTGCACATCACAGGACCCTGAGTTACATTTTAGACGGGCCTCCCACCTGACTCAGAGGCCGCTCAGGCTGCCAGTGGTGTTAAGTCCTTCCACACGACAGCAAATCAACACGAGGCACATACTGGAGACAAGGTCAACTCTGTGACCTGTACCTTTATTCACAGGACCAAGAAGTGATGACCCTGCGTTGGACCTTCCTTTATATACCTGGATGACCAGGTGAGGAGTGTCTCCCCAAAAGTTCACCCCCTGTGGTCAAGGTGTGCATTTCTTAGGTGTATACAGTGTACAGTGTTGTTACGAGAAGGTTACAGTTAAAGGTTACAAACAGGACATCACTTCCCCCCAACGTCTTTGGGTCAAAGATTGAGTCTTTCAGGCAGTCGATGCTCTCTCGTGGATCGCCGTAGTTGGGGCTCTGGTTGTTCAGCCTTGGCATGCGTCTTTGTCACCTGTGGTGATTCCGGCTCGTCCGGACTGGCCGCAGGGACTGTGCATGCTGCTGACGGTTCTGGTTGCTCGTTCACTGGCAGTGGTGTGGGCAGCATCTCATGATCTTCCTCAGGTTCCTCAGTGTCCATGCTGAACCTTTTTTATACTTGGTCCAGATACTTGCAGCATATCTGTCCATTGTTGAGTCTGACCACTATGACCCTATTCCCCTTTTTGCCAATTACAGTACACTCAAGCCACTTGGGCCTCAAAGCATGATTGAGAACAAATACAGGGTCATCAATTTCTATCCATCTCCCCACTGAGTTACGGTCGTGGCACTCATTTTGGGCCTGGCGCTTACCCTCAACAATGTCTGACAGGACTGGATGAATGAGGGACAGCCGAGTTTTAAGCGTACGTTTCATGAGTAGTTCATGGCGGGACTCCCATGAGCGAATGCGAACGGGACCTGTAGGCCAGCATGAGGCGCGATAGGCGGCATTGAAGGCAGGGTCCTTGAATCCGGAGTATGCCTTGCTTTATGATTTGGACCGCACGTTCCGCCTGGCCATTGGAAGCCGGCTTGACATGTTTGATGCCATTACCCAACATGAACTCCCGGAATTCATAGCTAGTGAAACACGGACCGTTGTCGGTAACCAGGATGTCCGGCAAGCCGTGGATCGCAAAGACTGCACGCAGACTCTCCGCTGTGGTGGATGTCGTCACGAATTCAATATGATGCACTCGATCCATTTTGAGTACGCATCAACAACAATGAGGAACATTTTCCCCATGAACGGGCCCGCGTAGTCTACGTGAATGTGTGACCATGGCTTGGTGGGCCAGGGCCATGGGCTGAGTGGGGCCTCCATAGTGGCATTGCCCAGCTGGGCACACGTCGTGCACCTGCGAACCCAGTGTTCCAGGTCTGAGTCAATCCCCGGCCACCATACATGTGACTGGGCAATGGCCTTCATTAGCACAATGCCTGCGTGCTCGCTGTGGAGTTCCCTGATGAATGCTTCCCTGCCCCTCTAGGGCATGACTACCCGGCTGCCCCATAGTAGGCAGTCGGCTTGGATGGAGAGTTCATCCCATCCGTCAGTGAAACGGTCTGACCTCCTCAGGGCATGCTCCGTGTGCGAGTGCCCAATCCCCAGTCAGGACACATTTCTTGATCAGAGATCGAAGGGGATCTCTGTTTGTCCAGGTTCTGATCTGGTGGGCTGTGATTGGGCAGCCTGCGCTGTCAAAGGCATCGATAGCCATGACCATCTCAGCGCTTTTCTCCACTGCCCCCTCAGTGGTGGCCAGTGGAAGCCTGCTGAGCACGTCAGCACAATTTTCGGTGCCTGGCCGGTGCCGTATGGTGTAGTCATACGCAGCCAGTATGAGAGTCTATCGCTGTATGCGAGCTGACGCATTGGCATTGACAGCCTTGCTGTCGGACAGCAGGGATGTTAACATCTTGTGGTCCATTTCTAACTCGAACCTTCTGCCAAAAGGGTACTGGTGCATCTTTTTCACCCCGTAGACACATGCGAGTGCTTCCTTTTTAACCATCCCATACCCCCTTTCTGCTTGGGTGAGCGACCTGGAAGCATAAGCCACAGGTTGGAGTTGGTCCTCATCATTACTCTGCTGCAACACGCACCCAGCCCCATAGGATGATGCATCAACTGTCAAAACCAATTTCTTATAGGGGTTGTACAGGGTCAACAACTTATTAGAACAAAGCAGGTTCCGCGCCCGATTGAAAGCCTGTTCCTGACAGTTCCCCCAAAACCAATCGTAACCCTTTCGCAGGAGCACGTGTAGCGGCTCCAACAATGTACTTAAGTTCGGCAGAAAGTTCCCGAAATATTTCAATAGTCCCAGAAATGAACGTAACTCCGATGTGTTGCCGGGCCTGGGCGCACAACGGATCGCCTCCGTTTTGGATTCGGTAGGCCGGATCCCATCTGCGCCAACCCTCCTGCCCAAAATCTTGACCTCTGGAGCTAAAAACACACACTTGGGCTTCTTTAGTCGCAGGCCTACCCGGTCCAGTCGGCGTAGCACCTCCTCCAGGTTGTGGAGGTGTTCCTCGGTGTCTCGACCAGTGATAAGGATGAAGGATGTCTTCCTGAAATACGATTGTTCCGGGGATGGATTTGAGCAGGCTTTCCATGTTTCATTGAAAGATAGCAGCTGCTGAACGAATGCCAAATGGACACCTGTTGTAGACAAACAGCCCCTTGTGCCTGATGATGGTAGTCAGCAGCTTGGATTCTTCGGCCAGTTCCTGGGTCATGTAGGCCGAGGTGAGGTCCAACTTGGTGAATAGCTTGCCTCTTACCAGCGTGGCAAAAAGATCCTCCGCTCTCGGAAGCGGGTATTGGTCTTGAAGCGACACCCGGTTGATGGTGGCCTTGTAGTCGCCACAGATCCTGACCGAGCCATGTGTTTTTAGGACAGGGATGATGGGGCTTGCCCAGTCACTGAATTCAACGGGCGAAATTATGCCCTCTCCTAGCAACCTGTCCAACTCACTCTCAATTTTCTCCCGCATCACATACGGCACAGCTCTGGCTTTGTGGTGCACTGGTGTGGCATCTGGGTTGATGCTTATCACTACTTTGGTGCCTTTGAAAGTCCCGACACCAGGTTGGAAAAGTGACTCAAACTTTTGTAGGACCTGTGAGCATGAACTTCGCTCCACAGATGAAATGGCGTGCACATCCCCCCATTTCCAGTTAATCTCGGTTAGCCAGCTCCTCCCCAAAAGTGCGGGACCATTTCCCGGGACAATCCAGAGTGGCAGCCAGTTCTGAGATCCATTATGTGTGACCACCAACATTGCACTGCCTAGCACTGGGATGATCTCTTTGGTGTACATCCGTAATTGCGTGTCAATGCGTTCTAGTTTGGGTCTGCTAGCTCTGAGTGGCCACAGTTTCTCGAATTGTTGGAGACTCATAAGTGACTGGCTGGCTCCTGTGTCCAGCTCCATGCATACCGGGATGCCATTTAGCAGTACTCTGATCATCATAGGTGCCGTTTTTGTGTAAGAGCTGTGGATGTCTGCCACCTGAACCCACTGAACTTCAGCGTCCATTGCTGTGTCCCAAGCATAACCCTACCTTGCAGACCCCTCTTGTGGTTCATCTGCTTCGTAAACTAGCCTCGCTGCGGGCTTCCTACACATCCTGGCTAAATTTCCACTTAAATTACACTTTCTGCAAATAAATTGTTGAAACCTGCAGGTCTTCGCAGCATGTCTGCCCCCGCACTTCCAGCATGAGCTGAGATTGTTGTGAACAAAAGGGCTATTATCAGGCATTCCTCTCTGATTGTCTCTTTGATTACTCTTGAGCACTCTGTTTGTAGGTGTCAATGGTCCCATCCCGGAACGTATTGTCACTTGTGATGGTGTAAATGTCCGTTCAAACTGCCATTGTCTCTGTTAGCGACCCATCCTAGAGTCTGTTACTGCCTGGTTGGTGTCGAATTGCCCTTGCCTGCCTGCGGGGTTCTGAGTCGCGTTTACCATGCTAACTCCCTGCTCCATTGCCACGTTGGGAGCAGAGTTGCGCGCGTATATGATCTTGGTTTCCTCCTCCCCTGCCATGAAGGTTTGAGCCATCAACACCGCTGCTTCCAAGGTCAAGTCCTTGGTCTCAATGAGCTTCCGAAAAATCCCGGCATGACTAATGCCCTCAATGAAGAAATCCCGTAACATCTCCCCCCTGCAGGCGTCTGTGAACTTACAGAGGCTGGCCAAGCGCCGAAGGTCCACAACAAAGTCTGGTATGCTCTGCCTTTCCCGACGTCGGTGCATATAGAAACGGTGTTGGGCCATGTGTATACTGCTCACCGATCAGTTTTCTGAGCTCAAAGGTCTTGTCCGCCGGCTTCTCGGGTGCGAGCAGGTCTTTCATCAGCGCGTACGTCTTAGGTCCACAGCTGGTCAGTAGATTCGCCCTTCGCTTGTCAGCTGCTGCCGCTCCCAGCCAGTCCTTCGTGACAAAACTCTGCTGGAGCCTCTCAACGAAATCATCCCAGTCCTCACCAACACAGTACCTTTCCTCTGTGCTACCGGTGGCTATTCTTGTGAGTCGTTGAGTCGCGTTTCTCATCGCTTACACACGACAGCAAATCAACATGAGGCACATACTGGAGACAAGGTCACTCTGTGACCTGAACCTTTATTTCCAGGAACAAGAAGTGATGACCCTGCGTGGGACCTCCCTTTATATACCTGGATGACCAGGTGAGGTGTGTCTCCCACAAGTTCACCCCCTGTGGTCAAGGTATGCATTTCTTAGGTGTATACAGTGTACAGTGTTGTTACGAGAAGGTTACAGTTATAAGAAGGTTACAAACATGACAAGTGGGAGGCCCGGGGAACGTTGCCGTGGCCACAGCGTTGGAGGCATCGGGGTCGCAGGTCACTGACCACTATTATTGGGGCACTACCGCACCATTTCCCCTGGACAGGAGGCCCAAACATCCACCCAGATATTGTGTCTCCATGATTTATAAAATTAAATCAGACCCTTATTATCAAAAGCATTAGGAACTTCCTCTTGGATCAATTGATGCAGAACTTGCTTTGTTCAAAGCAAGGTCACAATTTACATAAAACATATGTATTTTATATGAGAACAAAAGAAGTCTTGTGTAAAAGGCCCTTAAACCTCGCAGTATTTGATACAGTTAGCAGACTCACATGAATAGTACGTAGAAACATAGAAAATAGGTGCAGGAATAGGCCATTCGGCCCTTCGAGCCTTCATCGCAAATCAATAAGATCATGGCTAATCATTCCTTCAGTACCCCTTTCCTGCTTTCTCTCCATACCCCTTGATCCCCTTAACCATAAAGGCCATATTTATCTCCCTCTTGAATATATTCAATGAAATGGCATCAACAACACTCTGCGGCAGGGAATTCCACAGGTCTACAACTCTCTGAGTGAAGAAGTTTCTCCTCATCTCAGTCCTAAATGGCCTACCCCTTATCTTAAGACTATGTCCCCTGGTTCTGGACTTCCCCAACATCAAGAACATTCTTCCCGCATCTAACATGTCCAGTCCCGTCAGAATCTTATATGTTTCTATGAGATCCCGTCTCATCCTTCTAAACGTCTGAATAAAGGCCCAGTTGATCCAGTCTCTCCTCATATGACAGCCTAGCCATTCGTGGAATCAGTCTGGTGAACCTTCGCTGCACTCCCTCAATAGCAAGAAGGTCCTTCCTCAGACTAGGAGACCAAAACTAAACACAATATTCCAGGTGAGGCCTCACTAAGGCCCTGTACAACTGCAGTATGACCTCCCTGCTCCTATATTCAAATCCCCTAGCTATGAAGGCCAACATACCATTTGCCTTCTTTACCGCCTGCTGTACCTGCGTGCCCACTTTCAGTGACTGATGAACCATGACAGCCAGGTCTCGTTGCACCTCCCCTTTTTCTAGTCTGCCGCCATTCAGATAATATTCTGCCTTCGTGTTTTTGCCCCTAAAATGGAAAACCTCACATTTATCCACATTATACTGCATCTGCCATGTATTTGCCCACTCACCTAATCTGTCCAAGTCACCCTGCAGCCTCTTAGCGTCCTCCTCACAGCTCACACCACCACCCAGTTTAGTGTCATCTGCAAACTTGGAGATATTACACTCTATTCCTTCATCCAAATCGTTAATGTATATTGTAAAGAGCTGGGGTCCAAGCATTGAGCCCTGCAGCACCCCACTAGTAACTGCCTGCCATTCTGAAAAGGACCCGTTTATCCCGATTCTCTGCTTCCTGTCTGCCAACCAGTTCTCTATCCATGTCAGTACATTACCCCCAATACCATGCGCTTTGATTTTGTACACCAATCTCTTGTACGGGACCTTGTCAAAAGCCTTTTGAAAGTCCAAATACACCACATCCACTGGTTCTCCCTTGTCCACTCTACTAGTTACATCCTCAAAAAATTCCAGAAGATTCGTCAAGCATGATTTCCCTTTCATAAATCCATGCTGACTCGGTCTGATCCTGTCACTGCTTTCCAAATGGGCTGCTATTTCATCCTTAATGATTGATTTGAACATTTTCCCCACTACTGATGTCAGGCTAACCGGTCTATAATTACCCGCCTTCTCTCTCCCTCCTTTTTTAAAAAGTGGCGTTACATTAGCTACCCTCCAGTCCATAGAAGCTGATCCAGAATCGATAGATTGTTGGAAAATTATCACCAATGCATCCACTATTTCTAGGGCCACTTCCTTAAGTACTCTGGGATGCAGACTATCAGGACCCGGGGATTTATCAGCTTTTAATCCCATCAATTTCCCGAACACAATTTCCCGCCTAATAAGGATAGCTTTCAGTTCCTTATTTTCACTAGACCCACTGTCCCCTAGTACATTCGGAAGGTTATTTGTATCTTCCTTTGTGAAGACAGAACCGAAGTATTGGTTCAATTGGTCTGCCATTTCTTTGTTCCCCATTATAAATTCACCTGAATCCGACTGCAAGGGACCTACGTTTGTCTTTACTAATCTTTTTCTCTTCACATATTTATAGAAGCTTTTGCAGTCAGTTTTTATGTTCCCTGCAAGCTTACTCTCGTACTCTATTTTCCCATTCTTAATTAAACCCTTAGTCCTCCTCTGTTGAATTCTAAATTTCTCCCAGTCCTCAGGTTTGTTGCTTTTTCTAGCCAATTTATATGTCTCTTCCTTGGTTTTAACACTATCCTTAATTTCCCTTGTTAAGCATGGTTGAGCCACCTTCCCAGTTTTATTTTTACTCCAGACAGGGATGTACAATTGCTGGAGTTCATCCATGTACAGTTAATACTGACTTACATAAACATCAGTGTTTGACCGGAAACCTGTCGACTTGTGTTCGAAGTTCTGAAGCGAGCGGCTTTTATTGGTTTGGTTTATGGTTTCACAGGGGCGAGGTGTTCATTGGCATCATTATCTCTTGTGCAACCCGTCCATTTAGTTGTGTGTGTACAAAGCCAAAGTGCAGTCAGTGAGGAGTGCCGGCTTAGGCCCATTCTGACTCTGCAATTCCTTTTCCTTCTGCTTCAACTTTCTCTTCAGTTTGTGTTATTTTCCTTTTTGTTCCTCTTTTGTTTCCTGCACTTTGGTTCAGCTGCTGGATTCTCAAATCCAAATGCCCCAAATGCCCCAAAATCACCCCTGTGCTCGCTGACTTACATTGGCTCCTCCTTGATTTCAAAATTCTAAACCTTGTTTTCAGATTCCTCCATGGCCTCGTCCCTCCCTATCTCTGTAATCGTCTCCAGCCCCAAACCCCTTGAGATATCTGCGCTCCACTAATTCTGCCCTCTGGAGCATCCCTGATTACAATCACTCAACCATTGGTGGGCGTACCTTATTTTACCTTGTCCCTAAGGTCTGGAATTCCATCCTAAACATCTGCACCTCTACCTCTCTTTCCTCCTTCAAGATGCTCCTTAAATCTTCCTCTTTGACTAAGCTGTTTGCCATCTGCCCTAATTTCTCTTCAGTGCCTCAGTGTCAATTTTTTGTCTTATAATACTCATGTGAGGTGCCTTGGGACATTTTATGACGTTAAAGGCGCTATATAAATACAAGTTGTTGTTGTAAAAGCAGGTTACAATTATTACACTTTCACTTATTTTGAAGAGCTGTATTTCACTCCGTGATCCTGACCCAATTCCTATCAGTAGGCTGTGTCTCCACTATCTGGGAGCTGTAACTTTACTGTCCTCTGCCTTTACAGAGCAGCATGATCTGCAAGGTTAGTGATGATCCAATGTGTAATAAGCTGCAGACTAGTCTCCCAGTGCTTCAGAAATGTCAGAATATTAAAAGGCGGAATTTTTTTTTTTAAAAGACGCGAAAGCAACTAAAATATATTGATTTATATTTGAATAAAATCGTGAAGCAGAATATATGAAGACAAAAACTAGCGATACAACACATCACAGAAATATAATGAGCAAGTTCCATAATGAATTAAATGATCCTTTAGAGAACAGTCTCTGGGAAATGAAGTCCCTGTCTTGGCAACATTTGTCTGCCTTTGTCCTTTTAGTTTTGGTGTGAACTGGAACAGAATTCTGATGTACGGAACACAAGCCGCACATTATTACATACTGACGGGCAGGAAAAGACCAGCTGGTCCATCAAGCCTGGCCCACACCATGATGGCCGGAGCATCAATGACTGAACACTCCTTCCCTCCCCCATCCCCCATTCTTCCACCATGTGATCTCCTGGGGATCATCATTTGTTTTAAAGGGTCCAGGCTCAGTGGTATCTGTCCAATGCTGTGGATCAAGGAAGGAAGCTTTTGGGGGATATAAAACTGAACATTGACAAGTCCTGGTTGCAGCGTTTTCAGACGGGATGGTGGGGGCGGCGGGGGGGGGGAGGGTCGCAGTATTCATTAAATAAACAATTACAGCTGTGAGAAGGGATGATATGTTGGAGGGGTCATCAAACGAGGCCATATGGATTGGATTGAAGAACAAAAAAGGGGCAATCGCACTACTGGGGGTGTACTATAGACCCCCGAACAGTTAGAGGTTGATAGAAGAACAAATATGTGGGCAAATTGCTGTGAAGTGCAAAAACTATAGAGCTGTAATAGTGCGGGATTTCAACTAACCTAATATTAACTGGGAAAAAGTAATGTGAATGGTACAGAGGATGTGGAATTCCTAAAATGTATTCAGGAGAACTTCTTTAGCCCGTATGCAACAAGCCCAACAAGGGAGGAGGCGGTTCTAGACTTGGTTTTGAGAAATGAAAAGAGCAGGTGGAAGGGGCATAAGTGGGAGGGCATTTTGGTGCTAGTGATCATAATTCAGTAAGATTTAGGGTAGTTATGGAAAAGGACAAAGGGGAACCAGGAATAAAAGTTCTCAATTGGGGTAAAGCCAATGTTGCTGAGCTGAGATGGGATTTGGCCAAAGTGGACTGGAAATGGCTACTTGATGGTAAATCAGTGTTAGAGCTGTGGGAAGCATTCAAGGAGGAGATTCTGAGGGTACAGAGCAAGTATGGTTCCTTAAAAAAAGGGTGGGGCTAACAAATCTAGAGCCCCTTGGATGTCAAGGGACATACAGGGTAAGATAAAGAATAAAATGGAAGCTTATGACAGATACCGAGAACTCAATACTATAGAAACACTAGAGGAGTATAAGAAGTGCGGGAGTGAAATTAAAAAATATATCAGGAAAGCAAAGAGAGAGCATGAAAGAATGTTGGCAAGTAAAATCAGGGAAAACCCAAAGATGTTTTATAAATACATTAAGAGCAAGAGAATAACTAAATAAAGAGTGGGTCTATTAGAGACCATAACGGAAATCTGTGTGTGGAGGCAGAAGATGTGGGTATGATTCTTAATGAATACTTTGCATCTGTTTTCACAAGAGAGAGGGGTGATGCAGACTTTGCAATGAGGGAGGAGGAGTGTGAAATAATAGATGAGATAAACATAGTGAGAGAGGAAGTATTGAGGGGTTTAGCAGCTTTGAAAGTGGATAAATCCCCAGGCCCGGATGAAATGTATTTAGGCTGTTAAGAGAAGTAAAAGAGGAAATAGCAGAGGCTCTGACCATCATTTTCCAGTCCTCTCTGGCTATAGGTGTGGTGCCAGTGAGGACATCTAATGTTGTACCTTTGTTTAAAAAAGGAGAAAGGGATAGACTGAATAATTACAGGCTAGTCAGCCTAACCTCAGTGGTGGGAAAATTATTGAAAAAAATCCTGAGGGACAGGATTAATCTTCATTTGGAAAGACACGGGTTAATCAAGGACAGTCAGCATGGATTTGTTAAGGGAAGGTTGTGTCTGACTAACTTGATTGAATTTTTCGAGGAGGTAACGAGGAGGGTCGATGAGGGCAGTGCATATGATGTAGTGTTTATGGATTTTAGCAAAGCTTTTTTATCGGGTCCCACATGGCAGACTGGTCACGAAAGTAAAATCCTATGGGATCCGGGACAAAGTGGCAAGTTGGATCCAAAATTGGCTCAGAGGCAGGAAGCAAAGTGTAATGGTTGATGGGTATTTTTGTGACTGGAAGGCTGTATCCAGTGGGGTCCCTTGCAGGGCTCAGTGCTGGGTCCCTTACTTTTTGTGATATATATCAATGACTTGAACTTGAAAGTTGGGGGTATGATTAAGAAGTTTGCAGGTGACACTAAAATAGGCAGTGTGGTTGATAATGAAGAAGAAAGCAGGAAGATATCAATGTACTGGTCAGGTGGGCAGAACAATGGCAAATGGAATTCAATACGGAAAAGTGTGAGGTAATGCATTTGGGGAGGTCTAACAAGGCAAGGGAATACACATTAAATGGTACGATACTGAAATGTGTAGAGGAACAAAGGAACCTTGGAGTGCATGTCCACAGGTCCCTGGAAGTAGCAGGCCAGGTATTAAGATGGTTAAGAAGCATATGGAATACCTGTCTTTATTAGTTGAGATATGGAATACAAGAGCAAGGACATTATGCTTGAACTGTATAAAACACTGGTTAGGCTGCCGCTGAAGTACTGTGTGCAGTTCTGGTCACCACATTAGAGGAGAGATGTAATTGCACTGGAAAAAATGCAGAGGAGATTTACAAGAATGTTGCCTAGACTGGAGAATTTTGGATATGAGGAAAGATGCTGGGTCTATTTTCTTTGGTACAGAGGAGGCTGAGGGGAGACCTGATTGAGGTATATAAAATTATGAGCGGCCTGGATAGAGTGGTTATGAAGGACCTGTTTCCCTTAGCAGAGGAGTCAACAACTGGGGGGCATAGATTTAAAGTAATTGGGGGGAGGGGTTAGAGGAGATATGAGGGGAATTTTCTTCACCCAGAGGGTGGTGGGAATCTGGAACTCACTGCCTGAAAGGGTGGTAGAGGCAGAAAGCCTCACCACATTTCAAAAATACATGGATGTGCACTTAAGGTGCCATAACCTGCAGGGTACAGACCTAGAGCTGGAAAGTGGAATTAGGCTGGATAGGTTTTGGTCGGCCAGCGTGGACACAATGGGCCGAAATGGCCTCCTTCCATGCTGTAAATTTCTATGATTCTATGACAAGTCCTGCCAGTCCCACAATACTGCTCTCTGGATTGGGGATAATTTTGAAATGATAAAATAAACAAAAATGCATTGATGACTTGGCCCAAGTTTTGAATGTTTACTCTCTTTTTAAGGGTTGATAATAATATTGCATTGTACAGTAAAGTTCCTCGAGGGCTCAGGAATGAGATGAAATGGTAATTAATGGGATGAGTAAAATGGTGTGAGAAGCAGTGATTGAAGGTGTGTGATGGAAGCAGAGACAGTGTCCCACCCAATGGGGTCTCGGGGCATTGCCCCGAGTGACTGAAAGATGTGTGAGGGCACCCACGGGTACATTATAGTGAGAGACAGGAAAGTGTCGGTGAGAATCGTTAATTGGTAGCTTTCTCTCCGAAATGTTTGTGTCCTTGCCTGTACTGAACAATGAGAAAAATGCATTTGAGAACCTGGCCACTACCCGAGACATCGGAACCATACACGGGGAGATAAGCACCCCCCCCCCCTCGCCCCCGCCACCCCCCGATCTTTGGATCAGATAACCTGGAGAGTGAGAAAACCTTTTCATCAAAGCACAACAACAACAACTTGCATTTATAAAGCACCTGTAACGTAGTAAAACGTCCCAACATCCAAAAAGGAGATGTCTACCCTTGGGAACCATTCATGGTGGGAGATGGTTTACAACACAGCCCAGCACCCAGGGGCTAGAATAATATCCGTGAGTTTTGTCACAGCCCAGATAATTGTAATCAGTCTAATTGGTGCAGGGTGTAATTTCAATTTGAAAATGATCAGATAATCTGTTTTTTACGTCCACCTGAGAGAGCAGACGGAACCTTGGTTTAACATCTCATCTAAAAGAGTGCACCTCTGACAGTGCAGCATTCCCTCAGCACTGCACTGACACAGGTTCATTAAGAGACTGTCACAGAAAACCCAGAACTTGAAATTGGTGCTTTGATTAAAGGACGAGGGGGAGTTTGAACATTCTGAACCCTCCCGACCTGAGGAACAGGTGGGAACCATTAAAAACACCAAGAGAAGGACTTGGAGCTGGAAATTCCCAATGTACATCTGTGTGTGGGATTGAAAGGGTTAATTTCAAAACAGGCTGCTCGCCAGCTCCGACACAGAGAGAGAGAGAGAGAGAGGGAGGGAGAGAGAGAAACGCGAGTCTCTCGCATGTTGCTGGCTGCTCGCCAGCTCCAAGAGAGAGGAGAGAAACCTCGGGAGATAAGGCAGAGAGCAAGTCTCTTGCTTGTTATTTTCAGGGTTTGTCTCAGTTAAAGAGATTATTCTATAAATTAGATATTCTAGTGATTTGGTGATTTAGTCAATGATTCTAGATATTTTACACTTGCAAACTAAATAATCAATGATGTCAGACGTTAACCGAGAGCATATATTACCTCTTTCAGATATATTATCACGGTTGAACCATGAACTTATTGCTTGCTGTCGCGTTGGGCAGCGCCGTGCCCCTCGTTGAATCTAAAAAGAAAGACTTGCATTTATATAGCGCCTTTCACGACCTCCGAATGTCACAAAGCACTTTACAGCGAATGAAATACTTTTGGATGTGGTCACTGTTGCAATGTGGGAAATGCAGCAGCCAATTTGCGCACAACAAGCAATTTGATAATGATCAGATAATCTGTTTTTTACGTCCACCTGAGAGAGCAGACGGAACCTTGGTTTAACATCTCATCTAAAAGACTGCACCTCCAACAGTGCAGCATTCCCTCAGCACTGTACTGGAGTGTCAGCCTAGTTTTTTTGTACTCAAGTCCCTGTAGTGGGATTAGAACCCACAACCTTCTGACTCAGAAATGAGTGTGCTATCCACTGAGCCAAAGCTGACACAGAAACCTCTTGGGCAACTGGCACTGTGTCGTCACGAGTTATACCACCAATGAGACCAGGCCATGGTCAACATGGGACGGTTCACACACGGACCAGCAGGGAAAGGGCTTCGATTGACGTGTACGTGCATTGGTAAAGGGATCGCTAATGGTACAGCTATCAAGTGGTATCAGATAGAGTGAACACCAGTAAAGACAAGGACGTTCAGCCTTTGGGCAGACCCTATATGGGAGACACTAAGAACACCTTTGTGTTCCCTAATGGGACACGGGCAATGACCAGCTCTCTCAATCTCCCTCAGCTCTGGAAACGACATGCTGACTGCTGTGGGTGTGAAGCCAGGTTTTGGGACTATACTCGTACTCTTTCATCTTGGGCCTCCTGCTTCAAAGTGTTGAAGAATATGGAGTTGTCAGGGGCAACCGCCCATTCGGCCTCTACCGGATGCCTGGTTGTGGACAAGGGTCCCAGCAATAGTTTATTGGTTTTCAAAACATATCAGACTTTATATAACTAACTGAGATTTGAAATCTTCCCGGCTCTTTGAGTCTTCAATAATCACTGTGCGATCAGGTTTGTGTAATAAAACCTATGAGAGGCTCTACCAACAGTTGTTGTCTGAGAAATTTGGACAGTTTATGGAGAGAAGTTCAGGGGGAGATATTGATGCCGGTCCAAGGGATAACACCACACACCACATTAGACAGCGAGAAAAACGGGATCGAGCTGAATGGTTGGGTATCTATTGGATGTGGTGTATTTAGATTTCCAAAAGGCATTCGATAAGGTGCCACACAAAAGGTTATTGCAGAAGATAAAGGTACGCAGAGTCAGAGGAAATGTATTAGCATGGATAGAGAATTGGCTGGCAAACAGAAAGCAGAGAGTCGGGATAAATGGGTCCTTTTCGGGTTGGAAATCGGTGGTTAGTGGTGTGCCACATTGATCTGTGCTGGGACCACAATTGTTTACAATATACATAGATGACCTGGAAGAGGGGACGGAGTGTAGTGTAACAAAATTTGCAGATGACACAAAGATTAGTGGGAAAGCGGGTTGTGTAGAGGACACAGAGAGGCTGCAAAGAGATTTAGATAGGTTAAGCGAATGGGCTAATGGAAGATGGAATACAATGTCGGAAACTGTGAGGTCATCCACCTTGGGGGAAAAAGCAGTCAAAGGGAATATTATTTGAATGGGGAGAAATTAGAACATGCTGCAGTGCAGAGGGATCTGGGGGTCCTTGTGCATGAAACTCTTTTTGGAGTTTATCTGCAAAACAAAAAACATTAAACCATGCCACCCGACCTGGGTGACACACCAGACATTTACAAGGCCCTTTTTTTTCCTTTTTTTGGTTTTTTTTTTTGTGTTTTATTTTTTTGTTTTTTTTTGGGCACTAAAATCACAATTTTCCCAGTGCCCCCTATAAAAGGGAAGGGGACACTAAAAGCACCGGCAATTAAAACAAATTAAACTTTAAAACGTAAAATCAAATTAAAATTTGGTTGCCGGGCGTGATGATGCACTCCAGTCCCTCCGGTGCCCACCTCTCGCGGAAGGCCGCGAGCGTACCGGTGGACACCGCGTGCTCCATCTCCAAGGACACCTTGGACCGGATGTAAGAGCGGAAGAGAGGCAGGCAGTCAGGTTGAACGACCCCCTCGACCGCCCGCTGCCTGGACCGGCTGATGGCACCCTTGGCCGTGCCCAGGAGCAGTCCTACGAGGAGGCCTTCGGACCTACCCGCTCCCCTCCGCACAGGGTGCCCAAAGATCAGGAGAGTGGGACTGAAGTGCAGCCAGAATTTCAGGAGCAGCCCCTTCAAATAATGGAACAGGGGCTGCAACCTTGTGCACTCAATAAAAACATGGAACACGGACTCCTCCAGACCGCAGAAATTGCAGGCGGCCTGGGAGTCCGTGAACCGGCTTAAAAATTTATTGCACGGCACTGCTCTGTGCACCACCCTCCAGGCCAAGTCCCCGATGAATAGTGGGAGGACCCCTGCGTAGAGTGCCCTCCATCGGGGACCCCCGCCTCCTCCGGACGGCAGGATGGTACGCCATGGCGTGTCCGGACGGCAGGCGAGGATGGCAAAGTTGAGAGTGTGCAGGAGCAGCCCGTACAGGAAACCCCTCCGCGCGGAACTAAAAGGCACGGAGGGGATTTCCCCGAGGCGGCTCAAGTTGTGAGGCGCCGGCCCCCGAGGGAGGTTCCGGGGTTTGGCGCCGATGAGGAATTCTGTCCGGACGGGGGTCAGTTCGGACAGGATCTCCCCACGTGCTTGAGCCTCCTCGATGCACCTAACGGAGTCAGGGCCCAGAGCTGTTTTTAGCAACTCGATGGCATCGGCCGCATGGCGGCCGTTGGCAGAATTTAGGCGCCGCGCCAGCGTGTCTGGCGCCATCCAGCCCGCTCCTCCACCATCGAGCAGGTCCCTGACCCTGGTCACCTCACCAGCCACAGCCCTCTCTTCCGACCACCACATAAAACCTCGGCCGTGGAGGTACGGATTCCCGAGCAGCGGCTCCTGCAGGACGGCCGCCACTCCAGCCGGCGGAGAGCTGCGCTTGGTGGAGACTTTGTTCCAGACCCTGATGAGTTCCTTGTAAAAGACAGGCAGCTCCCGGAGGGCGGTCCTGACACCCCCCAAGTTCACAAACAGGAGCTGCGTGTCATAATTGAGGTCGCGCTGCTGGCGGAAGAAATACGTCGCCAGAGCACACCACCTAGGAGGGGGCTGGACGTAAAGGTATCTCTGCAGGGTCTGAAGACGGAAAGTCGCGAGCTGGGCGCTGACGCACACCAACGACTGACCGCCCTCCTCAAGCGGGAGACTCAAGACCGCAGCAGAGACCCAGTGCTTCCTGTTGTTCCAGAAGAAGTCCACCAGCCTCTTCTGTATCTTGGCGACAAACGCAGGGGGAGGGGTCAAAGTGACCAGCCGGTACCACAACATTGCGGCCACCAGCTGGTTTATGACTAGCGCTCGACCCCTGTAGGACAGCACTCGGAGCAGTCCTGTCCAGCGCCCTAGGCGAGCGGCGACCTTGGCCTCCAGCTCCTGCCAGTTCGCTGGCCAGGCTCCCTCGTCGGGGCTAAGGTAGACTCCCAGATAGAGGAGATGGGTCGTGCTCCAGGCAAAGGGCCTGAGCTCCTCCGGCAGGGAGTCCACCCGCCACTGACCCACCAGGAGTCCGGAACATTTCTCCCAGTTGATCCTGGCGGAGGACGCGGCCGAGTAAATCTCCTGGCACTCACGCATCCTCCGCAGGTCAGCGGGATCCTCTACCGCGAGGAGCACGTCATTGGCGTAAGCCGAGAGGACGACCCCCACGCCCGGCCCTTGCAGAGCCAGTCCCGTCAATCTCGTCCGCAAGAGATGCAGGAAAGGCTCCACGCAAACGGCGTATAACTGGCCGGACATGGGGCATCCCTGGCGCACCCCTCTCCTAAAGCGAAGGGGCGCCGTCAAGGACCCATTAACCTTAATCAGACACTCCGCGGCGGCGTACAAAAGTCGGATCCGGGCGACGAAATGCGTCCCGAACCCGAAAGCGCGCAGAATTCCGAGCAGATAGTCGTGATCCACCCTGTCGAACGCCTTCTCTTGGTCGAAGGATAGGAAGGCGACCGACAGACCAGCCTCCTGGGAACAATGGATGAGGTCCCGGACCAGATGGATGTTATCGTGGATTGTCCGGCCCGGGACCGTGTATGACTGGTCGGGGTGGATCATGTGGTCCAGCACGGCACCAAGGCGAGCAGACATCGCCCTGGCGAAGATTTTGTAGTCCGTGCTGAGGAGGGAGACCGAGCGCCAGTTCTTAAGGCGGCGGAGATCGCCCTTCTTAGGCAGCAGGACGATGACTGCCCTGCGCCAAGAGAGGGGCATCTCCCCGGTCGCCAGACTTTCCCCCAGGACCCACGCGTAGTCGCTCCCCAGGACGTCCCAGAACGCCCTGTGGAACTCCACGGTCAGCCCGTCCAGCCCCGGGGATTTTCCCCTCGAGAGCCGGGCGAGGGCACCGGTCAGTTCCGCCAGGCTTAGCGGAGCTTCCAGATTTTCGGCGCCCTCCGGGCTGACCTTCGCAGGTCCTCCCACAAAACTCTACGCGCTTCCTCGCTGGACGGATCCGGAGAGAACAGAGCCCCGTAATATTCACAGGCCCTCTTGTTGACGCCCTCCGGATCTGAGACGAGAAAGCCGTCGTCGGCCAGCAACGTCAAGAGCTGCTTACGGACACTCTGCCTTTTTTCCAGCAAGTAGAAGAAGGGGGAGCCGCGGTCCAGATCCCGCAGGAACCGGATCCGCGACCTCACGAACGCGCCTCGGGACCCGACGAGCTGCAGGTCCTTCAGCGCGGCCTTCTTCGCTTCATACAGCGTCCGCAGGGCCGGGTCCTGGACGACTTGACCGAGACGGGCTTCCAGGTCGAGCACCTCTTTTCCTAGGCGCCCGACTCTGGCCGCCCGCCTCTTGGTCGACCCCCTCGCGTACTCTTGACAGAAGACGCGGACGTGAGCCTTGCCCACGTCCCACCATAGCCTCAAGGAGGGGAAGCCCCCCTGCTTCCTTCTCCAGTCGGACCAGAATCGACGGAACGAGTCCTGGAACCGCACGTCCTCCAGCAGCCGGTTGTTAAAGAGCCAGTACGCGGACCCCGTCCTCGCGCGGAGCGAAGCGAGCTCCGCCCACACCAGGTGGTGGTCCGAACACGGCACCGGCCGCATGGAGGCCGCCGGGATGCAGGAAACGTACGCCCGAGACACGTAAAGGCGGTCGACTCTAGACCATCCTATTCCAGGCCTCACCCAAGTAAAGGCGCTGGAGTCGGGGTGGAGATTTCGCCAGACGTCCACCAAGTCGAAGGACCCGACCAGGTCCCTCAACTTCTCCATCGCCGTCATGCACTGCGGGGCACCGGAGCGGTCCCTCGCCTCGAGGGTGCAGTTAAAATCCCCCCCGAGGACAATGCAGTCGCCGACGTCGACGGAGCCAAGAAGAGCGGACACCTCTTCAAAGAAGCGCGTCTGCTGCGGGCCGGGCTGAGGGGCGTACACGTTCACGAGATGGAGCGGCACGTCCCCCAGGCGAACCGTTACGTGCAGCAAGCGGCCTGGCACGGGCTCCTCGACCCCCAAGATCTCCGGCTGAAAATGCGGGCCCAGCAAGATGGCCACCCCACTAGAAATGGCGGTGAGGTGGCTCATGCGGACCTCTCCTTGCCATTCCAGGAGCCACGTGGCTTCGTCTCCCGGAACGGTGTGGGTTTCTTGCAGGAAGCACACCGCATATTTCCCCTCCCGCAGGAGCGAAAAATTGTCAAATCTACGGCGTGCCCCTCTGCCGCCGTTGATGTTGAAGCTGGCTATGGTTATCTTCATGGCAAAAGCATAGTGCAACCTCTACCTAACCTATTGTGGGGGGGGAGTGGAGTCGTTTGTTGACCTCCACTCCTTCAGCAGCCCAGCGAGGAGTCCCTCGAGCTCGCGCAGCTCAAGTTGTTGCGCCTTTGTCAAGGGCCCGCCCGCGGCCAAGGTTTTAACGGCGGCGCGGACGGACCCCTTGATCAGCTCTGGCTCGGACCATTTTTCCAGGGCCAGTCGGGCTTGGTTGCAGCGACCCCGGCTCTGGGCCAAAAAGCCCCGGAGTTCCTTTGCAGGAATGAGGATGGTCTCGGCGGCGGCCGCGAGCAGATCCACCGCCTCGCTGGCGGTGATCTCTAGATTTTCTCCCGCGTCCCCCACCGAGTCCCCATCCTCCTCTGGGAGGTGGCCGCCAGCAGCCGGCCCATCGACCGCACAAGGTACGGCAAATGAACCGGCCGCTCCAACCGGCCCTGGCTCTGCCCCGATCCCACCCCCAGGATCGTCGGCAGAGGAGTCCCCACTGGGCTCTTTTAAAAATGGTGCTGGGTCGGGAAATGACAGCGGAAGGGGTTCCCCCTCCGCCCCAGGAACCGGGGAACAAGGAGAGACCCGGCCATAGGAAATCCCCAGGCTCCCCAAGTGCTCCAGCTCCAAAGTAAGGAGCGAGGGTGGGTGTTCCTCCCCCTCCCCGCTGCCACCCCCCGGCCCAGCATTTACTGTTTCGTTAAAATTCTTGATAATTTCGGTTTCTGCCGGGTCGAGCGACTCCCGGGGGAAGTTGATTAATAGCTGGGCGGGCTCAGGTTCGGCCTTTTCGGCCCCGCCCGCCTCAGTCCCCAGGACGCCCGGCCCGGCGGCAATGCATTCCTCCGCGGTCCCCACGCCCCCCACGACAGGCAGATCTTCCACGCCATCCCCGGGAGGCAGAGGCTGGGCAGCCTCGACTGTCTCACCCTCCCCGGGGACAGACTCCTCCCGCCTGCAGCGCAATTTGGGAGCGCTGGTGGGGGACGCGGGACACGCGGCGGGCACCGACTCCTCCGCGGAGGGATGTTGCTCCCCCTCCGCCTCAATGGAGCGGCGCCTCCTTTTGTTGCTGGAGGTGCGCTGAGGCAGGGAGACCTCCATGTCTGCCGAGGCCTCCCGCTCCGCCCCCCCCCTTTTCCTTTTCTTGCCCGCGCCCGGGCCCCTCTGTGGTGTTGTTCAATGGCTCGGGCACGGGCTCAGGGCACCCCGCGCTCGCCGGTGACGGGGTTGGGCCGAGCGCGGTGGTCAAACTTTCCGGCGCACTGAGGGGACCCGCCTCTAGTTGTCTCGTCTTCTTCCGCGCCTTCTTTTCGATCGGACGCTCTTCCTCCCCCCCGCCGGAGGCCCTGAAAACAAAGGCCCCCGACGATGCCCGCGCACCTACGGCTCCCGGCACGCGGACGCAACTAGGGGGAGGGGTGGCGGCGGCGCCAGCCTTGGCCGCCCTCGGTGGTTTGGCAGCCTTGGAGGCGGGGCAGTTCTTACGAACATGTCCCACCTCCCTACAGGCATGGCACCGCACGCCGTCCGACGTCCAGAAGACGCAGTAGGCAGTCCCCTCGTGCACTACATTGAAATTTCCCTCCGTCGTCTCCTCCCGTGCCAGCCGGACAAAGAGCTGGCGGCGGAAGGAGAACACGTGGCGCAGGCTGTTCTCCCTGAGGCCGAGCGGTATGGGGTTGATCCCCGACCTTACCTCCCCCAGTTGTTGTAGGTGAGGGAGGAGGAGCTCAGCGGGAACAAAGGGCGGGACGTTTGAAACGATGACCCCCTGCGCGGTGGCCTCGAGAGGGTCCACCGGCAGGAACGTCCCGCCCACCGTGAGCCCCTTTTCGAGGGCCAGGGACACCGCCCGCTCCGACCCCAGGAAGAACACGGCCTTTCCAGACATCTTGGAGGCTGCGACAATGGCCAAGGGGCCGACCACCCCAGCCATCGCCCGCACGCACTCCTCGATGGTCATTGTCGGGTGAGTGTAGCTCCTGACCCCGTGTTTTTTTGTAATAAGTCGAAAAGGTGGCAGGGCAGCGGGTGGCGCAGGAGGTGCCGTGGAAGCGGTTGCCACCTGCGCATATGTCCTTGCTGGCCCTGCCACCGGCGTGGATGGGGTCGCCATCACGGGGTCCCTTTAAGGGCTACACCCACCCCAAAGTCACAGGCCTAATGGTCTTAATTGGCCTCTTGTCTAAAGACTGAGCAGAGGAGCCCTTAACGAGGCACACCTCTCCCCTAGTTGGCAATTGGGGAGGGGCCTTGCTCCCTCTGCTCAGTTGTCTCAATTGTTTTTTTAAAATTAATTTGGGAGAAAGGGGTCTCAGAGAGAGAGGGGAGAAACAGAGTAACAGAGAAAGAGAGAGGGGGGTGGGAAGGGGGGGAACTGCGAGGGCAGGTCTCCCCTCGCAGCTGTGGGTGGGTGCAATCCCCAGATGGCAAAACACAAATAGTCTTTGGGGTGGTCTTCAGGTGAGGGGAGAAGATGTCTTCACCTGGGGCAGCTAGAGCCAACCAGGCATACACTCCCAACGATGTTCAATGGGTGATTAAAGAAATCTTCAGCCTGGTAGCTCCAGCTATCCCAGGCTAGGTAATTGCGGGGGGGGTGGTTCAGTTGTGTGTGGGGCCTAGTTGTAAGCAAGGCCCCCACACACACTTTCCACACACACACACCCCCCGCGATGTTCCGGCCCTCAGTGGTCTTCTTTCCTCCCCCCACCGATATAACAAAGTCTTTTTGGGAAATGCACCCACACCCACCTGTCGAATGGTAGAGTCTCCCTCCTTCCACACTGGATGTTGTTGGTCTTTCCCCCTCTCTCCAACTCTTTGCAGAATGGTAAAAAGTTGTTTAAAAGTTTTCTGCTTCCTCCTCTCCCTCTGGGTGAAAGTTGGTGGTGAAGCCCCTTCCTTCCTTCTCTTCCTGGGCTGGTCTCAGGGCTCTCCAGGCAGGAGCTAAGGTTGGTAGCTGCTCCTCTCTCTGCAGCTCAGCTCCAACTGTGCAGGACACGCTTCCACTGCTCCACAATTGGTCCTTGTGCATGAAACTCTTTTAGAGTCTACCTGCAAAAACATAAAACATTAAACCGTGCCACCCGACCTGGGTGACACACCAGACATTTACAAGGTCCTTTTTTCCTTTTTTTTTTGTGTTTTTCATTTTTTTTTTGCTTTTTTTTTTGGGGCGCTAAAATCACATTTTTCCAGTGCCCCCTATAAAAGGGAAGGGGACACTAAAAGCACCGGCAATTGAAACAAATTAAACTTTAGAACGTAAAATCAAATTAAAATTTGGTTGCCGGGCGTGATGATGCACTCCAGTCCCTCCGGTGCCCACCTCTCGCGGAAGGCCGCGAGCGTACCGGTGGACACCGCGTGCTCCATCTCCAAGGACACAATGACAGAAGGATAGTTTGCAGGTGAAGCAGGCAATCAGGAAGGCGAATGGAATGTTGGCCTTCATTGCGAGAGGGATGGAGTACAAAAGCAGTGAGGTCCTGCTGCAACTGTACAGGGTATTGGTGAGGCCACACCTGGAGTACTGCGTGCAGTTTTGGTCACCTTACTTAAGGAAGGATATACTAGCTTTGGAAGGGGTACAGAGACGATTCACTAGGCTGATCCCGGAGATGAGGGGGTTACCTTATGATGATAGATTGAGTGGACTGGGTCTTTACTTGTTGGAGTTCAGAAGGATGAGGGGTGATCTTATAGAAACATTTAAAATAATGAAAGGGATAGACAGGATAGAGGCAGAGAGGTTGTTTCCACTGGTCGGGGAGACTAGAACTAGGGGGCACAGCCTCAAAATACGGGGGAGCCAATTTAAAACCGAGTTGAGAAGGAATTTCTTCTCCCAGAGGATTGTGAATCTGTGGAATTATCTGCCCAGGGAAGCAGTTGAGGCTAGCTCGTTGAATATATTCAAATCACAGATAGATAGATTTTTAACCAATAAGGGAATTAAGGGTTCTGGGGAGTGGGCGGGTAAGTGGAGCTGAGTCCACGGCCAGATCAGCCATGATCTTGTTGAATGGCGGTGCAGGCTCGAGGGGCTAGATGGCCTACTCCTGTTCCTATTTCTTATGTTCTTATGTTCTTATTAATGTTGGGGAAGTCCAGAACCAGGGGTCACAGTCTAAGGATAAGGGGTAAGCCATTTAGGACCGAGATGAGGAGAAACTTCTTCACCCAGAGAGTGGTGAACCTGTGGAATTCTCTACCACAGAAAGTCGTTGAGGCCAATTCACTAAATATATTCAAAAAGGAGTTATATGTAGTCCTTACTACTAGGGGGATCAAGGGGTATGGTGAGAAAACAGGAATGGGGTGCTGAAGTTGCATGTTCAGCCATGAACTCATTGAATGGCGGTGCAGGCTCGAAGGGCCAAATGGCCTACTCCTACACCTATTTTCTATGTTTCTATGTATCGGGGCTACAGCAGGGATGGCCGCTTGGAACAGGATAGATATAGAAAGCCTGTGGGAACATGATGGAGCCATGCGAGAGCAATGAAAGGATATTATGGGAAGGGGGAATAGGATAGTGACAGGGTCGGTGGATCAACAACAAGTTCTAGTGCCTCTGAAGGAAATGATTGACCACTTTCGGCAGACTCAGGAGAAAATTAATGAAGTAATAAGTGAGACAATGACATCTGAAGCTCAGATCGCCAAAGGGATCACGTGCAGCAAGCACGGCTCGTTTATACTGTCACAGGTACAAAAGGGATTGGAAGATATTGAGAACAATCGTATCCCTTCTTTTATAACTGATGGACAGCTAGATAAATGGACAGGTGATGGAGGAAACCATTGTAATGTTAGGTGGCTGGGATCTGTATACCCAGTAAAACACTCCTATAAAGGGTGGATTGAAGGACAATATTTCAGTGTGATTATTGCAATTCCATGCCTTCCACCCGACCAGAAGCCACTCGAGATGTTCAAGGTGGAGTCCATCGGCGTCCTCGAAGGGGACATACATAAGGAATTGGTTAACTATCCAAAGGTATTGGCAGAGAATGGTGAACCCAGGGTGGCACCAGATTTATCGCTGAACTCTGATCAAAGGCACGTGGATGTGTCGGTGTGATGTCACCCAGAACAGTGTCCCAGCTTGTGGTTTCACCCTGGATGAGCGTTCCCCTAATTGTACTGTTAGTGTTCAAAGATGGAAATCTGGACAAGCAAGACATGGATACATGGGAAGGGGTCGTTACTGTGTGACCACATGGGACTTGGCTTACTGTCATGGGAAGCAAGAGTGCCCTGTGTTATGTATGTAAACATTGTAACTGGGTAAGACTTGCCACCAGAGGCGCAACTGTTGGAGGCCCAAGAGTCACCTGCACACCTCGTGTAAGGGAGTATAAAAGGTTGTCTGCCATGCTGCTCAGGCACTCTAGAGTTGTATTAAAGGGACGAAGGTCACATCAGTTTTAGCTCACAGTACTCAGTCTTGTGGCATTCTTCCATACTTAAGAATTGGCGATGAGGATGGGATTATGAACTTTCATGCGGTCATGGCTGCCATTGGTATTTCAGAGAGATTTGTAGAGGGTGATGATTGGGAAGCCTTAGTTGAGCATCTTGACCAGTACTTTGTGGCCAACGAGCTGGATGGGACGATAAAGTGATCAAGCGCAGGGCGATTCTCCTCGCCATGTGTCGGTCCACAATATACGGCCTCAACAAGAATCTGCTTGTACTGGAGAAACCAGCAGAGAAGACATATACAGAGTTGTGTACGCTGGTTCGGAACCACCTAAAGCCAAAGGAGAGCGTCTTAATGGCCAGGTATCGCTTCTACACGCACCATCACTCCCAGGGCCAGGACGTGGTGAGTTATGTTGCCGACCTGAGACGCCTTGCGGGAACTTGCAAATTTGCTGGACTTTTGGGGGAAATGCTGTGGGACATTTTTGTGCTTGGCATTGGCATTCTTCGCAAGCTGCTGTCCACCGAATCCCTAGACCTGAGCAAGGCCATCACGATAGCCCAGGCATTCATATCCACGAGCGACAATCCCAGACAGATATCTTCCCAGCATCGAAGCTCACCGGCAAGTACTGTGCATAAAATAACGTCGCTAGCAGGCCGAACTGCATATGACATCTGCAGCTGCAAGACCTAGGATGACTCAGAGTCCCCCATTGGGCGTGAATGCAAATCCATTAGCACCATGTTGGCGCTGCTGGGGTAATCATCGAGCCTATCATGTCGATTCAAGCACTACATGTGCAAAGGCTGCGAAACAATGGGGCACCTCCAGCGACTTTACAAGAGTGTTGCAACTCACCACGTGGCAGAGTCGGCAGAGGATGATCGATCCGGCATGGATCACGCAGAACAAACAAGAGAGGCAACTCAACCCGAGGGACCAGCCAGGACCCTGTGCTATCATTAATAAAAAGTTGCGTCCTCAATGGGAGCTGGTCGGCCGTTCCCGGGGAAGTGTGAGATGAAATTAAGCCGTTTCACCGATGCAAAGATGAAATGTCCATCCAGTCGGATTGTCTCTTATGGGGTAATCGCATGGTTTTGCCAAAAAAAGGCAGGGAAACGTTTATACGCGACCTCCACAATACCCACCCAGGCATGGTCATGATGAAGGCTATCGCCAGGTCTTATGTTTGGTGGCCCGGCATTGACTCGGACTTAGAGTCATGCGTACACCAGTGCAACACATGCTCACAACTGAGCAATGCACCAAGGGAGGCTGCATTGAATCTGTGGTCATGGCCCTCCAAACCGTGGTCCAGGATCCACATAGATTTTGCTGGCCTCTTTCTCAGAAAGATGTTTTTAGTTGTAGTGGACGCTTACTCTAAATGGATTGAATGTGCAATCATGTCATCCAGCACATCCACTGCCACCATTGAAAGCCTCCAGGCTATGTTCGCCACCCGTGGCTTGCCCGACGTCCTTGTCAGTGACAATGGACCATGTTTCACCTGCTCGGAATTCAACGAGTTTATGACCCGCAATGGCATCAAGCATGTCAGGTCTGCCCTGTTTAAGCCCGCATCCAACGATCAAGCGGAACTATCAAGCAGAGCTTGAATTGCATGACGGAAGGCTCCTTGCAGACCCGCTTATCTCGGGTTCTGCTCAGCTACCGGACGCGACCCCACTCGTTCACTGGGGTTCCCCCTGCAGAATTGTTAATGAAGAGAGCACTCAAAACCAGGCTCTCCCTAGTCCACCCAGATCTAAATGATCATGTGGAAACCCGGCGTCACTGGCAAAACAGTCGCGCGGCTGTATCGCGTGACATTGATGTTAATGACCCTGTGTTAATTACGGTCATGGTCCTAAATGAGTCACTGGCACTGTTCTGGCCAAGGATGGGGATAGAGTGTTTATGGTCAAACTATTGAATGGACAAACGTGCAGAAAGCATTTGGATCAAACCAAACTGCGGTTCACCGACATCCAGGAACAACCTGAAGAGGACATCACCATCATCGATCCACCAACACACACCCAACCAGCAATCGACCTTGCTGTCAATCAAGAGGATGAACCCACCATTCCCAACAGTCCAGTCAGACCAGTCACGGTGCAGTGCAGCAACTGTCCGAGCAACTCACCCATACCAGAGTTTGAACTCAGACGATGAACCAGGGACCGTAGGGCCCCGGATCGTCTCAACTTGTAAATAATTTGTATCAAAGACTTTGCGGGAGAGTGATGATATGTATGTAAACATTGTAACTGTGTAAGACTTGCCACCAGAGGGTGCAACTGTTGGAGGCCCAAAGGTCACTTGCACACTTTGTGCAAAGGAGTATAAAAGGTTGTCTGCCATGCTGCTCAGGCTCTCTGAAGTTGTATTAAAAAGACTAAGGTCACATCAGTTTTACCTCACAGTACTCATGGAGTTCTTCCATACTTAACACCCTGTATTTACTTCATCGTTTTGCTTTCCTCTCGAGTTACCGACGGAAATTGCAAGTTGGGTCCTGATCCCAGTGAACGTTGATTATGTGTTATGAACACCCCCTTCACATTCTCCCCATTTCCTGGGGTAAGCTGACTCTGACTAAATATGGACAAGTGGTGACTTTCATCCATTGTGTCTGAGGCCTGCTTCAGTGCACTGTCGGCATCTTGGTACTGTACCCAGCAAAAGGCAGCACTTTCAGGAGAGTCAGAGAACCCCTGGCCTGTATTTTTAATAGTTCACTGCACTCTGGAATGGTTCCTACAGATTGGATGGAGGCTAATGTAGTCTCCATTTTTTAAAAAGATGACAAGGTAGACCCGGGTAACTTCAGGCCTATCAGTTTAACATCAGTAATGGGTAGGATGCTTGAAAGAATCATAAGAAAGAAAGAAAGACTTCATGACCACCGGACATCTCAAAACGCTTTATAGCCAATGAAGTATTTGAGTGTAGTCACTGTTGTAATGTGGGAAAGGGATGAATACTTAGATAGGGAGGGACATATAGGGACACCCAACATGGCTTCATAAAAAATAGATCATGTCTCATAAATCTAATTGTATTTTTTGAAAAAGTTATAAAGTTGGTGAATGAGGGAAGCCCAGTAGACATTTTCTACTTAGGTTTCCAAAAATCTTTGACAAGGTACCACATAAGAGGCTTCTCTATAAGATCGGAGCCTCTGGGATTAGGGGAACTATATTGAGTTTGCTTCAGACCTGGCTGGTAAGATGCAGGCAAAGATGAGTTAAAGATGGATTTGGATCTGTTTGGAGACCGCTCACCAGTGGTGTCCTGCAGGGATCAGTGTTGGGACCGTTGCGTTTTACTATTTTTATTAATGATCTGGATTTTGGGGTTGGCGGCACAATTTGCACATTTGCAGATGAAACCAAGATCTGTGCGAGTGTTAGGACTGTAGAAGATGCTCGTCTGCTTCAGGCAGATCTTAATGTGTTGGGATATTGGGCTCAAGATTGGAAAATGGTGTGTAACTTAGATAAGTGCAGTGTCATGCATGTGGGCAGGGCAAATGCTCAACATTCATACACCCTCCAGGGAAAGACATTAAAGATGGTGGAGATAGAAAGACATTTGGGCATTCTAGTGCATACATCCTTAAAGGTACATGAGCAATGCTGTGCCACGATAGCTAGAGCAAATAGGGTGTTGGGGTGTATCCATAGAACAATTGAGTATAGGACGAGGCGTACTGTTTTGTCCTTGTACAAGACCTTAGTCAGGCCGCACTTGGAACACCGTGTCCAGTTTTGGTCTCCTCACATGGTGTGTGATATTGAGGCTCTGGAAAGGGTGCAGAAGAGGGCCACTGGACTAAATCCAAATCAAAAGCATCTTGGTTAGCAAGATAGGTTAAAATAGTTCGGACTCCGTGACCTTGAAATCCCAGCCTCTCTGGGTCCGTACGGAGTGTGTACGGACTCAGGAAGGCATCGCAAAAGCCGTTTTTTTCGCCGCACAAAGCGCATGCACCGAAAACTGACTTTTCTGATCTGTCAAATTTCTGGCTTGCATCTCAGGGAGAAGGACAGTCCTTCTCAATTTGTCCATCTCTTGCCCTGCGAAAGTCCTTAACACTCTTGTGCCTGGTAAAGACAGAATAGTAAGAATTTTAAAACATACAAAAACAGATCAAAAAAACATTTAAAAAACACATTTTAACATTAAAAACCCTGCCCACTAAGGTAAGCTTATTTTAAACCATAATTAAAACTTTTTTTTTAAATCGGCAAATATCTTTTTTTTTCTGTCAACTTTAATTTCTATAATGTATTTATGTGAGTTTTTAAAAAATTTTTTGTAGTGTTTGGGTGTTTTGGACTCACCAAACTCCTATTACTATGAATGAGAAAATACTTTACCGTGATTGGGTGTCCAGGCCCACGTGACTCCTACGGACGTACCAACGTGAACACACTCTGTTGCGCAAGAAGAGGAGGCCTCGAGTCCGAGATCTCTGGTGAGCGCAGTAGGAAAAGGTAGATGCGGATACTTTTAGCCATTTTCTGGTGAGCCCCTGCAGGAATCAGGGGACCGGGATTTCAAGGCCTATACCTTAGAGAAGCATAAACCTAGGGGGAATCTGATTGAGGTTTATAAGATAATGAAGGGAATAGACAGCGTTCCAATTGACAGTTTATTTCAATTAAATAGGTTAGGCAGGACACAAATTTAAGTTGTATAAAGCTAGATCTAGGTTTGATGTCAGAAGGTGCTTCTTTTCCCAGAGAATAGTGGACCTCTGGAACAAGTGATGGATGCAGACTCACTGAATTCCTTCAAGTGAAAGCTGGATTTGTTTCTGGCTGCAGCGGAGATCACCTCTTATAGAAGGTAGATACGACAGGGAATTCAAGGCTTGATTGATCTCCTGGACTAGTTTTGATTGCCGAGATGGGTCAGAGAGGAATTTCCCAGATTTTTTCCCCCCAAATTGGCCTGGGTTTTTAACCTGTTTTTTGGCCTCTCCCAGGAGATCACATGGTTCTGGGTGGGGTGGGGTGCATATGTTGTGATACACAAGGTATCGCAATTGAGTGGGACCAGCTCGATGGACCAAGTGGTCTTTACCTGTTCGTCATTGTTCGTATGTTTGTGGAAGGAGGGTGGGGGAAGCCTCTGTTATTAACTCACTGGAAGGAGCCACTTGCTGTGACATGTGTGTCCCAGAATGCAGCAATGCACAAACCAGGAGTCCGAGCTGGGCTGTTGGGGCAGATTCTGCAGATTACTCAGTCAACCCATTCAGCGTTCTGTGTACCCTTCACCGCCATGTGCCTGATACCCGGTTAGATCGAGGTGCGGACTGTAGTTTAAACACTTGCACAGTTTCATGATCCTGAAAACCACAGCGTTCCATATTCAGCAATTAGCTTCACTCCTTCTGCTCCGACACTCCCGACTTTGCCTGTCACACAAGCACAGACTGGGACTGGGTGTGGGAGAGACAACGTTCACTTTGCTGTTTCTGCAGCCAAGTACATGAGCCTGGGAACTGGGCAATTATCCTAAATGATGTGGAACACTTCCTTCCTCCAACTGGTTAAAGGGAACACAGATACAGGCACAGGACTTTTTATTCCGTTTACACTTGGAAAAGATTGACTCAGTCATCATCCAATCTGCTCAGTGAATAGTCTGACTTCTTGTTGCTGAATAAGAATCTAAAATATCTTCAAACCCATACTTTAGGGGATCTGGGTCCTGCAGTGGGTCAGACAGTGACCTTTCCCCTCTGGGACCTGGGTTCACATCCAGCGCAGGCTGATAAGATGGAAGTCTCCTCTATCTGCTGACTGCAAGGGTCCGGTGTGAAAAGGGCAGCACGAGTTCTTAGTGTGCACGGGCCTACAACACACAACTCTCCCGAATTTGTCCCGAATTACCTCACTCAGCGAGGCTTCAGGATGGGTGATGTGGCAAATGGGGATATAAAAACCACAATGGTGCAGTAGGGGGTGTTCTTCTGAGGTTGGGGCAGGCGAGAGAATCTTCACTGTGCTGTGTCTGACCTGGGAGAGCTGGATGCTGACTCTGGGGTCTGAATCCTAACTCCCAAAAACGGGTGGGTTGGGGTCAAGTGAGAGGTTAAAGTTCAAGGGGGTGATTTTCCCCGGGTACTTTAGGTGCTAAAGAGCCTCTGATGTGGCCAAGATGGGTGGTGAGCTGAAATGAGCCGCGTTTAGCGTTGGTAAAGGAGGTCTAGCCGGCGCTAGGAACGGCCTCCCGGAAGATTGTTATGCTGCTGATTGTCACTGAAATTGCCGGCCAGCGCTCATTGAAGAGGCTGCACGGAACTTTGGTGGCGAGCGCTTGTCCCAACACCCTCTCCTAACAGCGACCAGCTGATTGTCAGTAAACTAGTCCTTGCTGAGCATTTCGAGCACTACTTAAAGGTATATCACCTTTTACTGTTCACTTGCTGCAAGAGGTTTGAGGAGAACTTTTGAAACACATCGGGAGACTTTCTCGGACACTTTGTGAAGACCTCACCAACACCTGGACAATGAGCTTTGCAACTTGGCCCCTTTACTGAGGCTTCTCAGTTCAAAAATAGTTCCCTGTGAAGTATTGGGGAGACCCTAACCCCGTCAGATGCCATGTATGCCGATGACCAACGGCACATTTTCAAACGTGTTGCTCTCGCAATATCCACTCATATCCCATCAGCTCTACACTGGGTTTAAACAACATTCATTTCTCAATTTCTGCTTTAAACGAACAGACTGAGCATAAATCCTGTCTGGGTGTGGAAAGTTTAATCAGGCTTTGCTGCCTTGTTTGGGGCTGGTGTGTGACAGATACGCAGATCACAGGAAGAGGAACAACTGACCTCATGTGAACTCGGTCCTGCTTCCTGCTGCCCGATAACAGGACGGCATTATCTGTGGTCAGAGAGACCCAGAATCCAGATTCCCAGGCTGGGTTAGAGCAGGGGGAACAGACAGGGACTTGGATTGAATCTTTTGCAAGAAGAAAAAGTTAGAGTTTTAATGCTTCACAGAGAATTATGATTTCATGCCATTTAATTGTAATATTCAGTGCTTCCCTGGGTGGCTCAGTGGATAAATGAACTGCCTGGTGTGGTACTGAGTCACACAGACCACAGGTCTTGGGGCTGATCCCAACTAGGGCAGTGGTATGGAACTGAAACTGGTCTCAGTTTCTACTGGGCTTGGGAGGGGGCAAGTGCACATGTGGATGGGATTAGGATCAGACAAGACGCCTCCCATTGTTGAATAACCTGCTGATACTTGCAGTCTAGGCTCCTGCATGAAGAACAGCAACTTATCTCCTCTGGAATCTGAGCCGAGCTAAGGGGCCTTCTGCTGGGGAGCAGAGAAAAAGGAGAATAATAGGGGTGCAAGGGAGGGGTAGAATAAAGTGTCCTTCAGTCTCAAATTGGTTTTATGTTTCTGAGGAGCTGTGAATGTTTGTGTGTGTGAGTTGATGCTTCAGATTACCTGTCCTCAGTTGCATTTATAGAAGAGTAATCCTAGAACAGTAATAGTATGTTGGAGCATCATCAGCACACTGTGCCTCGGCATGGTTTGACAATGGACCATGTTTGCCCGTCTCAACTGTGAGGCAAACACTTCCTCACAGAGAAGGACAGGGTACGGTTACAGGGTGAGGTATCTGCGGGCACCACTCAACCAATTCCGGAAACATAATTGCTGGAAAATAATTGGCAGAAGCCTTGGGATAGATTGTCCATATGGGACTAGAAGGTGTTTGGGGCAGGAGATTGTCCACCCGGGACTAGAAGGTGTTTGGGGCAGGAGATTGTCCACCTGGGACTAGAAGGTGTTTGGGGCAGGAGATTGTCCACCTAGGACTAGAAGGTGTTTGGGGCAGGAGATTGTCCACCTGTGTCTAGAAGGTGTTTGGGGCAGGAGATTGTCCACCTGGAACTAGAAGGTGTTTGGGGCAGGAGATTGTCTACCTGGGACTCGAAGGTGTTTGGTGCGGGAAAATGAATAAAGAGCGAAAAATACTTCAACAAAATTGGGAGGGACCTTTGACAGAAGTAAATAGGGAAAATAACGCAACTGAATTCTGTAGAAAGTGAGAACAGACACTATGGAAGGCTGCTGACTGACCCTGTGACCTTTGCACTCTTGTTGAGGTTGTGGGTGTGGGGTGTTCTCATTGTTGGAAAATATCAGTGATTCATTGACCATTTCCTACAACTACATTTTAGAAATGCTTTGATGCTGAAAATCCCACCTGGACCCAGATGTGTGAGGCTGTATTAGTCTCCTGACTCAGCCTTGGCTCAGTGGCAGCACTCTCACCTCGGGAATTAATCCAAAGTTTGTGGGTACAAGCCCCACTCCAGAGATGAGCATATAATCTAGGCTGACCCTTCAGTACGGTATGAAGGGGATGTTGTGCTGTCGGAGGTGCCATCCTTCGGATGTGACGTTGAACCGAGGCCCCGTCTGTCCTCTCAGGTGTATCTGAAAGATTCACGAGCAATATTTGAAGAAAAGTAGGATTTCTGCTGATATTTTAGCAAATGTTTATTCCTCAAACTCTGGTGAGACACCAGCTGGAATACAGTATTCAGTTCTGGGTACCGCACCTCCTATGTTGATAATTGTTGTCACACAATAAACAGACAAGTTGCAACCAAAATGGTGTCGGATTCAAATTCCCTTACACTATGTTTCCATGACCAGAACTGGACACAGTACTCGAGGTGGGACTGACCAGAACTGGACACAGTACTCGAGGTGGGACTGACCAGAACTGGACACAGTACTCGAGGTGGGACTGACCAGAACTGGACACAGGACTCGAGGTGGGACTGACCAGAACAGGAAACAGTACTCGAGGTGGGACTGACCAGAATTGGACACAGTATCGAGGTGGGACTGACCAGAACTGGACAAGTACGCGAGGTGGGACTGACCAGAATTGGACACAGGACTCGAGGTGGGACTGACCAGAATTGGACACAGTACTCGAGGTGGGACTGACCAGAACTGGACACAGTACTCGAGGTGGGACTGACCAGAACTGGACACAGTACTCGAGGTGGGACTGACCAGAATTGGACACAGTACTCGAGGTGGGACTGACCAGAACTGGACACAGGACTGGAGGTGGGACTGACCAGAACTGGACACAGTACTCGAGGTGGGACTGACCAGAACTGGACACAGTACTCGAGGTGGGACTGACCAGAACTGGACACAGTACTCGAGGTGGGACTGACCAGAATTGGACACAGGACTCGAGGTGGGACTGACCAGAACTGGACACAGTACTCGAGGTGGGACTGACCAGAACTGGACACAGTACTCGAGGTGGGACTGACCAGAATTGGACACAGGACTCGAGGTGGGACTGACCAGAATTGGACACAGTACTCGAAGTGGGACATACCAGAACTGGACACAGTGCTCGAGGTGGGACTGACCAGAACTGGACACAGTACTCGAGGTGGGACTGACCAGAATTGGACACAGTACTCGAAGTGGGACTGACCAGAACTGGACACAGTGCTCGAGGTGGGACTGACCAGAATTGGACACAGTGCTCTAGGTGGGACTGACCAGAATTGGACACAGGACTCGAAGTGGGACTGACCAGAACTCGACACAGTGCTCAAGGTGGGACTGACCAGAACTGGACACAGTGCTCGAGGTGGGACTTACCAGAATTGGACACAGTACTCGAGGTGGGTCTGACCAGAATTGGACACAGTGCCCGAGATGGGACTGACCAGAATTGGACACAGTACTCGAGGTGGGACTGACCAGAATTGGACACAGTGCTCGAGATGGGACTGACCAGAATTGGACACAGGACTCGAGGTTGGACTGACCAGAATTGGACACAGTACTCGAGGTGGGTCTGACCAGAATTGGACACATGACTCGAAGTGGGACTGACCAGAACTGGACACAGTACTCGAGGTGGGACTGACCAGAATTGGACACAGTGCTCGAGGTGGGACTGACCAGAATTGGACACAGTGCTCGAGGTGGGACTGACCAGAACTGGACACAGTACTCGAGGTGGGACTTACCAGAACTGGACACAGTACTCGAGGTGGGACTGACCAGAACTGGACACAGTGCTCGAGGTGGGTTTGACCAGAACTGGACACAGTACTCGAGGTGGGACTGACCAGAACTGGACACAGTACTCGAGGTGGGACTGACCAGAACTGGACACAGTACTCGAGGTGGGACTGACCAGAACTGGACACAGTACTCGAGGTGTCAGATTCCAGAGGTCTGGAATAATAATCCGGAGATGTGAGTTCAAATTCCACCATGGCAGTTTCAGAATTTGAATTCAGTTAAAAAAAAATAATTGCTTAAATCGGGAATAAAAAGCTGGTATCAGTACTGGTAACCATGAAGCTATCGGGATGTCGTAAAAATCCAACTGGGTCACTAATGTCCGTCAGGGAGGGAAACTTGCCGTCCTTATCCGGTATGGCCTCTATGTGACTCCATTCCCACAGCAATGTGGCTGACAACTGCCCTCTGAAATGGCCCCCAAGCCCCTCAGTTATATCAAACCGCTACAAGGAAGCATAATAGGAATAAAAGGGGACGTGCCACTCGACTTCGAGCTACGCATCGGAGTCAGACACGACAAAGACTCACCCAGCCCAGTCGCCCCGCAAATTCCCCCTCACTAACATCGGGAGACTTGTACACAAGTTGTGAGAGTTGCCCCTCAGACTAGTCAAGCAACAGCCTGACATGGTCATACTCACAAAATCACACCTATCAGTATTGGTAGGGTTAACCACCGCACAATCCGTGTGGAGACAAAGTTCTGATGGAAGTCAATCTGCACAGCCCCAGGACACCACTGCAGGAGTTCCTCAGGGCAGTGTCCTAGGCTCAACCACCTTCAGCTGCTTAATCAATGAGTTTCCCCCATCATAAGGTCAGAAGTGAGGATGTTCGCTGATAATTGCACAGTGTTCAGTTCCATTCACAATACCTCAGATAATGAAGCACTCATCCAGGTAAGTGGAGAGTATTCCATCAGACTTTTGACTTGTGCCTTGTAGATGGTTGAATGTATTTAATGAGTCAGGAGGTGAGTCACTTGCCGCAGAATACCCAACCTCTGGCCCCCTCTTGTAGCCACAGTATTTATGTGGCTTGTCCAGTTAAGTTTCTAGTCAATGGTGACCCCCAGGATGTAGATGGGTAATTCAATGATGGTTATCCCATTGAATGTTAAGGGGAGGTGATTGGACCCTCTCTTGTTGGAGATGGTCATTGCCTGGCCCTTGTATGGTGTGAATGTTTCTTGCCACCTATCAGCCCAAGCCTGGATGTCATCTAGCTGCATGGTGGTTGTGCCATACAACATGATGGAGGGTGTCCTCAGTGTGAAGATGGGACTTCGTTTCCACAAGCACTGTCATGAACAGATGCATCTGCGTCAGGTAGAGGTCAAGTTGATTTTTTCCTCGTGTTGGTTCTCTCACCACTTGTTGCAAACCCTGTCTGGCAACTATGTCCTTCAAGACTCGGCCAGCTCGGTCAGTAGTGGTGCTACTGAGCCACTCTTGGTGATGGACATTGAAGTCCCCACCCAGGGTATATTCTGTGCCCCTGATTCCCAGTTGCGTTCAACATGGAGGAGCACAGATTGATCATCTGAGGAAGGGCGGTCGGAGGTTTCCTTGCCTATGTTTGACCTGATGCCATGAGACTTTGTGGCTGTTGGTTTTATTATTATTATACCTTTCATAGTGGTTTGATATAACTGAAGGGGGGGACATTGCTACGCAGCGCGATGCCGCACGTACAATTGCCCACTATTCTCCGGGGCAGAGAATAATTATTTATTTTGAATTGTATGCCTCATTAGAGGCAGAGGGCAATTTCAGCTGCACAATATTTATAGTCATAGTTCAATTCTGTCTTACAATCATTTCAAGCAACACTACAGTTTAACATCTGATCAACAGGTCATGGTCTTAAAAGATTCTCCAGATCTCTTTTACTCATATCCATCTTGTGCATAATTCTTGCTAAATTAGATAGATCCTCGATAGAGTATATGCTTTAAAAGTTGTCTCATTTTCCTGAGCCACATTAACCATTTCATGTCTTAATGTTGGGGAGGTCCCAGCAGATTAGAAAACTGCAAATGTAACGCCCCTATTTAAAAAAAGAGGCAGACAAGAAGCAGGAAACTATAGACCAGTTAGCCTAACATCTGTGGTTGGGAAAATGTTGGAGTCCAATATTAAAGAAGCAGTAGCAGGACATTTGGAAAAGCAAAATTCGGTCAGGCAGAGTCAGCATGGATTTATGAAGGGGAAGTCATGTTTGACAAATTTTCTGGTGTTCTTTGAGGATGGAACAGACAGGATGGATAAAGGGGAACCAGTGGATTTGGTGTATTTGGACTTCCAGAAGACATTTGACAAGGTGCCACATAAAAGGTTACTGCACAAGATAAAAGTTCACGGGGTTGGGGCTAATATATTAGTATGGATAGAGGATTAGCTAACTAACAGAAAATAGAGAGTTGGGATAAATGGTTCATTCTCTTGTTGGCAACCAGTAATTAGTGGGATACCGCAGGGATCAGTGCTGGGACCCCAACTATTTACAATCTATATTAACGACGTGGAAGAAAGGACTGAGAGTAATGTAGCCAAGTTTGCTGATGATACAAAGATGGGAGGAAAAGCAATGTGTGAGGAGGACACAAAATATCTGCAAAAGACCATAGACAGTGAAGTATCCCTAGAAAGCCCCAAAGTGAGGTGCGTAGCCTGGGATCATTTAAACCTATGTATAAAAGCTAGGTAGAGAAAACACTGTATCAATCCTCATATAATGATGCTAACTTGCAAAAACTAAAAGCTAGGGTAGAGAAAACACTTATATAATTATGCTAACTTGCAAAAACTAAAACCAAAGCAGCAAGACAATCAGTGGTAGAATAACCACGAATCATCCGAGCAGATGAGGCCTTGAGAAGGGCACGGTTACTATCTGTACAAGATAAGATATGATGAAATGTAACTCGAAAAGAATGCAGACACACAATGCTTTAATTAAGAAAAATGATGAGATGCAGGCTTTGCCTGTACGAAAAAGGTATATAATGTTGTAACTTAAAGTTAACTGCAGAGCTGAGTGTCCGAGAGCGGGTCTCGATCTCTCACCCCAGGCCTGCTAATAAACCGTTTTGAACCACGTACCGGAGTCTGTCGTCTCTACCTGAGTGTCGACCTTGTATATCACTTGGTCCACTCATCGGTCACCACAGACAGGCTAAGTGAATGGGCAAAAATTTGCCAGATGGAGTATAATGTTGGAAAGTGTGAGGCCAAGCACTTTGGCAGAAAAAAAAATCAAAGAGCAAGTTATTATTTAAATGGAGAAATATTGCAAAGTGCCGCAGTACAGTGGGACCTGGGGGTATTTGTGCATGAAACACAAAAGGATAGTGTGCAGGTACAGCAAGTGATCAGGAAGGCCAATGGTATCTTGGCCTTTATTGCAAAGGCAGAGAAGTCTTGCTACAGCTATATAAGGTATTGGTGAGGCCACACCTGGAATACTGCGTACAGTTTTGTTTTCCATATTTACGAAAGGATATACTTGCTTTGGAGGCAGTTCAGAGAAGGTTCATTAGATTGATTCCGGGGATGAGTGGGGTTGACTTATGAGGAAAGATTGAGTAGGTTGGGCCACTACTCATTGGAATTCAGAAGAATGAGAGGTGATCTTATCGAAACGTATAAGATTATGAGGGGGCTTGACAAGGTGGATGCAGAGAGGATGTTTCCACTGATGGGCGAGACTAGAACTAGAGGGCACGATCTTAGAATAAGGGGCTGCCCATTTAAAACAGAGATGAGGAGAAATTTCTTCTCTCAGAGGGTTGTAAATCTGTGGAATTCGCTGTCTCAGAGAGCTGTGGAAGCTGGGACATTGAGTAAATTTAAGACCGAATTAGACAATTTCTTAAACGATAAGGGGATAAGGGGTTATGGGGAGTGGGCGGGGAAGTAGAGCTGAGTCCATGATCAGATCAGCCATGATCTTATTGAATGGCCGAGGGGCCTTATGGCCTACTCCTGTTCCTATTTCTTATGTTCTTATGTTCTTAAGTCCGAGAGCCATTCTTGAGTACAATTTCACCATGCATTCCCGAATGCTAATTACTTCATACACAACAAATCACATTTGTACACTCATACCGTTATCTCAATATTATGCCACACATGCCATCCGATACAAGCCAACCTCAGACTTTTAAGTGATCTTATCAAAAGATTGTAGTCATCTGGAGATTTTGCTCATTTCCCACTGCATGGTCTCTATGTCTTGCATAGTGGCCAGGCTATCAATGCAGTTTTCTTAAAAGGTTCATAGATAAGGACACAAATGTATCCCAGAGGAAGCTATCAATTTATTATTTGCAACGAACTAGCTTTCCTGACTTTCACGAGAATGAAAATTCCCATTAATACCAGATTCTATCTCATTCATGAGCTCCGGAGGAACTTTACTGCCCAATATAATATTTAAGATAGAAAACAGATCAAACGTTCCCACTTGTTCCAAGTTTTAACACATTGAAAACAAACTCTTTATGTCATGTATTCAACCAGCATTGTAACCCATGTATGAACTGACCTAAGTTGTACACCGTGAGAACACTGACCACTAGGTGGGAGACACTCCTAACCTGGACCTTCAGGTATAAAAGGGGAAGCTCCACCCACCTTCATCACTTGAGTGCTAAGGAATAAAGGACAGGTCACAGACTGACCTTCTCTCAAGCATGGGCCTCATGTGCATTTATACTGTGTAGTAAGGACGTATCAATGGCGACAAGAAACTGGGATTTAAACCACGCGAGCATGGCCACTAGCAGAACAGACGAGAGATACTGTGTTAAGGAATGGTTGGGACAGAGATTCAACATTGTTAAAGCAGCACACAGTTCTCCAGGCAGACAATGCCCCAACATGTAGTCGAACCCAGAGGGGGAGTTCGACAGAGACAATGGCAAGCTGAACAGTGATTCACGCCATTGCAAGGGACAATGCGGTCAGTAATGGGGCCATCAATACCTGTTAATGGTGCACTCAAGGACAATAACAGGGGCAGTCAGAGACGATCGACTGGCATGGGACCTTTTGTTTCAAACCGCAACTCATGCTGGAGGCATGGAGGCACACACTCAGCCGGAGTTTGCAGAGATGAGCAAAATACCTGCAGAAATTGCAGAAATGGACACTGGGGGAAATCGCTGGAAGCTGAAGTTCAGCGAGTTCATATGGAGCACGTATACAGTTCATACACCAGGACGCCACCAATAATGATGAAAGTGCTCCTCAATGGCATCCCAGTATCAATGGAGTTAGACACGGGTGCCAGCCAGTCCCTGATGGGTATCAAACAGTTCGAAAAGTTGTGGGCATCCAAGGCCAGGAGGCCAAAATTATCGCCGATTGACGCACAGCTACGGACTTACACAAAGCAGATCATTCCGGTGCTAGGCAGCGCCACGGTAGTCGTGACCCACAAAGATTCGGAGAACAGACTGCCACTCTGGATTGTCCCAGGGGATGGTCCCGCACTAGTGGGGAGGAGTTGGCTTGTGGTCATGAACTGGAAATGGAGCGATGTCAATGCAATTTCCTCTGTGGAGCGAGTATCATGCTCACAGATCCTGGACAAATTTGACTCATTATTTCAACCCGGCATTGGCACTTTCATGGGGGCCAAGGTAGTGATTCACATAAACCCGGACGCCAGGCACCACAAGGCCAGAGCGGTGCCGTACGTGATGTGGGAAAAGATAGAAAGCTGAGGGAAGGCATCATCTCTCCAGTCGAATTCAGTGACTGGGCGAGCCCGATTGTGCCGGTGCTCAAGGCGGATGGGTCGGTCAGGATATGTGGCGATTACAAGGCCACCATCAATCAGGTGTCACTCCAAGACCAGTACCCGCTACCGAGAGTGGAGGACCTGTTTGCAACGCTATCCGGTGGCAAACTTTTTTCAAAATTGGACCTGACCTCAGCTTACACGACCCAGGAGCTGGCGAGTGAGTCGAAGAAGCTGACCACCATCACGACACACAAGGGGTTGTTTGAGTACAACAGATGTCCGTTCGGGATTTGCTCGGCCGCCGCGATCTTCCAACGAAATATGGAAAGCCTCCTCAAGTCGATTCCAGGGACGGTGGTTTTTCAGGACGACATCCTCATTACGGGTTACGATACTGAAGAACACCTCCACAACCTGGAGGAGGTGCTACGCAGACTGGACCGGGTAGGTCTGCGACTGAAAAAGGCGAAGTGCGTCTTCCTAGCTCCAGAGGTAGAATTCCTGGGGATGAGGGTAGCAGCAGACGGGATCAGCCCTACTGCATCTAAGACGGAAGCGAGCCAGAGAGCACCCAGACCCCGTAACATGACGGAGCTGCGTTCGTTCCTGGGGCTCCTGAACTATTTTGGTAACTTTCTTCCCAAATTGAGCACACTGCTAGAGCCGCTACACGTGCTCCTATGCAAAGGTCGCGAATGGATCTGGGGAGACAGCCAGGAAAGGGCTTTTAATAGAGCACGCAATTTGTTATGTTCCAACAATCTGTTAACGCTATATGACCCATGTAAGAAATTTGTGTTAACGTGCGATGCGTCGTCCTATGGTGTCGGGTGTGTGTTGCAGCATGTCAATGCCAAGGGTCAGTTACAGCCGGTAGCTTATGCCTCCAGAAGTCTGTCCCAGGCAGAAAGGGACTACGGGATGGTAGAAAAGGAGGCGCTCGCATGTATATATGCGGTAAAGAAAATACACCAGTACCTGTTTGGCAGGAAATTTGAGCTGGAGACAGATCACGAACCCCTAACGTCCCTTTTGGCTGACAACAAGGCCATAAATGCAAACGCATCAGCCTGCATACAGAGGTGGGCACTCACGTTAGCCGCCTATGACTACACAATTCGGCACAGACCGGGCATCGAAAACTGCGCCGATGCACTCAGCAGGCTCCCACTAGCCACCACTGAGTGGGCTACCGAGCATGGTGCTAAGATGGTCATGGCTGTTGAAGCTTTCGGAAGCGACGGTTCACCCATGACAGCCCATCAGATTAAAGTCTGGATAAATAGAGACCCGCTATTGTCTCTAGTCAAGAAATGTGTCCTGAATAGGGACTGGGCAGCCACGTAAAGGGCATGCCCTGAGAAATTTAAACCATTTCACAGGCGCAAGGATGAACTCTCGATTCAGGCCGATTGCCTGCTGTGGGGAAACTGCGTAGTCATGCCCCAGATGGGCAGAGAGGTGTTCATCAGAGAACTCCACAATGAGCACCCGGGCATTGTCACGATGAAGGCAATTGCCAGGTCACACGTTTGGTGGCCAGGGATAGACGCAGATCTGGAACTTTGTGTTCGCAGGTGCAACACGTGTGCCCAGCTGGCCAATGCGCCCAGGGAAGCCCCCATTAGCCCCTGGCCATGGCCCGCCAAGCCTTGGTCACGCATCCATGTGGACTACGCAGGTTCTTTCATGGGGAAAATGTTTTTGGTTGTAGTAGACCCCTACTCCAAATGGATCGAGTGTGAAATTTTAAATTCAAGCACATCCTCTGCCACGGTAGAAAGTCTACGGGCAATGTTCGCTGCCCATGGTCTACCGGACATCTTGGTCAGCGACAATGGCCCATGCTTCACAAGCACTGAATTCCAGGATTTCATGGCAGGCAATGGAATTAACCATGTTAGAACGGTACTATTCAAGCCGGCCTCAAACGGCCAGGCAGAACAAGCAGTGCAGATAATCAAACAGGGGATGCTCAGAACCCAAGGGGGTTCCGTACAAACCCGCTTATCACGCCTCCTGTTGGCCTATAGATCCCGACCACACTCGCTCACAGGGGCTCCACCCGCAGAGCTACTAATGAAAAGGACGCTCAAAACCCGGTTACCCCTTATACACCCCACCATGAAAGAAATTGTCGAGAGCAGGCGCCAGTCACAATATGACTACCATGACAGGAATGCGAGGGCGCGATGTATTGATGTAAATGATCCTGTTTTTGTCCTCAACTACGTTGCAGGGCCCAAATGGCTCACAGGCACTGTGGTTGCTAAAGAGGGAAATAGGATTCTGGTCGTTAAACTTACCAATGGACAAATCTGCCGCAAACATGTGGATCAAACAAAAAGGAGGATCAGTAACCCCATAGAAGAAGCAGAGGAAGAACACGATATAGAGTTCACTCCACCACAGGTGACCGAACACCGGAACCAAAGGGAGGAGAGCCCAGTCACTGTGGGCAGTCCGGACAGGCCTGAGGCACTGCAAACAGCAGACACTCAAGGCCAGCGCCCAACAACTGGAGCCCCAACTCAGTCGCTCTACAAGGGAGCGTAAACCACCAGAGAGACTCAACCTGTGATCCCAATAAGACTTTGTGGGGGGAGGTGATGTCATGTATTCAACCAGCATTGTAACCCATGTATAAACTGACCTAAGTTGTACACCGTGAGAACACTCACCACTAGGTGGGAGACACTCCTAACCTGGACCTTCAGTTACAAAAGGGGAAGCTCCACCCACCTTCATCACTTGATTGCTAAGAAATAAAGGACAGGTCACAGACTGACCTTCTCTCAAGCATGGGCCTCATGTGCATTTATACTGTATCGTAAGGACGTATCACTTTACAATGCCAATGTTGTCACCATGCTGTGACAGATGTCTGCCGATGTCTGCAGATAAGTTCTTAAATTCTTAAAACTGCTGGATCTCTTGCTATGTCATCATTATTTACTTTAAATAACACATTCTCATCAGGGAACACAGCAGTTTTAGCTTAAAAAAACCCAGTAAATCACATTATATTGCTCTTTGTTCTTTCTTCAGATGCCTTTTCAAATGACTAAAAAATACTGAATATAAGTGCAGAAAAATTAGTTTTCACATTTACACCAATTAAATCAAACTGTTTTGGAAATTTATATTGCAACTGCAAGTCCAAGGTTAAATGTTGGCCTGAAACTTAGGGGGCGAAATTGCCCCGCTGCCCATGGGCTTTTACTGTCGTGAGTCTGCATTGCTAAAGCCTTGCTAAAATCCATATACACTGCATGAAACGGACTCCCCTCATCGACCTTCCTTGTTACCTCCTCAAATAATTCTCAGATAGGTTTCCATGCAGCTAAGATCTTTTTACCTCGTTATAGCCAACTCTCACTCCTGCTCATTTAGACTGTTCAAGACGTTTTCTCAATAATAAGCACCCGCCATTTTGTTTTAGATTTCATTTATTTGACACACTCCCTCTCGGAGTTTGCCACCCAGTCTTGGCGATTATCACACGTCATCGACCGAGTTCTTACAAATCGAGATGGCCAAGGTCAATATGATTCCCTACTCTGTGATCCCACTTCTGACACCACTGTAAGATCACACACAGATTACCCAAAGGGTCTTAGTAGACTTAAAGCATTTTATTAAGGAATAGCAGCTTAAAATATAATCAGATACAACATGCAATCAGGATAGAAATAGCAGACATACAACCCGTAACAGATGGGAATGATTTATCGGCTCCAGAATGGACAGACGGGCGGACATTGATGCAGAACGGTGGTCTCGGGTCCCTGCAGCCTGTGGCAGGAGTCTCTTCTCTTTGTTTGTCTCCTGAGGTGGCGGAGGTGTTAGGCCAGAGCCAGTATGGGGTCTATCTCAGAGGTTTCAGCTTGGACAAGGTGTTAGGCCGGAGCCAGCATGGGATCCATCTCAGAGGTTTGAGCTTGAACAAGGTGTTAGGCCGGAGCCAGCATGGAGTCCACCTCAGAGGTTTGAGCTTGAACAAGGTGTTAGGCCGGAGCCAGTATGGGATCCACCTCAGAGGTTTGAGCTTGAACAAGGTGTTAGGCCAGAGCCAGTATGGGATCCACCTCAGAGGTTTGAGCTTGAACAAGGTGTTAGGCCAGAGCCAGCATGGGGGTCCATCTCAGAGGTTTGAGCTTGAACAAGGTGTTAGGCCAGAGCCAGCATGGAGTCCACCTCAGAGGTTTGAGCTTGGACAAGGTGTTAGGCCAGAGCCAGTATGGGATCCATCTCAGAGGTTTGAGCTTGAACAAGGTGTTAGGCCGGAGCCAGCATGGAGTCCATCTCAGAGGTTTGAGCTTGAACAAGGTGTTAGGCCGGAGCCAGCATGGAGTCCACCTCAGAGGTTTGAGCTTGAACAAGGTGTTAGGCCAGAGCCAGTATGGGATCCATCTCAGAGGTTTGAGCTTGAACAAGGTGTTAGGCCAGAGCCAGCATGGAGTCCACCTCAGAGGTTTGAGCTTGGACAAGGTGTTAGGCCAGAGCCAGTATGGGGTCTATCTCAGAGGTTTGAGCTTGAACAAGGTGTTAGGCCGGAGCCAGCATGGAGTCCTCCTCAGAGGTTTCAGCTTGAACAAGGTGTTAGGCCAGAGCCAGTATGGGGTCTATCTCAGAGGTTTGAGCTTGAACAAGGTGTTAGGCCGGAGCCAGCATGGAGTCCACCTCAGAGGTTTGAGCTTGAACAAGGTGTTAGGCCAGAGCCAGTATGGGATCCATCTCAGAGGTTTGAGCTTGGACAAGGTGTTAGGCCAGAGCCAGTATGGGATCCATCTCAGAGGTTTCAGCTTGAACAAGGTGTTAGGCCAGAGCCAGTATGGGATCCATCTCAGAGGTTTGAGCTTGGACAAGGTGTTAGGCCAGAGCCAGTATGGGATCCATCTCAGAGGTTTCAGCTTGAACAAGGTGTTAGGCCAGAGCCAGTATGGGGTCTATCTCAGAGGTTTCAGCTTGGACAAGGTATTAGGCCAGAGCCAGTATGGGATCCATCTCAGAGGTTTCAGCTTGAACAAGGTGTTAGGCCGAAGCCAGCATGGGGGTCCATCTCAGAGGAAACTCTCCCCATTATCTACCTGTTTCTTGCTTTCAGCTGTCCGTCTATATACCTTATTTTGGTGGGCCAGTGGATACCTCACGTCAATCATTTGTTTTGTTACTTTTACCCATTCAAGTATCCAATTACAGAGGAATAGGTGCCTATAGCAGCTCACTCCCAGCCTCATGAGGTTGTATTTCTCCTTATTTATGTTTGGACGTCTTGTTACCCTCTAGACAGCTTGTTTTATTTTTATTCATTCACGGGATGTGGGCGTCACTGGCAAGGCCAGCATTTGTTGCCCATCACTAATTGTCTTTGAGAAGATGGTGGTGAGCCACCTTCTTGAACCGCTGCAGTCCGTGTGGTGATGGTACTCCCACAGTGCTGTTAGGGAGGGAGTTCAGGATTTTGACCCAGTGATGATGAAGGAACTGCGATATGCTTCCAAATCAGGATGGTGTGTAACTTGGAGAGGAATGTAGAGGTGGTGGTGTTCCCATGTACTTGTTGCCCTTGTCCTTCTAGGTGGTAGAGGTCGCGGGTTTGGGAGGTGCTGCCGAAGAAGGCTTGACGAGTTGCTGCAGTGCATCTTGTAGATGGTACACACTGCAGCCATGGTGCGCCAGTGGTGGAGGGAGTGAATGTTTAAGTTGCTAGATTGCGGGCTGCTTTGTCCTGGATGGTGTCGAGCTTCTTGAGTGTTGTTGGAGCAGCATTCATCCAGACAAGTGTTTAGACGAAGGCTTCTTGCTAAACCCCTTATCATGGCCTGTTTTTGAATTATGACCTTCTAATGACCTTAGCTCACTGTGCAACTCCTTATCTGATGTGATTTGAAGTCTCTTGTGTTATCAATTTATCCTTTGAACTGGCATACTCATTTCTTTTATGAAATTACTATTTATTTTATAATTCGCAACTAGTTTCGATTCATGATTTTTTACAAGACCTCGTCTGCAGGCATCAGCAGACATCAAATGTCATAGTGTGGTGATGATTCGGACTAAGATGTTGCCTCTCAAAGGCTCGGCTTTAACCCATTCATGATAATTTTTTATTTGATCTTGGAATCTCTTGTGGCCTTGCTACTTCCATCATGTCAATCACAGAGAAGGCCATCTCTGACCACTTCCTCATATCGCTCTCTACCCACATGCCCCTCCTCCATCCCCCCGCCCCCCCCCAAACCTACCTTCTTCCGTGTCCGCCCCTTGAAAAAACTCTCTCCTCACTCACTTACAACTACACTTACAAAACCCCAACTGGCCAGCCTTTGATCCTTCATTCACCACAGCATTTCTGCAGCTACCGATCTGCTCAACCACACCCTGACCACCACCTTTGATGTCCTGGTCCCTGATAAAGCCTACTCACTCCCACCCTGGCCATTCTCCTGGTACAGCCCTCATCTTCACTCCCTTAAGTCCAAGGGACGAAGATTTAATGGATATGGTTGACAACAGATTTAGCCATTCACCGGCAGATCTGGTTGGATCACTTAAAGCACTATCGGGTCCAGCTCTCAGCTGCCAAAACTGCTCACTATTCCAGGAAATTCCTGAAATGCAAAGATAGCCCCCAACTTCTTTTCTCTACTGAACTGTCTTCGTAAACCCCTCTCCCTTGTCTCCTCCACCCTCACCTCCAACAACAAGTGTGAGGAGCTCATGGACTTCTTTGTCTCTAAAATTAAGACTCTTCAATCAGCTGCCTCTTCTGCTTCCCTTCCTTCTCCAAGACCACCGGGCCAAACTTCCTTCCCTGACCTAGTCCTGAACTCACATTTTTCTTCAGTGTATCTCCGATCTCCCCTCATGCCCTCGCCAAGGAGTGCGTTGGAATAGTAAAGTCTAGAGGTAACATGGGCCTGGATGATGGTTTCAGCAGCAGATGAGCTGAGGCAGCAGTGGAATCTGATGATGTTATAGAGGTGGAAATAGTCGGTCTGAGTTATGGCACGGAAATGTTGTCAGCTGTGGCTCAGTCGGTAGCCTGCGGGGTTAACGAGCGCCTCATGACTCTTCAACTCACCCTATCCCAGAACCAATGCACCACAGTCATCAGTGCATATGCCCCAACATTCGAATCAACGGATGAGACCAAAGAGGGTTTTTACTCCAACCTCAAAAAAATCCCTGTCCTGCGTCCCCTAGGTGACTTCTAGGTGACTTCAACGCCTGGGTCGGCAAAGACACAGCCCTCTGGAGAGGCGTGATTGGCAAAGAGGGGGTAGGGAAAGCCAACTCCAGTGGTATCCTACTCCTGCCAAAACATCTAGAACACGAACTCCTCATCACCAACACTCTGTTCCACCAGAGGAACAAATACAAGGCATCGTGGCAACACTCGCTCCAAACACTGGCACCTGCTTGAATATGTCATCATCCAAGCCAGGGATCGCAAGGATGTGCACATCACCCGCACCATGACAGGAGCTGATGACTGCTGGATGGACCACCGCCTAATCCTATCCATCATTGACATCAACATAGCCCCAAAGCGGAGAGGACAGCAGAAGCAGTGCCGCAAAAAAGTCAATGCCAGGGCACTTAAATACCCAGCTGATAGAGCCCTATATAGCCAGCATCTCACAGCTAACCTGGCGTGCCTTGGTGACCCTGAAATGCAGAATGCTCACAGTGCTTGGTCTGCCCTCCAGGCCTCCATAACCAGTACCTGCGAAGAGACGCTTGGTCACTCAACCAGAAAACACCACGACTGGTTTGATGAGAATGATCAGGAGATCCAAGAACTAATAGTTTGCAGCACAGAGCATTTCTGAGCCTTAAGCAACAACCCAACTCGGGAGCAGCAAAGCAACATTACAGGCGGCTCAAGGTTGAGGTTCAACAAAAAACCCGGGGTTAAAGAACAGATGGTGGATGGAGAAAGCACAGGAGATACAACAACTGTCCGACAGCCACGATGTGCAAGGATTCTTCATTGCAGTCAAGGCCACCTACTGTCCAAACTCCCAAGGCCACACCCCACTGCTGGCCAAGAACGGGGAAACACTCATCAAGAACACCGAGGCAATCAGGGCCCGCTGGAAGGAGCACTTTGAAGATCTCCTCAATCGAGACTCTGCCTTTGGCTTGAGTGTTCTTGACTCCATTCCGCAGCATGCGACCCTGCATCACCTCAGCGAAATCCCAACACTGCACGAGCTAGGAAAAGCCATAAGACAGCTCAAGAATAACAAGGCTACGGATGCAGATGGAATTCCTGCTGAGGCGCTAAAGTATGGCGGAGAGGCGCTGTTGGCGCAGATACATGACCTCATCTCTCTCATCTGGAGGGAGGAGGGCAAGCCGGGAGATCTCAAGATGAAGTGATTGTGACCATCTTTAAAAAAGGGGACAAATCCAACTGCGGCAACTACAGAGGAATCTTCCTGCTATCAGCCACTGCGAAAGTTGTCGCTAGAGTCCTCCACAACCGTCTTCTCCCTGTGGCCGAGGAGCTCCTCCCGGAGTCACAGTGTGGATTCCGTCCCCTACGGGACACAACGGACAGCAACAACCCTTATACATGGTCTTCTTCGACCTTACAAAGACCTTTGACACTGTCAGCCGCGAAGGACTATGGAGCGTCCTCCGTTTCGGATGTCCCCAAAGGTTCGTCAACAACTTCCGCCTGCTCCACAATGACATGCAGGCTGTGATCCTTACCAACGGATCCATTACAGACCCAATTCATGTCCGGACCGGGGTCAAACAGGGCTGCGTCATTGCCCCAACCCTCTTCTCAATCTTCCTCGCTGCCATGCTCCTCCTCACAGTCAATAAGCTCCTCGCTGGAGTGGAACTAAACTAAAGAATCAGTGGGAAGCTGTTCAACCTTCGCCGTCTTCAGGCCAGGTCCAAGACCACCCCAACCTCTGTCGTCGAGCTACAGTACGCGGATGACGCCTGCGTCTGCGCACATTCAGAGGCAGAATTCCAGGACATAGTTGACGTATTTACTGAGGCATACGAAAGCATGGGCCTTACGCTAAATATCCGTAAGACAAAGGTCCTCCACCAGCCTGTCCTCGCCGCAAAGCACTGTCCCTCCAGTCATCAAGATCCACGGTGCGGCCCTGGACAACGTGGACCATTTCCCATACCTGTGGAGCCTCTTATCAACAAAAGCAGACATTGATGACGAGATTCAACACCACCTCCAGTGCGCCAGCACAGCCTTCGGCTGCCTGAGGAAAAGAGTATTCGAAGACCAAGCCCTCAAATCTACCACCAAGCTCATGGTCTACAGGGCTGTAGTAATACCTGCACTCCTGTATGGCTCAAAGACATGGACCATGTACAGTAGATACCTCAAGTCACTCGAGAAATACCACCAACGATGCCTCTGCAAGATCCTGCAAATCCCCTGGAAGGACAGGCACACCAACGTTAGCGTCCTCGACCAGGCCAACATCCCCAGCATTGAAGCACTGACCACACTCGATCAGCTCCGCTGGGCAGGCCACATTGTCCGCATGCCAGACACGAGACTCCCAAAGCAGGCGCTCTACTCGGAACTCCTTCATGACAAATGAGCCAAAGGTGGACAGAGGAAATGTTACAAGGATACCCTCAAAGCCTCCCTGATAAAGTGCAACATTCCCATCGACACCTGGGAGTCCCTGGCCAAAGACCGCCTTAAGTGGAGGAAGTGAATCCAGGAGGGCACTGAGTGCCTCGAGTCTTATCGCCGAGTGCATGCAGAAAACAAGCTCAGGCAGCGGAAAGAGCGTGCGGCAAACCTGTCCCACCCACCCTTACCCTCAACGACTGTCTGTCCCACCTGTGGCAGGGACTGTGACTCTCGTATTGGACTGTTCAGCCACCGAAGTACTCATTCTAAGAGTGGAAGCAAGTCTTCCTCAATTCCAAGGGACTGCCTATGATGATGATGAGTCGGTCACACTCTCGCCTCTGAGTCAGGTTGTGTGTTTAAGTCCCACTCCAGGGACTTGAGCACAAAAAAATCTAGACTGACACTCCAGTGCCGTCTTTTGGATAAGACATTAAACCGAGGCTCAGTCTGCTCTCTCAAGTGCACTATTTCAAAGAAGGACAGGGGATTATCCCCAGTGTCCTGGCAAATATTTATCCCTCAATCAACGTAACAAAAAAACAGTTTATCTGGTCATTATCACATTGCTGTTTGTGAGAGCTTGCTGTGCGCAAATTGACTGCTGCGTGTTCGACACTGACCACACTCCAAAAGTACATCATTGACTGTAAAGTGCTTCAAGATGTCCAGTGGTCATGAAAAACGCGATATAAATCCAAGTCTTTCTTTCTTTATATGTGGTCAGAAGCTCATTTGAGGATCAAATATGACACCAAGTGTGCGAAGAGTCTGGTTCAACATCAGATAGATGCTAGGGAGAGGGATGGAGTCAGTGGTTAGTGAATGCAGTTCGTGGCAGGAACCAAAGGCAAATGCTTTGGTCTTCCTAATATTTTATTGGAGGAAGGTGACCTTATTTGACAAGGTGCCACATAAAGGGTTACTGCACAAGATAAAAGTTCACAGGGTTGAGGGTAATATATTAGCATGGATAAAGGATTGCCTAACTAACAGAAAACAGAGAGTCGGGATAAATGGTTCATTCTCGGGTTGGCAATCAGTAACTTCTGGGGTGCAGCAGGGATCAGTGCTGGGACCCCAACTATTTACAATCTATATTATCGACTTGGATGAAGGGACTGAGTGTAATGTAGCCAAGTTTGCTGACGATACAAAGATGGGAGGAAAAGCAATGTGTGAGGAGGACATAAAAAACCTGAAAAAAGGACATAGACAGGTTAAAATGAGTGGGCAAAAATTTGGCAGATGGAGTATAATGTTGGAAAGTGTGAGGCCATGCACTTTGGCAGAAAAAAATCGAAGAGCAAGTTATTATTTAAATGGAGAAAAATTGCAAAGTGCTGCAGTACAGCGGGACCTGGGGATCCTGGTGCATGAAATACAAAAGGTTAGTATGCAGGTATAGCAAGTGATTAGGAAGGCCACTGGAATCTTGGCCTTTATTGCAAAGGAGATGGAGTATAAAAGCAGGGAAGTCTTGCTACAGTTATACAGGGTATTGGTGAGGCCACTCCTGGAATACTGCAGACAGTTTTGGTTTCCATATTTAAGAAAGGATATATTTGCTTTGGAGGCAGTTCAGAGAAGGTTCACAAGGTTGATTCCGGAGATGGGGGGTTTAACTTATGAGGAAAGGTTGAGTAGGTTGGTAACTCTACTCATTAGAATTCAGAAGAATGAGAGGTGATCTTATTGAAATGTATAAGATTATGAGGGGGGTGGTTTGACAAGGTGGATGCAGAGAGGATGTTTCCTCTGATAGGGGAGAGTAGAACTAGGGGGCATAATCTTAGAATAAGGGGCCGCCCATTTAAGTCTGAGATGAGGAGGAATTTCTTCTCTCAGAGGGTTGTAAATCTGTGGAACTCGCTGCCTCAGAGAGCTGTGGAAGCTGGGTCATTGAATAAATTTAAGACAGAGATAGACAGTTTCTTAACCGATAAGGGAATAAGGGGTTATGAGGAGTGGGCAGGGAAGTGGACCTGAGTCCATGATCGGATCAGCCATGATCGTATTAAATGGTGGAGTAGGCTTGAGGGGCCATATGGCCTACTCCTGCCCCTATTTCTTATGTTCTTATTTTCTTATGAAATTTCTGCTCGTCTAGTACTGGATTTCGGACAGGCAGTCTGTCAATTTAGAGACAGTAGAGGGGTCGAGAGAAATGGTGGCGAGGTATCATCAGCGTACATATGGAAACTGACTCTGTGTTTTCGGATGATGTCACCAAGGTGCAACATATAGATGAGAAGTAGGAGGGGGCCAAGGATAGATTCTTGCAGGACACAAGAGATAACGATGTGGTGGTGGGAAGAGAAGCCATTGCAGGTGATTTTCTGGCTACAATTAGATCGTTAAGAATGGAACCAGGAGAGTGCAATCCCACCCAGCTGGATGATGGTAGAGAAGCGTTGGAGGAGGATGGAGTGGCCAATTGTGTCAAAGGCTACAGACAGGTCGAGAAGGATGAGGAGGGACAGTTTACCTTTGTAATAGTCAAAAGGGTGCAATTTGTGACTTTGATCAGAGCCGTTTTGGTATTATGGCAGGGTCAGAAAGCTGTCGAGGGATTCAAACATGGAGTTCCGTGTAAGATGGGTATGGATTTGGGAGGTGACAACACTTTCAAGGACTTTGGAGAGGAAAGGAGGTTGGAGATGGGGCGGTAGTTTCACGGATTGATGTTTTGAGGGGAGGGGTGATGATGGCAGAGCATGTTGCAGCCCTGGGTAATGCTGGGGGGTTCTGCCCCCTGAGCAGCAGGGAGAGGACCATCACCGGTGGGGGGAGTGAGGGACACCCACGGGGGGAGACTCAGGGCTGGCTGGATAAACTGTTCCTCACAACAAGAGGGAATTGTTGTTTGAGAAATGCTGGTGTGTCTGAGTCTGTCTCCCTTTCCCCTGGGCTGATTCCTGAAAATGGAGGAGCTGAGTCCGTGTGAGAATGCAGCACACGCTGTGTCATTGTGAAAAGAAGCCGGTGTGTGTGTGGTCACTCAGTTTATACAGGGCAGGGAGCGCCTCATTACTGAGAGCCACAGAAGGCAATATTTGTGCTCAGGGCCCAGATACTGAGGCCCCGAGAGTCCCGAGGAGGTGGGGAGGGAGTGGGAGAGCCTGTCAGTGGCCCAGAAACCCGGAAATTCCAGGAACGCTGACAGTCCCCATGCTCCCACCCCAACCCCCTCCTCTTTCTAATTGTTTTACTCTGTTTGCTGTCCGGCAACCAGCCACATTGAGAGGCTGAGCATGGTGGGCGGGAAATCCTGTGGGACAGGGCAGGAGCCAGGGAATGTCGGTGATGGGCCGCGGCAATTGAGAAGATTGGATGTCGGTGTGGGGGGAGGATGGGGGCTTGGAGAGCAGCAGAGGGGAGGGAGGGGAGAGACATGCCAGAGAGAGTGATGGCGGGGTGGAGATTTGGCGGAGAGAGAGATGGTGGGGAAAGAGATGGTGGGGAGAGAGATGGTGGGGAGAGAGAGATGACGGGGGAGAGAGAGATGATGGGGAGAGAGAGATGACGGGAAAAGAGAGATGATGGGGAGAGAGAAATGGCGGGGAGAGAGATGGTGTGGAGAGGGATGGTGGGGAATGTTATGTCTTGAATAAAGAATCTGGCCAGATACAGTAAGCTCAAAGTAATGGCTGACCGTAGTCCTTTATTACAGATCTCAGAGTACCTCTCCAGCTTGTGAGGCCTCTTTATGTACAGGTGCTCCCAAGGGATTGTGGGATCCCTTGAGACTCCAGGGGATGAGCCCTCCAGTGGTTAAACAGGGTATTTACAGGTTTACATACATAACAACCCTCCTGCCCAAAGTCAATAGTGTAACTATTTACAATATGAGTCGACCTGGGGCCTTCCTTTCCCTGGTTGATCGTGTCGGTGCAAATGCTGGTTTTGGTGAGATGTTCGTTGGGCCCTCAATGGGCTGCTGTGCAGCTGACCTTGCAGGGCTGCTGGGTGTGGCGAGTCCTGCTGGGCTTCTGCTTGGTGGTCAACCGCTGGGTCGGTTGCCACTGGTGTATGTGTTGGGGGGTCGAAAAAGATAGAGTCTATTGTGTGTTGTTCTGGATCGTCCGTGAATCTGAGTTTGGTTTGGTCCAAGTGTTTTCTGCAGGTGAGTCCATTTGAAAGTTTGACCAGAAACACCCTACTCCCCTCTTTAGCCATGACAGTGCTGGGAAGCCACTTGGGACCTTATCCTTAGTTCAACACAAATACAGGATCATTAATCTCGATTTCGCGTGACACATTTGCGCGATCATGATATGTATTCTGTTGAAGCCGCCTGCTCTCTCCCTGTTCGTGTAGATCAGGATGGACTAACAAGAGCCTTGTCTTAAGTGCCCTTTTCATGAGCAGTTCAGAGGGGGATCCCCAGTGAGCGAGTGGGGTCTTGTGCGGTAACTAAGCAGGACTCGGGATAGGCGAGTCTGCAGTGAGCCTTCAGTTACTCTCTTCTTGTTTGTTTGCACTGCTCGTTCTGCCTGACCATTGGATGCTGGTTTAAACGGGGCAGATGTGACATGTTTGATCCTATTGCGGGTCATGAACTCTTTGAACTCGGCACTGGTGAAGCATGGCCCAGTGTCACTCACAAGGACGTCAAGCAGGTCGTGCATGGCAAACATGACCCGCAGGCTTTCAATGATGGCAGCGGACGTGCTTGCCAACATTATCTCACATTCAATCCATTTGGAGTACGCATCTACAACCACGAGGAACATTTTTCCCAAGAATGGGCTTGCATAGTCGACATGGACCCTCGACCACGGTTTGGATGGCCAGGACCATAAACTTAGTGGCACCTCCATGGGTGCATTGCTTAACTGTGAACATGTGTTACATTTGTGCACGCAGGACTCTAAGTCTGCATCGATACCGGGCCACCACATGTGGGATCTGGCTATCGGTTTCATCATTACAATGCCTGGGTGGGTACTGTGGAGGTCACTAATGAAAGTGTCCCTGCACTTTTTTGACACCACTACCCAATTAACCCACAGGAGGCAGTCTGCCTGTATGGACATTTCATCTCTGCGCCGCTGCAACAGCTTTATTTCTTCCTTCATCTCTAACGGGACACAAGACCAACTCCCATGAAGCACACGTTTTTTTTACTAAGGACAGTAAGGGGTCCTGGCACATCCAGGTTCGAATCTGTCGGGCGGTAACAGTTGATTGCTCACTCTCGAATGTTTCCATTACTATAACTAAATCTGCGGGCTGTGTCATCTCCACCCCTGTGGTGGGCAATGGCAGCATACTGAGAGCATTGGGACAGTTTTCTGTGCCTGGCCTGTGGCGGATGGCATAGTTGTGTGTGGAAAACGTGAGCGCCCATCTCTGGATGCAGGCCGATGCATTCGTATTTATCCCCTTACTTTCAGAAAAGAGGGATATAAGTGGCTTATGATCGGTTTCCAATTCAAATTTGAGCCCAAACTGATTTTGATGCATTTTCTTTACCCCATAAACACCTGCTAAAGCTTCTTTTTCGATCATGCTGTAGGCCCTCTCAGCCTTAGACAGACTTCTGGATGCATAAGCAACCGGTTGCAATTTCCCAGATTCATTAGCTTGTTGCAATACACACCCGACAGCGTAAGACAATGCTAGTACCAAACACTTACATAGATCATACAACACAAGCAATTTGTTTGAGCATAACTGTTTCCTAGCTTTCTCAAAGGCATTTTCACGGCTTTTATCCCATACCCATTCATTTCCTTTACGCAGTAAAAAATGCAGTGGTTCTAACAGTGTGCTAAGACCCGGTAAGAAGTTATCAAAGTAGTTCAGGAGTCCTAGAAAGTGTCATGTATGTAACCTTCATGTAACTGTAACCTTCATGTAACTGTAACCTTCATGTAACAAAACTGCATACTGTATACACCCAAGAAATGCACACCTTGACCACAGAGGGTGAACTTGTGGGAGACATCCCTCACCTGGTCATCCAGGTATATAAAGGGAGGTCCCACGCAGGATCATCACTTCAGGGTCCTGTGAATAAAGGTTCAGGTCACGGAGTGACCTTGTCTGCAAAATGTGCCTCGTGTGAATCTGTAGTAGTGTGTAAGGACACAACATTTGGCGACGAGAAACGGGAATCAACGACTCACGCGAATGGCCACCGGTAGCACAGAAGAACGGTACTGTGTTGGTGAGGACTGGGACGATTTCATTGAGAGGCTCCAGCAGAACTTTGTCACAAAGGACTGGCTGGGAGAGGCAGTGGCTGACAAGCAAAGGGCGCATCTCCTGACCAGCTGTGGACCTAAGATGTACGCGCTGATGAAAGACCTGCTCACACCTGAGAAGCCGGCGGACAAAACCTTTGAAGAGCTGAGCAAACTGATCGGTGAGCACTTCAAACCAGCGAGCAGTATACACATGGCCCAACACCGATTCTATACACACAGACGTCGGGAGGGACAAAGCATACCGGACTTCGTTGCGGACCTTCGGCGCTTGGCCAGCCTCTGTAAGTTCACAGACGCCTGCAGGGGGGAGATGTTAAGGAATTTCTTCATTGAGGGCATTGGTCATGCCGGGATTTTCAGGAAGCTAATTGAGACCAAGGACTTGACCTTGGAAGCGGCAGCGTTGCTGGCTCAGACCTTCATTGCGGGGGAGGAGGAATCCAAGATAATTTACGCACGCAACTCTGCTTCCAACATGGCGATGGATCAGGGAGTTCACATTGTAAACGCGACTCAGAACCCCGCAGGCAGGCAAGGGCAATTCGACACCACCCAGGTAACAACAGACTCTAGAGGAGTCCCTCAACAGAGACAGTGGCAGGGGGATCGGCAATTTACGCCATCACAAGGGACAATGCGTCCCGGGATGGGACCATTGACACTCACTAACAGAGTGCTCAAGAGTAATCAAAGAGACAATCAGAGAGGAATGCCTGGTAACAGTTGTTTTGTTCACAACAATCTCAGCTCATGCTGGAGGTGCGGGGGCAGACATGCTGTGAAAACCTATAGGTTTCAAAAATTCATCTGTAGAAATTGTAACTTCAGTGGACATTTCGGCAGAATGTGCAGAAAGCCCACAGCGAGGCTAGTTTACGAGGCAGATGAACCAGAAGAGGGGTCTGCAAGGCAGGTTGATGCTTGGGGCAAAGCAATGGACGCTGAAGTTCAGCAGGTTCATGTGGCAAACATCCACAGCTCATATACCAAAACGCCACCTATGATGATGAAAGTCCTATTAAACGGCATCCCGGTACACATGGGGCTGGACACAGGGGCCAGTCAGTCACTTATGAGTGTCAACAATTCGAAAGACTATGGCCACTAAAAGCTAGCAGACCCAAACTTGAACGCATTGACACGCAGTTACAGACGTACACCAGTGAGATCATCCTAGTGCTAGACAGTGCAAATTTGGTGGTCACACATAATGGATCAGAGAACCGGCTGCCACTCTGGATTGTCCCAGGGAATGGTCCCACGCTTTTGGGGAGGAGCTGGAGAGCTGAGATGAACTGGAAATGGGGGGATGTGCACACCATTTCTTCTATGGAGCGAAGTTCATGCTCACAGGTCCTACAGAAATTCGAGTCATTATTTCAACCCGGTGTCGGGACTTTCAAAGGCACCAAAATAGTGATACGCATCACCCTGGATGCCAGACCGCTGCACCACAAAGCCAGAGCTGTGCCATATGTCATGCGGGAGAAAATTGAGAGTGAGTGGACAGGTTGCTAAGAGAGGGCATAATTTCGCCTGTTGAATTCAGTGACTGGGCAAGCCCCATCGTCCCTGTCCTAAAAACAGATGGCTCAGTCGGGATAAGACCAATACCCGCTTCCGAGAGCGGAGGATCTTTTTGCCACGCTGGCAGATGGCAAGCTGTTCACCAAGTTGGACCTCACTTCAGCCTACATGACCCAGGAACTGGCCGAAGAATCCAAGCTACTGACCACCATCACCATGCACAAGGGGCTGTTTGTCTGCAACAGGTATCCGTTTGGCATTCGATCAGTGGCCGCTGTCTTTCAAAGGCACATGGAAAGCCTGCTCAAATCCATCCCTGGAACAATCGTATTTCAGGACGACATCCTTATCACGGGTCGAGACACCGAGGAACACCTCCATAACCTGGAGGAAGTGCTATACCGACTGGTCCGGGTAGGCCTGCGACTAAAGAAGTCCAAGTGTGTGTTTTTGGCCCCAGAGGTCAAGTTTTTGGGCAGGAGGGTTGCCGCAGACGGGATCCGGCCCACCGAATCCAAAACGGAGGCGATCCGTTGTGCGTCTAGGCCTGTCAACACATCGGAGTTGCGTTCATTTCTGGGACTCTTGAACTATTTCGGGAACTTTCTGCCGAACTTAAGCACATTGTTGGAGCTGCTGCACGTGCTCCTGCATAAGGGTTGTGATTGGTTTTGGGGGTCTGTCAGGAACGGGCTTTCAATCTGGCGTGGAACCTGCTTTGTTCTAATAAGCTGTTGACCCTGTACAATCCCTGTAAAAAATTGGTTTTGACATTTGATGCATCATCCTATGGGGTTGGGTGTGTATTGCAGCAGAGTAATGATGCGGGCCAACTCCAACCTGTGGCTTATGCCTCCAGGTCGCTCTCCCAGGCAGAACGGGGATATGGGATGGTTGAAAAGGAAGCACTCCCATGTGTCTACGGGGTGAAAAAGATACACCACTACCTTTTTGGCAGAAGATTCAAGTTAGAAACGGACCACAAGCCGCTAACATCCCTGTTATCAGACAGCAAGGCTGTCAATGCAAATGCGTCAGCTCGCAAACAGCTCTCACGCTGGCTGCGTATGACTACACCATACGGTCAGGCACCGAAAATTGCGCTGACGTGCTCAGCAAGCTCTCACTGGCCACCACTGAGGAGGAAGCGGAGCAAAGCGCTGAGATGGTCATGGCCGTTGAGGCCTTCGACAGCGCAGGCTTCCCCATCACAGCCCACCAGATCAAAATCTGGACCAACAGAGATCCCCTCCTATACCTGATTAAGAAATGTGTCCTGACTGGGGATTGGGTGCCCACACACGGAACATGCACCAAGGAGGTCAGACCGTTTCGCAGACGGATGGATGAACTCTCCATCCAAGCCGACTGCGTACTATGGGGCAGCCGGGTAATCATGCCCCAGAAGGGAAGGGAAGCATTCATCAGGGAACTCCACAGCAAGCACCCAGGCATCGTGCTAATGAAGGCCATTGCCTGGTCACATAGTATGGTGACCGGGAATTGACTCAGACCTGGAACACTGTGTTCGCAGGTGCACGACGTGCGCCCAGCTGGGCAATGCCCCCAGGGAGGCCCCACTTAGCCCATGGCCCTGGCCCACCAAGCCATGGTCACGTATTCATGTAGACTACGCAGAGCCATTCATGGGAAAAATGTTCCTGATTAATGTTGACTCGTACTCAAAATGGATCGAGTGCATCATATTGAATTCGTGCACGACATCCACCACTGTGGAGAGTCTGCTTACGGTTTTTGCGACCCACGGCTTGCCGGACATCCTGGTTAGCGACAACGGCCTGTGTTTCACTAGCTATGAATTCCAGGAGTTCATGTCGGGTAATGGCATCAAACATGTCAGGACAGCATTTTTCAAGCCAGCTTCCAACGGCCAAGCGGAACGTGCGGTCCATATCATAAAACAGGGCATGCTCCGGATTCAAGGACCCTTCCTTCAATACCGCCTATCACGCCTCCTGCTGGCCTATAGGTCCCGTCCGCATTTGCTCACGGGGGTCCCGCCCACGGAACTACTATGAAACGTACGCTTAAAACTCAGCTGTCCCTCATTCATCCAGTCCTGTCAGACATTGTTGTGGGCAAGCGCCAGTCCCAAAATGAGTGCCATGATCGTAACTCAGTGGGGAGATGTATAGAAATTGATGACCCTGTATTTGTTCTCAATCACGCTTTGGGGCCCAAGTGGCTTGAGGGTTCTGTAATTGGCAAAGAGAGGGATAGAGTCATTGTAGTCAGACTTAACAATGGACAGATATGCTGCAAGCATCTGGACTAAGTAAAAAAAAGGTTCAGCATGGACACTGAGGAACCTGAGGAAGATCATGAGATGTTGCCCACACCACCACCAGTGAACGAGCAACAAGGACATTCAGCTGCATGCACAGTCCCTGCGGCCAGCCCGGACAAGCCGGAATCACCACAGGGGACAGAGATGCATGCCAAGGCTCAACCACCAGAGCCCCAACTGCGGCGCTCCACGAGAGAGCGTTGACCGCCTGAAAGACATAATCTTTGACCCAATAAGACGTTGGGAGGAAGGTGATGTCATGTACGTAACCTTGATGTAACTGTAACCTTCATGTAACTGTAACCTTCATGTAACAACACTGCATACTATATACTCCTAAGAAATGCACACTTTGCCCACAGAGGGTGAACTTGTGTGAGACACTCCTCACCTGGTCATCCAGGTATATAAAGGGAGGTCCCACGCAGGGTCATCACTTCTGGGTCCTGTGAATAAAGGTTCAGGTCACAGAGTGACCTTGTCTGCAGAATGTGCCTCGTGTGACCTTCACGTTCTGTGGTTTCGGTGCATTCTTGATTGCCTCCGTCTTTGAATTGGTGGGTCTGATGCCGTCTGCCGCAATTCTTCTCCCCAGGACCTCCACTTCAGGTGCCAGGAAAATGCAAGCTGAGCCCCACACGATTAAGCCGACTAAAAACCTCCTCCAAGTTCTGCAGGTGCTCGTCGGTGTCCCAACCTTTAACCAAGATGCCGTCCTGGAAGACCACGATGCGTGGGACCAACTTTAGCAAGCTTTCCATGTTCCTCTGGAATATCGCCGCGGCTGATCGAACCCTAAACGGGCATCTGTTGTAAATGAAGAGACCTTTGAGCGTGTTGATGCAGGTGAGACCCTTCGATGATTCTTCCAGCTCCTGCGTCATGTAGACCGAGGTCAAGTCCAGCTTCATGAACGTTTTTTCTCCCACCAGCGTCGCAACTAGGTCATGTGCCTTTGGTCCTGCAGGGAGAAACGATTGCTAATTACTTTGTAATCACTACAGATTCTGACGGTGCCGTCTTCCTTGAGGACTGGAACAATTGGACTGGCCCACTCATTGAATTTGATCGGCAAAATGATGCCCTTTCATTGCAGCCAGTCCAGCTCGATCTCTCCCCTCTCTCTCATCATGAACGGTACCCCTCTCGCCTTGTAATGGATGGGTCGTGCCCCCGGAATCTGCTCCTTGGAACTTCCCGATGCCCGGTTCGAACAGCGAGGGGAAATTGTTTAGTACCTGGGCACATGAAGTGTTGACAGACGAGAGCGCTTGGACATTGTCCCACTTCTAGCGTATCTTTCCCAGCCAGCTCCTGCCAAACAGCGTGGGGCCATCACACGGTACCACCCAGAGTGGTAAATTGTGCACCGTTCCATCGTAGGAGACCTTTATGGTAGCACTGCCGATTACGGGAATCCTTTGAGTACATTCTGTTTAGTACAAATGGGAGTCAGGACTGGCCTTGAAGCCTTGCTGCACCACAATTTATTGAAAGACTTTTTGCTCATTATGGACTGGCTCACGCCCGTGAACAGCTCCATTGATACCGGGAGTCCATTTAATTCAATTTTCAGCATTATCGGGGGACACTTTGTGGTAAATGTGTGCACCCCATATACCTCTGCCTCCTCAGTCTGAGGCTCTGGTTCGTCGTGATCCACCGTGGCTCTGTCCTCCTCTGCAACATGGTGGTTTTCAGGATTAGCAGGTTTTGCAGCTTGCCTGCACATATGTTGGAGGTGTCCCATTGTTCCACAGCCAATACAAATGTATCCTTTGAAGCAGCATGAATGGAAATGATGATCACACCTGCAGCGCCACAAGGTGTTAATGGCCTTGCATTCACCACCCTTGAGGCTGGACTCTGAGACATCTGCGGATGTGCAGCTGCAGGCATGTGAGCCCGGCCCTGTACGTAATGATTTGAAAACATTACATAGTTCACAGTACTTGCAGCAGCACTCGTGTACTAAGAGATTTGTTTGGTATTGTTACTGGTGGTGATGAACGCCTGGGCTATCGCTCTGGCTTTACTCAAGGTTGGGATCTCTACAGTCAAAAGTTTGCGAAATATTACTTCATGGCCAATGCCAAGTACAAAGAAGTCTCTGAGTATGTGCTCTAAGTGTCCTTCAAATTCGCAATGTCCTGCAAGGCGCCTTAGCTCGGCGACATAGCTCACCACTTCCTGGCCTTCAGATCTCTTGTACGTGTAGAACCGGTACCTCGCCATCAGAAGGCTTTCCGTCGGGTTTAGATGCTCCCAGACCAGTGTGCACAGATCATCGTACAACTTCTCTGTGGGTTTTGCTGGAGCGAGCAGATTTTTCAAAAAGCCATCCGGTGGTGCCCCGCAAACGGTGAGGAGGATCGCCCTTCATTTGGCAGCATTCACTTCTCCTTCCAGCTCATTGGCCACGAAGTATTGGTCAAGTCACTTTCCCTCTGAAAATTTCTCCAGGATGCCCACGGTTCTCTGCATTGTTGCGGTGCAGTTCGTCATCTGTATCTTGTCGCCAGTTGTTATGTCTTGAATAAAGAATCTGACCAGATACTGTAAGCTCAAAGTAATGTGTGACCGTAGTCTTTTATTACAGGTCTCCAGAGTGCCTCTCCAGCCTGTGAGGCCTCCTTAAGTATAGGTGCTCCCAAGAGGATGGGCCCTCTGGTGGTTAAACTGGGTATTTACAGGTTTACATATATAACAAGGAGAGAGATGGTGGGGAAAGATGGCAGGGAGAGAGATGATGGGGAGAGTTAGCGGGGAGAGAGATGGTGGGGAGAGAGATGACGGGGGGAGAGATGGTGGGGAGAGTTAGCGGGGAGAGAGATGGTGGGGAGAGAGGTGGTGGGGAGATAAAGATGACGGGGAATGAGATGATGGGGAGAGAGAGATGACGCGGAGCGAGAGATGACACAGAGAGAGAGACGACGGGGAGAGAGAAATGGCGGGAGAGAGATGGCAGGGAGAGAGAGATGATGAGGAGAGATGGCTGGGAGAGAGATCAGGGGAGAGAGAGATGACAGGGAGAGAGAGATGACAAGGAGAGAGATGGCGGTGAGAGAGATGGCCAGAGAGAGATGGTAGGAGAGGGATGGCAGAGAGAGAGATGACAGGGAGAGAGAGATGACAAGGAGAGAGATGGCGGGGAGTGAGAGATGACGGGGAGAGAGATGACGGGGCGAGAGAGATTACAGGGAGAGAAAGATGGCGGTGAGAGAGATGGCAGGAGAGGGATGGCGGTGAGAGAGATGGCGGGGAGTGAGAGATGACAGGGAGAGATAGATGACAGGGAGAGAGATGGCAGGAGAAAGATGATGGAGAGGGTTATGTATTTATGCTTGGGGTCACCAGACATCAGGGGGCGCCACTGTCGGAGGTCATCGGGTTGTACGCGTGTACAGCCCGATGACCTCTCTCCCCCAATCTCTCTTGCTGCCATCTCTCCCCGTCATCTCTCTCTCCCCGCCATCTCTCTCCCCGTCATCCCTCTCTCCCCGCCACCTCTCGCGGGTACCATGTCACGCGGGTTACTTTAGGTGCGAATAAAGTTAGATCAGGTTTACACCTGAGGCAGTTTACAGTAACAAGTCTTTTGAGTCATTACATTCATTACATTTGGAAATGAGGTAACTTAAAAACCTTCGCATGTACAATGGGCACTATTGGAATTCTGGAACGATACGCAGATGGCAAGGATTGGGCCGATTTTATCGACTGCCTGATCAGTATTTTGTGGCCAACAAAATGGAGGGAGAGGCTGACGCAGTTTGGCGCAGGGCGGTTTTCCTCACCGTTTGTGGTCCAAAAATTTATGGCCTCATAAAGAATCTTCTCTTGCCTTTATGTCCAAAGGACAAAGAATATGGGGATTTGTGTGCTTTGGTGCATGACCATCTTAAGTCAAAAGAGGGGATCATCATCTCACGCTATCGCTTGTGCACACATGTTCGTGCTGAGGGCCAGGATGTGTCGGGATTCGTCACTGACCTGCGACGTTTTGCTGAGCCGTGTAAGTTTGGGAATGTGTTGGAAGACATGCTGTGAGATTTCTTCGTGATAGGCATCAACCATGATGTGATTCTTCAGAAGTTATTGGCCGAAGAGAAGCTGAATTTGAGCAAGGCCATCGTTACTGCCCAGGCATGCATGACGACTGATGATAATTTGAGGAAGATATCATCGAAGAGTCGGAGCTCTACGGGAAGTACTGTAAACAAGACTGTGTCATCGTCTGGTAGAGCTGCTTATGGCAGGGCCTACTCGACTGCTTATGAGAAACCTGTAGCTGCTCAAAGTCCGCCAACTGGTACGAATCCAATTTCACCCTGTTGCCGTTGTGGGGGCAATCATCAGCCTCATCAGTGTCGGATTAAACAGTATCCTGTAATGGCTGTTCGAAAGTGGGGCAGCTTCAGAGAATGTGCCTACAGCTGAGCAAGCGTGCTGCCACTCATCACATTGCTGATGATGACCAGTCCAGTACTGGCCCAGATACACAACCCGAGGAGGAAGTGTATGGTCTGTATTCATTCTTGGGAAGGAGTCAGCCGATAATCGTTAATGTGAAGCTGAAGGGCGTGCCTGTATCAATGGAGCTGGACATGGGTGCGAGCCAGTCAATAATGAGCCAAAGGACATTCGACAATTGTGGGACACTGAGGCTGTGAAGCCTAAGCTGAGTCCAGTCAATGCCAAGTTGCATACTTACACGAAGGAACTCATACCGGTGATTGGCAGTGCAGTAGTCAAGGTGTCATATGATGGCATGGTTCATGATTTACCATTATGCATCATCCCAGGTAATAGTCCAACACTGTTTGGCAGGAATTGGCTTGAGAAAATCAAGTGGAATTGGAATGATATCAAAGCGTTGTCATCAGTGGATAACACTTCGTGTGCTCAAGTGTTGAAGAAGTTTCCTTCTTTGTTTGAACCGGGCATTGGTAATTTTACTGGAGCCAAGGTGCAGATTCACCTGGATTCTGATGGAAGGTCTTTCTATCATAAATCTCGGTCTGTTCCCTACATGATGAGGGAGAAGGTTGAAATTGAGCTTGACGGACTCCAACTTGAAGGGGTCATATCACCGGTCGAGTTTAATGAGTGGGCCAGTGTTATTGTTCCTGTGCTGAAGAGTCAGGATTTGTGGAGACTACAAGGTTATGATGAACTGATTTTCAAAAGAGGATCAGTACCCGTTACCGAAGGCTGATGACCTGTTCGCCATGCTAGCTGGTGGAAAGTCGTTCACTAAACTGGATCTGACGTCGGCCTATATGACACAGGAGCTTGTCGACACTTCGAAGAAACTCACCTGCATCAACACCCATAAAGGACTGTTTGTCTACAACAGGTGTCCTTTGGAATTCGTTCGGCTGCAGCCATATTTCAGAGGAATATGGAGGGTCTACTGAAGTCCGTTCCTAGAACTGTCGTGTTTCAAGATGACATTCTGGTCACAGGTCACGACACTACTGAACATCTGAACAATCTTGAAGAAGTCCTACATCGTCTGGAGAAAGTGGGACTCAGGTTAAAACGTTCGAAGTGTGTCTTCATGGCACCTGAAGTTGAATTCCTGGGGAGGAAGATGGCTTACTGATTCAAAAACCAAGGCCATCAAAAATGCACCCAGGCCTCAGAATGTGATGGAGCTGCATTCATTCCTTGGGCTACTCAACTACTTTGGTAATTTCTTACCCAGATTGAACACTTTGTTAGAGCTACTCCACATGCTACTCAGAAAAGGCGACAACTGGGTCTGGGGTGTGTCTAAGAATCTGCTCTGTTCAAACAAGTTGCTTGTTCATTATGATCCGTGTAAGCATCTTGTATTGGCCTGTGATGCTTCATAATATGGGGTTGGCTGTGTATTCCAACAAGCAAAAGAGTTGGGTAAGCTACAATCTGTTGAATATGCTTTGAGAAGTTTGTCAAAGGCAGAAAGATCTTACAGCATGGTAGAAAAAGAAGCTTTGGCCTGTGTGTATGGGGTCAAAAAGATGCATCAGTACCTGTTTGGTCTTCGTTTTGAACTCGAAACGGATCACAAGCCACTCATTTCATTGTTTTCGGAAAACAAAGGTATTAATACCAAAGCATCGTCCCAAATCCAGAGGTGGGCATTGACATTGTCTGCCTATGATTATGTTATTCATCATAGACCTGGCACTGAGAATTGTGCCGATGCACTGAGTCGTCTGCTGTTGCCCACACCTGAGGTGGAGACGCCTCAACCTCTGGATCTACAGTTAGTAATGGATGCCTTTGAGAGTGAAGGAACTCCTGTCACTGCTCAACAAGTTAGGATCTGGACCAGCCATGACCCCATTTTATCGGTTGTGAAACATTGTGTCCTCAGTGGTGATTGGTCTGCAATACCTATGGAAATGTATGATGAGACAAAACCTTACAATCGTCGCAAAGATGAACTGTCCATTCAGTCAGATTGTTTACTGTGGGGCAATCGTGTTGTTATGTCTAAGAAAGGTAGAGAACAATTTGTACGATAACTACATAGCACTCATCCTGATATTGTCATGATGAAAGCTAGGGCTCATGTATGGTGGCCTGGAATTGACTCTGATCTGGAATCATGTGTGCATCAGTGCAATACTTGAATGCAGCTAAGTAAAGCACCAGCAGAATCTCTGCTGAGTCTGTGGTAGTGGCCATCTAAACCATGGTCAAGGATCCACATCAATTTTGCGGGCCCTTTCCTGGGAAAGATGTTTTTGTTGTGGTGGATGCATATTCAAAGTGGATAGAGTTTATTATTATGTCATCCAGTACGTCTACAGCTACTATCGTGTCATGTTTGCTGCTCATGGTTTGCCTGACATTGTTGTGAGCGACAACGGATCTTGCTTCACAAGTCTGGAGTTTCAAGAGATCATGAAACTCAATAGTATAAAACATGTGAGGTCAGCCCCATTCAAACCTGCTTCAAATGGTCAAGCAGAGCGTGCTGTTCAAACGATCAAGCAGAGTATGAAACGTGTAACTCAGGGTTCTCTGCAGACTCGCTTGTCCTGTATACTGCTCAGTTACAGGACCAGACCTCATATGCTTACTGGGGTCTTCCCTGCTGAACTACTGATGAAGAGAAATCTCAAGACCAAGCTCTCTCTTGATCATCCCAATTTGAATGATCGTGTTGAAAACAGACGTCAAAGTCAGCAAGGGTGTCATGATCATGCTACTGTGTCACGTGACATCTCTGTCAACGATCCAGTTTATGTACTGAACTATGGTCAAGGACCAAAGTGGATCGCTGTTACTGTTACAGCCAAGGAGGGTAGCAGAGTGTTTATTGTCATGCTCAAGGATGGGCAAACATGCAGGAAACATGTTGATCAGATAAAACTGTGGCACATGGATGAACTGGAACCGCTTGAGGAAGATGCACTCAGTGACCAACCAACCAATGTTCATTCATCAGAGGACTTTGCTCGTTATTGAAACTGGACCTCCAGCCTCTGATGTGGTCATTACCACTCCCATCAGATCGGTTATTCAGCCTTCAGTCACAACTGACTCAGGATGCTCGCCTAGAACTGAAGTTGAACTGAGACAATCAACTCGTGAGTGGAAAGTCCCAAATTGTCTTAATTTGTAAAAAGACTGATATTAAGATCTTGAACGGGAATGTTGTTATGTATTTATGCTTGGGGTCACCAGACACCGGGGGTGCCACTGTCGGAGGTCATCGGGCTGTACGCGCGCATGCGTGGTCACTGGTATATAAGCGTAGGTACTATGTCACGAGGGTAACTTTGGGCGTGAATGAAGTTGGATCAGGTTTACACTTGAGGCAGTTTACAGTAACAAGACTGTTGAGTCATTACATTCATTACAGAAAGAAAGATGGCGGGAGACGGATGGCGGGGGAGAGATGACGGGGAGAGAGCTGGTGGCGAGAGAGATGGTGGGAGAGCGATGGCAGGGGAGAGAGATGATGGGGAGAGAGATGGTGGGGAGAGAAATGGTGGGTGAGAGATGACGGGGAGAGAGATGGTGGAGAGAGAAATGGCGGGTGAGAGATGACGGGGAGAGAGATGGTGGCGAGAGAGATCGTAGGAGAGCGATAGCAGGGGAGAGAGATGGTAGGAGAGCGATAGCAGGGGAGAGAGATGGTAGGAGAGCGATAGCAGGGGAGAGAGATGGCGGGAGAGAGATGGCGGGGAGTGAGATGACGGGGAGAGAGATGGTGGCGAGAGAGATGGTAGGAGAGTGATAGCAGGGGAGAGAGATGGTGGGAGAGAGATGACGGGGAGAGAGATGGTGGGGAGAGAGATGACGGGGAGAGAGATGGTGGCGAGAGAGATTGTAGGAGAGCGATAGCAGGGGAGAGAGATGGTGGGAGAGAGATGACGGGGAGAGAGATGGTGGGGAGAGAGATGACGGGGAGAGAGATGGTGGTGAGAGAGATGGTAGGAGAGCGATAGCAGGGGAGAGAGATGGTGGGAGAGAGATGACGGGGAGAGAGCGATGGCGGGGGAAAGAGAAGGCCGGGTTGAGTGATAGCTGTGGGAGAGGAATCAGTGGTAAGAGTCTGTGGGAGGCTCCAAGCACCATGCTGATATCGGGGAGACAGGCTAATCATGGGGAGAGTTTGTGGCAGGTTTGTTTGAGGGGGAAGCTCTCCTGCCCCTCCAGGCCCACACGCAGTGCTGGAAAAACACTTCCCTGCTGCATCGGGCAGCTCCTTCCTCCCTCCAACTGTGGGGATTCCCGAGCCCCGGGATACACGGCCCGCAGCCGTTAAATCCAATCGTTATCCAATCTGAGGCACGGAGCCTCATTTAAATATTATATTACCCACCCGCCTCCCCTGAGGAGGTTACCCGGCCCACACTGCACCTGCTGCGGTTAAACCAGAAGGAGGCACGTTCGTGGCTTCTTGTCTCCACTACCAACAGTCTCCTGAAACCCCTCTCCTCTGCCCCCTCCACCCTCACCCCCAGCAACACGTGCGAGGAGCTCATGGACCTCTTTGTCAGCAGGATTGAGAACATCCAATCAGCTCGCTGATATTGTAAATGGTTCTCCTCAGGTATTATTCACTCCCTTTTCTAATCTGCCCCCCATCAGCCCCTCCTTAAGAAAACTCACCTTGATCCCTTGGTTCTTGCAAACTACTGTCCCATCACAGCCTCCCTTTCCTCTCCAAAGTACTTGTTCGTGTTGTCGCCTCCCAAATCCGTGCCCATCTTTCAAGTAACTCCATGTTTGACCCTCTCCAATCAGGTTCTGCCTCTGCCACAGCTCTTAAATCACCTGACTAAAAAGCCCCAAATGACATCCTCTGTGACGATGACCCTGGTGCACTATCACTCCTCATCCTTCTCCACCTCTCTGCAGCCTTTGTCACACCATCCTCCTCCAATGCCTGTCCTCTGTTGTCCAGCTGAGTGGACTGCCCTCACCTGGTTCCACCCTTACTGATCCAGTCATAGCCAAAGGATCTGCTACAATGGCTTCTCTTCCCACTCCCGCACCATTACCTCTGGAGTCCCCCATGAATCGATCCTTGTCCCCTTCCAATTTCTCATTCACATGCTGTCCCTCGGTGACATCATCCAAACATCACAACGTCAGGTTCCACATATACGGTGAGACACTCAGCTCTCCCTCACTGCTACCTTTATCCACCACTGCCTTTGGTTTGTCACGCTGCTTGTCCAACATCCAGTCCTGGATGAGCAGAAATTCCTCCAACTAAATATTGGGAAGATCGAAGCGATTATCTTCGGACCCGGCCACAAACTCTGCTCCTTAGCAACCTATTCCATCCCCCTCCCTGGCCAGTGTCTCAGCCTGAACCAGATTTATCACAATCTCGGCGACCTATTTGACCCTGAGCTGAGCTTCCGATCCCTTATCCTCTGCATCACTGGGACCACCTACTTCCACCTCTGTAATATCGTCCGTCTCTGCCCTGCCTCAGCCCATCAGCCACTGAAACCCTCATTCATACTTTTGTTACCTCCAGACTTGACTACTCCAAAGCTCTCCTGACTGGCCTCCTACTATGCCTCCTAAACATAAGCTTCTCCGAAACTCTGCTGCCCGTATCCTAACTCGCACCAAGTCCCATTCTCCCATCACCCCTGTGCTCGCTGACCTACATTGGCTCCCGGTCCGGCAACACCTCGAATTTAAAATTCTCATCCTTGTGTTCAAATCTCTCCATGGCCTCACTCCTCCCTATCTCTATTAGCCCCTCCAGTCCTACAACCCTCCGGGAACTCGACATTCCTCCTATTCTGGCCACTTGTGCATCCAGACTGCCTTTGCTCCACCATTGGCGGCCGTCCCTTCAGCAGTCTGGGCCTTAAGCTATGGAATTCCCTCCACAAACCTGTTTGTCTCTCCACCTCTCCCTTTTCCCGTTTGCAACACTCCGTAAAACCTACAACAACCAAGCATTTTGTCACCTGTCCTAAAATCTCCTCCTTTGACTCAATGTCAATTATTGTCTGATTACATTCCTGTGAAGCACCTTGGGATGTTTTACTACATTAAAAGCGCTATATAAATGCAGGTTGTGATTTTAAACCCTTTCCAATTGCCTTTACAGGAAGAATTGGAGAGAGAAACCGAGAAGCTTCGGGGAGTCCAGCAGAATTGTTCCAGCAAACAGCGAGACTTGGGGAGATCAGAAGCTGAAATAAAGGTAGGGAAAAGTGGAGCTGGATTTAGAAAGGGTTTGTCCCCCCACTGAGTCAATGAACACATCAGAAACAGGCTTCCAAACCAGGCTGGTTGTGTTGGGGCCGAGTCACTGATTACACGGAGTTCCCGTGTGTTTGATGTGAGGGGAGCTGCTTAACTCTACCTGCCCCTCCCAGGGAATATTATTCCATCACTTGGGCACTGGATTTACTGAAACACACACAGCCAGAGGCTGGCAGGTGAAACTTGCCCTGAAGCCTGTATCATATGAACATAGAAAGGAAGAGGAAGAAAAGCCCATTAGCCCCAACGAGCCTGCCCCATGCAGTCAGGGTTCAATCACACACACCACTGATCCACCCTGAACCATGTACTCACCTGGGAAAGGCAAACCGAGAGAGAATAAACACCTGCAGCCAATTCAGGACAAGCTCGGGGAAATTCCTCCCCAGCTCCCTTTTAAAGGGTGGTAGTGACTCCATACCCACCACATGTTCAGGGAGTCTGTTCCAGAGATCGAGGGCTCTGGCCTCTAACCTAACTCTGTGCCTATGGATTTTATACACAGGCCCTCTAGTCCTACCATCCCGATCCATCTCCAGTACCTCACCCAATGAGTGAGTCCAATAATCCCTCCATCATTTTAAACACCTCAATCATGTCCCTCTCGGCCTGCCTTTCTCTAAATCACCCGACCTCTTGGAGCCGATCCTCAGAACTAAACTCCATCAGATTATGTGTCATTCTGGCCCTGTCCTCTCCAGAGTCTCGATCTCCTTCACCAGGTGTGGGCACCAAAACTGGAGCCATCACTCCTGGTGTGGGTGGACCAGGTGGCAGTGCCACACACAGTCTAAACACAGCGCTCCTTCTTTTAGGCTCAAGGCTCAAGGTAACACTGGTTAAACTCTGTTTCCTCTCCCAGTAGACACCCCCACTGCCAGTAGACACCCCCACTGCTTGTCTATCTTTAACGGGCGATCGAGTGGTGATCTAAACAAACTGTCCCGTCCCTGGAAAGTGCCGTGTGCTCAGGGTAACACTGTGTGGAAGGGCCGTTTGTAATGAGAGTTGGTTTGGGTTTCAGACACGAATCAAGGAGCTGAAAGGAAAGCTATCGAAGAGCTTCTCTGAATGGAGGAGACAGCTGGAAGAAGATGAAGAATACGCACTGACACTGATCGATGAGGAGGGGCTCCGAGCTCTCGCACAGATTAGAAACTGTTCTGAAGCATTAAACAAGAGGATAGAACAGATTACATTAATAGATGGAGAAACCCAGAGTCTGCTACAGAGGAACCCTCTCTCCTTTATTCAGGTACATCTTCAATATAAACAGGGCCATGGCTGGGGAATGGGGCCTTTCTGTGAGGCTGGTGTGAGGGCTGAATTGTTTGAAGATTGTTGCTGCATAGGTGCTGCTCCCTCAGCCCTGCCCTTGGAGTGTTGGTGCCCCCTCAGCCCTGCCCTCGGAGTGTCAGTGCCCCCTCAGCCCTGCCCTCAGAGTGTTGGTGCTGCCCCAGGATGGAGTGCAATGAAATGTGGGATTATTCCCCATTCCTGTGACTGGCCCCACCGACTGTTACAGACTGAACTCTTTACTCTCAATCCCAAATTCACGATTTGCTTCCATTGGATCTTGGTTTGGTCGTTGCCTGGTTTGATCTCCTCCTTTTATTCACAGAACTCGAAGCAGCTCCTTTCCAGGTAAGTCCCTCTCCATCACACAGTACCTGCTGCTGATAGGGAACCTTCACCTGTATCTGGGAGAAGAGTGAAAGTAGAATCACGGCTTGGAAACCTTCCCAGATAAGGAGCTTTCAAATGGTGGGAATATTGAGTGATGTGTAACTGGGGCCTGAGGGGTTCTTGGCTCAGGCAGCCTGTGGGAAATGGCAGTGACATGGGCTGTTCCATCGGTGTGTCGAGCTTCTCAGGAAGCTGTTAGACAGGAAGTGAGAGAGAGAGAAAGCTGCAGTGACCTGTATCTAACCGAGGCTTCCTAAAGGCTCCATGTGTGTCAGTGACAGCTTTATTCCATTGGGTCAGTAAGTGCTGTGCGATTGGCTTGTTCTATCAACCAGTCCATGGCGAATGAGGAGAGAGGCAGATCCCAGTGTCAGGGTGACAATAAGATGTGTTGTGATTGGCTCATTCTATACACTAAATGAGAAATGAGTGGGTGCTGAGATGTCCCAGTAATGTCAGTGTCCCTGGACACTCTGACCCCGATATTACCGGGGAGGTGGGGAGGGTGTGGGGTGGCTGTTAACTTGGGAAAGTCGGGGATGTGGAGGACCTGTCGGTAATTGACGGCCTAGCCGGCGGACGGAGTGAAACAAGCGGCAGGAGGCCGCAGCCGGAGACCCAACCATGGGGGCTTTCCCCGTCACTCAGTGCAGAGGGAAGCAGAGGTTCTGGGGGGGTGCGGGGGGTGGGGGGGGGCAGCGGGGGCTGTGGCTGAGGGAGGTCAAAGGCTTCCTTGTGAGGCCTGGGGCTCTCCTGCTCCTCCGGGCCCAGAAGCAGTGCTAAAAGGAGCAGATTTTTAGCACTTATCTTGGCCAGTCGACTCCTCCCGCCTCGGATCTGCTGCCGGGGAGCCGACAGCACAGGCCTCCCCCTGACCCACACTCACATTTCACCCACCGCCCCCATTATGTCCTCAGGCCCACACTTTCCATTGTTCATTAGGCCCCGCCTGCCTTTCGCAGGATCCTTGTCGATGGCCTGATTTGTGTTTGTTAAAATTGAAATAGTTGGGAACAGGGTCGGGCTGGGGTCAGGTTACTCAATCCCGAGGCTTTAACCCCCGACCCTCTCCCGCCCGTCGGGGGGGCCGGGGTTAAAATCGAGACATTTGTGAGGGAATCCCACCAACCCCATGTCCCTGGGAGACTGTTCCTTCTCCTCTCCTCACTTCACATGATTGTAGTGAGTGTGTTCCTGCAGAGAGCGGGGCACAGACTGGAGACCCTCGGGATAATAATAATGATCAATAATGGAAAGATGAGGCTCCAGTACAGAGAAACTGGACTGAACACAGCCGACTTTTGTAAAGTCCTGACCCTGCAGTACAGAATTACACGAGGCACATGCTGAAGTCAAGGTCACTCTGGACCTGCACCTTTATTTCACAGCTCTCGAGTGCCACACTTGCCTGAGATCTGCCTTTATAGAGCTGTGTGGAACATGTCTGCAGTGTCTCCTGTAAGTGCATCCCTAGTGGTGAAGCATGCTTTTGGTTACAGGTCATATCTAGTTACAGTCATGTATAGCATGGTAAGATACAGTTATATACAGTAATGTGAGATGCATAACATCATCCTCCCCTAAGGTCTTATTGTCTTTATAGATTCAGTCACTCAGGTGGTCTACGCTCTCGCATGGAGTGTCTTAGTTATGGTTCAGTTGTTTGTTTTGGTGCCTGTTTTTCTTTTGGTGTGATTGCTGGTATCTCGCCTGGGCTGACAGTTGAGACTGCCCTTTTCTCAGGTTGTTCCCTCTGTCTGTCCACCAGGTGTGGTGTGAGTTCCACATTGTAGTCTGCCTCTGGTTCTGCAGTGTTGTTGGTGAATCTACTTTTTACTTGGTCTACATGCCTCCGGCAGGTTTGGACATTGTCCATTTGTACAACCCGTAGCCTGTTTCCTTCCTTGCCTGTTACTGCCCCTGCAAGCCATTTGGGACCCCTGCCATAGTTTAGCACAAACACTTTGTCCCCTATCTCATTCCACCTCCCCCTCGAATTTCGGTCATGGTACTCAGTTAGCTTCCGGCGCTTTGCCTCAACAATTTCATGCATGTCTGGGAGGATTAATGAGAGCCTAGTCTTTAACATCCGTTTCATCAATAGTTGCGCGGGGGGAACCCCAGTCAACGAATGTGGACGAGATCTGTATGCCAGCAGCAGTCGCGACAGGCGTTTCTGCAGCGTGGGCCCTTGGATTTTTAGCATGCCTTGTTTAACGATTTGCACTGCTCGCTCCACCTGACCATTGGAGGCCGGCTTGAACGGTGCCATCTTAACGTGATTTATGCCGTGGTCAACTATAAAGTCTTGAAATTCTGCGCTGGTGAAGCACGGACCATTATCACTGACCAATATGTCAGGAATTCCGTGTGTTGCAAACATGGTTCGAAGGCTCTCCACAGTAGTGGAGGTGGTGCTCGAGTTTAAAATGGTGCACTCGATCCACTTTGAAAATGTATCGACGACTACGAGGAATATTTTACCCATGAATGGGCCCACATAGTCTACATGCACCCGCGACCACGGTTTGGTGGGCCACGGCCAGAGGCTTAGGGGGGCCTCCCCGGGGGCACAAATGGTGCACCGCCGGACGCAGAGCTCCAAGTCCGCGTCAATGCCAGGCCACCAAAAATGGGATCTGGCTATGGCCTTCATAAGGATCATCCGCGGGTGCTCGCGGTGGAGTTCCCGGACAAACGCCTCTCTGCCTCGCAAGGGCATAACTACTCGGCTGCCCCACATCAGGCAGTCTGCCTGTCGTGATAGTTCATGCATGCGCCTATGGAAAGGTTTGATCTCCTTGGGGCAGGCATTGCGGGCCTTTGCCCAGTCACCAGTTAAAACACATCTTTTGACTCAGGATAACGTGGGGTCGCTGGTCGTCCAGGCTCTGATTTGGCGAGCCGTCATGGGCGAACCTGTGGATTCAAAGGCATTGATTGCTATGACCATCTCACAATCCTGTTCGTCGGACCCTTCCGTGGTCGCCAGGGGTAGCCTGCTAAGCGCATCGGCACAGTTGTCTGTGCCTGGTCTGTGTCTTATTGTGCAGTCATAAGACGCCAGCATGAGTGCCCACCGCTGAATGCGCGCCGAGGCATTGCCGTTTATTGCCTTCAACTCAGATAGCAGGGACGTGAGGGGTTTGTGGTCAGTTTCTAACACGAACTTGGCCCCGAAAAGGTATTGGTGCATCTTCTAGACACCGTACACGCACGCGAGCGCCTCCTTCTCAACCATACCGTACCCGCGCTCCGCCCGTGAAAGTGACCTGGAAGCATAAGCAATGGGTTGTAATTTACCCACATCATTGACATGCTGTAAAACGCACCTGACCCCATACGCTGATGCATCACATGTAAGAACCAGCTTTTTACCTGGGTCAAAAAAGGCTAAAACACTGTTGGAAGATTGCATGCCTTATTGAAGGCGCGATCTTGGGCATCCTCCCAAAACCAATCGCACCCCTTTCTGAGTAGCACGTGGAGAGGCTCCAGCAGCGTGCTCAACTTCTGCATAAAGTTCCCAAAGCAATTGAGTAGCCCGAGAAAGGCGCGCAGTTCCGAGACATTCCGGGGCCTGGGTGCCAGACGAATTGCTACGGTTTTGGATTCTGTTGGGCGGATTCCATCAGCGGCAATCCTTCTGCCCAAAAATTCAACCTTGGGCGCGAGAAACAGACACTTGGATTTCTTAACTCTTAGGCCTACCCGATCCAATCGCTTTAGTACTTCCTCCAAATTGCGGAGATGGGTATGTCATCTTGAAACACAATCGTCCCCGGGATGGACTTGAGCAGACTCTCCATGTTGCGCTGGAATATAGCAGCTGCCGACCTGATGCCTTGATGTGTGTTGATGGTGGTGAGTAGCTGAGACTCTCCGGTCAGTTCTTGCGTCATTTACGTAGATGTGAGATCTAGTTTTAAGTAAAGTTTTCCTCCAGCCAAAGTGGCAAATAGGTCCTCCGCTCTGGACAGCGGGTATTGGTCCTGTAGGGAGACTCTGTTTATGGTAGACTTGTAATCCCCACAGATTCGTACGGATCCATCAAGCTTCATGACAGGGACGATGGGACTTGCCCAGTCGCTAAATTCCACAGGTGAGATAATGCCTTCCCGCAGAAGCCGGTCCAGTTCATTTTCAATCTTTTCCCTCATCGCATAAAGCACAGCTTTAGCCTTGTGATGGACCGGTCTGGCTTCCTGTGTGATGTAGATTTTAACTTTAGCCCCTTTGAAGGTGCCCACACCTGGCTGAAAGAGATGTTCAAAACGACTTAGAACTGTTGAGCAGGAGGTCTGTTCCTCTGACGAAATGGCGTGAACATCATCCCATTTCCAATTAAGTTCTGCTCGCCAGCTTCTCCCCAACAGTGCTGGGAGATCTCCGGGGACAATCCACAGGGGAAGTCGGTTCACCGTCCCTTTGTGTGTGACTGAGAGCATGGGACGATTTCTTTGGTATGGTCCTTAGTTTGGTGTCGATCCTTGTGAGTTTTGGTCTGGTGCTTTTGTGCGGCCACAGTTTTTCAAATTGTTGGACGCTCATGAGAGTTTGACTAGCTCCCGTGTCCAGTTCCATGTTGACGGGTATCCCATTGAGTAGGACCCTCATCATTATTGGAGGCATCTTGTTGTAAGAACAGTGGACATTGATCGTGTTGACCCGCTGTACCCCGGCGTCCCGGGCACTGCCCCCACTGTCTTCTGGTCCCCTTTCTGACCCTTCTGATTCATATACAAGCCGAGCTGTTGTTTTTCTGCACATGCGAGCCAGATGCCCTGTACAGTTGCAGTTTCTGCAAACAGCATGCTGAAATTGACACCCCCTTGAGTGCCTCCCCCACATCTCCAGCACAGACCCCTTCCATTGTTTCAGAAGGATGAGCTGAGTCTGGCTGATCTCTCTTGAGCTTCTCTCAGTCTGTAGTTGATTACTCGCACTGTGGGTTGATGAGGTGTGAACGGCCATTCATGTGGCCCTTGCTGGCTTCTGGTGCCACTGCCTGCTGTTGAAGGCCTGCTCTCCTGCCTTTTTCTGTGTGTGGGGGTATTGGCTCGTATCACGCTGTGAACCCCTTGTTCCGATGTTTCGTTAGTTGTCGTACCCGCAGTATAGATCAACCTCGTTTCTTCTTCTCCTGCCAAGAATGTCTGTGCGACCAGTGCTGCTGCCTCTAGGGTCAAGTTCTTGGTCTCTATAAGCTTTCAGAATATGCCTGCGTGGCCTATTCTTTCAATAAAAAAGTCTCTCAGTACTCCTCTCCTTAGTTCATCGGAGAACTCACATAAACTAGCCAGCCTCCAAAGTTCCGCCACAAAGTTGGGTATGCTCTGGCCCACACAGCGTCTTTAGTTGTAGAACCTGTGTCTGGCCATGTGTAGGCTGCTCGCTGGCTTCAGATGGTCTCTCACCAATGTGCTCAACTCCTCAAACAACTTTCTTGCTGGTTTCTCGGGTGCCAGCAGGTCCTTCATTAAGGCGTATGTTTTCGAGCCACAGCTGGTCAAGAGATGGGCTCTTCTCTTGTCTGCCTTATCATCGCCCAACCAGTCTTTGGTTATAAAGCTTTGCTGGAGCCTTTCTATAAAGTCCTCCCAATTGTCTCCAGCATTGTATTTCTCATCTGAGCCGTTGGTAGCCATTCTGTGGATTCTGTGATCCCGTAACTCGTCGCCACTTTAAAGTCCTGACCCTGCAGTACAGACTTACACGAGGCACATGCTGAAGTCAAGGTCACTCTGGACCTGCACCTTTATTTCACAGCTCTCGAGTGCCACACTTGCCTGAGATCTGCCTTGACATACCTGTGTGGAACAGGTATGCAGTGTCTCCTGCAAGTGCACCCCTGGTGGTAAAGTATGCTTGTGGTTACAGGTCATATCTAGTTACAGTCATGTATAGCATGGTAAGATACAGTTATATACAGTAGTGTGAGATACAATACAGTTTAGTATTGTATTCCTAACACAGATGAGACTGCACACAGGGAGGTTAAAGTAACAGTGACCTCAGTCATTATTAAGATACTCCAGAGTGAGGAACAGGCCTTAGGGGCCAGCTTATATACAGTGCTCCCTGGTGGCATACTTTACAAATACACAACATCACTCCCCCGCAAAGTCAAAGTGAAAACTATTTACAAGGTGAGGCAGTCGGGAGCCTTTCTTTCCCTGGTGGACTGCCTCGGTACAAATGTCTGTTCTGGTGTGTTGGCTGTGCCCTCGCTGGGCTGGCGTGTTGTTGGACCTGCAGGGCTGCTGGGTGAGCCTGGCCTTGCTGGGCTGTTGGGTGTGATGGGTTCAATTTCCTGGTCCAGGGTGGTGTCGTTGATCCTTTGGGTGTGTGTTTTGGGCTCGAAAAATGTGGTGCCTGCTGTGGGTTGCTCAGGGCAGTCTCTGAACCGCAGCCTCGTTTGGTCTAGGTACTTTCTGCAAATTTGTCCATTGTCTAGTTTGACTACAAACACCCTACTCCCTTCTTTAGCTATCACCATGCCCACGATCCACTTGGGACCATGTCCATAGTTTAACACATACACAGGGTCATTCAGATCAATTTCCCGTGACACAGTGGCGCGACCATCGTTTACATTTTGTTGCTGCCGCCTGCTCTCTACCTGATCATGCAGGTTGGGGTGAACCAGCGAGAGTCTGGTTTTAAATGTCCTTTTCATGAGTAGCTCAGCCGGGGCACCCCTGTGAATAAGTGGGGTCTCTTGCGGTAGCTGAGCAGTACTCGGGACAGGCGGGTTTGGAGTGAGCCTTCTGTGACTCGTTTAAGGCTCTATTTGATTGTTTGTACTGCCCGCTCTGCGTGCCCATTGGAGGCTGGTTTAAACGGGGCCAAGGTGACATGTTTGATCCCATTGCGGGTCATGAATTCTTTAAATTCGGCACTGGTAAAACATGGCCCGTTGTCACTGACCAGTATGTCAAGCAGGCCGTGGGTGGCGAACATGGCCCTCAGGCTTTCAATGGTGGCAGTGGCGGTGCTTCCCAACATTATTTCACATTCAATCCATTTTGAAAAAGCATCCACCACCACAGGAACATTTTACCGAGAAACGGGCCCACATAGTCGACATGGATCCTCGACCATGGTCTGGAGGGCTAGGACCACAAACTTAGTGGTGCCTTCTGGGTGCGTTGCTCAACTGAGCACACACGCTGCATTGCCATACACAGGACTCTAAGTCAGAGTTGATATCGTGCCACCACACGTGGGATCTGGCTATCGCTTTCATCATTACTATACCCGGGTGGAGATCCGAGATGAATGTCTCCCTGCCCTTTTTGGGTAGCACTTGGTGGTTACCCTACAACAGGCAGTCTGTCTGAATGGACAGCTCATCTTTTCGCCTCTGGAATGGCTTGATTAGCTCTTGCATTTCAACGAGGATGCTGGCCCAGCTCCTATGCAGTACACAGTTTGTTTACTAGGGACAGCAGAGGATCTTGGCTGGTCCAAGTCCTAATCTGGTGGGCCGTGACAGGTGATTTATCATTTTCAAACGCTTCCATGACCATCAACAAGTCTGCGAGCTGCGCTACCATCAACAAGTTTGCAGTCTGCGCCATTTCCACCACCGTGGTGGGCAATGGTAGCCAACTGAGAGCATTCGCACAGTTCTCGGTGCCTGGCCTGTGGCGGATGGTATCGTTATATGCTGATAGCGCGAGTGCCTACCTTTGTATGCAGGCTGAGGCATTAGTATTTATCCCCTTGTTTTCAGCGAACAGGGATATGAGGGGCTTGTGATCGGTTCCCAGCTCAAATTTGAGGCCAAATAGGTACTGATGCATTTTCTTTACCCCGAACACACACTCTAATGCCTCTTTCTCAATCATGATGTCGGCCCTCAGCCTTAGACAAGCTCCTGGAGACATAGACGACAGGTTGCAACTTCCCCGCAACTTTAACTTGTTCTAATACACACCTGACTCCGTACGACGACACATCACATGCTAGCACAAGTCTTACACGGGTTATACAATACAAGCAAGCTTGTTGGAGCATAAAATGTTTCTGGCTTTCTTAAAAGCAATTACTTGTTTTTTTTTCCCATACCCAGTTCTCACCTTTACGTAATAACACACGTAGGGGCTCTAAGAGTGTGCTTAACCCCGGTAGGAAGTTACCAAAATAGTTGAGGAGTCCCAGGAACAACCGCAGCTCCGTGATGTTCTGTGGCCTGGGCGTGTTCCTGATAGCCTCTGTCTTGGCGTCTGTGGGCCGAATGCTATCCGCCACTTCTGTTGCCATGAAGATGCATTTCGACCTCTTCAGCTGCAGCCCTACGCGATCCAGTCGCTGGAGGACCTCCTCAGGTTTTGTAGGTGCTCGACAGTGTCCCGACCCATGACCAATATGTCGTCCTGAAAAACCACTGTGCGTGGTACCGACTTGAGTAGGCTCTCCATGTTTCTCTGGAAGATCGCTGCAGCCGACCGAATTCCAAACGGGCATCTGTTGTAGATGAACAGTCCCTTGTGCGTGTTGATATAGGTGAGGCCCTTCGAAGACTCCTCCAGCTCCTGCGTCATGTAGGCTGAAGTCAGGTCGAGCTTGGTGAATGTCTTGCCTCCTGCCAGCATCGTAAATAGGTCGTCTGCCTTAGGTAGCGGGTATTGGTCCTGTAGCGAGAAACGATTAATAGTTACTTTATAATCGCCGCAAATCCTGACCGTGCCATCACTTTTGAGGACTGGAACAATCGGGCTGGCCCACTTGCTGAATTCCACTGGGGAGATGATGCCCTTGCATTGCAGCCTGTCCAGCTCGATTTCCACTCTCTCCCTCATCAAGTGAGGTACCGTTCACACTTTATGGTGAATGGGGCGTGCCTCTGGGACCAAGTGGATCCGCACCTTCGCCCCGGAAAAGTTTGCAATGCCTGGCTCAAAAAGAGAAGGACATTTGTTAAGAACCTGGGTATATGAGGCCTCATCGACATGTGATAGCACTTGGATGTCATCCCAGTTCCAGAGGAACTTGCCCAGCCAGCTTTTTCCAAGCAGTGTGGGGCCATCGCCCAGGACAATCCAGAGTGGCAGTTCGTGCACCTTGCCCTTGTAGGAGACCTTGACCATGGCGCTGCCCAGGACAGTGATGAGCTCTTTGGTGTACGTTCTCAGTTTCGTGTGAATGGGGCTCAGGGCCGGTCTAAGTGTTTGTTGCACCACAATCTCTCAAACATCTTTTTGCTCATGATGGATTGGCTAGCACCAGTGTCCAGTTCCATGGCTACGGGTAAGCCATTCAATTTTATATTTAGCATTGTCGGTGGACATTTCGTCGAAAATGTGTGCACCCCGTGTACTTCAGCATCTGCCTCCTCTCTCTGAGGCTCGAAATTGCTTTGATCCACCATGGACCGATCTTCCTCTGCCACGTGGTGGTTAGCAGGTTTTGCAGAGCTTGCAAGCTCATTGGAGGTGCCCCATTGTTCCACAGCTCTTGCAAACATACCCTTTGAAGTGGCATGAATAGGCTGAATGAAAGCCTCCACAACGCCAACAAGGTGTGAATTGCCTTGCATTCATCCTTTGTTGCGTGCTCTGAGTCATCTGGGTCACCTGAGGCCTGCTGGCAGCTGCAGACTCGTAGGTTCTGCCCTGTACATTTCTGCTCGCAAACACAGTTCCAGTTAATTTATGAACATTGCTAGCACTTGTGTGCTGAGAGATTTGTTTGGTGTTATCACTGGTGGACATAAACGCCTGTGCTATCGCAATGGCCTTACTGAGGGTCGGTGTCTCTACAGTCAAAAGTTTTCGTAGGATGGTCTCGTGGACAATGCCCAGTACAAAAAAGTCTCTGAGCATTTGCTTCAGGTAGCCATCAAACTCACAGTGTCCTGCAAGTCACCTTAGCTCGGCGACGTGGCTCACCACTTCCTGACCTTCAGATCGCTGGCACGTGTAGAACCGATACCTCGCCATCAGCACGCTCTCCCTCGGGTTAAGATGCTCCCGAATCAGTGTACACAGTTCCTCATACGACTTATCTGTGGGTTTCACCGGAACCAGAAGATTCTTCATGAGGCTGTAGGTCAGTGCCCCGCAGACCGTGAGGAGGACCGCTCTCCTTTTTGCAGTGCTTCCTTCTGATCACTCGATCCCCTTTGGGTTTCTGATCTGAAATGTCCCACTGATAAAACATTCTCTCCTCTTTCATTCCAGAGTGACGGAGACTCAGAGAGTCACAGACCCAGATGTTCCAGCGCTCACCCTGAACCTGTCCAATATATTGCAACTTATCCAAGAGAGGCTGAATGGATGGGAAAAGTACCACTCAGACATATTGGGAATCATCAGTAAGATAGTGCAGCTTTTCTCCAATATAAGGCACTGAGAGCAGGTGGGGTTAGTTGTGTTCAGACAGCTGGGAATATCCTGAACTTTAATATCAGCTCCCTGTGTCTGTGGATCAGGAGCCTGAGATTAATCCTCAGTCCCCAGTGACACCTGCTTTAAACATTCCTCACTGTAATGGGCCAGAGCTTCACCCACCATGGGCTAGGTAGGGGCGGGGTTACACACTGCCAATCATACCACAAATAGTGAAGAACCAGGGGACTAATGAAAGTGAAGAACTTAAAGTCATTAATATCAGTCGCGAAAAAGTACTTGGACCAACTAAGGAGACTAAAAGCCGACAAAAACCCAAGAGCTGATGGCCTACATCCTTGGGTTCTAAAAGAGGTGGATGCATTCTTTCAATCTTTCAAAATTCCCTTGATTCTTGAATGGCGCCGGCAGATTGTAAGGTAGCAAATGTAACGACACTATTCAAAAAAGGAAGGGGAGAGAAAACAGGGAATTACTGACCAGTTAGCCTGACATCAGTCGACGGGAAAATGCTGGAATCCATTATTAAGGAAGTGGTATCAAGGCACTTAGAAAATCATAATATGATTAGGCAGAGTCAACATGGTTTTATGAAAGGGAAATCATGGCTAACTCATTGATTAGAGTTTTTGAGGATGTAACTAGCAAGGTGGATAAAGGGGAACCAGAGGATGTAGTATATTTGGATTTCCAAAAGGCATTCAATAAGGTGCCATATAAAAGTTAACTATGCAAATAAGGGCACATAGGGTTGAGGGTAATATATTCGCATGGATCGAGGATTGCTTAATAGACAGAAAACAGAGAATAGGGATAACAGGTCATTTTCCGGTTGGCAGGCTGTAACTAGCGGGGATCAGTGCTGGGGCCTCAGCTATTTACAATCTATATTAATGACGAAGATGAAGGGACCGAGTGCAATGTATCCAAGTTTGATGATGATACAAAGCTAGATGGGAAAGAAAGCTGCGAGGAGGACACAAAGAGCCTGCAAAGGGATAGAGACAGGTTAAGTGAGTGGGCAAAAGGTGGCAGATGGGGAATAATGTGGGGAAATATGAGGTTATTCACTTTTGTAGGAACAATAGAAAAACAGAATATTTTTTAAATGGTGAGAAACTAGGACATGCTTATTTGTACTGCAAAAATGGCCACCATGCTCCACCCTTTGTCTATGATTGCTCACCTTGGAGGATAAGCCACACCCTAAAGTTTCACAGCAATGTATAACTGGAACAGCCCATCCCAAGGTCTCACTAATTTTGCAAATTGTAACTCGATCCACTTTGACTTCCTGAAGCGACAGAGTTCAGAGCTCCCCAGGAGACTGCCAGGGCCAGCCAAAGTGCCTTACCCCAGGCCAAGTACATGCCTCCCCCAGCCAAAGTCCGTACCCCAGTCCAAGTGCACCCCTCCCCCAGCCAAAGTGCCTTAACCCAGTCCAAATACATCCCTCCTCCAGCCAAAGTCCCGTACCCCAGTCCAAGTGCACCTCTCCCCCTGCCGAAGTGCCTTACCCCAGCGCAAGTGCATCCTCCCCACCCCCACCCACCATAGATGGGGCAGACATTGTGTACGGATTGTTAACAGGTTTATTGGGTATGAAGTGAATAGTGACATGACTTCTGGATATCATCTACTCCAATGATGTCCCTTGTAGGGGGTTGGAAGAACATGATCCATCTTCCCTCCCACCCGTGTCTCTTCCCCCCCCACCCTCACCCGTGTCTCTCTCTCTCTCTCTTCCCCAGCCTCTCCCTCACTCTCCCCCAGCCTCTCTATCTCCCCCAACCTTTCTCACTTTCCCCCAGCCTCTCAATTTCCCCCCAGCCTCTCTCACTTTCCTCCAGCCTCACTCTCTCCCCCCAGCCTCTCTCTCTCTCTCCCCAGCCTCTCTCTCTCTCCCCCCAGCCTGTCTCTCTCTCTCCCTAGCCTCTCTCTCTCTCCCCCAGCCTCTCTCTCTTCCCCCTCCCAGCCTGTCTCTCTCTCTCCCCAGCCTCTCTCTCTCTCCCCAGCCTGTCTCTCTCTCCCCCCAGCCTGTCTCTCTCTCCTCCAGCCTCTCTCTCTCCCCCTACCAGCCTGTCTCTCTCTCCCCCCAGCCTCTCTCTCTCCCCCTCCCAGCCTGTCTCTCTCCCCCTCCCAGCCTGTCTCTCTCTCTCCCCAGCCTCTCTCTCTCCCCCCAGCCTGTCTCTCTCTCCCCCCAGCCTCTCTCTCCCCAGCCTGTCTCTCTCTCCTCCAGCCTCTCTCTCTCCCCCCAGCCTCTCTCTCCCCAGCCTCTCTCTCTCTCCCCAGCCTCTCTCTCTCTCCCCCAGCCTGTCTCTCTCTCTCCCCAGCCTATCTCTCTCTCCCCCAGCCTCTCTCTCTCCCCCTCCCAGCCTGTCTCTCACTCTCTACCCAGCCTACCTCTCTCTCCCCCAGCCTCTCTCTCTCTCCCCCCAGCCTGTCTCTCTCTCTCCCCCAGCCTCTCTCTCTCCCCCCAGCCTGTCTCTCTCTCTCCCCCCAGCCTCTCCCTCTCTCCCCAGCCTCTCTCTCTCCCCCTCCCAGCCTGTCCCTCTCTCTCCCCAGCCTCTCTCTCTCTCCCCAGCCTCTCTCTCTCGCCCCAGCCTGTCTCTCTCTCCTCCAGCCTCTCTCTCTCCCCCTCCCAGCCTGTCTCTCTCTCTCCCTAGCCTCTCTCTCCCTCCCCCAGCCTCTCTCTTCCCCCTCCCAGCCTGTCTCTCTCTCCCCCAGCCTCTCTCTCTCCCCCTCCCAGCCTCTCTCTCTCCCCCAGCCTCTCTCTCTCCCCCCAGCCTGTCTCTCTCTCCTCCAGCCTCTCTCTCTCCCCCTCCCAGCCTGTCTCTCTCTCTCCCCCAGCATCTCTCTCTCTCCCCAGCCTCTCTCTCTCCCCCTCCCAGCCTGTCTCTCTCTCTCCCCAGCCTATCTCTCTCTCCCCCAGCCTCTCTCTCTCTCTCCCCCCAGCCTGTCTCTCTCTCTCCCCAGCCTCTCTCTCTCTCCCCAGCCTATCTCTCTCTCCCCCAGCCTCTCTCTCTCCCCCTCCCAGCCTCTCTCTCTCCCCCAGCCTCTCTCTCTCCCCCCAGCCTGTCTCTCTCTCCTCCAGCCTCTCTCTCTCCCCCTCCCAGCCTGTCTCTCTCTCCCCCCAGCCTCTCTCTCTCTCCCCAGCCTCTCTCTCTCCCCCTCCCAGCCTGTCTCTCTCTCCCCCAGCCTCTCTCTCTCCCCCTCCCAGCCTCTCTCTCTCCCCCCAGCCTGTCTCTCTCTCCTCCAGCCTCTCTCTCTCCCCCTACCAGCCTGTCTCTCTCTCCCCCCAGCCTCTCTCTCCCCCTCCCAGCCTGTCTCTCTCTCCCCCCCAGCCTCTCTCTCTCTCCCCAGCCTCTCTCTCTCTCCCCCTCCCAGCCTGTCTCTCTCTCTCCCCAGCCTCTCTCTCTCTCCCCAGCCTCTCTCTCTCCCCCCAGCCTGTCTCTCTCTCCCCCCAGCCTCTCTCTCCCCCTCCCAGCCTGTCTCTCTCTCCCCCCCAGCCTGTCTCTCTCTCCTACAGCCTCTCTCTCTCCCCCTCCCAGCCTGTCTCTCTCTCTCCCTAGCCTCTCTCTCTCTCCCCCAGCCTCTCTCTCTCCCCCTCCCAGCCTGTCTCTCTCTCTCCCCAGCCTCTCTCTCTCTCCCCAGCCTCTCTCTCTCCCCCCAGCCTGTCTCTCTCTCCCCCCAGCCTCTCTCTCTCTCCCCAGCCTGTCTCTCTCTCCTCCAGCCTCTCTCTCTCCCCCTCCCAGCCTGTCTCTCTCTCTCCCCAGCCTCTCTCTCTCTCTCCCCCCAGCCTCTCTCTCTCTCCCCCCAGCCTGTCTCTCTCTCTCCCCAGCCTGTCTCTCTCTCTCCCCCCAGCCTCTCTCTCTCTCCCCAGCCTCTCTCTCTCCCCCTCCCAGCCTGTCTCTCTCTCCCCCCAGCCTGTCTCTCTCCTCCAGCCTCTCTCTCTCCCCCTCCCAGCCTCTCTCTCTCCCCCTCCCAGCATCTCTCTCTCTCTCTCTCCCCAGCCTGTCTCTCTCTCTCCCCCTCCCAGCCTCTCTCTCTCCCCCTCCCAGCATCTCCTCTCTCTCCCCAGCCTGTCTCTCTCTCTCCCCCTCCCAGCCTGTCTCTCTCTCTCCCCAGCCTCTCTCTCTCTCCCCAGCCTCTCTCTCTCTCCCCAGCCTCTCTCTCTCTCCCCAGCCTCTCTCTCTCTCCCCCAGCCTATCTCTCTCTCCCCCAGCCTCTCTCTCCCCAGCCTCTCTCTCTCCCCCTCCCAGCATCTCTCTCTCTCTCTCTCCCCAGCCTGTCTCTCTCTCTCCCCCTCCCAGCCTGTCTCTCTCTCTCCCCAGCCTCTTTCTCTCTCCCCAGCCTCTCTCTCTCTCCCCAGCCTCTCTCTCTCTCCCCCAGCCTATCTCTCTCTCCCCCAGCCTCTCTCTCCCCAGCCTCTCTCTCTCCCCCAGCCTCTCCCCCAGCCTCTTTCTCTCCCTCAGCCTCTTTCTCAGCCCCCCCCCACCCCCCCGCTGGCCGATATCGGCCCCACGCCAGCCAGGGTGGAGAGAGTAGGAGCCTCAGGTCCTGCTTCTCGGCACCATGTGCGTGGAATGATTCGGGCCGGGAGAAGCGAGGGGTGGCGGGGGGGGGGGCGGTGTTTGACAGGGCGCTGGACAAACACCTGTCAAAAAAAGTGCAGTACAAATAGTTACATCGGAGAAATATTAAATGTTGGTGTTCAGAGATTTAGGAATCCTCGTACAGGAAACACAGAAAGTTACCATTCAGGTACGGCAAGCAATTACAAAGGCAAATGGCATGTTGACCTTTATTGCAAGGGGATTGCAGTATAAGAGTAAAAATGTCTTACTACAATTGGACAGGGTTTTTGGTCAGGCCACACTTGGAATACGGTGATCTGATTGAAACATTTGGGGCTAGACTTTTGGCACATCATCACCCATTTAGCGGCCATATAAGCGCTGAGATTCAGGCTATCGCCCATATTTGATGGCAAATGGAAACTAGCGCCCAATTATAACCCATTTATCGCTGGAGCAACATTTGGGCATACAGGAATGAGCTGCATCGCCCGGCCTATTTAAAAAAAATATATGGTCATCCTCGTGCAAGGCCCAGAATACTGGTTATAATGGAAACTAGCGCCCAATTATTGCCCAGAATATCGGCGAGCGCTACTTTCGGCATTTTGTCCATAATTCACCCAAATGATCGCTCACCCAAAAAGATGTTCATGAAAAGCTGCACTCACCTGACCTTAACTCGGCTCTATGGATGCCCTTTTATAACTTAGAGGATCTTTAATAGAAGGTGGCTTGAAGTGGTTGGGAGGAGAAGCAATTTGTGAGTGACTTTAAGGGCGTTTTTGAATCTTGCCAATTATCTAATCACATGGTGGTTAATTTCCAGTTTATATTGTATTGAGGACAATTTAAGAAGACATATTAGGGCATTTATAGTGATTTATAGTGATGCGTCTGTAATTTCTCAACCAGTATTGATGACTACTCACATGCTGCAGAATAGAGATGGGAGAAGGTTCATTGAAGAGCGTTATGTGCCCAGTCAAAGAGGTTGCAGACTGCTGAGGAGGAGGAGACGTTACAGCCAACGCATTTACAGGGATAAGCGATCATACCTGGACATGTCTGATAACATGTCCGAAGGCTGTGATTCAGAAAGGAGGTCATCAGTGAGATATGCCAGCTAATTAAGGGAGATCTGCAGCCTACCAGCACCATCAGGACCGCACTGCCCATTGAGGTTAAGGTTACTGCGGAACTTTCCTTCTATGAATCGGGCTCTTTTCAGGCCTCAGCTGCCGACATTTGCGGTATCTCTCAGCACGCCACACATTGCTGCATTAGACATGTGACTGAAGCCCTTTATGCACGCAGGATGGACTTTATAAGTTTCCCTATGACCAGAGTGAGAGGGCTTTGGGTTCTCGAGAATAGCAAACTTTCCCAAGGTGCAAGGAGCAAAAGACTGTATGCATAGGATGCAACGCTGTTTCGGAACCGAAAGGGATTCCATTCCCTGAATGTGCAGCTCGTTGTCGACCACAAACAAATAATCATGGCAGTAAATGTAAATTTTCCAGGGAGGATTCATGATGCGCACATCTTGTGTGAGAGCAATGTCTCTGACCTGTTTAAGAATCAGCCACAAGGTCATGGTTGGATGCTGGGGGATAAAGGATATGGCCTTGCCAGCTGGCTCATGAACCCCCTGCGTAAGCCCCAGACAGAAGCCGAGAAGCGCTACAAGGAAAGCCATATAGCCACACGCAATATCTTCGAAAAGACAATTGGAGTTCTGAAGCAGCACTTCAGATGCATGGACCACTCAGGAGGCAACCTACAATACCACCCTGAGCAGGTCGCTGAGTGCATTGTGATGTGCTGCATGTTGCATAACCTAGCTATCAGGAGACGACAACAATTGCCAGATGGGACTGCCGGTCCACCTCAGGAGAGAGGGGAGGCGGAAGAGGAGGACGAAGAGGAGGATAATCAGCCTGGCGATGAACCCATGCCCCCATGCCCCCCCCACACCACTGGAAAAGCCCCATGGTGGTTAAGCAGCTGAAAAACTATTGTGGCAGCAGCTCATAAATGAACGCTTTGCATGAAGTTACGGTGGTGACAGTTAAAGTTGCGTTATGTTTCATCTTTGCCTGGCCCTGCCTGGCCTGGCCATGGCCATTGTTTGCAACCTTTGTATTAATGTTTTACCGTACGTTATTAGAAGACACTTCACAACAATTGTAAAGTTAAATAACAATTTTTAATAATTTAACAACTGATTTCCATTTTTTTGAACAAACCATATATAACACTGCCCGCCGAACCCCCAACAACTACCGCCCTCCCAAACCCAACAGTGAACAACATTTTTAATGCAATATAACAAGAACACCCTCCCACCATCCCCAACAGTCAACAATCAACAATGTTTTTAAAATAAGTACAAAACAAAAATAATCGCCCCCCCACTCTACCTGTGGCCATATTTCCCTCCTCTAACTTGACCCCCTCAGTTTCCCACGTAATCCCCAAGTAACGGGACCGAGACGTCTTGCAGCAGAGCACCTCAAGGGCTGCTGCTGGGGCAGGGGGGTGCAGGGGGAGGTGGTGGTGTCAGCAGAATGACCTCAGTGGATGGAGAAGAAGATGTTTGCGAAGAAACGTCTTCCGAGTCAGAAGGAAGTTCTTCCTCCTGTCTCGCATCTATCATGCTGGTTGGTGGCACGGCACCTTGAGGTGCAGTGCCATCTCCTGAAACTATCACATGCTGCAAGGCATTGACAGAGCCGGCCGTTCACCCCATTGCTGCAACTATCTGCCCCATGCCCTCTGTTATTCTGTGTGGCAATGTTGCCAGTCAACCCATCAAGTGCCGAGAGGAGCTCTCGACCTATGTCAACATTCGCCCTCAACATTGACACCATGTCCTCGTTGACATCTGTCTGTCGCAGTGCATGCCTACCTTGCCGACTCTACCTCCACAGGGTCGGCGTGGGCACTGGACGACTTGGAGTGACCTGCTGCAAGCTGTTTGGCCCCGCTATTTCATCCGTTGAAGATGACGTGGCCGCAGGTACCACAGATGACAGTTCCTCCTCCTTGGTTTGCTGTTCATCACCCATAGTGAGCACGACCTGCAGCGGTGCCGGTGTTGCTGCAAGGGCCTCCCATTGTGTCTGGGGAGCTGAAAAACATAATTGAGGTTAGTGCAAGAAAAGGGGAGACATGAGAATGCTTGTGCTGCGCAGGCATATGTACAAGGAGCAACACTACTGCAATAATTGTGAATGAGAGATGTTAAATATGATTAACATGAGAGTACAGAAGCTGCACGCATAACAATACATCATTCATATATTATAATCTAATGCCATTAAATTACTTTAAATTACTACTGGTTTATCACTGCTTTATACATTACTCATGTGGTGCAACAATGGGATCTGCACCACCATGGGTGGCAGAGCGAATGTGGCTGCTCACTAAGGCTGCTCCTCCACATCAGTGCGAAGGTGCAGCTCAGCAGGCCCTCCTCCGGTCCGCCTCCACTCCACCTGATTCTTCGATATCTTCCTCTGCAAACGTGACAAGAGCATGGCATAAGGTAATTGACGAGTTACTATTACAGAAACACAACAGATAATGTAATCCACAATTAGTCACCCCACATGCTATACATCGTTAACGTTATATGCTAATACGGTTTGTATCCAATGGATGCATGGTTCTAACATTTACGTTCAAAGAAATGATTTAACATGGTTTTGTTTAGGAACTAATGCTTGACACCAAACATCTTGCGAACAATCTCCAGGAAAGGCCCCATCCACGAGCTGTGCCATTCGGCCCCTGAGGGGAGGGAGGCGGTTTTTTGGAATCGATGGAGGTCACCGAGAGGAGGGGAATCAGGACCACTGGTGAGCTTGGCAATGACAGGAATGTAATGGGAGGGGGGGGGCACCGTGTCCCTGGGCTGTGCTCGGAGACCTCTGTGTGGCCGGAGCTAATGTCCCAAAGTGTCCCAGGGCAGACAGTGAGCCAGGGCAGCTCTCCTCCAGTCCAGGCTGGGTCACTGTGTGACTGACAATAACCGGAGTGACTCACACAGTCGAAGTAATGCTGATCGGACCCATCAGTGCTCAGTCGTGCCCCATCCACCAACCTAACCAAAAAGCAGATGGTGCCCAAGTTAAAGAGTTGCTCACAGCACTCAAGCAGTGATATCATTTAATAATTCTCCTTCGAAACTAAAGTGGTAGAAATGCCGAGTATTTGCAGTTTGCCTGTTTCCGGTCATTTGGCCATAATTTTTGATCAATGCCTTTAAATAATAATTGATACTTTAATTAAATTTAAGGCATCTCAGCAAAATTAGAGTTAAAGGGCGGAACAGACTCGATGGCCCGTATGGCCTAGTCCTGTTCCTAATTATGTTTTTATGTTTAATAAGAGTGTCTCTTAAAAGGACACTGTTCCTCACAGGGCTGACAGTATTATTAAAGGACTTGAATTTATATAGCACCTTTCACAACCTCAGGATGACCCATAGTGCTTTACAGCCAATGAAGTACTATTTTTGAAGTGTAGTCACTGTTGTAATGTAGGAATATATAAGTATGGAATATATAACCTCCCCCCATCGAGTAATACGAAGGAGGCGGGACCTCGCTGTATCACAATTCCCAATCACCGTGAGCTTTGTTTACAGGGCCAGCTTCCACCGAATACAGGGACTGTAACTCCTCCCCCACACAGCTCCTCTGGGGCAGCCCCTGTCCCACGGATCACCATCAAACAGTCGACTGGGATCAGAGGGAGAGCCGGAAATCCCAAGGTGTGTTTATAATCTGAAACGGGGATCACACTGACTGGTAATATGGGGCTGACACTAACTTTAATTTAAATATGTAGGGTATTTTTTTATTTTTTTATTGTGTTTAGGTGTCGGGGGAAGGGGGGGTTCTCATTCATAATAATGAGAAGTCCTACTTACAGAGTTCCCATTATTATGAATGAGAATACTTTACCTTGATTGGATGTCCAGGTCCACGTGATTCCAGTTCCAGCTCTACGTCCGTTCAGACCAGCACGTGCTCCGATAAGCATGCAGAAGAGGCCTAAAACCGCAATCGCTGATGGGCGCCCAAGCTAAAGTGTACATCTTTTTTCTTCTTTTCAGACGATTGCCCGCGGGAAGCCCAGAACCAGGATTTCAAGGCCGGTATATTTGTGATTATTGGCAATAATAGTTATCATATATGTCTGATTATCGGTAATAATAATGATCATTTTATGCTTAATTCCTATGAAAGTCAATAAATGCCTTTGAACCCTATTACCACGTGGAATATCTGATTCATTTATATTTAAGAACATCCATTCCCTAACAGTTGGCATCTCAGATCAAGGGGCATATTTGGGCAGAGATTTTAGGATGGCGACCTGTATTTCTCTGACATTTAACACTGCCGCGTTACAATAAATTATTCTGCCCTGGCCATTATCACACTCTGAATTAGATGAGAGATTAGAGAAACGTATCCTCGCTCTTTGAGCATCGCAATTTGCATTTGACGCGGTCGTATACAGAGATGCATTTAAATGGCTTCGAGCCCCTATGATGAGGGGTCTGATACTAAATGGGGCCTAATGGTCTGTGGGTTATTTATAACCTGCCCAACTGTAACTCCTCCTCCACACAGCTCCTCTGGGGCAGCCCCTGTCCCACGAATCACCATCAGTCAGTCGACTGGGATCAGGTGGAGAGTGGGAATATCCCAAGGTGTGTTTATAATCTGAAACGGGGATCACACTGACTGGTAATATGGGGCTGACACTCCTACCCTGCAGCTGTCAATCATTGATCTGAGTGGAATAACCCTGTCTGACCAATCTCTTCTCTCCTCTCTAGGGCAAAGGTCACTGATGGGCCTGGATCCAAAAACCGCAAACTGGAACTTGGTTCTGTCTGATGATCTGAGATCAGTAACACGAAGTGGACAAAAACAGCCCTACCCACCTCACCCAGAGAGGTTTAAAGACCATCCCCAAGTCCTCTACTTCCAGAGCTTCTCCTCAGGATCCCATTCCTGGGATATGGAAACTGATGGGTATCAATGGGGAATTGGGATTGTGTATGGGAGTGTAGAGAGGGAGGGGGGAGGGTCTTACCTTGGGAACAGCAGTAAATCCTGGTGTCTATATTATAATGATTTCTTGGGTTATCTCAGGGCCCAGCACAATTCCCAGCTCACTGATCTCCGACGGTTCCGGTCTGTGAGCAGGATCCGAGTTCAGTTGGACTACGAGGCTGGGACTGTGTCATTTCACTAGGTCACTGACTCACTGACACATTTACACACCTTTCAAACCACATTCACTGAACCCGTGTTTCCATCATTTTATTGCTGGAACAAATCTCTAAAACTGTTAAATTAATCCTGATATCTGAGAGTCTGCGACACCACATCCGGTTTTGGGAATCGCGTCATGTCACTTCCGGTTTTGGGTGGATCTCTTAAATGGGTAATTTCTGGGTTGGGGGCAGTGATGATGTCATTTCCAGAACTGTGGCTTTGATGATGGCACTTCTGGGTTGGGGGTTCAAATTATGTCTTTTCCTGGTTCCCCATCTGATGTTGTAATTTCCTGATCTGCTCTGATAATGTCATTTCGGGGCTATCGCTCTGACGATGTCACTTCCTGGTTCCCCTCTGATGATGTTACTTCCAGCCTGCCCCTCAATGAGATCATTTCCGGGTCTGCCCCTCTGATGCTTTCAAGTCTGGTCCCCCCCCCCCCCACCCCCCGATTATGTCATTTCCAGGGCCCTCTAATAATGTCATGTCCCAGTCACGCTCTGATAATGTCATGTCCGGGCCTCCCCCTCTGATAATGTCACATCCGGGTCTCCCCATCTGATGATGTCAAGTCCGGGTCTCCCCCTCTGATGATGTCATGTCTGTATCTCCCCCTCTGATGATGTCATGTCTGGGTCTCCCCCTCTGCTGATGTCATATCCAGATCTCCCCCTCTGATGAGGTCAGGAGCTCGGTGCCTTGCTGCTTTTAAAGATCCGTGGGGTCTTTGTGCTTTTCTCTGTAAGGGTCTGTCACTGACGCTAAACACAGCTGCTTTTGGTCAGTTTGCCGCAATTCATAGAATTACAATTGATTGTCCCCTTCAGTTGTAGAATTGTACTACTTTAGTTGTGTGATTGTAATGGTTTTAATCTCAGTAGTGAATGGCAATAGTGACAGGCATGACTGCATTAAACTCAGTAGTGAATCATGGTAGTGACTGGCACAATGATATTAATCTCACAAGTGAATAGTAATAGTGACAGGCACAACTGCTTTAATCTCAGTGGTGAACTGTAATAGTGACAGGCATGACTGCATTAATTTCAGCAGTGAATTGTAGTACTGAAGGCGTGACTTCAATTAATCTAAGTAGTGAATTGTAGTGGTGACAGGCACAATTGCATTAATCTCAGTTGTGAATTGTAGTAGTGTCAGACATGACTGCATTAATCACGGTGAAATTCTTCCTATTAACTTGAGGTTTAAGGGTGTTTCTGTGAGCAATGTTCAGTCAGTAAAAGGGATTCCAGTCCGACAGTATCTTCGCTGATAAGGAGAGTCAACAAAACTCTCTCTGTTAGCTCCAACCTTGAAAAGGCACCTGCCATAGATCTGGAAAATCCAGGAGTGAGTCAAGTTATGGGGAGTTATTCTTGTTAAAACTGGAGTTACTGCGGCTAATTGGATGAGGTAATACTTTGAAATATGTGGATCCTCACGTAGTGAGAGTGAAAGAAAGGGATAAAAAGAGGGCTGTTACAATAGATACTTCAGAATTCGACAAGGCTTGGCCAGCTGATCCCCTCGAGCTCGAATCCTGTGACCCGGTGAATTCTCCGGTCTTGTACCGCAAGCGTCTCAAGCATATGTGTGATTATTGGTAATAATAGTTATCATTGTATATGGGTGATTATCGGTAATAGTTATCATTGTACATGTGTGATTATTGGTAATAATAGTTATAAAATCAATGGACCTGAAATTTTGGCCTCCCCGGGTCCATATGGGGTGTGTACGGACCCGGGAAGGCATCGCAAAACCGCTTTTCGGCATGCAATGCGCAGGTGCCGAAAACCGGCTTTTCCGATCTGATAGATCCAACGCATCTTGGCAGCAAAGACATTCGCATGGGCAAGATTGCTGTATTTTCCCATCTCTTGCCCAGCGAATGTCTTTAAGACTCTTGCGCCTTGTAAAGGCAGTCGCATAGCCTACTTTTACCAGCGTAAGAGTTTTAAAACATATTTTAAAAATTTGAAAATAAAATTTAAAAACACATTTTAATGTTAAAAACCCTGCCCACTAAGGTAAGTTTAATTTAAACCCTAATTACAAAATATTTTTTTTAATTGGAAAAAAATGTTTTTTCTAATACATTTATTAACTTTAATTTAAATATGTGGGGTGTTTTTTAAATTTTTTAATTGTGTCTAGGTGTTTGGCGGGGGTTGGGGGGTCTCATTCATAATAATGAGAAGTCCTACTTACAGAGTTCCCATTATTATGCATGAGAATACTTTACCTTGATTGGATGTCCAGGTCCACATGACTCCAACTCCAGCTCTACGTCCGTTCAAATGGACACGCGCCCCGATGCGCATGCAGAAGAGGCCTAAAACCGCAATCGCTGGCGGGCGCCCGAGCTAAAGGTAAGCGCGCATCTTTTCTCTTCTTTTCCTGCAACCGCCCACGGGAAGCCCAGAACCGGGATTTCAAGGCCATCATATATGTGTGATTATTGGTAATAGTTATAATTGTATATGTGTAATTATTGGTAATAATAGTTATCATCGAATATGTCTGTTTATTGGTAATAATAGTTATCATTGTATATGTGTGATTATTGGTAATAATATTTATCATTTTATGCTTAACTCCTATAAAAATCAATAAATGCTTTTGAACCCTATTATCATGTGGAATGTCTGATTAACTTATATATAAGAACATCCATTTCCAAACATTTGGTATCTCAGTTCAAGGGGCATATTTGGGAGAGAGATTTTCGGATGGAGACCTGTATTCTCTGACTTTTAACACTGCTGCATTACAGTAAATTATTCTGCCATGGCCATTATCAAACTCTGAACTAGATGAGAGTTGAGAGAAACGTGTCCTCGCTCTCCAAGCATCATAATTTGCGTTTGACGTGTCGTATACAGAGAAGCATTTAAATGGCTTCGAGTCCCTTTGTTGAGGGGTGCATGACTTATTTCTACTGCGCAGTCTTAATTTATCACAGTGTTGAGCACTATATCATGTTTTTACGCAGCGAGTGGTTAAGATCTGGAATGCTGCTTGAAAAGTTGCTGGAGCAGACTCAATCCTGGCTTTCAGAAGGGATTTGGATAAGTACCTGAAGGAAACAGTTTGCAGGGATACGGGGAAAGGGCGGGGGAGTGGGACGAGCTGAACTGCTCTTGCAGAGAGCCGCACGGGCTGGATGGGCCGAATGGCCTCCTTCTGTGCTGTAACCATTCTATGATTGTAGATGTAGACAGAGTTTGGAATGTGGAATGGTTTTGGGTTTGGAGCCAGCAGGGACAGATGCAGTAATCTGGGACTGTCGACTGGTGCCCTGATGCCACTATCCCCCTGTATTCTGCATCAGTTCACCCCTCCCTTTGTCCAAAGTTAGAATGAAGACAGAGGTTAAAACCTCACAGAGCGTCAGAAAGTAAAGTTGTTGTGAGCAGAAAATGGTTCAAGCAAAAGGCTGCCGGTTTCTGTTGCTTTCCGTGGAGTGTTTCTATAAAAAGCCTGTGTGTGTGATGAACAGTTTCAGTGGGAAGCTCTGCCCCCTGTTAACCCCTTCTGTGTAAGAATGTTACACAGACTTTGTTTCACTGTGGATGCTAACTTTTTCTTCAGTTATGTTCGGTATTTCTTGCAGTCATTTGGAGAGGGGCCTGAAGAAAGAACACAAAGAAAGATGATGTAATTTACTGGGGATTTGCTGTGCTGTATTGTGTTGTCTTTAAGATATTGATGAATTAAATTAGAGATATTGTGGTTAACTAACCTATTAAATTGTGAAAACCAGACTTTTATTGTGGCCATAGTGAAATTCTGGTTATTGTAAATTATGTGAAAAATCTCCAGTTACGGACATGAGATCATCAGATTTTAAAAAGTTGCCTTTTTGAATTTCTCAGCTTGCCAGGGACAATGATTTAAGGTGGATAAAGGGTTAATGTTGAGTAACTAACGTGACTGGAGCTGTGCTAAGTTATGGATCTAAGAAGACTATTTCAGTCCAAGGCATCTTGGTTGTGCTGGAATGTGACGGCCGTTAGCAAACTGACAGCGTCCTTTGATCCTGTGAGTGACTGTGGTCAGGGTAAAAGTGAATTAACAGGAATCCCAGGATCTCCCAGGATCTTTATATGGCAACAATTTGGAGCCATCTTGTGGTTGGACTGCACTAACTCGCTACGAGTTGATGCACACACAGCAGAAGTGAACTGTTTCTCCTTCAATTCTGATAGTGAATTCATCTTGACTACTGGTTCTGCTGATAAGATTGTTGCATTGTGGGATGTAAGAAACCTGAAACTGAAGTTACATTCCTTTGAGTCGCACAAGGATGAGATCTTCCAAGTTCAATGGTCTCCTCACAATGAAACTGTCCTGGCTTCAAGTGGAACAGATCACAGATTGAATGTATGGGATTTGAGTAAAATTGGAGAGGAACAGTCACCTGAAGATGCGGAAGCTGGTCCTCCAGAACTGTTGTTTATTCATGATGGTCACACGGCTAAGATTTCAGACTTTTCCTGGAACCCAAATGAACCATGGGTAATTTGCTCTGTATCAAGACAATATCATGCAAGTGTGGCAGCTGAAAATAGTTACAATGTCGAGGATCCTGAGGGTGCCCCTAATCCCGAAGGCCAAGGCTCCTAGTCTGTCGAGTTGTCAAACATACTTTTTCTACAGACATGAATTCTGCTAATGCTGTTTTGGGAGAGCTGGTTGGTGTATAGCCACCTTCTCCAAATGCGGGAATTTGGATAAAATGTATGTCCTCCAGTAAGTACCTACATTTTTATGATTGCTTCTACCCCACACGCCCAATGTCCCATTTTTGCGGCCATCACAGTAATGTGCTGACATATCTGCATTTCTATTTGGCGAATAGAAAGGAAAACAGCTTGTTGTCCTGTTGTGTAAATATTTAAAGGCTTAGCCCGGAATATCTGGATGTTGCAGTGTGTTTCTTTTGAGATACAAGACAGTTAAACCAATTGAATATTCTCGATGAGAGGGTCTTACTAAATAAAAAGTGCACCAGTCCCAATAAAATGCATATGTTTTTCGACACAATATTTTTTTTTAAAAGAGTTAATAAAATGAGGGGTTTTGGACCCCTCTTAAATAAATAATAATGATTTGCTAAATGGGGTTTAATCTGAATTGTCGGTACAAGGCCAAGAAAACCCGACTCTTTCTAACATGAAATGAACAAACTAAACATTGTTTCTCCCAACAGAATTGTCTCAAAGAAATAGGAATGTTAATCATGATGTTACTGAGGATTCCTGCTTGTTTTAACAGGTTTTCAATTCCTTCGGATGCAAAATAATTGGTAATTTTTGTGCCTTCACGGTTCATGTTTGGAGAATTGGAAGTCAAAGAGGAGCGGAAATTTATCTGCCAGAATTTAATTGTATTCGGATCTTTGTGCAAGTTTTATGGCAGAATAAATCCACAGGATCCGTGTTAAAGGCACAAAGAGCTGGATTTTCGGTTGTCTAACGCCTCAGTTAGTGGCCAGAGGGGGCGTTAATGGGAACGTAAGAGGTTACCGACCGGGAGTGCAGTGTTTAGCGCCCCGACCGAAAATCCATTAGAGGCTCACCGGGGGCACAAACCAGTAACGCCCAGCTGCTGCCGATCACTCCGATCATGGCGTATTCCTGGTGCAACACCCAAACTTGTGCCCCGGTCGGTAAATTAGGTGCAGACGCCTCATTTAACGGCCGCCAGGAACAACGTCTGTAAAAACAGTGGGTCCAGGCTTGCAGAGTCAATAACTGGTGGCTACTTAAAGGGATGAGGAAGCACTTCCCTCGGAGGTCACAGTCAGTGCAACGTTTACACACAGCACGGTGGTGAGCCTCCCAGCTTGCAGCGGCAGACAGACATAAGAGTTCAGCTTGGGAAAAAGACTCGGCTTGTCCCAGGATCTGAAGTGGAGTTCGGCGAATAACTCGGTAAAATTTAGCCGGTATTTTCGTTAGCGCCCCCCCAGCTCTGGTGTGCAATGGCTCATTTAACACCCCCCCCCCCGCTCCGAGCTCTGGTGTGCAACGGCTGATTTACACCCACCACCCCCAGCTCTGGTGTGCAACGGCTGATTTAGCCCCACCCCCCAAGCTCTGGTGTGCAACGGCTGATTTAGCCTCAGCCCCCAGCTCTGGTGTGCAACGGCTGATTTAGCCCCACCCCCGAGCTCTGGTGTGCAACGGCTGATTTAGCCCCCCCCCCCACCCCCAAGCTCTGGTGTGCAACGGCTGATTTAGCCCCGCCCCCAGCTCTGGTGTGCAACGGCTGATTTAGCCCCACCCCCGAGCTCTGGTGTGCAACGGCTGATTTTGCCCCTCTGTCAGATCTCCGACTGATTCTGATAAATTTCTGGGTGGAGGGCACAAACATTTTCAAGGTGCTAAAATGAGCACTCCACCTGGGTTACCGCCCCAAATGAGGTGTGACCGAATTTCTTCCCCAAAGACTTTGAGAACAAAAGTAAAATGGAGTTTGGATCTTCTTCATTTGGCAAAGTTTCTTTAAGTTTGTTTGAAATCTGCGTGAGTCTGTGAGCGGGCTCCGCCCCTTCTTTCACAGCAGAGAAGTTAACTCTTTCCACAGGCTGCAGATTTTCATTTCTCCAGTATCAGATTCACTCCGCTTAAATATTCACCAAGCAACTACTTTTGCATGGCTGAATGTAAACATCTATCAGGAGGCGAGGCTTCAGCGGAGTGTGCCGTGAGCAGGGGTGTAAACCTCTACCTGGGAGTTGTGACCCAGGGAGACTGCACCAGTGGGAACTGATTGTGTTGAGTCCTTAACTCTTAAACATAATCACACGAGGCACGTACTGCAGACACAGTCACTCTGTGACCTTCACCTTTTCTTGCCTGGACCAAGGAGTCTGGCCCTGTGAGGGACCTCCCCTTTTTACCTGAATCTCCAGGCAAGGAGTGTCTCCCACAAATACACCCCTTGTGGTCAAGGTGTGCATTTCTAGTAAGTATGTACAGTATGTAGTGATTACATGAGAGTTACAATTGTATAAGGGTTACATAGTATGCTGGTTACATACATGACATCACCTCCCCCCTCACACCTTTTTGACTCAAAGGTTAAGTCTATCAGGTTGTTGATGCTCTCTCGTGGAGCGCCGCAGTTGAGGCTCTGGTGGCTGAGCCTTGGCATGCGTTTCTGTCACCTGAGGTGATTCCGGCCTGTCGCGGCTGGCCGCAGGGACTGTGCATGCTGGTGATTGTCCTTGTTGCTCGTCCCCAGGCAGTGGTGTGGTTGACATCTCATGCTCTTCTTCATGTTCATCGGTATCGATGCTGAACCTTTTCTTTACTTGGTCCAAGTGTTTGCGGCACATCTGCCCATTATTGAGTCTGACCACTATAACCCTGTTTCCCTCTACCAATTACGGTGCCCTCTAGCCACTTGGGTCCCAATGCATGGTGAAGTACAAATACCGAATCATCCAATTCCAAACACCTCTCCCTTGAGTTACGATCGTGGCACTCGGTTTGGGACTGGCGCTTGCCCTCAACAATGTCTGCCACGGTTGGGTGGATGAGGGACAGCCGCGTTTTGAGCGTACGTTTCATGAGGAGTTCTGCAACTCCCGTGAGCGAGTGCAGCCGGGACCTTTCGGCCAGCAGGAGGCGCGACAGGCGGTACTGCAGAGAGGGTCCTTGGATGCGGAGCATGCCTTGCTTTATGACTTGGACCGCACGTTCCGCCTGGCCATTGGAAGCCGGCTTGAACGGTGCCGTCCGGACATGTTTGATGCCATTACCCGACATAAACTCCTAGAATTCATGGCTGGTGAAACATGGGCCATTGTCGCTGACCAGAATGTCCGGTAAGCCATGGGTCGCGAAAACCGTGCGCAGGCTCTCCACGGTGATGGATGTTGATGCACTCGATCCATTTCGAGTATGCATCGACAATTATCAAGAACATTTTTCCCATGAACTGGCCCGCATAGTCCACGTGATTGCGTGACCAAGGCTTGGTGGGCCAGAGCCACGGGCTGAGCGGGTCCTCCCTGGGGGCATTGCCCAGCTGGGCACACGTCGTGCACCTGCGAACCCAGTGTTCCAGGTCTGAGTCAATCCCGGGCCACCATACATGTGACCGGGCAATTGCCTTCATTAGCACAATTCCACGGTGCTCGCTGTGGAGGTCCCTGATGAATGCTTCCTTCCCCTTCTGGGGCATGACTACTCAGCTGTCCCATAGCAGACAGTTGGCTTGGATGGAGAGCTCATCCATCCGTCTCTGAATCGGTCTGACCTCCTCGGGGCACGCCCCGTGCGTGGGTGCCCAATCCCCCGTCAGGACACATTTCTTTATCATGGATAGGAGGGGGTCCCTGTTGGTCCAGAGTTTGATCTGGCGGGTTGTGATGGGGGAGCCTGCAGTGTCAAAAGCCTCAACAGCTATGACCATCTCAGCGCTTTGCTCCGCCGCCCCCTCGGTGGTGGCCAGGGGAAGCCTGCTGAGCGCGTCAGCGCAGTTTTCGGTGCCTGCCGGTGCCGTATGGTGTAGTCATACACAGCCAGCATGAGAGCCTTTCGCTGTATGTGAGCTGACACATTTTTATTGGCCGCCTTTCTGTCGGACAACAGAGAAGTTAACGGCTTGTGGTCCATTTCTAACTCGAACGGTCTGCCGAAAAGGTATTGGTGCTTCCTTTTCGACCGTGCCTGGGAGAGCGACCTGGAGGCATAAGCCGGTTGGAGTTGTCCATCTCCATTACCCTGCTGCAACACACACCCAACCCTTATGATGATGCATCGCATGTTAAAACTAGTTTTTTACAGGGGTCATACAGCGTTAATAGTTTGTTAGAACAAAGCAGGTTCCGCGCCCTGTTGAAAGCCCGTTCTTGACAGTCCCCTCAAAACCATTCGCAACCCTTACGCAGGAGCACGTGTAACGGCTCCAACAATGTGCTTAAGTTCGGCAGGACGTTCCCGAAATAGTTCAAAAGTCCCAGGAACGATCGCAATTCCGATGTGTTGCCGGGCCGGGGCGCACGATGGATTGCCTCCATTTTGGATTCAGTATGCTGGATCCCGTCTGCGGCAACCCTCCTGCCCAAAAACTCGACCTCTGGGGCCAAAAACATACACTTGGCCTTCTTCAGCCGCAGGCCTACCTGGTCCAGTCGGCGTAGCACCTCCTCCAGGTTGTGGAGGTGTTCCTCGGTGCCTCGACCCATTATTACGATGTCGTACTGGAATACGATTGTGCCGGGAATGGATTTCAGCAAGCTTTCCATGTTTCTCTGAAAGATGGCGGCCGCCGAACGGATGCCAAAAGGACACATGTTGTAGATGAATAAACCCTTGTGCGTCGTGATGGTGGTCAGAAGCTTGGATTCTTCAACCAGTTCCTGAGTCATGTAGACCGAAGTGAGGTCCAATTTAGTGAACAGCTTGCCATCTGCCAACGTGGCAAAAAGGTCCTCTGCCCTCGGAGCGGGTATTGGTCCTGCAGGGACACCCGGTTGATGGTGGCTTTGCAGTCACCGCAGATCCTAACCGAGCCGTCCGCTTTAAGGACAGGAACAATGGGACTTGCCCAGTCATTGAATTCAATGGGTGAAATTATGCCCTCTCTGAGCAGCCTGTCCAGTTCAATCTCAATTTTCTCATGCATCACGTACGGCACTGCTCTGGCTTTATGGTGCACTGGTCTAGCGTCCGGGGTGATGCGTATAACTACTTTTGTGCCCTTGAATGTTCCGACACCGGGTTGAAACAGTGACCCGAATTTTTGTAGTACCTGTGAGCATGAGCTTCACTCCACAGATGAAATGGCATGCACATCCCCCCATTTCCAGTTCATCTTGGCTAGCCATCTCCTTCCCAAAAGCGCGGGGCCATTTCCTGGAACAATCCAGAGTGGCAGCCGGTTCTGTGACCCATTGTGTGTTTGTACTGCCTAGCACTGGAATGATCTCTTGGGTGTACGTCCGTAGTTGCGTATTAATTCATTCCAGTTTGGGCCTGCTAGCTCTGTGTGGCCATAGTTTCTCAAATTGTTATGCACTCATGAGGGACTGGCTAGCTCCCGTGTCCAGCTACATGCGCACCGGGATACCATTCAATCATCATCATGGGTGGCATTTTGGTGTATGAGCTATGGACGTCAGCCATATGAACCCGCTGAACTTCAGCATCCATGGCTTTACCCCAGGCATTGTCCTGCACTGCAAGCTCCTCACCTGATTCCTCTGTCTCATAGATTAGCCTCACTACCGGCTGTTTGCAAACCCTAGCCAAATGTCCTCTGGCATTACAATTCCTACAGATAAACTGCTGAAATTTGCAGCTTTTCGCATAATGTCTGCCCCCGCATCTCCAGCATTGGCTGAGATCGTTGTTCACAAAAGGACTGTTAGCAGGCATTCCTCTCTGATTGTTCCCTTGGTTGTTTCTAAACACTCTGATGGTGGGTGTTAATGGTTCCCTTGATGGCGTGAATTGCCGCTCCCCTCTCCATTGTCCCTATTGGGGGCCCACCTTAGAGTCGGTTTCAGCTTGGGCAGTTTCAAAATGCCTTTGCCTGACTGCAAGATCTTGAGCCGCGTTTATCACGTTAATTCCTTGGTCCGTCGCCACGTTGGACCCAGGACTACTCGCGTATTTTAGCTTGGTCTCTTCTTCCCCCGCTATGAAAGTTTGAGCTATCAATGCTGCCCCTTCTAGAGTTAAGTCCTTGGTCTCTATTCCTGAAGATCCCGGCATGGCTAATGCCCTCAATGAAAAAATCCCTTAACATCTCCCCCCTGCAGGCGTCTGAGAACTTACAGAGGCTGGCCAAGCGGCGCAAGTCTTCCATGAAGTCCGAGATGTTTTGCCCTTCCCGACGTCGGTGTGTGTAGAACTGGTGCCGGGCCATGTGTATGCTGCTCGCTGGTTTTAAGTGTTCGCTGATCAGCTGGCTGAGCTCTTCAAAAGACTTGTCGGCCGGTTTGTGGGGTGCGAGCAGGTCCTTCATCAGCGCATACGTTTTTGTCCCGCAGCTTGTTAGTAGATGCGCCCTCCGCTTGTCAGCCGCATCCTCTCCCAGCCAGTCCTTCGTGACACAGGTCTGCTGGAGTCTCTCCACAAAATCATCCCAATCTTCACCCACACAATAACGTTCCTCTGAGCTACTGGTGGCCATCCTCTGGGTTCAGTGATTCCCGTTTCCCGTTGCCAGGTGTTGAGTCCTTAACTCTTAAACATAATCACACGAGGCACGTACTGCAGACACAGTCACTCTGTGACCTTCACCTTTTCTTGCCTGGACCAAGGAGTCTGGCCCTGCGAGGGACCTCCCCTTATATACCTGAATCTCCAGGTAAGGAGTGTCTCCCACAAGTACACCCCTTGTGGTCAAGGTGTGCATTTCTAGTAAGTATGTACAGTATGTAGTGATTACATGAGGGTTACAATTGTATAAGGGTTACAGTAGCATGCTGGTTACATACATGACGGATTGTATCACTATTTGTTCTTTCTGTCTCTTTCTCCCCTTTCTTTCTGAACAGATTTATCCTACATAAGGATGGCAAACACTGGGTCCTAAAGTAATAGAGAGTGACTACAATGTGAGCGTTGCTCTGTGTGCACCTTCAAGGTAACATTGGAGAGGGATGGCAGTGAGGTTAAACAGTGTGAGCCTTTCTCCGGCATCAAATGTGTTGGAGTTTTGTGTCTGCAGTAGGAGCTTGTCTGCTTAAAGCAGCAGATTGAACAATGGTCTTACTTGGTGGATTGTGGTGACTTCCTGACAGGGAGGAGAGGTCAGCCATCATTGACAGACAGCGATATTGCTGGATCCTTCATTGCTCTCGATTCATTTGTTGCCCCGCCTCTCGATTTGGAGAATACAACTGTCAGTGAGTTCAGCTCCAGTCACCCCGATCAACCTCAATGCTCAGATAAACATTCTGGGAAAGGTAAGGGAATGGCTACAAAGATCAAGAGGACAACATCAGCGGCACAGCCAAGGAAGGGCGAGAAGCAGCGTGCAATCCTCATAGGGGACCCTATCATCAGTCAGTGACAGCACCCTGTGTAGAGATAAGGCTAGGGGATCCTATCATCAGGCAGTGACAGCACCCTGTGTAGGGGTAAGGCTAGGGGACCCTGTCATCAGGCAGTGACAGCACCCTGTGTAGAGGTAAGGCTAGGGGACCCTATCATCAGGCAGTGACAGCACCCTGTGTGGAGGTAAGGCTAGGGGACCCTATCATCATGCAGTGACAGCACCCTGTGTAGAGGTAAGGCTATGGGAGCCTATCATCAGGCAGGGACAGCACCCTGTGTAGGGGTAAGGCTAGGGGACCCTATCATCAGGCAGGGACAACACCCTGTGTAGGGGTAAGGCTCGGGGAGCCTATCATCAGGCAGTGACAGCACCCTGTGTAGGGGTAAGGTTCTGTTTAGAGCAGTTTTTTGTTCTCCAGGAGTCAAGGTGGCTGATCTCTGGGACCGTGTGTTTCAGCCTTCTCATCTGGGGGTCCACAGCCCCCTAGGGGTCCGCGAGAAGGTTTCAAGACGTCCGCCCAATCTTCAGATTGTTTGTAAAATGATTGACGTTGACTTCCTGTTGCTTTCTATTGGATGATCACCAGGTGTATTACTGCCAATGGCCTGGGTCCCTGGAACCGATGATCTTTCTGTGGACAGATGCAGAGTTTGAAGGATTGACCCCGCCCCCTGTGAAGGGCAGAGGTCTCAGGCAGATTTTAGTGTGTGTATAAGGAAGAGATGAAGAGGTGGGTTTGTGCAGAGGCAGCCTGCGGCCCGGGTGGGTGAAGGGCGCCAGGTTGCTGCTCCAGCCGTGCCTTTCCTTTCAGCATCCTGTGACGCTGGGAGACAGATTTCGGGGAGCAGGGAATGTCGCTCTTGTAACCGGCTTATTGAATAAAATGATTCATTCCTGAACGTGTCCGAGCAATGCAAAGGGAATCACCGAGCTGATAACTCTGATGTGCCGTAACGATGGTTTCTGTGGGACTTTTTGCAACACATTTCATTTTAATTCTACACACGAGCCCGGTGACCATGGGATGATTTGTCAGTCAGTCCGTGTAATGTGGTAGCAGGCTGCCTGGCTTTAATTAGGATTGCAATGTCGGGGATTGATTTCATGGGCACAGTTTGACAGACATTGGAGTGCGATCTGTTTGATCTGTCTGGAGATGCAGCCGATGTAACAATACGTTCCATCTGAAATAATGGCATCACATTTCCTGATATTATGACCATTGATTCCTGGTTACATAAGCAACAGGCTGAAAACATAACACTCTAATTTTCTGCTTTAAACCGCAAACTGCCTCCATCCAATGGTCAATCCTACTTCTGCAGCTTCCCGTTTAGGTCTCAAATATTAATATTGAATGTTGAGATGTTGGGTCTGACTGGTTTGGTGATTCAGCAAGTTTTCAGACACGAGAAGCGGAATCCCAATTGATCATTGTGAGATGGCCGCATAGCCTGGAGATTTAAATATTGATCAAATTGGGGAAAAAGATCTGATAGTCGTACGATAGTTATCCTCCATTCGATAAGGTGCCACACAAAAGGTTACTGCAGAAGATAAAGGTACGCGGAGTCAGAGGAAATGTATTAGCATGGATAGAGAATTGGCTAGCTAACAGAAAGCAGAGAGTCGGGATAAATGGGTCCTTTTCGGGTTAGAAATCGGTGGTTAGTGGTGTGTCACAGGGATCGGTGCTGGGACCACAACTGTTTACAATATACATAGATGACCTGGAAGAGGGGACAGAGTGTAGTGTAACAAAATTTGCAGATGACACAAAGATTAGTGGGAAAGCGGGTTGTGTAGAGGACACAGAGAGGCTGCAAAGAGATTTAGATAGGTTAAGCGAATGGGCTAAGGTTTGGCAGATGGAAAACAATGTCGGAAAATGTGAGGTCATCCACCTTGGAAAAAAAAAACAGTAAAAGGGAATATTATTTGAATGGGGAGAAATTACAACATGCTGCGGTGCAGAGGGACCTGGGGGTCCTTGTGCATGAATCCCTAAAAGTTAGTTTGCAGGTGCAGCAGGTAATCAGGAAGGCGAATGGAATGTTGGCCTTCATTGCGAAAGGGATGGAGTAAAAAAGCAGGGAGGTCCTGCTGCAACTGTGCAGCGTATTGGTGAGGCCGCACCTGGAGTACTGCTTAAGGAAGGATATACTAGCTTTGGAGGGGGTACAGAGACGATTCACTCGGCTGATTCTGGAGATGGGAGGGTTACCTTATGATGATAGATTGAGTAGACTGGGTCTTTACTTGTTGGAGTTCAGAAGGATGAGGGGTGAACTCATAGAAACATTTAAAATAATGAAAGGGATAGACAGGATAGAGGCAAAGAGGTTGTTTCCACTGGTCGGGGAGATTAGAACTAGAGGGCACAGCCTCAAAATATGGGGGAGCCAATTTAAAACCGAGTTGAGAAGGAATTTCTTCTCCCAGAGGGTTGTGAATCTGTGGAATTCTCTGCCCAAGGAAGCAGCTGAGGCTAGCTCATTGAATGTATTCAAATCACAGATAGATAGATTTTTAACCAATAAGGGAATTAAGGGTTACGGGGAGCGGGCGGGTAAGTGGAGCTGAGTCCACGGTCAGATCAGCCATGATCTTGTTGAATGGCGGAGCAGGCTCGAGGGGCTAGATGGCCTACTCCTGTTCCTAATTCTTATGTTCTTATGTTCTTCTGTAAAGCTGCAGATTACTGATACACATAATGTGCCTGGTTTATCACATTCCCTATCACCCACAGGCCTCGGGTCAGGTAGGGAGAGCGAATCGTACCGTCCAAACAATGCTGGAAATGCTGGGTGAAGAGTGGGAGGGTTGAAAGGTGACCCTGATTTGAATGTCTATCCCTGGGAATGTTGCCTCAAGTACAGGGCTAACACCCTGTGAGGCAATGATTGCCCATCCAATACAACTACCAGAGCACCTTTTCTGTCCACCCATGACAGGATCACAGGAAGAGGCAGCAGCTGCAGAACAATGGTGCCGCAGTTGGTACAACATGTGGGGGAAATACAGAAACAGGTCGCGGCAGCAAGTGGTGAAAATCAGGAAAAGTTGCAGCTGTATTTAACACAGGGTCAACACGTGTGGAGCATCAAGTGGGAGATCGGGTGATGGGACAAAAGGTTTGTGAAAAGAAACCTTTTCCCAAGCCCACATGGGAAGGGCTGTGCGTTATTGTAGAGAAAGTGTGCCTTCAGTTTATCGAGTGCGATCAGACAGGGGCAAGTCAAGTAAATGGCTCCACAGCGAACAGTTAAAATCATTTCAAGGTTCCTCGGACTGAACTCACCAGAGGTTCCTGGATCCGCCAATGGTTTTCTCTCTTTGTGTCTTTTGCAGGTGTCGGTGGGAATGCTGGTCCTGATGGGGGCTATAAGCCGTGGAGAGTGGGGCATCCATCACTCAGAGGCAGAGGCCGGAGATGGAGCATCGGGTATCATGTGACAAGTGGTGGTCCAGTAATCCTTGAATGTAACATCACCGGGCACAACTTGCAGACAGACCTGGATGTGTGTTTCTTCCGGAGGAGATTGGAGGATAAGTCAGGACCAAACTCTGGTTGGCAGAACATGGGCAAGATGGGGATTCCGTGTGAGGGTTCGCTGATGTGCAACAGGAGGCTTAAGTGGTGAGTAAGAACCTTGAACTTTCCATTTTCTGGCCCAGACACGAGGCCGATATAGATGTTTCCCTGCACACATGCCTGACTGCAAACAGTGCGGACTTGATCGAATAATTGAGACTATTGTAATTAATACTTCAAAATGGGAGGCCCAGAAAATGAAGCAGCTCAATGGCCCATCCTCTGGAAGGACCTATAAATGGATTGTAGTTACGTGTACACATGAAGTTTTATATAATGATTTGTGATTCGAGATTATTCCTACTCTGTTAAACTTTTCCTGTGTCTTTGCCGCCCACATTATGTAATCGAACACGTGGATTTTTAGCCTGCAATGCTGAGAGGAATGGTGCACAATTACAAATACAGAAAACACTCGGATCCCAAATCTTATATTGGACAAACAAGTGACAATCTGGGATCAGATGGGGATGTGAGGTGTGAAGATATGGAGCAGTGTATTATGCCAGGAAACCCTGCAAGCAAAATGACATTGAGGAAACATCACAAAGCATTCTAACAGCAATGACAATAAGAACAGACTGGGTAAGGATTAAACCTGCGAGAGATTTTAGACTCAGTGACAGTGGTGGAATCGGATGTCCAAACTATATACTCGGCTTCCTCCCTTAAACCGATTTCCACCTGGATCTCCGTAGCACCATTCACTGGGATCAGGACCCAACTTGCAATTTCCGTCGGTAACTCAGGACTAAAGCAAAACGATGGAGTTAATACAGGGCACTCTTGCTTCCCATGACGTTAAGCCAAGTCCGAAGTGGTCACACAGTAATGACCCCTTCCCATGTATCCGTGTCTTGCTAGTCCCAATTTCCATCTTTGAACACTAACAGTACAATTAGGGGAGCGCTCATCCAGGGTGAAACCACAAGCCGGGACACTATTCTGGGTGACATCACACCGACACATCCTCGTTCCTTTGGTCAGAGTTCAGCGATAAATCTGGTGCCATCCTGGGCTCACCACTCTCTGCCAATACCTTTGGATAGTTAACCAATTCCTTATGTATGTCCCCTTCCAGGACGCCTATGGACTCCACCTCGAATATCTCAAGGGGCTTCTAGTCAGGTGGAAGGTGTGGAATTGCAATAGTCACAGTGAAAAATTGTCCTTAAATCCGCCTCACAGGAGTGTTTTACTGGGTATGCAGCTCACAGGTGCTTAACATTACAATGGTTTCTTCCATCACCAATCCATTTGTCTAGCTGTTCATCAGTTATAAAATAATGGGTACGATTTTTCTCTATCTTTCAAACCCTTTTGTACTTGTGACAGTATAAATGAGCCGTGCTTGCTGCACGTGATCCGTTTGGCGATCTGAGCTTTAGATGTCACTGTCTCACTTATTACTTCATTAATTTTCTCCTGAGTCTGTTGAAAGTTGTCAACCATTTCCTTCAAAGGCACTAAAACTTCTTGTTGTTGATCCAACGACCCTGTCACTATCCTATTCCCCCCTCCCATAATACCCTTTAATTGCTCTCGCATGGCTCCATCATGTTCCCACAGGCCTTCTATATCTATCCTGTTCCAAGCGGCCATCCCTACTGTAGCCCCGATACCCAACCATTCAGCTCGATCCCGTTTTCCTCGCTGTCTAATGGGGTGTGTGGTGTTATCACTTGGAACGGCATCGATATCTCCCCCTGAACTTCTCGCCATAAACTGTCCAAGTTTTTCGGACAACATCTGTTGGTAGAGCCTCTCATAGGTTTTATTGCACAAACCTGATGGCGATTTTTGAAATATCAAGCAGAGCAGAGAAGATTTCAAATCTCACATTGTTGTATAAAGTCTGATATGTTTTGAAAACCAATAAACCATTGCTGGGACCCTTGTCCACAACTGGGCATCTGGTAGAGGCCGAATGGGCGGTTTCTCCTGACAACTCCGTATTCTTCAACACTTTGAAGCAGGAGGCCCAAGATGAAAGAGTACGAGTATAGTCCCAAAACCTGGCTTCACACCCACAGCAGTCAGCATGTCGTTTCCAGAGCTGAGGGAGATTGAGAGAGCTGGTCATTGCCCGTGTCCCATTAGGGAACACAAAGGTGTTCTTAGTATAGGGTCTGCCCAAAGGCTGAACGTCCTTGTCTTTACTGGTGTTCACTCTATCCGATACCACTTAACAAGCACATGCTGTGCTATTCGCGAACGTTTACCGATACACATACATGTTAGTCAAAGCCATTTCTCTGCTCGTACGTACATAAGAACATAAGAAATAAGAGCCAGATTCGGCTATTTGGTCCTTCCAACCTGCTTCGCCATTTAATAAGATCAAGGATGATTTTTGACCTCAACTCCACCTTCCTGCATTATCCCCATATCCCTTAGTTCCATCAGTTCCCAAGTATTTATTGATCTCTCTCTTGAATATACTTAACGACTGAGCATCCATAGCTCTCTGGTGTAGAGAATTCATAAGATTCACAATCCTTTGAGTTAAGAAATTTCTCCTCCTCTCAGTCCTAAATGGCCGAACCTTACTTTGCGACCATGACTCCGAAGCCAGGGGAAACATTTTCCTAGCATCGAAACACTCAAGCCCCTTATGAATGTTATATATTTCAATTAGATCACCTCTCATTCTTCTAAACTCGAGGAAATATGGGTCTAGTCTACTCAATCTCCTCTTATAGGGCAATCCCCTCATCCCAGGAACCAGCCTAGTGAACCTTTGTTGCACTCCCTCTAAGACATGTATATCTTTCCTCAGGTACGGAGACCAGAATTGTACACAGCACTCCAGGTTGGCCTCATCAATGCTCTGCATAATTGTAGGAAGACTTCTTTACTCTTATACTCCAATCTCTTTGTAACAAAAGTTAACATACCATTTGCCTTCCTAATTGATTGCGTTTGTGAATCAATTAGGAAGGCAAATGGTATGTTAACTTTTGTTACAAAGAGATTGGAGTATGAGTAAAATAGTCTTCCTACAATTATACAGAGCATTGATGAGGCCAACCTGGAGTGCTGTGTACAATTCTGGTCTCCGTACCTCAGGAAAGATATACATGTCTTAGAGGGAGTGCAACAATGGTTCACTAGGCTGGTTCCTGGGATGAGAGGATTGCCCTATAAGGGGAGATTGAGTAGACTAGACCCATATTCCCTAGAGTTTAGAAGAATGAGAGGTGATCTAATTGAAATATATAAAATTCGTAAGGGGCTTGAGTGTTTCGATGCTAGGAAAATGTTTCTCCTGGCTTCGGAGTCATGGTCGCAAAGTAAGGTTCGGCCATTTAGGACTGAGAGGAGGAGAAATTTCTTAACTCAAAGGATTGTGAATCTTATGAATTCTCTACACCAGAGAGCTATGGATGCTCAGTCGTTAAGTATATTCAAGAGAGAGATCGATAAATATTTGGGTTCACAAATATTTGACCATGGCCTGGTCCAATTGGTGGTATAACTTGTGACGACATATTGCCAGTGGCCCGAGAGGCTTCTAGATTCAACGAGGGGCACGACGCTGCCCAACATGACAGCGAACAATAAGTTCATGGTTCAACCACGGTAATATATCTGAAAGATATGTTCTTGGTTAATATCTGACATCATTGATTATTTAGGTTGCAAGCGCAAAATATCTATAATCATTGACTAAATCACAGCTACAATATCACTAAATGATCTAATTTAAAGAATAACCTCTTTAACTGAGACAAACCCTGAAAACAACAAGCAAGACACTTGCTCTCTCCTTATCTCCCAAGGTTTCTCTCTCTCTCTCTTGGAACTGGCGAGCAGCCAGCAACATGCGAGAGACTCGTGCGTCTCCCTCTCTCTCGGAGCAGGTGATCAACAGCTTGTTTTGAAATTAACCCTTTCATTATCCTTATCAATACCACACACAGATGTACATTGGGAATTTCCAGCTCCAAGTCCTTCCACTGTGTAGTTAATGGTTTTCGCCCACTCCCTCAGGTAGGGAGGGTTCAGAATTTTCAAACTCCTCCTTCTCGCTCCATGTTAAGTTTAAAAGCTCATCAGACTCAGAGTCTAGGAATGTCCGATCGGACTCGTTCCCCTCAACTTGCATATTGTCACCATCCATCAGAGCGATGCAATGTCCCATTCCAATATCATGTTGCTGCCCTTCCTTTATCTGATTAATATGTCGCCACCTCTCCCATTTATCATCTTGTACACATTACTGCTCAATCTGTCTATTATCGAGAGGTGCTTCGAATCTCTTTGCCCATTTTCCTGTGACCTTATTTAGTGTCACTGTTTCTTTGACAGTCCCCAGCCAGTGAAAACATGCTCAATAAGTCCCATTGCAGTTTGTGTAGCAGTGGCTCATCTCACAGGGATCGCCTCAACCCATTGAGAGAAACAGCCAATTATAACCAAGACGTACTGGATCCCCTTCTGAGTCGCCTGAAATGGCCCAATGTAATCAATCTGCAAATTTCCCCATGGGCCATCGGAGGCTGGGACATGGCTAGGGGATGTTTTATCTCTGGGCCTAGGTTCACACTGGGCACACGTCAGGCAGTCATTAGGTACGTTGTGGAAGGCGGGGGTGGGGGGAGGTGGGGTCAGGGATTGGATTTGGTGAAGTGATTTGGAAAGTTGCCCTTTTATCTCGGATCTGGGTTTGAATCCAGACAGACTGGATTCCCCAGTGTGAATTGTACAGTAAGCACCTTTACTTCCCCCGATATAAACACCTACATTTTAAACATCAACAGGTTTTTGCTTATTTTGGTTTCCCCTAAATTTGACATTTGCCGATTTGTTTGGAACTTTGTGATTTCTGGGAGGCTTCCACAAACAGCAACATGATCAAGGCCAGATAATCTGTTTTAGTGACGTTGATTGAGGGTTAAATATTGGCTAGGACTTCCCTGTTCTTCTTGGAATAGTGCCATGGAATCTTTTACTTCCGCCAGAGGGAGCAGGAGGGGTCTTGGTTTAATGTCTCATCCAAAAGACAGCACCTCAGTATTCCCTCAGTACTGCACTGGATTGTCAGCCTAGACTTTTGTTACATTAAATGTAAATGTATAGTTACAATGGTGCGCCACAGGGGGCACTGTGGTGGGAGACATGAAAGTACCTGTGAGACAGAGTATAAAAGGCTGCCCACCACACCGGAGGGGCACTCTGGAGTTACACAATAAAGGACCAAGGTCACAGTAGTTACTACAACACCAGACTGTGTGGAGTCAGTGATTTGAGTGCAACATACATCAACAAATTGGCGACGAGGACACGGTCAAGCTCTTCACGTAACTATGGCTACTTTGGGCATGCTAAAGGATTTCACAGAGGGTAATGACTGGGATACCTTTACAAAAAGGCACGAGTATTATTTTATAGCAAACGACCTGACAGGGAACACGAACGCACTGATAGAGAAGTGTAAGGCGATATTGCTGTCCAGTTGTGGCAATGAGGTTTACCGTCTCATCAGGGATTTGCTGGCACCCGTAAGCGCCAAGGACAAGTCATATGAGGAGCTGATTGAACTCATTCGTAACCAACTGAAACCGAAGGACAGCATCCTCACGGCCAGGCACAAATTCTACCATCACTGCAGACCTGAGGGCCAGGATGTCACAAAATATGCTGCGGACATCAGGAGACTTGCGGCGCCGTGCGATTTTGGCACGTACCTTAACGAGGCGTTGCGAGACGTCTTTGTTATGGGGATTGGCCATGAGGGCCTCCTTCACAAGCTGTTATCTACTGAATCAACAGTCAGCCTGCAGCAAGCCATCAACATCAGTCGGGCATTTATAACCTCGACTTGCAGCACCAAGCAGATGATCCACGCGGTCTTGAACTCGGCAGGTACTACTCACAGGATAGCGCCCGTCACGGAGAAAACTGCAGAACGTGGCTCTGCCCAGGGCAGAGAGCACGGACCTCAGGGTCCTGGAACTCAGAGTCCGTCGAGGGGGGCTAATCGAGGAGCACCATGCTGGCGCTGCGGAGGAAGCCGTGGGGCTCACTGGTGCAGGTTTGCGGAGTATACGTGCAATACCTGCCACACGAAAGGCCACCTTCAGCGTGTGTGCAAAAGAAACACGACTCACCGTGTGGCTGAGGAGATTGTAGATGATCTGTTGTCCAGCAAGGAGCATTGCATTTGGCTCGACGGGCATCCCAGCCCCAGGTAGAAGAAGATGATGCGTTTGGACTGTATACGTGTACCGATGATTCGGTTCCAGTGATTATGGAAGTCAAGATTAACAGAGTCCCAGTGAGTATGGAAGTGGACACGGGATCGGGTCCGTCATTGATGAGTCAGGAAACTTTTAATAAACTGTGGATCAACCCAGCTGCACGACCCAAGCTGGTCCCGGTCACGGCGAAACTGCGTACCTACACCAAGGAACTGAGACCTGTTCTTGGCAGAGCGGATGTGCAGGTATCTCACGGTGGCGAGACGCACGGTTTACCTTTGTGGATCATTGCAGGCGATGGGCCGACGCTACTCGGCAGGAGATGGATGGGGAAGGTCTGTGGGAGCTGGGAAGACTTCATTTCTCCACAGATCGCTGTCCCCCGTGTTCACAGGCAGAGCAGGCCTCCACCTTCGGATCGGATGGCAGTGAAGGAAGCGTGTGTGGGATTGGGCAGAGCAGCGGCGGCTGTCGACTCTCCCCTGCAAAGTCTGAGAGTGAGAAAGAGTCACTGGAACCAGCAGCAGCACCGACCGAGCTGGAGAAGAGAGAAGGGCTTCGACGGGCTGCTCCAGCAGGCACCATCGGCCCACAGGCAGAGGCTGCCGTTAGCGGGGTGTGCAGCGGGAGGAGCAGTGAATCGGCAGTTTCGGGAGCAGGACTCGCTCGGTGACGTCGTGAGGGCCGGTGCTCCGAGGAGCGGGCTTGTCCAGGATCGGCTGCGGCGGTGAGGAGGTCGGCTCCAGAGGATGTGTGTGTGTGTGGCAGCTCCCGGGCAAAAAGGTCAGCTGCATGGGGTGCTCCGGAGGATGCGGCAGTGTGGGGACCGGTGCGTTGCGGCTTCCGAGTGCGTTCAGAGTGTGGTGGCTCTCTCTCTCTCTCTCTCTCTCACACCAGCAGAGCACCTAAAATGGCGAGCCTCGTGGCAGCAGAGTTCTGCAGAGAGAGGCAGGCAGGCACCAGCAGAGCACCTAAAATGGCGGCACCCAGTAGAAACCTCGTGGGAAAAACAAAATGGCGTCTTAAAAGGGAAATATTCCGCGGTAGTCTTAAAGGGGCCTTACACCATTGGCGGTCCCCACAAAGAGACCTTTGTAAGGGCAAGAGTGAGTCAAAATGATTACTGTGATTAAAATGATTGATATGATTGGTGAAAAGAGTTAATATCACAATGCACAGTTAAAAGGGTTAATGGATCTGTGACTAACGTGACTAATGGATTAATGCGATTTCTGATTTTATGTGATTTATGCAATTGTTCAGCGGTTGCAGACAAGCCGCAAAGGCAACTATTTTCTGAGAACAGAGGCAACGCTCTAGTTGCGATACCCTGTCTCAGCGCAGCCCATTACCTCGGGCAAAAAGGGGCAGTATGCCACCACCATACCTCACTCAGTACAGCTGGGATTTAATAACTGTTCAGTGCACCTGCAACCTTTTGATGTAACTCTTCAACGCATCTATATGTATCATAAAAATGTACTGTCTATGTGTACCTGCTTTGTACTGGAGATTATGTTTGTGTGCTTGTATCACCCATGTAAGGACTGCAAATACCACACGCTTGCGCCGAATCGCAAGCATAATCTCTACATTGGGGGGAATAGGGAAGTGGATGATCACGGACTTACACTCACAAATCAACCAGGACGAACAAGGCCGAAGTTACCGGCAATTTGCTTTTGGAACTGGGGGCGGGGGGGAGTGAGATGTTATGCATTGTCCATGTACATTAAATGTAAATGTATAGTTACAATGGTGCGCTGTGGTGGAAGACCCGAAAGTACCTACGAGACAGAGTATAAAAGGCTGCCCAACACACCAGAGGGGCACTCTGGAGTTACACAATAAAGGACCAAGATCACAGCAATTACTACAACACCAGACTGTGTGGAATCAGTGATTTGAGTGCGACATACATTGGAATTTTTGTGCTCAAAGTCCTGGGGAAGGATTTGAACCCACAACCTTCGAACTCAGAGGCGAGAGTGCTGTCAATGGAGCTGCAGTAAATGCCTTAACGAGTCAACTCTGAGTAGAACAAGTTCTTTCTTTCTGACTCCCAGGAACAGGTAGTGGCTGAGCCTGGACACCAGGTGGTGCTGTTTCAGGACCCTGAGTCTGTGCAGGACTTCACCTTATTACATCCTTCTTGCTTTCTATATCAGTGCCTTGAAGAAAGAGATAATTTCAGGAGCTTCACTGACAAACCCAAACGGAGTGAAACATGAGCGTGTGTCAGGGATAGCATTGCATCATTGTGGCCCTGATTCTCCAACCAGTGCTTGCCTACAGCTTAAATCAAAAAGGACTTGCATTTATATCGGCGGCTGTGACAGGAGGGGCAGAATGTTCAGATGGCAGTTCATCGGAAAGATCTTCCATTAAATTTAAGCTCAGAAATGCCGACACGGCAACCTACAAGACCAGGGAAAGCTGACCAGCAACTTCAAAAAAGTTGATGTAGTCTCAAAAGGCTGAGAACTCAGGAACGGCCCTAATTACAGCCCCTGACATGTGAGAACAAGTAGTTATGTGGGCTGTGGAACTTAAGCTGTCGGTATAGCCAAAGAAAGAACTAGCATTTCTATAGTACCTTTCGTGACTTCTGGACATCCAAAAGTACCTCACAGCCAATGCAATACTTATTGAAGTGTAGTCACTGTTGTAAAGTAGGAAACACGGCAGCCAATTTGTGTACAGCAAGCTCCCACATACAACACTGTGATAATTACTAGATAAACTGTTTTAGTGATGTTGGCCAGTACACCGGGGAGAACTCCCATGCTCTTCTGCGAATAGTGCCGTTGGTTCTTCTATACCTGTAATGTATACACCTGAGTATATTCTCAGGTGTATACATTACAATGTCCATCATAAAGGCCTTTTGGAGCCCCAGTTTAGCTTCTCATCCAAATGAGTGTCAATCCGAGTGTCAGACAGAATTCTTTGCTCAAGTCTCTGGAGTGGGGCTTAAATCCTTCTGATACAGACTGAAATATCTTATATCATTTCTATTTATGATACCTTTGGCAGTGAAGATGGTTGCGGGGGGTCGGGGGGAGAAGGAAATTGATGGCAAAGAGAGAGGGAAGGGAAATTAGTTGCTGGTGAAAGAGAGAGGGAAGTGGGAATGGGTGGCAATGAGGGGAGAAGAGGGATTAGAAGTTAGGAGGGTGATTTGGGGGATCTGAGAAAAGCTGGGGGTGATACTTTGGGTGAGCGGATCTAACCAGTGGTAAGAGAGAGAGAGAGCGAGAGAGAGAGTGGGCAGGGTGAGACCCAGCATTAACTGGGAGTGAGCAGGGTGAGACCCAGCATTAACTGAGAGAGTGGGCAGGGTGAGACCCCGTATTAACTGGGGAGTGGGCAGGGTGAGGCCCAGCATTAACTGGGGAGTGGGCAGAGTGAGACCCAGCATTAACTGGGGAGTGGGCAGGGTGAGACACAGCATTAACTGGGGAGTGGGCAGAGTGAGACCCAGCATTAACTGGGGAGTGGGCAGGGTGAGACCCAGCATTAACTGGGGAGTGGGCAGGGTGAGACCCAGCATTAACTGGGGAGTGGGCAGAGTGAGACCCAGCATTAACTGGGGAGTGGGCAGGGTGAGACCCAGCATTAACTGAGAGAGTGGGCAGAGTGAGACCCAGCATTAACTGAGAGAGTGGGCAGGGTGAGACCCAGCATTAACTGGGGAGTGAGCAGGGTGAGACCCAGCATTAACTGGGGAGTGGGCAGGGTGAGACCCAGCAGTAACTGGGGAGTGGGCAGGGTGAGACCCAGCATTAACTGGGAAGTAGGCAGGGTGAGACCCAGCATTAACTGGGAAGTGAGCAGGGTGAGACCCAGCATTAACTGGGGAGTGAGCAGGGTGAGACCCAGCATTAACTGGGGAGTGGGCAGGGTGAGACCCAGCATTAACTGGTGAGTGGGCAGGGTGAGACTCAGCATTAACTGAGAGTGGGCAGGGTGAGACCCAGCATTAACTGGGGAGTGAGCAGGGTGAGACCCAGCATTAACTGGGGAGTGGGCAGGGTGAGACCCAGCATTAACTGGGGAGTGGGCAGGGTGAGACCCAGCATTAACTGAGAGTGGGCAGGGTGAGACCCAGCATTAACTGGGGAGTGGGCAGGGTGAGACCCAGCATTAACTGGGGAGTGGGCAGGGTGAGACCCAGCATTAACTGAGGAGTGAGCAGGGTGAGACCCAGCATTAACTGGGGAGTGAGCAGGGTGAGACCCAGCATTAACTGGGGAGTGGGCAGGGTGAGACCCAGCATTAACTGGGGAGTGGGCAGGGTGAGACCCAGCATTAACTGGGGAGCGGGAAGGTGCCTCAGCATGAACTGGGAGGGGGCAAGGACGACTGAATAACAGATTGAACTGAGGGGGGAAGAGTGTCACTTTGAACCGGCGGGGGAGTAAAGGCAACTTCAATGGGGGAGGGGAGAGTACCAGCTAGTATGAAGGGAGAGAGGAGAGCCAGGTTAAATTGAAGGGGGAGGAAGTAGAGTATTACGTTAGGGAGTGTCTCTGTGAACTGGGTCTGGAGGGTAGAGTGTCTGGGAATCTGGACATTGGGTGTTGTGTGTGGGAGAGCGAGTGTTGAGGTAACTATTAGGGAAATGATGGGTCTGGTTGGTCTGTAGCATTTCTAAATATCATTTTCTCCTTTTTAAAATAAAAATTGTCAATTATGAATAATAAAAGTGCTAAAAGTAGCCATAATGGAGGTAAAAATGCAACATTTCCCAGAGGAACAATGACCGGAATGTTCCGTACCGGGTCGGGTGCGGGTGGTCGCCGTGGCAGGTCATGACCCCAGTCCTGATTCCATCCCACTGCTGAGATCAACTTTGCGTTAATGGGGCCTATTAAGCCCGCCCTGCGCGTTACCCGGTCCTATTAATTGGTGCGGGTCTGATAACGTTATCGACGTTTTCAGCTGGGATATTTAAAGCAGCCATGGCCACATTGCATTTGTAAGTTCATCTAGGATAGTGTGGCATTGCAGTGCACCATGGGACTGCTGGAAGGAGTGCCTAATATGACTGGACTGAGACAGAGAGCTACACCCAGGTTCCCCGATGTCTCCCTCCATACGCTTGATGAGGGAGTCAGAGCACACAGGGATGTCCTCTTCCCTTCTAATGGGCGGAAGAGACCTCCCTAGGAGACCAACAGAGCCTGGCTCTAAATAGCAGAGTAAGTAAACAGCAAGCATATTGTGAGGAGGACCTGGATGCAGTGCCACAATTATCTGAATGATCTCATTGGATCACAGAACGTTAGTACAAAGCCACACTCAACTTCATCCTGCTGTGCCTCTCATCACATCCCCATCACTCTGCCTTCCCTACTTTCTCCTGCACATCCTTACTCACACCAACGTACCTTACACGTCCACCCATCCCTCTCTCTAAATCTACATTATCACATCCCCATTTGACTAGCTACTCCTCAATATTCACCCTCATCCTAATGCAATCATACCAATGAACAATACACAAGGAGACCACTAGGCTTTGGCAGCACACTCCATCATAGCCTCCCTCTAAAGTTGAAACCCATCCATTCCTTACACACATTCCATCACCTTACTCAACATTCTCTTCTTTCCCTCCCACAATAAGAGGGAGTGAACCGGAGATGGCACACCATCATCGGTGACCCTAACATCAGCAGAGGAGGCTACCTTGGAAGTTTCCGAGAAGCTGGAGGTAGGAGACAGAGAGAGAGGGACATCTCAGCAACAGTTTGCAGTTGGCTGTCCTCAGATGAATCACAGGTCACCAATGCCTTGTTTGACATGTCAGCCAATTATATCAACTTTGCCACTGATGAAGTCAATGATACTGAGCGAGTGCTCAGCTTTGCCATGCTGGCTGGCTTCCCATGGGTGCAGGGCACTCCATTATAACCCAGGAGTAATTGTCAACTGCAAGGGCTTTCACTCCCTCAATGTGCAGCTCGTCTGCAACCATAGGCAGATCATCGTACATGTGTGCACTAAATTCCCTGGCAGCTGCTATGACTCTTTCATCCTGTGCTAGTCCAGCCTCCCTCAGCTCTTCGCTCCTCCAAACAGACTCTCCGGCTGGCTGCTTGGAAGCAAAGGGTATCCACTGAAGATGTGGCTCATGGCATCATTGAGGAAACCAAGTACTGAGCCCAGGAGAGATATAATGAAAGCTACATTTCCACCTGATAGAGCAGACAATAGAAATGCTGAAAATGCGCTTCAGATGCCTTGACAGATCTGTAGGAGTCCTTCAGTACGCACCAGCCAGGGTCTCCAGAACCATTGTGATCTGCTGTGCCCTGCACAACAAAGCGAGGATTAGTGCTGCATGAGAACTGATGTCAGTAGCCACTGAATGGTCATCATATGCAGAATGGTATCGGTACCCTTTCTTCAAATGACATATCTAACTCATCTCTTTACTCTCCCACAGAGTACATCAACATCCATATCCAGGAGGAAGAGGACTCTTCAGAGGAGCCTCCAGCCTTTGAGGGTGGACCATCACCAGACATAAGCGCACCCAACACCAGCGCAGATATGCACACCTCAGAGGGTACCATGCGAGGTAGAGTAGTATTGTCACCTGGTGTCTCACAACTCACAAGTGAGCAAGAGCAGATGGTGGAGACAGGGGCAGCAGTGGAGAATCCTCGGCTGCAGGTCGCAGGGCGCTCCCAGCTCTGCTCAGCTACATGCAGACGCTGAGCCTAGGGGGCAATCCAGTAAGAGGCTGTATCTGGAGGTGCAGCAAGAAGTGCAGGAGGCAGTGACAAGTTTTGCAAGTGCGATGTCTACAAATGTGCACAGAATGGAGGAGTCCATCTCTGAAGAGGGAAATTACAAATCTTTAAAATAGTAAAACATCATGCCATTTTAAAACTGATCTCTCATATTTTAAAATGGAACCTACAGACTGTGGGAACATTCCACGAGAAAGCAAAGCTTTCCAGTTCGCAGACCAAAGACCTTGGGAGGCAAGAGTACAGTCAGATAACCTAGAAACTGAACTGAATAACAAGATAAAGATAGGATAGAAATGAACGACCATAACCATATCCGGAATTACCATTTCAGGCATGTAGAAGCCAGATTGGAGGAAGCGCTGTATTAATCAATCATGTATTAATCAATCACCATGTATTAATTGTAACTTGTGTAATTACATAATGACTTAATCTGAAATTGTATAAAGGACAATGTCTTCAGTCATTTCGCTGAGTGTTCCTTTATGGAATAGCTCCCTTGCCGGATGGTATTAATTAATAAAACTGCATTTACTTTAAGGCTAACGGACTCCGAGTGGTGGTTTGAAGTTAACCCTTACAACTTGACACTGCGAGCAGGGTCTGCTGGACGGGCAAATTCGACTCAAAGCCGAAACAGCCCAAAACCGAGTGAGTAGAGAATTGCCTTGAGAAATTCTCCTCCCAAGAGGCCTGGCCAGCGATCCAATGAATCTGAAGCGGAGTCCGTGTAGCCGGTAAATCCAGTTGAGGGGTGCGTCAGGGCACTGTAAGTAAATTCGGGTGTCAGGAGAATAAGTACTTATACAAGATATCGGGGAATCCCTGGTGAGGGCAGATTAGCTATCCAGCCAGAAATGAAGCTCTGCATAAGTAAAGGCGGAAAAATGGGAACTGGGGAAAAAGCCCCGGTGTGAGAAAGGGCAAAGGAAACTGCCAAGGTCCTTGGAGGGGTGAGGTACAAACTACCAGAAAAGTTTCTGAGAGATAAATATGCAAAGGTTAGGAGGAAAATGGTGAAGGAAGGATATGATGAAGAAAAAAAGATCCCTGGAAACTCAACTGGTGATTGCAAAGAAAGGGAAACAAAGGGAAGGAGGCAGTTATAGTGTGTATAGAGACTTCACAAATGCAAGGAGAAAAGGAGGAGTGGAAAGATAGGTGTAGAGAGAAACAGAAAAAATAAGAAAACAGTAAAAGCAGAATTAATGGTAATAAGCCAGTGCCTACAATTACGGAGGTTAAGAGATGAAGTGAGTAGCTGGAGAATGATGCCCACCGGACGGTTGGTACAGAAACAGATGAAGAAAAACAAGGGAACCAGAAATAAGTTGCTGAGAAAAAAAAATTAATAAAAAAAGAGAAAATAAGCTTTGTTGAATGGAAAGTTGGTGTGAATGTCTGTCTTTAAAATAAAGTGTCTGTTATGTTTGTTTAAGCTCCACCCACTTCTGTGCAGAAACTAGCTGGTTAACCCTTTTATCATAGATGTGGAAAGTTTTATGAAAGTATGAATTGAGTGTTAAAATAATCATTGTTTACCTCGAATTAAATTACATTTTAAGTTGGAAACGCAGGTGCGGATTTATTTTGATTATGATTTATGGAACGATGAAATGCACAAAGGATGGGTTTGTTTAACAAAAGATAAAAACTCAAGCCTTGCTAAAAAAAAAGAAAATAGAACCAACACAGAAGCTTCAGCTCTTGTGCTGAGAAATTTGGATGTTCTAATGGATTACAAAAAAAAATGCGTGGTCTCGTTTTAAAAAAAAATTCCAACACACTCACTTACTTGTCAAAAGAAAACACGTAATCATTGATTACAATGAGTTGAAAGACAATAAATTTAGTCTATGAATGAGATAAAGAAAGGAGAAGGGAGAGTCTAATGGCTTTTTAAAAAAAAGCCGACGTGGATTTCTCGAGGCTATGGGCTGTGCGAAGCTACGCCCTCGTTTTACAGTACTTGAATTGGGTTTTGGGATATTTTAGGTGATTTTCCTTGATAAACATTTTGATTGTATTGGAAAATCTTGGGTTTGGAAACCTTTTTATAAGAAATAATACTAAACAGTGTCGGAAGAAATAAAACTAAGATGATTGAAAAAATCTAAAAATGCAATTTTCTCTGATGAGAGACAGAAATGCCATTTGGGGGAAATGAGATAAGATATGGAAGTAGCCTTGGAAATGATTTGTGAGAACTTGAATTGCGAGCACTTGTATGTTAAGATAGTTTATAAACTATCACTTGTTTTTGAATACAGGAAACCAGACATTCCTGGCCAGAATTACGACCCACGATACTAATGAGGGTTACGCGTCACACCAAATCGAAAGACAGGATTAACCCTCTATGAGCAATGAAGTTACCTGAGGGGATAGTTAGAGGAGGGGAAGAATTAGGACCATTACGAGATAGAATCAGGAAGTAAGAGATAGACAAAGGGATGAAGATAAGATAAAGGACAAAACCCCAGGCGGTAGTGCCGGAGGTTGGAGCGAAGTTAATGGTTCGAGAATTATCATAGAAACATAGAAACTAGGTGCAGGAGTAGGCCATTCAGCTCTTCGAGCCTGCACCACCATTCAATAAGATCATAGCTGATCATTCACCTCAGTACTCCTTTCCTGCTTTCTCTCCATACCCTTTGATTCCTTGAGCCATAAGGGCCATATCTAACTTCCTCTTGAATATATCCAATGAACTGGCATCAACAACTCTCTGTGGTAGGGAATTCCATAGGTTAACAACTCTCTGAGTGAAGAAGTTTCTCCTCATCTCAGTCCTAAATGGCTTACCCCTTATCCTTAGACTATGGTCCCTGGTTCTGGACTTCCCCAACATCAGGAACATTCTTCCTGCATCTAACCTGTCCAGTCCTGTCAGAATTTTATATCTTTCGATGAGATCCCCTCTCATCCTTCTAAACTCCAGTGAATATAGGCCCAGTCAATCCAGTCTCTCCTCATATGTCAGTCCTGCCATCCCGGAAATCAGTCTGGTGAACCTTCGCTGCACTCCTTCAATAGCAAGAACGTCCTTCCTCAGATTCGGAGACCAAAACTGAACACAATATTCCAGGTGAGGCCTCACTAAGGCTCTGTACAACTGCAGTAAGACCTCCCTGCTCCTATACTCAAATCCACTAGCTATGAAGGCCAACATACCATTTGCCTTCTTTACCACCTGCTGAACCTGCATGCCAACTTTCAATGACTGATGTACCATGACACCCAGGTCTCGCTGCACTTCCTCTTTTCCTAATCTGCCGCCATTCAGATAATATTCTGCCTTCGTGTTTTTGCCACCAAAGTGGATAACCTCACATTTATCCACATTATACTCCATCTGCCACACATTTGCCCACTCACCTAACCTGTCCAAGACACCCTGCAGCCTTTTAGCATCCTCTTCACAGCTCACACTGTCACCCAGCTTAGTGTCATCTGCAAACTTGGAAATATTACACTCAATTCCCTCATCCAAATCTTTATTGTATATTGTAAATAGCTGTGATCCCAGCACTGAGCCCTGCGGTATCCCACTAGTCACTGCCTGCTATTCTGAAAGGGACCAGTTTATCCCGACTCTCTGCTTCCTGTCTGCCAACCAGTTCTCTATCCACGTCAGTACATTACCCCCAATACCATGTGCTTTAATTTTGCACACCAATCTCTTGTGTGGGACCTTGTCAAAAGCCTTTTGAAAGTCCAAATACACCACATCCACTGGTTCTCCCTTGTCCACTCCACCAGTTACATCCTCAAAAAATTCTAGAAGATTTGTCAAGCAGGATTTCCCTTTAATAAATCCATGCTGACTTGGACCGATGCTTTCCAAATGTGCTGCTATTTTATCTTCAATAATTGATTCCAACATTTTCCCCACTACTGATGTCAGGCTAACTGGTCTATAATTACCTGTTTTCTCTCTCCATCCTTTCTTCAAAAGTGGTGTTACATTAGCTACCCTCCAGTCCATAGGAACCGATCCAGAGTCGATAGACTGTTGGAAAATGATCACCAATGCATCCACTATTTCTAAGGCTACCTCCTTAAGTACTCTGGGATGAAGACTATCAGGCCCTGGGGATTCATCGGCCTTCAATCCCATAAATTTCCCGAACACAATTTCCCGCCTAATAAGGATATCCTTCAGTTCCTACTTCTCACTAGACCCTCGGTCCGTACTTCCGGAAGATTATTTGTGTCTTCCTTCGTGAAGACAGTACCAAAGTGTTTGCTTAACTGGTCTGCTATTTCTATGTTCCCCATTATAAATTCACCTGAATCTGACTGCAAGGAACCTATGTTTGTTTTCACTAACCTTTTTCTCTTTACATATCTATAGAAGCTTTTGCAGTCAGTTTTTATGTTCCCAGCAAGCTTTCTCTCATACTCTATTTTCCCCCTCCTAATTAAACCCTTTGTCCTCCTCTGTTGTATTGCAAAATTCTCCCAGTCCTCAGGTTTTTCTGCTTTTTCTGGCCAATTTATATGCCTCTTTCTTGAATTTAACACTATCCTTAATTTCCCTTGTTCGTCACGGTTGAGCCACCTTCCCCAATTTATTTTTATTCCAGACAGGGATATCCAATTGTTGAAGTTCATCCATGTGATCTTTAAATGTTTGCCATTGCCTATCCACCGTCAACCCTTTAAGTATTACTCGCCAGTCTAATCTAGCCAAATCATGTCTCATACCATCCAAGTTACCTTTCCTTAAATTCAGGATCCTAGTCTCTGAATTAACTATGTCACTCTCCATCTTAATAAAGAATTCTACCATATTATAGTTGCTCTTCCCCAAGGGGCCTCGAACAACAAAATTGCTAATTAGTCCTTTCTCATTACACATCACCCAGTCTAGGATGGCCAGCCCTCTAGTTGGTTCCTCAACATATTGGTCTAGAAAACCATCCCTAATCCACTCCAGGAAATCCTCCTCCACCGCATTGCTACCAGTTTGGTTAGCCCAATCAATATGTAGATTAAAGTCGCCCATGATAACTGCTGTATCTTTATTGCACGCATCCTTAATTTCTTGTTTGATGCTGTCCCCAACCTCACTACTACTGTGTGGTGGTCTGTACACAACTCCCACTAGCGTTTTCTACCCTTTGGTATTCCGTAGCTCCACCCATACCGATTCCACATCATCCAAGCTAATGTCCTTACTTACTATTGTATTAATTTCCTCTTTAACCAGCAATGCCACCCCACCTCCTTTTCCTTTCTGTCTATCCTTCCAAATTGTTGAATACCCCTGGATGTTGAGTTCCCAGCCTTGGTTACCCTGGAGCCATGTCTCCGTGATGTCAATTATATCATATCCGGTAACTGCTATCTGCGCTATTAATTCGTCCACCTTATTCCAAATACTCCTCGCATTGAGGCACAGAGCCTTCAGGCTTGTCTTTTTAACAGATTTTGCCCCTTTAGAATTTTGCTGTAATGTGGCCCCTTTTGCTTTTTGCCTTTGGTTTCTCTGCCCTCCACTTTTACTTTTCTTCTTTCTATCTATTGCTTTTGCTTCTACCCCCATTCTACTTCCCTCTGTCTCCCTGCATAGGTTCCCTGCTATCTTAGATTAACCCCTCCCCAACAGCACTAGCAAACACTCCCCCCTAGGACATTGGTTCTGGTCCTGCCCAGGTGCAGACAGTCCAGTTTGTATTGGTCCCACCTCCCCCAGAACCGGTTCCAATGTCCCAGGAATTTGAATCCCTCCCTTCTGCATCACTCCTCAAGCCACGTATTCATCTGAGCTATCCTGAGATTCCTACTCTGACTAGCATGTGGCACTGGTAGCAATCCTGAGATTACTACTTTTGAGGTCCTACTTTTTAATTTAGCTCCTCGCTCCCTAAATTCATCTTGTAGGACCTCATCCTGTTTTTTACCTATATCATTGGTACCTATTTGCACCATGACAACTGGCTGTTCACCCTCCCTCTTCAAAATGTCTTGCACCCGCTCCGAGACATCCTTGACCCTTGCACCAGCGAGGCAATATACCATCCTGGAGTCTCGGTTGTGGCCGCAGAAATGTCTATCTATTCCCCTTATAATAGAATCAGCTACCACTATAGCACTCCCACTCTTTTTCCTGCCCTCCTGTGCAGCAGAGCCAGCCACGGTGCCACGAACTTGGCTGCTGCTGCTCTCCCCTGATCAGTCATCCCCTCAGCAGTATCCAAAGCGGTGTATCTGTTTTGTAGGGGGATGACTGCAGGGGACCCCGACACTACCTTCCTTCCACTGCTCTTCCTGTTGGTCACCCATTCCCTATCTGTCTATGTAAACTTTACCTGCAGTAAGACCAACTCACGTGCTATTCACTGCATCCTCAGCATCCGGATGCTCCATAGTAAATCCACCCACAGCTCCAGTGCCGCAACACGGTCTGTCAGGTGCTGCAGGCAGATGCACTTTCCGCACATGTAGTCGTCAGGGACACTGGAAGCGTCCCTGACTTCCCACATAGCACAGGAGGAGCATAACATGTGCCGGAGCTCTCCTGCCATGACTTAACCCTTAGACTAACTTAATTTGGCAACAACAATGATAAAAGATTACTTACTGATAAAGAAAATAAAAAGAAAAACTATTCACCTATTGCCTGGAAAACCTGGTGGAGTGGACCCTATAAAGTATTAATCAGTGGTGACACATGTGCATATATAAATATGAAAGGTGGAGGCCGATGGAAACATTGGTCCCAGCTGAAAGAATATAAGGGTACAACAACTAGTGTCAGGAGCATTTATCTTGAAGCCACAAGATGAGTGGGTAATAAAATGTTACCTGAATATTGTAAACCAGGGGATAAGGAAGGTATTAGGACTTTTTAATTATAGTCAGAATTTTATACCTCACTATACAACGATAGTGGAACCCACAGAAATGAATTAAAGGAACCAGGGGAGCACTACAGAAGATAGATTGGGGACCGGAACAGGAAGAGGCGCACGGGGAACGAAAAAGAGCCCTGATGTCGGCCCCCGACCTAGGATTGCCAGACCCCAATAAACCTTTCCACATATATTATGATCAGGATGGTGGAAGCTATTCCACCATGGTAATGCAGGAACATGGGGGCCAGCAGAGACCTTTAGCCTACTACTCGACGAAGAAAGACCCAGTGGTTAGTGGGATGCCCCGATGTGTGGCCGCCCTGGACTGTGCGACTTGGGCAGTCAAAGTAAGCGAACCGGTTGTGATGATGGGACAGACCATTTTGCACACACATCATACACTGGTAGAATTACTAAATACTGGAAAGCTGCGGTCGATCTCGGACAGCCGAAAGGCTAAGTGGGAGGCCGTGTTGCTGCCCAAAGACAAGTCAGTAATAATAAAAAAGCATAATGGAGTTAACCCCGCTACCGGGGTGCTGACAGAAGGGGAGGAACATAGCTGAAGGGAATAAGTAGAGGAGGAAACAGATAGCAGGGTAAAGGAAGAGCCATTGGACAACCCAGATGAGATTTTACATGTGGATGGATCCAGAAAATACATTGATGAAGAACCGCATACTGGGTGGGCGGTGATAACACAGGAGGGAGAGACAATAATGGCAGGAGCGTTCCCAGGAGACAAGTCAGCTCAGGTGGCCCTTATAAAGGCTGTCGAGTCAGCGAAAGGAAAGTGAGTAAACATATATACAGATCGTCAATACGCTTTCGGGGTGGTTCATGGCAGTCTGGTCATGATGACGGTATGCGACATCTACTGGCGAGGTGGTAAAACATGGAAGGCTCGTAGAAAAACTAGTGAAAGCAGCAAAGGAATCATGGGAAGCAGCAGTAAACAAGGTAAAAGTACACACAAAACTAACTAGGGAGGGCCACACGCACCCACAAGACCTAGCAGCCAAACAAGCAGCAGCTGAACGGAAGCCAGAGCCAGCATTTAAGGCTGAAATTTAATCAGTAATGACTAACAGTGTTCAGACAGATATAAATATAGCACAGGTCCACCATAGTGTCAATCAGGAAGAAAGACGTGAAAGGAGTAAGCACGGAGCCCACGAAAGGGGTGACATATAGGTATGGGGTCCCCAGGAGCAAGTTGTGGCACCACAATGTTGGAGGCAACAACTACTAACATTATACCACGGGACTAACACCTTATGAGCTGATGACTGGATGAGCTATGAGACTACCAGAGGACTTAGCCGGAGGGACAGATGAAGCAGGATCAATTCAGGATAGGCTAAGGTGGTACTTGGTCCAGCTAAACCAAGAGGTGCAGGCTATGAATAAAGAAGTTAAAAGCAGACAGCAGATAAGAGATCTAGAAATTCAGAGTGAGGGAATGAGACCCGAAACACTACATAAAATAGGAGAACAGGTCATGATAAAGGTAACAGGGATGCGAAAGGGAATGGAGCCCTGATGGGTGGGTCCATACTCGGTACTAATGATGAATGATACTTGTGTTTGTCTACCAGAGCCCACTGGGATTAGATGGAACCAATCAACACATGTAAAACCATTTAATACTAAACAACCCCCGTCTGTTTTAACCCATAGTGATGGTGCACCCGGCGATCATAGAAGCAGGCCAAAAAATAACGGGATGAATCTGTGGATAGTGTTGATGGCGTCTGGATTAGTGGCTGCTCTGGCCCTCCCAGTGCTTCCACAGTTGGAAGGAAAAGGGCTTAAACATTATGTGATGTGCAAGTCCCAATGAAATGTAACTCAGGGAAACTATACATGCCCTGTGGGAAGTGAATGTCGTATTTTTAATATAACGTTTGACTGTAGACGGTGGACCTATTCGGCACCAGTCTTTGGGAATTTTGTACTGATCCTCCATAAAAACGAGAATGTAACATTCAACTTTACCTGGGAGGCCAACGGTCCCGGGATGATGTGTAAGCAAGGTTGCGACAATACTCCCCAGAATATAACCAAAATACAGAAAGAAGCCTGGAATACTAATAAAACGGAATATACCAATAGTACAGAGTGGAGATGGAGACTGGGTGAGGTGAATGAGGTGAGGCAGGAGGGGTACATGGCTGGTCATGATAAGTGTAAAATATTTCCATTCGAACCAGGAACGGATGCAACACTTACAAAGGCTGCACGATACGTGCCTGAGCACACAGATAGCCCCTTCAATAATAAATTTAACAATAAATATACAGTATGACCGAAAGATGGTACCCCAGGTATTGTAAGATCCCGGATCTTGCCCTAAAGATAACAAAAACTTGTAATCGGCGAAACATACTAGATACAGTACTAGGAAGCTTAGGAACATGACTCGGAGCATTACACTCAATGGATATTGAGACACTGCAGAATTAAATACAGAAAGCAGGACAACTGACTAAAGATGCCTTAAGGCTGTCAGATTTGTGGCAGGAATCCTTACAGGCCAATAGCCTGTGGGGATGGCTGTCAGACAAAATGATATGGCAGTGGGCAAACAAAACTAGCT